>NC_060060.1:11395425-12732173 GCF_020283565.1 Trifolium pratense | reverse complement strand
GTTTTACATATAACCATATTCACTTTCACGATAAGGAAATCAAACAATTTTATAAATAAAAACCAATAAAGTTACAAACTCGTGATAAGGAAATTACAATGAGGTACAACCACCTTCATAGAAAAAGGGTACGTGAATGAGTTGCCGAAGAGAAGAAATAGAAAAATAAAGGGAAGAATTGACTGTTTGGAGGTGGTCTGCCAGCTGAGACTTTTCTGCTTAGGTTTTCATTCTACCGTTGTCCATCAACTTTGGGCTCATGGAGCTGCTATTTGAATTCTGATGGACCGATCAATTTTGATTCGAGATCGGGAGTTAGTGTCTAGTAGCGTTTTATGGGTCGGGTTGATGTAATCTCTAGTGGTTTTGAAGCTGAGTAGTTTCCTTCTAAGAATGGGATTAGAGTGGTGGTGTCAGTTTTAGTATTTTCACTAGAACTTTGACCCATGCGGTGCATGGGTCTAATTAGGTATAATATATAACAATAAAAAATAAAATATAAAAATTCTAAGAGCATTTTCAATAAGAGTAGTATCGGGAATTTCATGGACTAATTATTCTATATTTGTTTATGTGCTTATTTTATATTTTATATATTTTTTAAATAATTTTGGAACCCCGTCGTTTTGTTTACTTATTAAAAAAAAATTGTTGATAACTAAAGGTTAAAAAATTGATGATAATTAAAGGTTAAAAAAAAATTAAAGACATAATCAAGAACATAAACTTAAGTAGACATCCATAAATAAATAAAAATTGTGATTAATTCCGCCGTTCAAATTTATTGAAAACGGGGTTAACATATTAGGATTGCTAAATTCTTTCATAATTGAAGCACATGTTTTAGCGGTTGAAAGATTTTATTGTAAGTGATGCAGGTTCGATGTTCGATGACAAATCTGTATTTTTTTAATATAAAACTGCAATAAAAAGAAAGAGAAAATGAGAGGGGGAAAAATTTGGTTTAGGGTTAGCTTTTGTTTGCAAGCTTATAATATAAGAGATTATTGGTTTTTAATTGTTTAAATTGTGCAATGAAAATTGATGGTGCTTAATTGTCGTATGAAATCTTTCCTATGAAAGTTGATGGAGCTTAACACTTTGTGGACATAATTTAAATCACAATTGGTCTGCTAGTGCATATTGTATCAATTGATCACCGGTTAATATTAAATTTGCAATGTTAAAATCAAAATAATGAATGTGATTAGTGACATGACTATGGTTGTGTTTGGTTGTATTGCAAAAAAAATTGATTTAGCAGAATTGAGTTTGATAATAACTTTTCAAATTACACGTGATAATAACTTTTCAAATCTCACATGATAATTATTCTCTAAATTTATGATCCGGTAGAAAAAAAAATCATTGATCTGGAATGACATAAAAATATTTTGTGATGAATAATATAGTCAACAATAATTTTGATATGATATACTTTTAAAATTGATGGTTTGCGGGTTCGGATCCTAGTCAAGACAAAATTGTATTATTTTTTAATAAAAATTGCAAGATAAAATGGAGGGAAAACAGGAAAACAAATTAGGGTTTAGAGTTTGCTTGCGTATACAAGCTTATAATATAAAAGATTGGTGTTTGGGTTATATATGGCGTCTTTGTTTTGTAGCCCCTCTTTTACCGATTTATGTTCGTCTTGAGCAGAAATTTGATTTTTATTAATAATATATTTGTTGTTAAAAAAGAAAGAAAAAAAAAGAGAAGAAAAGGTTTAAGAAATAGAAGAGTGATGAGAAAATTGTTATTTCATTATTAATTATTAATTAGTGTATTTCATTTCATTGGATACCCTCCAAATTGAGATGAATGAGAAAATATATAAGGATAATTTAATTTGATAATAAGTGATTAAATATAAGGATAATTTGTGAGTTTAATAGAGTCGACCACCTTTTCAAAATATTAATAATCTATAAAAACTTAAGAACATCCTACAAAATTAGAACTTCTAGTAAATATCAATCACAAATCAACTATCACACGTCTTTCCTTGGAAGACTTTTTGTTTGTGATCCATGTGAGAACAAAATAAAGAAGAATAGAAATTGACGAGATAATGGTGGAAGAGTTGAAAGAAGAACTCAATGAATTTTTAGTAAGAATGTTCTTCATGTTTCCAGTTCCAGGTGTAGAAATTCATCACCGTGTCACAAAGGATGATGCTAGTGGTTCCATGTGAAATATGAGGAGAGGCACTTGCTTAGTTAACCTGAGTTCTCTCCTTTAAATTTCCATAACATATAAACATTCAAAATCATTTTAGCCACTCTTCTATTGAAGGAAAGACTTGTGGGACATATCATAATTCTTGCATAGATCATTAGGAAAAAGAAAAAAAACACTTATTTTCGACAATGGTTGAAATATTCTTTTATTTGTTCTATTACTATGATACTTTAACAATAATTTGTTTATTACAATTAATTGCCACAATAACCACCAGGTCCGCCAAATTCAAGAGCATATCTAGCTTCCTTTCCATCATATGCATAGTAATCAATTGCATAACATTTAGCAGGGGCATTAAGGGTCTTTCGTGTCATAAATTTCTCAGGTTCAACCTTTTTTCTATTTTTGTCTTGAAATGAAATATACCTAAAATAACAAGCACGAATGTAAGTTTTATCTGGAAAAAGTCCAGATCCCATTGGAGGACTAGTACCCGTAGGAGTTGCTGCTAATCCACCCCATCCCACTGTATTAGCTGCTGCCAAGTTGGAGAATAAATGTGCCGGAAAATATCCAATTGGTGTGTCTTGCACCAACAACCACCAATTTTTGCTTGTTTGATCCTGCTCATGTCCATAATATTTAGTAAATATATTATTGACATGCTTAATATGTCGTGAGAGGCGTCCTGCACACATGTGCGGCATGTGCGACGGCATCGGGTCTCAAAATTTTGAGGGCTTCAACTCAAAATTTTGAGGTCCTATAATATTAGTTATATATTATTTATACCTACAAAATATCATATGTATATTAATTGATTAATTTTTAGGCCCTAAAGTATTAGTTATATATTGTTAATATTCATAAAATATCATATGAGTATCAATAGATTAGTTATCTATATTCGTAAATATAGTTCTATTCCATTTTAATCTTTGCATAAAATATAATCTTAGATTATGATGTTCCTTTTTGACGTTATATAGAAAGATAATTATTTTGTATTCTTTGTCACATTTGATTTAATATTGATAATCTATATGTTTATAAGAATAAGAGTGATTTTTTTTTTGAATTATATACAATTTAAATCGAAAAAAATTTTAAACAAAAAATTTTTTTTTTTTTATTAAGAGGCCACTTTTATATTTTGCACAGAGCCCCCTAAAACTCGGAGACTCCACTAGTGAATAACATTAATTTATCATTATATCCACTTAATTAAAGTTTATACTCTCTTCGATCATTGTTATAAGTAAAAAAAATATTTTTTAGGTTCATTGGAAAGCTTATGTTTTTTGTCAATAATATAAATCGAAAGAATTTTAATCTCATAGAAGTTGTACATGTCTTTGAGTTTTATCACTATATATGAATATGAATATGATACTGTTATAATAACATCAAAATTTTAAAAAATAAATAAAATAAATAAAATCAAATTACATAATCTAGATAATATTTTAAAATTTAAATTTGAAGTAAAGAGATGACCTGTGAAAGAGAAATGGGCATCTCAACTTTTGTTTTACTAGAGGTTGATGATGTATTTGCTATGCGTGAACCAAGATAATATGCACGGCTGGTCTGAACAAAACCTGGGCACAACATATTGTAGCATCCATTCTTGTAATTTTCTGACTGTATGTAACATTTTAACATTGTGTTATATTTCAAACAAATAAAGTATGCTTTTCAATTATATCAAATTCTAAAGGAATGAAAATTTGTTTTTCGATTTCAAATTTAAATTATTAAAAGAAAATAAAAAACATTGACAAAATTAGTAATTTTATTAATAACAACTTTTATGAACTTACTGTAATACAAGTTAGTATATAATGCATCGCTGAGTTTTTTTTTCTTCAATGATACAAATATGAGATAAATGTTGCAGTATGCACAAGTTTATTTATTTTTGATCCAATGTTGAAAAAAAATAAAATTGTTCAATGTACAAGAATAACTTATTTGTGCGCTTTAGAAAAAGTCTGTCATTCAAAGAAATAAAGATTCAAAATAATAGATTTTTTACGTACCGTCCATGTTGAGTAGAAATGAGTTGCATCATTTTTGTATAATTGGGGAGATACCTTGCATCACGTATGGGATAGATTAGGATTTATGATGTATTTTCTATACCTTCAATTTTATTTAAATTATAAACCAAAATATATATAGATGAATTTAGGATACAATAAAATTGGCATAAATAGGATAAATTAAAACTCACATGCCATCCAACAGTAATTTTATTGTTACCATCTCCCTTTCCATTTTCAACATATATATGACTTCCACTTGTTTGGCCGTCGATAACTTTTGGATTATAAATACTAGTAGTTCCACTAACTCCATAGTAAGGACCACTCGGAGCTATTGCAAACAATTCAGCATACTACAAAAATTCAATAAATGTGTATATGAATTAAATATTGAATCATTATATGTTATTTATACAATAAATTAAAAAAAAATTGGAAATTTTTTGGGGAGCGGTTATGGTGCATAAGCGAATTCCTTATGTACCATGCATAAATAACACACAAAATCATTCCACAACAAAATGATTTTGTATTACAACTCTCTGAAACCATTCCACAGTAAAAATGGTTTTGGAATGATTAAGTACATCTAATGTGAAACCATTTTACAGAAAAAATGGTTTTGGCATACTTTTAGTTTAAAACTAACCACGAAGCAATCTGATGACGTTTAGGGGTTGCTGTTGTTGATTTGGCGGTGGAAAATGGTGCGTATTTGTTAGATTCAATTTGATGGTGGAGATTTGTTTATGCACATAAGTTTATTCTTTATGCATAATAACTCATGCCAATTTTTTGTATAAGAGAAAACTTACATAAGTATGGATGTTGTTTTGAGCTAAGATATGGTCATTGAATACAGATTTTCCTCGATTAAGATCATCTTTGGTTATCCTTCGAATTGGAACGGTTTCTTTTGGACAATTAACTTTCTCAAGCATCTGAATGGGTTTGGTTGATGAAATATTTACACTTGTTTCACTATTCTGCTTTTCAAAACTTGGTTTTCTCTGCCATATATAAAAAATAAAATGAAATTGAAAGAGATGATATAAGTAATAAAAAATTTGAAGAATGACCACAATAAAGTTTCTTACCTGTAATTTATGTTTCTTTAGCAAAGGATGACTAAAAGCAGGTTGATCATTGATATCAACACAATCAACTATGTATCCTGACATTGTCTAATAAAACCATCAAAATCAACAAAAATAAAATAATTAAATATGGAGATCAAATTAAACTACCAATAATCGATGTGTGTAGTGTAAGTAAATACTTGAATACTCTTGACAGGAGATTTGTTAATGAGATTTAGTTGTCTCTCCAACTCCAAATCATGCATGTCATCAAATGTGTTAGCAGTAGTACTACTTGTCACCAAACACATAACAAAAAACAATGTAATCATCATTTTCACAATTCTCTTGTTTTGATGATGGATCGCATAGTTCGGTAAATTGCTTATTTATATATCAATGCTCCAAAACAAACAAAATAATAAAATATTTGTGGTCAACGCTATGACTTTTCTTTGATCAATTTATGTTATGATTTTAATACATTGACCGAATTTAATACATTACTTCTATTACGTTTTTTGGGAAATAATGTTTTCTTTCGTTTTACATTTTTATTCTAAGGTTACTTTTACATATAAAAAAAAAATTAATAATTTATAATTTGTGTTTTTGTAAAAGTTTATTTAAGTTGGTAGGAATATCACATTTTATATGTTGGAGTTGGAGTTTAAATCCCAAATACTCTACTTATTCATCTTAAAAGTGGAATTATGACCATTACACTATTTGAAAAGAAAAAAAATCAATAAATTTGTTTTTTTTATTGAATTTATTATTTTTTCTCTATAATAATCTTAAGTGTGTATTATTCCATGACACAATTTTTTCTCTCTACAATGAATAGTTAAATAAATTGTATTATTGACAATGCAATATTTTATGTTGCATTGAACTTTGCAAACATAAAAAAATGGCTTAATTAGTTAAATGGTCCCTTAAAGACATTTTAGGTTTCAAAATGGTCCCTTAAAGAAAAAAAGGTCCGGATTGGTCCCTTAACTATATGACCGTTAGTCACAATGGTCCTTTCCGTTAGTTTTTAACACCAAATGTATTAGGTGAACCACCATTACATGTGGTCCACCATAGATCTCAATAATTCTTTTAATCTAAGCCATTTGATCTTATTGGAAAATACATGACCATTGAATTTTAAGTGTCCACTATATTTAACAGTGCACCATTCTCAACTAATTTTTTCTCTATTTCTTCATCTTCTTCCTTACCTTGTTCTTCATCAATTCATCAAATAAACCCATAAAAATCTGGGTTTGTTTCAAATCCTCATGTTCACAAATTCATCAAATAAATCCAGAAAAATCAAGATTCGCAACTCCAACATACTCATATTTACAACTTTATCATTCCCACACACACTATCTCCTTTGATTTTAATCTGGATTCTTTTCGCTGCCCATACACCGAGATTTGCAACAAATCTAGTTTGGATCCTTTGATGTTTTCAGAAACCCAGATTTGCAACAAATCAACAACCTTATTAAAGAGAAATCATAATTCTGTCATATGGGTCTTAGCAAAAATGAAGAAAACAGAGTTTTCAACCTCCAAAAGGCGAGATTTTTATCAGAGATTTCACGGTTGTGGTGGTCGAGATCTGACGAATAAGGTGGCGGTTGGAAAGATAGTGGTGGTGGCACGGCCAAATGGTGCGGCCACAAAAACGGAAGATGGAAAAAGATAGAACGGTAGAGAGAAGAAGATGAAGAAAAGAGAAATATTTACGTGATGATGGTGCACGATTATATTCGGTAGTCATGCAAATTTTACCGTTATATTTTTAATAAAAAGATCAAACGGTTCAGATTAAAACAAATTAACGGAGATGACTAAAATGACAAACAGAGATATCTTTAAGGGACCAAAGCGGAACTTTTTTTCTTTAAGGGACCAATATGAAACCTAAAATGTCTTTAAGGGACCATTTAACTAATTAAGCCTAAAAAAATTTAGAAATTTTTTTTCTACCCCAACAATCTTCATTCTATCCCAACATTTTTCTAAAAATACCCAATATACCCTTATTAAAAATTAATATATTTTTAAAAAAAAATTTTGTCGTATTATACTGTTCTGGTAGAATTTTCATCTCCCAAAAAACTGTTCCGGTAAGTATTTATCGTTACCGGTAAGTTAACTTTACCGGTACACTTTTTAAAAAGTGTTCCGGTATGTTAATGTTACCGGTACACTTTTTAAAAAGTGTACCGGTATATTAATTATATTTCGTTTATCATTATACATACCGGTACACTTTTTTAAAGTGTTCCGGTAGTTAAAGTGTTCCGGTATGTAATAAGTATACCGGTATGTTATTCTTAATTTTTTTAATTTTAATTTGTTTTTTCATTTTTAAACAGATATGTCTTATCTCGGCGATACAAGTCAAATATTGGTAGATACTACGGATGTTTTTACAACTCATCAAAAATTTGCTACCCCAAATGATGTTGTCAAATGGACTCGAGATGTTGGAGATGCCAATAAAGTCGGTATTATCATTACTCGGTCGGATAAAAAGAACGGAATAAAAGGAAGAAATGACAAGTTGATTTTGGGTTGTGACAAAGGTGGAAAGTATGACTCTTCAGAAAGTTCCACGACAACTGCATCGAAAAAGTGTAACTGTCCATTTAAAATTAGAGTTGCACCTTCAACAGATGGTTCAGGATGGAAAGTTCAGGTTATTCATGGAGTTCACAACCACGGGCTACCTGACCAATATCATGGTCATACTCGCAAGGCACGTTTAACCGCTGATGAAAACAAACGTGTTCAAGATTTGACAAAGCGTAAAGTAGAACCAAGACACATTGTTTTATATTTGAAAGATCAAAATCCAGAGTCTGTTGTTGATGCCACACTTGTATATAGGAAAAGACACATGATGCAAATACAGGAAAGAGGCTCCAGAACAGAGCTGCAACACTTGCTGCAGTTGTTAGATGATGCAAAATATGTCAGCTGGAATAGAAGAAAAGATGATGGCTCCGATGTTTTGAATGATATTTGTTGGGCGCATCCAGATTCAATCAAGTTGTTGAACTTGTTTCCCATTGTTTTGGTTATGGACTGCACATACAAAACTAATAAATATAGACAGCCACTGCTTGAAATTACTGGCATAACGTCCACTAACATGACATTTGCAGTTGGATTTGCTTACATGGAATCTGAGAAGATGGACAATTATCATTGGGCGTTAGGTAAGTTGAAGGAATTGATTACTAAGCAAGATATATTTCCTAGAGTAATTTTGACTGATAGGGAGTTTGCTTTGATGAATGCAATTAAAGATATATTTCCACATACTACTAATATGTTTTGTACGTGGCACATAATCAAAAATGTGAATGCGAGATGCACCATGCATATACCTAAGGATATGCGACAGAAGGTGAAAAATTTGTGGAGAGATATTGTTGAAAGTCCGGATGAGGTGGAGTATCAGCAGCGGTTGAATGCGTTTCAGCAAGCATGTGTTAATTCAAGCAAGTTTGTCGAATATGTCAATAACACCTGGTTGGCCTCTCACAAAGAACACTTTGTTGAAGCATGGACCAATCGAGTGATGCATTTAGGAAACACAACGACTAATAGGTATAATTTTTTTTATTTTAAAATTGTAATTATCTTTTTCTTTTTTTGGCGTTTAATTGACTATTGTTTGCAATTTGATATTTAGAGTTGAGTCTGCACATTGGAAACTGAAGCAAATGTTGGAACACAGCAAAGAAGACTTATGCAAGTCTTTGGAAGGCATGAATGACAACATAAGACTAGAAGTTGACAAAATTAAGAAGTTTTTTCAAAAGAGTTTTTACTATGCAGAGAAGACACACAGCAGTCCATTTTTTCAATATTTGAGAAACTTTGTCTCCAGGGCCGCTATGACACTAATTTCTGATGAGATGAAGAGAATTGACATTGTTGGAACAGATAAAAACTTGTGTGGTTGCAAACTTAGGTCATCATGTGAGTTACCTTGTGCTTGTGAATTGAGTGGATATACAACCAGCGGTGTACCGATACTATTAGATTCAGTTCACGGTCACTGAAAGAAATTAACTATGGAAGAACCATTGGAGGATGACACAGAGGATGGATATGAGTTGGACATGAGTAATGCAATGGAGGCAATATGGACTCGATTTCGGTCAGTTGATATTGTTGGTAAAAGAGCGTTGAAGAGTAAAGTGTTTGAACTTGCTTATTCGGCCTCAAGTTCATTGTGTCCACCACCTGAAAAAATAAAAACCAGAGGAGGAGTGAAGAACAAAGATAAAGGCAAAGCACCAAAAGGTTATGATGTGTATCGTGATCCATCATACTTTGAACATGTTGAAAGAGAATATGGTGATTCACAAGGTGACTAATTTATTTTTTTTATAATATAGTTATTGCTTATATTTTTATTTCTATATTCTATTATTATATATTCAACATTTTTTGTTTTTACATAAATCTAGGTACATCGAAGAGGTTGTGTACACAACAATCACAGTCATCTCAGAAGGAACTATCTCAACCCTCTCAGAAGCAACAATCTCAACCATCTTAGAAATAACTATCTCAGATGTCTAAAAAACTGACATCTCAGAAATATTTGGGGCAATTTCCTGATCATATACATCCACATATTGTTGACATTGCTGATGTGCTTGAAGATGGAAATTGTGGTTTTAGAGCTGTTGCATCTTTACTTGGTTACACAGAGGAAGGTTGGTCCATCGTCCGCCGGGAGTTAGATGAAGAGCTTAGAAATAATAACAGTTTGTTTGAGAAATTATTCTGACAAGATTTGCAGGTTGTGAGAGATTCGCTGGTAGCAAATAGATGGTTCACCATACCTGCTATGGGTTACTTGGTAGCAAATAGGTATAATGTCGTTTTCGTCACGTTGGGTAAACCTAGTAAGACTTTCTTTCCTATGATGACTTCATATTCCTCTTCAGCAAGGTTTTTTTGTATTGGTTTTGTCGATGAAAATCATTGGGTTCCAGTAAACATGTTAAAGGGGTTTCCGTTGCCCGAAGTTACAGCTGATTGGAAGAAACTTTGTTCACATGAAGCAAGGTCTTGGATGTCAAACTTAAACGGACGCCTACAATATTGACAACTTCTAAATCCTCCGGTGAAACCTCTTAGTGGTGTTATGTCTGTTGAATAATTTTTAATTGTATGTCAATTAATTAAATATTACCTATTTTTAATTGTTTATTTTATGTCGAATATTTATATTACTTATGTTTTATCAAATATCTAAATTCGTTAGTAACGTCCATTGTGTCAAAAAATAATTTATGTCAATAAAGTGCAATGCCTACTTTAGTAACGTTCATTGTGTCAAAAAATAATGTATTGAAGTACAAAAAACATTTGATCGATAAAATTCATAATCTAAATAGTAAAAATAAAAGTACATAAACTAGTGTTCAAAAAAACATAACAATAAAAGTACATAAACTAGTAAAAATAGTTCAACAAAATACACAATCCAAAAATAAAAGTACATAAACTAGTGTTCAAAATAACATAACAATAAAAAAATTAGTCATGGGTATGCACCACGACATACATCTAGTGCAAAAAAAAGCTCCTCAAATCCCTCATCATCCATATCAGCGTCTATCCTCGTCAGAAATGTCTCAAGCGCGCCTCGAGCCATACCTCTCCATCTCCGCTCACGCTGTAGTGCAGTTTCTTGTTGTGCATCTTATACTGGTGCATCGTCTACTGGTGCATCTGGTGCAGGTGCAGGTGCATACTGTGGAACTGGTGGTGCTCCATGTGGTCCATCAACAGGGCGACACAGTCTAGGATGTGATACCCTATAGTACCAGGACATGTAATCAAGTACAGTCTCATAAGCATATGTCACTGGACGTGTCGACTGAAGGATCCGATCAACGGACGCGTGATAACCAATCCAGTCGCTATCAATATCAGAATAGGCAGGAGCTAGAGGTGGTGGTGGTGGTATATACTGTACAAATCCAAACTGCCTAATACACCTCTCGGGCAAGTAAGGAACTACTGTGGATCTACGCAGATGACCACTATACAGAGTAATCAGATCAAAAGGAATGCTACCTCTGTGAGTCTCAAACGGACGTCATATCACGTCATCAGGGGTCAGTGCATCCAATATAGGCCGATACTCGGGGAGCTTGGTCTTCCCTTGCTTACACATCCACTGCATAGCTCGAGGAAATCCAGGATTATCACAATTAAAATCCGATTGAGCCCGCCTACCAAGGGTAGGAAAATACTCGTGAATCCAACACTGTTACAAAAAAGAAAAAAAAATTGTTAACAACGCAACAAAGAGAAAAGAAAATTAAATTACGCAACAAAGATAAAAACAAAATTTAATTACACAACAAAGAGAAAAAAAAATTAATTACGCAATATTTAAATTATGTCTTTGTAGTGAGTGTCGCATACCTGAAGAAGTGTCGCATACCCTGCAAGGGCCCTCGTAGAAAACATGGATGCATCGTTCAAGTTATCGTATAAACAAACCAATGCAATACTGGCCTAGGAAAATGTATGGACTACAGACAAATCACTAAACAGAAGTAGCCATTTGGCATCCACACGTGTATAACTCTTGTCAGTCAGAATGGTACATCCCACCAACATCAACATCCATGCCCTAGCTGCGTTAGTCATGTCTCCCGTACAAATTGACATTCCTCATATAACTCTCATATAGCCACTGCTGTGAAAAATAAACACCCCTCTGCGCTACAGTCTCTCGCAATGCAAATTCATACTCCTCTCCTAACAACTCAGCTGCAAGTGCCGCAGCTTGTTCCTGAGAAACTGATACAGGAGTATAAAAGTGACCCCTAACAGGTAGATGCAGAAGACATGCCACATCGTCCAAAGTAATAGTCATCTCGCCGAACGGCATGTGAAATGACGATGTCTCAGAGTGCCACCTCTCAACAAATGCGGATCGGTAAGTTTCAAGCTAGTCCGCTCAAGCCAGCACAACCATGAAATATTCAACCACCCTTGAATAACATCAGGATGGTGATCAGGAATCCTGTCAGCTAACTTTTTTCCTAAAGATGCTATTCGTAGCTCAATTCTGTCACCTTCAACACGTTCCTACATATATTTAAAAAAATACATTGTGAATAATAAATTAGACCGGATAATTGGATGCATACCATAAGACATTGAAAATGAACTATAATAATATTTTAACACTAAATTTGTATGCAAAATAAGGATTTAACAGTTGTAACGAGAGTATAAACGATACAAATTATAAAAAAAATGATCAATATAACTTAACAAATAATAACAAAAAAAACAAAGTATTACCTGACCAAACCATACATGACGAGCAACATGATGCTCGTATCGAGTCAAAAGACTCGTATCGATCGGCCCTCCAGGCCAACCCTGCTGCACAGCCTGCTCCTCAACCTGCTGCTCCGGCACTGCCGGCAGCTCATCGTGTTCCAGCTCCTCCTGATGTCGCCGAGACTCTCCACGTCCTCTGTTATGCCTAATTCTACCGTCTGATCCTCTAGTACGCACCACTGAAAAAAAAAAATTTAAAAAAAAAATCACTGTGAACCGGTACACTTTTTTAAAGTGTACCGGTATGTAATATGAAACTCAGACGTCGAAAGCATACGGGTACACTTTTTTCAGGTGTACCGGTATGCATATTCATACCGGTACACTTGAAAGAAAGTGTACCGGTATGAATATGCATACCGGTACACTTTTTTTCAAGTGTACCGGTGAAGAAATCGAACCGGCACACTTCGAAAAAGTGTACCGGTATGTAAAATTACACTTACTTTTCCTAAAACTCCAAACTCACACCGGTACACTTTGTTTGACTAGGATAAATAATGATATATATTTTTTTCAGCTTTACATTATATATGAAGGTATATTTGTCATTTCAAATATGATTGTTGGGGTAAAGTGAAGATTGTTGGGGTAGAAAAAAAAATTTCTATGCAATGTAACTAAGGTGACATACATCCGAATTCACCACCAACATTGGCTACTAAAGCAGGCCCATAATCTATAACGAACAGGCCCATAATCTAAAGCAGAAATTTCTAATGATACGAAGGCATTTTTTCCATTTGATCTTAAGTTCCTAGGAACCAGATTCAAATTGACAGGGATCGCAAAATGCTAACTAACTGAGACTGACTGTAACTGTTTGCTAACAGCTTGGGATGCAAGTAACAGAAGGAACTTCAAAATTAACAGTTATCGTGAGAAGAAGAATCCTTTTGTGTTTTTTGTTATCTGCATTTGTTTGTTATTTCTGAAATCTAAATGAATTCTGTGTTTGATCTGATTTCCGATTTACAGCCAGGTAGGGAGGCATGGAGAATTAAGGAGATTAGGGTTGTGAGGATTTGGGATGTTCCAACTTTTTGAATCAGTTTCAGGACCAAACAAACTCTGTTCAAATGGTTTTGAATGATGAAAAGGTTCGTTCATGATATTTACTTTTGTTATCTCCATTTAGTGGGGATAGAAATAGAATTAAGATAAAATGCATTGTAGGTGTTTGATATAATGCCCATTTGCTCTGTGATAGATGCAATAGAACTATATGTCATGAACTTAATTTTGAATGTGTTTCTCTCTGGCAGAAATATTCGCCGCCATGCTCCAAACTCAGTGTTCCGAGTCGGATAGGCCCCTCGCTGAGCTTAGGTGAGAGTATCATTCATGCTTCAGCTATTTCTTCATTGCTCTTTGGCTATGTATTCATCTTTAGTGTCTGCAAATCCTGCTACAGTGATAACTTCAGGTTCTTCTCCTGTAAGCATAGCTAGTCCTCGGTCTACACCAACAAGGATGCTTAACAGAAAACTCCCAAAGACAGACATCAAGTATGCATATGGACTCAATTTGAAGTGTGAGAAAAGTCAAGTGTGCATTTGATCTTGATAATGTTGTTTTTGTCCTGAATTCTAGGTTTTAAAGTTTTGTAAGTCACTCCAATCACCAATTATGCATATGTTGCTTTTGGCCTGTTATACTTTTTCATGTTTAACATTTTATGAATTCAAGTTTCAAATGATAAATGATGCTATATTCTTTTTAAATTAAGCACTGCTTGCTTGCGTATTGTATACCTTCAACTTATTTGATTTATCTATTTATTTATCATTTATAACTAGCAGTAAATTTCAAGGAGATTATTCTATCTTTGTTTTAATTTTCTACCTTTTAGCAAATGAGTCTGACTCTTTACAAAGGACTTGTGTTGTGTTGTGCTTGCTGTAGCAAAAGTAGGAATGTTAAGTGCTTGTGTTGTGCTTGGCTGCTTGCTGTAGAAATATTGCAACTTTTCCATTTCATTGTCCCTCAAAGGAAGCTAGAATTTTGTGTTGTACCACTTATGCCATGGTCTATATATCAATCTTTTTTTGCAGTGCTCTTTTATGTACTCAGTGTTTCTGTCAAAAAAAAGAGTACTGTACAGTGTTCATGCTAGCTTTGATATTGATAGAATGTACTCTACACTACAGTGTTCATGCTAGTTTCAGTGTTTCTCGATTTTAAGCTGTTAGAATTGATTTATTTCAGTGTTTCTTGCTTGTCTCAATTTGTATCTCCATTTTTTGTGTTGTGTGGTTTCAATGCATGACTTTAAGTTGTTAGAATTCGGTGTTTCTCAATTTTAAGCTTTTATAATTGATAGATTTCCGTGTTTCTCGATTTTAAGCTGTTCGAATTGAATTGATTCCCGCGTTTCCTCGAATTTTAAGATGTTGGAATTGATTTATTTCAGTGTTTCTATATATGCTCTTTAATTTTGTGGAACAAACTGAAGCACTGGATAGTACTATATGATATTGAAGGAAATCCCTAAACTCATGAATCAACTGAATTTGCATAATCCTTTATCGATCTCAAGTTTTTTTTTTTATTAACAAAACCTCTTGCTTTTGAACACCATGTACACATTTTTTGTTACTTTTGTAAGCATACCAAAATCCAGTTTTTCAGTGGCTTTTAGAATATCTTATATTGACAATAATGAGTAGGTGTCCTGATTTTTCCTTTTGAAAATGTCATAAGCTATATTTACAAAGTACATCAAGTTTTGGTCTTCAATTTTGTTGATAGAATTTTCTTTGTCTATTGTTTTATCAACAGGGAAACAGACAAGGATGAATTCGAGAAAGTGATAACCTTGATGCAGTCTCGAAACAGACAAGGGGCTAACCACAGAGATGAATGACACTTTCACCATGGCGTAAAAACTTAAATAGAAATTGTTGCTCACAACATGATTATTTTTTTCAATTCTTCAGACAACTACATGATGAGGTATGTGGTGGGCCTCTCAACCTCATGCTATTGTCAACACACAGCTTCATTTGTTTCTTTAAGTTGCTTCTTTGCCTTTATCCTTTCCTTCTGCATTAAGGCACTGAACTTTCAAATTTCAATCAAGATAAATGAATTACCTAGCTAGCTACATTGTTCGAAAACTGAAGTCATGTTGCTGCAAAATGGTTAAATTAGAGTGAGATGCAATTTCTTTTTTTTCTTTTTTTTTTTTTGAAAACTTGGTATCCGGCCTTAGGACCGACTAATCCAAGGGGACCAATCCCACCGCCCACTTGCGGGGGCCCCATTTAAAGCCAGAGATTTTTTTGCTCTGTATGGACTTAGCCCACCGAAATTGGCACCAGTGGGAATCGAACCTGAGACCTTGAGAGGAGCATACTCCAAGGGCCCAAGCCAACACCACTCGACCAACCCCAAGTGGGTTGAGATGCAATTTCTTATTTGGGGTATTAACCAAGTTATAGAAGATGATGAATCTTAAGCACAAGATGGGGGATTTAGTGATTGTATGTTGTACAAGGGGTTTCTATATAAGTTGTGTTTGTGTGCATCAGTTTGTATAAGTTGTGTTTGTGGGCTTAAGTCTGTATAAGGGGTATTAAGGTGTTTGTTATAATCTATATTAAGATGTCAATCTAATCATATTTTGTTGTGCTAAATTGAGTCCTATTTAACAGACCATGTTACTGAAAGTTCAGAATTCACAAGGTGTTCTTGATTCTTACTTCAAAATTGAGAGTGCAAAGCTATCTACAATTTACAAAACTAATCCTAAATCTGCTTTCAGAATTATCTTTTATAGTACTTTTTATTGTGAAGGGAAGTATTATGAAGGATAAAGTAAAATATGGAATTTGTTGACAGTATTTTAGAGGAAGTTGAATTTGCTATGATACTTGATTGGTTTATAGAATTTCAGTTGATTTAATATGTTCTAGAGGATAGGACTCCTATTAATAATCTACCGTAAATTATATACATCTTTTGTGTCATCATCCTGACTGCAGGAATAATTATACAATCTTTTGAGATTCACATCTCAAAGTCAATGCATGTTCTTTTTTCATTATCTAATTCCTTAGCATTGTTGATATCCATGTCCAGTATGTCCAGTATAACAAATACATGGAAATGAAGCACAATTTATGGCATCGATCACGAGATGGAAACTGAAGAAATTCAAAGGTATCACAAATATAAGCATTATATCCACTTTCACGATAAGGAAATCAAACAATTTCATCAATATAAAGTCTTAATTTCATCACACAGTAAACATTTAAAAAAAATAAAAATTAGTGTGCAAAAAATATATATAGTAGTAACTTTTTTTAAATTCTTACTGATTCATCTTCTTTTTCCCCCTTAAATTCTTCCCTTCATCTTCTTTTTCCCCCTTAAATTCTTCCCTTCATCTTCTTTCCTTGATTCCCTTGACCTAAATTTCACTTCTTTCAAAGTGCTCTTGCCACAAATTTCAATTTGGGGATGTTGGACAATAATTTGTAGTAATTTTTATTAATTAATATTTTCTTATAAGTTTATTCGATCTTTTTTATTCTCATCATGAATGGTTTCATTCTACTGCATCAAAATTGATTTTATTTATATTATTTGTCTATTCACACAAACAATTATTTAATTATTAAAATTTGAAAATAAAATATATTTATGATTTCACTTTTTGACACTATAAAGTCCAACAACCATCACCATGCAAGCAAGAGACAGAGTTCATACTTCATACACGTACAAAAGACTGTAAAATAAATGAAGAAAAATGGAAACTTTTATTGACAAATTAAGTCATTGATTAATTCACCTTACATTGTAACCTAACAAATTAATATATACTCTCTAGCTAGTTCTACTTCTACCTTCTTTGGCTTCACGTGTCCGGCTCAGCCACTTAATCCTCCTCCGGCGGCTACACATTCTGCATCTCAACTGCGGAAAGCGGAGCCACCCGTGGTTGGTCTCGTTTAGTTGTAGACCACCGCTGCCCCAGATAGCACAATACAACCACAACCACCAACACTACAAAGAAAAGGAGGAGGAAAAAAGACCACACGGGTAATTTGTGAGTCTTATGATGATGATGTTTGTCCCATGTTTTGGTGGGCCATACACTCATAGGTGGTTCACTCAACATTCTATATAGTAAGTTGATGGAATGTTAGGTGACTTATGTCCTTTGTAAGGTTTTGAGAGAAAAGTATCAAAGAGAGGAATTAGCAAAGAGTTGGGATTTGGGTAGTGATTAAGAGTTTGAATCGAGATGAAAGCTTAGGTTGTGACTAATTAACCATAGCTTCCCCTAACCGATCGCGGGAGGTCGCTCGACCTCCGCCGATGTCCGACTCTAATGGTCCGCCGTCTACACCACCTGCCTTTCTCTTCAATCGTCCACCGTTGCTTAGAAAGGAACTCGGCAATCCTCTCCTTAAGCAACGATCGTGGTCACCGGATCTTTATCGCGACGAAGCGTGACTTCGTCGTAAAGGACACTGGAGGAATCGTAGTAGAAGCAAAAGTGTTACTGATGAAGATGTTGATGAACTTAAAGCTTGTATCGAATTAGGATTCGGATTTGAATCTTCGCCTGAAGTTGAAAGTAATCGTCGTCTTGTTGATACTTTACCTGCTCTTGAACTTTATCACGCTGTTAATAGAAGTTATCACGATTCTATTAATGCTAAATCTGCCACCGTAACTACTCCGTCTTCCTCCGCTGCTTCTGATCGTGACAGCACTCCTTCTCCGGCATCGCCATATTAGGCAACGATGATGATCCGGAAACGGTGAAGGCAAGATTGAAACAATGGGCACAGGTTGTTGGATGTGCGGTTCGTCAAAGTACAAGCTGAATGATTGATGATGATGGTGATGATAATGATGATGACGATGAATGGGTGATTATTGAATGATTAATTGAAGAAAAAACCAAACTATGGTTATTAAGTTAACCACACAAGTTGAAACCTTATGTTTATAAATGATGACAAAATTCACTACCAAACCGAACCGGCCAAGGGCCATTAGTTTAACCAAACGCAAATTATTTTGGTACCAATAGTAGTTGGTGTTAAAAAAAAATAAAAATAAAAATAATACACATAAAGACTAATGATCCTAACTTAATTACAATATAAATTATTATAATAAGAGGATCATAACATATCGTAACAACCTTGGACAAGAGGAATAGGGTGTTTGATGGTTTTTTTTTTTTGGTAGTAAAAGAGGGCTAACGCCCAAAAAGAAAAGAACTATAGAGTTACATGAAAATTTCTAGGCATGCAAGCCCCAGAAAAGTCATCAAAAAGAAGACTCGAAACCTCATTTGGAGGAGTCTCCATAACATGAATATTAAAAGAATTAAGAGAAAAGCTGAAATTAGCCAGCCAATCAGCACTTCTATTTCCCTCTCGCCAAGTATGATTGAATTGCACCTGCCAATCCAACTTTAAAAGCTCTTGTATACGACGCACTAAGGTAGGCGGATTACCATTGAATTTAACTTTCCCCGTGATCATATCAACCAGACTTTTTGAGTCACTTTCCACCTAAAGATGGCAGAAACCTTGTCTCCAACCAAGTTGCATTCCCAAGTACATTCCCCACATTTCAGCGGAGAGAGCGTCACAAGTTCCTATTTTGCGCGAGTATCCTTTAATCCATCTACCATCTGAATTTTGAAAGAGTCCACCACAACCAGCTAAACCCAAAGAATCCTTGTAGGCTCCATCACAGTTAAGCTTAATCCACCCTTCTCGGGGTTTTTTCCATCCAATGAAAATAGTGTCACATTGGCGAATATTCAGAGGATGGTGGATGCACTTGTCTATGTCTTCAGCCATCTTGATAATCATGTAGGTTGGGTCAGTCGGACGTTGAAAGTCATCTTCAAAAATCGTTTGGTTTCTCCACTTCCACATGTGCCAGCACGCCACCATAAAAATTGTTTTCCACTTCCTATTCTGGATATCTTGCAGTTGAAGGTTGATGTTTTTGAAGATCCATTCACTGCAATTAGAAGAAGAAAAAAAATTAGTGATTTGATTTGAAGGGACTAACCTTATCCAGGTTTGGGTTGCAACAGGGCAATCCCTCAAAACATGAATAAGTGTTTCATTGACTCTGTCACATCTAGAGCATGTGGGAGAAGCTCCAACACCCCATTTGCTCCTACGAAAGTTAGTGAGCAACCGATCATGAGCCGCCATCCACATAAAAGTTTGAATTTTATGAGGTCCTTTCCAACTCCACACGGCCTTCCAATCTCCCTCAATAGGTTGAGCTCTAATGTTTTGATTCTCATAAGCACTTTTAACTGTGAAATTCCTAGTGTTGGTCCCTCCCCAACCAATTGTGTCTTTCCCGTCTATGTCCATAGGTGCTGGGATAGCAAGAACCTGAAAAGAAAAATTAGATGGTAAATTAGAAGTAAGGAAATCAAAATCCCACTCTCCTGAGGGGGTAAGCACATCCCTCACAGAAAGAGTCGTGTCAATAATAATTTGATTAGTAACACAGAGCAAAGAAGTTCCACTCGGGGTCCATTTATCCAGCCAAAAGTTGATATTGTTTCCATCTCCCAACTGCCACACAATATTCTGCTGGAATTTTTCCCAAATACCTGTCAAAGCTTTCCACAAAGGAGAGTCATAGGGTTGAGAGCTTATTGTTACTCTCAAGTCCTTATTTCTTCCATACTTATTATAAAGAACCTTACACCAAAGGTCATCTGGTTTGTTGATCAGATTCCAAAGCATTTTCATAAGAAAAGCGTCATTTATATGTTGAGGTCTCTTAATGCCTAGACCACCCTCATTCTTTGGGAGACAACAAATGTCCCATCCAACTAGATGGGGTTTACGAGATTGGTCAGTATCTCCCCATAAAAAACTCCTTTGAATTTTTTCCATCTCATTACAGAGGTTTTTTGGGAGCTTGGCATACTGCATATGATAGTATGGTATAGAGCTCAAAACTGATTTAGATAGAGTAAGTCTGCCTGCAAAGCTCAAACATTGTTGCTTCCATCCACTCAACTTGTTTTGTATTTTGTCAATGATGTTATTAAACTTTCCCCTAGAAGCTCTGCCTGGACTAATATTTGCCCCCAAATACCTGTCCATGTTATTGATTTGTTTATAACCCGTGTGATGTAAAATGTCCTCCCTGACCTGTTGATCGACATTTTTAGAGAAGTAGATTTCTGTTTTTTGACTATTGATTTTTTGTCCAGAAGCTTGACAATGGTTTATCTTGTCTACCTAATAACTTGAATTGATAAATGGAAGTACTGATTTGTACACGGATAAGCTTGAGCTTGTTGTGTCTTGGGGTAGCTCCATGAGTAAAGGGTTGGATGTGTGTCTTGTTTTCTAAGCACTGCTTACTAGTCTAGAGCTGCCTAAATGGCAAGCTACTTTGCATTGTATGAGACTTTTAAAAGCATGCCTCATAAACTTCTCTTTGCCTTTTTTAAAATAAAAAATAAAAAAAATTAGATTTTAGCTATGGTGATGGAATTTTGGCATTTCGTGTTTGGAATCAAATTTTCTCAATAATAAAGTCGAATCTCACCTAATTAGAATGAATAAGATATTTTAACACTCTAACTACTATTCAAATTCAACTAGTCAGAGAAATTGACTCATGAAATTAAGGATGGCAATGGGTATAGGGTACTATAGTACTCATCCTCATACCCGCAGATTAAAAAAATACTCGTACTCATCCCCATATTCGCGTGGGTAACGATCTTTGTTCCCGTTCCCATACCCTATGGGTACCTAAGTACCCATACCCGTACCCGTTACCCGCATTTTTGATAAAAATAAATCGATCGATTATAAAACATCATATCGTTTTAATATAATTATTTTTTAAAAAAAATTTTAATGTTGACTCAGAAAAATTATAAACAAAAAATTTACCAATATCATGTTAAAGTTTATTTCCTTGTCACATTGTGTTTGTATTATATTATAAATAAATGTTTTTATTAAAAATGTCTAATAATTTAATTGTTGTTGTATTTTTTAAAAATGATATACATATGTTATTATATAAAAACATATATAAAATAAATAAATATATTATGTGGGTATGGGGCGGGGTGGGTACTAAGGTACCCGTACCCGCACCCATACCCATTCATTTTTGTGGGTAATTACCAATACCCGTGCCCGTACCCAAAATGCGGGTTTTTACCCTACCCGTTATGGGTATTTTTTGCGGGTGCCCATTGGGTATGGGTCAAATTGCCATCCCTACATGAAATCTAGTTTTTATGAAAGAATCATTAAGTCTCAACTAATTCTACCATTTGTAAGTAAATAATTTTTTTCCAATCAAATCGTTCGATCTCGTCTAATTGAAATTAAATGACAAACATATAGAAATTGAAATGAGGACATTAAACCCCAAATACAATTTCAAGGCATACCCCCTCAAATCTTGCATAATTTTTTTTTCAAATTCAAAATTGCTTAGGGTTGGGTTAGGTTTAATGCATATTTTACCATGTGTCAACCTAGAACACTAGTATATAACTAAGTGCATAGCCCCTCAAATCTTTATAGAAACAGGACGAAAAACTCTACATGTCAAAACCAATCAACTTACCCATCTCATCCAACATCTAAGTTAATTACGTTAATAATAGTAATATTTTTGAAGGATACGTTAATAGTAATATGTATACATAAATGATGGTGATTTAATTAGACAACTAAAAATGTAATTAAGTAACTCATGATCCATGGGGGTACCACTTTTTCTTTTACAACCTGTCAGTCAACCACGATCCACCTTCCCCCTCCTCTATACTTTTAAGTTTCAACCTTTTTATTAAACTTAAAACAAATAATCTAAAGTTTTCATCTGTGGAATGTGTTCATGTAAGAGTGTTTTTATTCTTTCATATCCATGATTTTTTTTTTTCTTCTGAATTTCACTTTGCTTATATTATTGCTGACAGTAGCAGGTATATATGATTGCTTTGAAGAAATGTAATAGATTAACCATGAATCATTAGATACAAGTTATAGCATATCTTCTTTAATTAAATAGATCATATAGAAGCCAAAAAAGACAGAGAGTATATATATTAATTAGACGATTCTGTTATCATGTGTTAGTTTAACTACAATGTAAGGTGAATGAATGAATCAATGACTTAATTTGTTAATAAAGTTTCCAAATTTCTTCATTTATTTTATAGTCTTTTGTATGTGTATGAACTCTGTCTCTTGCTTGCATGGTGATGGTTGTTGGACTTTATAGTGTCAAAAAGTGAAATCATAAATATATTTTATTTTCAAATTTTAATAATTAAATAATTTTTTGTGTGAATAGACAAATAATATAAATAAAATCAATTTTGATGCAGTAGAATGACACCATTCATGATGAGAATAAAAAAGGTCGAATAAACTTATAAGAAAATATTAATCAATAAAAAATTACTACAAATTATTGCCCAACATCCCCAAATTGAAATTTGTGGCAAGAGCACTTTGAAAGAAGTTAAATTTAAGCCATTAAGGTCAAGGGAATCAAGGAAAGAAGATGAAGGGAAGAATTTAAGGGGGGGAAAAAGATGAATCACATTTCATTCAATTCATATATATTTTTTTTTTTCTTGAGTTGTCACTGACATGAGTGCTAACATTTAAGCTCAAATCATCATCACTACAATAACATAGGTCAAATTCACAAGAGTAACATTCTATTCTGAACGCTCAGTTCTCGATGCCTTTTGAAAAAAGTTACAAGGTCATGGCTAAAAATATAATAACCACTATATTTGTTATGGAACAAACAACAACACCTTGCCCCAGCCTTTCAAAATCAAACAACAAGCAGCCTCCTTTTTTTCTTCAGCAGAGCCTCTTGCCTCTTCTTATATGTTAACTTCTTTTAAAACTAATGAGCAAAGGCTATTTGAATATCATCTACTACTATGCCACTTTGTCCTCTCTTCTTTTTCCACTACTCTATACACTGATCATGATTAATTGCATAAAAAAAGAGAGTGTTTTACACCAATAAATTAAATTTAAGGTAATTATTAAAACCAAAACTGATCTTGGATGAAAACCGCTCTTCCAGGAAACCGAGAAAGGAACCAGAAAACCGGAGGAACGGAAGAAAACAGGTGGTTTCACAAGTTGAACCAATTCTTTTAAAAATAAAAAAAAAAATACTGAGCAGAACGATTCAATCATTTTTCTATGTACCCGCATTATCAAATAATACTGAGCAGAACGATTCAACCATTGCTCTGTGTTATTTTTTATTTATAAATGTACGGAAACTTCATTAGTTTACATTAGATTATGTAAACCGAGTTTACGGTAAAATTATTTTTTACTAAGAAATTGGGCTTAAGTCACTCACCACAAGAAATCAAGAATAATAGTTGTGGTAAAAAAAAATTCTTAAAGGAGTGGTAATTTTTTTATCATATAGAATAGATAATTCATGTAAAAATTAATAACAAATATAAAATCATTTGATATGTTTTTGAAAATCACCAACATTAAGCGTTTAAACATTTTATTGAACACTGCTAATTTTAATGGATCTCAATTGCATATTAAATTATTTTAGATAAATTTGATTTCTTTGTTATTTTTTTTTTATGCTTTCTCGATGCAAAGCTATTTCTTCAACTAATATATAAACGTAAAATATTTTTTTCAACTATAAAATTTGTGAATGTATTTTTTTCGGCTACACCAATATATCATGTATGGATGCACCCCTGTATAACACATTTCTATAATTTAGCATCTTATAACAAATTAGGTCGTAAGTTATCATCACACTAGAGCTTGTGTGAAAACAACATATAGCAAAATAATATTAATTATAGTTGATGAAAATAATCTTAAGTTAGTGGGGTCAGCAGCCCCATTGGGCATAGTTTCCATATAGGGAATACCCCTATAAAAGGAAGATATAAACGCATCTTCGTAAATATGATCAGGTGTACCGATCATTAGTTAGTTCAGTGATGCTGGTTGACGTTGAACACAACTGCGATCGGAGGGGTTGAAACCACTTAATGCTAGAACTGATCTCCGAACCAGATTAAACAGGTGGTAAAAGCTAAAAAATAAATAAAAATGAGCAGGTGTATTTTTAACTAACTAACATATTTAAACTATATATTAACCATTGTCAAAATTTGACTTTTGTCAAAATATAATATAAACTCATTGTGTTGCTAGCACATGTTGTATGGGTCAGTTAATTACAAGAAGCTAACGTTTCATGAATTAAAATAGTAAAATTAGCTGCAACCAGTCTATATCATGAACTAAAATTGGATGTAACCAGTCTCTATCATTAAGCTTATATATCATTATTATATGAATGCAACATGACATAAATACATGTAGTTCACTTATTGTGTTTCAGAGATCAATATATAGTTGATGTTGAATGCATGCTACTTATAAATTGTATTTCTCTATTTCCATCCACCATGCAACTTTCCATATTGGTGTAAAAGACAAATTAAAAAAATTTGATGCTTCTTAGTAAGAGAGTACAGAACAGAACCTTCAAAACTGATCTACATTTCATGCCACCAGAAACATATAGAATCTTCTCAATTACTGCTTTCTTACCATCCTTCCTATGAATCACAACATTTTCTCTGCAATGGTGTAGAATCAAATGAATAATCTCATCAATTAAATGGTTAGAAAAAACTAAGACATTGAACTGGTTAATGACTTTCACCGTATGAAAGTAAATAAACGTTTGTATTGTACCGATACCTGCGATCCCAACATTGCTAACATGCACGATGTCTAAAGTGCCATATATCTTCAAGGTGAAAGCAACTTGTTCAATGATGGTAACTCACTTTTTCCAAACCAATTGAAGTTGCAACTTGAAGACCCAATTTCATCATTGACATCTGCTATCTATAACTACGAATGCTATAGTCTACTTTTTTTTCTCTCGGTTTTGGCACTTCTTGTCCAACAATTCAGTTCAACAACAATTCCTCCTACTCCTACTTCTTTGATGATGATGGCAACCCCAAGAGCAGATAACCAAATTGAAGAAGTGGAAGCAGATCTGCATGAAATTCAACCTGTATTAGAAGCAAATGAAGAAATCCAAATCCAACCAGCATCCACTGAGTTCGACGACTACTCCCGCTACTTTGATGTTGATGGCCGCACCAAGAGAAAAGGTTTGAATTATATATAACACCCAATTTTTTAATTATATGTTTACTTAAGTTATAATCAACAAATAGCATACAACAATGTATAGCATAGTAAACAAGTAGTTATTCATACACTCAACTCAACCGGTCAACATAATATACAATATGCTTAATTGGAAGGGAGTTCCTTTGGGTGGTGTAGTAGAAGGAGTTAAAAAAGTGAATTGGATTAAGTGGAAAGTTGTTTGTAAGTCTAAAAAGAAAGGTGGGCTCGGTGTGCGTGCGTGACTGCGAGCGGTTGAATTTTAGTTTATTATCTAAATGGAGATGGCAATTGTTACAAAATGATAGGCCGTTGTGAAAAGAAGTTTTGGTGGATACATATATAGAGAAGGGATTCTTTCTAGGGGTGGTTTGGGATGACATTGCTCTTTTGTCCTCTGCGTCAAACTGGTGGAAGAATGTGGCTTCAGTGAACTCGACTTTTCGAGAAAATTGGTTCGCTAGTTAGGTGTGTAGGCGAATAGGAAATGGTGCTAATACGATGTTTTGGACAGATTGTTGGGTAGGAACTGTTTCGTTTTGTGAAAGTTTCCCTCTCCTTTATTTGATTTCGGAACAGAAAATGTGTAATGTTATGGAAATGGGCGAGTGGGATGGTACTACATGGAGGTGGAATTCTCGGTGGTGGCGAAGGTTATTTTAGTGGGAAACTGTTGTGTTGGAAGAGCTCTTGACTTCTAAGGAGGATAGGTGGGTTTGGAGACATAGTGATGATGGGAAGTTTTCAGTTAAATCTGCATATTCCTTGCTTGCTCCGATTCTGTTGAATGAGGATGACGGGATGATATTGTAGACTCGTTTGTATTCGAGAATATTTGGAAAAGTGCAGCGCCTTCAAAAGTAGCAGTGTTGGCGTGGAAGATGCTTCACAACGGTTTACCGACAAAACCAAATTTAGCACATCAATCGATTATAACTCCCAATTTGTCTGTGGACTGTGTGCTGTGTGTTGGAAGGGCTGAATCTGTTACTCATCTTCTGCTTCATTGTGATTTTGCTGTTAAAATTTCGCAAAAAGTGTTTAGTTGGTTTAGTTTAGTGGTGGTGATTCCTTCAAATATTTCTTCTCTTTTTGAAATTTTGAGTGGTTGTGCTAGTTATAAGAAACGTAAAAGAGGTCTTTGGTTGGTTTGGCTTACAACCATGTGGTCAATTTGGAATACCCGAAATCGGAAAATATTTTCACATCAAGTGGAGGATGTTCAGGCAACAGTTGATGAAATTAAATTATTGTCTTGGAGATGGGGGACGGGTAACAATAGAATATCTCAGTGCATGTTCTACGAGGTGAGCTTGAAGCCGACTTTGTGTCTGGAGCGGTGAAGCAGTGTGGCTGGTTGGTAGCAGGTTGTTCTTTCTAGTCTGCTAGGTGTTTGGTGTTGTTGGAGGGACTTTGTGAGTATGTTTGTCAGCAGGGTTGTGAGTTGGTGGTTCCTTTAGGCTATTACTTTGCTTTGCATTTGTAGTTATCAAACTTGGAATACAAGGTTATACAACTTTGCTTATTTTATTTGTAGAATCAGGTTTGAGATGGGGCTGAGCAGGGTTGTTTTTTATAGCTTTCCTATCTTTTGTTTTAGGATTGCTCTTTAACTTTGTTTTTGTTTGCTCTTAGGCGTGTTAGACGAGACTTGCATTCTTGTGTATCACTATGATGTACTGTTTGTACTTCATCTTGTTCGTCAATAATATACTGTATTTGCAGTTCAAGAAATAAAAATATACAATATGCTGAAATTCTGTATAAGATATTATATTGACCCTATTTTCCATATTAGTATATTGATATACCTGATCTGTTGTTGTCACACTCAAAATATGCATCTTATATATGCTAACCCTTAAAGTAGGGAGGGATTCACATCACAATGATTTAGCTCACTGAAATCATGCAGACATGCTAATTTTCAAAGGTCGTGACACAATGTAGTTAAATACCATCCATAGCTAGATTGATCATGTAAGTTGTGACAAAACAAAATTGCACACTTTTTACTGTATCGATGTACATGAGTATAACAGTCTTTGCAATCTAACTGAGCCAATTCTATTCTTGTAAACATGCACATAAATGGTTGTAATTTATCTAGTTGACATGAGTTATTGGTATACTACCAAAATCGAACATTCAGGTAATCTAAAGAGTATATTATAGAGCATATAGCTAATAATTAAGGAGATATATAATTTGGATTGGAATAAGCCTAACATCAAAGGAAACTAATGAAGACTGATATGGTTTGAGGATGTTTCTTCCTTTAATTTGCCATTGTATAAAAGCTTTATGCAGGGTGCTATTGCAAGATACATAAGACTTGGGAGAATTGTTGGATTTGGATCCCTTGTTTACTATGCTATACATTCTCTTTCAGAAAAGCACACATTAAATATTTTGATTATAGTCTGGCAAACTACATAAAGAGATAGATTATGGAACTATTTATGCTAAATTCACCTTTTTACTGAATTCTAAAATAATTGTTGCATTGTAGGAACATTTTGGACAGCAACTGCTCATATCACCACTGCTGTGATAAGCTTAGGAGGAGTCCTTACATTGACATGGGCAATGGCGCAGCTTGGGTGGATCTTTGGACCGATTGCAATGGTTCTGTTCACAGCTGTCAACTGTTACACTTCCATCCTGTTAACACACTGTTACAGGAGAGATGAATCGGTTACCGGACGGACAAATAGTTACACATACACCGATGCTGTCAAGTCTATCTTGGGTGAGTAACAAGATAAAAACCTGTGATGTGAATTGTGTGTGTGTGTGTGTGTGTGTGTGTGTGTGTGTGTGTGTGTGTATTGATGAAATTTGATTGTGTTGTTGTTTTGGGCAGGAGGAAGACATGTCCAAATTTGTGGCCTATTTCAATATCTGAATATCTGTGGAATTGCAATTGGATTCACAATTGCTGCCTCAACTAGTATGATGTGAGTTGTTAAAATATAAGTGTTATTAGTTATGTATTGTTGTTTGTTCTATAAAGTTAATTAACTTGTTGATATGTTGAACTTATTTTAACACTAGAAAATTTTGGGTAACTTAAATTATAATACAGACTTTCCTTGTATTAATTGTATTCATGATGTGTTATTGACCTTTTTGAATGTTTCTCAGGGCCATAGAAAGGACACATTGTATGCATGTGGCTCAAGCAAAAGATCCATGTGATGTATCTGGTAAATCTAGGATGTACATGATATTATTTGGATTGGTCGAAATGGTACTTTCTCATCTCTCAAATTTAAATAAAGTATCATGGCTATCCATAATTGCAACTATCATGTCCCTCATTTACTCTGGAATTGGACTTGGTTTAGGCATGGCCAAAGTAGCAGGTACAAAACTTACATATAAATATATTACCACTAAATTAGTATGAACTTTTTTAATGAAACATCTTGCTCTAATTTTTCACCTCTCAGAAAATGGAATTAGTAAAAGAAGCTTAACAGGAATTAGCACCGACACAATCCCTCGCGCACAGAAAATATGGAAGAGATTACAAGCTTTAGGGGCAATAGCTTTTGCATACTCTTTCTCCATTACACTCATTGAAATTCAGGTTTGCATATTCCTTCTCCATTATAGCTTTTGACACAAATGCAAATTATTACATAGGATAATGCATATTTGTTTTGTTGCACAGGACACCATAAAATCTCCTGCTGAGCATAATACAATGAAAAGGGCATCTGTGGTGAGCATCGTGAGTGTTACAGCATTTTATCTACTGTGTGGAAGCATAGGTTATGCATCCTTTGGAGATTATGCACCTGAAAACCTACTGGCCGGGTTTGGTTCCTTTTACTATGACCGCCTATATTGGCTTGTCGACATTGCCAACCTCGCGGTTGTTGTACATTTGATTGGGGCATACCAGGTATTAACTGCATCTTACTACACTACGAAGCCCTAGTTAGATAATTTAAAGTAACAAAAAAATGTAATAAATCTAATGTAACCACCTTTATATTATATTATGTTAGGTATTTTCGCAACCACTTCTTGCGTTTGTCGAGAATTGGGTTGCACATAGGTGGTCTGGTAGTGAAGTTTTCACAGAGGATGGACTGTCAGTATTTCGTCCAATATGGAGGACCAGCTTTGTTGTATTCACAACCTGCATGGCCATGGCATTTCCTTCCTTCACATATATAATTGGAACATTAGGAGCTTTCGGGTTCTGGTCCTTGGCCGTTTATCTCCCAATTACAATGTACCTATCAGAGAAAAAAATTCTGAGATGGACTAGAAGCTGGGTAGGACATCAGATGCTCAATGGATGTGTCCTCATGATTTCGATACTTGCTGCTATTGGAACGATTGTAAGATCGTTTGATGTAAACTGAAAACTGTTTGATTGTAATCAATTTTAGATTGTAATTTCAGGTTTCAATTTAATGTTGTAATCTCCCCCTTTGGTTATGTAGAAAACAAAATCTGTACCAAATCTTGTTTCTTGTGTTATAATAAAGAGTGGTTCTTTTTTATTATGAATTTTTTTCTGTAGTTCAATTTTATTCATTAATAACTTGTGGATTGCAACTAACTGAGACTGGCTGTAACTGTTTGCTAACAGCTTGCGATGCAAGTAACAGAAGGAACTTCAAAATGAATTCTGTGTTTGATCTGATTTCCAATTTACAGCCAGGTAGCGAGGCATGGAGAATTAAGGAGATTAGGGTTGTGAGGATTTGGGATGTTCCAACTTTTTGAATCAGGACCAAACAAACTTTGTTCAAATGGTTTTGAATGATGAAAAGGTTCGTTCATGATATTTACTTTTGTTATCTCCATTTAGTGGGGATAGAAATAGAATTAAGATAAAATGTATTGTAGGTGTTTGATATAATGCCCATTTGCTCTGTGATAGATGCAATAGAACTATATGTCATGAACTTAATTTTGAATGTGTTTCTCTCTGGCAGAAATATTCGCCGCCATGCTCCAAACTCAGTGTTCCGAGTTGGATAGGCCCCTCGCTGAGCTTAGGTGAGAGTATCATTCATGCTTCAGCTATTTCTTCATTGCTCTTTGGCTATGTATTCATCTTTAGTGTCTGCAAATCTTGCTACAGTGATAACTTCAGGTTCTTCTCCTGTAAGCATAGCTAGTCCTCGGTCTACACCAACAAGGATGCTTAACAGAAAACTCCCAAAGACAGACATCAAGTATGCATATGGACTCAATTTGAAGTGTGAGAAAAGTCAAGTGTGCATTTGATCTTGATAATGTTGTTTTTGTCCTGAATTCTAGGTTTTAAAGTTTTTGTAAGTCACTCTAATCACCAATTATGCATATGTTGCTTTTGGCATGTTATACTTTTTCATGTTTAACATTTTATGAATTCAAGTTTCATATGATAAATGATGCTATATTCTTTTTAAATTAAGCACTGCTTGCTTGCGTATTGTATACCTTCAACTTATTTGATTTATCTATTTATTTATCATTTATAACTAGCAGTAAATTTCAAGGAGATTATTCTATCTTTGTTTTAATTTTCTACCTTTTAGCAAATGAGTCTGACTCTTTACAAAGGACTTGTGTTGTGTTGTGCTTGCTGTAGCAAAAGTAGGAATGTTAAGTGCTTGTGTTGTGCTTGGCTGCTTGCTGTAGAAATATTGCAACTTTTCCATTTCATTGTCCCTCAAAGGAAGCTAGAATTTTGTGTTGTACCACTTATGCCATGGTCTATATATCAATCTTTTTTTGCAGTGCTCTTTTATGTACTCAGTGTTTCTGTCAAAAAAAAGAGTACTCTACAGTGTTCATGCTAGCTTTGATATTGATAGAATGTACTCTACACTACAGTGTTCATGCTAGTTTCAGTGTTTCTCGATTTTAAGCTGTTAGAATTGATTTATTTCAGTGTTTCTTGCTTGTCTCAATTTGTATCTCCATTTTTTGTGTTGTGTGGTTTCAATGCATGACTTTAAGTTGTTAGAATTCGGTGTTTCTCAATTTTAAGCTTTTATAATTGATAGATTTCCGTGTTTCTCGATTTTAAGCTGTTCGAATTGAATTGATTCCCGCGTTTCCTCGAATTTTAAGATGTTGGAATTGATTTATTTCAGTGTTTCTATATATGCTCTTTAATTTTGTGGAACAAACTGAAGCACTGGATAGTACTATATGATATTGAAGGAAATCCCTAAACTCATGAATCAACTGAATTTGCATAATCCTTTATCGATCTCAAGTTTTTTTTTTTATTAACAAAACCTCTTGCTTTTGAACACCATGTACACATTTTTTGTTACTTTTGTAAGCATACCAAAATCCAGTTTTTCAGTGGCTTTTAGAATATCTTATATTGACAATAATGAGTAGGTGTCCTGATTTTTCCTTTTGAAAATGTCATAAGCTATATTTACAAAGTACATCAAGTTTTGGTCTTCAATTTTGTTGATAGAATTTTCTTTGTCTATTGTTTTATCAACAGGGAAACAGACAAGGATGAATTCGAGAAAGTGATAACCTTGATGCAGTCTCGAAACAGACAAGGGGCTAACCACAGAGATGAATGATACTTTCACCATGGCGTAAAAACTTAAATAGAAATTGTTGCTCACAACATGATTATTTTTTTCAATTCTTCAGACAACTACATGATGAGGTATGTGGTGGGCCTCTCAACCTCATGTTATTGTCAACACACAGCTTCATTTGTTTCTTTAAGTTGCTTCTTTGCCTTTATCCTTTCCTTCTGCATTAAGGCACTGAACTTTCAAATTTCAATCAAGATAAATGAATTACCTAGCTAGCTACATTGTTCGAAAACTGAAGTCATGTTGCTGCAAAATGGTTAAATTAGAGTGAGATGCAATTTCTTATTTGGGGTATTAACCAAGTTATAGAAGATGATGAATCTTAAGCACAAGATGGGGGATTTAGTGATTGTATGTTGTACAAGGGGTTTCTATATAAGTTGTGTTTGTGTGCATCAGTTTGTATAAGTTGTGTTTGTGGGCTTAAGTCTGTATAAGGGGTATTAAGGTGTTTATTATAATCTATATTAAGATGTCAATCTAATCATATTTTGTTGTGTTGAATTGAGTCCTATTTAATAGACCATGTTAGTTACTGAAAGTTCAGAATTCACAAGGTGTTCTTGATTTAACAGACCATGTCAATCTAATCTATATCACTTTCTGCATCACCAAATGCTGCACAAGAGGAGCCTGAAGAGTTCTACGAGTTCACAGCTGAAGATTATTACAAAATCTTGGCTACCAAAAAGGTTGATAAATTTCTCAAGACTCGAAAACTCCGAGAAGCAGATGCGGCGGCTCGTAGGTCAAGAATAACCAAGGTAATTAATTAGATTTTCATGAATAGGAATATAAATCAGATCAATAAGAAGAAAACTTATCATTTGGTTTGTTCTTGTTTTTCAGGCTGTAATTAGAGTTCGCTTCCCTGATAATCACACATTGGAAGCTACCTTTCAACCTTCAGATACCATCCAGAATTTAATTGATCTCCTCAATAAAGTGATTGCCCAACCAGAAAGCCATTTTACTTATGTAAGCATTTTGATATCTTCGTAAGCTATTGTTTCATAAAATACCTTAACAAAGTTATAAATAATACTTAAAAACTTATTTATTTATATAAGTTGTGTTGCATAATCTCAAAAATAAGTCAATTCAAACTGGCCCTTGATGACATAAACTCTCACTATTAACACTTATTTAATAAGCGCTTAAGTAAGGTGTTTATCAAAATGCCTAATTCATAGCAACTCATCTTTTTTGTGAATTAGAAGATTTGATCATCTTGAAAGTTGATTTGACCCTGCCCTGAACTTTAATCAATAACATTGTTTTTTATAATGTAGATACTACGCCGCCAAAGAAGCTGATCAGAGATGTATCTCAGGATTTCTATGCTGCTGGATTCTGTCCTGGAGCCATTGTGTACTTTTCATACGATGTTTCAAAAGGTGAGTGAGAATCATGTCTTACTTTCTGATATTACAATGCAAGTTATTATATGTTCTCTGTTCATGCCTACCATTGATGTTGTTGTTCATTCCATTGTCATGCCATAGCATGGTGTTTAGGTTGTTTATTTTGTGTCAAACCCAGTGTTATCATACGTTTGAAAGCACATTGGTGTTCCCTTCAATTGCGCGATTATCAAACGCTTCAACATGTAGCTTCAAGATATTTTCTGCACTGATATATTTATTAACTCGGTGTTAATGTGATATTTAGGTGATGGAAGCGATGATGGCGCTTACCTACTAGAAGAAGTGATGTCTTTGAAGAGTGCTAATGATCAAGGTCAGACGTCTAAGCCATTACAATCTGCTCCGGTGTCTGCTGAGCCTATCGTGCAAGCTCCTGCTGTTGAAGAACGAAAACTGGCCAAGAAAAAGATTGTTAAGCCAAAGTGGTTGAAAATGTAATATCATGTGCCCAACAGTAATTAAGTGGTTGATTTTGGTGTATATGGGCATTTTCAAATGTCAAGATAGTTTTTGTTTTGGATGCATTTGTTTTCTTTCATATTTTTTATAGAAGTTAAAAATCATTTTGAAATAATAATAATAATAATAATAATAATAATAATAATAATAATAATAATAATAATAATAATAATAATAATAATAATCCTGTTAACTTGTGTTTGGCACATGGTAAGGAATCCAGGTGGAAAATTTGCATTTGAAAAAAAAATATTGACTTCTAAAGAGTTAAATACCCGGATTTTAAGGGATATATTCTCTCCGGCTTATCTTGTTTCACACTAAGAAATTTGTTATTTTCACTAAATTACCCCTTGCAAAGACATTACATTTGTACAGTTTACTTATGTCCTCTATTTGATTCTCAACCACTCCAAGTTCTATTTGTACCGTGAAAACAAAACATGAGAATGCAAATAGCTTTGGAATGTGAAAATCGAAAAGTAGTTTTTTATTGTTGACACGATCGAAAAGTAGTTTAAAAGCACATTGACGCATGCATCCAACAGTATATTAACACATCATGTATTGTGTTTAAAAACACATAATGTGTCACATTCATTAAATAATGTGGCAACATATCATTGACATTGAATGTATATGTAAAATAATTTTACACTGACAATGTATATAAATTAAACTCATTTATTTATGGATAAAAAATTTATTTTTTTTATTTTTTTACTTTTGAGTTATATCGTTTGAGCTAACAAACCGAACTAAGTTATTCGTGAACTTAAAGGAGTCGAGTTCAAGTTAAAAAAAAAAATCATATCAAAATAAATTTGAATTTCGAGCTGAAAACAAACCGAACCTAATAAACCGAACTACTTTTGCAAGGCTTGAGAAAGTAACGAGGGGTGCAAAAAGCAAAAGGCTTTCGATAATTTGGTCCTATTGGGCCAAAATCAAATGGCCTTTATCCAAATCCAAACCAAAATCTCGCGTCTAATCGTATATCATCATCACTAACCCTTAAACCCTAATTTCTCTCTGAAACCATTTCCACAACCCTTGGTGCCCACACGGCAGGTAAAAACTAGGTTTCCGGGATGGGTAGGGTTATCAGGGCACAACGTAAAGGAGCAGGTTCCGTTTTCAAATCCCACACACATCACCGTAAAGGACCAGCACGTTTCCGAAGTCTCGATTTCGGTGAAAGAAACGGTTACCTTAAAGGAGTAGTAACTGACATAATTCATGATCCTGGTCGTGGTGCACCACTTGCTAAGGTTACTTTCAGACATCCATTTAGGTATAAGAAACAGAATGAACTTTTTGTTGCTGCTGAGGGACTTTATACTGGACAGTTTATTTATTGTGGGAAAAAAGCTACACTTGTTGTTGGTAATGTTTTGCCAATAAGATCTATTCCTGAAGGTGCTGTTATTTGTAATGTTGAACATCATGTTGGTGATCGTGGTGCTTTTGCTAGATGTTCTGGTGATTATGCTATTGTTATTAGTCATAACCCTGATAATGATACTTCTAGGTTTGTTCTTTTTCATTTTATTAGTTAGCTTTGATATCTGATTTTTTATATTGATTATGAATTTATGATATAGTAAGATTTATGTTGTTGTTATTTAGTGGTTAGAAGTTAGAACTATGCAAATTAGTTTAATTGAGTGTGTTACTAGAAGAAAGAAAATAATAGCTTTTGTTTACAATTAAAATTACTACAATAATTTGAATAATTGGCTGTGATGATGAACATTTGATTTATGTTAATGGTTAGAAGTTAGACTGTTAAGAGGTTTCTGTTGATGATGTTAATTAGGGATTTATGTCAATGTCATTTAGAAAATTAGTATGTCATGGATTAGTATTAGTATAAAAGAAAATAAAATATGCACCGACAGAGTAAACTATTTTACACGGTCATATGCTATAACAATCCATTTTAATAGTATGACATGGAGAAATAAAGAAAAATTTAGAGCATATCCATTAAACTCTTCGTATAATTGTTTGAGAAGTAAAAAATTACCACATTTTTTATGATTAACATTAGTATAATTTGAATGATGTGGGATGTTGATGAAAGTATGATTTATGTTAATGTTATTTAGTAATTTATGTTAATGTCATTATGTAAGTACATTACTAAACAGTATAGTTGAGTGTGAGCAGTAGTAAAAAAAAAAAGTTGAATGATGTGAGATGATGATGAAAGTATAATTTATGTTAATGTCATTATATAATTACATTACTAACTAATATAATCGCAATTTTTATGATTAACATTAGTAAACAAGTTTTAATGATGTTTGGTGGTGATGGTTTTTTTACAGGATTAAGCTACCATCTGGCTCAAAGAAGATTATTCCAAGTGGTTGCAGGGCTATGATCGGACAAGTTGCAGGTGGAGGAAGAACTGAGAAGCCACTTCTTAAGGCCGGTAATGCTTACCACAAATTTAGAGTGAAGAGGAATTGTTGGCCTAAGGTTCGTGGTGTGGCTATGAATCCAGTTGAACATCCTCACGGAGGAGGTAACCATCAACATATTGGACATGCTAGTACTGTTAGGCGTGATGCTCCTCCTGGACAGAAGGTTGGTCTCATTGCCGCTAAGAGAACTGGTCGTCTTAGGGGACAAGCTGCTGCAACTGCTGCTAAGGCTGATAATTGATAAGATTACTTGAAGATATTTTTAGCATTTAACTTCATTGCAAGATTTTGAAATTTAGTTTTGTTTCATTGTTTCTTCTAAATTGGTTGGGTGGTTTTGACTTTTGAGAACATTTTGCCCCATTTTTTTATATGATACTTTTAAATGACAACTTTTACATTTTCCCCATCTAATATGCCTGATGTTTTTCTGCATTATTTTTTTCTTGTGAAATTTGTTTTCCTAAGGTTGGTTTTCTAGTGATTATTGCATGATTTGTTCCTTATGGTTTAGGGAATGGTTATTTATTTAGATAGATTATGTGGTAATGGTGATTGAGTATGGAATATTGCTCTCAAGTCTCCTTTGTTGCTTATCAATATGGTGTGATTTTGAATTGCCCAGATAACAAGGCTACAAGAGTGGCTACACTAATTATTTTTCTCAGTTTAGTTGTAAATTGTGCTTCTAGTTAGTTCCTTTCAGCTTATTCATGAAGCTAGCCACCATATTGTTAGGGACTAGCATATAAATGCTGATTTCCTACCTCATTTTCTTTGCTAATTACTCACAATTTGCCACATACTTCTATTCACATCATCATCTTGCCTTTTACATTCTAAGACTTCTAGTCATCTCCATTATGTTTGAGCTGTACAATTTATGGGTCAAAAACAATGAGGCAGATTAATGTCCTGAATCAGTTCATTACTTGAACACAACATAAACGTTTTAAGGGGCTTGTTCTTTTGCATGAAATTAAAATAAGAAAAACAGTTAGATATATACTTCACATAGAGAATCTAGGAGTGTTGCATCCTCTCCATTATTTTGTACACCATCTCCATTTACTTTGAGTCTTTGATATCTTTTATATAAGCTACTTAAACTTAAATTAAGATAATTTGGATAGTGGGAATAAGGGAAGTATTCTTGTGGAGATTTCTTTCCCTTTCCTTGTTTGTGTCTTGTTACTTGCTTTTGTAAATCAGAGTATCCACTCTCAACCCTTGATTTGATTCCACCTTTAAATATAACTCGAATTTAATTTTTTGTTGAAATAATTATTTGTCAGATTTTATTTATTTTGCGATCGAATTACAAATTATTAGGGTCTTGGATCAGAGGATTAATGCCAAAAAAATGTTTGAATTTCCAACATGGTGAATTTGTAGTGGCAAATACATCTTGATATTAAGGATTACCACAACCTCGTAATGCATAAGCGGAGCTTAAAAGAGATACTCATCTAGCTTGGTAGGATGAGTTTAATTAATTAACTTGGGTGTAAATTGCACTTTAAGCCAGTGCTTAGTCCCAATTTTTATTTTAGTGTGTGTTTGATCTGTTAAAAAATAAAAGACTGGACATGACAACTTTAGTTGTAATGTGTTTGGTTGTAAAATTGTCCCTGGTACTGAACAAACTGAGGGCCAAGGGACAGGACAAAAACTGAAATTCTTGTACCCCACTGAATCACGGGACAACTTTTTGTCTCTGCACAAGTTGTCTAAAATATCAAAATAATTTTTTGTCCACCAAACATCGCATAACACAAAATTTGTTCAATACCTTAAACGTTTGTACTGTTCTGTCTTATATACATCGCATAACACAAAGTTTGTTCAATACCTTAAACGTTTATAGTGTTCTATCTTATATTGTATTGTGAATGTCATTAATAAGATGGATACAACATAAACGTTTTAAGGGGCTTGTTGTTTTGCATGAAATTAAAATAAGAAAAACAGTTTGATAGATACTTCACATAGAGAATCTAGGAGTGTTGGATCCTCTCCATTATTTCGTATACCATCTCCCTTTACTTTGAGAGTTTGAGTCTTTGATATCTTTTATATATACTACTTAAACTTAAATTAAGATAATTTGAATTTTGCTCAATCAAGACGAATTGTTCAATAGAACTCAAATTTAAATTTTAGTTAAAATAATTATTTATCAAATTTTATTTATCTCGCAATTGAATCTAAATTATTAGGGTCTGTGGTCCCTAGTTTGAATTTCCAACATGTGAATTTGTAGGGGCAAATACATCTTGATATTAAGAATCACCACAGCCTCGTAATGCATAAGCTTGGAGCTTAAAAGAGATACCCATCTAGCTTGGTAGAATGAATTTAACTAATTAACTCGGATGTAAATTGTACGTTAAGCAAGTGGTTGATGTTAAAGATATAGTTAGTTAGTAATTAGTAGAATTAGTTAGTAGTTTCTTGATGCCTATATATAGGCTTTTATGTAATCTTTTACACACACATTTTCTCATTTTGTAATATTTTGCATTCATCAATATTATACACTTTTGAGCTATTTTCTCTTTTCTCCCATAGATGCCATGTTTCTTAACATGGTATCAGAGCCTGGTTGGTATCCACCTTGAAGAAAATTTTCCGCTGCATTTTCTCGAGAAAATTTATTTTTCTCAACTTTCATTCTCTATCGCTCTTTCTTTTCTATTTTTCCTGAGAAATTCAATTCTCTAGTACTGTTAATTTTCCATCTGAGAAAATCACTTTTCTCATCTTCCGTTTGCGAATTCCGTTTTCTTGATTTCAATTTTGATTCCGTTTTGCGAATTTCATGATTCCAATTCATGTTCTAGATCCGATTTCTTGATTTCTTGATTTCTTGATTTCTTTTCGATTTGATTCTTGTTCCGTGTTTGATTGCGATTTTGTTTTAATCGCAACTTTAATCTCTTCCTTTTTCCCCAAATTCTAGGGTTTGCGATTCCATTTGCAATCGCATTTCAGTTCACTGAATCATTCATTTCCGCTTTCGATATGTTTTTGGTTAGTTTAACGAGAACATCTAGATATCGATTTGGAATTTCTCGCTGGGAAAATTTCTGTTTATATTTGATAGTGCTCCCAAGGTGTTTGTGAAAAGTTTTAGATTGAAGACAGAGAAGGATTGCTTTGGTGTTTGATTCAAGTCAAGATTCACTGATTCACGACTTCCCCGCAATGACTTGTATGGTCATAGATTGTGCTTGTCTTACACTAAGGTTTGGCATATTCAGTTTATTTTTAGACTCATGAATTTTCTACTACTGTGAAGCTTGTGCTTGTTTTATGCACCCGATCAGATTTGTTGTGGCTATCTCCTTTGGTGCATTGGTTATTCAGTTTGGTTGTTTGGCATGCAATATCGTTTCAATATGGTGCTCTGTTATTAGCTTATCACTGAGAACATATTTTTTGAAGATAAATTTGGATCTCATGCCTTGGTTACATTGTTACTGGTTGAACTTTATTTGAATGTTCATAAGAAGCTTGATAAAGGTCACTGCTGGTGAAAAGTGTTAATTGGTAATACTTGTAGTAAATTGGTCATGCTTGGTTTCATTGAAGACTGATAAACTGATGAGTTGTCATTGCATTGTGCTGTCACTAGTTCTTTTATTTCTTTGCACTCATTCCTTGTGTGAAGGTTGAAGAATAAATTTGGGTAGTCCTTTTGGTTGTTATGGTTGCTACATGAAGGAGTTGTTACTGTTGCAATTGGTTGGAAGTTACTACTTTTCAGTCTTCCTTGTATGAAGATTAATGTGCACATTTGGTTTCTTGCTTTATTTGCTATTGAAGATATAGCTCTTGATGGTTTCAGATTTGTTTTGAAGAGCCTCGGTTTTTCTATGATTGTGAAGATTGAAGATTGGTTTTGAACTCTTTGATCTACTCTTTGTTGCATTTATGCTATCTCTTGAGGAGGTTGTATTTGCTTGCTTTGTCAAGTGGTTAGTTGGTTTTTTGATGTGCTATCTCATCTTGAGCACAACATTGGTATTGATGCTTTACTCTCTAGCTAGCCATCAACCATACTACTTGATCTTTCTCCTTGATTTGTTGGTCCTTTGATGTGCTAATTACCTTTAGCACAACTTGAGTATTGATGCTTTACTTTATAGCCATCGGACCTCTTCTGACATTCTCTTTTTTGCTTCTGTCATGAGTGTTTGGAACTTTTGATGGTTAAGCTTTGTGCCCTTTGTTGGCTATGTTGATCTTAGCTTCTGTTAAGTGGTTAAGCCTTGAGTTATGGCTTCTGCTTAATGGTTAAGCATTGATTTGTTGCTTCCTCCGAGTAGTCCTTGAGTTGTGGTTTCTACTTGATGGTTAAGCTTTTGCCCTTAGTTGGCTTTGATGAGTTGTGTTTCTTCCTTATGGTGGTTAAGCACTACTAGTTGTTATTGAGTTGTTTTAGCCGATGTATTCCGGCAAATCTCATTGTATTTTCTTTTGATTTGATGTACTTTTGTATTGCTTATCCCAAGCTAGAAGTGTTGTGAACACCTTCTAGCTTGCGGGAGGGTGTTAAAGATATAGTTAGTTAGTAATTAGTAGAATTAGTTAGTAGTTTCTTGATGCCTATATATAGGCTTTGATGTAATCTTTTACACACACATTTTCTCATTTTGTAATATTTTGCATTCATCAATATTATACACTTTTGAGCTATTTTCTCTTTTCTCCCATGGATGCCATGTTTCTTAACAGTTGACAACATCTATAAAACAAACTGCTTAGTCCCAATTTTTATTTTAGAGTTATTTTAAATATGTAAAGTATTATTCAATTTCTTACCTAACTTTAAAATAAATTTCATGCAGAGACAAACAAATGATACCGTCAATTTGTTATCAAAGGTGACATTGTTGTATGTTAGTTCTCAAACTCATAAATCAAGGAAATGGATTTAGTGAAGTTGAATTTTTGGTGCAGTTATTTTATAACCGTTCGATCACGATCGAACGGTTTAAACAAATGCAGTCAATAAATACAGTTTTAAATCATGATTGTCCGATCTTGATCGAACGCCTACAAACAGCTCGACTGCATGAATGCACCGAAAAAACGAATTCATGGAATCAAGGTCCATGATCATATATCATCTTATATTACCGCGGAAGTTACGTCGTATTTCCATTTTTATTTTATTTTTCACCAAATTAAAAATCACTAGATCCTATACCAAAAAAAAAAAAAAAAAAAATCACTAGATCCACAATCCCACCACCCCGAGAGATAAACCAGATCAAGTAAAATCTCTTTTGATTTTCACGTTCACCGACACAAATCATGACTTTTTTTTCTCCTTTTCGAGTAAACAAAGTTGTTAGTCATTGTCATTATAAACGTAAAACATTATCACGACTTTTTATAGTATCTCAAAGGGAATAAAAGAAATTTCGAGTACGATTTTTATCTTTATTTTTAGTTTTAAATCAAAGATATATTTTGCGTGCAATTGCGAAAATTAATTTCTACGAGATGATTCAAATGGTTTTTTTTATATAAAATTGAACACAAAATTATCTAAATAATTAAGTTGTCAAAGCATCTACCATTTGTACTACGCTATATTGATTTTGAATATGAATTTTAATCTTTATATATATTATGATGACTCTATAAACTGAATTATAAGCACGTTGACAAATTTATTATTTGTGTTATATTGATATTTTACAATATTAGAGAAATATTTTCCATAATTATCAATAAAATATTGTCCATATTTTAATAATATATATATTTACGAATAATAATAATATATATCTATAATGTGATGTTCCTGCCAAATGAACTAAACTCATGTGACCAATTCGATTATTTCTATTGGTTGAGTTATGTTCACGAAAATTATAATTGATTGATGGTATACAAATCTAATTGGCTTAAATGTAGTTTTACCTCCTATTTTGAATAAATCGGAATTTTACCCCATATTTCACTAAAACGGTAATTAATCTCTCTATGTAACTCCAAATTTAGTGGAGTTTGATTATGAGGAAAGTTAACTCGATTACGGTCATTTTGTTACCAATTTGATGAATTATTATCAAAATTGAGTTACCAAAATTGAGGTATCAGTTTGCTTCTGATCCTCAATTTCAAAACTTCGCACAGAATTTAATTTTGATCAATAATTCACTAAACCGGTACCAAAATGATCGTAATCGAGTTAACTTTCCCTAGAATCAAACTCCACCAAATTTAGAGTTACATAGAGAGAGATTAATTACTGTTTCAGTGAAATAAATGGGGTAAAATTCTGATTTATTCAAAATAAAGGATAAAACCGCATTTAAGCCAATCTAATTTATTACCCCCCACCCTATGGTAATTTTTATAAGGAAAAAAAAAGACCAAATATATCTTATATCTGATCTAGAATAATGCTAGCAACACACTCTTTAACAAACACACTCCAACACACTCTCTTTTATTGATTGAAATTCACATGGGTCCCATAAAAAAATGTGGACCCATATAACTTTTATGGGACCCATATAAATTTTAACTAATAAAAGAGAGTGTGTTGGAGTGTGTTTGTTAAAAGAGTGTGTTGTTAGCACTCCTCATCTGATCTAATTAAAAAAAAGTCAATGTTTCAATAACAAGTTTAAACGTTGAATTAAAAGAGTTCAAGACATTGAATAGAAAATTAAGTACTCCAATTTTTACAGTGTGAAATCGTGAATCCAATCCAAGATCAAAAAACCGCGTTAATCACATTTCCTCCATAAATAAATAAAGACTTCAACAACGACGAGATCTCACTCACTCATTTCAATAATCAATCAATCACAATTTCTCAATTCTCAAACAACAATGGCAGATTCATCATCCCCAACCCCAACACCACCGTCAACAAACGGCGACACCACTCGCAAAGTCGCATTGATCACCGGAATCACCGGCCAAGACGGTTCCTACCTAACGGAATTTCTCCTCAACAAAGACTACGAAGTTCACGGCCTAATTCGCCGTTCATCAAACTTCAACACTCAACGAATCGATCACATCTATGTCGATCCACACAACGCTCACAAAGCTCGTATGAAACTTCACTACGCTGATCTCTCCGACGCTTCTTCTCTCCGTCGTTGGCTCGATGTGATTCTTCCCGACGAAGTTTACAATCTCGCCGCTCAATCTCATGTTGCGGTTTCTTTCGAGATCCCTGATTATACTGCTGATGTTGTTGCCACCGGTGCGCTTCGTCTTCTTGAAGCGGTTAGATCTCACATCGATGCATCTGGTAGATCTCACATTCGATATTATCAAGCTGGATCTTCTGAAATGTTTGGATCAACTCCACCACCACAATCTGAAACGACACCGTTTCATCCTCGTTCACCTTACGCAGCTTCGAAAGTCGCTGCGCATTGGTACACTGTGAATTACCGTGAAGCGTATGGAATTTTCGCTTGTAACGGAATTCTGTTCAATCATGAATCACCTCGCAGAGGTGAGAATTTTGTGACAAGAAAAATTACTCGTGCTGTTGGTAGAATCAAGATCGGGTTACAGAGTAAGCTGTTTCTTGGAAACCTACAAGCTTCAAGAGATTGGGGATTTGCTGGTGATTATGTTGAAGCGATGTGGTTGATGCTTCAACAAGAGAAAGCTGATGATTATGTTGTAGCGACGGAAGATTCGCATACGGTTGAAGAGTTTTTGGAAGTTGCTTTTGGTTATGTTGGATTGAATTGGAAGGATCATGTTGTTATTGATAAGAGGTATTTTCGTCCAACTGAAGTTGATAATCTGAAAGGTGATGCTAGTAAAGCTAAGAAAATTCTTGGATGGAAACCTAAGGTTAGTTTTGAAGAACTTGTTAGAATGATGGTTGATAATGATGTTGAAATGGCTAAGAAGGAGAAAGTTCTTGTTGATGCTGGTTACATTGATGCTCAACAACAACCTTGATTTAGTTTCTTTTTAATGGATTTAAGATGGTGTTTTCTTTTTTTTTGAAATTCATATATTGTTGATGTTATTTTCAGTGATTGATTCATCATAGTTGAGGGAGTTTAATTGGATTTATTAATCTCAGTTGATTACAGTTTACATTATGGTTTTGGAGGCAGATTTGTTTTATTTTATTCATTGAAATCTCTATATGTCTACATCCATTCTCATTGTCTTGTGGAAGCTTAGCTCAACCTCTCTCTGTGATTCTTTAGTTTTGTAATGTGCTAAGAATTTTGTAATCGTTCCCATATAGTGTCTGTTCATTATGACTCAATTTGTTTCTTTTGATTTTGGAGTTGAGAATTTTTTCACCAAGATTCAAATTCACAAATCTGAAAAATGGAGTCGAACCACTTGTGTGCATTTGTCGGCACCTTGATACCTTCATTCTCAAGCAATGTGAAGCTATTTTAGTGTACCATATCGAATGATATAGAGCATCCGAATTTTAATAAGTTACTTAGATCATTTTGCGTTATATAATAACTGTTTTAAATTAAACAATCCAATCTAAAAGTGAAATTGATTACAGTGTACGTGATTAGTTTACAACAGGGAATCCTATATCTGTCAAAATCTGAGTGTGTGAAGTGAAGACAAATGAAAGATTTTTTATTCAAAGGATCATATAGTTTGCAAGTTTAATCTCATATAGTTTGCAAGTTTAATCTCACCACTTAATATATAGTATTTTACAATCTCCATATAGTGCATACAAATTTTGTAAAACCCCACCGACACCGACTATTTTTTACTGAGCATGTTCAGAAGTTACTGTTATATCGTTCTTCCTTTATGCTGCTGAGGCAGTGTGACTTTCATTCCCACACATTAACAGCCTTTAACTGTAAAATACCACACATATTCTCTCTACCTTAACATGGCCCAAATGAGATCCATCTTTAGACCAGATCTATATTGGGGGACCCATCTTTAGAATCATTTGATAAAATAATTCACCAGCACTTGAATACATATTTAATTTGTGAACAATTTAAAACAAACAAAAACAATCTTTATTTGTTAAAATAGCACTGTTGAGGACAGCAGCAAAATGTTGCACAATTACATGATCATGTAAACTATATTGGGAACTTCCCAAAGCACTTAAAAATTACGAAACAATTAAATTAAATGATAGCTTCATATCTGATCATGTGTAGTGCTATGACAATTTTGCAATTTGTGGCATCCAATTAGCAAATCCCAAATTTTGGGTGTCGGTGATGGGCATCAAGGCTCCCCACTATAGAAGCAAAGGAACATGGTCCCATTGCTCTAAAGTTGCCATGAGTTAGATCTCAATTAATGAAAAACTTCGGGCACCCCATCCATAACATGGCCCATACAAAATTAATCAATCACGTGATTGTGATGCAAAAGCTCTTCAAGCTCTCAAATTTCCCACTAAAATGCACGAAGCTTCTGATAATATGAGCAATAATCAAACCTGTTAGTCCAACTACTATTCTGCAGAAGGTGGACTTGTTTTTGTTACTGTTTGCAAGCTAGTTGAACTTGAGCAAATTTCTTCATCGGCCTTTGCAATTGCAAAAGGTTTGATAGATGACCGGAGGGGTTCTGGTCCCTCTGCTGCAATCCTTTTGCACAAAGCATCGCAGTTGCTGATAACCTCAGTCAACCTTCCTTTGAGCTCTCCAATTTCTACCTGCAATGAATTAACTGCATATATATATATGCACGTTCCAAACATAAAGTTAACACATGTTCACAGCCAATCATAGAAGACCAGCAGAGTAAAGCATATTGATAATCCCACACCCCTAACTAATTATTTCTTTTACCATACTGATGCCGTGTAAACATCATGACAGACATGAAAATGAATTAGTATTATATGCTTTGGTGAGCCTTGCAAAGCAATGAAAGAGGGGATTTTCCTTTTCAATTTAACAGATCATGCAAAACATGTTATACATGTTGTCTCTAAAGCTGAGAATCAAATCACCGTATTCCAAATATTGCAAGAACTAAGAACTGTGTCTGATAATACCTCCTGATAGATGCCGTGAAGCGGTCTTCATTGTGGATGTTGAATGATTATATCGCTGAAGAAGTTTGATTGCCAAAGCATCAGCAACTTCTATTCTGTTTTCTATCTCCTCCTGCATGAATTTCGACGTTTATGGCATGCACAGAATATCATAGCTTTTACAAATCAGAGAATGAATGCAAGTCCGGTTCCTAAAGAGGCAAAAATGTCTAAACATTGATGGAAACAATGTCACTATTTAGTAAAACAACATCAATAGAATAAGAAATATTATTGAAGGGTCGTTACTTATCACACAATAGTATTTTATTTTACATTCTGAAATATATTTTTTCAGTTTGATTATTTTTCAAAATCTAACAAAAAAGGAAGGGTTCATCATTTTCATTTTTTCTCTCCAAGCGTAAATTTAGTCAACTAAAAATTTGTGAAAATTAGCTTCAGGATTCAAAATCTTCTGCTAGATAAACTATAATAATACTTGTAATAGTTTGATTAAATATATCCTATTGCAATCACTAAGACATTTTCTTGCAATTTTGCACTGGAATCTTACAAGACTTATGACCACAAGCATTACTGTATTTGTTGGCATGAAAAGCTACCTAAGTTGATCATATAATTAAGACTAAATCACATACTAAATCAACTAACATTTTCATAACTTGTTGAAAAGGTTAACCGTTCCACAAAATGTGACACTGAAATAGCTGAATTATTCTAATAAGAAAATGTACAAGCCTGTTTACTTTGGAAAACATTTTACATTCATTTTCAAAAATATATACATTTTAACTTGCTAATAAGAAGATGAAAGAATTTTAAAGTGAACTATTTGTGACGGAGAGAAGATGAAATGCTAGTCACTAGTCAGGGATGATGCATTTCAAGAAAAAATGAAAACAATTTTTTTTTTTACATTCTTGGAAATACAAATAATTGTTCAATTCAAGAGTCAACTATCTCCTTGTTAGCAAATAAAATTAACATAAATTTTCAGAGTAAATGGACCCTAAGTTTGTTATACTACAACAAGTCAACTTTATTTACATTACTTTACAAGTAAAAATCAAATGCGTTCATCATATAACTATGGTCAAAGGAGACTGATACCGTCTTAAAATTTGGTTTGACATTATTGAACCCCACAAAACTGACTTGTAAGTTCAGAAATGTCTCCCACTTATAAACACAATTTCAAGCCATATGGCCCATATCACATCCAAATGTGGAACTCCCAACACAGAATAAAAACAAGGTGACACTTTTGAAAACCGAACATCTTAAATCAAAGAGACACTAAAAGTGTAAGTTTGAGTTTGGGTACAGAAGGTGTAAATATTTTTCACTTGAAAAGGAATTTTTATCTGCGTGAAAAAAGTTGCCTTTGGTCTGAGTGGAGAGAGTGGGTGTATTATAAGATGTAGAATCTAATATTTGATGAATTAATTATACTATTCTTATATGAAACAGACCTGGTTTTTGCTTATCTCTTGGACCCTTTCTTCCTGCCAATCACGGTACATTGAGAATAGCTCAAGTAAAACCCTTGGATTCACTGTAGCTGTTTCAAACATGAAAGGGGAGCAACTAAGTATTATCCCAAATAAAATTGTTGGAATTAAATGCAGCTGGTAGGATACAAAAAGAACTACCAGAACAAACATCATATATTCATCAGAAAAAGGATTAAGATTTAAATGTGATTGAAAAACCTGAAGCTTACAACATCAAAGTATTTCTTTAAACAATAAAATCATACAGGAAAATTTTATATAGTAAAGGTCTAACGGACATTTGCCAATATCAACATGTCATTCCATCAATCATCAACATTGCACTCTAGCATAAACGCATGACATACTCACACAGTCAGTTCTCATCTGTGAGCTATGATAGCAGAATGCAGGCGAAAAGATATAACAGGAAACAGAGAGATTCCTTAAACACTTATAACAGAAGCTAGATTATCTAGCATGCGTTGCTGTGAAAAATACTAAATATATAAATTGGGAGAAAATAGATCTCTGCATTTTCATTTTTCTTTGGGAAACTAGTCAGCTTAACAAACATGCCATTGTTAGACAAAGATATCTTGAGTCCGGGCAATGATATATTTGTTACTTTGTCATTTTAGAATGAGGAATTTAAAAACATTTTAATTGGGGGTAAGTAAATACAGGCAAGGCAACGGATGTTAACCCAGCCGCAACAAGCAAAACGCATGGAAATTATTAAGATGGTCAACTCTCAAGGGATAGAAGACTTGAAAAATGTAACAAAACACAACATTGGAAATAAACACAAGTCGTTAGAACAAAAATATAACAGTATTCGAAAATGAAAACTCGCAAGATTAGCACAGTTTATGTACAGCGGAAGCATTCTAATGAGTATACTTATACTAATTTTATGTCATAAACACCTGTAGGGTTTAAAAGTGCTAATAAAAAAAAGCTTATGATAAGCAAATAACCTCTTTTTTAACTTATTTGCATAAACTTTCAAAGACAGCTTGTAGAAGCAGCTTATAAATTGTTTGTGAGGAATTTCCTCTCATTCACTCTTTGATTGTATAAATCAGTTTATACATAAACTCTAAAACTAATAGTAATCAGATAATAACTTGATAATCCCCCTATTCTTAGAAGTAATAAGATAGTAGTAATCAGTATCTGTTTGGATTAGCTTCTCTAACCTTATATTCTTTAACCTATATTAGCATAAGCACTTGTAAGATTGTTTGCTATATCTTATGGAAACACATGTTTATAAGCAGTTTACAAGTTATTTCCATAAGCTATTTATAATTGTTTATAACAACAACTACTTATATGAAAACAATTTGACTTATAGAAATAACTTATACATAAGCATTTATATGATTAACATTTACGCTATAAGAGCTTAATTAAGTTGTTTGTTCAGATAGGACCTCAGTATTTACTATATAATCACTTGTATAACTATAATACGATAACTTAGCGAAAATGTACACAAGTATTATAATCTATAATCTATAATCTACTTTGAATCTAAATCATTAAACTATTAGAGATCAATTCACCTGAAGTCGGCGACGACGAAGGTCTCCTCACTAAAATGTCAGTCAAGCTACCCTCAGTTGGAGGAGAGGTCAATACCGGCGGAGTCTACAGTACACAATTAACTGAATAAAATCAATTTCACAGCTTCAAACAAGTACAATAATCAACGACAAAAAAAATTCAAAATAGAAAAAGGAACCATACAATTTTGAGGGATTTAAGGCGCTCTAAAATGGGATCAGAAGCTTCCAATCGCTCTGTTACGGTGGTGATTTTGTCATCTGGCGTCTGTAGTAACAATGAATTGAGAGAATTCGGTGAATAAGGAATTAATTAAGAATAATTTGGAATCGAGAGTGAAAGAAAGAGGAGGAATTGAAAGGAATTTTTACCTGTACGTTGGAGAAAGTAGACTCTGAAGCGCCCATGATTGGGTTGGGGGTAGAATCGAGCTCAAAATTCAATTCACAAGTTAACCAGAAACAAACTATCACTAACTAACATGCTTTGGTGGGTGGGGATTTTGCATTTTGGGAATGAGAATTAATTAAACCTGTTTTTTATTTATTTATTTGGATAGAGAAAATAATTTATTTTTTTTGAATTACTTTCTTGCTCTATTTAAATTACTTACATAATTTTATAAAAGGTTAAACAAATTTTTAATCCATTATAGATAAATTTTTAATCCTTACAAATTTATTAATTTTTTTTTCTTATAAAAAATAGCACATTTTAATTCCTAATTTTCTACAAAATTATTATACACGATTTTTTAACCTCGACCTAGTTGTATTAAAAATAAATCATGTCCCTTGTGTTACACTTCATTGGAGTGTGACTAATCCATTCAAAAATCAACAAAGAAAACATAATCTTGTCTTTCCTCCAAAATTTGATCTTATGTAATGGTTGAGACAAATCAATATTCATAAGTAAAATGGTTAAAAGAACACTCATTTCGTAAGAGAGATTGGAACATTATCAACTCCTATAAAAATAAAAAATATAATTTCGAACACCAATTTTTTTGTGGAGCTCTAAAATCCTAACACAATATTGAATAAACAATTTTTAATTCAACAACTTTTAGTAAACCACATGCTTACAAATCTGATCTAACAACTTTCTATTCGTGCCTAAGTATTCATATTTCATCCTCAACAATTTGTATTTTGTTTTTTTATTTACAATTCAAACTTCTATCATACAGCTCAAACTTCTCTTAATTAGATCAAACATAGTAGCTTAACAATTTTAATGAACAATACATCTTCTTTAACGAATGATTATGACAACTGTCATAAAAAAAAAAAACTCATATGTTGGTCTAACTGGCCCAACCCACCTTTAGTTGGTTCAAGTTTGATGGAAAAATTATTGATTTTTTAACTTAACTTGCAACATTGAATTGAATATGGATTGAATTTTGTAAGGTTTCATCGTGAATCAATCAGCCAACTCAATTATGAATACTCATTCTTAATGCTTGAACTAATCTAGTTCATCTACACACATATAATTGACTCGAACACCTTATATACTCACTTACATTTACTAAATTTGAAAAATCATCTCAAGTCATTTTTTACTCTAAAATAAAAGTCGTAGTTCGAACTCCAAACATAACATTTAACTTAACAATTTTGACATTTTTATGACTTATAGACTTCTTATCTTCTTGACCAAAACACAATTTTTCTATTTTTATCTAACAAAAAGAGATTTTGTTTGAATCCTTAAAACCAAAATGTCTACCAATCCTATTATGTTACATGATTCAATTCAACTCACATTGCAATCAATTCTTTCTAGACATCACAATTGCAAAAGAATAAGAATAAAAAACAAAGCACATTGGATGAAAATGGAGGAATTAAACCACAAGAAAACACACTCATTCATGTGTGCTACTGCTTGGCCGCTGTTTAGGCCGAATTAACCAAAACAAAACAGTTGGCATTCTTATCTTATCCACAACCCACAGTCACGACACCATATTTTTCACTTTCCACAAATAACGCTTACATTCATGCCACGTGTACGTTCTAGATCTCTCTTTCTACACGCTGGCAATCCTTACCTCACTCAAACCACCAATAGCAGCAAGCTACACTTCCAGCAAGGAAAGGATTATTTTCTCCCACTATTTATAGATCAAAACCATCCAAACATTCGTTAATCACAAAAATTTACCGTTTCTAATTGCAATTAGTCAACACTTACTCAAAAAAATTACTACTACTAGTTATGTCTGCCGCGGAGGAGAAGAAGCCAAAAGCTTCAAAAGAGAAGAAGACCAAAACAGCTTCACATCCTCCATATTTTCAGGTAATTACTTCAAATTTGATTAAGTTTCATGTTAATTATTAATTTGACTGTATAATTTTCATTAATTAACTTAGACTAATTATATTGAATTGTTTTGCAGATGATTAAGGAGGCTTTGTTAGCTCTGAAAGAGAAAAACGGTTCAAGTCCTTACGCTATAGCCAAATTCATGGAGGAGAAGTTTAAGTCGGTGCTTCCAGCGAATTTCAAGAAGATGTTGAATCTGCAGCTGAAGAATCAAGCTGCCAGAGAGAAGCTGGTGAAGATCAAGGCTTCGTATAAGCTATCTGAAGCCGAGAAGCCGAAGAAGAGCACGAAGGTTACGAAGGGTGACGTGGCGGAGAAGAAGAAACAGAGCCAGAAAAGGAAGAGAAATGTTACGGTTGGTGGTACGAAGAGTAAGAAAAATGAGGCGGTTAAGAAGGTTGTGAAGAAGAAGAAAGGTAAGAAGGTTTCTGGGCCTGGGAAGCCCAAACAGCCCAAGTCCATTAAGTCGAATAATAATAAGAGGGCTAGAAAAGCTACTGTTGCTAATGCTTGAAGTTAGATTATGATGATAGATTATTAGTGACTGAAACAATGTAATATATGTGTAAAAATACGAATAATAACTAACTAGTTGTAGTAGTATGCTCTCTTTTTGTTCATGTATCCTAAGCTCTCTATTGTGTATATGAATCAAGTGGAGCTTTTTATACATATGTTAAAATTTACTTTTTGATACATCTTTGTTTGGAGATGACCGGTGAAATTTCAATAACGAACCATTTTCAATACCGAGAGCTAATCATTGAATAAAGCAATATGCATAACAATACATCACAAGTTTTATGATCAACTACTTGACCTAGAAAGGGATTGAGATAAAGATTTTTGGGTATGAGATTTGATTTCTCACAACGGGATTATTAATGTAAAATTGGTTCGAAAACTATGTTACAAACCAATGGTAATTTCGGAATCTAAATTATTAACTGAATTTTAAGACTAAAAACACCATCTAGGGGGGACTTCAGAGCAATATTAAGGTCTAAAAAAACAATTTTCGAATGACTTTGTAGTTTATCTATTCTTTCTATCTATCTTTTGGCACTTGTGAGAATTTTTTTTGGCACTTTTGAGTTTTTCACGCGCCCTACTCATTTTTATTTTTATCTTTCTATTACTTATGTAACATATATTATAAAAAAAAAATTTACATTTCTTATACTTGAATTGAGTTCGCTTCTTAAAAAAATAACTGGTTTTACACCTCTTATACCTGAAATTTTCAGAGTTTTACATTCTTTTATACTTAAGTAGAGAATCACATTAGCTACTTAACTAGCTAACACATCATATACATGAATAGAAGGTGCACGAAACCTGTTTTTACTTTGACGATTTCATATTTTAAAGTTATTTATATTTTGTCAGATATTTAAGCTGATGTGAATACAAACATTCCAACAATATCTGAAGGAACATCAACATAGAACGTTTAGGATCTACAAAATTCATGTATATGTGGTGTTAGTTAACTAGATAACCAGACTCCATTTCTAAGATTTTAGGGACCTAAGGGCGAATTTACAATTTGTAGTATAACAAATTTGAATTATCAAAAAATATTAGACTTTTTATTTAATATCAAAATACTCTTACAAAACAATTCATACCACCATTTCTAAATGCAATCATGCAAAGTCACTAATTATTGTGTTTACATCAATATGTTATATAAGAGAAAACTAGGGATGACTGATGAGTTGCAGACTTGGAGAGAGAAAAATAGAGGAAGACGACGGGTGTGTGTTGATATGCAGCAAGATTGTGAGAACAAAAGAATCTGCATACGTGTAGTGATGAAAAAAGTAGTACGAAGGCAGTCTGATAGAGAATTTGATACTTGATATGAGTAAAAAATACATACGCACAGAAAATTTGATCATTGATACTTACGTATCAAGGTATCATTGTATCAATTCAACAATTATCAATCATATCAAATATCATTGTACCAAAATTCATAATTATAATTATATGTTCACCGAGAGAGAATAGGAAGCGATAGACAAAACTAAGAATTTCATATATATTTTTTGTTGGGTCTATTAGTCCCCTAAAAAAATTATTTCAGGGCCAAATTTTAGACTTGTTTTTATGGACCTAGGGCGGTCGCCCTTTTCGCCCTCACTCAGATATGGCCTTGTAAATAACGTAGTTTTCTACTTATGTAGAGAACAATGTAAAATCTCGAAATTTCATGTAGGGGATAAAAAATCAGTTATCTACTTAAGTAACAAATTCGATTTTCTACTTAAGTAGCAGACGCGTAAAAGCATAAAAATTTAATTTTTAGAAGAGATATTTTGATAATTTAAGGGGGTGCGACGTGAAAACCTAGCGGGTGCGAAATGAAGCTCTAGCAATTTGCCTTATATTGAATCGTACAACTTTGTGTCATAAAAAAAAATATCGTACAACTTTGTCTTTATTGTTGTTTTTACAAACGGGTTTATTGGGCTATCATTTTAGGGTTTATTGTTTATAAACCAAAATATGGAATCTCCAAAAGAAAAATTAAGGGAGCAACTCACACTCATTTTTTATTTATTAAAATGAAAAATGAAAAAAGAACTTTTAAATGTAATAAGAGTAATTATTTTTGGAGGTGTACTGCCTTATCATGTGGACTTAATATATTCAAAATAAAGAGAATTAACTCTACAAATTATAGGCCGAATAGGGAACAAATGTTAATTTAGTTTTCTCTGAATGGCGTAATAATCCTTTAGATTGTTTTCAACGCATCTAAAGTGATCTATTTTGAATTGTAAGGGTTGAGTACCCCTTGTACTCTTTATAATTCATTTTTTGCTTATAAAAAAAAAACTCTACAAATTATAAACACCAAGTTTTTAGATTTTGTTAAATTTGATCCTGTATTACCAAAAAATCATAAACCATTAACATTTAAATAATATTGCACCGTTCAATTGTTTGCATTATCTGTTTGGGTTAACCTACATTTTATGTGGTTTTACCAGGTTAAGTTTTATGTAAAAAATGTGTAGTGGCTATAGTTTAAAAAAATTCAAGTAAAAGCTATAATGGCTTCAGCATGAATCAAACATTGAACCCAGAAGTAGCAACAATACCCCACAACACTACTGAGCCACACAACTATCTTGTGTAAATGTATCGGTTATGTATATAGTTAACAAAAATATGTATATCTTCGTATTAAATATAATTTTTTTTGGAATAAACAGCGATGTCCCTTTGAACTTATAGGTAGTGTCCTAAACTTGAACCCACACACTACTTTAAAAAAGAATGGATGGATTTATTCGTTAAGCTCAACCAATTTTGCGGGATATGGATTTTGTGCAGTCACTTTTTCGGTGCAGTCATGACATCTATAGTCGTTCGATCAAGATCAAGATCAGACAATTATGATTTAAACTATTATATATTGACTGCATTTATTTAAACCGTCCGATCATTAAACGACTGTATGGAAAAATGACTGCACCAGATCCAATTCCGATTTTGTTGCCACCTAAACATAAGTCTCCTTGTTATTGGAAGTCGGCATGAAATTTGACTTGATAAAGAGAAAAAGTGCAAAAAGATTGAAAAGTAATTTTAGCACTTATCTTCTCAACATTTAAGGCTTATATTTGGACGTACTTCATTCATTTTCCTTCCCTACTTATTCATTCTTGCATGAGAAACTCTTCAAAGCTGCATAGTTGCGTGCCATAATAGGTATCATTGCTCTTTAAAAACAAACCTTTTGTTATTGTCAACCAATTCACTAATTACTTATCCTTATTGTTCATCATCTTTTTTTTCTTCTTCTTTTTTTGTAACACACTACTTTGTCTACAATTTTCTACGCTCCTGCTTGGGCCATACATAAACAAAAAAACTTTCCGACCAAGATCTAGTTACCATGTATTCATAACAGGAGTGTACTACTAATCATAACAACAAGTTCAAGTTAAATTGTATTGTTTTGAGCACTAGATTTTGTTTATACTTAATTCATTCAATAGAATGTGGTTGGTCGAGCAGCACAGTCATAAGCCGACTGAAAACGATCATTTGTTTTGTGAAGGAAGTGGAGAGGTGAGGTCACTTTCCACCATGACTAATTTTATTTTATTTTTTTTAAACGGCCAAAGCCAGTAATATTAGTTGAGTTACTCACTCCATTTTTTTGGACTAGTTTTAAAACACAGAAATCTTTAAAACCTTTCATCATCTTCAAAAAAGAAAAATCTCAAAAAAAAATACTCAAAGTTCAAACCCAATAGTTTCGATCTCTTCATTCTAAATCAAATAAGTTTCAACATCGGAATTATTCCTTCAACCTAAAAATTGATTAAAGAAATGAAAACAAAATCCAGCATGCTTCACAAGAATTTCACTATCACAGTTCGACTTCCAGTATAAAATTGCAAAACAAAAATGATATGAATACAAAAAAATGCATATTTTTACCTTTTGTTTAAGTCCATCTAAAAATTAATTAAAAAATATAAAAAATAATAAGTCACAAAAAAATCTCAAGTCAATGATCAAAATCCTACGTGGCAGTGGTCTAGTCATCAGATCCAATGTCATGTCCTCTTTTCGTGTAATGCATCAATATGAGAGCTAAAATAATAGCAATATGATATTACAAAGACAATCGTAAGAATATTTTTTGGGATGAAAATTCAAATTCGTCTATATAACAATGGCGAAAAATATTTTACCCTATAAGAATTATTCTTAACTTATATGTTGACACATGGACTAGTTAATGATCATTAAGCTTGTGTGCATAGTAAAAATGTATACAGTGATACTCTTGTGGAAGGTTTCTAGCTAGAGGGTGTGGATTAGTACAAACATCTACAGATTATAATTAAATGTCTCATAAAAGGTAATCACATGGCTTAATTAAATATGCAATTTATATAGCTTAATCTTCATATAAAGTACCAACATATATGTCAATTTTCTTTTACTTTTATATGTTTTGGAACACCTTTTTGTATGTGGAGCACAAAATTGCACATTGCTTTATAGAGTAATGAAGTTCCAATTAATAAACCGAATTGACATTTGACAGACACCTCATGAGATAATTTACCACCAATAGCATAAGTTATCATCAAATTTAGCAATCATTGTTAACAAAAATGGTACAAAATTATTGGTGCTAGAACTAGAAGGTGTTGTGGTGGATTGATACTATTGGCAAACAAAATTAAAAAAAATTGAGGCATATAATTATATTGGTTTTGGATGATTTCAAGGAACTTGATAGAATTAATGATACTGCTTCAAAATTTAACAAAGAGTGTGTGTTTCAACTTTCAATTGAGACTCTTGAGTCGACAAAAAAGTTTAGCACACATTGTTTAGCACTTTTGGACCCCCTACTTGTTGAAAGAGACTACACGTGGATCATTGTGGACTTGTGAGACATGTCTTCAAGTGGAACTATCACAAAGTAACACAAATCTTTTACATTTTACATTTTAGCGGCACAACTTGTTATCTACCTACTTTTTATTCGTGTGTAATTATCTAAAACTATGATAACACCAAATCAATGCAGAATCTACTAACAATCGACTAACAATATGAATAAAGTACGACACTTAAATCTTTAACATTTGATTTGAGCCAACACCAATTTTGTAGTAATGAACAATAACATTTTTTTTTTGACAGTAGTAATGAACAATAACATAAGATATGGTAATATCAAATTTTGATATACATACGTATAAAGTTCATACTTTAGTTAGTGGCTGTCAATAACATTTGGTCCACCTTACCACCTATAGCTAAATTATCAAATCTGTATGGAAGATAGATACTCAATGAGTGTGTTTTGGGAGTGAAATAAAACAGAGTAATTAACAAGCTTCTTGAAGGTATATAAATATAGGTCAGATTAAAGCATTAGTTAAAAAAAAAAAATTCACATTGAAAATATTTTTTATATTTTATAAATATTGACTATATAATTAGTTTCAATGTAGTTTTCCTCTAATAGGTTTTCTTAACTAATGTGTTGGGACACTAATTAACATTTTTCATAAATATATACTATTTTTTGGGGCCATACTAGCATAAAAATAAAGATTGAGATTTTCTTTTGCCACCCTATTCAATTTCTCGCGTGCCCACGAATTTACATAAATACTATGTCCGCTACTTAGGTAATGGATACACCCAAAAACACCTTACCATATTTGTTTATTATAACATCCGCTAAGTAGCATACGACATTTTTCAAAAATATCTCATTTTTATAACGTCCGCTACTTAAATAACAGAAAAATAAAAATGAAAACACATAGGATGAGTGAAAATTAGATAAAGCGACAAAAGAAGATCTAGATTTGAATAAGCGGATTAAATGGGCGAATTTGGCCCATTTGGTCCATCTAATAGTTTGTAGGCTTGTACCAAAGCAGTTATACTATCAAAATCACCATATGAATAAAGATGAAATTAAAGAACTTTTATTTTTTCAAAGCAAAGAATCACTTGCACATGTACAAGGTTACAATAAGCAAGTAAACAACTATTGTGTTCATACATTTTTCGACCTTATCGACTGTCACTATTACTCTCAAATAAAGGGAATCACTTGCACTATAACAATTGATTGTTTTTGTACGATTTTTTTTTATAATTGAGTTGATGTACTCTTCATTAAGTGTTCATTGCTGATCCCGTTTCGTATTAAGTCTATAGATGGTTTGGTTGGGGTCTTTATGACTCTCTCCGCGATGATTTGTTTGTTTTGTTGGAAAACTTTTGCGTTCTTTCTCGAAGGGAGAAGGGAATGGTCTATTGTTATTGTGATACACAGTTTTGCGGTCTATTTGAAAGACTATGAATATAATTTCATCTTTTCTCCAAATCATCGTCGGCCATTGAGGCAATGGAATCGATTAAAACCTTATCTAGCGAAAATATCGGGAAGACATTTTCTATTTTATGATTGGATAACAAACACACTCGAATATTGTATTTTTAGATAGATCTCTAGGTGTTGGGTGGTGTTAGAGGTGTATTTTAATATGAAGTTGGTCTAGTACCACTTGTAATCTATTTTACCTATTTCTTCATAAAATTTTGGCTATTACAAATAACATGTTTTTAAGTTGGAATCTGTACAGATACTACGACTTCAATCAACCAAAGGGACTACCAGAAAATTAGTATATATAAAGAAAGTAATTTTTTCCTTCTTTTTTTGACCAAAAAGGAAGTAAACTTTTCTAGCTAGAAAGTTATTGTATAAATAAAGAAGAAGAAAAAAAATGCATGAGAGCATGGTTAGTGCATACCATAATACAAAGCATGGTGAACAAGAGCAATGGTGCAAAATGCATGCTAGACAACATACGGATTACGGACCCACGAAAACTCCCCTTGCTCACCAATCAGGTAACGACTACTATCAATCTAATTCATGGCTCAATCTAAATATATGGGAATATAATATTTATTTTTTTGAAGTAGAATAGAATATTTTATTAAAACTTACAAATATTATAACTTTATAAGGTATATATACTCGATTTTAGTTTCAAAAATAGAGGGCATAAGCCAAATTGAGGTAAGACATCAATTAAAAATAGAAAATTGAAGTAAAACCCTAATTTTCAATCTATTTCATATTTATTGACATTTTCCTCACTTTTTCTATTTTTCGTATCTATTAATCCTAAGCCATAGAGATAACTTGAGACATATACAAAGATCCTAATAATTACAATAAATTATAAAGAAGGGGAAAAAAAGCCAATTTAAATTGGTATACAAAAATAATACGTGAAGAAACTAATAATTAACCACGAGTAAAACGACTATAGGTGAATTTTTCGATACACATTTTATTTGAATATGTACCAGTATACTACTAAAGTGGATAAATCTGATAAGTTCATAAATAATGTATTAATTTTAAACCTATCAGAATTATTCACTTCAACAATATACAAATAAATATCTAAATAAGATGTCTAACTTAGCGTTTACCACCGCTATATTATATCCATATATGTGAAAGCACATGTCATAGAAAAATGACTATTGTAGATCAATTATACAACAATATATAAAAATAAGCATGCTTAAAGACAAGGGCACATAAGAAGGTTTATAAATTTCTTCTTGCCAGCAGAAAATGAATAATACCCGCATGTAATTTTGATCGAACTGCCTTCTGTCACAGCTGCCGGAGCCTAGAAAGAAGGACTCATTTTTTTATATCTATGACACAAGATATATATAATGCACACATATTGTATGATAACTTAAAATAAAATTCTATATCTTGATTCAAGAGCCATTTAATTTGGACGCATGCATCTCAATTTGCACTCATTCATATAGGGCATAGAGATTTTAAATCTTCCACACATATTTTTACAAAATTATATAATATGTCTCATCTCAACATATATAATATATATCCATGAAAACATTTATATATATATAGTAGTACAAATAAAATGGTAGTAATTATTTTCTTCATTTTTCAAATATGCATATCCCAATATCACTGCAATCTGAACTTCCATTCAAAAAAGGACTTAACTTGTTCCCTTCATCCCTACTACTTTGTTGCAGTAACATCAATGCCATATCCGAGCTATGATTATTATTTGTTGCACCAAAACTCGACAACAATACTCCTTGATCAGTTTCAACTTCATGACTTAGTTGAGAAGCCACAAATTTATCAAGAGCTCTCCAATCAGTCACATTATTCGTATTCGTATTCGTAGTTGTTGTATTATTATTGTTGGATAATAATAATAACCGGTTTTGGTCATCGGTGTCATCGTTATTAATTTCGGATGATACCAGAGACACCGTGCTTGGTCTCTTTACTAATAATGGCAATGAAGGACTTTCAAGTTGAGGAAGCTGTACAAATTGTTCTGCATGCATGCATGCTTCTATCTCTTGCTTACACATATTGTAAGTTTGAGATAAATAGCTTTGAGGTTGTCTTGAGATTAACTCAATTGGATCCACCATTGAATTGTTGATGATACCACATGGAGCTTCTTCATAGAAGTAGCTTGTTGTGTCCCATCCTTCAATTGTTCTTTTTGTATTTTGGCTATTTGTTGTTCTTTTCTTAAATGCTCTACAAACAACCCATCCTTCTTCCTGCACATGCATAAAACATAGTTTCATTATAAGTATCAAACTAGAGATGAAATGTAACTTCATTGAGTTATGATGATGAATTTTCTGCGGTCAAATAATGACTACAGAAAGATCATAGTCATCTGATTTTGATTAATAATTTATAACATTTTTATATATTTAGTAAACGTTAAATCTAAACTATTAGATTCAATCAAACAACTAAAATACACTAATGGTAGAATTCCCTAAGATTATAGAATCCAGGTCCTTCTTTTAAGATTTTTTTCAACACGCCATCTTTTTATTACTGGTTAAGATTCACGTGAATCACAATAGATTTATAATAGACCTATTTTTTAAGCAATAAAAATATGTTAGAAAAACAACCTAAGTTCAAAAGACTAAAGAAACAAAATGCAAATAAAAAAACACACGATGTTTGATCACAAAGTTCAACCTAAATTGTCCAGATCTCTGATTGTAGAATAGCCGCAGTTCCTTTCTATTTTCTATTACTCCTACAATTTTCTCTGCAGGGTGTGTTGCTGGTACCCTTTATATTCTGAATTTTCTCTTGTTCTTTTTGCTTATTATATATAATATTATTTGCTATTCAAAAAATAAAAATCAATTACTCCTACAATTTACAACTAATATGGAAGAATATATGTTGACACTATATTCTTTTGTTGCTATGTGTGAAGTTTGAATTTAAGTTGACCAGGGTTGCTATATATTGCAAAATGGAGGGAGGAAAGTAAAAAAAAGTGAACTCATTAGTGTTTCTATTTTAATGTATGTTTTGTTGTCCCTTTAGCTTTTACATAATTTTCCATCAATTTGTGAGAGGTAGTTGTTGTATAGATGTAGTCAACCGTAATTAATTACATTTGAGATTTACCTTTGACAATCAAAATAGAAACAAAAGTGTGTAAGCATAAAAGGAAGGAAATGAAAGATGATTAATTATATATTCTCTGTTGAAAGCAGTGACTTTTGACTTTGTTGTTTGGTGAAAAAAAGTGAAAGTGTGTCCTAGAGAAAGAAAGTTTGCACGATTTTCATTAAGAATGAGTAGCAATGACATCACATTGAAGCACTAGAGCGACAGTAATAACATAAAGTTCTATCTATCTAGCATGGCTACATAGAAAAATGCAAAACCAAAAACAAAATGAATGTCATGAACTACTATTAAAATTTAAATTTACACTAATGATCATCTTACATCCATCTTTATTAGAGTTAGAGATATAGTTAGTAAATTACTAGTTATTAGTAGAAGTTCCTTCTATGAGATCTAAACTTTGTCACTAAATTGATCTGGTCAACGAAAATTGATGTATTTGATGCAAGATTTAGACCAAATACATTCACTTTTGCTGATATATTTTTACTTATATTTTGAGACGGATGAAGTACTGTAGAAAGCAGACAGACAAAAATATTTAAACGCTGAAAACCGGTCAAATTTATTATGATAATGTTAATTAGGATTCGAATGATATAAGTTACCTGTGGAGGTCCATTTTCATCAGATTCAAGTCTATACTCATGCATGATCCAATCAGATTTTTGTCCATTAGGTGCTCTTCCTTTATAGAAAACAAGAGTCTTCCTCATCCCAATTAGTTTCATTTTGTCATAAACTGCTTTATCTCTTCCTGTAGCTTTCCAAAACCCAGCCATGGTAGCTCTATTAGTTCTTGTTCCAGTTGGATACTTTTTATCTTTGTGACTGAAAAAATACCATTCATTTTGTTCTTCATATCCAATCCTGCATCTCTCTGCATCCATTTCATTCACATAAATAAATCTTTAATTTTTATAAAATAAAAAACACAGATCTATCTTGCTTACTATCATATATAGTTCTAAATTACTATTGCAGTTGCAGTTACGTTGCGAACCTGGTCATATATTTATTAGATCTTCAAAACCCTAATATTTTCTTTGGAAAAGATTAGCATAGCTTGTAAAAAGTATATTTGTATGTGTATATGTATACCTTGAAGATCCCATGGTTCGATACGATAAAGATCGATCTCTCTGATAACATCAAGATCGATTTTCTGAGAAGCGATTTTCTTTCTGAGATAATAACCAACTAGTTCTTCATCAGTTGGATGGAAGCGAAAGCCTGGTGGGACACATGACTCCATGGACTCCATGATATCAAGTTACTGGTGCTGCATAAAATTCACCACCACCATTAATACCCACCAGTACCACCACACTCACTTGATCACTTTCTTCATGATCATGTTTGAATTATAACCAAACAAGATGTGATGTATATATGAGTGTGATGAATATGAGTTATATATATGAGAGAGAGAAGATATAATAATAACTCTAGTGAAGTGAAGTCATGAAAACCAAAAAAAAAAAATTAAAAAATGAAAAGGTGAAAAATTATAATATTATAAGGTTTTAGTAAAAAGGTGACAAGTGTTATAAGAAATAATCATAAGGTTATTTGGTGGTGAGCAACACTCACTAGATTAATTAATTGTGAAAAGATAAATTAGTATAAGCGCGTGTTTATAAACAAAACTTGATAATTTGAGAAACAATGATTTTGATGGAAGAGTTAGAGAGAGAAATGAAGAAATGATAAGGAAAAAAAAAAAAAGAGATGAGGAATGGCATAGGTATAGGGTTTGAGTTTGATGATGAAGGAAGGGTATATAAGAAACGGACAGGTAGAGGGGTTGTACTAATGATGTTGTCTTGTGTTAGTGAGTGGTGGTGGGAATTATGATTCATCAACAAACGGGGTTCCCCATTCCACATTACCATTCATTATTATATATTATGCATATTTTTTGAAGCATATATTATCCATATATATATATATATATATATATATATATATATATATATATATATATATATATATATTTCATAAATATTGAATTTGATATATAATCAACAAAATATATGTTTTGAATTTTTGTTTATATTTAAGATAAGAAGAAATATTACTTAACAAAAATATTTCATGGACATCTATTTTTTCATACACATGCAAGTCACGACAAATGGTTAATCAGGTACAAAAATTGCGGTTAATTCAGTTGAATACTCCCTCTGATCTAACAATTTACTTTTTAAGTTCATTCAATAATTCAAATATATAATATCAATTATTAAATGAACCTAAAAAGTAATTGTTACTTATATATGAGATTGAGTGCAATACTCCATATATAGTTAATTTAATTCACGTTGAATTTTATGGTTAATTGATGTATTTGAATTAACCACAATCTTAACTGAGAATTGAATGAACCATCTATTCAACTGAATTAATCATATATTTGAATGTGATTAACTAGGGTTTTGCGCGAATATAGAAAAAGTGAATGTTTGTGTATCATTCTTGATTAATTAATCAACCTTGTTAATGACATGGATAAAACAAACAAAAACAACTTTTTAAGGAAACAAAGATATGTTAATTTTTTTAGATTAGCAACAAGAAGTACAGAAAAGAATGCATGCTTAATTGGTTATAGTACTAATAAAGCAGAAGAGCATTGTGATTAGTACTGTAAGGTCTAAGAAAGATGGAAGTGACGTAATCATAATAAAACGGGCACGCGTTTTGTGGAAAGAGAGAAAAAGTTGAGAGACAAAAAGAGAGGAAACGTTTTATTGGATGAAAAGCAAAGAAAAAAAGCAGAGTATAGTGCTTGTTGAGATGAAGACATTAGATTAGAGAGACTCTTTCTTTCTTTGTTCTTCTCATTGCTCAAACTCAAACTGGGACTACTCTGACTTTTTTGTCTTTTTGTCGACTATTTTCATGTCACATCTCACTGACTCATTCATTCTCCTTAACTGATTTTCAGATAAATGTTCACTGCTGCTGCTTTTCTTTCTGGTTTATTCTGTGCAGGTGTAGCTGCACCTTTCTTATAACTTTGCTGCTTAATTTTAATTCAAGCTCAACAATATATACAAACACACTCATAATCCTCTTATCACAACAAAAATTTACTTTTTAAATTTATTGAATAACTGATGTATTGTTTTATATTACAGACCAGATATATTGGTTATGGCCGGAGACTAGAGTATTTGCATTAGATTTGACAAAAATTCTATGAAAAATTTGGATTCATTGTATATAGTTCTATTTATGCACAAACAAAAAGATGAAACAAAATGCTAGATACATACGTGTATATATTGATTGTATTGTAGTTTACAAAAGACTTGTGATGCTTGATGAAACAAAATGCATATGCATATGTATTGTAGTTTACAAAAGACTTTTGTTATAAGCTCACCTGAAGAGTATAATTTTAGTAGTAGTTTAAGGAAGACAAGTACTGTCCTGCAGTGAATAGAAGAAGAAAATATGATCAAGGAGGTTTGTGTTGGGAGAGAGAGAGAGAGAGAGAGAGAGAGAGAGAATGGAGAAGAGAGGGATTCTGTTAGCAGTGAGTGAGGAGATTAATTATAAAGAATAAATAAAAGAAAGGAAGGAATTTAGGACCGCAGTGCGCATGGCTTCAATGGTTGTCCCCCCATGTAGTGACGTCATTGCCAAACATTCTTACCTTTTTACTTTTCTTTTTGTTTCTTTTACTTTTCATTTGCAGAGTATGTCTAACTCTCATCAAAGGGATTCAATTCAATAAACAAAATGGCACACATTTCCATCTATTTCGTTCAAAGCTATGCCTTGCACCACGAAATAAAACTAATCCAGTCTTATTGAATTCTTGATGAGACTCGTGAGAGTTAAAATGTTGATAAGGATTCAACTCATTCAGATATATGGGAGGTCTGGTTAGGTATTGTTATGTTGCGAATAGAATTAGATGATTCTTATGGCAAAGCTTGAGGTTGTTATAGTGATGATGGAGTTCATGTACGGTGAATCACATTGGGAAAATCATATATAAAATATATTAGGACTTTAATGCTCAAGTTCATATGTGATTGATAAAGTGGAGTGAAAAGTGGCTCAAAATTGTATACATTCACTACCACAAAAAAGAGTTTTTATAGCGCCCATTTAATAGCGCTTATTTAAAAGCGCTATTAAAACATAAACCGGAGCCCTTATTATAGCGGTTTTAGGAAAAGCGATATTAAAGCACTGAACCAAAGTACACTATAATAGCGCTTTGTAAATAACCGCTGTTAAAGCCAAAAACGCGGAGCTCTATAATAGCACTTTTTCAAAAACGCTATTAAAGCTTATATCCTATAATAGCGCGTTTGACATAACCGCTATAGTAATGGAAAATAATAAATAAAAAACTGTGATGGATGGGTGTCGAACCTTTGACCCCTTAGTTGCTAATTAAATAATAATAATAATAATAATAATAATAAAAACAAAAACAGAGATCTTCCATTCTATCAAATATTGGCACGAATTTCACATCCTCGAATCCACGATCTTCAAACCACTTTCAGCAAACATTGAACTCAAACCCTAGAATCAAATTCAATGTTTTTATAGCTTCTTCAAACAATTCCCAACAAACATTGAACTCAAACCCTAGAATCGAAATTGGTCGTCTTCTAGCTTCAAACCAAGAGGAATCGAACTCAGAGAGAAATCGTTCCTCTGTAATCAAAGTCAGAGCAATCGGATCAACTCAGAGAGGTTGTTTCCCAGAGAAATCGAAGTTGGATCAATCGTTTCACATTAATCGTCCGTCTTCTCCAATCACACTCGTTTTTTGCAATAGATTTCCTTCTCACATCGTTGTCAATCCTAATATCCAAGAATCCAGAAACCACTGTGAACCCTAACCCATAACCCATAAATCTTCTTCTGTCTGAGAACCTTAATCCAATATCCCACCAATTTAAATGTCAAAATTCGGACTCCTTGGTCGCGGTACTCTCACAACTCAAACTGCCGTCATTAAGGTATGCTTAGGGATAAGTTACAGTATATGTTGCATTATAGCTCACATTATAGAAGTTTGAGAAAATTTAATTTGCAAAATTGATTTAAATTAGAAGATAAAGTTGTTTCTAGGTGTTGGCTATTCAGCTGTGATTTTTTCAAAGTTGTTCCATATCAAGCTAGTAGATTCTTATTCAACTTCTAGTTGTAGAGGTTGGGTGCTGATGTCTCTAGATTTGTGTTTGAGGCCGTGGGAAGGACAGAATGACAATTTGGATAGGTAGAACTTTTGCATTTTCTATCTCCTAAAATGATTTTTACGAAAATCATTATGCAGTATATAGTAGTTAACATGTTAAGATCCCACATTAGCTAGGTATAAGGCTAAAATACTCCTTTCACGGGACTTTGATAACTGTTCCATCTTTAGTTTGACAACATATCAGAGTTCTACAATCTTCCATGGCATGGCTATTATGAGTTATGTCATTGTTAATATCTCCACAATTCTTTCTTTTTAATTTAGCATTGCCGGGAATAAATAAATAAATAAATTGAATGTAATATATCATATGGTTGAGTTTTGTTTTCAGTTTTCTTGTAAGCATATATTCATGTTATTATGAAGTTCGGTCATGTCCATTTTTTGTTTATAACTATTTCAGCATGAATAGCAAGAATGATACTTTTGTAGACCTTAATTGGATTTTGACTCATTTTGTTTTATATACAGTATGCCGAAAGTGTTGACGCTCCAACAAAAATAATCAGTCTAGCAGAACATAACGGCACTGGAATATTTGATCACATTCCAGAAACAGCTAATAGGCTTTCTGAGGATATGGTTAAATGTATATCACCTATATACTACAAACTAGCAGAACCACCTGTAACAAATCCTGGACTTCCATCTCCCAGTACTTCAACAAGTGCGTTTTCTATTGGAGATCAAGGCGACATGTGGAGTCTAAGGTTCAGAAACAACAACTCTTTTGATGTACAGTTGGACAATCTTTTTTTTTGGTTGAAGGATTTATGGAGTTTAGTGGCCCCTATAGCACCATAGTTGAGGTATCCTGGATTTATAATGAGAATCAGAAATTGAGTGATACAGTGTATTTGCTTCAGACTTACAGGTGAGTTTATTTAATAATACCTGATTTTTGGGTATGACTTATCGTTCACTATGGGTAGGTCGATCAAGTAGGGGGTAATCTTTTAAACTAGATCGTTGTATTTAGACACAAGTTGTACTACGTGATAACTAAGCTTGAATAATAGATAGCCACTGCAGTCAGGAACGTAGGTACAATCATCATGAGTTATATTTGGTCATGTACTTCTATGCTGTTTCAGATCACTTATTTGTCAATTAGAAGAAGTAGGTCCAGGGAATTTGAAACACGAGAAATTAGCTTTCTAGATCAACGTACACAATGCTTTAGTGATGCATGTAATTATTATTCTCAAAGCCATTTTACCCTTTAATACATTCTATTTCTCTCACTTGATTAATGAATTGTTTTAGAATATGTTCTTTGATTTCTGATAGGATTTTTTGGCTTATGGAATTCCACAAAACAATGTGAAAAGATTCTTTCTTCTTTGGAAGGTAAAAAACAATATTAGCATTACTAGTCAATTTGAGTAATGGGTATGAAATTGTGCCTAACTGCTTCTGCTGAATTGCTCAATGTATTGCTCATTACAGGCTATATATAATGTTGGAGGTCATACGGTCAATGCAGACACAATACAAAATACTATACTAGGTTGCCGAATGTCTCGTCCTGGACAGGTGAAACTTACAATCCCGACCCTTTACTCTATAAAAAAATAGTGTGCTATTGTGCCGTATATTGAATAATATCATTGAAAATTTGTACTGCATGACTTACCTGGGATCTTCTAAGTAACTTTTTCATAATGAATCTTTAGTTTATTTGAAGACAACAAATATCGTACATACTCTAAGGATAAGTTGCATGAAGTGAAGGAGGAATGGGCAGATTATATGGTCACAAATATTCTTCCCGAGGCAAATTTTTTAAGGTAGGAAACAAAAGTGGATAAGTTACATGACAGTGTGCAACTGCTATTTTTTAAAAATTTGTATTTTGTCTGTTTGTGCACAAGCTACTGCAGTTGTTTGTGTTGAGGTGAGTGGCTTCCAGTCTTCTCTTCTTTGCTACTGTGGTTGGACCTACTAGGAGGCTCCTATTTGCTTGTGTTCTTGCATTATTGTTATGTGCTTCATGCGAGACATCGGTTGCAAAATTTTGGATCAATCTCTCATGAACAACATATATTGAGTATATTTTGGACAAAATTTTGGATCAATCTCTCATGAACGACATTCCTAATGGAGCCAAAACATTTGAACTGATGCATTTTTCTGTTGTACTATTATAATGCATTTTTCTTATAATTGTCGATTTGGTTTTTATCTTTCTAGGTGTGGCCATCGTAAGAAGCTTACATTGTTCCTCAACCTGTAAGTTTTGTTTCTTGATGCATTGTTCTTAGATATTCTTTCTCTTTCTTCTTTGGTTTATACTGCCTTGTTGTTAGTGTATTTGTCTTCATTCCCATGTTTTTACTGCATTATTTTCTTTGATTTGCATGATAGTTAACAAAAGGTTGATTAAGGGTACAAACTGTTCAATATACTGCTATTTGTATTGAAGCTGGTTTGTGCGAGTCAGGGAGCAGTGATCTCATATGCTTAATTTGTCTAGGCAGGTTATCTTCTATTTTTGGATAATGCCTAAGTGGGATTTGGTTGATAAGTACCTCATTTCATCTTAGAAATTTAGCATGAGTAGCTTAGATGTTAATTACTTAATTTAGCATGAAATTAACTTTATATATGTTCTATCATTGAGAGTTGTTGTCTTGGTTGATAAAATGTTACAGTACCTTATTTCATGGTATCTTTGCTGCTCTTGTATAATTCCTTTATATTGTTTAGGGCGCTTGGCTAGGTATTGGAGCTGTTTTGTATTGATGTATTACCAATATACTGCTATTTGTATTGAAATTGTTCAATTATGTCATTAAATAAGAGTAATCAACCATGTAGTATATTCTTAATTTTTCAGGGACTTCTTGGAAATATTAGAATGGTGCTGGCTTGGCGAGAAATCCTAAAGCGTTCAAGCCGTGTCTTGGTTGCTGCATTATTTCTTCTTCTGCATAGTATTATTAAGTGTAGGGATAGGCATAGGATTATTAAGTGTAGGGATAGGTGGGTGATTATCATTAGCAGGTATAGCACCTTTGTATTAGCCTTTGGTGTTCTTATTATTTATGTATTAGCATAACTTTGTTTTGGTGGGTGAGTCTTGTGTATTGAATATCTATATGAATGTCCAGCCCTACAATCTTTGTATACATATTTTGCTTCAATTCAATTTTGTTTTTCCAAAAAGAAAGATATATATGAGAGTTTTTATTTCACCATATCATATTGGAAAAATTGACAGCTGAAGGTGTATTTTTTGTTTTTAAAAAAAAGAACTTACAATAGCAATTTTACAAAAAGCGCTGTTAAAGCGTATAGAATATGATTAATGAAAATCAAGGGTATTATTTTTTAAATTCCAAAGCATGTCAAAAGCAAAAAAAAAAATAATAATAAATAATGACATACGATAGCGCTTTTTGCACGGGCGCTATTAAAAGTTGACCTAGATTATTTAAAAAAACGGACATATAATAGCGCTTTGGGGACACGGGCGCTATTAAATATGTACCTATGATAACGTTTATAAAGCAAAGCGCTATTAAAGCACCGTTTCAAAAGATATCCTGGGCAGTGTTAACAGCATACTATAGCGCGTTTTACTAAAAGCGCTGTTAAAAATGCACATTTGATAGCGTTTTAAAATGCTATTGTAAGCACCCAGACTTATAATAGCGGTATCAGTAATAGCGCTTTAAAACGCTATCAAAAGTCAAAACAAACGCTATTAAATGGGCTTTTTTGTAGTAGTGATTGGCGCTAAAGCTTGCCTTATATATAGGGGTAGATAATTATAACCGTATGTGACAGTTGACAACAATTAGCATTTGTGATGATGAGGGTCATTCAGATGAATCCAACGATCTGTGAACATATAAGGGTTTATATCTGTTGCATGTAGTGTACAGTGACTATAAAGTTCGTTAACATATAAGGATATATATTCTTACATTTAGGTATGAGTCTTATTTCTGATTCCACGTGCATTTTTTTTTATTTGGGCGATTTCTAAGGGGTTTTCGATCATTTTCTTTTTACAGGAGTCGACACGTCATTTATTTATCTTTGCAAGATTGACAGAAAGATTGGTGTGACTTAGTTTACTTTAAAAATATGGTAATTTTTTCTTAAAAATTAATTTTAATTTCAGGTTTTTTGTAAGGGACCGAAATGAATTTTCACTCTATATTTTAAAAAATTGTTTTGCTTTTGTGAAGGGTGCCATTGCACCTTTTAGAAATAGAAAGGAATTTAGAATTTCTCAACTTGTTTAAAAAAAAAAAAGGAGAATTAATGTAGAGATAAATGATCATGATTGATATTCTTTTGTTTTGAATTATTTTAAAAATTGAAAGATGATTTAAATTTTTTGAAAAAAAAGCACTCTATATAACCCTCCAAAACTATACACTATATGATACATTTACTGAGTACTCTCATATATATATATATATATAAAATAATTCAAAAATAAATATCCATACAAGTTGAAGTGCCATCATCCCTTCCACTTTACTCATTCTCTCTTTTCTTTCTAATTCTCAAACAAAGTCTAAAAAACATGCACATTTATTTTTGCAGTAGCACATTCCTCTTTGGGTGGTGAGTTTCAAATCTTTACCGAATAATAATAACATACAAAGTTGGCTCAATAGGGAAAAACACTCAAAACTGATACTCTGTTATGGCAGAGGCAGGGCCCTTCTCTGTTATAGGCATAAATTTTCTTGAGACATATGATATCAATTTCTTCTACAAGACTAAGTTGAAAAAGAAAAGAAACAAAATCATAACATATATTGCAATTGTTAATTTTGTGATCTAAAAAATATCATAATAGGCATTAGGTTCTATTTGAAGTGTCTTATTAGGTTTTTATTGAAGATGTCAATTTTTGAACATATAACTTATATGCTCATAATTTTTCCTAGAGAGTTTTCTTCTTATTGTTTCAAAAACAGGGTGGTTTTGGGTCGTTCTTTGACCCGAAATCACCACTGTGCATCTTTTTTCCGTTGTTTTATTCTAAATAAGTGATTTTCACATAGATGTTTTCTTGTTTTATTTTGTGTTTTCTTCGCCTAAGTGTGTCCCGTCCTCGTGAGGTGTTTATTTGATTTTCCGTCTTCGTGCGGTGCTCGTTTGCTTTCCTGTTTTTTACAACGTTCGTTTGGTTCAGATTGACAGATCAACTTTCATCAACTATTAATTCAATCAATGACAAGGTCATCAACGATGAAAATCCGAAGACGTGGGTATTTCGGTTACTTTTATTTAGTCAAATCATTTGTAGACATGAGTATGTCGTTTTATGCTATTAATTTGGATGCTGCGAGTTTGTTTGCAGATTCATCCTTTATGTTTTTAGTGACATTGAATTTGTGCTTGTATCTCATGTATTTATCGATTTGAATGAAATGAATATTTTGTTTTAGTAAAAAAAAAAAAACTTATATGCTCATATGATCAAAATAGACTTGTTTGCTCTTGCTCATAATTTTATGTCATTACTTAAATCATTTTTTCAAATAACGTTTGTGTTTGTAACATATCTTTTTTTCTTGTCAACTTTATTATCTTAATTAAAAAATATTAATTAAAAATATTTTGTATGTAATTAATTTAATATTTATCGGCTTGTTCAACTATTAATTTTATCAAACATTTGAAATTTAATCCGTAATATATTATGAGTTTCATCTATTTTCAATTAATTTTTATCAAACTTTCACTACTTTTTACTAAAGAGAGACTAAATTCTCATGTATATCCCTTATTTCCTTGTACCTATGAACTATGATTGTTAAAGAAATGCAATGATCCCGTATCCTCAAAAAATATACCATGACCAAAAAATAATCATTTTTGTTTCAAAAATTATAGTTCAACTAGAACTCGAGTATAATGATTACGTAAATTCTCCATGAACTAACAACTTGAATGGCTAGCATTGTATTGCAGATAGTGAGATCAACTACTATTAGATGGTCCTTATAAGAAAAACTAATGAAAATGGATTGTCTCCGGTGGAGATTTCACCTGATTCTTTCACGTTTCCATCTCAACCCTCTATTACCATTTTAATAATGAAGAAAAAAAATGAGTGGGATGAGATTCCACATGACAAAAATGTCACATGTGAGATCCCCTCCCAAAACTACTATTAGATGTTGAGTGTGGTGTGCGGTTAACAATAATCTACATTGTAATTGAAGACAAAATTATAATTAAAAATGTAAATAAAAATAATTTGTCATGTGGTCATAAGATTTTTTCTTTAATTCATTCATAGAGACCTTATAAATTAAGAAGCTTTTTGCGGTGGATATTTAGAATTCTTTATCTGGTGCGGTTTCATAACTTCACTACGAAGATTTTAACTTTGTGTCATATGTTTGATATAAATATTTAATTTTTCACGTGAGGAATAGAATTTTTTATGCTTTGCAAATTTGAAAAAACTAAAGTCTTCCAGAAAGTTAAGCTGTCTCCCTTGTTAGGATAACATATTTTTTTGTAATTGGATGTTTTAAACTAGGTTATTTATAACTATAACTTTTTGTTAATTATAGTGGTAAGATAATAATATCGGATTTTTTTTTTTTTAAGAATAATATCGGATTATATATTCGCATTACTTTATGAAACCCCCTTTGTTTAATTTGTGGTCTTCTTTTTCCAAGCCAATCTAGTACTATCCATTTTAATAGGGATGTCGATGGGTATTCATAGGCGCCGATAGTATGATATCCGTGTCCACTCGATTAGATAAATATGATATTCGTATCCGCTCCATATCTGTTCGGGTATCCACTAAGTGGGTAATTCGCATATTTTTAGGTATTCGCGGATATTAACAGATATCCCATGGATGATAATTTTTTAAAAAAAAAATATTTTTTCTAATTACCTAAAATTTCTTAAAAGAAGTAAAAAAATATATTAACACATAATAATATTCATACATTTCACTTTCAATTTAACAACAATGTCACCACATTTATTTTTCTTTTTTTTTTACCAAAACTTAATATAATATCCATATATTTATCTTTAAAAGAATAATATACATACATTTCTAACTAAAATAAAATTCATCACAAATTTATGCGAAATATAACAGTCTCTTTTATATTTAATAACTAATGATTTTTAAGTAATTTTATTATTTATTAGCGGGTACGGATATCTGCGGGCGTGAATACCATTAAATCTGTATTCATATCCATTAAGTATCAGGAAATTAAAATATCCATTTATTTCATCCGTGGATATCCATTAAGTTATCCGCCCCATATCCATGGCGGATATTTTTGCCATCCCTAATTTTAATATTAATATTGATCATCTTCTTATATATGAGTTTCGGATGGTAAAGTTGTTTCGAGTCGTTAATCTAGATTGTTGAATAGTGAACCTCATTGAAAGGGGTGGTACTTGCACACTTCTGACAGTTAAGTCAGTGTGCACCGAATGAGAGCAATATTAGATATAGACGCGACATATACCTACCCTAGATCATAAGGTAGACTTATATAGATGGAGAATTAACATCTTAAACCTTCACATAGACATCCGTCCAGAGAACATCTGTAGGATGATAGCGCTTGTATGATGCGATTCGGCAGTCCAGTTGTACTAGTAATGACAATAATCACATGTATTTTAAAGTGTGTGCACCGTATTGTCAACAGTTTGGGTGACCTAGTCCAGTTTACGAATGGACAAGCATATTCCGAAAAAAATACAGTGTAGTAGTATCTACATATGACAAAATATCCGTATCCGCGGATATCTGCGGATAAAATCCTTCACGGGCACGGAGCGGACTGTTTAATGGATATCCGCGAATAAAATAAATGGATATTTTAACTACCTGCTAGTTAATGGATACTGAGGCTAATTGAACGGTATCTATAAATATTTGTGGATACTTCAAAATCTATAGATTACCTTTTTAGTGAATACTTGCATGAATATGGAACGGATATATCATATTTATTCAATCGAGCGGATATTTATATATCTGCCCTCATGGATATCATTTACATTCCTAATTCATTAATTTAAAGTACGTACCATTACGGTCTTCCGAATGATTTGACGACAAGTATTTTGGGGAAGGAACTATGGAAAAAGAAGAAAACGTAAGTTGAGCAATAACAGTGGGAGGGATCAACCAACGTGTAAGTCACGAGTTGGTGAATTTGTGATTCAACTTTACGTAGAAGATAAACAAACAAAAGACAAAAAATAACTCTAAAACATTCCTACTAAGGGCATGCATTTGATTACCCCATAACCCCACTTTCTCTTGTCAAGCTCCAACAAAATAAATAAAAATTCTTTTCAAGATTTAGCAATATATCACTCTTCAAATCAAATTACATTAACAAAACATATTATTCCTTTCAAACACACATTCTAACAAACATTCTTGCTGGTTAATAATGGCGATACTTTATCAATATTTGTTGACCGTTGACCAATTTAAATTGTTAAACAACATATAGTACTTGTTTTAATATTGTAGTTATTATTTTAAGTAATCATACATTATATATAGATCATTTGGTCAGTAACAAGTACTCTCTTTAAAGGACCACTTAAAAATAAGAAATTTCTTATTTGTGTGATTTTTTCTATTAGGAACACTTTAAAAAAAATCACACAAATAAAAAATCTAATTTTTCTCATTAATAATTTAAAAAAAATTGTTTTCTTCCAAAGCTAACCATGGACTAGCATGAGAGGAGTAAGTCTCTCTAATAAATGTACATTAGTATTTGATTTAAAAAGTTTTTCTATGTTGGAGTTTTTTATACCCTTGCATATATTTTGTCTGCGATTTTTTGTACTTCTTGAACTTGTACCTTCCACCCCTCTTTGTGGACTTGTTTGTATCTCGTTTATGCTCTTTATTTCTATATATTATATATATTTTGCCATTCAAAAAAAAAATATTTGATTTAAAAAGTGTTTTTTTATAAAAATAACCAAAAACAAAATTCAAAATATTTCTTATAAAAAAGAAAAGATCGGATAGAGAGTATTTACAAATAGAAGAGGTTGATTAATTGTCCGCAATGGCGTGAAATCACTGGTGATTCTTTTACACGTACAAAAGTGTTATACATTGATCATAATTTTTGCACCTTTAAAAATTAAGAATAATAATCATAATTCTGAGTACTCTTTTGAGAATATTGCAACACGAATGGACCATTTGGGCCAATAGTGAAAGATCAACATTTTTTTTTTGACAATAGATAAACATTTTTTTTGTCATTGCCTGTTTATGTCTTTCCCTCTATTAAATTATCGATGAGGGAATGTTGCTAGCTTCGAATTTAATTAATTTGTAATAATTACTCTTTTTATATTTAGCGTTAATCCTCTTATTTCTAGAAAAAGAATTTAATAATCACAATTTGGTTACCGTAAGAAAGAAATCAGAATTTGCTTGGAAATTAATTTAGATAAAACCTAACAATTTTTTTATAAAAAAAAAAAAAAATCAAACTTGAATTTTTTCAAATAATTCATCTTTCAAAAAAAATTATTATAGATTTAAGTTCAATTACTTAAATATCTTTTATTTCATATAATGTATATATTTCCTTCTAGAGGACAAATAGAAATTGTTGTGCCAGAAATAAAAAGAAAAAAAGAAAGTGACAAGTTAGACTAAGATATTGAACTTGCTAGTGAAGTATTTCTTCAATGTGGTCTCCACCGCAGGCCAGATCTTGAAGAAGATCCGTCATCTTTAACTATCATTATGTTTGGCAATGTGTGTTGATGAGTTAATCAGTTGCAAGTTATAGAAAGTTCTAGTCAAATCAATTTGCTCTTACCTGATTAATTTTTTTAAGAAGCCAAAAAAGAAAATTAAAATAAATACAAGCAAAAGAAGTGCCTACACAAAAAGAGAGTCAACACTTACCAAAAAAAAAAATTCAATTCATAAAACCCAATCGACCACACGAGTCACCTAAACACCGCAAAAGTGATAGCCATCAAGCATGAATATCAAAGATAAGACCGTTATTTTTAGTCTTCAACCACCAAGACATCGATCACTTTAATTTGAGCAAGAAATTGATCTACTGATTATTTGATATTATTAAATAAATGATTATTTTGTTCCTTCCAAATAACCCAGCAACACGCTCCCCACACCACCTACAACCCCTGACGGATAACCTTTGGAAACATAAAAGAACCACCAAATTGAGCAGCATGAGAGATTATAGAGTTTGAGAGAAACCTGCAACCCCTCACAACATACATATATTTTGAATTTTATTCGTTAATTAAGTCTGCCTAGCACGGTGGTGGTCTGTCGTGGGTCTCTACCAATTATGGGACGGACTGCATCATTGAACTCTCTTTGTGGATATGTACCACCAACAATTTTCGTCCTTTCAATCGAACTATGAATATTCTCCGTCTTTATCTAGCCATTTCTATATACTAGTATATCATATTATTTTGGATTTGGCCTAATTAAGTCCATCTAGGCGGTGAGTTCGACCTACTTAGGTATTGAGTTTGGGCCAATTGTACGCCGGTTAAAAGTTATTCGTTTAGCACTAATTTATGTAACTAGCGATATTGGAATTCATAATTATTGATATTTAATGTCAATTAGTATGATTGTTTAGCTGTTATTCCGACAACTATGTACCAATGTCGAGGCCACAAAATTAGTTCTCAGATTGATGACCTGGACTGTGTGTATGATTTTTGACTGTATATATTATTCTCATATAGAATGGTCGGATATTTTATTTTTACATTCAAACACCTCTTACTTTACACAAACAAGTTGAACGTAAGAATATTTTTGTTTTTTTATAAGCTGGAGTGTCTTGCATCTAATCCAATAAGATCATTCACATAAGAAAATGTGGGAGAGAGAAAAATGGGGTTAGCTAGCGTAACCAACTAAACTGAAATCCTTGTGGGCTCCTATAAGAATCTCATACCCTTTTTTGATTGGACTCTTACCCCTTAAAACAAATACAGTACCTGTTAATTTTATGCAATTTTAATTTATGAATGTGGTTCGTGAAAAAAATCACCTTGAAACAAATACAGTACCTGTTAATTTTATGCAATTTTAATTTATGAATGTGGTTCGTGAAAAAAATCACCTTGTTCAACTTAATTTTACTATCGAGAAATAATTTGAACATGAATTTATAATTTAAAACAAAATTTATTTTATAAGTCAATTTTATATATAAAGTCGAGTTAGGTTCAATTTAAGTTATAAAATAGCATTAGAATCTCGTTCAAAATTATGAACACGACTTCATAAATAGAATAAAACAATTTTTTAAGTTTGAATTAGGTCAAACAAATTTTAATATATGTAATTCTCATAAATGCAAAAAGGGGTACATGTATTTAAATAAACAAACGAATCAAATGGGGTTTGCCAAAGTCTTCAAATTCACTACTCCTTGTTTGTGTAGCTAGGTGTGAATCACAAGCTTCTTTAAAGGGGGACATAAACCATGATTGCAACCTAATAGGTGTTAATTTTAACATTTTTCACTGAAAGAGCAATGAGAATATGTAATGGATGTTCACTTTCTAGTTCTAGATCCCATACCCTTGCAGCATCTCACTCAATACACCATGATTAATTAATACTGATTTTTAGACCCCCTCTTGATGGAATTATTTTGCACCTTTTTTCTTGATTTGTGGGTGTGAAAATATAAGCACTAATTAATTTGTAATTTTTCATTCTATCTTGTTATGATTGATTATCATGTTCACCAATAGTGGACTTGCCTGTGCCCAATTTCTATTACTCGTTTTAAAAAGTTTGGATTGATTATAAAGATATAAATTGTATCAATGATTTTCTCAAACTGGGTCATTGTGCTGTACCAATGGAAGTTTCTTCTAATTAAGTGTTTAAAATGATTATAGGATTTGAGAGGAGGTATAGCATATGTCTCAATCTGATGGAGGTTAATTTCTTCTAATTAAGTGTTGGGAGATTTTATTCCAAAAATAGAAAAAAGTGTTGGGAGATTCTGGGACGGGTTTTTGAGGTTTAATTGTGATCGATTACTCTCACTTCGATTATGAATGAATTAAATGTAGGACATATAGTAGACATGATTCATTCATATGTTCTATGTTTAAGGTTTTGGATGGAGATATGATATCATATTCTCTTGATGGTCCTAGACCATTAGTCTTTCGATGCTTCCCTAAAGTTTTAATAATGCAGATTTAATAATGCATATCACCGGGAGCAATAATGAGCTAAACGATCAGGACCACTAAAAGACTTGAACATCATACCTCACTAAAACCTTCAGACATGAAGTATGATTGGGGTTCGAACTCCGACTCCCTATATATATATATATATATATATATATATATATATATATATATATATATGGGGTTTTCTAACTTAGACCCTAGTTAGGTCTAAGTTAGCAAGGTGCACCTTTTGAGTTGGACCAAAATACCCATTCTTTTAATTTTTGAAAGAATAGAGCAACAGGGGCATTTCTGTAATTTTACATAAAAAAAAAAATACTGACACGCGCCCCCACCTTCTTAAAAATTAATAGACGTGGATCCAGTGTCGCGCGCGTAAGGAAGGACCATGGTTACAGACCGTTGATTTCCATCAGACAGCCAATATGTGATCTCATTAAGGCTGTCTGATTGATCAGACAGCCCAGATCATCCTACCATCTTGTCTGCGCCACACTAGATTATAAGCTGGAGAGAGAAAATTTTACTTTTGAAAAAGGCAGCCACGTGTCAGCATATGAATGGGTCTGCGTGATTTTTTCCATTTTATGCTTTAAACTCGATTATTTCGTCGTAAATTAATTTTTTATTTTTTAATTTTTATACCAAAATTCATAATTTTTTTTTCTCTACAAATAGAGACTTGGTTTGTTTGATTTGGACACCGAAAAAAAAAACGCAATTTTTCACTACTTTAAACTCGATTATTTCGTCGTAAATTAATTTTTTTTTTTTTATTTTTTATACCAAAATTCATAATTTGTTTTTTCCTACAAATAGAGATTTGGTTCGTTCGATTTGGACACCGAAAAAAAAACGCAATTTTTCACTACCTTAAATGAGATAAAACGATAATTAAAAACTAATGTTTGCTTCTGAAACCATTTATCTGGTACAATGGTTTCAGAGAGTTGTAATCTGAAACCATTTTGCTGGTAGAATGGTTTCAGTAAGTTGATTATTAGTTATTTGCTTCTGAAACCATTTAGCTTGTAGAATGGTTGCACATAGTTGTATTCTGAAACCATTTTACTGGTAGAATGGTTTCAGTGAGTAATTTATTAATTGTGTTTGCTTCTGAAACCATTTATCTGGTACAATGGTTTCAGAGAGTTGTAATCTGAAACCATTTTGCTGGTAGAATGGTTTCAGTAAGTTGATTATTAGTTATTTGCTTCTGAAACCATTTAGCTTGTAGAATGGTTGCACATAGTTGTATTCTGAAACCATTTTACTGGTAGAATGGTTTCAGTGAGTAATTTATTAATTGTGTTTGCTTCTGAAACCATTTATCTGGTACAATGGTTTCAGAGAGTTGTAATCTGAAACCATTTTGCTGGTAGAATGGTTTCAGTAAGTAGATTATTAGTTATTTGCTTCTCAAACCATTTACCTTGTAGAATGGTTGCACATAGTTGTATTCTGAAACCATTTTACTGGTAGAATGGTTTCAGTGAGTAATTTATTAATTGTGTTTGCTTCTGAAACCATTTATCTGGTAGAATGGTTTCAGAGAGTTGTAAACTGAAACCATTTTGCTGGTAAAATGGTTTCAGTAAGTTGATTATTAGTTATTTGATGAGATTAAGGTAGTGAAAAATTGAGTTTTTTTTTCTGTGTCCAAATCAAACGAACCAAGTCTCTATTTGTAGAGAAAAAAAAATTATGAATTTTGGTATAAAAAATAAAAAATAAAAAATTAATTTACGACGAAATAATCGAGTTTAAAGTAGTGAAAAATTGCGTTTTTTTTTTCGGTGTCCAAATCAAACAAACCAAGTCTCTATTTGTAGAGAAAAAAAAATTATGAATTTTGGTATAAAAATTAAAAAATAAAAAATTAATTTACGATGAAATAATCGAGTTTAAAGTATAAAATGAAAAAAAATTAACGCAGCCAATTAAAATGTGACACGTGGCCTTTCCTTTTTAAAAGCTTTCTCTCTCCGCGATTGGGCTTCAGCCACTCGCGCCTGTCGGCGCGTGTGGTGCACGCGCTTTGGTTTTGTCAAATAACGCGCTGCCACGTGTCATGGGGGGGAAAAAAGAAGTGGGGGGTGCGTGTACTGTTGCGTAAAATTACAGAAATGCCCCTGTTGCTCTATTCTTCCAAAAAAATAAAAAATGGGTATTTTTGTCCAACTCAAAAGGTGCACCTTGCTAATTTAGACCCAACTGGGTCTAAATTAGCAGCCCCCTATATATATATATATATATATATATATATATATATATATAATGTAATGTCCCGCCAACTAAATCAATATTGTCTCGCCAACTAAATCAATACATAGTTCATTTTTAAGCCCTTTTTATTAGACTAACCACTCAACACTTTAATTCCTACAATTTTGCCTTGAAGTGTGAGTTTCCCACATTGATTTATACACCTAAAATCATTCTCATTCCTCCACCAAGCAAATCAATGTTCTAATACTAACTTAAAACTACCAAGAGACTTTGACATCACAATATAATACTAATAATATATTGAAAGCTTTGTCAAAAAAAAAATATATATATATATATATATTGAAAGCGTGTCGGTGAGATAACGACCCAAATTCAACTTGAAAACACAGATTATGTTATACAACCAAAAATAAAATGTCATTTGATTTGTTCCCATCAACAATTAGGTAGTAGCTAGAAAAAATATGTCAAAAAAGAAAAAGGAAATAAATGAAAGTGATAGATAAGTATTTAATTTGAACACGAACTCTCTAGGCATGAGATATAATGTGGCCTTAGATGGGTCTTTTAATTTGAACACGAATTCTCTAAATTCTTCAATTGTCGGGAAAAAATTTTGATAATCTGAAATTCAACTAAAAATAAGTAAAATCTAACTAATAATTACTCCATCTAAAATTTAAATTCGGATTCTTCTGAGTAATTCATCATTTGATATGTTAATCTCATTAATTAACCGTTTAAACTCGATATGTCAATTGTCATAGATGAATTTTTTTTTTTTTTATAATAGTCACAGATGAATCTTTGATGGAAAAAAGAATAGCTATGATAGTCACAGGCTAACTGAAGGGTCTTGCTAGAGATGATGGTGAATTTCAATGTGAGTTTTTGAGTGGAGGGTCCAACTCAAATTGATCACAACGCGTTGTGAATTGACTAGTTAAATCTATTGTTGCTTGTGTTACACAGACATGCCTCTTAAAGTTTTGCACTTACAAAATGAATTTTCATTTGTCAAAAAGTTGTGATTCTCATTGTTTTGGAATACCTTAATTTTTCTTGGTTTTATTATGATCAACCAAATGGTAGTCAATGAACTTCTTTACCAAGTTCTGATTGAGACTTGTTGTAGCCTTTAATCAATGGAAAATATTCATAACTTCTTCGCATGATGCCACAGAACCGACCATAAAGAAATACTTCATCTAGACTAGCTTGGGATAAATGTTCAAATTTGTTGGATTCATATAGTATAAACAAATGTCAAAAGTCGTAAGAGTCTAAGACCCCTTAAGCAGATAATCAGGGGTTCGATTATTAACTCATGCATATAAAAAGAATTCAGTTGGACAACTTATGTTCTAGTACTGTGGAGGCTCATGGTTCAAGGATTCGAATCAATGGAGTCACGAACTCTCCCCGATTTATAAACACCTTAATTTTTCTTAATCCCTCTTATTATGTACTAGAATTTCTTTAATTTCCAACAATGACCATTATAAATTTATAATAAAGGAGCTTCTACCAAAAAAAAAATTATAATAAAGGAGCATGTTATTAAATGTATTTTCGTTTAGTTGAACCATGAGAGAATATTTTTTTTTTTTTTTGGTAGAAAGGACCATGAAATAATTTTACTGAATTTGATCAATACCTTGAACTCATCAATATATTGAACTCAGAGATATATGAATTGAATATCACATCTTCACTCAAAACTCATATATATATATATATATATATATATATATATATATATATATATATATATATATATATATATATATATATTGAGTTTATTAGTATTACTCACTAAAGTTGGTCAATTTTAACTCATTAATCCAATGGTTTTTTCTAATTAACCCTCACATAAATGGAGGGTAAGTGCCCTATGCTGACATGACACCAATTAAATTCAGTCATATGTATCCAAGTCAAACACAAATAATTTTTTACCAAAAATAATTTTGACAACTTTAATTTTCAAATAATTATATTTTAGGTAACTACTTGTTACTAATTATATTTTAGCTTACACATATTCTTATCTTTTACTAAAAAAACACTTTTCGAAAATATTATTCATCTTTTCTTACGGATTCATCTTTTCTTTTTTTGTAAGATCAAATTTTTTCGTCGGCGCTTCGCTTGTCGCCGCTGCTTCACTTGTCGTCGTCGCTGCTTCACTTGTGATCCTTGAAGATCGCCGCTTCCTTAGGCTCTAGAATCACTTCTCCATCATCGGTCTCTTCACAATTGTCTTTCAGAATTTTGTTTCGGCTACGTTTGTTCCAGAATCGGTTCATCTAGATAACATTGATTTTATTTTTTATTCTCTTGTACGTTTTAATCATTATTTGTCAATTTAACAATTCAAATAGCAATTACAAATCCCTCAAGGAATTAAATCGAAGCGACGACGACAAGTGAAGCGGCGGCGACAAGTGAAGCGCCGACGAAAAAATTTGATCTTAAGAAAAGATGAATACGTAAGAAAAGATGAATAGGATTTGTGAAAAATGTTTTTTAGTAAATGATAAGAATATGTGTAACCTAAAATATAATTAATGAAAAGTAGTAACCTAAAGTATAATTATTTGAAAATTAAAGTAGTCAAAATTATATTTTGATAAAAAAATATTTATGTTTGACTTGGACACATATATGGCTGAATTTGATTGGTCATGTCAGCATAGGGCATATACCCTCAATTTATGTGAGGGTAGAGAAGTAGTCACCTAATATATGAAACAAGAAGCTTATTAAGTGCACACCAATGATCAATGATTTCAATCCTTTCCTTTTATTACTACACAAGCATAACATGAACTCAACCATAAAACAATTAAATTAACCTGATTATAAAAATAAAAAAATAAAAAAGTCATGTAAATTTGTAAAGAACAAGCTTATTAACTGCGCACGCACCAATGATTTCCATCCTTACCTTTTATTACTGCACAAGCATTACATTGAATTCCACTTTCACACCAATTATAACTAATCTTACTCTTCTCATACGTACCAAACACATTACTCACCTACATTATTTTTTGTCAATAGACCAAACGATAGAATAACAAAAGAAAAATGAATGAGCACGTACAGTGTAAAATGATTTTACAATGTTAACTAATAGCATAATAAATTGATAGTTTTTTATTAAATGAATCATGTAAAACTATTTACATCGTCAGTGAATCTCCATTAAACTCGAATAACAATAATAGCACTAAAATATAAGATGCACCAAAGTGTATATATTTATAAATTTACTACCCACGATATATAAGATGAAATGCAAGCAGAAATCCATGCTCTAAAAGAAATATGAATGATGAGGCATTAGTATGTATTCGAATTGAAGATTTATACACTTTACGATGCTAGTTATACGGGAATTTGGACAACTCACAAAGTGTGATATGAAAACTTTAAGAATAATCACGCTTCCATATATTACTGTTTTCCGCTTATAATTATTTCAGTGATGTTCTTTTTGTGATTTTATCATCAACTTTATCATACATCATACATCTTCCAGAAAATTACGTACCATATCTGAAATAGAATTATGGCATTGGCAAGTACTGGTTCTTCATTGTGAAGGTTCGAACAAATATATATGGTAAAAATTTCAATGGACAAATTATTAAGAACTTAGCTTGCAATGATGTTCAAATTGATCTTACAAAAAATAATACTTTTAGAATATGCTACACTGAAAGGCAATAATTTTTTTGTGTGTGTGGATAAAATCTATTGTTAAATAATACGGAGTACTACTACTTTCATCATTAAATACAAGTCTCATTTGTTCAATACACAATAGTATTTGAAAAAAATATTACCAATTATAGTTGGTTTAGTGATGATTGATGCTAGATTTGGTAGGGAAAACTACGGTTCGATCCTCGCAACTGCGATCGAGAGGGGACTGAAATCACTTGATGCCAGAACTGATCCCCGAACCAGATTAAACTGGTGGTGAAAGCCCAAAAAAAATTGAAAAAATATTAAATGTCAAAGTTATCCTTCAATTTTTTTCCCACTTCATCAATGACTATCTGGAATTTTTAAATAATTCGAGATAATTTAAAAATGATAAGTAATGTATATAGTGAAATAAACCTTGAAACAAATTTTCAAACCAAAATATTCTCTTATACAAATAATGGAAAAACTTTATTAACATTAATAATAATAATAATAATAATAAATCGTGAGTTTTGTGCCTTGAAAAACTTCATTTTCAAAGCAAAAAAAAGTGGCACAATCGGTGGTTTGAATAATGATCGGTGCATATAAAAATATATTGTTGGAAGATGTTACTCCTTAAATAAATTTCAATTATCAATTAAAAAAATCTCAATTAATTTAAAAGGTTAGTATTTTGCAATTATGTGCGGATGATATCTTATTTATTTGGAAAAAAAAAACGTTCCTCATATAAAAGTACATTTCGAGATGTGTAGTTTTTAATTTTAAAAAAGTGGGGGGTGGAAAAAGTTGTTTGCAAAGTCAAAACATATCTTAAAAATGTTTCAAAATCACATGAGATAAACCTTTCACCAATCCATCTTCTAAACACACAAAAATCTAGTATGCTCCCACCAGTCCACCACTACACGAAAAATTTTCCTCCCATTCTAATATTTAATCCTTCATCCCTACAAACAATTCAATATTCTCATTTTACCACTTTTATTATTTGAATTCACCCTACATTTAGTCAAAATTACAAATCGGAAAACTTAAAAAATGAGTTACAAAAATTAGCCACGGTTGAGGATGATCTCCTGCTCCTGTTGAGATGCGTGAGAAGCTTGCAATTCCAAAATTACAGTGGCATCAAGTTATTCAACAGCTTTGTGCTCTCAATCACATAGAAGAAGCTGTAGTTCTCACCACTTGCAATAGAATCGAGATATATTTTGTTGCTCTCTCTTAACACCGTGCTGTTAGAGAAGCCACAGATTAGCCATGGTTTAACCGTGACTAAATTTTCAAAACTCAATTTTTAAGTTTCTCAATTTATAACTTTAACTAAATATAGGGATGAAGTCAAATAATAAAAAGGATAAAATGGGAATATTTAATTGTTTGTAGGGGTGAAGGATTAAATGTAGGGTGCGGGAGAAATTTTTCCCATACACCCGGGGGCCAAGTTACAGCCCAGCCACCACACTTTTTTTTAGGCAGCCCAACTACCACACATAGAAGTCCAATGGCAGTGAAAATTCATTAGGCCAATCCCCATAAAAGGATTTAATTCATGAGATTTTTTTTGTCATCCTAACAATTTTTTTTGCGCTCCTCTTGAGGTCTGAAGTTCGATTCTCTCTGATGCCAATTTGGATGGACTAATTTAGCTTATTCAAAAAAAATAACGGATTTTATAAAATGAGAAATTTGAGGAAAAAAAAATGTCGTCCGCTACTTAAGTAACGAATGATGTTTGAAAAAATGGTAGAGGGGCAAAAGAATAAATATATATGAGTTTAATTGTTGTGCACCGTCGGTGTAAATTTTTTTTACACATACATCCAATGACGCGTTGCCACATAATTTAATGAATGTCACACATCATGTGTTTTTAATGACCATACATGATGTGTCGGTATATTATTGGTCGCATGTGCAAAATAATTTTACACCGACGGTGCATATAAATTAAATTCATATATAAAAGTGGTAAAATGATGTGATTTCGTTGAATGTATGTATAACAATTAATCTCCTCCCTAAAATGGGACAATTTACTTGAAGCAAATTTTCAGTAGTATATTTTGACACATTTGAGCATATAAGAGAGATGAGCAATCATCAAACACCACAAGTAGGCATGGCAATAAAACCCACACCCGCGGGTACCCGCACAAATCATACCCATTTTGACGGGGAAAACTCGAGTTGACTGGGTTTGGGTTCGGATTTGGGTTTTCCCCGATTTCAAAAGATGGGGTTGGGACGGGTAATGGGTACATTGATACCCAACCCGAACCCGTCCCCGAACCCGCCCCGCTTATATTAAAAAGGCTTAATTAATAAAATGGTCCCTTAAAGACATTTTTGGTTTCATATTGGTCCCTTAAAGAAAAAAAAGTCTAAATAGGTCCCTTAAAGAAAAAAAGGTCCGAATAGGTCCCTTAAAGACATATCCGTTAATCAGTTTGGTCCTATTTAGACCTCTTTTTAGGGACCAAACTGATTAACGGAGATGTCTTTAAGGGACCTATTCGGACTTTTTTTTCTTTAAGGGACCTATTTGGACCTTTTTTTCTTTAAGGGACCAATCTGAAACCAAAAATATCTTTAAGGGACCATTTTATTAATTAAGCCTATTAAAAATTAGATTTCATCTCTTTTAAATTAGAATCGCTTAAACAATCTCTTAAATTACATTCATATGTTTATTTTTTATTTTTAATTTGAGTATTAAACAAACCATTTTCTCTATTTCTTTCTTTATTTAAAAAAATATTGTTGAGAGAAAATAATTTTGTACATTTAAATTCATGTGGAAAGAGGCGTAACGGGGATACCCGAAACCCGTTGGGATACCCAATCCCCGTTGGGTATGAGTTATGGGTTATACGGTTATGGGTTATACTTTTCATCCCCGCTCGAATTTGGGATGGGTTTGGGGAAACCCGAACTTCATGGGTTTGAGTTTGGGGAGGGCAAAACCCATAATTTTACTATTGTGGGTTGCAAATAAGCCATAATTTTTCTAGGATGGTTGCTATTCGCACCTTAGCTCTTTCTTCTAATACACCATTGTTTGTGTAAATTTTAACTTCTTAGGCGAATATGAATATCCCTTCTGGGATTTACTTTCAAATTGTATAAATGAGGATATTTTGTTGTGGAGATCTCCCCTCCAATTGAATTTACTTATACATTGAAACCAAGATGATTTAAATAAAGTGTGTAGGGAATCTCTTCCAACGTAACTACAGTGGTCCGGATTCTACTCTCAAGTCATGAGAATGTAACATTGTTGAATTTTTTAGGTTTTAGTACACATTTGGTCCCTTACGTTTATTTTAGGTTTTAATTTGGTCTCTTACGTTTATTTTAGGTTTTAAGTTAGTCCTTTCCGTCAATTTTGTCACATGTGGCAGTCAATTTGCACGTGTGGACTGACACGTGGCACTTGGACACACTGACACGTGTACTGTTCAAACGGTGTTAGTGGAAATATTGACGGAAAGGACAAACTTGAAACCCAAAATAAACGTAAGGGACCAAATTGATATTTTTTAAACGTAAGGGACCAAATTGAAACCTAAAATAAACGTAAGGGACCAAATGTGTAGTTAAGCCAATTTTTTAAGATGTTTGACACCTATTGTAGTCATATTTGACTCGAGAAATTAATCTCTACAATTATCCAATTAAAAAAAAGTTGTTGTGAGTATAACTCCATTTCAATTTTTTTGTCTTTATTTGATTATTATTTTTTGTCAAATAATATTAATCTATTGCTAATATATTAAAATCGATTACCATCAAAATTATTAATTTATTCTTATTACTTTTAATCATGTTGCAAGTTTTATATCCTTCATTGTAATTTCACTAAAAAATTATATAAAAAATATAAATATAATAAAAAGAGCTTAAAAATAGGAATAAAACAGATTATAGACAGGAACAAAATAAAACAATATATCTATGCTTAAAAATAGGAATAAAAAAAACTATAGAAAAAATAAGATGAATATGCATAAAAATAGGAATATAAATTAAATTAAATATAAAAATAGAAACATAAATAATATTTCTCATAAAAAAAAAATAAACAATATTACCACCAAATTTACTACTAATTTTTAATAATATAATAAAGATATAATAAAGTTAATTACTATCAAATTTACTAAATTATTCTAAATATTCCTAATCAAGTTTCTAATTTTTTTTATTAAAAAATATACACGGGACTATTATTTGGGATTGATAATTTATTCATTTAATAAGTTTTACAAAAAATAAACACAACACAATGGTTTCACTTATATTTTAACAATATTATATAATAAAATTTTAAACATTTTATTCTGAATACATTTTTTACCTTAATATAATGATAAACTTAAATATCTCGTAAAAGCTAATAGACCCGTGCGAATGCACGGATCTTTTAACTAGTATTAATGTAATTCATATATATCAACCGAATTATGCTTAGAATTACTCTCTCTTCATTTTTTTTATTTTTTTGTCAGGTAGTCTAGGCGTTAGAAAACTCATTTTTAAGGTGAATAAGTGGAATGTCTGAAGTTTGAACTACGTATAATATGCAATATTCCTTATCAACTAAGCTAAGCTTATATGAACGAAACTCTCTTCATTTAATTTTTTTTTTTTGGTACAAACTGAAGTAGCAATAAATGTCACAAGAAAGGGGGGGTTTGAATTGTGACCCTTTTTAAAAATCTTTTATGTGAGTTTAAAATAACTCAAGACAATATTTCTTTTAATTGGTTAGTTAACAATTAACAAAGAAATATAGTTAGCAACAATAAAATAAACAATATATAAATGAACAAAATAAATACTGAGTTAGTTGCTGAATAAGTAAATGTTTAAGGCCCAGAGCACTCTGGTATTACTCAGTTAGTTAGTTTAGTATGTTTTAAGGATTTTAGAGTCCAAGAGAAAAACACACAAAAGTTATCCTGGTTCACCCAACTTGGGCTAGTCCAGTCCTCACAGTCCTTGTGAGATTGTCCACTATAAATGCTCAGATCAGAACCTTCTGCTTCGCATCAAAAACTTGATCACAACTGGATCAATACAAACTGCTTTTCTTCACTCGAAAAGACTTTTACACAAATGCTTTTCTTCACTCGAAAAGACTTTCACACAAATGCTTTTCTTCACTCGAAAAGACTTTCACTCAAAATGCTTTTCTTCACTCGAAAAGACTTTCTCACAAACACTCAATCTAACATGAAAGAAAGACTTGAGAGGGTTACAATATTTGTGGGGAATATGGGTTAAATCAACTCAAGTGAGAGATTGATAATAGCAAGCTTTGTCTATTTGTTTTTCACAAATTTATGATATATCTTTGATGCTTTGCTTTGCTTTTGAAGAGTTTATTACTTGTTGATTTTTGCTTCAACTAAGTATATGATTTGATTCTTTTTGCAAACTCTTAATCTTCTCTTCATGTAGCTCCATTGTATTTATAGGCAAATATAACCTTGGAGGAGCGTATGAGAGAGGGATTTGAATTTCAAATCCAACTTGACATGTCACAATGTTGTGCTGTCAATTTGCTGTGAATAGTGCGTTATCGTTGCTTCAGTAACATTACCGTTATGGCAATCTGCACTACACTTTTAATCCAATGACAACCACTGCATTTACGTGGCCCATATATGTCCATAAGAAGGAATCTTTCCTAATTTAGGGTTGGACAACTTGTATGCAAGTGGGAAAAAATATCATGTAATTATTGTACTTTGTTTTGGTGACTCATTGTCCTTTGTTGTTTCCTTGTCCCCTCTATGTTCCCTTGAAGAGAATGAGGCATGCTACAACTTGGCTTATGGTGTGACTTCACCTTGTTGGCCAATTTTCGTCCAAGCCATCATTGTATGATGTGGCTTTTATTTGAATTTCAAATCTTCTTCAATCATTGATGGAAGCTTCCTTTGTTTGTCCAAAGGGGCTTTTATTACTTTAGTCCAAAAAGGCTTTATGGCCCATGATTCAATTTATGCCATGTTTGGCATATTCCTTACATAAGTGTTTCCTTAAAATACTACCACTTTTGATGAGGCAAAGGAATAATATCTTTGTGAAGCACTTCATCATTTAAGCCAAGACTTTAAGATGCTTCTGTTGTTTCTACTCATTGCTTATATGTTTTGCTTGTCCATTGGTTGTTCATCCATAACGTTACCGTTGACAGATGATATCATTATCGTTGAAACATTTCTCACAAAACACATTAGTAGATAACAAGATAATCATAATTAAAATTAATTAATATGTTTGTTATCTTTAAAACATCAAATAAGGATTTTGTCCTCAACAATCTCCCCCTTTTTGATGATGACAAACATTTAACTTAATTTTGATTTTGAGTTTTTGATAAAAGATTTTGATAATCTTTTGCATTTGATTTGTCAATAACTCCCCCTCAATTTAAGCATTCTATTTTCAATAGCAAATTGAGTTTAAACTTTGATTAATAATATGACAAATTTTAACAAGTCATTCTTTTACCAAAGTGAATGTTTATGGTTATGATGGTTTTGCTCAAAATTTGAATGAGTTTCATATCAGAGTTTTTAAGGATATTTTCAAAAACATTTGTATGTTTTGATTAGAGCATTACTTATCCTTTTGGTTGAATATCTTTTACCTGCCTTCAATGCAGAAACTTATCATGGATCAAAAACTTAGCATGTTTCAGAGAATCAAACAATATGAAATTTATCACATATTTCAACATGAATCCTGAAACTGTCTTTTGACAGAAAAAAAAGAGATCATGATAAAATTTTGAGATATCTCTCAACTGCATAATTTCTCAAAGCATAGCTTTGTTTTCTTGTGATCAAAATAATGATTCATAAACCTGCTGTCATAATAACATAAGCATTCATTTTATTGCAGCAAAAGTTTTTTCAAAATATCATTTCAAAATAAAACTTACAGATGCATGCTATCATAGCATAACATACTGGCGCATTAGTTCAACATACATATGAAAATGCATCACAAAACATAGTCTTTTAACATTACATAGCTTAAAGCAAAATAAGTTAAAAACAGAACAGAACAAAATGTGCGCGCTTTGTGTTGTGCCAGCATCTGCAGCTTCAGCTGTGTTCTTTTCTTTTCTCCCCCTTTGTCACATCAAAAAGTGAACTAAGGAGCAGGCCTTGATGGTGATGAGCCATCTGATGATGATGATGTGGAAGGTTGAGGCATAACATGAACAGGAATGGGATATGGATTGGCTGGAGGTGTTGGAAGATTGAACCTTGGACAGAAAACATTAGAAATCCAATCCCTCATGATGGAGTTTTCAAGGGTGATATAGGTTAGATGAGAATCAAGAAGTTGATTAGCTTGGAACAATTTTTTCACATCACTCCTAGTTTTGGAGGTGATTCTTTCAACTTTGGATCTTGGTAATTGTGGTGAAGGTCTAGGTGCAGCATTTGATGGTCCAACATTGAAGTTTGAGATGTTTGGGAGATTCAAAGTGGGTGAAAGGATGGAAATGTTTTGAGTGAAGAAGGGTTGAGAAAAAGGGTTCTGAGGTGGTGAAAAGTTAAAAAAGGAACTGTTAAAGCTTTCATTGAACATAGGTGAAAGGTTGAAGCTTGGTGGAGAAGAAAACAATGGAGCACTACTAGTGGATGAGGAGGTGAGATGGTTTAACACAGAGTCAGGGTCAGGTTGGTTCACAAATTGATTGACTGCTAAATTTGGAGCAATTTGAGGCTGTGGCTCGGGTTGAGGTGCAGCTGCAACTGGTGATTCATTTTGTGGATAGGCTAGAGGGATGTTCAAGTTTATCTCAGCTCTAGGGCCTAGCATTTGAGATGAGGATGGAGAATTAAAAGCCTCATTTTGAGGGATTTCTGTTTCAACAGAATGTGACACAAAAGGTGGATTTGGAATAAATTCATCTTCAACAGAAGGTTCAGGAATTTGTTGAGATTGTGCAGTGTCATCATACTGCTCATTCCTTTTTCTCTTGGCTCTAGTGTAAACCTTTACAGGAGCTTGGGAGATAGGTTCACTCTTGAAGTGTTTGAGATTTTTCAGTGAAAAATTTTTGCAAAAGGTTGCAAAGGTTTCTCCTTCAAAAGGAATTTTGAAATGTTCAAAAATTTTGGTTAAGGCCATGCCATAAGAAACACAAAATTTCTTGTTGTTTTTGCTAGCTATATCTATCATGAAATTGATTATGATGAAAGGTAGATTTAGCTTTTTCATTTCAAAAAGATGATGAATGACCATAATTTCATTATCATCCAGATTTTCATACTTGCCTTGTCTAGGCATAACATTCCCTTGACTCATGATGTGAAAGACTTTTGGCAAAAAGTTTAGGTCAGAGGTTTTTCGAGAGTCTTTTGGAGATTCTAAAGTGAAAATAGGGATCCTTACTTCCTCAAAAGTGGTTTTAGCTAAGCTATACCAGTTCTTACCATAAGCTCTAAAACCATTGTTTGGAATTTTGAAAATGTCAGCAATAATGTCAGGGTTTAGTTCAAACTCTACTCCCTTAACATTGGCTCTAATTGTGCAATTTTCACGATCACACTTGGCCTTAAAATAAAAGGCTTGAATTAACCTAGGGTAATAGGTTTCTCTAAGAGATAGAAAAGAGGACCAACCTTGAAAGTCAGTGTAGGCTTTTATCTCAAGAGGATGTGATTGAAGAGCTTTAAAATTGAAAAACCGTCCTGGTGCTATTGGCTTGGTTCTCCATTTTTCTTGAAAAATCTGTTCTTCAGCTTCTGATGAGTACATTGGTGTTTCATCTTGAAACATAGCATTCACAGATTTTTTCTTTTCCAATCTCTGTTTCGGCTTAGAGGAAGTTTCACAAACTTTCTCTTTTCCCTTTTTAGTTTGAGGTTGAGTGGGAATGGTGGACTCTGACTTAGTTTCCTTGCTTGAGGATTTTGATGAAGGGTTTGAGTTGGATTTGGACGATGGAGGAACGAAAGTTTCTTCCTCATCACTTTCTTCTTCATCAGATGAATCAACATTTATGTAGATTTTTTCAACATTGCTCTGAGTTTGTTGATTTGCAAAGTTTTCCCTAATTCTCTGAGAACGACGCGGAGGAGCAGAGAAGGATGGTTTCTTTTTCTTTGTTCTTGGTTTGAGATGTGATGGTGTTTGGTTTAGATTTTGAGATGGTTCAACTGGATTTGGTGGTGGTTGACCATAGTAAGGAGGAAACAAGGTTCTTAAGGGTTTTAAGTTTAAGGGTAACGATGAAGATGGTGGTGGTGAAGGGTTGCGGAATCGTGGTGGTGAACGGTTGAATGGTGGTGCTCGTCTGGCTGTTTGTTTGGTTCTCATGATTGTGAAGGAGAGGAAGATGAAGGAAGAAGAAAGGTTTGGAGAAGATGATGAACTCGGTTGAAGTGAGAAGAGGAAGAGTTGATGAATGAGGAGTAATGGTGGGAGTTGGTTTAAGTAACCGAGGGAGGGAGTGATTAGATGTGATATCTTGAAAAGATATCCCTTTTCAGATATAATAATCACACTTAGTAAAGTAGGTTAGATGAAAAGTTTTAAATAAGAAAGGAAATCATTTATGGGTTGTCATTTTAAATGATAATTTTTTAATTCACCTTAGATATTTCTGGATTACTAGCTTTTAATGGGATTTTGAATTATTTTTAATTTAACTTTTAACTCATTAAAACGATCTTCTACTAAGGGTTTAGTGAAGATATCAGCTAGTTGATTATCTGTGTCAACAAAAATTAGTTCAATTTCCTTTTTATTAACATGATCCCTAATAAAATGATGTTTTATCTCAATATGCTTGGATCTTGAATGTTGAATGGGATTTTTTGACAAATTAATTGCACTAGTATTATCACAATAAATAGGTACATTTTCGTACCTTATTGAGAAATCCTCAAGCTGATTTTTAATCCAGAGAACTTGAGAGCAACAGCTTGCAGCTGACACATATTCAGCTTCAGTGGTAGATAATGCTATCGTGTTTTGTTTTCTGCATGACCAGCTTATGAGTGCTTTTCCAAGAAATTGGCATGCACCACTTGTACTTTTTCTTTCAATTTTGTCTCCAGCGTAGTCAGCGTCACAATAAGCTATTAAATCAAAAATAGAATCTTTGCTATACCAAAGACCAAGATTAGTAGTACCGACAAGATATCTGAAAATTCTTTTAACAGCAGTTAGGTGCGATTCTCTAGGAGAAGTTTGAAAACGTGCACACAATCCTACTGCAAAAACTATGTCTGGTCTACTTGCAGTTAAGTACAATAGAGATCCAATCATACCTCTATATTCCTTTTCCGGAACAATTTTTCCTTCCTCATCTTTATCCAAAAATGTAGATGGATGCATGGGAGTTGCCATAATTTTGGCTTCATTCATTTTATATTTTTTGAGAAGATCTTTAATATATTTTTCTTGACAAATAAAGATTCCATTTATTTCTTGTTTAATTTGTAAACCAAGAAAATATCTTAGTTCTCCCATCATGCTCATCTCAAATTCATTTTGCATGAGATGGGAAAAATCTTCACATAATTTTTCATTTGTTGATCCAAAAATAATATCATCAACATAGACTTGAACAATTAATAAATCCAATTTATCAATTTTTGTAAAAAGAGTTGTGTCAATTTTTCCTCTAGAAAAATTGTTCTTGATTAAGAATGCACTTAATCTGTCATACCAAGCTCTTGGAGCTTGTTTTAGACCATACAAGGCTTTTAAAAGTTTGAACACGTGATCTTTTTTCTTTTCATTTTCAAAACCAGGAGGTTGATGAACATACACCTCTTCATTTAGAAAACCATTCAAAAAAGCACTTTTAACATCCATTTGAAATAATTTAATATTTTTATGTGATGCATATGCTAAAAGAATTCTTATTGCTTCTAACCTGGCAACTGGAGCAAAAGTTTCATCGTAATCAATACCTTCTTGCTGGTTATATCCTTGAGCAACAAGTCTTGCCTTGTTTCTAATAACCTTACCTTCTTCATCCAGCTTGTTTCGAAAAACCCATCTTGTTCCTATGATTGAATGATCTGTAGGAGATGGAACAAGTAACCATACTTGATTTTTCTCAAACTGAAGAAGTTCTTCTCTCATTGCTTCTACCCATGAATTATCAATAATGGCTTCGCCAATGGATTTTGGCTCTATCTGAGAGATCATTGCCATGTTGTTATCATTTTCTTTGAATGATAGTCTTGTTCTTATTCCATCAGTGGAACTTCCAATGATTTGATCTTGAGGATGATTCCCAACAATTCTTAAGGTTTTTGGAGGAAGAAGAGGATCATCTTCTTTCTTTTGATTTGGAACATCCTGAGAAGTTAGTCTTTCTTGCTCATCATCAATTGATGGCATTATAAGATCATCAAATTCATCAAAGATAATATTCATGCTTATTTCCATGGTTTGAGTTTTCAAGTTATAAATTCTATATCCTTTAGAGTTAGTAGCATAACCTAAGAAAATAGCTTTATCTGATTTTGAATCAAATTTACCAAGATTATCTTTTGTGTTTAAGATATAACAAAAACATCCAAAAATATGAAAATATGATATGTTTGGTTTTCTATTTTTCCAAAGTTCATATGGAGTTTTGTCTAGAATTTTTCTTATTGAAACTCTATTTAAAATATAGCAAGAAGTACTTATGGCTTCAGCCCAAAAATATTTTTCAACATTTGATTCATTTAACATTGTTCTTGCCATTTCTTGTAAAGTTCTATTTTTTCTTTCAACAACTCCATTTTGTTGAGGAGTTCTTGCACAAGAAAAATTATGAGAAATACCATTTTCATCAAAGAATGATTTAAAAGATGAATTTTCAAATTCTCCTCCATGATCACTTCTGACAGAGATGATATTTGAGCTTTGTTCATTTTGAACAAGTTTACAAAAGTTTTGAAAAGCATCACAAGATTCATCTTTATTTTTCAAAAACAAAACCCATGTGTATCTGGAGAAATCATCAACTATAACAAAACCATATTGTTTTCCACCAAGACTAGTGGTGTTGACAGGACCAAATAAATCAATGTGAAGTAGTTCCAGAGGTTTTTTAGTTGAAATAAAATCTTTTGGATAAAAACTACTTTTGACTTGCTTTCCTCTTACACAAGCTTCACAGATTTTATCTTTGTCAAACTTAATTTTTGGAAGACCTCTTACTAGATCAAGTTGAGATAATTTTGAAATTGTTTTCATGCTTATATGACCAGCTCTTTTGTGCCAAATCCATTTATCTTTTTCGATAGACATAAAACATGATTCAGCTGGAATGTCATCTAAGTATAAAACATACAAATTTTTCTTTCTTGATCCGGAAAAGAAAACTTTTCCTGATGAAGTTTGTTTGACTTCACAAATGTTTGGTTTAAAAATAACTTCAAAACCACTATCACATAATTGACTAATACTAAGTAAATTATGTTTTAGACCTTCTACATATTGAACATTTTCAATTTTTGCAGAATCATTATTACCTATAATACCTTTTCCTTTTATTTGTGCAGTATTATTATTACCAAACGTAACTGACCCTCCTTCTTTTTTGATGAAGGAGAGAAAACACCTTTTATCTCCTGTCATGTGTTTTGAACAGCCACTGTCCAAAAACCATGGCTTTTTCTTTGCACTTTGATAGTATCCCTGCATTTTGAAATTTTCGTTTAGGTGCCCATAATGACTTGGGTCCTTGAGGGTTAGTTTTCACAATTTGTTTATTTTTAAAATAGCATTCTTTTTCAAGATGCCCAAAGTTTTTGCAAAATGAACAATGTTTATTTTTTCTTTCCAAGTGACGATAACGTTTTGGTTCATGGTAAAAACTTTCATAACTTTCTTTTTGATAGCAAATTGATTCATGATGACCATTTTTGTTACAAAATGAACATCTCAACTTAAACTCTCTATTTGCTGGTAAAAGAACATTTTCAAAAATTTTGTTTTTAACTTCATTAAAACCTAAGCCATTTTTGTTAAGAGCTTGAGATTGTGATCCCATAATGTTTTGAAAAGTTTCAGTTGATTTTATAAACCCAGTGAGATCATTTCTCAGTTCTTTTATTTCATTTTTCAACACAACATTTTCATCTATTTTCTTAGATAAAACACTAGAGCAAACATGTTTTTCTTTTGACTCAATTAAGTCTTTGTTAATTTTCTCAAAATTAAGAATGTCAATTTGAAGTTTTTTCTTTTCTTCTTTTAGTTCAGAAACTTCTTTTTGTAACAAAAAACATTGTTTGGATAAGAATTCAGAATCATGTAATAAACTATCAAAATTAGTTTCTAATTCTTCATAAGGATGAGTTTTATCAAAGAGAAATACCTCATCATTTTCTGAATCTGCCATTAGACAGATGTTGGCTTCTTCTTCTTCTTTATTTGTTTCAAATTCATCATCATCATCCCAGGTAGCTAACATAGATTTTTTCTTGAAGGGAAAATTTCTGGGTGATTTGTTTAAGGGACATTCTGATTTGTAATGTCCAAGTTTGTTGCAACCAAAGCAGGTCACTTGACTTTTGTCAAAGTCATTTTTCTGCATATCTTTTCCTGAAGAAAAGTTTCTTCTTATTTGATCTCTTCTTCTTAACATACGTTGGATTTTGCCAGAAATGAGAGCTAGTTCTCCTTCTGCCTCTTCTTGGGTAGATTCTAATTCCTTAGAGTCATCTTCTAAAAAACTTATATCTTTTTGAGAAGCTTTTAAAGCAATGGTTTTTTCCTTTTTCAAAGGTTTATCTCCTTGAAGAATAACTTCATGAGCTTTTAAAGTACCAATAAGATCTTCTATGGGAAGTGTTTTCAAATCTTTAGTTTGAGTAATGGCAGTAACCATTGGTCTCCAAGTGACTGGAAGACATCTCAAAAGTTTTCTAATTCTATCATTAGTTGAAAAAGTTTTTCCAAGAGATCTTAATTCATTTATGATAGTAGTAAATCTTGAAAACATTTCATCAATAGTTTCGTTTTCAATCATTTCAAAAGTTTCAAATTTATTAGTTCCTATGTCTATTCTTGTTTCTTTTACATGACTAGTTCCTTCATGGTGAACTTGTAAAGTGTCCCAAACCTTTTTAGCAGTATCACATTCATCTACTCTTTCACTTTCTTCCATGCTTAGAGCACAGGATAGAAATAAATGAGCTTTAGAGTTTAGGAGTACCTTTTGTTGTTCTGCAGTTGTCCATGCATCTTCAGGTTTATCTGAAATGACTCCCTCAGCAGAAGTTACAGTAGGAACATAATCTCCTTCTGTGACTATGCGCCACATTCCTACTTCTTGAGATTTTAAAAACAATTGCATTTTGTTTTTCCAAAAATAGTAATTTTTTCCAGTGAACAAAGGTGGTCTTGAAGCAGATCCTCCTTCTGGAATGTATCTTTCTTTTGACATTTTTCTTCCTGAATCTTTTTCCTCTAACACTTGTTAAGTGTATAAACCTGTAGAGACAGGCTCTGATACCAATTGAAGTAGCAATAAATGTCACAAGAAAGGGGGGGTTTGAATTGTGACCCTTTTTAAAAATCTTTTATGTGAGTTTAAAATAACTCAAGACAATATTTCTTTTAATTGGTTAGTTAACAATTAACAAAGAAATATAGTTAGCAACAATAAAATAAACAATATATAAATGAACAAAATAAATACTGAGTTAGTTGCTGAATAAGTAAATGTTTAAGGCCCAGAGCACTCTGGTATTACTCAGTTAGTTAGTTTAGTATGTTTTAAGGATTTTAGAGTCCAAGAGAAAAACACACAAAAGTTATCCTGGTTCACCCAACTTGGGCTAGTCCAGTCCTCACAGTCCTTGTGAGATTGTCCACTATAAATGCTCAGATCAGAACCTTCTGCTTCGCATCAAAAACTTGATCACAACTGGATCAATACAAACTGCTTTTCTTCACTCGAAAAGACTTTTACACAAATGCTTTTCTTCACTCGAAAAGACTTTCACACAAATGCTTTTCTTCACTCGAAAAGACTTTCACTCAAAATGCTTTTCTTCACTCGAAAAGACTTTCTCACAAACACTCAATCTAACATGAAAGAAAGACTTGAGAGGGTTACAATATTTGTGGGGAATATGGGTTAAATCAACTCAAGTGAGAGATTGATAATAGCAAGCTTTGTCTATTTGTTTTTCACAAATTTATGATATATCTTTGATGCTTTGCTTTGCTTTTGAAGAGTTTATTACTTGTTGATTTTTGCTTCAACTAAGTATATGATTTGATTCTTTTTGCAAACTCTTAATCTTCTCTTCATGTAGCTCCATTGTATTTATAGGCAAATATAACCTTGGAGGAGCGTATGAGAGAGGGATTTGAATTTCAAATCCAACTTGACATGTCACAATGTTGTGCTGTCAATTTGCTGTGAATAGTGCGTTATCGTTGCTTCAGTAACATTACCGTTATGGCAATCTGCACTACACTTTTAATCCAATGACAACCACTGCATTTACGTGGCCCATATATGTCCATAAGAAGGAATCTTTCCTAATTTAGGGTTGGACAACTTGTATGCAAGTGGGAAAAAATATCATGTAATTATTGTACTTTGTTTTGGTGACTCATTGTCCTTTGTTGTTTCCTTGTCCCCTCTATGTTCCCTTGAAGAGAATGAGGCATGCTACAACTTGGCTTATGGTGTGACTTCACCTTGTTGGCCAATTTTCGTCCAAGCCATCATTGTATGATGTGGCTTTTATTTGAATTTCAAATCTTCTTCAATCATTGATGGAAGCTTCCTTTGTTTGTCCAAAGGGGCTTTTATTACTTTAGTCCAAAAAGGCTTTATGGCCCATGATTCAATTTATGCCATGTTTGGCATATTCCTTACATAAGTGTTTCCTTAAAATACTACCACTTTTGATGAGGCAAAGGAATAATATCTTTGTGAAGCACTTCATCATTTAAGCCAAGACTTTAAGATGCTTCTGTTGTTTCTACTCATTGCTTATATGTTTTGCTTGTCCATTGGTTGTTCATCCATAACGTTACCGTTGACAGATGATATCATTATCGTTGAAACATTTCTCACAAAACACATTAGTAGATAACAAGATAATCATAATTAAAATTAATTAATATGTTTGTTATCTTTAAAACATCAGATAAGGATTTTGTCCTCAACACAAACTCTCTTCATTTAAATTTAATGGTGAGTAATTTGCTTATTATTGTTTGTTTTTATGTGAATGTATACTTTGTAGTACTTGTGGTGTGAGTGATAACAAACTTAGCGGATGGCCACTCAAGAAACTTCCTTTTGGTCCAATGCAAAATAAACAAATAATTCAAATAAATAAATAAATAATAAAATCAAATAAAAATAAAAACAGTGAGTGAGAATAAATCATAAATCATAATAATAGATCTATCTATCTTCTTCTTCATTCTCTGCTTCATTCATCAATCATCTGATTTCCGCGAAAAACAAAAATGGCTGGTTTCAGCGGCGATGAAACTGCACCTTTCTTCGGCTTCCTCGGCGCCGCCGCTGCTTTAATTTTCTCATGTAAGCCTCAATTTTAGCCATCCTTCAATCAAAATTCTGAATCATTCGAATGAAATATAATCATAATTTTAATCGAAAATTAATTAATTGATTGATTTGAATTTTAGGTATGGGAGCGGCATATGGAACAGCGAAGAGTGGTGTTGGTGTTGCATCTATGGGTGTGATGAGACCTGAACTTGTTATGAAATCGATTGTTCCTGTTGTTATGGCTGGTGTTTTGGGTATTTATGGTTTGATTATTGCGGTTATTATTAGTACTGGGATTAATCCTAAGGCTAAATCTTATTATCTTTTTGATGGTTATGCTCATCTTTCTTCTGGTCTTTCTTGTGGTCTTGCTGGTTTATCTGCTGGTATGGCTATTGGGATTGTTGGTGATGCTGGTGTTAGGTTTTCATTCTCTCTCTCTCTATCTAAGCCTTTTTCTTACTTAATTATAATCTATTTGATTGTGACTAATTATGCATTTTTTTTCTTATTTGATTTGATATATACTTATGAATTACTGATGAAAATAACTGACATGTAGAGATATCTATAATAATGTAGGAAAATGAAAGTGATCGTAACATTTACACTTTTTTTTTTATTTTATTTTGAGAAATGATGTTTGGATATCAAAATATTGATGACATTTTATGAATGCATTTTTGAAATGTGTGTAATGTGTGGTAGATAAAAGGTAGGAGATGATTGAGACAAACATGTATGGTGTCAAAGTGTCGGTATTTTGATGTTCAAATAATACAGTTGTTTTTATTATAACACATTATGGCACATTTTCAATCTAAAGTGTCGGTGGTAGGATTTTGACTCCTTTTAAATTGAGTAGTTAATAAAATAAGAATGTCATTAGTTGATTTTTTTCATAGTTGATTTTTTTTCATGCAAAATCAAGACTTGATATTTATATATAGGAATGATTAGTTATCTACATATAATATCTATAGTTGATTTTGATTCACTAATCAATTGTTGATATTACTGACTTTACACTAAAGTGAGTGGTTTTTCAGTTTTCATGAATTAGATCCATATTACAGTATCTCTTGTATGTCATTGAATAAGATAAGGTGTATATGATCTAGTTATGATTTTTTTGGTTGTGTCACTAGTGGTGTTGTTTTCTTCTCCCCACATGGATATAGATCATCCGTCTTATTTTACTACAATGTGCATAAAGGTCACACTTACTAGAGTTTGACTATAATTTTTAAGCAAGTTTATAGTATGTTCTATAAGTTTTAGTAAATAATAACTTCCTGCATTTGTTGAAATTAGTTTATAGTATGCTCTTTCTTAAACTCTCTCATGCACCTATAAATTTATAAGGTTTTGTTCATAGGTTAAGAACTAAATACTTATTTGAGACTTTGAGTTGTAAAGCTTACACATGAGCTCCAAGTTAATCCTAATTGTGTTTTAAATTTTAGTCTCTTTCTTCAGTGTTCCTTATGTTTTTCAGTTTTAGTAATTTGAATGATGAATGATCTTTTCTCACAAAGTGAAAACTGAAAAACATTTTTAGTATATGTGAAATTTCAAGAAAAACATTTAGTATATTCTTGAAATTTAGTAAATTGTTTAATATGCAAATGTGAAAACTGAACATGTCAAAGTACACTGATTTCAGCCTAAGTTGTCAATCAAGGCACAATCATGCGCATTAGCTGCTTTGTGGAGCGGACTCGATGCCCACTGTGACGCGTTCTGACATAGAGCCGCATGCAGCTGGCGCGGCGTTCGCGGCAGTGAATCATGGCCAAATCTCAGTGAAATCCTTACGCATTCGCAGCTCTAGGGTTCACGGGTGAAATCCTTCAAATACCATTTTTGTCAACCGTTCTGTTTTTCTTAAGGGTGTAACTGGTCATTGTGTATCATTTTAAGTGAGACCTATTTAATTATTCATCTCCTTTGTGAGCACATTTCTTCCGCGGCTATTGTCCTTCATCGCGAAACTCTATTCTCAAGCATGAAGCTGCATTCTTCTTCTGTGCCAAGCCCACTTCTTCTTCTGTGCCAAGCCCACTGCACTATTCTGTTGGTTTCTTTTCCTTCTTCTTTGTCCAAAGTCTACTGCTTTGTTCTTCTCTGTTCTGTTGGTTTACTTTCCCTGTTCTCCGTGTCTTCTCTGCTCTGTTCTGTTGGTTTACTTTCTTCATGCTCTGTTATTCTGTTCTGTTTGGTTACTTTTAGAAATTTATTTTAATGAGTTGTCATTTACTCATTTTTTATTACTTTTAGAACTTTCATTAGTAGTTAAGTTATATTCGGTTTTGATTTTTAATGTTAGTGACAAATGACCAAAGTTGCTTATAACTATTAAGTATGATTACCTTTAAATTTTGTGTATTTTTGAGTATTTTATGTATACTGTTAGAATTAGTGGTTAGTTTGTATACTGTTTATAGTCTTTGCCATAGCGGCTATCCTGCTATAGTGGTTTTGGGGTTGGCACTCCATGCCACTACTCGAAGTTAACAAAATAGATTTCTGCAGTATGATGTGATAGGTATCAGGGTATTATATTTATGGGTATCCAAGTCCCACATCGAGTAGTATGGGATGCTCAGAGGAGTATTTAAGTGGCGTAGTTTCCCCCCCTTGATAGCTAGCTTATACGGAGGATTCTCCAAGTTCTTAGATACTTATCGATTGGTTTCAGAGCTGGTTGCTGGTGGCTGGGAAAGCGCTACCTATGGAGGGATTAACTGGAAAGTTGAACAAAGCGTCGTATTATGCGATGTTCAATGGAGTATTCAAGTGGCTTGGATCTTCCCCCTTGATAGCACTAGCTTTTAAGAGAGGGTTCCCTGGTTTAGAAATAGTTATCAGTATGCTGACATAATAGTTCAATATGGATGTGCTATGTACTTCATGTGTTGCATTGGTTGGTGGATATTCATAGCTAGTTCTACTTACTTAAAACACATAATTTTATAGGTAGAGATAAGAAATAGCATTAGTATTGTTGAGTTCATGATGCATGTTTGCAAGTATATAATGGTGAAACAGCTATTTGACCTCATTAATCTCTTTGACAGCATGCTGGAGTATAAATCCCTTGTAATCTGGTTTTGGTTAAATTATAGGCCACAATCATTTTAATGTTAGACTAGTATCATTATTCACCACTGCTACTACTGCTTTCGATATCATGATGTTATGTTCACGGAGATTGTTTAACTCTGACTGAATAAATATGTTTATGTTTTATTTTATTGTATTGAATTTAATATGCTGAAAATGAACTATTTTTGTAGAGCAAATGCCCAACAGCCAAAGCTTTTCGTTGGAATGATTCTCATTCTCATCTTTGCTGAGGCATTGGCGTTGTATGGTCTCATTGTTGGCATCATCCTTTCTTCCCGTGCTGGCCAATCCAGAGCTGAGTAATTTAGATTTTATTGTTGGTTGTAGTGCACAGAGCCGCAGATTCATGGATTGTGAACTTTATCAGACACTTGGGCATGGTAACGGTAGAGATTTGTCATGCTCTTTCGTTTTATGACTCTTATCTACTCGTTATTAAATCGAGGTTATCGTGGAATAAAGCCTATCAAACTATTTCCTTGGCATTACCGTACTTAATTATGTTGAGTCAAACTAGATTAAATATCGCTGAAATAAACTTTTTGTATGTGTTGATTTCAATAATATTTAGTTATTGCCTTCTATCATTGTCTTTCTGTTTGTGTTTATGATTGTATTGAGATGTAGTATGGTTATTTTGTATCAGTTCTGTACATCATTGATCATTTTCAGAAGCAAGTGTGACTAGTAATTTGTGTAGGTCATGATTTATGAATAGTGCTGTAAATGAATCACGCAGTTTGTGTTTTCCGTGGAATAAAAGGTCCGTTTGGTAGTTGGTACAGTTAATACAGGATATTGACATTGCATTGGGTTTCCTTGTGAAGTAACACAACTTATTATTGAAGACTACTTTGTATGTTATATAGATATAGATAACAAATTAATAGTTTTTAGAGGAACTTTCTAACCTCTTGTCATCATGTATATATGCTTATAAAACAAACAGCTCTTTTATTTCTTATATTATATAAGCATTTGCATATTTTTTTTATTGGAAAAATAATACTCATCACCCTAGTAGTTTTCTTTTGAATCACCCTATTTTTATATAAACATTTTAGGGGGTTGCAAGTTCAATTATAAATAACTTCAAAATTTTGTCCTGAACATAAACAGAATAATCACCACTATAACCTCTAAGCGCTAATGCATCATCATCACAACTATTTGCTTCTCAACGATTATGCTTCACTTAAGCCTTCCACCCATGCTGGGTGAAGAAAATAAGAATCTCTTTGAGCGAAGGTTCCAGATATTGAGTGTTGACAATCTTGTTGTAAATCATGCTTACAATTGTGACATCAATCAATTTCAAAAATCACATTGTTCATTCATAATTCCATTGTCAGATTAATGCCAATGAGCATCCTATGTATCTTAGCTAGCTAGTAATACATAATCTGGGTCTAATGTGTGTTACCTTTAACATACCCTTCAGATGGAAGTTGAAGCAAAGATGATTTATCATCTCTTACTCTATAACATTGACCAGTAGGCTTACTCCCATTTTAGTGTTTTGAGAGAAAACAAGGGAGTTTTTATCTCGAAGTTATTTTTGCCGTCCTACCAGTTACTCAAACATTAGCGGACGGCATTTTTTTTCTAAAATTTCTCATTTTATAACATCCGTTATTTAAGTAGCGGATGAGTAAAAATATGGCACGGATGAGTAAAAATATGGCGCGCGAGTAACCGGTAGAGTGGCAAAAGTAAACTCCCTTTTTATTTTTCCAAAGACCACACAAAGCAACATCAAAGAGAAGAGACCAATTAGCATGAATCTTGTCCTACAATTCTGTTTCTAGATCCCATTCATTCAATCCAAGCATGCAATCCAAGGCTAAATAATATTTCCCGCTTATCATTCTCCACGAGGATAGAATGCTCTCATAACTCTTTAATGTCGTCTCAGTCATATAAGACATGTATAAGAGATTCAGACGATTGTGACATAATAGAAAATGTTCCCGCTTATCATTCTCCCATTTCGGATAAGTTGGTCGATGAATTACTTTTGTCATCCTACCGGTTACTCGCGCGCCATATGACTTTTCCATTTTACCCTTTCGCTACTTAAGTAGCGAACGTTGTAAAATGAGAAATTTTGAGCGAAAACACCCAACGTGAAAATTCAAGATTTTTACCAGTTCTCTGCTTAAGTAGCGGATTAGTTCTCTATTTAGCGGACGTTATAAAAATGTGAAATTTGAGAGAAAAAAAAAAACCCTAACATATATTTATAACGTCCGCTATTTAAGTAGCGAATTTTTTGAGAAAAAAAATACCCTCTTGTCATGAAATTCTCAAGATTATAAACGTAGAATCCGTTACTTAAGTAGCGGACGAAAATATTTTAGTAATTTTGTAAGGCACATCTGAACATTAGTAGGATGGCAAAAATAATCCTCCAGTATCCGACCAACTTATCGGATCAAAAAAGAACCATGCACAACACACCTATTCTAGAGGACCCATTGCAGCCTCCCTTATTTGGTCGATTGGGTACACAATCCTAGAGGACCAACTGACAAAGCTAAAGTGTTTAGTTTCAAGAATGCTGGATTTGAGGGCACCCATTGCATGACATGGATGTAGGTTATTAGTACTACAATTTTAGGGTGTGATCACTGATCAGTTGGGAAGAGAAACTAAAAAAAAAGAGAAATTTGTGAGAGTATGAGAAGAGAGAATGAGATATTTTCTTTAGTCGTTTTTATAAAACAAATTTTCTCTGTTTTAATTTTATAAGAAAAAAAAATTATAAATAAAAAAACCTAAGTTGTAGTATTATTTTCAAGATTTACTTTTACTTATATTTATTGAAATTAAATCAATAAAGATTAATTACATATAGATGCTCAACATATTATGACATATACTTACATGCAGAAACCCAAATAGTCGTACAAGCATGCATTAAATTATAGGATGGAAAGTTGATCTTTAGGAATACCTGGATCCATTGAAAAAAGTCCTTCGGCAGTAATATTGAAACAAAGGTTTGGCGGCTTGTATGGTTCTTCCTCAACCGGTACCCTAATGCCTTGAAACTCTTCAGATAGGGAGAAGAGAGTGTTTGCTGGCGTACGATATATTGGAGACCATAGCTTATATATAAGATGATGGCCCATTAGAGTTCTCATTATCCTGAAATGGGTCATCCCGGCATCCATCCATTTGAAAATAGCTAATATAATTAATATAAGGACAAAACTTATATGTATTTCTTTAGATGTGGTTTTTACTGTTACTCTCACAAAAAAGTAGTTATTTATATTTTTAATTAAAAAAAGAAAAAAACTTGTTTTTAAATAAAAATAAATTCCCCCATGTATCTATCACAGTAAGAACTGTGTATATGGAACTGTACATAAGTTTGGTCCTTAATATAAATATAAGAAAAATGCTAAATAGTGCCATCGGGACACTAGTTAAGGATACTAAAAGTAGAATAAATATAAATGCCCACATATTTTATTATTTTTTTATAAATTAAGAGCATCTAAATGTCAAGGTAAAGATAAATATTCCAACGATGTTGACACTCCTATCATTTTCTGTCGTTCACTTGTAACTCATATTATTAATAAAAAAAATAAAATAATTACAATGGGTACTAGGCCTTATCCCATAGAACAATAAAACATACAAACTCTTGTTGAATCTTAATGGACAAACTCCTATTTCATAAAATTAAATTTAAATTGCATTTAATTTGTTTTTTCTCTCATTTTCCCTCAGAATCGATCAGATGGTTACAAAATACGGATTATTCTTATATGGTCACATGATCAAATATAACTCTTAATCACTTACAAAATGTTAGTTTTTTATTTTATTCTTTTAATTATTTCATAAATAATAAAAAATTAATTCTATATTTTAATTTTATGAGTGTATCTAAAATTGGTGCTTATGGTCTTTCTTTTTTGTTACCGTTGGTGTTAATGATCATGTGATCATGAAAGTCTCGCTCAGAAAATACTTTCAAAATATCTGGTTAACTTAGCTGTACATGTGCAGCAGCATAATACAAAACTTTCCTTTTCTTTAATTTGGTCCTACCACATGTTAGCCGTGCAAGAATTTAAGAAATTATAAGTAAAAATGTAATGTATTTCATTTCAGGAAAATATAAGTTTAGGTCCTACACTGTATAATGTGGCTGTTAAGGAGAAAAATGCAGTTAATCCATTAGTTTACTTTATGACCACCACTCTAGGATGTGAACTCTGTTTATTTAATGTTGTATGAGCTGTTCTAGTATAAGTTTAAGATATATACTTATTTAACTCACTGTCCTCTCTTTACTAAAAACACTCACTAGCTTCCGATCTTGCATATTATATGAACAAATATTATATTTAATCCTTTAAGGGATTAAAAAATTTGGGACGATGCTTAACGGTCACTGCACTATATTTGGCGTTTGTGTTCATGACCAGTCAAATTGCATCTTAATTTCAGGTGATAAAAATAATCAAACTCCTGTGTGCATCAGTATATATATATTTAGTATAGTTTAACTTTTTCCATGATTTCCATGTTAAGAGACTCAACGGATCAAATCATGTTGGTGTAGTTTAATGTATATATTACTTCTTTTTTTTGGAATATTAGTGTGTCTATATATTGGGACCGGATGCTCTCCAGCAGGGACGGATCCAGAAGTTTATCTCACCAGGGGCTGAAAAATAGTAAAATAATAATAAAAATGAATGTAGATTTTCTATTACACCTGTCCATGTAATTTTTTTTTTAATGTTATCGTGTTATATTTACGAAGTTCTTGTTTAATGGTGACTGATGACTAATCGCCTCCGAGAAATATGTGGGGCACAAAAAATATGTTCTTCCCCTCAATCGAATTTTGTTCATACGCAAGAGCCAAATATGAAACTTTTGACCACTTACTTAAGAGACTCAAAACTCTTACCACTCGAAACGACTAATTTTTTATTTATTAAAAGGCTATATTTTTAATAATTCAACACTTATAATTGTTCGACAATATAAATATTTTTACACCGTAAATACATATAAATTAAATTCTTATTTATATAATGTAAATGATATATATATATATATATATATATATATAGAGTTAGGATCCGTTGACACCAGGTGTCAAACTTTAATTTGACACCAAATCTCAACCGTCTATTTCTTTTAATCAAAGGCTAATAATAGTTTCCTATATTAACTTATGTGTGTACCTATTTAGAAGATTCCTTATTTTTAGGTTGCATATAAATTTGATTTGTTGTTCTACCAAAATAAAAATTTTGATAAACGTTCTACCAAAAAAAATTAATTTTTTTGTTCTACCAAAAAAAATTAATTTGCTGTTCTACGATAATAAATTGTTGTTATCCCCATCATTACTATTCTCCTTGCGTTTTCATTCTCCTTTGCTTAAGTGCCAATGTCAATTGCAAACTATGCACATAAACAACCTACTACCAAACTCAATTTAATTAAAATGGTTTTCTAAACTAAAACCGATAATTTTTTTAAAAAAAAGCTAAAACCGATAAAATTGAATTTTTATACCCATATATATCATGATTGGTGATTCATATATGTATTTGCTTTCAATGATTTACAACCTATATGTCCAATAGATTCCTAAACTCAATTCATACACCATGGGAATGAAAACGCAAAGGGGAATAGTAATGTTTGGGGAGATTGAATGACAATAAATCAATTTTTTTTCTAGAGCAACAAATTTTTATTTTTTTTTTATTTGAACAAATTATTTTTTTTGGTATAACAACAAATCAAATTTTTATGCAACCTAAAAATAAGGAATCTCCTAAATAGATACACACATGAGTTAATATAGGAAACTATTATTAGCCTTTGATTAAAAGAAATAGACGTTTGAGATTTGGTGTCAAATTAAAGTTTGACACCTGGTGTCAACGGATCCTAACTCATATATATATATATATTTACAAATTATAGTATACTAATGGTATATGATGTAATATTGCTTTAAAAAAATGGTATATGATATAATATGATATATTATGTTATGTATATGTGTGTATGTAGATGAAGGGGAGGGGGGGCCTTGGCCACTGCTTGCCCCCCTTCAGATCCGTCCCTGCTCTCCAGTGAAGTGAGAGGTCCGGTGGAATCATGACTTTCCAAATTAATAAAATTAAATTAAATTTAAAAAGGTAAAGATTTTGAGAGGTCATGGTGGTAATCATGATTCCAAATTAAATTTAGCATAAGTAATTTCACGGGAGGTAATCCACTCCCCTATATATTACCTTGTAAAACACGGTTTTGTACCACTTCCACAGGTGGAGCAGCTATTTCCCTTGAGTTTTTCATCTTGTGCTGATATCAACCGTTCATCCACTAATTACTATCATTGACGGTATATAATAGGCTGAGATGAGTGGTTGAGATTGCAGCATCACCATTTTACCACCGAAGAGGGTCCAAATTAGGTGGAGATTCTTGGTGTGTTGAGACTCTGCTCTTTGCCACCTCTACGATTTTATTAACCATGTTCTCTTATAATAAAGGAAAAGAACTTGGAAAAAAAATAATTGCAATCTTCAACCGACTATTTTGAGAGTGTCCACAAGGAAAATACTCTATTTTGTTGTCGGGAGAAACAATGGTCAAAATTTTGAAAAACTTATGCTAAGCAAAAAGTATGTAATCGATGCACTTGTTACCTTAGCAAAAACTATGTTGAAAAGAAACCGTTCAATAACGATGATAAAGGAGAGAAATCTAACTCATCAAAGAAGCCTTAATATTTTGGTCATGTTAATATGTGTCATAATTTTAAATAAAAATCTCTACATTAATCTCCTTCACATATGCCTTTTCCCTAATTATTTTCTTCTTTTATTTTTTTTTTCCACCGTCAATTTAATCTGGTTCGGGGGTCAGTTCTGGCATCAAGTGGTTACAGTCCCCTTTCGATTGCAGTTACGGGGGATCAAACCGCAATCCTCCCTACCAAGTTCAGCACCAATCACCACTGAACCAAATAACAATTGGTTTTCCCTAATTATTCTCGTAAAAAAGAAAAGGAGTCTTGGCATTTACTTCTCGACAGTTTTTCTTCTTTTTTCTTTCAATAAAATTAAATTGAAGGAATAAACCCATCAAGTGTTGTGATTTAAAGAAAAGGAATAAGTATAATTTTTTGGATAAAAAGAAAAGGAATATAAAAAAAAGAAGTTCCTGTCCCATAATCCAAAATGGATTACAGATGTAAGGAAGAATAAAGGACCTTGGCTTCAAATTGGATTTACATCGCCACAAAACTTGATCTGAATCTGATGACATATACAAATCTTCTTTGCAGGTAATTTATCTAATTTATAATAATCGTACAGATTTTAATTTTAATATAAAAAATGGGGAAAATTGAGACAAATAATATTTGTGACCCAATACCAAATCTGAAAAGCAAAAATATGGTAATAAGACAGAATCAAATCCAAAAAAATTAATGCTGGTTAGGAATGAGAAAAGACCCACAAAAAGTTCAAGAGTTGTTGAGCCATGGGCCAAAAGGTTGAATCGAATCGAATCACATACTCCATTGAGCTACAGTGCCTCTATTCTAACGCCGTTTTGTCACGCCTCTTTCCCCTTACACAATAAACCACAAAAATACACAATCTGAATAGTGAATAGTAGGACAAATGGCACTGCACCAAACTAAGTACAAACACACACCAATGCTATACCCTTGGGAACAGTACATCGTACCCCACAATATTAACGGCTACATATCCACCTTCGTTGCCGGCAACTATGCCAAACCCACATGATAATGTCAGATAACCAGCTCCGTCAAGCAGACGGAAACAGTGACATTATTTGTGCCGTTCTGTTTGTCAGCAAATGCAACAAAGTACCCCACTAGTATCTTAATTAAGCTGCATTTGTCAAAGACGTTGACTGCCTCAAAACTCACAAGCCAAAGAGAGAGAAAACCAGAAAATGTCCCCAAAAAACATTGGCTGCAATGTTTTGTTGATTTGTTCTAATTGAGAAAATAATAACAAGGAGCTACTGCAACTAGTAGTACTACTGTTACAATTCTAATAATGAAATAGAATTTGAAAAATTAAAAATGGGATATTTAAAAAACATTAAAAAAAAATGACAAAATTAGGCTCTGGAAAGTTGGAGTTTTGGGTTATGCCGGAGAATGATGAGAGGTGGGATCAGCTGAGGATGGGATATCAGGACCAACACGACAACCTTCGAGCATGAAAACAATGTCGGACATGGTTGGTCGATCAAGCGGATCTGGTGCTGTGCAAAGTAAACCAACTTTCACACCTAGTAAAAACTCTTCCCATTCTGAAGATTCTGGGTCCAATTCAAGTAAACCAGGTTCTAATAGCTCTGTAATTTGACCTCTTTGAAGCTGTTTTTTCACCCACTTCACAATGTCTTCATCTTGTGTGAACATTACTGGTCTCTTTCCTGTTAGAAGTTCCAATAACACAATGCCAAAGCTGTAAACATCGGATTCCTTAGTGACTTCACCGGTTAAGATTGCTTCAGGTGAAACATAACCCAATGTGCCAACTGATGTTGAACTGGAGGCTGCGTCTCCTTGAGTGGCTACTGTTAGTCTTTCTAACCCAAAATCTGATAAATGGGCTTCGAAGTCTGCATCGAATAGAACGTTTTGAGGTTTTACGTCACCATGGACCATTGTGGATTGGTGTATGAAGGCTAACCCACGGGCGATTCCTAGTGCAATGAGGTGTCGCATTGGCCAATTTAGAACATGGCCATCTTGATGAGAAGCTTCTTGGAGTAGTGTTGCAAGGTTTCCATTGGGCATGTAATCATATGCCAAAAGTCTCATCTCTGGTGGTCCTGCATAGTAACCTCTCAGAACCGTTAAATTTCGGTGCTTTATTTTGCCTAGTGATTCAGCTTCTTTTCTGAACATGTTCTCATCCAATGATCCATCAGGGAGCCTGCGAATTGAAAGGACCATTCCATCATTGTAGCAGGCCTTGAATACTAATCCAAACCTTGTTCTGCTTAGTACATTTTCCTCGTCGAATTGTCTTGTTGCTTCAATTGTTTCGGCAAGTGTGACTTTGGTGTTGAACATCACGAGTTTTGGCCCACCATTTTCACTGCTGCCACGGCCTCCACTTGCTCCTGAACTTGCTCTTGCAGGACTCTTTTTCTTCTCCCCGGAAACCCTTTCTTTGAGCTTCTTGCGCCATCTCCATAAACCAATGATGTAAAAACAGCAAAACAGGACTAATATGCAAGCTCCTATAGCAATGATGATAATCAACACAATCAACCTCTTTTTGTCCCTATTCTCTGTACCTTCACACTTTGATTCCAATGGCTTCCCACATAAACCCTGATTATCAGCAAATACAGCAGGGTTGTTGAACCGTGATCCCAAAGTTTGTGGTATCTCACCTTCCAAATTGTTCCCCGAGACATTGAAATAGACCAAACCAGGGATCGTAGACAAATTACTAGGAATTTCCCCACTCAAGTTGTTAGCAGAGAGATCCAGCATTGTTAGCTTTGACAGATTCGACAATGACCCTGGTATGGCACCAGCAAGATTGTTGTGATCTACTAACAATGTGGTCAATGACAAACATTTGGAGATGTCCTCAGGCATATCCCCAGTTAATTTGTTACCACCCAAATCAAGCACTTTCAGATGTGTTAGGCGAGAGAGCTCAGTAGGAATATGACCTGCCAATGAATTTGATCCAAGCTCAAGAATTTCAATATCAGAGCTGTTTCCAATTCCTGAAGGAATTATTCCTGTAATGCGATTATGAGACAATGAAAGAACAACCAACGATCGAAGAAAACCATAGTTCTCAGGAATATGCCCAGAAAAAGCATTAGAACTAAGATTTACAAACTGCAAACTCATCAAACTGCTGAAACCTTCAGGCACTACACCAGACAACTTGTTCTCCTGCAGAGCAATAACCTGTAGATTGGGCAACCCCGAGAGCTCAAATGGTAACTCTCCAGAGAGATTCTGTTTGCTCAAGTCAAGTGTAATTAGCTTGAAAAGATTGCCCAAACTAGAAGGGATTTTTCCAGAGAAGCCATTACCACTCAGATTTAGAACCATTAATCGATTCAAATTCCCAATACTATCATAAATTGCACCAGTAAACTTGTTATCACTAAGGTCTAGTGTTGTCAAATTGCTCAAACTCATTATCATCTCAGGCATAGTTCCATTCAATCTATTGCTTCTCAAATTCAAGGTTTCAAGTAAAGAAAGGTTACCAAAACTCACAGGAACTGAACCAAAGAAGCCATTTCCACCAAGAGATAGCACCTTGAGTCCCTTCATATCTCCGAAAAACGGAGGAACTTCTCCGGCAAAATTGTTGCCTTCAAAATCAACAACACTGAGGGACCTGCATTTCTTGATTTCCACCGGAATGACGCCGGTGAATGAATTATTAGCCACCTTCAACTCCGTCAACGCAACGAGATTTCCTATCTGCCGCGGAATCTCGCCGGAAAGTGCATTGCTCGAAAGATCAAGCACTGACAACGTGGTTACATTGGTCAACCACAAGGGAAACGTGCCTCTTATGCTATTGTGTTGAATATCCAAAACCTGAAGAACACTGTAACACGTGCTTGTCTCGAGCCCAACGAAATCCGTGAAACCATTGAATCCAAGTTGAACTATCCGCAACGACGGCGCGTGAACAGAAACATTGCAGAAAACAGAAGCAGGAATTGAACCAGTAAGATTATTCTGAGAAAGAGACATCACCTGAAGCATCGGAAGCGCCGAAATCGCCGACGGAATCACGCCGCCGAGTGAATTTCCCTCGGCGCTTAAATGAACAAGCGAAGAACAATTAGCAAGTGCAGAAGGTAGCGTTCCTTCAAGAAAATTATGATCAAGCCATAGATATTGCAGTTTCTGAAGCTCCCCGAACGTCGCCGGAATCTCACCGGAGAAGTGATTATACGAAAGGTTGATAAGATGAAGAAGAGAGAGATTACGAACGGTACTCGGAATCTCACCGGAGAAAGCATTCGACGATAAGTCAAGATACTTCAAACCAATCGGAAGCTCTCCGGGAACAGTTCCAGATAGATTATTCTGAGCAACATTAAGAATCTGAAGACCGGTTAGGTTTCCGATCTCCGGCGGAATCTCACCGGAAAACACATTATCCTGCAAGAACAAAAACCGAAGTAACTTGCATTTCATCAACGCTCTCGGAATCGTTCCGTTGAAGAAATTCGAACGAAGACTCAATTTCCTTAACATGCGTAACTCTGAAAGACGTTCACTGAGTCTACCACCGAGTTGAAGACGAGGCAAACGAAGCTCAGTGACTCGGTCATTGTTACAAGCAACGCCACGCCAGTCACACGGTGCTTCCGGTGAAGATGGATCCCAACCGTCAAGTGCTCCGAGAGGATCATGGAGGTTTAGTTTAAACGACGTTAAGGCTTGGATCTCTGGTACGGTTACAGTTACGGTTGTGTTACTGTTATCGGCGTAGGATAAGAATGGTGCGCAGAGTAACAGAATGAAGAGAAAAGTATGCATGGTTTTTGTTGAGAAGTGTGATAGAGAAGAGTAATGAAGAAGATTAAATAGTGTGCTAAGGTTAACTTAACACTTAGCAGCGTACATTAGCACAGTCTAAGATAGAAAACTCGGTTATGAAGATTGAAGAATGAATTATGCACACAAGTTATTCTTTCTTCTCTCTCATTTTTGTGTCTAATGTGTCTATTTTGAGTGTTGTGGAATTGCACTGTGATGTGAGTGTTTCTTTTTTTTATTTTTTGTGATTGTTTATTGGTGTGTCTCTATTTCTCTATTTCTAGGAAATAGAGACTTTTTTGTTGAAAGTTGAAAGTAGAAGGCTTTGAACGAACACTTTTTTGAAAATGGGGGGTGGTACACTGTGTGACGTTTAGCTGGGACCCCAGGCTATACAAACTTTTTAACCTCAATATGATGTGATATGACTTGAATCATTATTTATGCCCCACACTATCTTTTCTGTTTTGTTTTTTAAAATAATTCATTCAGCTACATTATAAGTCCGTTTCATAAAAATAGCGGATAGTTGAAAAGTTAGATTATAACCGATGATAATTTTGTTTGACAAAATTAGATTTTGAGTTTATAACTTCAAAGCTCCAATCTTTCTGTTTACGTGGAAATTTGGTAAACAACCGCTAGTTTGAGTGTTTAAACTCGCGAGACCAACTAAAAATCTCAGTTTTTTACAAAGCTTTTCTCAACCATGTCCTTCTAAGCCTTCGAGACTTTCTTCCATTTCGACATGATCGAAACTTCGACGCGATACTTGAAAGCCACATTTTATTAATATAACCTTCAAATAAATAATGGACCTACTAATTAATTTTTAATTAATAAGCACCAAATTTATGCCCAACACTTTCATTGTCGTTCGTTGAGTCGGTGTTGATGTTCAGGTCTGCAAGGGTCGTGTGGTAGTGTTGCATCTAGTTTTCTGGCTGGTTGGTGGCGGTTATGGGTCTTGCCGGATTCTGGCCGTCCTCCTCTACGTCAGAGGATTGGGGAAGAGACTCTTATATAGGCACGACTCCAAATAAAAAATATTTGGGCATATACACATAAATGACAAAAATTAAATGGTATATAATTTAGTCACATCATGTATTATTTATTAATCATTTTACCATTTACTTTTTTGAATGCATGTGTGTGCTAAAATGTATTATTTATGGTTGTGTGTGACCAAGTATTGCTCGGGTTGGGGTTGTTCTTTTAAACGAGTTCAATGTATGTTGTCTACATATATTCGGGTTGGGAGAAATACTTTACTTGGGCACAAACCCAATAGAAAAATATTTAGGCATACATTCATAAAAGGCAAAAAGTTAAAGCAAAAATAATATTGTCACGTCACTTAATATTTTCTTTTTAATTTATTTGATTTATGTGTGTGTGCCTAAACATTTTTCTCTTAGTTTTGTACCTAAGTAAGTGTTTTTCCTCGGGTTGGTGGCCTCTGTTGTTGTTTATCCTTGTCTCTGACTTGGACCGTTGGTGTGAAAGCGCTATTATTGTTTGTTGTGGTTTATGCAGGGAGCTGACGATACATGAATTAGTCTTTGTTGATAGTCATTTTATTTATCGAGTTGAGTTGTGAAGACCCACCAACACTTTTTTTGCTATTTGATTTTGTTCCCGCATGCGAGTTAGTTGGATAGTACCTATTTAAATGATTATGTAGTTTGAGATCTACTTGTCACTAATACTTAATAGTTTGTAATTCTAGAATTCATTTTTGCACGTTAAATCTATTATAAAAAAAAAATACTTATTTTAAGTAATGTTTTTTTCCTTTTGTTTTGGGAGTATTTTTTACTTATTTTAAGCAATGTTTTATCCTTTTGTTTTGGGATTAGATTGTGCTGAGGTCCATCTCAGCTATATTTTCTTTTTCTTGAATTGGAGCTATTCAATTGTGGAATTGACAAGTGGTGAGCCAAAACAATCTCATGGGGGCTATGATTATATGTATATATGGAGGGAAATTGGGACTTTTCATACTTTTGGACGGCTGGGGCATACGACATATTTATATTTTTAAATATCTGTTTTGGCACTTTATGTTTCATCCTCCATGATTTTGGCTCAATGTTAGGTGTTTTTTTCCTTTAAAAAGTCTATATTACACATTGTTTGTTCCCTTTCAATTGAATTGTCAATATATATAGACTGAAATTGAAAGCAAAAGGAGCCAAGTTTTTAACTATTAATTAGGCTTTTGAATCTATTTAGTATTTAGCTACAAAGTTTTTGTGGGAAAGTACAGCAAATGAGCAAAAGCTAAATCCAGAAGAAGCAGATTGGATTAATGTCAATCAATTTGGTGGACCACAAATATGATAGTCACACTTATACTGTGTGGTAGATACTTTTAACAATGTGAGGACAACCCATTTTGCAATAATTAATTTCAAATTAATGCATTGTCTTTGGACATTGGCTTACAACTATTTTTAGTGATTAAAGAAAAACATGGAGGAAATCTATTATTTATATGTTTAGGAGTTTCTCTCTCATAGTCTTATTTCTATGTGGCATCATTTCATTGATCCATGTCTTATGTGGCATTATAATATTTCTCCAATTCCTATGTGGCTAACTATGAAGGCCTTTGCAATTTCTCTAATACATAATGATATCATTTTACTTAGAATCTTTGGCTAATTTGGAGATTCAATCATTTCTCAATTATTGTTTATAAATCGTATTTAATGCACCTATTAAAAATAATTTTAAAAGGAAATAACTCAAATTCAAATATAAATAATCATATCTCATTAATATATATATATATATATATATATATATATATATATATATAATACATAATATTATATTAATATTATATTAAGAAGTGACAACTCTTTTTATATAGGAATTAAGGTGCACTGGCAAATAGCTACAACAGTTCAATTGTTGAACTCTTTCAAAATTGAGAGTGCTTCTCAAACAAAGACGGAAAGAAAAAGAAGAAGTGGACAATTCACGAGTTAAATTGATAAAGAACTATAACTACATGAGGCCGATATGATTACACAAATGTGAAGGTGTAAAAACACAAGAAGGGGGGGGGTTGAATTGTGTTTTAGCTAAGTTAAAACTTTTTCAAGTTCTTAACTCAACTACGTTAGCAGCGGATAAATAACACAAATAATAACAAGAGAGAGAGAGAGAGATCACACAAGCAATTTATACTGGTTCCTCTCACAAAACGAGAGTAGTCCAGTCCCCTTGCACTTCCAAGGGATTTCACTATAATCACACAAGATTACACCTGCTCAAGCACACAAGCAAGAGACTTCTCAACAATGCTCAAGCACACAAGCTTAAGACTTCACAACAATGCTCAAGCACACAAGCTTAAGACTTCACACTTAAGCACACAAGCTTAAGACTTCACACTTAAGCACACAAGCTTAAGTTTCCTCAAGTAATAGAAAAGTAAATATCAATATACAAATGCTCTTAGATGAACCTAAAGAGAGCAAATACAAAGAGTACAGAGTATTTGACTAAAGTGCAAAAACACTTAACAGAGGTTCAGAGCTTGTATATCACAGAGTTCAGAGTTTGTTCGGCGTATGTTCAATCCTTAATAATTGTATATAGTTGTAGCTAAATCTTCTAGTATATATACCACTAGAAAAGAGTCGTTGCAAAAGGAGCCGTTGGAGTTGATAATCTTTTGTCTTCAAGCAGTCTGTCTTGATGCAGTTTGGTTGTATCCAAAACTAAGAAAGAGTTTCAGTTACTTTGACTACTGCAGAGTGGACTTTCCTTATTCAGCTAACAAAACTGAAAACCCACGTTCTCAAGTTAGGACAGACAAAACGAGAGTAGCTGAACTGATCAGGCTTGAAAGGTCCTTTTCTTCATTGGTAGAAGAGTTGACTAGCAAAGGGAATCTTCACAGCTTTCAAAGAGATCTTCAGACTTTGATGAAGCTAGAAGTCAGTCAAGAAGTTCTGAAGACTTCATCCTCTGAACGTTGTAACTTCTGAAGTCTAACATCTTCTGAGCGCTTATGAACTTTTGAATTCACATCCTCTGAGCTTCACTCAGAGCTTATCTGATGCTTATATCTGCGCACTTAAAATAAATTTTTAGTCCTTCCAATTGTTTATTAATACTTTGTTATCATCAAAACCTTTATAGATTTAGGGGCAAACATTTTTAAATCAATTTTGTTCCAACAATCTCCCCCTTTTTGATGATGACAAACATCAGTATTAATTGACAATTGTTGTTAAATTAACTTATCATGTTTCTCTTAGGTTTATGAGGTTTGCAAGCTCCCCCTAAGATTGATACTCCATAAAGTCTGAACTTTATGTTTTATCCATGATATTTTAATTTAGTATAAGATTAAGATAATTTGAAATAAAACAAGTTTCATATCTTTCTTCAGAGTGAGAGGTTTGCAAGCTCTCCCCCTAAGTCTCACAAGGCTAAGTTAAAATTGCACTCTTAACTTATCCTTACTTATGAAATTTATTTTAGTTTCAACTAACTTAGTCTCCGCATTAAAATTCGTAAAACAACTTAAAAGTAACAACTTTTAATTTAACGGATAAAAGCGAGATAAAAGGCGTGGTTTCAGTTTTAAAACTTATCACTTATCAATTAATGCGTAACTACTCCCCCTTTTGTCATTATCAAAAAGTAAAAAAAAATTATATAACCAAGACAGTCAAAGAAAGAAGAGTGGTTGTTACAAAGGTGAATTAATTTCAAAGACAGAAAACAACGCGCTTAAAAGGTTATAAAAAGGTGAACGAGTTAACATGCCTGCTTCACGTAAAAACAAGAATAAACGAGTAAATCAAGAGAGACTAGGAAGAATGAAAAGATTTAGTTTACGCATCGCAGAGTTTAAGAGAAAGAAGGACGAAGAGAAACGCGAAAACGATGAAAAAGATAAAGAAGACAACAAGAAACCACAAGATGCTGAGATTATAATCATCTCATCAGATTCTGAAGCTGAAGAGAATGAAGATGATGCTGACTATGTTGAGTTCTTGGCTAGCTATGTTCCAGAAGAAGAACAGGAAGAAGAAGAAGAAGAAGAACCAAACCCAGATCCCATAGAAATTGCAGCAGAGGATGCTGAGGAGAAATCTGAGATTTCTTCTGAGTATTATCCATCGGATTAGAATTAGGTTGTCTTTTTCTTTTTCTTTTTACCAATGTACTCAACATGGTTAAAGCATTAATAAAAAAATTTCGTTTTAAAAGCATCTTGTGTTCTTATGGTTTTGTTTAACAGAGAAAGTTTGCACAAACAAAAAATAATAACAAATCACACAACTAACAAAAGAAATTGTTTAGACAAAATATGAATAACAAGTTCAGAAAACAAAAGAAAATAATCAAGCAAAACATAAGCAAAAACATAAAGAAAGTGTGCATAGAATCCTAGGGTTTCTTAAGGAAAGCTAAGAGTTGGTCAAATTTGTCATTCAGCGATCCCACATTGGAAACTAAACCGTCCACCTTGGTTTCCAATGTTTGGTGAGCAGCTCTTTGCCTTTCCAGACCTTCTTGTTGCTCCCTCAGAGCTTCTTGAAAGATCTGCAACTGATCAATAACCATAGGAGCTTGATCTTGAACCAAAGGCACTTGTTCTTCAACCAAAGGTGCCTTGCCTTTATCAGAGGGTTCACCTTCCTCTGGATAGTCAATCATCAGCACATCCTCTTGATTCTGAGAAGCCAGCACATCATCCTCTGAAATGTCCTCTGGTTGCAACTCATTTGCCAACTGGGCAACTCTTGCAGCAGCTTCTTCTAACCTTTCAGACTCAGACCTCTGATCTTCAAGACTCTGAAACAGCTTGGAGTCTATCCAGATGACTTTGAAAGCGTTCAGACGTTGTTCAGCAGCAGCAAGTGCTTCCAGCTTAGCACGTTCAGATTCAGCATGATTAAAAGTGGTTAACCTTTTCAATGCAGCCCTAGCCATACTTTCCCTTATGAAGCTTATCACATCCAAGTCTCTTCTTCCAACTACAGCCTTAATTTTCTCAGCAGCACCATCCAAAGCATTGCAAATCCTTGCCTTAATGCTTGAAACTTCCAAATCCACATCAGAAGGACAAACTAGAAACCTGTCCTTTAACATAGATAATCTAACCAAGTCATCATGAAACTGAGTGGATAGATTACTAAAAGGGTTAGGTGATGAGGATGAAGGATTGGGAATGGTAGAGAAGTTGGTTGATTCATTAGCAGGATTGGCAATAATGACAACTTCTGCCTCTGAAGGCTTGGGGGCACAAGTATGAATACGCTCAGGAGAAGCATATTCAGCACTTGGTTGAGGTTGAGGTTCAGGGGTTGATTCAGATGATGAGATGTCAGAGGTTGATTCTGGATAAATGTGTTCAGGGGATGGTTCAGGAGATTTGTGTTCAGCTGTTGGTTCAGGGTTAGGTTGTTCAGGAGATTTAAGTTGGGATGATGGTTCAGCAGGTTTAATTGGAGATGGTTGTTTTGTGGTTGAAGCTTGTTCAGGGTTAGGAATAAGTGATTCAGGTTCAGATGGTGATATGATAGGTGTTACTTTTTGGGGTGGAGGTTGAGGTGATTTAGGTTTAGGGGGTGATGAAGGTTTCTGGGTGAAGGTTTGATTATTCAGAGGGTCTGGACTAAGATGTTTCTCTAACTCAGATAGGGGATTATCAGAGGTTGGAGTATCAGAGGTTGGTAAAACAGTTCTGAGAGGTTTGGTGTAACCTATTCCAATCTCATTTTCATTAAAGATGTACTTAGTAGACTTACCTTTATCTCTGGATATAGGAGCAGGTCTTCTCTTCAACCTTGAAGCCAGAGTTTCTTCATCAGATTCAGTTTCATCTTCAGACTCAGACTCTTCAGATGAACTGTCTACCTCAACAACAATAGGCTTTTTGGAAGCTCCTTCAGCAGCCTTGTTTGCAGTTTCTTCATGCTTCTTCTTTGTTCGCTGTTCAGCATCAGCTTGCTCCACCTTAATCCTTTTCTGAGCCAAAAGATCTGGCTTGGGTAGATCCTCTTGAGTTCCAGCCTTTCTCTTTGGCTTCCTAGAAGGATTATACAAATTTGCAGGAGCAGGAGGAACCATACTCCTATCAACAACAAAACCTTCTTTTCTGAGCACTTCTAAGTAGTCCTGAATCACATGCTCAGCATCAGCTTCAGATATAACTGGGTAGCCTTCTATGTACAGACGATCTTCAAGCCTAACAGAGAACTCTTGTGGGGGAGCAACAGGCTTAGATGCAATCAAACGCATCTTGGATAGAAAACTAGCATTCAGAATCTCTGGATAAAACTTCTTCTGAACCAGTTCTGGGTGAAACTTCTGCAAGTTCTGAACCACGTGACCTTGATATAGAAGATCTGACAACAACCTGGGATAAACTATAGTAGTTTTCCTCTGAGACTTACTTGCAAAAATTGCTTCACAAATCCGTTCAAAAAAGTAATCTCCAAGATTAACTCTCTTCCTTGTCAGAAGGAAATATAACAAATGACGATGCGTCCAGGAGATTGTATCAGTCCCTCCAACTCTTGGACTGATAGAAGCAAGGATTATCTTGAACAAAACTCTGCACTCGTCAGTCAATCCTTTGACTTTCCCTTTCAGCTTGAAGTCAGTGCAGATGAGATGCAGAAGATCATCTCTATATCTGGTATCCTTTTCAAAAGCATCTAACTCTATCCCAGAGTTAGGTAGACCAAGGAGAGCATTGAAATGAATTGGTGAGAAAGCCATATTCATCCCACAGATGTTAGACCTAATCTGAACACCTGTAAATTCCAGCAAGCCCATTTCCTTCCTAGTTTTACCCTTCAGACTAGGATTCCTCTCAATAGCAGCAATCTCTTCCTTCTTTGCTTCATGTTTATCAAACACTCTTGCTTTCATCCAAAATTTCTTAAGCAAGTCTGGGTAGATAGGACCGTTAAGCATGTCGAAGTACTTATCCCATCTTTGTGATGTAAAGTACTGCTTAACTTCAAAACCGTTTGCAGAAAGACTCTCAAAATCCACAATCTTCTCAGACAGAAAAGTGAGTTCAGATTCTGGAAATTCCATCTCGTTCCCAACAATCTGAAGATTCTTGAACATAAACGGTGGAATCTTTGTTGACGAAGAAGACGAAGGTCCGGCCATTGTTGGAGATTAGGGTAGGGTTTGGAAAAACTAACGAGAGAGAAAGAAAGTGTGTTGGAGGTTTAGAGAGAATATGAAAGTGTAGGTTGTGAAAGTGAATAGTGTGCAAGTGTATTGTGTAAGTTTATTTAAATGAGTACAGTTAACATGAAAATAGCAAATTTGGGAAGTTACGCTAGTTGACAGAAAGTTGAATACCAAAAATCATCATTAACCACCCACTACCTGACACACGTAGACCACGTGCAGAAATTTACTCGGTAACTGCTATTTTAATGGACAACTGTTCAGCAGTGAATACTAAACGTTTCCCACTTAAATAGTTCAGAGCCTCTGAGTTATTTAAAATTCTCTATCAGAGTTAGGTACTTCAGAGCTTGTGTTTCAGATGATCTGAATCATAAGTTCTGATATACATAACTTCTTACACTTTAAAAGCCCAAAAAAAATTTTCATTCAGAGATTGAAAACATGTTCAGATGTTTCTTTATAAAATCAAATCTTTCAACAGGTAAGGCTTTAGTAAATATGTCAGCCCATTGATTTTCAGTATCAACAAACTTAATATCTATAATGCCTCTCTGAACATAATCTCTGATAAAATGGTGTTTAATTTCAATATGTTTGGCTCTAGAGTGTAGAATAGGATTTTTAAATAAATGAATGGCTGCAGTATTATCACAATATAAAGGAATATTGTTACTGCTTACCTGATAATCTTCTAACTGATATTTTAACCAGAGTAGTTGTGTACAACACTTAGCTGCTGAAATGTATTCTGCTTCTGCTGTAGACAAAGCTATAGTAGTTTGTCTTTTACTAGCCCAAGAGATAAGGTTTTCACCAACAAATTGACAATTGCCACTTGTGGATTTTCTTTCAATTTTATCTCCAGCATAGTCAGCATCACAGAATCCATTCAGTACATAATCATTGGATTTCTTATAGAGAAGTCCAAGATTAGTTGTTCCTTTCAGATACCTGAAGATTCTCTTTACAGCTGTAAGATGAGATTCTCTAGGATCTGACTGGAATCTTGCACATAAGCAAACACTGAATAAAATATCTGGTCTAGAGGCTGTCAGATAGAGTAAGGAACCAATCATACCTCTGTAGACCTTTTGATCTACTTTTCCTTCATCATCTGACTTGCTCATGTTGGTAGTTGAGTGCATGGGAGTGTTCATTATCTTGCAGTCATCTAGATTGAACTTCTTCAGAAGTTCCTTGGTATATTTTGATTGATGAACATAAGTTCCTTCCTTCTTCTGATTGATTTGAATTCCAAGAAAGAATTTCAATTCTCCCATCATGCTCATTTCAAATTCATCCTGCATTATCTTAGAAAAGTTCTTGCACAAGGAAGCATTAGTTGAACCAAAAATAATATCATCAACATAAATTTGAATGATTAAAATGTCTTCTTTGGTTGTTTTTCTAAAGAGTGTGCAATCAACCTTTCCTTTCTCAAAGCCCTTTTCAAGAAGAAAATTACTGAGTCTATCATACCAAGCTCTTGGAGCTTGTTTCAGACCATACAGTTATTTCTTTAGTTTAAAAACATGTTCTGGGTTTGAGACATCTTCAAAACCAGGAGGTTGCTTAACATACACTTCTTCAGAAATGAAACCATTTAAGAAGGCACTCTTAACATCCATCTGATACAAGGTTATCCCATGATTAACAGCATAAGATAGAAGTAACCTGATTGCTTCAAGTCTGGCAACTGGTGCAAAGGTTTCAGTATAATCAATCCCCTCTTGTTGACTATAACCTTGTGCAACCAATCTAGCCTTGTTTCTTACCACTTCACCTTGTTCATTCAGCTTGTTTCTGAATACCCATTTTGTTCCAATAATGTTCTTGTGTGAAGGTTTAGGCACTAGAGTCCACACATCATTCCTTTGAAATTGATTCAGCTCTTCTTGCATTGCTACAATCCAAGCATCATCTTTCAGAGCTTCATCAATCTTTGAAGGTTCCATCATTGAGATAAGACCAACTAAAGATTCCTCATTTCTCAGTTGAGATCTTGTCTTCCTTGGACTATCCTTGTTGCCTAATATCAGTTCCTCTGGATGTGATGATTTGTATTTGAAAGTATTTCTTGGGGGCTCATCATCTTCAGACTCATCAACATCAGGTTCAGCAGTTGCTTCAGTTCTTTGTTGTTCAGAGTCTGTAGGAACTGTTGTATTCAGAGGTTCTTCAGAGAATGGATGTTCTGAGTAGTTTGGAATATCTGAATATTGATCCTCTGATACCTGAAATCTAGACAAACCTTCCACAAGCTCTGACACTTGGTCAGGCTCTTTGTCATCAAATTTGACATGCATAGTTTCTTCCACAGTATGTGTTTCAGAAATATACAGTCTGTATGCTTTTGAGCGTTCAGAGTATCCTATAAAAATACCCTTATAACCTCTAGCATCAAATTTCTTTAGATGGACTTTGTTATTTAAGATGTAACACGTACATCCAAACTGATGAAAATAAGAAATATCAGGTTTTCTTCCTTTGAACAATTCATAAGCAGTTTTGTTCAACTTAGATCTGATATAGATTCTATTTTGAACATAACATGCTGTGTTTACAGCTTCTGCCCATAAAAACTTTGCTACATTTGTTTCATGCATCATGGTTCTGGCCATTTCTTGCAGAGTTCTATTCTTCCTTTCTACAACCCCATTTTGTTGAGGAGTTCTAGGAGAAGAGAATTCATGCAAAATGCCATATTTTTCACAAAAGTTTTCAAAAGGTTCATTTTCAAATTCTCCACCATGATCACTTCTAACTTTTAAAATAGTGTAGCCTTTTTCATTTTGAATTTGTTTGCAGAAGATGCTAAACTCATCATAAGCTTCATCTTTTGTTCTTAGGAATTTTACCCAAGTTCATCTACTGTAATCATCAACAATTACTAATCCATACTTCTTTCCATTGATAGAGGCAGTGTGAACTGGCCCAAAAAGATCAATGTGAAGAAGTTCCAATGGTCTTGAGGTAGAGACAATGTTCTTAGGTTTAAAAGATGATTTTGTAATTTTTCCTTTTTGACATGAACCACAAAGTGTGTTTGAGTGATATTTGATTTTAGGTAAACCTCTGACAAGGTCAAGCTTACTAAGCTTAGAGATTAACCTCCAGTTAGCATGGCCTAACCTCTTATGCCAGATCCATTTTTCTTCACTCAAGGTTAAAAGACACATCACTTTTTGTTCATTCAAATCAGAAAGATTAATTTTATAAACATTGTTCTTTCTCAGACCTTTGAATATCATGGAGTTATCAGATTGTTTAGACACAGTACATGATTCCTTATTAAAGACAACTACATAACCATTGTCGCAAAATTGACTTATGCTCAATAGGTTATGTTTGAGTCCATCAACTAACCAAACATCATTAATAGATAGGGAAGAATTACCTACTGTACCTGTACCTATTATCTTTCCTTTTTGATTACCTCCAAAGCCAACAGATCCTCCTTCTTTCATAGTCAGCTTAGAAAATAGTTGTTTGTCACCAGTCATATGCCTTGAACATCCACTATCCAGATACCATGAGTGTTTCATGATACTTCTTTGAGTGGCAGGCTGTATGAGAAACAACTTTAATCATTGCGATAGAATTCTTCATCAAGGTTAATGATAAAGTCATCCCAGTATTCTTCCTCTTCATTTATCAAGTTCTGATTGTTAACTTGAGAACTTGTCAGCCATTGGTCTAGGACATAAGCCCTTCTTCCCTTGCATAAGACTTGTTTCCACACACTAGGTAGGACATATCCTTTCCTAGTTGGTAAATCTGAATGGTACATAATTTCAGCTTTTGGTACCCATCTTCTGGGTCCACGCTTGTTAGTCCACAAATGCTTATTATGTTGTCTAGTGTTGGAGAAAGATCTTGGTTTGGAATAATAACCTTTTTGAAACCTTTTCTTTTGAAATCTGTTATTATTCCAGGATTTGGATTGTTTATGATTCCAGGGTTTGTATTTATCACCAATCCCATGTCTTGATTGATTATATCTACTGACTCTAGAATCATAAATAATCTGAGTCCTGTACTCCATCTGAGATTTAGAATCTTTTCTTTTAAAAACTTTTGATCTTTTAGATTGACTAGCTTCAGGTACTGAAGTTCCTTTGGATCCAGAATTTGAAGTTTCAGATGTTGAAGCTTTCAGAACTTCTGAACTGATGTTCTCAGGTTCTGAACAACTTCTATCTTCTGAACATCTTCTTCCAGATCCTGAGGAACTGGGTTCCTCTGAGCTGTCAGCTTCTAAATCACTCAGATCATTTTTGTCATTTTCAACACTACCAGGATTCTTTCCCTCTTCACTTTGTGGAACAACATAATAAACCCAAGATTTTCCAACCTTTTTGGCAGAGGTCTTCAGCTTTGAATATGTTCTACCATATTCATAGCCAAGTCCCTCTCCTCTATGTCTCATGACATTATAAACAAGATTAGCAGCTTTGCTCTTACCAAGGTTGAGATGCACAAACTGTTGAAGAGCTATTTCCTGCTCATCAATAGGTTTGTGACAAACAGCACAACCCTTTTCAAAGTCATTTACTCTATTCAGAGTTTCTTGATACAGACCTTGAAAATGTTCTGCTTGTTCAGTCAGAGTGTTAAGCTTTTCTTGTAAAACTTTTTGTTTACTTAACACTCTGAGATGTTTCTCAATGACCTTGTTAAGTGCAGTTATAAGTTGAGATTTAGAGCAGTCAGAAAATACCTCATCAGTTACTTCAGAATCTGATTCTGATTCTGATTCATCGTCTGAGTCTGCATCTGAGTCAGCTGAAGCCATCAGGGCTAGATTTGCCTCTTCTTCTTCCTCAACTTCTTCCTCAGATGATAGCTCTTCAAAAGTAGCCATCAGACTCTTTTTCAATTTGCTCTTGAATTGTTGCTTCTTTGAGCTGTATCTTTTGCTTTTGTCTTTAGCAGACATTTCTGGACAATCAACAATAAAGTGTCCTGGCTTCTTACAGTTGAAGCAGTTCTTCTGATCATCCTTTTTGCTGACAAAATTTCTGGAGCTGTTACCTCTGAAATTTCTTTTGTTAAATCTGTTCCATTGCTGAAACTTGGTGAATAAAGCAAACTCATCCTCATTCATCTCATCCTCTTGACCATCAGCAGAAGATTCTTCTTCAATATCAAGAAGCTGAGTCTTAAGAGCCTTAGAAGTAGTCCTAGTTGACTGTAAAGCCACTGACTTGGACTTCTTCTTAGTTTCTGAGTCAGCATCCAGAACCATCTCATGGCTTCTGAGATTGCTTATCAGAGCTTCAAGACTCAGAGTCTTGAGATTTTGAGCTTCCTCTATTGCAGTGACCTTGGGTCTCCAAGCAATAGGAAGACTTCTCAGAATCTTCTGAACATGGTCATAGGTGGAATAACTTCTCTTAAGAGCTTTAAGACCAGATACAAGGATTTGAAACCTTGTAAACATAGTCTCAATGTTTTCATCTTGTTGCATAGTGAATAGTTCATATTGTCTTATCAAAAGACTAGCTTTAGCCTCTTGAACCTTTTCATTACCATCATAGGTAGCACACATAGAATCAAAGATAGATTTAGCAGTAGACTTGTTCTCTATTCTGACATAATCCTCATGTCTAATAGCACCAACAACAATGTCATTTACTCTATGATGCTTAGTGTAGGTTTTTAAGTTAGCTGGTGTGAGTAACTTTCTATGCTCAATGGACAACCTTCCATGTTCATTTAAGTTTTCAAAAGTTACTCCCAACTCAACCAAATCCCACAACTCATGATCAATAGCAGTAATATTGCTATACAATCTCTCTTTCCACCACTCAAATAATGAAGCATCACCATTGAATATAGGGGCTTTTCTGTTGCCACTATGTTCATGTGATTCATTACTTAAGTAGTCAAAACCAAAAGCATTTCTAGTACCACCACCAGCACCACTGGCCTCACCGGCTTCACCGGTTGTTCTAGTACTACTATCATCTCCTCCAGACATAGTGTTCTCACAAGATCTTTACTGTCTCACTGTTAAGTGAAAGTAACAGACCAGGTGCTCTGATGCCAATTGAAGGTGTGAAAACACAAGAAGGGGGGGGGTTGAATTGTGTTTTAGCTAAGTTAAAACTTTTTCAAGTTCTTAACTCAACTACGTTAGCAGCGGATAAATAACACAAATAATAACAAGAGAGAGAGAGATCACACAAGCAATTTATACTGGTTCCTCTCACAAAACGAGAGTAGTCCAGTCCCCTTGCACTTCCAAGGGATTTCACTATAATCACATAAGATTACACCTGCTCAAGCACACAAGCAAGAGACTTCTCAACAATGCTCAAGCACACAAGCTTAAGACTTCACAACAATGCTCAAGCACACAAGCTTAAGACTTCTCAACAATGCTCAAGCACACAAGCTTAAGACTTCACACTTAAGCACACAAGCTTAAGACTTCACACTTAAGCACACAAGCTTAAGTTTCCTCAAGTAATAGAAAAGTAAATATCAATATACAAATGCTCTTAGATGAACCTAAAGAGAGCAAATACAAAGAGTACAGAGTATTTGACTAAAGTGCAAAAACACTTAACAGAGGTTCAGAGCTTGTATATCACAGAGTTCAGAGTTTGTTCGGCGTATGTTCAATCCTTAATAATTGTATATAGTTGTAGCTAAATCTTCTAGTATATATACCACTAGAAAAGAGTCGTTGCAAAAGGAGCCGTTGGAGTTGATAATCTTTTGTCTTCAAGCAGTCTGTCTTGATGCAGTTTGGTTGTATCCAAAACTAAGAAAGAGTTTCAGTTACTTTGACTACTGCAGAGTGGACTTTCCTTATTCAGCTAACAAAACTGAAAACCCACGTTCTCAAGTTAGGACAGACAAAACGAGAGTAGCTGAACTGATCAGGCTTGAAAGGTCCTTTTCTTCATTGGTAGAAGAGTTGACTAGCAAAGGGAATCTTCACAGCTTTCAAAGAGATCTTCAGACTTTGATGAAGCTAGAAGTCAGTCAAGAAGTTCTGAAGACTTCATCCTCTGAACGTTGTAACTTCTGAAGTCTAACATCTTCTGAGCGCTTATGAACTTCTGAATTCACATCCTCTGAGCTTCACTCAGAGCTTATCTGATGCTTATATCTGCGCACTTAAAATAAATTTTTAGTCCTTCCAATTGTTTATTAATACTTTGTTATCATCAAAACCTTTATAGATTTAGGGGCAAACATTTTTAAATCAATTTTGTTCCAACAAAATGAATATAGAGTCAGAGACTTAACTGTTCCGGCAACAGATTTTGAGGGTATGAAAGTGTTTGCCTTAAATCTGGACAATCCAAAATCACAAACCTAAGCTTGAAATGAAAAAAGAAATCACCTACATGTACAAAATTTTATGAAAACTCAATAAACTGCTATATTAGTTTCATTCCACCTTCACAGTCCAATTTTGGTCCACTAACAAGTTTGGTGATTTGAGATCCCAGTGCACGATTGGGGGTTTCAGACAATGGAGATAATTCATTCCTTTAGCCTGCAATCGGACAAACGATATATCATGTACAAGATAAATATTTAGTGTGACAAATTAACAATATCTGACAAATTAATGATTGTCATTTTTTTTTAATCATATGTTTACTTATTAAAAAAGAATTGTTGTTCATATTATTTTTTATTGGATTTAAATCATGGTTATAAATGTTTTTTTACTATTATTTATAAATAAATGTTGTACTCTATTTTTTTACTCATTATTTTTTTATTTGTCTAATTTTTCATGTGATATTTAACAAATACACTGATAAAATAATAGAAACTCCTCGAATGACTATACTATAGAATCAATTGGAAAAATGTGGAATTGAGAAATTGATATGCTTAAAAAAAATTATTCTTAAACTTCATACTTATCAAGTAGAGAAAAAGGTGTCATTGTCTGAAATATAAAAGGAATGAAGTAATTGACTTCATAGATTATTTTTCTATTTCATTTTATTATTCTATTAATTATGGTTTACCTTAACGTGGTTTTTCTAATAAAAAAAATACATAGTGATTTGTACCAAACAAAATATTAAAATACGGGGGTATTGATAAAAAAAATAACCTACATGGAGGTATTAAGCAAAAAATAACTTACACGGGGTGAGACATACATTTGTAGATTTTATTATATAAAAAATACGATATCAATTGAAAGCAGGGAAAGTAACAATGATTTTATATATATATATAAAAAGAATTAAAAGCAATAATATCATGTATTACTTTATTTTTATTCTCCATACATCACTGTAAAATAAACAAATAAAAATAAAAACAAATAGATACATTTTTTAAAATTTGCACATTAACAAATGAGATATGCTTAAAAAAATTATATATTTTTTTTTGTGTCAAGCAAATGACAAACAATTCTACTGTTCATTACTTTTAAATAAATAATATTAAAATTAAAATCGCCCCATTTTGCTTCTCAAATGTGAAATTTTTTCACACGAGGACATGAGATAAAATACTCCTGAAGAAAATAAATGTCTAAAGGAGAGAGATGACGATTAAGAACAAATATATTAACCGTTAGATTAGTTTTTGCATAATGACATTTTTTTTTATGAAAATAAAAGAACAAATATATGAACATGTGAGTTGGGAACGGGGAGTGGAGTATCACTCTCCATTATGTCATTTCTCCTTAAAATCTCCAAAATTTGGATCTTTTATCATATTTAAATAAACTATTACATTAAATATAAAATTAATTTTACAAATAATTAAAAAAATCACAATATTAAAATTTTAATAATCCATATTTTTCATGTGTGAAAAAAAATGATCTATATTTTTCATAGAACATTAACCCGGGCGATAGCACGGGTAAGTTATACTAGTAAATAAAAGAAGAGAATAGAAGGGTAACTATTACTTGTTTAACAAATTGAAGAATGAATCGATTGTTAGTTGGTTCAGTGGTGATTGACACTGGATTTGATAGAGAATATCACAGTTCGATCCCTGCAACCGTGATTGGAAGGGGCCAGAACCACTTAATGTCAGAACTGACCCCAAACTAAATTAAACGGTTCAGTAGACCGGATAGTGATAGTGAAAAAAAAAATCGAACATGTGAGACCTTCGAATCCTAGCTCAATCTATAATCTAAAATTTCTGAGGACAAACAATTAATTTTTTTAGGCGAAAAAAAAAAATAACCAAAAAAAGAGTATAACTGGTAACACATAAATTGGAGTTATTTGTCAAGTTGCATTAAAGATGGTCGTTAAAGATACCTTAGAGCATCTCTAACGGTGATACCACTTTGTGTATCATACATTAATAACAAGTGGTCCTTACAATGTTATGTAATATTTATGCAACTCATACATATTTTACTCTCATTGTGATACCACTTTTTGAGTATCATACATTAATGACAAACGATAATATTTTGACATATATGGAAGCTATTAAATTGAATTTATATACCAAAAATAAAAATAACAATAATATTAAATTGATGATACGGTACATTATTTAAGGTACCGATATCATCAATTTTGATACATCTGTGTCACGTCATGGAAATCCAATGATAAAAAAGTTAAGGTACCGTATCATTAGTCTATGAAACTCTCTTAGATATCTTTATTGGATATGCTCTTATGCACAATAAGGTTTAAGCTTTTTTTTTAAGAATTTTCAAATTTGTTAGGTTTTTCTTCTTTTGTTTAGTTTGCTTGATGTAATCTTTTTGGATAATGTTTTTTTCACTATACTTTTTTCCTCTTCACTATCTTTGGGTTTTCTTAGTAAGATTTTTAACAAATTACTATAATTGTTGTACTACATCTTTGTTTTCTTGGATTTTAATTAGTTCCTCTAGCTACTTATTTTTCTTTATTTTACTTAAATATTTTTTAGGATACTATAAACTGATAGTGGATTTGGATCACCTTGTTGGATATTGTATATTGGGCCTAGAGTTGTGCAAGCCCAATATCAATTGATTGTACTTTAAGTTCATTGCTTGTATATGGTACATTGCCTATATAAAGTATATGTGGCTAACAATTGTGATTAATGAGAAAGATCCCTTGACACTAACAAGTGGTATCATCACCAAAAGTTCCAAGGACCTAGGAGTGGTTTTGCAAAACCACCATCAAAGAGTTTGTTACAACCGTTTTCCAACTGTTTCTTCTTCAACAAACTTCTTTCTTCCTCAGTTTTCCAACGATCTTGCAGTTTCAATCTGCATCTTTCTGCAAATCCATCAATTCTTTGTCTTTCTTGCGCATCAAGTCATGACAGAGAATTCAGATTTTCTGAAACCTTCAATCCCTAAGTTTGATGGATTTTATGATCACTGGGCAATGTTGATGGAAAACCTGCTGAGATCAAAGGAGTATTGGTCTTTGATAGAGGATGGAGTTACAATTGCGCCTGCAAATGCAACCGAAGATCAAATCAAAGCTGCAGCTGCAAGCAAGATTACTAATATGAAGGTAAAGAATTACCTGTTTCAATCTATTGATCGTGCCATTTTAGAAACAATTCTTGCTAAAGATACTGCAAAGGATATTTGGGAGTCAATGAGATTGAAGTATAAGGGATCTACTAAGGTGAAAAGAGCTCAGCTTCAAGTTTCTCGCAGAGAATTTGAGGTAATTGAGATGGGTGAAAGTGAAACTGTGACTGAGTATTTTGCAAGAATCATGGCAATTGCGAACAAGATGACTTCTCAAGGTGAAAGAATGGAGCAAGCAACCATTGTTGATAAAATCTTGAGGTCTATGCCAGAGAAATTCAATTATGTCACTTGTTCAATAGAAGAGTCCAATGATGTGACTACAATGTCTCTAGATGCACTTCAATCCAGCCTGATAGTGCATGAGCAAAAGATGAAAAGCAAGAAAGTGGTGAACCATGATGAACAAGCTCTCACAATCTCTGGTGCAGGGAGAGGGAGAGGAAGGAATAGTTCATCAAGAGGGCGTGGCAGAGGAAGAATAAGCAAAGAAATTGTTGAATGTTTCAAATGTCATCAGTTAGGCCACTACAAGAATGAATGTCCTACTTGGGAGGAAGCAAAATATGCTGAAGCAGACTATGAAGAAGAGTTTCTTCTTATGACAGACAAAGATTGTGAAGAATTTGAGACTGAAAGATGGTATCTTGATTCAGGTTGCAGCAACCACATGGTTGGTAACAAGAATTGGCTCTATGAATTTGATGAAAATTATAGAGACACTGTGAAACTTGGAGATGATTCAAAGATGAATGTTGTGGGCAAGGGAAACATCAAGCTAAGAATCAATGGCAGGGTACATGTTATAACTGAAGTGTATTATATCCCAGGCCTAAAGACCAACCTTCTAAGCATTGGTCAAATTCAACAGAAGAATGTCACAATCATCTTCAAGAATGATACCTGCAAGATCTTTCATGATGACAAGGGTCTGCTGTTCACCACTCAAATGTCAGGTAACAGGATGTATACTTTGACTGCTACAGTTATCTCACCCAAATGCTTAACAGTTTCAAAAGAGGATTGGTCACAGTTATGGCATGATAGATATGCACATTTGAGTGTTAAAGGCCTAAATGTGCTAGCTAAAAGGAAAATGGTAGATGGATTACCAGTATTGAAAGAAATTGAGTACAAGTGTGAAGATTGCTTGACTGGCAAGCAACACAGAGAAGTCATTCATAAGCAAGCTATGTGGAGGGCAAATGAGAGGTTGGAGCTGGTACACTCTGACATATGTGGTCCCATAAACCCTACAAGCAATGGAGGCAACAGGTACTTCATTACTTTCACAGATGATTTCTCAAGGAAGACTTGGATTTATTTTTTGAAAGAAAAATCTAGTGCATTAGATACTTTCAAAACATTTAAAGTGCTAGTTGAAAAAGAATCAGGTTGTGCTATCCAATGTGTGAGAACTGATAGAGGTGGTGAATATGTCTCCACTGCTTTCAATGATTTTTGTAGCAATCAAGGCATCAAAAGACAGTTAACTGCTGCTTACACTCCACAGCAAAATGGAGTTTCTGAAAGAAAGAATAGAACATTGATGAATATGGTTAGAAGTATGCTAGCTGGTAAGAAAGTACCTAAAGTTTTTTGGCCTGAAGCTGTGAAATGGGCTACTTATGTCATGAATAGAAGCCCTACCCTGTCTGTTAAAAATATGACTCCTCAGGAAGCTTGGAGTGGGAAGAAGCCTAATGTGCAGCACTTTAGGGTCTTTGGCTGCTTGGCATTTGTTCATGTACCAGATAGTCAGAGGATTAAGCTGGATAACAAGAGTGTTAAATGCATACATCTTGGAATAAGTGATGAATCCAAAGCCTACAAGCTGTATGATCCAGAGAAAAAGAAAATTATAGTCAGCAGAGATGTAATTTTTGAAGAAAAGAAAGGGTGGGATTGGAACAAATCAGAAATCAAAAGAAATAGTGAGTTTATTGATGAGCCTGAAGAAGAGAATGATGAACCAGTCAATGATTTAGATGAGAATGTAGAAGAGGGTGGAAGTGATTCAGATGCAAGTCTCCCTTCAAACCCTATTCAAACTCCAAATGACTCTGAAGATGATGATCTTGATGTGCAAGCCTCAACCTCATTGGGTCCAAGAAACAGAAGACCACCAGTTAGTCACAATGACTATGTATCTGGTAGTGAGTTTGATAGTGATGATCTGCACAATCTGACTACTTATACACCAGCTGAAGATCCAAAGACATATGCAGAAGCTGAGAAACAAGATGTGTGGAAAACTGCAATGGATCAGGAGATGGAGTCTATAAAAAATAATAACACTTGGGAGTTGACAACTCTACCTGAAGGATCCAATGCAATTGGAGTCAAATGGATTTTCAAGACTAAATACAATGAAAGGGGTGAAATTGAGAAGCATAAAGCTAGACTGATAGCTAAGGGATATACTCAGAAACATGGAATAGATTACAATGAGGTTTTTGCTCCTGTAGCTAGATGGGATACTATAAGAACAATCCTAGCTCTTGCTGCAAAAGAGAGCTGGAATGTGTTTCAATTGGATGTAAAAAGTGCCTTTTTACATGGTGATTTAGATGAAGACATCTATGTTGAGCAACCTCTTGGATATCAGAAGGGAAATAAGAATAGTGCGTACAAATTGAAGAAGGCCCTCTATGGTTTGAAACAGACTCAAAGACCATGGTACAGTAAAATTGAAGGGTACTTCAATGATGAGAAGTTTGAGAAATGTCCTCATGAACACACTTTATTTGTGAAGTATCATAGAAATGGTAAGGTTCTGATTGTTAGCTTATATGTTGATGATTTGATATGCACTGGAAATGACTTGCACATGATACAAGCATTCAAAGAGTCTATGAAAAAGAGATTTGCAATGACTGACTTAGGAAAGATGAAATACTTTCTTGGAGTGGAAGTCATTCAATCTAAGGAAGGAATATTCATAAATCAGCACAAATATGCAGTTGAGATATTGAAGAGATTTGGCATGGAACATTGTAATGAGGTTTGCAGTCCTATAGTTCCTGGATCCAAGCTTGTCAAAGATGAAAATGGAAGTGCTGCAGATGCTAGAGAATACAAACAGATGGTGGGTAGCTTGATGTATCTGCTAGCTACCAGGCCTGACTTAGCTTTTTCTGTGTGCTTGGTTGCTAGATTTATGGATAGACCTACTGAGCTTCATGTCACAGCTGTTAAAAGAATAATGAGGTATTTGAAAGGTACTCTTGCTGATGGAATAATGTACAGTCATAACTCAGATGAAGCCAAATTGGTTGGATGGTCTGACTCTGATTATGTTGGAGATTTAGATGATAGGAAGAGTACTTCTGGATATGTGTTTATGATTGGAACTGGTGCAATCTCTTGGTCTTCAAAGAAGCAGCCCATTGTAACTTTGTCCACCACTGAAGCTGAGTATGTAGCAGCTTCACTATGTGCTTGCCAAGGATTATGGTTAAGAAATGTCATGAGTCATTTGAAGGTTGAACAAAGAGAGTGAACTATTGTCTACTGTGATAATAGCTCATCCATTAAGCTGTCCAAGAATCCAATTATGCATGGTAGATGCAAACATATTGATGTCAGATTTCACTTCTTGAGGAATCTTGCAAAGGAAGGCACAATTGAGCTCAAGCACTGTCCATCTCAGGAGCAGCTTGCAGATATAATGACAAAACCATTGAAGATTGATGCATTCTACAAATTGAAGGCTGGTTTAGGGATGAAGAATGCAGTGAAATGATAATGTGATGAAGCCAACACAGTTTGCTTGTGGACTGGTCTATTTGGCTGTGTTGCCTGCAGCAGTGGCCTGCTTGACTGGCTGGCCTAACCAGCTTGCTAGGCTTGCTTGTTGGCCTAGGCGCGCGCGCAGTTTTTTCTTGTTTGGCTTGCTAGTGTGTTTGCCTTAGCTTGGCCTAGCAATTTCTTCTAGTTTGTATATAATTTGTTTTTGTAATTGTAGGGTTATACAATTAGGGGAGGATACGTTGGATATTGTATATTGGGCCTAGAGTTGTGCAAGCCCAATATCAATTGATTGTACTTTAAGCCCATTGCTTGTATATGGTACATTGCCTATATAAAGTATATGTGGCTAACAATTGTGATTAATGAGAAAAATTCCTTGACACTAACACACCTCCTATACAGGAGTGTAGTTTTTATTTTGTGAATGAGGAGGTGGTTATCTTATGGTGCCAATATAGTCGAGACTTGGAATGTCATAATTTACTTATGATAATGATGATAATAATAATAATAATAATAATAATAATATCTTAAAGTTTTTTTTGAACGTAATAATATCTTAAAGTTGTATACTAAATTATTTACAAATTTAAAAGATGATTTTTTAATAAAATACTTATTCTTTTTAATTCATTAATTAACAAGTGCCCCACTTGTTAGCATGGCCCTTTCAATATTGGTCATTGTTGATCTATAGTACACACATTATGCCAATTCAAAAGGGTTTCATGTTTTGACCAAAACAAATAGTTTCATTTTAACGACATGATTCTTCATCTCATAATTATGTAGTAATTGAACGATGGTCCATCTAGCAGTAAGTGGTTTAACAGTGCCATTAAATGCTCACAAACCTGTTAGCTTAATTGGGATGAATAGGAGGGAGTGAGTGACCCTATGGTGTGAAGTGGGTGAGAAATGGAATTATGGACATGCCTCAATTTAAAGCTTTGAAGTTCCATCATCATGAAACTATTGTGTTTAGCGAGAATAGGGCATTCAATTTTACCTATACATACAGTATGTCTATCTTTGTGATTAAATTGAATGTCAAATAAGAAGCAATTTGGGTCACGATCATGTAACTCAATATCGAAAAATAAAGATGTTATCTAACCCATAGTATATTTTTTTTAATGGTGTGAGAAGCACCACAAAAACGTACACCCACAAGGGCCACAACGGTGAAGTTTCGAGTTTAAACTCGAATGAAAATGTTCAACTAAACAATCTCAGTATTACTTTTGATTGTAGATATTTGAAAGGTGTGGCTCAGACCTTATATTCTCCTCACCATGAACAAGACTTCTTGACCAGCAGCTTGTTACATGATTGTAGTTTGTAAAATATTTACTATCAAAATAAAATATTTACAAATTCTTATAATTAACTTTGAGCTAAAATGTTTGATTATTTTTTAACTTATTAAAAACATCTTCCCTCAGGCCTTGGTGCATTATTGTAGTGTCACAGTTTATTTTGCCTGGGTGGACGCTTAATGTTCAAGTGTATTGGTTGCACGCTTGTCACACAAAGTATTAATCATGCATGTTTTACAAATGGGACCATCAGAAGTGTGTTGTACATTCAAAAGTGAAACAGACATTTCCCTTCGTTGTCATCTTGTCATTTATTCTCTATATCTCACAGTTTCAAGCAAATTAAAGAATACCAGTGAATAGTCAGTAAGACTAAAACAATTTACGATTGAATATACGTATAAAGGTTCAAACTCAGGACTTTACAGTTATGTGTGTTGTTGTGGTGCTTGTCACTTCGTCTACAAAAACAATGAATGTAAATAAAAGAGAGCGAAAAGATTAGTAAATAGTCGGTAAGACTAAAACAATTTACGATTGAATATATGTATAAAGGTTCAAACTCAGGACTTTATAGTTACTGTGCGTTTCTATGGTGCTTGTCACTTCTTTTGCAAAAACAATGAATGTAAATAAGAGAGAGAGAGAGAGAGAGAGAGAGAGAGAGAGAGAGAAAATACTAATCTTACCAATTTACTTTTATTAAACATTAGTTGTTGGCGTTTTCTTTTTATTGGAAAGTGTTTGGTTCGGCAATGGTGTTTTCGGTGGGAGATGTTTCTTTTATGCTCCACTTCAGTGTTCAGTGTTCGGTTCTGGTTTTAGGTTTGGTGTTTTGGTTTTAGGCTTGGCGTTGGTGTAGGACGAATTTGAGTCATTGTTGAATTTTAGATGATGTATTGTAAGTGGTGGATTGGGGTGGTGTTGTACTTTTTGATTGGTTAAAGTGTATAAATCACTTTGTCTCTCTTTGTTTCATCTGACAATTCCTTATACTTCTTGTTTAGGAAATTGTCTATTAATAAAATTTAGCAGATTAAAAAAAAAAAAAAAGGTCTTCTATAAACTGATAATTGTCTCTGCTTATAAAGTTTTGTTTAGGTTCTATCTCATTCAATGTGAGACTCTTAATAGTTACCTAACATTGAAAATGTTTAGGTGACTTCCAATCCACCTCCTAGTATGAAGAATTACATGTATCAGAAGAGACATTATGGATGCATCTCTACCATGTTGACCTACAGATATGCTGCAGAATCTATTAAACCCAAGGGATAGACAGGTGATATTAAAATACCAGCCCAATTTCATGAAAAAGAGGACACAATGGTGTGGAGGCTAAATAGAAATGGAAAATACTCAGTCAAATCGGCTTATTACCATCTAATGGAAAGAGTCATTGATAATAAGCAATTAAGAGTGCAAGGAGATTGGAACAAAATCTGGAAATTAATGGTGCCAAATAAGATCAAAATGTTCATTTGGAGGTATGCTCACGGGGTCCTTCCAATACGATGCGTTCTGTTGGATATTTTGGATATTTCAAAAGTAAAATATTTTGCATTTTATTGTGATTCAATTAATTAATTTTTATTTGAGGAACTCTATTTTAAATGATTAAAAATTAATGGGGCAATGCAACTTATTTTCACATGTTTTTCTTTTATTGCTATTTTAACTCAAACTAATTGTACCTATTTACTTGCTATTGGACGGTTACACAATCCTAATTATTAGCATTTGTGGTTTTGCAACGTTAAATCCTTTTAGTTAATTGCTTATAAGAAAAAAAACAACATCAGAATGATAGGGTGGTTTTTTATGTGTGATATATTCAATATTATATTGATCGTGAAAACAAAAGGTTTTGAGAAAAATATTGTATATTATTATAAGTTTCAATATTTAGCCTTTTTCATTATGTGAAGTGTCTGAGTTACCAACCTTGTTGATGTTCTCGTGTCTTGATAGCCTCGGCATGTTTATCGTCGAGAAGAACCGGTTGTATTCTGGGGGAGTTGCGCAATATTGCGGATAACTCCTTAGTTCAGTGATTACACGCCTCCGGTTAATTGATTTTCAGCCATCCGCGACAACAATCTAAGGAATTATGGCTGAAGATTATTATTTCAATGACAACAAGGTAGATGGTTTCACTTCTCTTGCAGTTACCGGCACACGACGATATTGTGTTTGTTTTCTCTATTATGCACGACACAAAAATGTGGGGGTCAGTCTACTAAAGGAATCAGTTTTGTATGACCTTAGAATGTGGGGGTATGCCTTCTTTGCTTGCTAGGAGTCAGGTAAGTCTCTCTTAACTATTTTTGGTGTAATTGTTTTATATATGTTGGTATGGATATATCTATTTTAGCTAAAGAAATTAATATTAATTGTTAAGAGTATCAAGCCTTTGAAAATGTTTTGATGAAAACCTAACTTATGTTTTAGGATTGTGAAATGCTAAATTGAATTATGAAATTAATGTTTTTATTTATTGGTCGGTGACGACCTATTTATTAGTTGAACATGTGTATTTCATAATTGTTATTATTGAAGGAATTGTATAGATAAACTATTTTGCAATGTGATTTTATGAAGATAATGGTAGTTATAAAAATAAAATAGAAAGAAAGAAAGGGATTTTGAAGGTATGAATAATATATTTTAGTCATGTTTGTACGAAACAAACTTGGAGGGGTTACGATACATGTGAAGTTTAATTTATTCTTTTTGTGCAAATGAAATTCAATTTTTCTAATGAAGAATAGTAGTTTATTTCGTAATTTTTTTTTTGAGGTCAATTAGTGAGTAGAATAAGTGCAGTAATCGCTTCGTGAAAGGCCATTATCTCTATGTGTGGTATATATAATTGTGGAAAAGGAGAATACTTGTGACTATTAGGATTAGGATAATTGTCATTTACCAAAGTTGAGTGTTTTTTGAGAATGTGTTTGAGCATGACATGATGAACTAATTATATGCAAATATGATATAGACTTGCGTTTGAGCATGACATGATGAACTATTCAATTGTTTTGGTATGAATCAAATTAGCTTATTTAATTTGAGTTATTAGGAGGATCGTCTTAATTTGAAAGGTGTCAACATCATTTGGTATTAAATTTATTTTGAGGGCTTAATTATATCAGTATTGATTAAATTGTGAAAATTTGAATACATATATTTGAAAATCATTTGGTATATGCATTGAGTTTATGATATTTGATCCGTGTTGTATTGAAATTCCCTTTACTGGTGCATTTTGTTTGTGATATAGTTTTATTGACTATATATGTTATGACTTATGATACTAACACTTATGTAAAGGAAAGTGAAGCTTCTAACCTCATGTGAATTAAAGTACAAGAGGATCAAGTATGAATTGTAGCGCAAGATTATAAGGATGTGACAGCTATAATTATGTTGATAAATTTTTGGAAAGTTCAACTATCTTGGAATTAAAATATTGAGTATCCCTTATGATCCTAGCTAAAGATACTTGACTAAGGATTTTCGAGATATATCATAAAAGATTATATGTTATAGTGTGGATTAGTCATTGTATTAGAACAATACAATGATATATCATGAGATTTGTTTATGTAAAAATATATATTTGAGATTTATTTCTCTATTGTGAGAGTCTTTATCACTTGAAAATTATTCAAGTAAGCATGTGTGATAGATCCACAAATGAGGTCACATTTATTCAATGTGGGGGTGTCACTTAGAAAATATTCTAAGTAGACTTGTATAACAAATCTATAATAGGATATATGAGATATTATTTAGTGTGGTGATCCATTGTATGATACAAATATACAATGATGATGTTAATTGAATAAGAGCCAATGAGATAAATCTATAAGTAGATTTATTTTATTGATGAATAAGTTGTCGCTTAGTAGCCATCTAAGTAGACTTGTATAAACTTATTGTGAAAACCGAGTTTATTTTATAAACTTGTGAAATTATGAGATTAATTGACTTTGAGACGTCTTAGTCAATATTAGTGAATTGATCGGATCCGTTGACTTAACCCCTGGGAAGAAAATTGATAGGAATGGACTATGCCACTGAAAAACGACAAGTAATGGGAACCCAACCTTTGTGATTGGAGATCCCATGAAGAAGGTTCATATGGGTAAAAACAAGTTACTTGTTGGTTATGTTAGCACTAAAATTTTGTCTATTTCCTATGTGTTATGATAATGGCTATGAGAAGTGCTAAATTAAAATTAATTTGAGGGGTAAGCTTAAGGCTTTTAATGATTACCATAAGCCCTTGTGGGTGGTGTATGGTTGTAGCATACGCTAGATGGAATCACCTATATGAGTGTCAGGTGGGGCCGCTTGCATGAGACTGTGGCGGGTCTCTAGAGCACTCATGAAAACCAGACACGCGCACGGCCTAAATGCGCAACACCGCGTAACACGAGAATTGTGGGGGTGTGATGCGGGTGCTAGACCGCTAACACACGTCAAGTGTCTTTGGTTCATATAGCTTGCTACACCAATTTCACTATGTGTTAAGTCTATCATTCTAGCACTGGTTCATATAGCTTGCTACACCAGTTTGATGCGTCACACTCAAAAGTAACTCAGCCAATGTTTTAAAACAATTTTAATTTGTCATTCTTTAATTTAAACTTTTGAAATATGTGGGGGATTGTTGGATATTTTGGATATTTCAAAAGTAAAATATTTTGCATTTTATTGTGATTCAATTAATTAATTTTTATTTGAGGAACTCTATTTTAAATGATTAAAAATTAATGGGGCAATGCAACTTATTTTCACATGTTTTTCTTTTATTGCTATTTTAACTCAAACTAATTGTACCTATTTACTTGCTATTGGACGGTTACACAATCCTAATTATTAGCATTTGTGGTTTTGCAACGTTAAATCCTTTTAGTTAATTGCTTATAAGAAAAAAAACAACATCAGAATGATAGGGTGGTTTTTTATGTGTGATATATTCAATATTATATTGATCGTGAAAACAAAAGGTTTTGAGAAAAATATTGTATATTATTATAAGTTTCAATATTTAGCCTTTTTCATTATGTGAAGTGTCTGAGTTACCAACCTTGTTGATGTTCTCGTGTCTTGATAGCCTCGGCATGTTTATCGTCGAGAAGAACCGGTTGTATTCTGGGGGAGTTGCGCAATATTGCGGATAACTCCTTAGTTCAGTGATTACACGCCTCCGGTTAATTGATTTTCAGCCATCCGCGACAACACGTTCTGCATGGTGAGGCTTTTGAGGACGACTAGCACTGTTTTATTGGCTGTAATCACGCGTTGCAGGTCTGGACCGAGGCAGGATGCTAGAATCAACTGCAAAATATCACAGGATCAGATTTTGCAGATTTTGTATTCCTCATGCTGGAAAATCTTCCAGGTCAGCAGAGAAATTTATTTGCAGCAACCATGCAAGGGATTTGGTGGAAAAGAAACAACAAAATTCGGGAGAATGAGGATCGAAATGTCACTGCAGTCTTGAGGAGAGCAGCTGATATGGTGCAGACTGCAGAGTTAGTAGCAGTACCACTGCAGTGAAACTGAAGCCAGATATCAAAGTCACCAGGCACACACGTGGGCAGAAACCAAGGATAGGAACCATCAAGTGCAACATCGAACGAGGAGAATTTTTACAAGCATTTTCAACATGGTGCTTAGGTTCACCAGATGCACAGGAGGCGGATGGTCTATGGGAGACACTAAAATGGCTCCAGCAGGTGAATGTTGGGGAAGTCCAAAATACTGTGATGGACTGTTTGTCTGTGGTACAAAGCCTCAAAGGCAGATATTTTGTAAGCAATTTCTAGATTGTCATAATAAATTCACGGCGTGTGTTGCTCACTCGTTGGCGAGGACATCATGTTTATTTACTAGTCACCAAGTTTTTAATTACATGCCAACTTGTATTGCGGACATTATTCATATTGAAATGAATTGAGTTTATTCCTTTCCACAACAAAGAGGGACATGGTCTGATGTGAATACAAATTGAGATTATTTTCTTGCTCACCTTTATCTTTTTGAAACATATCCTACTGCCTAATAAAGTTCACATTCCAGCTTATTCTGTCCAATACCATGTTTTGATTGAATTATCTTTATTTCGTACTGTTTTTGTGCCGTTTACCTTTATTAAAGATTGCTTCTATTCAAACCATTCCTAATATCCACTAAAAAATGAAAGCTAAAAGAATTCAATAGCAGATACAAGTACTTTACAAAGAAAATCATATAGCATTTAAGAAATCCAGTCAACAATCATATTTAACCATACTTGGACTCTTGCAGAGAGTCTACAATATATGAACAAACCTATAACCTTACAACAATAACACATTTACAATCAATATAAATAAGAGTTAGAAACATACAACAAAAAATCACAACATATGGAGAAAGGAGAATTATGTTACATATATATAAGACCTTGAAATTTTTAACATGGTCATAACAAACTACCTAAAAAAAAGTAATCCAAACTCACAAAATCTGCCTCATACTGTTAGTAAAAGACCAACTAAAAGATTTCCTACTTGTGGGCCTTGGAGCAAAGTTGAGGCCAAACATTTCCTTAAGAGCTTGTTCTGGCTCTACTGGACCAACCAATTTTACAACAACTTCTGCACTCTCTCTAATGTGATCCATGTTGTTTGTGTCAGTCCATAAATGATGAGCCAACTGTAACCTCCTATGCTTTGAACTCAAACGAAGGCCCCATTTCAAATATAAATTTTCTCTATCTGATTTAGATAGCTTCCTCTGCATTTGATTGCACAACATTTGCCTCTCTCTTTTGAGATATCTCATGCTGTTTTCAAGTTAAAAAACATTGTAGTTTGTAAGTTTCATTATTAAAAAAGATTAAATAGTTCAATTCAGTGCAAAACATAGATAGCTGTAGTTCCTTGTGTGTTGTATTTACTATTTTTTTAATTGAAATTCAACACATAGACTGCATTTTTTTTATGAACCAGGTATCTCTGCACGCAGCTGCAAAAGCTAATCCCTTGAGTTGGGTAGGACCACAATGGGTGGCAAAACTCTCACTCAAGATATTTAACATTGTTGTACTCCCAGAGCTGAATTCGAATCTAGAACCTATGGTTAAGTTGGAAGAGATCTCTTGGCATCTTGTCGAATAGAGTGTGTATTTAACGTACTTTCTTACTATATCATAGGCCTTCGCCACTTCAAATGGGCGCTTCGCTTCGCCCTTTCTTTTTTTTATTCTAAAAAACGGGGCCTTACTTATTCAGTTTAGGGAGGATGAAAGACAAAGAAAGGGATCAGGGGGCTTATTATTCGGAGAAAGGGAAGGGACTAGTATAAAGTTTATAACCCAAATAAATTTGAATTTAATTAAAAAAAATTAGTCTACATGACATGTTTTAGTTGCGCACCTACAGAACATTAGATAAATTTATGTTTTTTAATTAACTAGACAAATGTCTAATATGTCGTCGCGATCACACAATATTATTTTTTAAAAAATATCTCATAATTATATATTTCATTTTAAAATATGTAATTTAATAAAAAAAAAAATTATATTTGAAATGTTACCTTGTCTCAGGGGTAAGTGTTCTTCCATCTTCAAGAGTCTTATTGCCTTGTAAAAAAGTTTGCTTAAGATACGATAGCCTTCTGTGTTCTACCTCCATATAAATAGAATCTAATGGATCCCCTTTGAAGAGAAGGAAAAAGTAAGTTCTGTGAACCAAGGAAATATTACAAGCATCCCAGAGTTCAACAATCTCCTTTTGCAGCCTGTTAAATTTTGAAGGCCAGTCTGAATCACTTTCTCCATCAGTTTGCATTGGGTCCAAACCTATATCTTTGACATTCTTTCCGGACATGATGACCTCCAATCCTGTCCCAGGAACCTATCATGCAAAACAAACTCAAACAATTACTGACTAAATTTTCAGTACAACCAGGCTTTTGGCATGTTTATGTGCTACTTATCTCAATAACAAAAATGGTTATGAAAATCTTAAATTTTTGGTTGAGCCTAACCTAACACAACCCTACAAAATCAGTTTATAAGGCGAGGGTTGCCTAACAGGTGGCCCGATAGCGGGTGGACCAATAGATATTTGATAGATTCTAACATCATCCTAGAGATTTGTATTGGGGCTAACTTAAAATTGCCTCCCTCCCAGAATTGGATATATGAAGTGTGACCCTACAGATCTTCGATAAAAACATGATAATATTATCTTAGAATTTACTTTGGGCCTAACTCAATCCCACAAAACCAGCTTATAAGGTGAGGGATGTCTCTCACTTATATATTCATTTTCAGACAATATCTCATCTAATGTTGGACTCTTTACACACACTTGGAGTCTTGGACTCTTAACAGAAGAATTATCCAAATGAACCAATAGAGCAACGGTTTTAAAATATATATAATAGAAGCCAATAAGAAATGGAAAAAACAAAACAAGGAGTGGAGATTTATAATAGAAGCTTACCTCATGGTCATCAAGTAAATTCAGTCTCTTAAGATTTTCTGTTTCCTTTGTTTTTGGAGTTAAAGGACCATTGCTCTCACTTTCCTTGTCAATGAATGATTTCACAATCTGTACATCATCAGAAGCAGGATTTTCCATAGAATTCCTCTCTGCATTTGCATTATAATGTAGTGTATGAACCTTCCTCGGAAATCCCTCAGGTCTTCCAGAAAAGTCTTTTTCATTCCCTATAGGAGGTGTGTTCTGAATCACATCATCATCTTCAAACCAATCGGAAGATAAATTCCTCATGAGACCAGCTTTACAACTTCTACTTCGGCTCAACTTCAAAGATCTACAACTAGAACTACTTCTATTACTTTCTATCATCCAAGGAGTACTATTTTCTGGAGTCGGAAAAGCAAAATATTCGCGCATATTGATCAGTCTATGGTCTTCCTTTAACACCGACGAGCACAAATCTGTATCGTTTTTGTTCTCAGCATCGACTACAATCAATCCTGACATATCTGTCTTTGCTTGATGAGGAGATGATGCACTAGAATCAGTATATGTATTTGATCTTAAATCTTCTGAGTTTGTATGTGCATGTGTGTTTGTGATAGGCTCTTCTATCTCAATGCACCTAACTTCTTTACAATAGTCCTCTTCATTCTGATCTTCAATGTTTTTCTGATCCAAATCATTCTGTAAAGCATTGTTAATGCTTGTAACTGATAGCCTTGGTGAAGAATTTCTAACCATAAGATTCTTTTCAAGGTCAGGGAGTTGGAACAAATTATCATCAGAACTAATACTATGTCCATCTGAATATTGAGATGCATCAAAGGACCTAACACTTTCTTCACAGTCAATACTTAATACATTTGGTTCCGGTTCTGGTTCTGGTTCCGGTTCCTGTCTTTGATTTTCAAAGTTCCATGTATTTCTCACGCGCAGTTTGGGATACCGGGGACCTACTAAACTCTCCTGGAGATTTGGAAGGAAAATAGATTAGGTCAAATTAAAAAGGCATGGTTACTATTGTTAAGGCTATAGTGTATGCAAATATAACTCACCACTCCTATTAAACAAGACACGTTATCTCCAGCTTCTTGGAGCATGTCCTTAATTTGAATTTGCGCAAGATCACGCTGCAATGTCAGCTCCCTTACCTCTTTCTTTAACTGCATATAAAGAGTTTGTATTTACAATAAAATAAAAAATACATATAAAGAGTGTTTGAATCAGAAGCTTTTATTATTACCATCTCAATTTCTTGATCTTTCTCTCTCAACAATTCTGAAGAATCAGAAATATTAGGACGGGATGATCCTGAATATCTCAATTCACTTTCCAGTTTAGCCAACTGCTTTTGTAATTGTTTGACTAGTGCTTTATCAGACACCACTACATTGACTTGTGCATTAGTTTCAACTTCTTTAGCACAGCTTGCAAATAAGAGTGTGTTTCTGGTTTGTTCAGCGTGGCTCCGTGCAGGGCTCATGGTACAGATGATTGCAGTTCTAGCATTGCCTCCTAATGAGGATTGCAATATGCGCGTTAGCTTTGAATCTCTGAAAGGAATGTGTCCATTTCTTCCCTTACTGCAACCAAATTCATTACTTTTAAATAAAAATGAAACAAATATTCACCCCTCTGCCCAAAATAGGAATAGCTTGAAGTTTCTGAAAATAGAAAAGACTGGCTTGAAACACAATGTGATCCGCTAAAATAGAAAAGACTAACACAATGTGTTTGGCTAAGTTTGAATTCGTCCTAAGAAGAGTTTAAATGCATAATAAAGGAGTGCTTTTGCTATGTTTAGAATTTAAGCATATCATAAATATTGGAACATAATCTTCATAAGCTAACCTGAGTTTGCGGATAACAGTTCCTAGAGTTAGTAAACTACGGTTTATGTGGCAACCTTCTTTCAACCTGGCACCAGCTGAATTGGTTTGGGATGCCCTTTCACTTCCAGCAAGATCAACAAAGTTCTGTAGCATAAAAAATAATCAGCATCATATTTCCTAAAGATGTCCATTAACTTAACAAACTTGATAGAAATATATTCTCATAAAATGATAGAAATATATTCTCATAAAATGAGCAAATCAGTCATACCACTGAAGCAGAAAGAGAGCTACACTTGTCATTTCCAAGGAATTCGCGTGCCGAACTTTCAACTGTCTGAAGAACCACATTGTTAAGCAAATGTAAGACAAGATATGCCATAAAACTTCCCTAAAGTTCTTTAACAAAAATTACAACATGTCATACCAGTTTAAGAATCTGATGAGATCTAGAACTTGCTTCATTCAGTGATGTCTCTCCTATCTGCCTTTGTGCTGCAAAATTTCGTATCGAACGATAAGTATTTTATTAGCGAAAAATAAAACAAAAAAGGAAATAAATTCAATTTATGTATCTGGATTTAGTAATTCAAACCCTTCTTACTTTCACAAAAAGAAATAAGTTCGGTAAAATGGTTCCAATCTGTTATAGTTTCCTCAGTAAGTCTCTCAACAACTGTCCCCCTCTGTCAAATTAACACAAACCATAAGAAAAATGCATGCATATTTACTATCTCTTTGGCAAATGATGAAGAATCTATTTACTTACCTCTGGATCATCAAGAAGTCGAAGAGGAATACAATCTGGACTAAGAAGATCCCTGACAGATTCATTATAAATCTCAATTGCTGAAAACTTCAACATGAATTCTCTCTCCATGTGCTATAAAAACAAGTAAATCCAAACAAAAAATATATATCGTTTTAGAAAGTCGACATAATGCAAGGACTCAGATACTCTACTACATTACAACAGTGTAGCAAAAATTTTATTCTAGTTACAAAAAAAAATTGCTCCACCGCTCCACCGTGGGAGAGGATCTGAATCCGCAATGCAATGATGTGTACGTGCGCGCGCGTGTGTGTTTCTCATTTACCTTCTCAATGTAGTTAAAAATATCAGCTACAGTGCATTCAGTTATACCACTCATGGTGTATGTTTTACCACTGCTTGTTTGTCCATAAGCAAAAATGCTTGCTGATTGATTAAACCATCAAAGAAAAATGTTAACATGAAATGAAACTTCCATTCAAGTTAATTCTGATAATAAAACAAAAAATCAAATCAAATAAACTCACAATTGATTCCACTAACAACAGAAAGAGCAACTTCTTTGGCTGCTGCTTCATACACCTCCCTTGTTCCACAATCTGATCTAAATACTCTATCTATAACCAAATCACCAAAAAAGGTAACAAATTATATGCATTCATATCACCAAGATTTGTAACATACAACAAAAATATACTAACACATTTATTAAATTCAAACTTTATAGTAAAGAAATATAATCAAACACATAGTGTGCACACATACCAAATGAATATGCAGTAGGATATAAAGATCTTTCAGAAACTGAAATGTTATTTCTATATATAATTGTAGTATCATTGATACATTCCCAATCAGATACATCATTTCTTGCAATTTCCTTATCATTTAAAGGCCGAATTCGAACCGAAACTCGAATTCTTTCTTCATGATTTTTTCCAGCTTCTTCAATTGCCTCTTCTCCTCCAACAGAACCCATTTTTTTCTTAGTTTCTTCTCATAAAAAATCTAAACTTTATTGTTATTATTATCATCACATGTCATTGTGACAATTTATTTAATGTTGTTGTTTTTGAATGGTTTGTGTTTGTGTTGTTGGGATGGTATGAAACACAAGGACCACTCATGGATTCAACCCCCAATCATTTTATCTGCAGAAACAAATTAATCAAAGGTTAAATAAACATAAGAAAAAATATTAATACTTTGTAGACATGTTTATGTACTTTATAATATATATAAAGTTCTATGATTTAAGCAATAATCTATAAAGTTGTATGATTTATTTATGAGATTAAAATGAGTTGGTTTCTGTATTCTTATGGAAAGATTGGAGTTTTGTGAAATGGTCCCCCATCTATTGAACAGATTGTCAAATACAACATCACATGGAATGTGGAAAAAAGTGTTTGGTTTTTTTTTTTTTTTTTTGTGAGGGAAATTTACCATAGGGTAAAGAAAATTCTTTATTCTTTATTCAATATTCTTTAACTTTATGTGCAGATAAATTCAGAGAGATAGAGATGTTTCTGAAAATGGAAGGAGGAGGAAAACAATGAATGGTTGTGTGATTGTGTCACTAAAAATCTTGTGTTCTATTTTGGTTTTTTTTTTTTCTTCTTCTTTTCAATAGTTCTAAATTTGGAATGTATAGTGTAATTTAAATAGAAGCTTAGTGGAAAATGGAAATTAAAAATTTAGAAATTGTCAGAGTTAAACTAAGATTGTTACTGACAGAGAAAATTTGTATTACATAAGTAACCTCAAATGCAAGTAAATGTCACATTTTTAAGCATAGACAAACAAAATTAAATTTCTTGTTTCATTCTAGACTTTAAGACAAACACGTCCTTATTAAACAGCTATAACTTGGAAGAATTCAACAAGTTTTTGTAAAAAATATTTATAAGTGTTAATAAGTCTCATATCGATTGGGAGATGATTATAAGTAAGAGATAATTTTCACTTTACAAGTCAGTTTTGTAAGGATGAATTGAGTTCAATACCCAATTCTACGATGGTATCAGAGTCTCACGACCCGTGAGATCGCCTACTATATATCAGGTTTCCGCTATCGGGTCACCCACCGTTTATATTCACGCACCAAGCCGAATATGTTGGGCGTGAAGGGGCGTGTTAAGAAGTCTTACATCGGTTGCGAGATGATTATAAGTAAGAGGCAATCATCACTTTATAAGCCGATTTTGTAAGGATGATGTAGACTCAATACTTAATTCTAAGAATATGTATTAGGTTTCCTCCACCAGAGTTAAGAGGTAATTATATATGAGTCGTTCTTTGTCGAAATTATAAGTGTGAAAATCTCTTTTAATTGATTGAAATTTGAACATTGATTTATCACGTTATATGAGTTTAGTCTCTTCTGCAAGACATATCTACGTTGATGAGTTTTAATATTCTTTTCTCTTTTCTTCGAGTAATTTAGTAGTTAAAATTTACTCTCTTAACATGAATAAGTAAAAAATTATGAATTCAAACTCTTACTTCTACGTATATAATAATGCAATGTACATAGAAGTTTCTATATTATTATTAGAATTAGAATGTGGTATGGGGTGAAGAACACAATGTGGAAGTTCAAGTTTCAAAGTCAACAGATTCAACAAAATGAAGAAAAAATAAGAATTGCATTTAAAGAAAATATAAAATAATTTAATTACAACTCATGCAAATGAGCTGTCAAATGTTAAAGAAGATCATCAATAGGGAAGAAAATAAATGAGAGGCTAATAAAGTAAAAGGTGAATGCAGAAATTGCATTTTCTCTCTTTATCTTTTACTACTGTCAAAAGGGAGTGTCTACCTGTAGATGTCTCTGAATTGCTAAGACTCAGCTTTTGAAATTGAGTGAAAGTTATTACATCTCCTTCTTAAATTTTTTGGACTACTTAAATAATTATATGGATTGTGAGTTAATTATGTGATATTAATGGTGTTAGTTTTCTGATATTTGTGGAATTGAAATGAAAAACTAAGGGACAAGTTAGTCTCTCGCAAATTTATATATGTTACATTATTTCTTCATACTCATAGAAACATAGCAACAAAAACCAAAATTATAACGTAAATCAATATTAGAGATGTTCGCGGTGCAATTTGGTTCGTTTTGAGCATAAAAGTCATCCTAATCGTGAGATAAAAATGCATGCAGTTTGGTTTGGTTCGGTTGGTTTTTAAAATGTTATCCAAACCAAATCAATGCGGTTAGGATTTGTTCGGTTGTGCAGTTTATCACAATATAAAAAATATGACAATATTTTCAACTTGTTACAAAATAAGCATAATAAATTTTAATTTATTTTATTGTTTACATGATACAATATACATATACATAAATTGCATATACATAATAACTTATTTTTAATACCAACAGTATATTTATGGATTGCACGAAATGATATGTTTTGGCAGTCTACTGTTTTATGAACTCAATTTGGGTTGGTTTCTAATTGTTGATAGAGTTAAGTTATGTAATGCGGTTTGGTTTGGTTCGGTTTTCTGAAATGAAAACCGCAAACCAAACCAAACCGTGCGATTTAGAAGAAAAATGATCCATGCGGTTAAAACTAAATGCGATATTTTGCGATTTCGGTTTGAATTGGTTCGCTTTACGATTTTACTTTTAGATTTGTTCGAATACGACCACCTCTATTCATAATGGTATCACGGTGACTGTATTAGAGTCACAGTGATCTACATGAATTAAAAAAATATATATAAATTATAACTTCTGTAAAATTATGGTGTATTACTATAATTTAGATATATTTACTTTGATATCAGACATACACATATACTATTTCCAAATATTTCTTTCAACTTTTGTAAAAAAAAAAAAAAAATCTTTCAACTTCACTTTCTTTTACTAAAGGCTAAGAAATTAAAACTATAAATTAAAACAACACAAAAGTTGCTGAATTTGATTAGTTGAAAGAACAATTTGCTTTTATTATGGCTAATATGAAAGGAAACCATGTAAGACAATCTCTCTATGTATTTATTATATAATATTGTTTAACTCTAAATTTGTATATTTTGTATATTGAATATTTTTAGGCTTTGGTTGGTTTATATGTCCTTCTTTTGTATATTGAAAGTTTTAAGTGTATTGATGGAGGGTCTGTTTGTTTGATTTAATGTACAGATTATTTGAATCCATTTCATACATATGATGAAGGGAATCTTACATGGCTGGTAAGTGATCATTCTGAAGCTTGATATACGTAGTGATTAGTACTAGAATGACTAAATTACCTACACACAAATGCTGAAAAAAGGTTATCTAATGCATTCAAATTAATAGTTAAAGTGTAGATTTTACAACTTGATGATTAAATTCTGGCTGAACAGTAGAGGAAATTTGCAAGACATAATCTCTATAGGAAGAGGAAAGTTTAGCATAACTGATTATTAATTTTGAATAAGATATATGTGACCTTCTGTGTGTAATCTTGCAAATATGAGGGTGGTTTATGTATGTTCTAGGCTTCCTCTGTGATTCATTTCCGTAAACCCTTTTCCTGTTGAATCATACCTACCAACGAAATCAGTATTGGTGTTTGCTTTTGGAGATTAGGATATTTAATGTTGCTGGTAGCATCATGTTCTGTTTTGGCATCATTGATATGGTTTATGTTTTTTAAGAAACCTGATTGCCAGATGCAACAGCTGAAGGGTAATGCTCTGTTTTGCACAAATAACAGTTGTAGTACTCCATCCCATGTATTCATCCAACAGTCCAATGTAAACAACATAGGTTTATGTAGTCTAGAGGATTTTCAAATTGTAATCGGCAGAGGTGCGGGATGATGATTTTCTAATGGTATGTTTAAGAAAGAAATAGGTGTAGGCAGAACAGTTTCATTGGTAGGCTCAGTTAATGGCTGAGCAGTTTGATGTTTAAAAGAGGAAGTAATTGTCTTGTTAAATTTTCATGTTCAAAAGATGTGTTTTATTCCATATTTTTCAGTTGAATATAACTACTATCTGTTAATCATACATGCCATTCTCTCTTTTGTTAAGTTGTGCTAATGAGCTATGTCATCCATATGTAATAGAGAATACATTAAATCATGATTTTTTGGAGAACTTTAACTAATGAGCTTTGCTTATAAGAGAAGAACTTTACTCTGCTTCCTTTAGTGATGTTAATATTATTTGTAGAATCTATTGCAGGTTTTTGCAGAAAAATCAAAGCACCTTTTTTCTCTCATCATATAGGGTAAAAGTCTCGGAAGGAAAAGGCAAGGGGAAGGATCAATGAGACACTGTTGATTCCTAGTCTTCCTCATCTATATTGTATTCTTAATGATTTCTATGTATCTCTCCCTTGAATAATAACACATTCATTCTTTTATTTTTCAACTTTACGCAATATTTGCAAATCAAAACATTTGATGGCTCATACACATATCCCGACCATCATGTGAATGTCTCGGATAAGTAAAATCAAGTGATAGTGAGGGAACGGCTTTTCCCAACACATTTATGTTTCCATTGTTGATTACTATGTTTTGGATTTTTTATGAATTATTTAGTAGTTTTGAGTATGAAAAAAAGAAATTTTTAAAAATACAAGAAAGGCTATAAGCTAACAAAATAATAAACAAACAGAAAAAGGCAAAAAAAAAAAAAAAGGAATAGCGACGGTTTTAGACGGACGCTAACTAAAAAAGACAATGCCGACGGTCTTAAACCGCCGGGAAAGGGTGAAACTAATTTTCTTACTTGCGACGGTTTGAAATTCTTTAACAACGGTTTCAAACCGACGCTACATCGCTTGCGACGGTTTGTGCGGCAGTTTGGAAAACTGTCGCTATTTTGTGCTGCCGACGCCAAGAACTGCGTCACTTGTTGAACCGTCGTAATATGATGTTGCGACGGTCAAAAACCGCCGCAAAACCCTTCCAGAACCGTCGCAAACTGGCAATTTTCTTGTAGTGATTAAGGAACATAAGTCAAAGATTACAAAATGACATCAATCAACCGTGTCACAAAACCAAAAAAAATAAAGAAACAACTACTTCATTCGATCCTTAATATAAAAAAGAAATTATTTTTTAAATTTATTGAATAATTTATGTATTTGATATATAATATAAATCAAATACTTTTGTTATTCAATAAATCTATTTGTTTCTTGATATTAAGGATTTAAGAGAGTAATAGTTTAACCATTTAAATATACTAAATGTTAGTTTATTTATTTCCATAAACCATGATTATTAGATGCTTCTAAATTGACCACATACTTGCTAGTCAAATAGAATGAATTCGCTTCTTTACTTGTTTTCTAAACATACAAATTACACCATCATAAAAACTATTATTTGATAACACAGAACTAATGTCTAACCAAATATAAAAAAAAAAACAAAAAAAAAAACTAATGTTTAACCAAGCTTGAAGATCCTACCATAACTATATAGTTGAGTTTCATATAATTGCATTTCATATAATTGAATTTTTATAATAGCTATATATCTCACCTTTACTAATTTTAACTTCTACATCTCTCTTTTGTAAAAAAAAAAAAGAAACTTCTACATCTCTCTTCATTTGAAATCATTATCACTTCCTAACTGAATTTTCATCTTCAATTAATTAACTTTGACTTCTGGCAACTAAGCTTTTGCATCCTTAACTCAATATAATTGCATTACTTGTTCTTACGTCCGACCCACTCTCATGTTTCGGGTATATGATGATATCAGGTCTTAAAATTTTAAAATCCTATAATAATAGTTATATATTTTAAATGTTCATAAAATATTATATGTACTTCAATAAATTAGTGGTAGACTATAAATTTTTTATGTGCAAGGTTTTTGGTTCAAATTCTTATAGTGCTATTTTTCTAAATAATTGTAATTCTAATAAATTTTAAATTAAATTAAAATTGATAAGTTTTTTGAGAAAAAATAGAATTGAAACTATTTCATATAGAATCATTCACAACTCAATCACTAGATCATTTTAATTTTCACATCAAATATAATTCTAGATTAATATGTCTTTTTTTAATGTTATAAAATAATAATAATAATTTTTATATATTATTTATAATTTAAATAGAATATAATTGTTTAGTTCTTAAACTTGTTCCATGTTAACTGTCCATTCATTCACTATAATTAGTATATTTTTGAGTATTATATATATTATTTATAATTTAAATAGAATATAATTGTTTAATTCTTAAACTTGTTTCGTGTTAACGGTCCTATAATTAGTATACTTTTGAGTAAGGTTAGACTCACTTGTACACTTGTGTTGTTTTGAGTATTTGCATTACTTATTGAAATTAACATACACTTTGTATAATTTTATTGGGTTGGGTTGGGTTAGGTTTTATGTGCCTAATTTTTTTTTCCTATAATTTTTGTTTCTTATATACGTATTATATTATCATGAGAATACTGTAGAAAATGAAAGTCTATTTAAGTGCCAACTATTTGGTATCTTAACTTATCTAAAAAAAATTTAAGACTTTGATTAATTTTACGAGTTGCTTGTATAAATAATAAAGTAGCACCATAATTTTATAGCAAGAGAACATGATCGAAAAGACTACAAAATAACGTTGAATCACATAATAACGCCATATATAATAGGCCTCTAATCCATTATAGTCCAACCATCATAAGGTGGGGGCAACACGTGGTAGCGGTGCCTTTTCACCACTTTTTCATAGCTTGCAAAAAAGTTATAATAACTCTTTTCAAGTTTCAAAGTCCTTTATCACCAAAAGAAAGAAAAAAAAATGGTAAAAGATATTGACTTTAGAGGCTCTTAAAAGAACAATAGTTCATACCGTCGGGGAGATAATAGGTTTGTTTGAGTTTTTACTAGGGATGAATATTGGTAGGAGGAGGTCATACTTAGGGTGTTTGATAATTTGGCATGTTGTTATTTGGACAATTTGGAATTTTTTAAATGACTTAATCTTTGATGATGATCTTTATCTGTTGAATATATTGTTGTAGGGTGAAACATTTTTCTTAGAAGTGGTATCTAGTCAAAAATCATGCCAGGCCTTGTTCTCTTTTATGAGCGGGAAGTTCAACCTATGTTGGAACCGTTAGAGTCATGTGTGGTGGTGATCCTAGGGCTTGCTTTTTGCCTTCTTTTATAGATTTCTTCTTTTCTCTCTTTTTTTGGACCGTCCACTGTTTTTGGGGTTTGGTTGCTCCCGGTCTAGTCAGGGGCTGCTAATTAGGAGATTTCTAGCTACGAGCTCTTTGTATTTTTTATTTACTTTTAAAATTCAGTACTTCTTGTTTTCTCTTTTATGGATTATTTTAGTATATCTGCTCTTTATTATTTGTATATAATTATATTTACCATTAAAAAAACACTTAAATTACAACATATTAATTATATCTGCTCTTTGTTGTTATATAGAATTTTTGTGCTTGTTTAAAATATTATTTGCTTAACAAAATGGACAAAAAAAAATACGTATTTGTGTACTTTTTTTGAGTATTACGTTCTTAGCATTATTCCCAAAGGTGAGGCAATGGAAAAAGGGGTGTTGGGGACCTTTTGACCAAAACAAGTAATGTAAATTCAACATACCATGTGCATGTTGTGGGGGTCCTAATTGAAGATTGGAGAGAGAATCGGCAAGATCCATTACTCATATGAATATTTGTACTATGAAAAATGAATGTGTTACATAAACGACAATGTATGTAGAATACAAAACTTATATATGAGAATCTTAAACATAAGAATGCATGTTATTATGTATCTTATATTATATATTGGTTACTATAAATAAAGTGTTTAAGCAACTAGCACATGCACATGCATGCATGCTCTTTATTATAGAATGGGGAATTATTTTACATTCATTTGTAAGATAATTAATGAGAACTTTTGGATTATGAAAAAAAAAAAAACTATTTTTAATGATAGATGAGATAATCAATAGAGTTGAGTACAGTGACGGAGCCAGAAATTTCATGGAGAGGGGGCACCATATATTTGTAGCATTAAATATATTTTATATTTCATTTATTAGCGCATAAATATATATATACATCACAAATTTTCTCTACGATCTGCCATATTTTGAAAATATTGAATGATTTTCTCATTTTCAATCTCAATAAAAACATCTTTATATAAGTAACTAAACAATCATTTAATCATTGATCCACCATGCTATTTTGCAACTCATTCTTGATAATCTTCATAGCAGAGAAAGCTCTTTCAGTAGTTGTTGTTGCCACATGTAGTATCAAGGATAACTTTAAAAAAAAATATACTAACAGATAAACAATATGTTTTCTTGTCTCTACTGTAATTTTATACTAATATATCACTAATCCCCTCTAATTTTGAAAATGCATCTTCACAACATACATCTATAAAATAATTTTTAAGTTGAAAATCTAGAGCCAATAATTGAATAGGAGAAAACTTTGAACGATAAAATTGAGCCAATAGCTAAATAAATATCAAAGTTATTGTTGAAAACATTCCAATCTCAAACAAGCAATAGCTAAACAATAGATCAAACTTTCTATTGGGTGATTAATTATTGTGGGCCTAGTTAGTCAAGTGTGAACACATGCATACTATATAAAAAAAATTCTCAAAATGTAGTGCAGGCTTGTGCCCCCAGGATGGTCTATGTGCCTCCGTCCCTGGTTGAGTATAATAGAACGGACAAGAATTCTATCTTACTACCGATCGCTAGTTGGTTTATTAGGGAGGATCATGGTTCGATTCTCCGCAATTACGATTGGAATGAGGTTGTAACCACTTAATGTCAGAACTGACCCCCGAACCAAATTAAACTGATGATGAAAGGAAAAAAATCCTACACCTTACTAAAGTTCGAGTCTCATATGGGAGAAGTGTCTATATTTGGTATCAACAATTAGAATCGGTCAAACATATTTATAGGCTTAAAACAATATGTTCTTAAAATTAGTAATGTGAATTAGTATTGACAAAACTAAAACAATATGTTCTTAAAAGTATTTTTAAAATGTGCAAGTATAACAATTTCAACTTATCTCGTTGTCGGAGTGATAACAACGATAGTAATTGAAAGTGAAAGGGAATTAGTGATGAACATATGATGATGGTGGAGATTAGGTATGAGTTTTAAGGAGCATTAGGTGAGGGGTAATTATCAATTAAACTTGATCAAATATATGCTTACTAACCGACAAATAAGGCCAAACGCATAGTGTAACAAAACAACGATTCATATCTAGGGATGGCAATGGGTAGGGTATGGGTAGGGTACTATAGTACCCATCCCCATACCCGCATATTGAAAAAATATTCGTACCCATTCCCATACCCGTGTGGGTAACAACCTTTGCCCCCGTCCCCATACCCTATGGGTATCTAGGTCCTCATACCCGTACCTGTTACCCGCATTTTTACTAAAAATAAATTGATCAATTATAAACTATCATATAATTTTAATAGAATTAAAAAAATTTCAAAGATTTTAATATTGACCAATGAAAATTATAAACAAAATTATTACTAACCTTATGTTAAAGTTCATATTTATGTTAAATATTAATATTATTTTTATATTATGTTATAAATAAACATTTTTATTAAAAATATGTAATAGTTTAGTAGAGTTGTATTGTTTTAAATTGATTTACATATATTATAATATAATAATATAAATAAAATAAATAAATATATATTATGCGGGTATGGGGCGGGGTGGGTACTAAGGTACCCGTACCCGCACCCATACCCGTTCATTTTTGCGGGTAATTACCCATACCCGTGCCCGTACCCAAAATACGGGTTTTTACCCTACCCGTTGTGGGTAATTTTTGTGGGTACCCTTTGGATATGGGTCAAATTGCCATCCCTATTCATAGCTTAATGCTTTGCCTATAAAAACATGTACTCTATAGCTTAATATTTTTAGCATTTACTTTTTGCTCATTGCACTTGTGTGGATTAGGTTGCACAAACGTGAAATCACAATCGCTTGTAACATTTGGAGTTTTGACCATAATAATTGAATGCATTTATATTATTATTATTATTATTTATTTTTATTTTTTTACCATTTTTTTAAGAAGCCAAAAAAATACCGTATATTAAACACTTTTAAGTATAAGTTGGGTCTAAATAAAATAAGAATTCATACATAAAAAATAATGTAAAAACAAAACATCACCCTATTATAAGCCCAAGCCCGGTTTTGGGTCAGGACAACCAAATTCATATTATTTGCACGAGACCTCTAAATACTCAGAGACGGTCTTGTATAAGTCCATGCAAGTTTTTGAATTTAACATCCAATAATTTATATTATGTCATAACAACAACATTTTTTCTCCTTTTAACTATCACTAAATTTTTTCTCCTTATAACATATGAATTTTTTCTCCTTTTAACTATCTTATGTTATATGAGTTTTGTTAATAAAAGTGTTCTTTGTTGCTCAAAAAAAAAAAAAAAACTATCACTAAATTTAAATTTAGATGCTGAAAATCAACTTTTAATAAAAAAAATTATTTTGACTAAAGACTCTATTATTTCTATCTTTCTAAGTAGAGCAAACAAGACTATATTGATGACAACACAACTTTATTAAATGATATAATCCATACATTCAACTGTATAAGTACGTATGTACCAAAAAAAATCCATGAATGTACCCCAACAAAACTATGTAAGTACTTTCTATCAAAGAAAAAGGTACGGTTAAACTCATTTGTCATGCTACTCGTGAACACCACAAACTCAGCTAAAATCCCCAACTAACATGTACTGTATTTATTTAGAGATGACCATAAAGATAGTGCACTGCCAATAAAAGAGGAAGAGATTTTGGGAAATATATCTCTCTTTTTAGTTGTTTTCTTTATATTTTTGTTTTGGTAAACGGAGGAAGAGATTTTTTTTGGTAAAATTTTATATTTTGAAAATATTAATCGAGACAAATTGAACAATATCTTATATGCTACAAGTAACATTTATTTTTATGTATTAATAAAATAACATAGTCAAAGTAGGTTATATGAATAGTGCACATGATTCTCAAACAACACTTAAAAATGAACGGAGAGCATAATTAATATTATTTGTATTACTCTCGATTCACTATCTTTCGCTTTGCATTTGTGGTAAAGGTGAACACACCAATACATGATAAGAATATTTTAGTCAAATTATCTTTCTCGCTTTTTCATTTGTACACTTTTCTTAATCTATGTGAATTGATCAACTATATAAATTATTTTGAAATTGGAGAGAATAGTAGTTACAATGGGATTGTCCATTAAATTCTTTGAAAAATGCTTTGAAATTATTATAAGGAGAAAAAATCTTCATCCTTTGTGTTACTTGAAAGTTGCCACACATGGTGTGTCATGTTTACTTTTTGGTTAATATGGTTGTTTGGCAGAGGTTGAGTAGACAAAATATTGATGCCTTGATTAAGAGGGCCAGTGTACCCTGCCCCATTTATTGATGGCCCAAGGCAGAACAAGATCTGGAAATTTTCTCATCCCACCCACTCACTTTTTCCCCTACTCTCTAAAAGATTTGGAAAATGATTTCCGAATTTTTTATAGTGTAAATTTTACACTAAAAAACAGTTCAGAACGTATTTTCCGAATTTTTTTAAGTGCGCTAGGGGTAGGGGAGAAATGTTGTGGTGGGTTGAGAAATTTTCCAAGAGCAGCTGCTACAAGGGTTTAGGGCCACTGTTGTATATTGGGCTTACAAGTGATTTGTCCAATATTATAAACAATGACATTTTTACTCCCCCATACTTAATTTCCTCACCTCCCACATATTTTTAAATAATAAAATAAATAACATTTTTCACCTTTACCTACCTTCAGATTATATTCACATTAAATTTTACATAAAATAAATTAAGTTTTTTTTTTTTGGTACATTAAAATAAAGTAAGTTAACGAGGTTTATAAAATATATTTGAAAAATTTTAATTGTTGATTTTACTCTCATATCCTCATGTGCTTAAGTCCTAACAATTGATGTTTTTATTGAGAGTTGGGTCAAAGAAATAGCTACATATAGGTTGAATTAAGGTGTTCCACCGAATGTTGATAGGTGAGTGAAGCCATCTAAAAGGAAAGGGTTACCATCAGGTCAGTATCGATTGAGTGAAAGTCATTGTGAACGCTGACTCTTAAATAGTGTGACAATGTTAGAAGTTCCACATCGAATAGATAAAACTGTTCAATATTATGATACTTAAGCCACGAGACTCCTATTTATTCAATTTTACATTAAATGTACTTTTGTACAATAAAGTATATAACTATGTGGAGGCGAAATGCTTAGGTATGGGTATGATGTATATCATTATATTATATTTAAGCCCTTCTTTCTGACCCAAACAAACTACAAGCATTCAGCCCAATTCATTCTTCAATTCACAGTAACCTGTACATTGGATTTTTTTTAAGTAGTCTAGTGACTAGAAATTTCATTCTTAAAGTGAATAAGTGAATTGTGTGGGGTTTGCATATAAAATGTGATATCTCTATCAACTAAACTAAGCTCACGAAAATGGAAAAACTATTTAATCCTAGACGGCTTTTTTGTTTTTAAAAATAATATTTATATTTATACATCAAAATCTTTACAATATTAATTTTTACACTTAATTTGTTTAAAACATAGACTAAAAAATGTGTTGAATAATCGAATTTTAAATATATTATTTTCTTGAGGAAACGTTATTTGTTATCCTTAAATTTTTGTTGCAGTGCATACTGGTAAGTTTGAGTTGGGAAGCTTCTAGGAATATACACAAAGGACAATAATAATTCCAAATTTGAGGTGGGAAGCATCATAGAAATTTCTCAGTATATTCTCCCCTGGGACCTCACTGATACAAGCTTAGGAATTTCCATTTTCAACTCTTTTAACGTTTTCTTGTAGTATCTTTTGGATAGATGATTTTTAACAAAAATAGAAGATAAGAGAGGATTTTTTTATTTTTATTTTTAAATTAGGAAAGCAATGAAATATTTCTATTTTTTTTAAGATTCGTAATTTGAGGAACACTAATCTTATCATGCACTAAAGACATCCGGTTGTTTTTATTTTACTAGGACTTCATTACTTACTTTTTTTTAAATATTTAATTCTAAATTTTCCTAAAAATAGATTTAATTCTAAACATTTGTTAGGAACAAACAAACATTAAGTAAGGTTTTACATTCGAATCTTCCTTTAAAAAAATAGGCAAATGCTAAATAGTGCCCCAGGAGCATTGGTTAAGAATTTAAATTTAGAAGGTTTTTCTTGAGTATTGTGTAGTCAACACATGAAAAGTCTAAATTTTGATTGTTTCAATACATAACTTTTCCTTTATTTCTTCTTTTAGCTCCTTAACTAGTGCCCCCGGGGCACTAGTTAGCAAGACCCAAAAAAATATTGAGTTCAAGTAGTTAATAAGTACAATTTCGCACTAACTTTAGATGAATCTTTAATTACTTCGCGGCCGAACTCTGAATTACTTGACCTCTTTCCCCATAAACTATAGGTTAATTAATTAAAAAAAAAAAATGTTAGGCATAAGCATAGTACTAGTAACTAGTAGTATGTTAAGATGATAATATTGCCCCATGTCAATGTGTTTCCTTTGATCAAAAGAATCTTCCAGGAAAGTTCCTAGATGGTAACCAAATTCATGCTTTATATAAGAACGATTTTTATTAATGGGATAATTCACTGCAAAGTAGAAAGCTAATTAATTAAGCTGATCAATGCAGGTGCTTGATTCATCAATAGAACAAGAGTGAAAAATGTCTTACAAAATGGAAATTGAAGAAGTTTGTGAATCACAAGCACTTCCATTGCTCTCATTGAATCATGTCTCACTTTGTTGTAGATCAGTTTGGGAGTCTATGAAATTTTATGAAGATGTTTTGGGCTTTGTTCCCATTAAACGACCATCTTCTTTCAAATTTACTGGAGCATGGTTAGTCACTTTATATTATAATTTATATATCAATTTTTTGCTACATAAAATATTAGTGTAGTTACTTTTTTTTTTATTTTGTAGGTTTTATAATTATGGTATTGGAATACATTTAATTCAGAATCCAGAGATTGATGAATTTGATACCTACATAAATGAATCAAGGCCTATTAATCCCAAGGATAACCATATCTCATTCCAGGTAAAAACATATATTTGCAATTGTGACTTGAAATGTTATGGAAACAAATTTGTTGAGCTAAAATTTTTTTTATGTAATTTTTGAAAAAATGCTAGTTATTAGTTTTGCATGAATGGACCCAATTATATATATATATATATATATATATATATATATATATATATATATATATATATATATATATATATATATATATATATATATATATACACACACACTGTATTTACGCAGTTAACATCTCTAATCCAACCATGGTTGAATGACCTAGATTTCGAGCACATATTTTTTTAAACACGATTGTTCATACAATACTTTTTAAAGAACACTTAATACAACCTATATAAAAAAGATTGCACATTATGGGTGGAGGTTCAACCTCGCGCTAATAATGTAACATACTATACGAACTAATATTTGTTTACTGAAAAATATATGGCCCACATCGATCGCGATTGATGATTGGTATGTCTAACAACTTTTTCTTTTGCAATTTGGAATTGTGCAGTGTACGGACGTTGAACTTGTTAAGAAGAGATTGGAAGAAAAGGGGATGAGATATGTTACAGCATTGGTAGAGGATGAAGGAATCAAAGTGGACCAAGTTTTTTTCCATGACCCTGATGGCTACATGATTGAGCTATGCAACTGTGAGAATATCCCAATCATTCCTATTTCTTCATGCTCTGCCTCTTTCAAACCTAGAAGCCATAGTTTTAAGAGATCTACTTCCAATTCCAAGTGTGGATTCATGGAGAATGTTATGATGCAAAGCTTGAGCATGCACATGATGGACTTTGCCTTTTAATTTGACAAAAGTCAAGAACATTAAGCCTATGTTTGGTATTAGGTGACTACGCCAGAATTATGGTGATCCATCGTGAAATTTTTAAAAAATTATGATGGATCATCGTAATTCAGACGTATTTGCGTGATGTCGAACATAGACTAATTCCACTTACTTTTTTTGGTTACTATTAGATAGGAAAAGTTATTATCAGTGTCTAGTGCAAATGGTTGGTCAACAAATTTTGTAAGTGTTGTAAATTATGAGGTATTGAATTTTATTTCTAATTATTAAAAAAAAAATAAGATAATAAAATTGTGTTAATCAAAATGGAACAAAATATATGATAGGTTGGAGGGCAATTAAGAATGTAAGATTGTTATTGATAAATGTTTAGATGTATCCAAAAGTTGTTGGTCTTGATTTAATTGTAAGGGAAGAGTGTGGTCCAAAGAAAATTTGTATTGTACATGTATTTGTATTTGTACTATGTGGTGTTTAAAATAATAAGAAATTGTGAGATATTTCTATTTGTATCTTAGGTTTTTTGGCACGAGGCAATGAGTGGTGAAATTTGTAGCTTGCCAAAATTGTATTGCTTCCACAAAGTGCAAAGTAAAGTCGGCAAGGGTACAAGGTCCCCAATTGTATGGTTCAAATTCAATGTAAAAAAGTATAGCAACATTTAATTTGTGATAAATTTGTGGGTATGAAATGCAAAGAATGTCTATCAAGGAAAATGCAAATAATAGTGTTCACATAAAGGTGTTCGTTAGTAGTTTAAAATCTTGAAGACTCTTGCTTGTTTCGTAGTTGCAGCAGTAATATCCTATTGGGTAATATTCTTTTTTTTTTTTGTGAGTAAAGAGGACAAAGCCCAAAGAGAAAGAACAACTACAGAACTACTCTAACACTCCTAGGCATGCAAGCCCCGGATACATCATCAAAGAGGAGTTGTTGGAGTTCCCTAGGAGGATCCTCCAAAATTCTCACATCATATGAACTCTGGTTGAGACTAAAACTAGCTAGCCAATCCGCACATCTATTTCCTTCGCGCCATGTGTGTTTAAACATAACGTGCCACTGTAGGTTCGAAAGGTCTTGGATACGATTAACCAAGATAGGAGCTTTTCCATTGAGCTTGCACCTTCCCGTTACCATATCAATCAGAAGCTTGGAGTCACTTTCCACTATGAGGTGTGTATACCCTTGTCTTCTCGCCATTTCCATTCCTGTATACATTCCCCACATTTCAGCATGAAGGGTAATTAACTAATTGTGCTTTTTCATATATAATTGCAGTAATGTCCTATTTGGATAATTATGGAGTATTACATAAATCAGAGAGGCGTATTTTCCATGTTAATTTAGGATTAAGTTTGGTATAAAATATAAAAAATTTATAATTGTTAATGAGAAAAATTAGCTTCTTTAGTCTATGTAATTTTTTCAAAGTATCACTTTACAAAATAAATGGGATCTACCAAACTGGAGAGCATGATCACGAACATTGTTAAGAAAAACACAAGATACGTCTAACTATTTAGCGATCGATTTTCACACTTCTCCATAAAAAGCACATTCAAAATATGAGAAATATTTTTCTATTTTCCACAATTTCCTAAACATAATAGAGAATAAACATTTAAAATTTCACGTCACAATAAATTGTCCTTTGTTGAAAGCATGTAATTAAATAAACGCCAAGCAAAAAAAGACATTTTCAAGGAGACCAATTTATTTCACATAACTGCCTGCAATTCTGATAAGACCATTTAAGACACGTGTGTGAGCATCTGTTACACACCATTCACCGAATATTCACCCTTATAGTCCAACGCCAAACTCATCTATCCAAAATATTAACGAGCAAAACAAAATTAGTCAAGACCAAACAACACTCCTCCAACAACTCTTTCTCGCATACAAAAAGCCACTATCTCCACCTCCACCCACCTCACATAGTAATTCCTCCAAAAGTGTAACCAAAGCAACAAAGAAAATTGCTTTTTTCACCCCCCATGTTCCTCTTAAACCCCCCAAAAATCCCAAAATAACCTTGAATTTGGGGGGTTTAGGAAGCTATGGATCTTAGGATCCGAAATATATTATGTTTGGTTCGTGGGATCCGAAACAAGCCAATTATAGATGGGAACACGTTTGGGGGGGGGGGGCGAAAATTGTGTTTATACGTTGGTTTGGAGTCTACAATCCAAAACCAATTATGTTTGGATTCTGCGAACCGAAATGGTCACAAAAATCACAGGTTTGGATCCTGCGAACCGAAATGGTCACGAAAATCACAGGTTTGGATCCTGCGAACCGAAATGGTCACTAAAATTACAGCTTTGGAGTGTACAGTCCAAAATCAAGTTTTCTGCAGAAATTTTTTACAGTTTTACAGGCCAACATTATGCATGTTCGGAATTTGCTCTTTTGCACTAAATTAAAAGTTAAAAATAACCATTGTCATTACATACGATAACTTCAAACATAATCAAATAAATCACAACTTCAAACTCTAAAACGTAAATTACAACTTCAAACTTAAAAACAATTCAAGCAAAATGAGTTCGTCTTCATTTGGCTCCATCTTCATTTGTCTCTCACAACTATAGGATCATCTTCATTTGTTTCCATCTTCATGTCACCTTTTTCATTCTTCATGAGTTCGTCAAACTCAACCATCCGGTCCATAAATGTATCCTCCCAAGTCTCAGTCTCTGGCACCCTATGATTTTTCCATTCCTTACAAGTTGGAGGCAGTGGACACCCAACCTTCAATTTAACATATACAAAATGGTTTGGAACCATACCAACACACATAATGCGTGCAGATGGATCCAACGGTGGACATCGATGTTTGTGGGTTCAACTACATTAGGTTGTGCAATGTCGGGTTCATCGATGTTTGGTTTCATTTCAAACGGAGGTTCGGCCATCACAAACCCTACCTATCACAATAAATTTCAAAATTATTAAAAGTTGTCCAGTTTGGCATGTGGGATCCGAAATGGGTTCGGATTGTATGAGCCAAACGCGACTGCGATCATAAAACCATGAAAATTGAAAAAATTAACGGTTAAAGTGCTTATTACCTCTTGTATGACTCCGATTGAGTATTGCGCCCCTCTTTGAGTGAATAAACATTGCTTTCAAGTCTCTGATACGCCAAAAAAATCGCCCTAGCTCCAAAGCTCCCAATTGAGTGTCCAAGTGGTTATGAAAGTGCAACTTCTGAAATATAGGCTATATAGACTCTATTCGGATCCTACACACCGAATATGAGTGTTTCCGGTTGGTAGAATCCGAAATGATGCAAAATTTTAAAAATCAAAGCATTTCGGATTGTACAGTCCAAAATCAAGTTTTCCTGGGCAAATCATCAACGATGTACAAGTCAGGCATAGCCAGCCAATGGCTTGTTTAAACTGGTTTCGGATTGTATGGTCCATATCAAACAAGTTTCGGCTTCCATACTCCAAAACTGTTAAAAATAAGGATGTTCGGATTGTACAGTCCAAACCCAGGTTTTCCAGGGCAAAACATCACGTACAAGACAGGCATAACCGGCCAATTGCTTGTTTAAACTGATTTCGGATTGTATGGACCATAACAAACAAATTTCGGATTCTAGAGTCCAAACGCATTTATAGGGTCAAAATGGTCACTTTGAGGTCCTTGGAGGAAACAATGGGAAAAAAAAGCAATTTTCAGCAACAAATATCTAGTTAAACAAAACATGGTAGCTTTTAAAATGTGAGTCATTTCTGTGGTGTCCATTTCTACATCTAATTTGGGAAAGTTCTTCTAGGAGCAACAACAATTATTGATTTATTAATGTTCTTCTAATTATATATGGACTCGTGTGAACAGCAATGTAGAGTCTATTATTTGTTTTTTTGCTAAACTATAGAAAGTTGTTTAAAATTATTGACTCTTTCACATGTCACCCTTCACTAGCATACGTACATAGATATCGATCAATCCAAAACCACCAAGCTCTCTAAACTGCAAATAATTTATTGCACAATAAAATCATTGCGATATTATGTTTCTCTCAAAACGGAAATTCTTTTTTGGCTTAATTACACATTTGGTCCCTTACGTTTATTTTAGGTTTCAATTTGGTCCCTTACGTTTAAAAAGTATCAATTTGGTCCCTTACGTTTATTTTAGGTTTCAAGTTAGTCCTTTCCGTTAGTTTTTTCACTAACACTGTTTGAACAGTACACGTGTCAGCATGTCCAAGTGCCACATGTCAGTCCACATATGCAAATTGACTGCCACATATGACAAAATTAACGGAAAGGACAAACTTGAAACCTAAAATAAACGTAAGGGACCAAATTGATACTTTTTAAACGTAAAAGACCAAATTGAAACCTAAAATAAACATAAGGGACCAATTGTATAGTTAAGCCTTCTTTTTTGATAAAAATAAAATCCCAAAAGGGGGATGTTGGGAGATAAGCTATGGTTGAATTATTAATTATTTTTCTAATTCTATAAAATCCCAAAAGGGATGTTGGGAGATAAGCTATGGTTGAATTATTAATTATTTTTCTAATTCTAAAAACCTAAGGACACGTGTCAATGGTCTCCTAGAATTTTTGGATTTTCAATAGATTATGAGTCACATTTTGGAATTTTGTCATCATCCACATATTCCGCATTTGTAGATCTAAATTGTTAGATAAAGAATGGACCACACTTATTTTCATTTTATTTATGAAAAGACCACACTTAAAAATTAAAATGGTTTTTAGTCAAAAAAAAATTAAAATAGTTTCTTTACCTGGAATTTTTTGAGATAAATTGTAAATTTTATAAATGAAAATTGTAAAGTTTTTTTATTGAAGCAAAGTGATGGCTCAAAAATTAGACAAAAGAGCTCCCAACTATGTTGGCACTTATGCATTTAATTTAAAAGCGAGTCAACACATAAATATTATAAAAGAGAAATAATGAAAAATAAAACTTGAGGGAGGATTAGACCAACATCCAAATGGGTTGCTAAAAAAAATACAAATACATAATTAAATGGCTTACTTGTGTCCACAAATTCTAGCTCAACTGATAGAAATATCGAAATTGCTAATATCATATATCAGGAGCGGGGTTCGAACCGCGATTACTCCACTTTATATGTGTCAGTTTTCAATGGAGTTGTCATTTCGTCTATTAACTAAAAAAAGCCTTGTGAAATTCAAAAGAAAAAACTAGGTGAAAGAAAAAAAAAAAGTGAAGTGCTCCAAACCAATATTAACAAGAAAATGCATTAGTACATATATTAGAGTGTGTATCCTACCGTCGAAAGTCTAAAATATTCAAACCAATATTAACAAGCCTGTCATCACATTAATTTCCTTCTCGAAAAATATGAGCGATAATAAAAGTCATTCTTTTGGTAAGATCAACCCAATTCAACCAACAATTTCGAAGCATCCGAGCACCATTGATTTTCTTCTTAAAAGATTGCATTTAATTTCATGAAAATGAGAAGAAACAAAAATCTTGAAAAGTATAATTGTTATTGTCAAAAAAAAAAATATAATTGTTTGTTTTTTCTCTTATAGTTGTAGGACCAAACGCTTATCACTACACCAAAAGTGATTGTTATTAGTGAATGCGCGATTTAATATACTTATAGCATAGAGTTTTTTAAATGGTTGCGTCTAAGTGTCATAGGTTGGGATGTTAAGCCCATCAAATTTTCAGGGTGACGTTAGATTAATTTCAACATTTGGGCCAAGAAAGATGATATTTATTTATTCTTATATTTTAAGAAGGAGAGAGTACATTCTAAAAAATCTTAATAAATACGGATATTATATTGTGGGAAATTAAAGAGCTTGTTTAATTATATATATATATATATATATATATATATATATATATATATATATATAATGTCACTTTAATTAATAATTAAAAAATATATACTTTTTCTATAATTATTCTTAATATAAGTCACTTCTAAACTACTAAATATATTAATCATTTTTCTTTGATACTAAATATGTTAATTTATCCCGTGAGTTTAGTTCAATTGGTAGAATAACATTATAATGTATGAGATTGAAATTTGAACTCTCATCATCTCACTTAAGGGTGAAATTTTTAACCACTAAATTATTTTTAAAAAAATATGTATCATTTTTCTTTGGTGGTGGTTGAACAAGGAAGAGAAGGCATGAGCATGACTAAAAGGCAAATATTAGGGTGAACAACTATAAGTAAACAAACAAAAATACAAGAAATTGGGTCCCATGTGAGATAAGTAAATTGGTGGTTAAGAATGAATGAAGAGTTGGTGTCAACCCCACATTGGCTTTGAACTTGTGGCTACCAAGTAACATCATAGTTGACAACACAACACAAACATCATTCAACAAACAATACTCTCTCTCTCTCTCTCTCTCTCTCTCTCTCTCTCTCCTCATATTCATTTTTTGATTATTTCTATTATTTGTGTCTCTCTTTGCATTCTCACATCTCAAAAATCAAACCCTTCAAAACCCAAAAAACCAAAAGGTCCCCCCAACACCTTCAAAATCCTACAACTTTCCATCATCAACAACCACCACCACCTTCATCAAACTTCATCACAACCCAACATCAAATTTTAATAAAAAACAAAACTTTCTTACATACCAACATGGATTTGGTGAATATCTGTCTTTTTTTTTTGGTCTCTTCTTTATTTTATTTTTTTTCTATTATTATTATTATTCTTGTTCTGTATCTGAATTCAACTCTGTTTCTATTTTTGTTTGTTGAATTTTTTGAAGCAATGAAAGTGAGAGTGTTTAATTATGCGAACGCTTTGTGACGCTTGTGAGAGCGCTGCTGCTATTGTTTTCTGTGCTGCTGATGAAGCTGCACTCTGTCGTGCTTGTGATGAGAAGGTATCTTTATCATTAATATTTGATTTGATTAATTTCTTATAATCACTATTCGAGTTCATCTTGATTCTTGTTTTTGTTTGTTGTTATGATATGATTTTTTTTTGTAAGTGTAATGTTTCATTATTAATGTATCAATATTGAAATATGAAATCTTGCTTAACATGAAGAATTTCATTTATGTTGGATTAAGTTAAAGATTGGAGGGACCACTTGCAATTTAGTTTCATAATTCTTGTATGATGTGATATTTTTTGTGGACTTGTGTAAATTTGAAATCTAAGGTCTGAGTTTAGCGGTAAGAGTTTGACTTTATAACAAAGTTTAAATCGTCTTGGAGACGGTTAAAAAATGACCATTATGCCCATTTTTTTCTGAAAAAATCTAAGTTGGTTTTTAAATTAATTTGGAATTTGATTTTGATTGACTTTCCTAGTCAATGTCTTTCGACCAATGGCTTAATGTTTGGAACTTATGGAAATGGCAGGTTCATATGTGCAATAAGCTAGCTAGTAGACATGTTAGGGTTGGTCTTGCAAGTCCAAGTGATGTGCCGCGCTGCGACATATGTGAGAATGCACCTGGTAAGAAGTTTCATCTTTTTACCCTAGTTCTTCCTAATCTTCTTTTGTTGCTTATGTGCTTAATTGTCTTTTCAATGTCGTTGTAGCTTTCTTTTATTGCGAAACGGATGGAAGTTCCCTTTGTTTGCAATGCGATATGATAGTTCATGTTGGTGGTAAAAGAACACATGGAAGATATCTTTTGTTTAGGCAAAGAGTTGAGGTGTGTTTATCTTTTATCCAAATTGAATTGGTCCTATTTGTTAGATTCATACCGTCTTTTTAGAAAGACAAATGTTAGTATATTAGTTGTTATGTTCGTACTTTTTCCTTCCCCAGGATTTGAACCCTGATCTTTTAACTACTTCAACTCTTTTAACTCTCATCTTCGTACCTTAAAATGTATAATATCTCTTTGTTCCATAGTTTCCAGGTGATAAACCTAGTAATGCCGACAACCCAGCTTCACAACCTTTGGATCCCGGTGATATTAAAAGAGGACAAAGTCCGCTTCCCAAACAAAAATCAGGAGAGAAGCAACAAAATAATCATCGGATGCCTCCGGTTCCAACTTCAGAACCTGATGCTGGTGGAAATACTAAGATGGACAATAAATTGATTGATTTGAACATGAAGCCTAACAACAGAATACACGAACATGCATCAAATCATCAGGTTAGAGTGCATGCAAAGTAAATTTTGTTCGGCTGAAATTGATAAACATATTGGCTGTTGCTATTAGTACACATTAATCACACTAAAATATGAATCATTTCTAATTAGTGGTGCTAAATTAATCTCTAATGCATTAAATATTGTGAACTTGTTTGTATAGCTATTAGCCGATGCTAACGTAGTTATGATTGGGATATGGGACCGAAACTGCAATTTCATGCGATTGTTGAATTACTTTATGATTATCTACGAATGAAACTTGTCACAGTTGAACTTGAATTGAATCTTCAAATTTTTTGAACTATTCCGATGAATGAGTAATCATCCACCATGCTGGATCTAGTTCCACATTTCACTTCACAGGTGAATCAGGTCCCATGGATTTGTGCAGCAAGCAATCCATGTGTTCACACATTTAGCATATTGGTGACGTTGGATTGAGATCAGACGGTCCAGATTTCAAGCTCGGTATTTCAATTTTTCTTAAAAATCAAAATAACATTGAAATCTAGATTGCCTGATCTCAATCCAACAACCACCGAAGTGTTGACTATGTCAATGTGTGGAATTGCCGGCTGCAGCAAATCCAAATCCGACAAATAGAGATTATTCCTTTTTATTGTGGTTTGAAGTATCACCTTAAAAAATGTATGAAACTTATTTTGAATTTTTTCTGACTGGTTCTTTATTATTATTTTTTGAACGACATCCATTCATCTTTCCGTCTTCAATGCAATCATCCAACGCCCGGATGAAGTAGAAACTTTTAAGTACATGTTCGATTTACCGTTACACATACATATTGATTGACATATATATGCATCTCAAAAATGCTTTTTCTTTTCTTGGCAGCCATAGGTCTCACTACTAGACAACACGATTCGGACACCAGAAATCTCTCAAAGGCAAAAGCTTCATGTTGCTCTCATGCATGTTAATTACAAAAGTGGCATGTTCTATTAACATCATATTATGGCAAATGAAGCATTGGAGCATCAAAGTCTGAAGAATTTGTTCTCTCATGTAGGAATTTAGTGTTAGTTCAACACATAGTATCTGTACTTCAATGAATTGCTAACTATACATATGTTTTTCAATGAACTGTGTGTTGAATTTTGTTTTTAGTTTCAGTTTTGTATGTGACATTTGTGCATCTCCAGAACATAGTGGATAATACTTCTTTTATTTTTTTAAATAAAATAAAAAATGTGTTTAGCCAAATCACATTTGATGGCAGAAATCAAAGGACTACATTTTGTGAATTATTAGGCATCCATCAATCAATCTTTAAAAACACCATGCAATATTTAAAAATTTGGTGTTCACGGTTGATGAACTACATTGAACTAGAATGAAAACCTATACAGCTATGCGAATGTTTGGAACTGCGGCCAAAGTTTTTGCATCTTGAGACCTTCTTGCCGTAAGAACTAGGAAGCTATAAAACACAGCTTCTATGTTGATGTGGTACTTTGACGTGGTTTTTCTAAACGCGTTGCATGACTGAACAAGTGATATTGTATATATTTATCTTTTTTTTTTTATCTTCTAAAATTTCAGTACATTTCAAAAATAAACTAAAAAACAAAAGGATAATGTATTTGAGATCAACATTTGATGTACAATAATGATTTACTTTTCTAAAATGTATTCCTTCAAAGAGTCAAATTGTTTATTGAGCATAGAAGGAACCAAATAATTGAAGGTTATATTTGAGCTAACATTGTTGCTATTGGTAGAAGAAATAATCAAACTAATTGTATACTGATTAAGATTGATAATGATGTTAAGAGTGCATTTGTTGTATAAATTCAATGCATGTTTGTGTTTTGTGGTGTGTATGAGGTTTGTGTGGTCTCCTTATAGGAATAGCTTTTGGAAGACTCCACTCGCTTTCTTGTTTCAATTGAACTTGTCAAGCTGCGGATTACATTAACCAACCGACATCATTTTTTTCTTCTTGAATTGTACGGACTACGGACTCCTTTCGTCCTAAAAATTATAAATAGTTTTTCGAAAAAAATATAAAATAATTTGATTTTTAAGTCAAAATTTTGGTTACTTTTATCTTTATCTTTTAAAATGTAAAAAGTTCACATCTTATTCCTCTCATTTTAAGAAAATTCTAAATTTCAATGAGAATTTTTTTTTCAAGCATGTTTTGAACTCAATTTTTTTATTATTATTTTGGACCAAAGTTTATACTTTTAAAAAATACTAAATATCCAATTTTTTTATTATTATTTTGGACCAAAGTTTATACTTTTAAAAAATACTAAATTGTATATTTGCCTCTTAACTTTCATAAATTTGTTATTTTGGTCTTCTAACTTTCATAATAACACTTTTGACTCTTTAATTTAAACTTGTTTTGCAAAAGAGATTCCCACTAAATTTGACCAAGTCATGCATCTATGTTTTGCAGTGACTCATATGACAAGCTGGTGTGGCGTCTGAGTCATTGTCCATGTATGTCTTGTCCTTGACAAAGTCAACAAGCGTCGATCTTTTACAAAATGAGTTAAAGTTAGTGGCTAAAAGTACTATTATAAAAGTTTTTTTGAACAAGGAGTGCTATTATAAAAGTTATGAACCAAAATAGCAAATTATCACGATTTGGAAATAGCAAAATAGCAATTTAACCTTTAAAAAACGACGATCAAAATAAAAAAAACAAACATTTTTAAACCGTCAAAAATTGAAATTTATCACGATTTGGAGATTTAATCCATTTATTTATTTGCAATTTTTTTTATCGCCTAGATTTGAATTTAGGATTTAATATATACACTATTTAGTCTTTTTGTATAAGAGACAAATATCTTTTTAAATTTGTTGAATAATACATCAATTATTCAATTAATTTTTTTTTTACACCAAATTATTCAATTAATCTAAAAATACAAATCTTTATAAAAGAGAACAGGAGAAAATATTATAACAATTTTTAGTCAATCGTAACCATTAAATTATTAAAATGTTTGACTAATCATATTGTATATAAAATCACCCATATGATAAAATAATCTCTTGAACTTTTTACTTACTAAATTTTACAATAGAAATATGCTAAAATGAATCGACTTTCTATTTTATTATTATTTTGAGAATTTTTTTTTTCCTCTTCCATATTTTAAATTTTACTAGTAAAAAATAACATTTTCTAATTTATTTATTTCTCTAGTCAAAAGTCAAAATCCTCGTTAATTCATTTTCAAAGGTTAGTAGAACACGTGGAAAAGATGAGACAGTGTTGGACGATGACGAAGTTACCGTGTTTGTCGGTGTTTCTGTTACTTCTGTTCTTCTCTACGGTGGATGCAACACCTCGTTCGCTACAACATCGTTTGTCTGAATCTAAAACTGGAAACAGCAACAATTATCTGACCAAGGAAGAATTATGGTTTTCCCAAACTCTCGACCACTACTCTCCCTATGTACTTGTCTCTTCTCTTTTCATCTCTTTGTTTGTTACTTACACTGTTATGCTCCTAATAATACTAAATTCAAGATTTCTATGTGTAGTACCTTATTTTGCATATTAAAGTCTTAACAGTACTCAATATGACCTATATTGAATTGAATTCACATAATATCACATTTTGAGTGCCTTTAATTAGCTAAACAAAATAAGTGACTAGACGTTACAACTTTAGTTGTGCTGTGTTTGATTTTAAAATTGTTTCTGGGACCGAAGAAATTGGAGGATCAGGCACCGGACAAAAACTGAAATTTCTGTGGACGCCGGTCTGTTTGTTCCCTTTGCCTATAGAAGTATAATTTATTTGATTGATTTTTCTTATTTGTATGCTGCATCAATGCACTACAGGATCACCGCAAATTTCAGCAGCGTTACTATGAGTTCCTTGACTATTTTCGGATTCCGGATGGACCGGTTTTTTTGGTGATCTGTGGTGAATATTCATGCAATGGGATAAAAAATGACTATATTAGTGTAAGTTGTTGTTCTTGGTCCAATTTTGTACTATCATACATATTGCCTTTTGTTGCTCAATATTTGTTGTCCTAATAAGCCTCGATTGAGTCCGATATATCATAGTCACCAATAAGATTGACTGTCTTTCTTTTAAATATATTGTGGCTTTTATGAAGCTAATATATATTAATCTTACATAATAATATATATACATGTGTTTTACTTTTTAACATAGGTTCTGGCAAAGAAGTTTGGAGCAGCCGTGGTTTCTCTTGAGCATCGCTATTATGGGAAAAGTTCGCCATTTAAATCTCTGAAGACAGAAAATTTGAGATATCTTTCATCGAAGCAGGCGCTGTTTGATTTGGCTGTTTTCCGCCAGAATTATCAGGCAAGTTACCTTCCTGTTAAATGAATGCAATCAAATAGTACCTTAAGAAAGTATTTGAAAATGTTTAGATATCTAGGTATCTAGTTCATGCATAATTATAAGTTACTTAAAATCAAATTATAGAATTTATAAACTTACAAATGCTTGCTGTAAAGGGATTTGAGGATTTCTTTGATTGTTTTCTGTAACTCAATTTAATAAATCCATATATTTAGTACTAGTTGCGCTGCATTGCATGTAGTACTAAATGAAATAATCTTGGTGGATCCAAAACTGGTAGTGTATTCTTGCAGGACTCCTTAAATGCAAAGATTAATAGAACAAAAATCGGTAATCCCTGGTTTGTATTCGGTGTCTCATATCCTGGAGCCCTCAGTGCATGGTTCCGTCTTAAGTTTCCCCATTTAACATGCGGAAGTCTTGCAAGTTCTGCAGTTGTTCTTGCTGTTTACAACTTCACAGAATTTGATCAGCAGGTGAAGATAGTGATTTCGCCTTCTTGGCAATATTTTTTTGTGTGTCACAAGATGGTGAACATTTTACAAATTTCCCTATATTTTAGTGTCGAAGTTTAGATTTCTATCTTTAATATGCAGATTGGTGAGTCAGCAGGTCCTGAATGTAAGGCAGCTTTACAAGAAATTACGAAACTTATCGACCAAAAACTTGTAACCGATAAAAAGGCATTGAAGGCTTCTTTTAATGCAGCTGATGTATGTTTTTTCCTTTCTGTTTAAACAAATCACGCTCCCGTCGCCACTAGATTTTCTTTTACGATTCTCATATTGGACCTTCTCCTGGTTTTGCAGCTTGAAATTGATGGCGACTTTTTGTATTTCTTGGCTGATGCTGCTGTTACAGCGGTAATTGATATGCCTCGTACTTTTTCTATATTACTCCCTCTGTCCCAAAATAAATGACCTGTTTGACCACATTTACGTTTGTCGATGCACATCTTTAATCGTTAATATCTTTAGCTATGTATTATTAAAAATTATAAAAGTTGTATATTTTGAAAATACTCATCGAGACAAATCAAACATCTCATATGATAATATTTGCATGTATATATTAGTAGAAAAATAAGGTCAAAAGAGATCATATGAATAGTACACTAAGTCAAAATTAGGTCATTTATTTTGGGATGGAGGGAGTAATTTATTCTTGCAATATCTTGTATTCAAAATTTACCGCGTCTTTCTTCTTTTTGTGGTTTTCTGTACATGTTTCAGTTTCAGTATGGAAATCCAGATATATTATGCAAGCCTATTGTTAAAGCAAAGGAGGATGGAGAGGATTTGGTGGTATGCTTTTCAATTTAGCTACTTCTCCAAAACCTTTTGAAACAGCTAAATCCTAGTTTTCGATATTCAAATTAAATGCACCTTTTATTTTTTCTTCTTGGCTTCATGTACATGAGAATACTATATAGCTCTATGTTGGCACATATATAATTCACTATGCAGGATGCTTATGCCAAATTTGTCAAAGATTTTTACCTTGGAACTGAAGGTGTTAGTGTACAATCTTATAACCAAAAGAGCTTGAAGAAAACTACTATCGATGAAAACAGTTCAGATAGACTATGGTGGTTTCAAGTTTGCACGGAGGTTGCATACTTTCAGGTGGCTCCCTCAAATGACAGTATACGCTCCTCAAAAGTTGACACGAGGCAATTCTTCCTTGACAATATTTTTCTCCTTAAACTATAGTTTTAATATTTCTAGTTTTTGCATATGTTTTCATCATTATCGCATAAGTGTTTATGAGTTGGTTCTCTTAAATTGCAGATACCATTTGGATCTTTGCAAAAATGTCTTTGGAAAGGGTATATTTCCTGATGTTGATGCAACTAATATATATTACGGAGGCACAAAAATTGCTGGTTAGAAACTTGCCTCCTCCTGAATTTTATGTTTCTTTTTGTTTTCTTTATTTTGATTGTTTTGAGTCTCACATCAACTAGAGATATGACCTTAGTAGCGCTTATATGTCACAAGCCTTGGACAGTCCTCGTATTAAAACCACTTATTTAGATTTAGTTAAGCTTAATTAAGCCCAAATTCTATGAATTTGTAAATATCAATTTGCTAAATATTGGACTAAATGTTATCTTTATCATGCCTTGTTCCTGGACTTTAAATTCGTTGTGAATATGTATGTATCTTTCATGTTTGCATATATTAAAACAGAGCAAAAAAAACTCTGGCTTTTAAATGGGGCCCCCGCAAGTGGGCGGTGGGATTGGTCCCCTTGGATTAGTCGGTCCTAAGGTCGGATACCAAGTTTTCAAAAAAAAAAAAATTATTCTAAATTGGGTACTTCTAATTATGAGTTATTAAAACAGTCTTCTGGTTAAAAACTTTTTCATGACTATCTTAGAATATAGGCTTTTGGCAATTTAACTCCACAAAACCAGCTTGTAGGTTAGGAATGTATAAGCTTTATATGATCTTCTTAGGCAGACCTATGATAAACTCTTATATGAGCTTAGAATCTGAACTTCACTCGACCTAAACCTCATAAGTTGTATAGTGAAGATTGCCTAAGCTTTATAAGCTATTTTTAGGTCATACTTCTAGCCTATGTGGGACTGGGACTTAGGTTTTTCCCAATAGCTTATTTTGGCTGGACAATACATAGTATTTTACATTCTTCTGGGTTTTATTCTGAATATAGTATTCTATTATATAATCATCTTGAAATTCGACTTCATTTCATGTATCCAAATTTATTGTGCATGGACAGGTTCCAAAATAGTATTCACAAATGGCTCACAGGATCCTTGGCGTCGTGCATCTAAACAAATTTCATCACCTGATAGTGAGTTAGAATTTAATTTAATCAAGTTAGACAAAACCATTCTTTATTCGCGTAACAATTACTGTTTTCTTGGAACATTTTCTGAATACTGTTTTATCACTACTGTATTTTCAGTGCCTTCCTACACAATCACTTGTCATAATTGCGGCCATGGAACTGATATGCGAGGATGCCCTCAAAGTCCATTTAATATTGAAGGTTCGTCTAATTCTTAGTGCTCTAATCATTATTGCCATCATGATACGTTTTAGGTCAACAATCTTGACCCTTCAATTTATAAGATTTAACTTCAAGCTGTTATCACTTATCAGTATATTAGCTATGGCCTATGTGATCACCGAGATTTCTTCTCCAAAGCATCAACAAATAAACCCCATGCTTATCAAAAAGGGAAAAAATTAATAGTAATAATGATGAAAATGTTAAGGAAGAAAGTGACAAACCAATGTGTTAGTTTTAATATGTACATATTATTATGCTATTGCGAAATCTCTTTTTAGGTTTCGCGCAATAGCTCATTCTGGCTGGACACTACATATTTTACATTCTAATTGTGAAATCTCTTTTTAGGCAATGAGGAGAACTGCACATCCCCTGATGCTGTTCACAAAGTTAGGCAAAAGATCATAGAGCATATGGATTTATGGCTGTCTCAGTGCGAGGATATGAGCAGTTATTGTATATGATTATTTGTATTTGTCGCAATATGATGTATGACTAGAAGTTACTCTGATTTCTAGTACAACTAACACTGAATTATATTGTTTTGAATAATTGTGTAAGCTGACTAAATGGAAGGCAAAACAGATTTGTACATAATAATGCAATTTCATGCAATCTCGAGATAACAGTGTACTAGTTATTATTTGTAACATTTGGGTGACATTTATGCATAAAAAAAACATTTGGATGACAGTTGCCTATTGCGAAAATCTACTAAGAAAATATGTTTACGGGTAATGCCTTTGGTCATTCTTCCTTTTTAGCCACCGGTGCATAATGAGTTATTATTTTCTGTCTTGTTTCTTCCCAGTTTTGCTTAGAATTGATAATTTGTTGGCATAAGAAGAAAAGGATCATGAGGACAAGATACTTTACAAGCAAAGGCATGTGGAAAAAAATGGAAGAAGCTCAAACCGTTGTGAAATGAGTACGAAGAAATTTGACAGAACAAGTGAGGCACAGGCACACGTCTATGTACTATGTACGATTACACAAAAAAGCTTTAAGAGAACCATATCAACTCGATAATACAGTTCAGATGCTTTTTATTGATACCGCTCGGATTAATTGGATATCAGGTTAACTAACCCAGACCCAAGAAAGTAAAAGAGAATCTCACAAAGTGAACTGTCATCTGAGAGTTAGAGCATTAGGAATTTATTGCATTTGCACGACTGTATCAGTTAATTACATGATTTATATGTACAATTTGTTACACAGCTGTACAAATTTGCCACAGGCCATTGACACAATACTGATGTGATGGTTGAACTATACAATGTTTTATACACAATGACCGTACAAAGCCTGCTACTTCTTGTGAAGTTCTGCAACCAACGGTTCACAAACCTTGGAATGATAGGCAGAAAGATTGAGTAACCAAATTCCAAAAGCCCCTGCAGCATTGCATAAAGACATACTTCCATGAAATGGTTGAACCAATAATTAAGATTTAACTTGCTATTTACTGTAATTTAAATAAAGTTGAAATTTACATAAAAACACACAATATAAGAAATGTACCATCATCATGACTGGAACAGAGTTATTGTTGCAATATAACCATTCTTCATCACCTGCTAAAATCACCAAAGTATAGCTTAGGGGTCACTGAAAGGCACTATAATAGATTGACCTGTTAATTAATTTAGCAGAGCACTATGAACACAAAGAATGACGCACCTCAAAAGCAATGTTTTGATAACCATATACAAAAGTAGAACCAAATGGGTTACTGGCAGACCCTTGTGTCTGAATAGCAGCTCGCCCACAATCCCCAAGTATTTCCTACAAGAATCCATTACATGCCATTATATAATAAAAACTTATATTTATTATTAGAAGAAACTCACATCAAAGCTGCTCGCAATTTTCTTCCCCAAATTACTTTATACGGAGTATATTTTACATATTGCATACAGATTTTCCATAACTCACTATCTCCCAAGATGAAACATCATTTTTTTTTAAACACAAGAGGAAACATCATTATAAGGCGGCCATACAATTTGGAAGGGGTAAAAGCTCACCTTCACTTGTTCCCACTTTGTGCTAGGTGTAATGACCCTCTGTTTGCTATTATTTACATCCTGAAAAGATCCTCCAACAGCTGGAAAGGGGGGAAATGATTTAATCACTTTTCGCAGCAAAAATGATATAACTGTTACAATGAGACCAATCTAAATACTGCAATGCAAATAAAAGATTGCTTACCATCAGAGCAATAGATAACAAAGTTGCACTTCATGTATGAATTAAAATCAGCATGACCCGGGTAGTTCGTATGTAAAACAAACTTCTTGATTTTGTGAGTCTGAAAATACACAACATATAAGAGGAAGCATCGATTGTCAATTGTATGATTGTGTGTATAGATTACAAAAGAATAGGTAAGGTGCAAACCTGTCCATCAAATAAGATGTCCAGACCACGAGTAAAATAATTATAAAAGTAATCTCCACAGATAGTTGTCCGTGGCCGAAGATCAGAGGCAGAATGTATAACCATTTGATCTACCTGCAGAACTAATGTGTCAGAATAACAAACGAAATACTCATTCAAGCAGTTTAGTAGCTATCAATATTACAATATCACTATTTGCTCAAGGTAGGTAGAATTAAGATTTCTCCTCCGTAAAATAAATAGAAAACTATCTAGCAAGAACCATCACTCCGTGAAGAGAGCAAATTACAAATAATTAGCTTCAGATTTTCTTGCTTATAAAAAAATAAAAAACTTCAGATTTTCTTTAGATAGTAAACTCTATCTTGATAATTTAGAACTTACATATCTACCCAAGGAACTTGTGAATTGGCTAAAACACAGCAGTCAATTGGCTAGGTCCTCGTATGATCCATTAAATTAAAAGGTAGAAGGCGTTTATTGTTATGTTGAAATTGAATTTATATTTGCAGACAAACTCAAAAATGTACACCAAAATATCAACAGCAGTGCTGTATAAATCTTCATAAATTCACTTTTCCCAGGTACATCAACAATTGAAGATGCAAAGAGTTCATTTTTATTTTATAGTGTATCAGTTTAAGTCCACAAGAATCCTACAAAAGAAACATATCCCATTTTTAAGAACTACTAATTTATGGTACCTGCTTTTGATGAATACCACAGGGGCGTCCTAGCTCAGTCCACACATCCTGCATAAAACAGGAGCAGAGTATACACTTTGTTTCAGATAAAGAATAAAAAACAAGTGGATGGTGACAAGAGAAGAAATTAAAGCACAGGAAAATAATAATCTGATAAAAGCATAACTAACGATTTTGATTAAATGTAAAGCTTACCTGTGGGGATGCCCCAAAAGGAATGTGTTGAGAGCCAACAGTGAAGTACAATTCTTCCCCCAGCTATATAATAGAGAAAGAACTGAATTAGATACTAAATAACAGATACCTTACAAAAACAAGCAGAAAGTGTATGCAGCCAACTAAAGGTGTCATACTAAATAAAAAAACACAAACTAATTTATACTTTAGAGATTAAAGAAATCAAACCTTAACATGAACCTCTTCCATGTAAATGCTGCCAGTGGGCAATGGAGGAGCAGAAGCCTTATCCATTAAGGACCCCACACCAACCTTCTTACCGGAGGAACTATCATATATAGAAACACGACATGTAACCGGTGTTGTCCCATCTGGAAACTCCAAAGGCAATTCCACTTTCATAATGAAAAGAAACAAAGTTAACATATGAAAACTAGAAAACTTAAAACTTTCAAGTTTGTGATGATATACCTCCCCCGTCATGACAGCAATCTGAAAACTGTCCCGGAATAGGAAATGCAAAGGAAAGGCCCTAAAGATCAATCAAAGAAAAATATAAGCCAAAATATTTTAATCTTGAATAGTAGAACCAAAATAAAGACCAACACAGATGCATTACCGGGTAAAACAGCGTGTAAATGCCTCTATCCTTATCGAAAATTCCAGGATATGTAGGCCCAAACAATGCATATACGGCAACAAAAGTAGCTAGGGTTGTTGGTCCCCTAGAAGATGAAAAGAATATCAGCTAAGTGTTTTATAATGAGTTAGTTATATGATAAACTGCTCAATAAGCATTTGCAGAGAAAGGAATGCTAACAGAAAATTATAGTAACTATGAGTCTTTAAAAACAATAGCCTTTCACAAAAGATGAAATTAGCTTCTGCATTTTACTATGTTCAGAAAAAACTATTATTCAACTTATCCACAAATACCTATAAAGCTTACAGTGACTTTTTTGTAAGTGAAGAACCAAAGTATTAACTAAGAAGCGTCTAAGTTAGAAGCAAGTCCAACTGGGTGTAAGTATAGATTGTAGCAAAATTGTAGGTCCAGAGACTCACCCAATCAAAGAAGTAGAATAGCGCATTTGAAGCCGCTTTACGTCAAATATTTCAATAAGGCGCAGTCTCTAAAATAGTATGGAAACCAATAAAAATCAATCTCTTAGTGACAACATCAAATGATTGAAAGCATAAGAACAGCTACATACAGCTGAGGTTGGAGCTTTAAATCTATAAGAAGAGAGAGAAGATTGAAAGTATTGCACAATTTTTTGACTACGCAATATCAGCTTAAAAAATAAAAGTTCTCTAGCATGATACCATCTTCATAGGAAAGAACACATAACTATAAGAAAAGAAACAGACCTAGTGTAGAAAAACCTCTCAGTTTCAACTAATCCACCCCCAATGAATTTGGAGAAATAAAGTATTGCTAAATTCTAACCTACAATTACATACTCCCTCCCAGAGCATACATTTGCATGGGGATAGGAACAAAAGATCCTTGCACAATTTTCATTGTTATTATTCTCTCACCAGATTCTGCTTAGTGTAACTCAACCCTACAAAATCAGTTTGTAAAGTGAGGATTGTCCAAACTTCATAAGTTCTATTTAGACATATCCCTAGCCAATGTAGGACTCAAGTTTTTAACAATAACCTCGGTCTTGTCCAAGACTATTGCTCAGCTGCATGGATAATGCGGGAAGGCCCAATAATTGGTTCAGGAGACTTTGATAGCATTGGGCTTAACCTAGCCCCACAAAATTGACTTGCAAGGTGATAATTACCTAAGCTTTATAAGCTCTATTTAGATCATACCTCTAACCAATGCGGAACTTTGATTTTTCTCAATAATTCTACGTAGATTGCATCAACTCAATGAAAATACAAACTAAAAACTACATACTTTTTCCTATGAAAATCCTGAAACATTCAGAACCCATTTAATTTCTGCAGGTATCCATATACACATTCTTAAATATACTACCAAATAATTCAATCAAATTTTAATAGTCATTCGGACAACCACAACACTAAACTAAAGCAACAAACAATTATGGTTCCCATTAAATAAATTGTAAAAATATTTGTGATTTTGGCATCATAAAAGGGCAAAAAAAAACAGGGAAAAAAGAAAAACCTGAGACCAGGGATCAAACCGAAGATGAAAACCATGATCAGGAAAGCTAATAACAATATCCAACTTCAGAGGATCCTGCAAATGCACAAAGCATTACGAATTAAAAAATATAGAACAACAGATGCCTCCTGATCCAAAACTATCAACAGTAGTCAACCCACAGCAATAAGCCACTTTCACAAAATTGAAGAAACTACAAATGCAATGCAATACTTTACTATTTTTTGTGCTTCAATGCTGTGAATTTCAGTATTTCACAACTCCATTATCTCTGGTTTCTACCAGTATTTGAGTTAGTTCACATGAGCATTGACGACAAAACGACAAGAAGTTACAAACCTCATCAAAATACTTCACGTGTACCACATCATACAAATTAGGTTGTTGTTCTATCTGAGCAAATGCTTCGCATATAGGCATCCCTAAACATCACAAAGAAAACCATTAGCTAACATAAACACCATAAATGAGATTCCAAATAACACAAACTTCAATTCTTCCAAAAAAATTATCAAATAAGCTACTAAACAAAAACTCCACAATACTTAACAACATTATTACACAACTATTAATATCTAATAATCCAAAATCGCTCAAAAGCAAACAAAAAACAAAAATCACAATCCGTTTGACCTAAATTCATAAACAAGCTAACGAACAACAATTACTATAACATAATTCACAAATTAAAGTCAAATTCGATGGAATCAAATGAAATGAAGTGAAATTGGGATAATTATTCGATTGGAAATTAAGAGCGATGAAAATAGTAATTTAATCGGAGAAATGATGGAAGAAGAAAACGGAATCTCGGGAAATGGAAAATTACCGAGGGAGAAAGGACCGATTCCGAGACCGGGACGAAGATCGAGAACGATAGCGCCCATGGCTGTGCCTTCGCAACGGCGTCTAGGTCTCTGCAACATAGTGGTTAGAAGAAGAAGGAAGGAGGAGTTGGAGGGTATTTTAGGGATTTGATGTAATTGGTTCCGTCACTTTCGGTGGTGATGAAAGCGCTCCAAGGTGTTGTGTTGAATTGAATGCTGATATATATGATGCGGTTGTTTATGATTGGATTTTTCATTTTCATTTTCATTTTCATTTTCATTTTTGGACGAAAAAACAAAAAAGTTTGTTTTTGGACACCACATAACGCAACACATGCCCCCTCTTGCACGTCACCCAAATCCACCTTTATCTTCTTTTTTTTTTTTTTTTGTGTGAAACAATAATGTAACTCACTTTGATTCTTCCTAACTTGTATTTATGTCTCATACTAACTCTCTCGGTCCGTTTGGATTAATTTATTTTTGAGCTTATGTGAAATATTTTATGAAGCTACATTATCGGAAGCACGAGTAGCTCCAACATCCCTAACAAATTTTGGACGTGCAAATAAGGACATAAGATTGAAAGATATATCATCAAATCAGATATTATAAAAGCAACATAAGATTGATGAGCACAAAGGATTGAAACATTAATTAAATGGTTGCACCAAAAATTGATCGAAAGCTCAAACCATATACAAAAAGTAAAGCATATATATTGTCACACATAAAAGGATCTGTTATGGACTGGATCAAGATTAGTCCAACATTATATCCACTTGGCCCAACATGGTGTGCCCACCACATCCACCTCAGCAGAACATGGTGGATCCTCTTCACCGGGATAGGAGTAGATAGTTGCTTCATCCTCTATCTAAGGGTAATATCTTGGCAGTCTGTCTTCTTAAGCCAAACAGATTCAGCCCAATAAGAGGACCTTTGGCCCAGCGTTGAGGGCTATATAAGCTCTCCTATACGGGAGAGCAATGTAACACTATTCATTCACTCATCTACTTTCTCTCTCTAGTATCCCAGTGATCTCTTTCTCTCTAACTTTGGCATTAGAGTACCTACAGGTACAACCCCCCTCTGTGGATCAGCTGTTCGACCCGCCGTCAACCACCTGCTCAACGACTATCAGCTGGTCATCTACCTGTTCTAATCAACAGTTAAGATCAGGATCCTCTCCATGTGAGACTATATATATCATGAAGGAGATATATACGTATGTTATTATGTGTAAAAAAAGTCAAAACAAAACAAGCACAAAATTAAAAACCCAAACCAAAACAAGTTAATTGCATATAAGCATATGTGTAAAAGGTTGAACTTTGTTTAGCTTTGAGTAATGATATTTTTATAGGATATTTCTATGGCAAAATATATTTAGGGTTAGGGGTCTTTTAAATTTCCCGTTTAATAGTTAGATCCTTAAATTTTTCAGGTAATAAATAAGTCTTTTAAATTTATAACTTGTTGCACCGTTCCTATTATCATAAGTTTACAAAAATACTGATATGACCATTAATTTTGATATTAACCGTGATGTATTTGAGTCTCAATCTCATGTGAACCATGAAGTCCAGACAATTGAGACCCAATTGGAAGAAGGGTAACGACGCAATAAGTTATAAATTTAAAGAACTGATAGCTAAAAAACTTAAATGACATATTTATTACCTAAAAAAACTTAAGAACTCAACTATTACGAACGTGAAACTTAAAATGCATTTGACATATTTTATAATCAATGGACAATTGTTAGAATAACCTTTTTCTTTTCTTTTTTCAGGACAAAAACAATAAAGATAAATAGCAAGAGAGAGAGTAAAAACACATCAAGAGTATGAGAAAAAAATTATCCTAAAAGTTGACCAAAATTAATTGTACAATTATACAATACAGTATTAGAGAAAAAAAAATATAATGACTTATTTCAAGGTCTTGCAAACGAGCGCCCCTGGGGCAATTTTTAAGGATTTCAATTAAAGAAATTATTTATTTAAAAAGTTAGACATTTTAATTTACCGTGCATTGACTTTACACATTTTCATAAAACTTTCATAAAAAGTATTCGGAGACACCCATTACCATTTTAAAGCTTCCCATTACCATTTTAAAGCTTCTCTTTGGGATGGGAGTGGGAAATCTATGAAAATTAATTGGATCAAATGGGATAAAGTTTGTCTTGATAAGGAGAGAGGAGTGCTCAGGGTGCGTAGGATGAAGGAATTTAATCTATCTTTACTTGGTAAATGGTGTTGGGGGCTTTTGAAGAAACTAGATGAGTTGTGGTATAAGGTGTTGAAGGCTAAATATGGGATTATGGATGGTCAGGTGAGTAGCGGGGGTAGTATCGCTTCTAGTTTGTGGAAAGATATCAATAGTATTAGATGTGGGAATGATGTAGGCGGTGGAAGTTGGTTTCGTGACCATGTTGAGAGAAAGGTACGAGATAGTCATAATACTTTATTTTGGAAGGATAAGTAGTTAAATGGGGGTTCACTAAAGTCTCAATTTGGGAGGCTTTTTTATTTGAGTTTAAATAAAGACATTTTAGTGGCAGATATGTGTAGATTAGGTTGGGGTCTTGGTGGAAATGGGTGGGTGTGGCGCAAACGTTGTTTGCGTGGGAGGAAGAGTTGCGGGGCGAGTGTGGCTTTGCTTTGGATAACATTGTTTTACACGACTCTTTACCAAATTCTTGGGCGTGGCTAGCTGATCCTGACGCATGTTACTTGTTGAAGGGGCGTATCATCTGCTGAGCCATATGGTTACGATAGAATTGTCGACTGATTGCGAGTTGGTTTGAAACAAGTTTGTTCTATTGAAAATTAATACTTTAGTTTGGAGGCTTCTTAGTAACAGGCTACCTACTAAGTCCAATTTAATTGTTCGCGGTTGTTTGCATAATGAATCAACCATGTGCCCTGCTGGTTGTGGAATTCTAGAGGATTCTAATCATCTTTTCTTGATTTTTTTGTTTTTTTTGTTTTTATCGATTTGTGGTGATATTATTAGTTGGAAGGGTGTGCATTATGCTCTCCCAAATAATGTTATCTCTCTTGCTAATCAATTTTGTGGAGCACACATGTCTCGTAAAGCAACCAGGTTATGTCACAATGGAGTAGCGACCAGGGCCATTGATACTGATTTTTTTTTGTCGCAAAATCGGTCGCTAGCGGATTTAGAGACCGATTTTGATGAAAATCGGTCTCTAAATCGGTCGCTAAAGCCGAGTTTTCTAGTAGTGCTGGTTAGCTACAATTTGATCTATTTGGAAAGAAAGAAATAAGAGAGTGTTCGAGCATAAGGTCTTCTCTCGTGACAAATTAATTTTCAACATTAAAGCTCAAGTTTGGTGGTGGTTTAAAGCGAGGAAAAAGGACTCCTGTTTTGATTTACATCATTGGATGACGAATCAATTTGCTTGTTTAGGCTTTCCACATCTTAATTTTTTAATCCTTTTGTCATTTTGCTCGTAATAACCGTCTCTCTTTTGACACACCTTATGCTTAAAGTTATATATATATATATATATATATATATATATATATATATATATATATATATATATATATATATATATATATATATATATATATATATATATATATATATATATATTCCTTTGGCTTCCTTTTTTTGGTAAGGTTTCCTTTTACTTCTTAAGAAAAATAAGTTTACTAAATAAAAAATTAACTACCTAAATTGAATTCCTTAAATTATATCCACCAGAGATGCTCAGATATATCAATTTTGTTTTTTAAACAAAGTCAAAATGAGATATATATTAACCGAAAAACAGCCTCCTCAGCACTAGGTGTGTCGAGATAGATTACCAAAGTTTACAAAGAGACAACGAAAAAAATACAAATATCAAAAGTCATACAAGGCCCGAACATAACAAATGACTAGACCACCAACTATGGTAGTTTGAAGCTAAAGTAACACTCGTCGTCTTCAAACATCTATAGGAAAAAAGTTTGATCTTGTCCAACAACTGATGAGGAATACTGATCGAGCCTCTGAACAATATGTGATTTCTTTCCGTCCATATAACTGAAACGCTAACAAGGCAAATAAGTTGCAGAAAAGACCGGCGTGCTCGAGATCCACCAGCTGATTACGTGAACTGAACGAAATAATCCCGTATAGTAGTGGAGCTCGTCGATGAAATGTCAATCCAAGTGCAAACTAAAGCCCAGAAAGAACCAAAGAAGCCGCAAGAGATGAATAAGTGATACGCCGACTCTGCCTCCCCATATTCAGATACGCATAAATGTGCTGAAGAAGATAAGATGCCTCGACTTTGCCTCCCTACATCTCCTTGTCTGACATTTTTATAAAAAAACATACGACTAAATCTTAAATACATCAAATCAAATTTTACTAATGCATGTGTATATATATTTTACCAACTAATTCATGTATATACCTCCTATAAAAATGACGTATGTATCTCTTATAAAAATTACGAAGGTAGTATCATGTTTTTATGGGGAAAAAATAAACAACTTTAATATAATAGGAAAATGCTAACTATTGCCTTTGGGGCAAACACTAGTTAAGGATACAAAAAAAGCAACTTTTGCATTGGAAAAAAAAAATTGTTGTGCAATTCACCGGTAAGGGGCGATTTTAGGTCATTTTTGGCCTAAAATCACCCATCTACATATTTTTTCTTCTCTTTTAATTTAAAATAAGTGATTTTCACATAGTTCAAGTTTTTTAAGTGATTTTTTTTTGTGTTTTCGTCGCTTGAGTGCGGCGTTGTGTTGTCATCGTCTTGGTGCAATGTTGTTTGATTTTCCCTCTTGTTGTGGTGTCCGTTTAGTTCACACATTGAAAGATCAACTTCAATCAATTGCAGATTCAATCAATGATTTGAACATCAAAGTTGCAGATCCAAAATCATAGATATTATGATCACTTTATTTTTATCATATTATTTATAGGCATTATGCCGTTGTATGATATTAACTTGAATGTTGTAAGTTTGTTCACAAATTCATCATTTTCGTTTCTAGCAATATTGAATTTATATTTGCATCTGATGTACTCTATCAATTATTGGTTGAATGAATATAATCGTAAGAAAAAAACAATGATATGAAAAAACTCATGCTCAATGAGATTTCAAAATAAGTTTACCAAATTAAAGTAAAGAGGTGAATTGCAAATCACGCTTGATATCCATAACTCAAGTAGTCTAATGATTAGAAATTTTACCTTAAGGTGAATAAGTGAGATCGAACTCCAACCCTCTGCATATACCGTATAATGCAATGTCGTACCAACTTAGCTAAACTCACAGACGCTTGATATCAATAACTACTCCATAGTCCATATAGTACTACTACCTCCGTCCCTAATTATAAGATATCGTTTGACAAAAATGTACTATTCATTTACCTTGTTTTGACTGTATTTTTTTAATAATATATAAGTGTAAATATTAGGATATAAAATTTTGTTCAATTTGTTTTTATGAGTATTTTTAAAATATTAAGTTTTTATAATTTTTACTAATAAACAATTAAAAATATTAATGATCAAAATTATGCATTGACATACGTGTAGTGGTCAAATAAAATTTTATAATTAGGGATAGAGATAGTATTTATCAATAACTACTCCATATATTTGGTGTCTTTTCACCACGTCCATGTGGAACATGTGTTTCAGTTTAGCCAAGTCACAAGTTCAAAACAAAATCAACGTTCTCTTTAACTCTTTAGCTCAAAACAACGCAATCAAATGAGTCAAACCAAGCATTTATTTGAACACCTCATTACATAAATAATGCTAGTTACGTATCCATCCTAATAAACTTGTGCTATGAGTTAATCCCTTAATCATAACTAGCGCCTATCTGTGTCTAACTTATGTCCAAAAAAATACAAAAAAATATTTTATGTTATGATGAATTTGTTAATAAAAGATTTTTATTGCTAGAAAAATAAGGATATTGTTGGTATTATGAAAAATCGACACCAAAAATATTTGTATTATCTTTTTATATAATATAGATGTAGTATTAAGTTGGTAATCATTCATGTATAGACAACTCATTTGCCACTTATTCACATTTTTATGATTTGAATTTATTTTTTTATTTTTTTAAATTGATTAGTTAATGGAAGTTGTGAAACTAAGTCAAGGGTAAAATAGGTAGATTGAAAAGTTCATCCTAAACTCACATATCCTTTTTATATATTGTTATAGATAAATTCATTTTTCAGTCTCCTACTTCACATTATTTTTTTCCATAAAGATATATTTTAGGTAGAATATCAAAAACATTATGCCTGACTCACTTTAGAATAATAATACCCTTCCAAAAAGGCATTGAATTAAAATAAATAAATTAAATAAAAGCCGTAGCTAGATAGATAGGAAAGTTTGTACACTGTATAATCATGAAACAAAAAAAAGAATAAGATACCTCTTTTGTGTCACATGAATAACCCCAGACCCAACTTTTATCATTTTAAAAACACAAGAGTTGGATCGTGTTTTCGGCGTTGAACAAAATAGGCCAAGTGGCTCCCACATTGGCTGGCCTTTCTTTGGCACCCACTAACCACGTGGTGCTGCTCCAGAAACACTAATCAGATATTTATCAAAAAATTAAGATTACGTACACTGTTAGTGTAGATAGAATAGAATAGATACAGTATTTCATTTGTTAAAATTGTAATAATCCTTGATGAAAAATAACAAATAAATAAAATATATATTTAATAAATAATTTACTTTTTTAAGTAAGAAAAAATTGATAAAAAATAAATAAATCATAAGCTCATGAAAAAAATATTACTAAACAAATTATTTTTATCTTATAAACTTATAAGTTACTCTCTTTATTCTTTATTATAGAATTTATTTGTTTTTTATCAATGTATTTGTATTTATCAAAGCTTTCATCTTCGTGATATAAACTAAATATATTAATTATTTAAAAATAAATAAATGGATAGAATATAGTTTGTAAAATCTTGTGAACTTAACGTAATTGACATGGGCATTGAATTATATATACTGAGGTTTAAACTTTGATCATCTCATTTATCCATTTTAAAGGTAAAATTTCTATATACTAAGCTATATGACAAAAAAAAATACATTAGTTTGTAAAATCAATGCATATAATATAAAAAAATTGAAATTTTTATTTATTTTTTACAAAAAATTCAAATCTTAATACATCCTCTTATTCAATTTAAAATTTTAGGTACATAAGGTCAGATACCAAGTTCTAAAAATAAATAAATTTAGGTACATAAGTTTAAATTTTGGCATGTTTGGCATTGCAAAAAAACTCGAACCTTTTTGTAGAAAAAAATTAATAATTAATCTACTAATGAAAAGTTCATAGAAAAGGAAAAAAAAAAGGATAAAAAAAGAAAAAAAAAGGAGTAATTAGAGGGGGTGTACCACATTGAACCAATCGTGAGTGAGCAATAGTAGGCATGTTGTCTACTTACTTTCATTTTCTTTCTTCTCTTCTTCTGAGTGATAATAGTCAGAGGTCAGAGTTCCACACTTTCTCTCTCTACTTTATCTCTCTAGCATTATAACTCTCTCTCTCTCTCTCTCTCTCTCTCTCTCTCTCTCTCTCTCTTCTTTTTGTTACGAAATTACCAAAAAAATACCAAACAGTTGCTTGTTACATCTGAACCCAGTCCATTTTCATTTTCACTTCCATGTGCTTCAATTCCCTTCAACTAGGGTTTCCATTTTCATCTTACTTCACGCAACTCAACTCAACTCAACTCATGTTACCTAATTATTTCATAATTGATTATTGATTTTCTCTTTCTTCGATTCGATTTTTTTTTTTTTTTTAATGGAAAATCCGAAGCCGGAAACACCGGCGACTGATACGGAGACGAAGCAAGTCGAAGTTACTGTTTCCGATGTCAAGATGACGGAGAGAGACGGTGGTTGTTGGCCGCCTAAAGTAGTTCTAGCTGTTGCCGCCGTGGATAGTGATATTTTGCAGAAGAAGCGTGGTCGTCCGACGAAAGGAGTTCCGAAAACAGCTCCTCCGCCGAAGCAGAAAAAGGAAGATGAGGATGTTTGTTTTATATGCTTTGACGGTGGAAGTCTCGTTCTCTGCGATCGCCGGTGAGTCACGACGATGATGCTTGAAATTGCGATTGTGAGGGTTTATCGGTTTAGAGATTTAAGCGATTGTTTCAGCTAAAAATGGAATGATTTGGAACTTTGATTATTCAATATTGATTTTATAGATTCTATCTTCGATTGGCTTTTAAGGTCGCTCATGCGTTATATAATTTTAATCATTATCATCAATGTTTTGTATATCGTAATTTATCTATTTATTTTTTCTCTATCTAATATCTAATTTTTTTCATTTTTATTTCTAGGGGTTGCCCTAAAGCATATCATCCGGCATGTGTCAAGCGAGATGAAGCGTTTTTTCGTTCAAAGGCCAAATGGAATTGCGGTATTTTATTTACTTCTTAAACCGTGTTGGTTCTTCAGGTTTATTTATTTCATTTATTAATTATTTGCATGCAATTGATTTTTACTTAATTAACCCTATATATGTTTCATGTATGTGTGTTCTTTGTGTTTTTGCTTGGAACATTTGCATAAATGTAGTAGGTTATACAAAATCTACTCAAATATTCTTTCATGCTATTTAGAAATGATATTTTGACACAAATTGGATAAGGCGCTGCAGCTCATCATCCATTCACTTAACATAATAATCACAATTTTGAATGTTATTTACCAAATTTTTTTTAAGAGTATATTTGAAAACTAAAAATTGAAGTTATCGGTGTTCGACGTTGTGGTTAATTATGTTCAGCGGATGATTAATGAGTTGCGACGACACCTTGTTATATTCACTAACCATCTATGGAATATAGTTAACCATATACTATTTGAACTGTGTCAACAAATTATTTTTTTGTTGAAATTTGATGTCAAAATAATACAACTCTATGCTATTATGAATCTATTAGCCCAATTAATAGAGTGTGGCATTTGTTAATTTGCCAATCAGCACTTGCTCATTCTTTTATTTTTTTTTGAGAAATCTATCGCCTATATTTGTTTTGGACTTTAATATTTCATTATTTATTATGTATTGATCAAATCGCACAGCTTTCCTTTAATAGACATTTGGTTTTGTGCGGCTCAGGTTGGCATATATGTAGCTCTTGTCAGAAAGCATCCCATTATATGTGCTATACTTGTACGTATTCTTCGTGCAAGGGGTGTATACAAAATGCTGATTTTGTTTGTGTCAGAGGAAATAAAGGTTTGTGTGGAATATGCAAGAAAACTATAATGCTGATTGAGAACAGTGCCCAAGGAAATAAGGAAATGGTATGCTTATCTATCTTATCTTTGTATGCTGATACCCTTAGTAATGTTTCCAACTCTCTCTCTCTCTCTCTCTCTCATGTGTGCCAAGAGAGAGGGGGGACTTGATTGAGTAAATGTTACATGATTGTCTAATTTTTTTGACTTATGCTACATTTACAGTGTGAAGTGGATTTTGATGACAAGAGCAGCTGGGAGTATCTTTTCAAGGTGTATTGGGTATATTTGAAAGAGAATCTATCTTTAACATTTGATGAGCTCCTTCAAGCTAAAAACCCTTTGAGAAGTGCTGCTCCTATGGTACAAACTTCCCATGAACTTCATCATCGTAAAGATGACAAAGGTTCTGGCTCTGAGAACTCCTGTATAGACATAGAATCAAATAATTCGAAAAACAAGAAGTTTAAGGGACCTTCAGGTGGTGACACGGGTGTGTCTTTGCCTGATTGCACGAGATGGGCATCAAAGGAGCTTCTAGAGTTTGTCTCATATATGAAAAATGGTGATACATCTCTCCTGACTCAATTTGATGTCCAGAATCTCTTGCTGGAGTATGTTAAGAAAAACAATCTGCGTGATCCTCAACAGAAATCCCAGATTGTTTGTGACTCTAGACTAATAAATTTGTTTGGAAGAGCACGTCTTGGCTACATTGAAATGCTAGTGCTCCTTGAGCCCCACTTTCTTATAAAAGACAATACTGGTGCAGAAAATACTATTGGAGGAATTAGTGATGCTGCTGCTAATGGAAAGGAGGCCACTGACAATGACAATAAACAGTCGATATTAGTTAATGATAAGAGATGTACAACAAGTAAAAAGGCCGATGTGCCTGTGCCACAAAATAATCATGATGCATATGCTACAATAAATGCTCACAACATTAACTTGATCTACTTGCGGCGAAGTCTGATGGAGAGTCTGACTGATGATATTGAAAGGATTCATGAGAAGGTTGTTGGTTCTTTTGTGCGGATAAGAATCTCTAGTGGTGATCAGAAACAAGACATGTATAGACTTGTCCAAGTTGTAGGCATGTGAACTTTTACCACATCTGATACTTGGTGAATTTTACATATTGTAGATTTCATAACTTGAAATTAGTTTTGGTAACTAATTATTGTGCAGGTACAAGCAAGGTTGCTGAACCCTACAAAATTGGCACAAGAACAACTGATATTAAGCTTGAAATTTTAAACTTAAACCGGAAGGAGGTCATACCCATAGATGAGATTTCGAATCAGGAGTTCTCTGAGGTAAATAAGAAATTACTTTATGCATGTTATGAATCTTTAAATCGTGTATAGGAGTCAAGTTTCTTCCATTGGAGTTTGCTGTTGATTAATATATGTATCCTATGTCCAGGATGAATGCAAGCGATTGCGTCAGAGTATAAAGTATGGGCTTTCAAAGAGATTGACTGTGGTTAGTGTGCATATTATCTCAGCTTCCATAAAGTATTCTATATTTTGTACGAGTTTACGATGGTTGTTATTGTTGGTTGTAGGGAGAGATTCTAAACAAAGCATTGACATTTCAAGAAATTAGAGTTAATGATGTAAGTTTTTTATTTTTTTATTTATTTTTTATCTGGTTTAGGTATCTGACTTATGGTTCAGGATTAATGCTCATTTAATTGTATAAAACATCAATGTGTAAAAATTATTTCATACTGAAATTTAGCAAAGTACCGTGCCTAAATAATTTAACACCATGCTTTTTAACTGTTACGTACGTAACTATTGCAAAATGCCATTTGTAATAGGAGAGATGATTTTCTTTGATGTTTGTCCATCCCAAGTTAGTGAGTTTTGTGAAAAGGATATGATGGGGATCTCTACCCCTAGACTAGTCCATTTGTAATCTTTTTCTTGTTGGGCTTAGGCCCTCTATATTATAAAAAAAAAAAAAACTATTGCCAAATGCCATGTGAATTTAATTTGTGAAATGCTTTGGTTAAAATCGCAACTCTTGAACTTTGAAAGCACACTATTTTTTTTCCCTTTTTATCATCATCAATGTCATCATTGAATATTGTTTCTTTAAAATTTGACTGTTGGCTTAATTTTAAACGCCTCTTTTATTGATGCAGTTGTTGGAAGCCGAGAAATTGCGGCTTAATAATCTTCGTGATAGAGCAAGCGAGAAGGGGCACAGAAAAGAATATCCTTTTACCATTTACTTCTTTTCTCAATATGCTAAACTGTGGGTACTGAATAAAACATATTCTATTTTCGTAAAAAAATAAATAAAATGAAATGTTTACTTATAACTGGACACAAGTTTATACAAATTAAGCCATTAGAGATTATTGGATGTTACAATCATAGGAAAATTGTGTAGGCATATGAAGCAACCCCCCTCCCCTCTCTTCTGTTCATTATTCTTTCTAATTTCTTCTAGTGCATCTATTTGCTGTAGTTATCTACATTTTTTTTACTGTGTTGTCCATAATTTATGTCTGCTTAATACTTGAGTGAATTAGCAGTAATGTGACATGGTTCACAATTTTTTAACCAAGAATTAGGCACGCATGCTAGAAATAAATTTTACAAGGATATGTTCAGAAATAAGTGGGTAGGTGCGTGTTAGTTGGTTTCTTGGCGATTGCCTTTTCTGCTTATTCATGCATGCCCCACAGACATGATCATGGTTCCTTGACCAAACTGCACGCTTAAAGAATGCGTGGAGAAGTTGCAGCTACTAAATTCACCAGAGGAACGTCAGCGCAGGCTGCATGAAATTCCAGATGTACACTCTGACCCTAATTTGGATTCGTTGTATGAGTCTGATGAAGATGCTGGAGAATCAGATGACAATAAAAAAGGTAGAATTCATTTGCTCCACCGACTTAGTTTTCGAGTTTCTATTAGCAGTTATCCAGATAATGCTTATCTCACTGTAACCACGATTATGCATATGCAGATGGCAATATGCCTATTTTCTCCAGAATTTGGGATGGTGTCTTGAATGGTGTTGGGGGAAGAACACGAGACTTAACCACTACAAGTGACCCAATTGGGAATACATGCTTAGCAAAGAAGGATACCAACCCTAACGAAACTGCTACTGATGATAATGCTAATGTTGTAATGAAATCAGAAGTGTCTAGTGTTGCAGTGGATATTTCATCTCCACTTCTCTCTACAGGGATTGAGCAGTCATTTGACGATTTTATGAATGATAAATCATGGCATTATCAGGATCCATCCGGGAAGGTTCAAGGACCTTTTTCTATGTTGCAGCTGTATAAGTGGAATGAAAGCGGACATTTCCCTCGAGATCTCAGAATATGGAAGATAGATGACAAACCAGTAAACTCCATATTGTTAACTGATGCACTTGATGGGAAGTGCTCCAAAAATGTGTCATTGCAGAACAACAGCCTATTGCTCTCTTTAGGAGCCAGTGTTGCATTGGGTGACAAAGAAAGCAGTCAGGATGGTGGGAGGAATTCAATGACGAATGAAATTTCTGCAGATAGCCGAATCATCGAACCGATAAGAGAACAAAAAGTGGATGATACTTCTACCCAGTCCAATGGTAAAGATGAATCCGTTAGGAGCAATGGATGGCATGACCAGTCACATGTACACCCTTCGCTACAACCAACTGCCTTTTCTGAAAAATTGAATGAGAATCATACCAACAAATTAAGGGAGGATCGTGTGATTGAGAAAAACTCTGAAGATATTGGAAATCATGGCTCAAACAGGACTTCTGGTGGTCAGAATCATCAGAAGCAATCTGATAGTGAAGACAACTCAGGGCAATCATCAGGGCAAAACTGGAGACACCCAAATGTAAATATTTCTTCCACTTGCTTGGATACCACATCGACTCATGTTTCTGGGACAATAACATCACCTCTTAAGCTGGGATTTGATTTGCACCAACCGCCTTCTCCTCCAGCATGTCATGCAACTACATGGCAGGCTATTATTGGTGAACCGGATGATTTTGATGAATCAGTTTCAGATCTTTTGGCAGAGGTGGAGGCAATGGAGTCACTTGGTGGCTTGGAATCTCCCACTTCAATCATGAAACGTAGCGAGGAATTGACTGATGGTTCTAAAAATCTTTGTCTCAGTTTTCCAGAGCTCAGCCCAATGCTTGATGCAGGTAAAGGCGATGCATTGAGCTCCACTGGTGATTTACAGTTACTATCTCAATCCACAGCAGCAGAGGAACCATTGCAGCAAGCAGATGTCCAACATCATCAAAGAATATCACTGGAGCTTTCCTCAAGAAATTCTAAAGTTGACGTGGGTTCAAAGGACATATGTGTTTCGAGTAATCAATGGGAGTCAGGCTCGGAAAATTCTCATATTTTTCCATCCACTGCAACATTGAGCATGACTGTAGACACCACTTGGAGACTTGGATTGGAGAGTACACACCTGGAATGGGGAGGAATGGATCAACGAAATGCAAACGCAAATTGGGGAGTAGGACAGACGGCAGTAAATGAGAACAGAAGCTCACATTCACGCACTTCTGTAGTAACTCCAAGCTTTGGGGATAGCCAAACAAGATATGGAAATGATCGGTTTTCTGTGCCCAGAGATCGGGGTTTTCCTGGTCATGGCAGGGAACCTGGTTTAGTTAGAGGTAGAGCTCAGTGGAACAGGCAACCAGTATTTGGTGTTGGTAATGGAGGCTCATATAGACCTCCGCCCAGAGGGCAGCGAGTTTGTAAATTTTATGAAAGTGGGTACTGTAAGAAAGGGGCATCCTGTGATTACTTCCACCCATGATTTTGGATCCCGTTAGCATTGGTCACATTTGATTTTTGTAATCCGTAACATATCTGAAGTTGGCTCTTTCCAATTGTTGTAATTTAACCTGGCAGTATTAGTCAAGTGTCAATTTTTTTATATGAACTACTCTAGCACAGTTTACCTATTTTTTCTGATTGCTCGTTATCAATTTGTTTGCTCATTTTGTTTCCGTTCTTTTTCTTTCTTTCTTTCTAACCCCAAAATTTCATTTTATTCTTGTGATACCAATTAGTATGGATATATTCTTGGATGTCAGCTGTCAAAAATTTCCTCAACAAATAGTTGGAGTTGTCAAATCTCAATAGAACTAATACATTCAGTTCTGAATGCAGTGGGTTTCCATGTCAGCCTCTGCTCGAGTCAGGTGAGTCGGTGACAATAGAACACAGCAGAGAAAAAAAAAGATAAGTTAAAGAAATTGTTCTGGCTATTATGATGCCCTTTAATCTATTAAGAAAAGGCTTTTGTTTTGTTTCTCATATATATTTAGTTTTTTTATGGTTTGATTTTTCCCAATATAGCACTCTAGGACAATGCATTATCATTATGCATGTAAATTTTGGAGTTCTTGAGATTACTACTAGAATAATCTGGTGATGAATATTCTTGAAGGTTATCAAGAACTGCTTTGTTAGAAACTGTTAATGTCTTCAAGGTCTAAAAGAGATGTTTTGGGATTACAAGCATCAATGTTGTGAATGATTTTCAACTGTTGGTGTGACGAGAGATCAATTTGAAAGGTAATGGTGGCCAGCTATTAGTACTTTGGCTCCAATTTTTGGACACCTTGATCCTTTTATTGGAGCAAGTGGATATGCAGCTGGTAGTGCTGCTAGAACTGTTGCTAGTTCTGCATCATTTGGAGGTATATTTGCCTTATGTGATTGGATTTTTTTTTATCATATTCTCACCCTATGTAAATGATATCTTCACTCTACATGGCAATTAAACAGCCTGTTGTGATTTTCCTTGTGTTGTTTAAGGATTTTGTCAGAACTACCGAGTTATTCAAATTTTATGTGTTGAGTTTCGTATTCAATTTGGGGTTTCGGATTGGTCCTCGGTATGGTTTTTGTGCTACATTACTTTTTTTATAGCTTTGTTGCTGCAATTCATTGATTTGCATGCTTACAGCAGTAAGAAGTTAGATAACTGTCGGTCAAGATGGGATGGGAGTGGAACTTTTGATTTCTTTTCATAACAGTTTTTGCAAAGGCTGTTCGATGAATTTGTGATGAGTGATTCAGTCCCATCAATTATGTTCTGTTATCCCAAAGAAGGTACAATCAGTGACATGGTGATATTCATTTTTTTGTATCATTTTTTCTACCAACTTCTGGAGCTGGACTTGGTAGAAGCAAAATTGCTTTAGGACCTTGGAGAGTTGGGAGTGTAAATCGGTTTGATGTCATAACTATGGCATAAGTTTTATTCATTTCAATTTTCACAATGCTACTGTCCGCTTATTACTCGAGTTATGATGCGTGTGAGCTCGAGTACACTCTTTCCCGAACATTGTCACCTTTCTCGTTTTATGAAACACTATTATTGTGCTTAGTTTATTTTTACAAATTGGTCTCTTTTTGAACTTATGCTTGCAGAGGCTGCAGCTTGATATATTGATCTCTGCTCTGGATTCAGCAATGAGGACTTTTTAAGGACACTGTAAAGGATAGAGTGATAGGTACACATCATTGCCATTTGCCATCTCCTAATATGGGACACAGTACGCATGTTTGGTTAATCATTATGCGGGTATTACGAGTTTAGTATTTGTGTACATTTTCCTTGAATACAATTAATTCTCCTTGGTCAATGAAGGTAACATTAGCAGTTTAGCACTAAATATGAATGATATTGATGCAAATTGATGTATTATATTTGTAACCACCTTGTATTTTCCTTCAGTTTCTCTTGATTTAGAAACTCCAATGCTAATATTTTAACTTGATTTAGAAACTCCAATGCTAATATTTTAAGGTTCGACGATCATAGTAAAACAAATGAACATTTCATATGCACTTGCAAGAAGATAGATTTGCAATAATTGCCTAGTTGGTTTTGGTTTCTGAGTGATAGTACAATTGTGTAGTATATTTAAGTAGTGTGTATGATGTCAATATTGCTTTAAGTACTATCGATGTGTTAATTTCTATCCAGCAATTATATAGGTCTCCATGATGAGGTGAAAAACCTCTACCTTCCTTGTTGCCTTTTCATGTCGCGGTTGGAGTGTTTTAATTGCTTTTTATGGACATGTCTTAGTTGCTATGCACATTATCACTTGTTTCCATATATGAAGAGCTTCAAGCTGTATCGAACAAATCTGGATTCCTATAAATTTCCAATTACGGTATACTCCAATGTCTTGAATTTCTTGCACCACCATTATGGTAGCTTAAACCTTTTCACATTGAATACCTTCCTAAAACTGCTAGAAATGGAGGAAACTGGTTTATATTTTTTTTGGTATTCGAAATGGTTTTATTTAGTTTTCACATAAAAAATTTACTGATCACTACAACATCAAATGGCAAATCTAAATTCTGCGGTGCAATTTATAATCTAAGCTGTGATTAGGGAAAGGCAGTTGGCAAGGATTCAACAAGTTTTATTTTAGAGCATATAGAAACAAAATAATGAGGTTGAGTGCAATATTCGGATAAATATTTTTCTATATCTGACAGGCAAAGGATGTAGGCAACAGTTTGTATTGGAATTTGGATTTGGAAGAAAATAAGATCAAAAAAGGAAAATGATAAATAAGAAAATATTATTACTGTACCAAATTAATTCTTGAGAAAAAAGACGATCCTCTTTAGGTAGTCCCTTACAAAAATAAACTGGTTCAAAATAGTCGTGAACTATATAATATCAATAAATGATGTTTATTAGTATGTACTTTGTGATATGATTTTTTTTTTATTATCATAATATTGGTATAAAGTTTTCACCGTCGTTAACGATGATTAATCTCAGTCGGGGAAATGTGAGTTTTCCCTTTTCAACCGAATTTTTTCCATACGCATGAGCCAAAAATCGAAAGGGGAGACGTAAATTAGAAACTTTTCTCTTCCAATGATCTATATCTCCTTTCTAATCATATCTGCGACAACATTGATTACACGACAAGACGTGAGCATGACATGATAACACGCGACGACTTTCCATTTTCAATTTTAATTGTCTTTAAAAAGTATCAATTTACTAATTGAAAAAAAATAAAATGAAATCATCAAATTGGTATTTTAAAAGTCAATAAACTAAAATTTTAATTTTCTAATTTTAAATTTTATCTAAGGATCGACTTATGTCCCTTTTTTTCATATATAGTACACATGGAAGACACTTAATTCCAATAACAACTAGTAAAAAATAAAGCTTAAGTAAGAAATAATTGTTTGAATTTTAGAAGAATCGTAAAGTTGTTGTCTCATTTTTATAATTTGTTTTTTGGAGGCCTTTATGTTATTCTCTAAGGTATTTTTCTACCATAAACAAATAAACTTAATGACTTATAGAGGTCTTTTTTCCTTATTAATTTTTTTTTGAGGTCTTTGCTTTAGTTGTCTTACCCTTAGGACTATCCTCACAAAAAGTCACATGTTTCAATTTATTTTTGCAAGTGATTTTATCTGGATTAGAGATGACCTCGTCGGCAGTGCTTCTCTTACGTTCCGGTGAATGAGAGAGGGTTGTGTATCTGCATGTGCACCGACGCTCAAGTCAGTGAAGGCGTGAAACAAATGTTTTAGAGTGTAAGATAATGTACCTGACTCCTTTGTGTGAGAGGACTATATATAGTCCCAACGTTGGGCTAAGACCGTTGATGAACATGTTTAATGCCATCAGTGGCTGTTGGAAACGACTGGAAAGCCATGATGAACAGTTAATAATCATCATTTCAATGGTCGACCATTATAATATGGCTGAATATTGCGACCGTTAACTTATGGCGAATCTTCGTGGGCTGCTCTGCAATTGAGTCTTGCTCAACTGTGCAATTAGACAATTTCCTTAGTGATTAGGCCTTTAAGTCCAGTTTAGAAGAGAAAAGCACTCCAAAAATTTTGTGATATCACCCCATGATATAAAAGATATTTTACCTTTATTTTTTATTTTTTATTTTTAGGGAGTATATTTTTTTTGACGAAATTTGAAAGGAAAGATTATTTACCTAACTGCCACTTCTTGATTAAACAATTTCATGATTAATTAACACTTTAACAGTGACAAGTGAGAATGCAAAGACCAAAAATGTATGACTAATAAATTGAGAAAGGAAGGGATGAAATGGATCATGTTTATGTCGTGGATGTAAATAATAATGTGGGTCCCACACACATTGAGGGGTGTGATCTTTCCCTCTGATGACAACTAACCACGTGCATTTCGAGAGACCCAGATTCCGACACGCTCATCCACACCTTTTCTCCACTCATCATCACATTACTACAGTAAAAACACACAGTTTTTTTTTTCTTCTTCCTTTCACAGCAGTAAACCACGATTAATTTTCATTGAAAAATAGTGATTTTTTTTGTAAAATTGTTTAGTGGTTAAAAAATTTATTTTAAAGATAAATAAATAAAGTGTTCGGGATTTAAATATAGATTCTTACATATATATAGTGGGATGTCTCTGTCAATTGAGTTAAGTTTATGTAAACATTAAAAAATAGTGAATATAATCCAAAATCTATTTTTTTTTAAGCCGAGAATCGAATCCATGATATTTAGATACTATTCAAATCTCTTACCACCGTATCATCCAAAATCTTTACCATTTAAATTAATTAACCTGCTATTAAGAAATAGTAGTTATAATTACCAAATATAAATACCAACAAATAATTAGCATATCACATTTGTTTTCTTTTTTAGTTAAAAATATCATATTTGTTATAAAAGGTAAAAAAGCAAAAAGAATAAAATATATAGAAAATTTGACTAAATATTACTAATAAAAAGAGTAAAGATGAAAAAAAGAAAGAAACAAAAAATAAATAAAGGTGTTGTTACATCATCTCCACTTAGTCCATTTCCCCAATTTCAATTTCAGTTTCCGTGTTTGTGTGTCCACTCACCATATCAATCAGATCAAATCCCCCCAATTCCTAGGGTTTCTCTCTCTCTCTCTCTCTCTCTCTCTCTCTCTCTCTCAATTCAACTCATTTTCTTCAATCTTAGATTCCAAAATTGACTTATGATGGAAGAACTACAGCAGCAACAGATTCAGCAACCGGTGATACCGGTCACCGGAGAAGTTAGGTTTTCTGAGAATTCGATCGGAGTCAACGCTTCCGATGTTGACTTCACGATGACCGACGGTGGTAGTTACGACACTGTTTTGAAAAAGAAGCGTGGTCGTCCACCGAAAGGAACTCTTCCTCCTCATCCACGGTTGAAAAAGCCGAAAGATGAAGAAGATGTTTGTTTTATTTGTTTCGATGGTGGTTCACTTGTTCTCTGTGATTATCGGTGAGTTCATAGTGATGAGTTTTTGTTTGTTGAAATTTAGCTACAGATTGTTTTAGTTTTGTGATTTTTGAGCTATAATTGTTTATTTGTTTTTATTTAGGGGTTGTCCTAAGGCGTATCATCCAACGTGTGTTAAGCGTGATGAAGAGTTTTTCCGTTTAACTGAGAAATGGAATTGTGGTATGTTGATTTTTGTACTTTTTTTGGTTTTAATTTGTTAACATGCAGTGATTTATACTTGTTAAGGTGTTTTGAATTTTGATTTAAGTTTATTTATAAGTTGGATATAATGTTGTCATATTTGTTTGGTTATATGATGATATAAGAAATTTTATTGTGTGTTCAAGAGGATGGATAAGATATGTTTAATCACTTGAATGAAATATGATCATTTGTAAATCACTTTTGGATTTAAGTTTTTTTTTTTTTTTTTTTGTAAAATAGTTTATGTTTTTGTTGTGGTGGATGAACTAAACTGGAGAAAATGTTGCTGCCTAGATACTAGATAGCCTTGAGAAAACTTATTGTGAATGTGAAGATGATCGATGGTGTCATTTTACTTTGGCTTATATATATGAAGTATGGGGGCTTGGTTTCATTAGGCATGAATTTTGGGTTTTTGTTTATGGAAATTGTTGAGGATCAAGGAGCGGTGCTTGTTGTAGGGGGTTGTAGTTCTAGTTTTCTCTTCCTTGATCTCAATTGTCTGTTGACCAGTTCAAGTTTTTTCCTGTCTGCACATGTCTGACGATCATAAATACGTCAATGAAAATTTAGGGTTAATTACTGGTTTTACCAATTTTGTCAAGGGTGCATTAATTTGGAAAAGATGAATGTGCAAGTGACGTTAGATTAGATCCCTTGCATCGATCGTGTTTTATTTTATAGAATAGATTTCTTGTGCATGGTTCATTTGTATCTTTGCTTGAAAGATGTGGATAAATGTCTCCAAGTATGTAGAATTAATTCAATATTTAGCAATGCTATTCATTTATTCTTTATTATCTCTTATAGAGAGTCACTATTATTACATTTGCTAATTAGTGCACCTTCCTTATTTTCGACAAGTCGATCACTTCTTTTTTGTTGTAGTTTTTTATTTTTATCGAGAGTCTAATGGCATAGCTAAGTGTTCTTTTTTGCACTGCTTAGGTTGGCATCTATGTAGCGATTGTGGCAAATCATGCCACTACATGTGCTATACTTGTACATATTCCCTGTGCAAGGGATGTACAAAAAAAGAATCTGATTTTGTTAGTGTCAGAGGAAACAAAGGTTTGTGTGGAGCATGCAAGAGGACAATAATGCTGATCGAAAACAGTGCCCTGGGAATTAAGGTAATAGTTTGTTGAACTTCGTTATGAGTACTCTACTATTTTCCCATCACTCTCCCTTTATTTTGATTGTTAGGGAGCGAGGGGAGGTGGGGATAGTATGCCATTAGATGTTGATTTAATGATGCATGAAAGCATGATGGTCTAATTTTTATCTTTTTATTTCCTTCTGCTACTTTTTTTAGTGTGAAGTAGATTTTGATGACAAAAGCAGCTGGGAGTATCTTTTCAAGGTGTATTGGATGTACTTGAAAGGAAAGCTATCTCTTGATTATGATGAGATCCATCGAGCTAAAAATCCATGGAAAAGTGCTGTTCGTGCTAGTTGCAAGGCTCAAACTCCGCGAAAACTTCATCATCTTAAAGTTGACAATGGTTATGGATCCGAGAATTCCTGTGTAGTAGATTCAAATAGTCCAAAAAACAAGAAGGTTAAGGAAAATATTTGGACAAGTTTCTTGGACGGTGCCGGACACAATGCACAAGACTTGTCGACTACCTGTGAGCTAAATGGGAATACATGTGTAATAAAGAACCAAATCGGTCCTAACGAATCAGCAATCGATGATGCCACTAATCCAAGATTTGTGAGACTAAGAGAACCAGTCTGGCATTATCAGGATCCAAATGGGAATGTTCATGGTCCTGTTAGTATGTTGTTTCTCTGCAAGTTGAAAGGAACTGAACGTATCCCTCCAGATCTCAGAATATGGAGGATAGATGAGAAACAAGAAAACTCTATATTATTATCTGATGCACTGAGTTTCAAGTGTTCCCAAAAAGTATCATTGCCACTCAACTGTGAACAACAGTCTTTGCGGGCCAGTGTTACATTAGAAACCACCACAGAAAATAGTCACGGTGGTCTTAGCAATGAAACAAGGAGTGCTAACAATCAAACTGTCAAGCAGGGCGAGGCGGAAAAGGTTGGTGATACTTATACCCCACCTAATGGTACGGATGAATCTGTTAAGAGCAATGGAGGGCACACTCCGTCTCCTGGTTTGACTACACAAGCAGATGGGAATATAAGTGACGGGCAAAGTGGTCATTTTGAACGAAGGGAAGCATCACCCAAATGTGACATTTCTTGTCATGATGGTCCCAACGTACACCCTGCACTACCTTCAATTGCCTTTAATGAGAAATTGATTGACAAACCTTCTGATAAAGTGGTGGAAGGTCATGGGAATGAGCAAAAATCTGAAGTGAATGGAAATTTGGGTTCCAATAGGTGTTCTGAGGATCCGAGTAATAGCGGGCAAAGTGATCAAAAGCAATCTGACAATGAAGAGAATTCGGGCCAATCTTCTGGTCAGAATTGGAGAGGCCCTAGTGTAATTCATCATCCACCAATGGATGCTTCTTCATGGATAGCATCAATCTTCGGCGATACTGATTGCCCATTAGTTGATGATTCAGTTTCAGATCTGTTGGAACAAGTAGCAGCAAAGGAGAAAGATGGTGTATTGGAAACTCCCACAGCAATAGAGTGGGATGATGAGTTGACTGAGGGTGCTATAACTGATTGTTTCAGTTTCGCCGCTAATGCACTTAGCCCAATGCTTGATGCAGGTAAAGGTGATGCACTGAGCTCCTCAAGTGATTTACATTTACCATCGCAATCCAATGCAGCAGAGGAGCCATTTCGGCAAGCAGACGTGCATAATCATCAAACTATATGTGGGGAACAATCCTCAAAAGCTCCTGAAGTTGAGGTGCGTACAAAGAATATAATTATTATGTAATCAACTGGAGTCAGGCTCTGGAAACCATCCCATCCATTGGTCTCATGTAAAACGATTTTCAAAATTTAGTTTAAATTAACATTTGGTGTCAATTATGTGCAGTCTACTTTTTCGCGTATTAGCTGGAATCCAACTCATCAATTTTCATGGGATCCGACTCGTAAGTTGTTTCTCTACCTGCTTCACCCATGATTATTTTTGCAAGTAGCTTTCATATCTTGTATAATTATTGCAAGGCTTCTTCAATTCATAATTCATTGAATTTGGATATTTTGCTAAGAAGTTTGTTTGGGTTTTCAGGTTGACTTGGCAGCTCACATCGAAGGCTATTTTTCTCTCGTCTTTAGGCTAAAACAGATCTTAGACCAACTTGAATCGGATACTTAATATCCTGTGTTTATAAGTTATAACAACATTCTTTTGCAAACAGTGACCTCTCACCTTCCTTCAATGTTGAGGAAGAAACGGAAGAGCGTCGTTCTTCATAGCCAACGTTATTTTGATTTTCATTTCATTGAATTTTAAATGCGAGAAATGGATTCTCGTTACTTTAATTTTTATCGAAGAAATTTATAATCAGCGGTATATATTTCTTTCTTCGCATTATATGGATGGTATACTATTCAGATTGCCATTGATATGAACAGCTTGCCTTAGTATTTATTCTTTTGATGCATGCACAGCTTAATATATTATGAAACTGAAGTTGTGCACTTTAAGGTGCCAACATTTTACGTAGGAGTATGATGAAGGATACGGATTGCGATCCGTTGTGAGAAACAAAAATGTTTGCTTTTCTTCTTTCTCCATATATAGTAATGGAAAGAACTTTAGCTTGCAATCATCAGTGTATTTTGTTTAGATTTGGATCATCAAATTGAATGTTTTACATTTCAGTGCTGTGCTTTGAACCCAATTTTACTAAACTTAAATGGTAGGAGTATGATGCTATTATGATTGTGGGGGCATTTGTTATTTTATTTTTTCAAAATGTTTTTTAAAGTATTTCATCTTATGTTATAATATTTTTAGAAGGGATTTTTTTCAAAAAAAATTCAAATGAGAATTTGGTTTAAATAGTTTCTTATATATTTTTAAATGTCATCTTTTATTAAAAAAGCATTTTTAAGAAGGTATTTATTTTGAAAAAAAAAGAAGTGATTTTTATGATGTTAAAATATCTACCAATAACAAAATGTCTATATCAATAAATTAGTGTAAAAGTCATTTTTAAAGTATCGTGTACAAAATATCTAGTTAGAGGCTTAGAGCAAGGGTGCTAGAGAACAAAGTTAAGAGAGAGAGATAGAGAAGAAGAGAGATGTAGAGTAATTATGAAGGAGAGACATATTTTTTTTTTGACAGACACATGCAAGCGCGGAACTGCCAATAGTAATTAATAACTTACCAAACTAACATAATTTAATTAACTAACGCATCAGTAAATTTTAGGATAATTTTAACAAAATAACTTAATAAAGATAAGCTACTTCATTTTATTCCACCAAATTAAACTCTTCTTTAAGTATTTCTCTAAAAAGAAAAAAGAAAAAAAGAATCCATAAAATAGAAATGTTGTACTTTTACCAAAAACAAAAAAGGAAATGTATTTCATCAAATCAGTTAAAGTATTCTTCTTTCTTTTCATCAAAAAAAGAAATCAGTTAGAGTATAAACAAAACCGCTTTAAAACTTTGACGCTATAGTAAGTTGAATTCCAAAAGCCACCACCATAATTAGAAACAAACTTTCAGAGAGAAAAAATTACAATCGCAAGATCAGAATTATTACAATTCAATTCTGATCACTCTGCACGACGGAACTCATGGTGTCAACGCCACCGTCGTCGTATCTGACGCCGACGCAGAGATACGCTGCCGGAGCCTTAATGGGCCTCGCTCTACACCAAGCACAGCTTCACCAGACTCGTCCACTGGGCCTTTCAACCGATGAATTTCCTTCTCCGAGTAGTTCCTCCACCGGCGCGGTTTCCGAAGATCCCAACCTTTGGGTTCATCACACCTCCGGTTTGCTTCGCCCCATTTTCATGTATGATATTCAAAATTACAATTGCATCGTTTTAGACTTTTTTTTTTTTTTTGGTTTTATTTATTGCAATTTTGTTTTGGAGATGTATAATGCTATGTTTGGTTCTGTTTTATTTGCAGATTTCTTGATATTGATTCTGGAGCATGGTCTGGACTTGAAGAAACTTCTGGGTCTTCTTTGGCTACACGTCATGTGGGACCGGTATGTTATTCTACTACTCCCACATTTGGACTTTATAGTCCAGATACATTAATTATTCAAGGAACTTAAAAAGGTAAAATTTGCGTATAAAATGTCACGGATTGGGTGTGTGTTTGGGATTGGGTTTATGTTTGGTATGATTTTGAGTGAATTGATTAGGTAAAATTGATTCCGGCTAAAACTGAGGTGAAAGTAAAGTGATTTATGTTTGAATACATTTATGTAAAAGCGGGTTGAACAATAAATTTGAGTGTAAAAGCTATTCTAGAATTAGAAGCTACAATTTCTAGCTTAAAGTAGAATCATTTCTGGAGGCAAAATCAATTTTACTCTAGAGGAACCGAACATGCCAAAATCAGTTCTACATCCATTTTGGCTCCTCTAAAAGTGGAACCAAATATACCCAACGAAAGTAGATTTTGATTTAATTGATTAATTTTGTAAAATTGAGTTTAGTGTAAAATGATTTACATTATAGATATCTTCATGCACAAGTGACTTAATTAAGAAATTTAAGTGTAAAATTCAAGTACGGAGGCAAAAGGTTACAAATTGTAGTTTCAAGTCAGAATCAATTGTAGAAGCAAAATCAATTCTAATTGAGAACCATCAAACATACCAAAATCAATTTTAAGATTTCAGAATCTCTTTCGGCTTTTCCATAAGTGAATCCAATCACGTACCTAGTGTCGTATATAGTCTCATGTAGTAGTAGTAATGTTTTCACATTTTACAGTTATGTCTTCTAATGTTTTGTTGCTAACTGCCAAGTATGTTTCTTTCTATATTCGGAATCATGTTAAGTGTTAATTTTTCATTTATTACCTACACCCTTTGTTTTTTATGATGAGGGGATTATAACACCAAACCTGTTTGTTTATTGATTTTCTTTTTACCTAGTAAATCACTTAGAGATAATGCTTGTCAATGCTGCAGTTCTTGAGATTATTGTCAGAAGAATATGATGATGATAATGCTAAAAGGTTAGATCAAGAACTTGCTTTGTCGGAAGCAGTTGATGCTTTGGTTATTAGCTTGGAAAAAAATTCAGAGTCATCGAGGTCAAAAAGAGAGAAGTCGCGTGAATACGAGCATCAATGTCGTGAGAAGTTTTCGACTGCTGATGTTCAACCAAACTCTGAGAAGGTAGACATGCATTTGGAAAGTCAGCCGGAGGAAGATAATCTTTTCTTTGAATGCGAAGGAGACCCACATCCGGGATCTCCTAACAGTAAGACTGATGAGGGTCCAGATGAAGAGTTAATGAAGCTCAGCTATCAGAGGAAAGTGACAGTTCTCTACGAACTTCTCGCTGCTTGTTTGTCAGATTTAGGTGAAAAAGACACAAAATATACTCGGAGAAGAAAGGGATATGATGCTCGACATCGTGTGGCTCTACGGTTGCTTGCAACTTGGCTTGATATCAAGTGGACAAAAATGGTTTGTCAAATAAATCTTTTCATTAGTAACTTTATGTGACCAGGAACCAATTTTTTATAAGTTGCGGCCATCATGAGATATGACTGTAAGATTTGCTTTTACTGTTTATAATGTATTTAAAAGACATGTAAACAGTCCATCCTTGTCCCCGTGAGCATAACTCAGTTGGTGGAGACATCACATTTTATATGCAAGAGTCGGGTTTTAACCCCAGACATTCCACTTATTTATTACCTTAAGGGTGGAGTTCTAGCCACTAGGCTACTTGACCAAAGAAAAATATCCATTCTCACTCTGGTGAATACAGCAAATAAATTCATCTTGATTTTTAAGTCACATGTGGAGCCTGATTCTACATGATTTTATGTTATAAGCTTTGGTTTAGATTATATTTTTTAAAATCTCACATTAACTAGCCCCATTGCCCCATATCTTCCACTTCTAATGATGATAATGAAAATTCACTTTGCAGGAGGCTGTTGAGATGATAGTTTCTAGTTCTGCAATGGCTATCGTTAAAGAGCAAGAATCAAATAAAGAAGAAACTCAATCAAAAGAAAGCGGCTGGGCAAAATGGAAGCGGAGTGGTATTATTGGTGCTGCAGCATTAACTGGGGGAACTTTGATGGCTATTACTGGTGGTATAAATGAATACCTCCGTAACATGTTTTCTGTGTTTTCATTTGAATCGAGTAAGTTTCCTTGTGGATTTGACTGTTTTCACTTTTAAGCATAAAACAGGATTAGCTGCCCCAGCAATTGCTGCAGGACTTGGTGCTTTGGCTCCGACTTTAGGTACTTTGATCCCTGTTATTGGAGCAGGTGGATTTGCAGCAGCTGCTAGTGCTGCAGGAACCGTTGCTGGTTCTGTTGCTGTTGCTGCCTCGTTTGGAGGTATAAATGTATGCCTATGTGTGATTGAATTTTTAGAATCTTCTCATGCCAAGTAGCTCTCTATGATTTCAGTGTTGTTTAATGATACCATCAGGATCACCAAGTCATTATTCATGTGCTCGTGTCTTAGACATTTAGGCCAGCATGATTTTCAATTTGGGGTTTTAGATTGATTCTCAACGTGATGGTTTTTGTGCTACATTACTACGTAATTTATACATTTTGTTGCTGCAATTTGTTGATTAACTTGCGTGCAGTAATTTCATGAATGAGATAAGTTTTATAACTGCCAGTCAAACTATAAAGGGAACCATCTGAGTTGCCTATTTAGAAGATGGGTTATGAAGGTTATATTACACGGGATTTTTGTTTTAAAGTTCTTCAACACATGCCCATTAATACGTCCTATATTTTATTATCCCGAGGACGGGATTCAATTTACAATATTTCTTTGTAGTATAGTACATGCTATTTTTTATCTGTTTTTAGGACATACATGATCTGTAGGACAATTCTCTTCTACCTTTTTCTTGTTACCGTTAATGATGTTCCGTTTCTAGACAATTAAAATAATTCATGGATCTCTTTGTTCTACCAGCTGCTGGAGCAGGACTTTCCGGAACCAAAATGGCTAGGAGAGTTGGGAGTGTTGACGAATTTGAATTCAAAACTATAGGAGACAACCATAACCAAGGCGTAAGCTTTTATTGATTTCATATTCTTACTTTATGGTGACATTTCTTGCTTGATCTAGTTATGATTCATGTAAATGCAAGGACATGCATGCATGGACTTTTAATAACCTTTCTTGTATTATATAACAATACCTTTGCACTTAATTCACTGTTCCATATCAGAGTCTTATTCGACTTCTGCTTGCAGAGGCTGGCGGTTGAGATATTGGTCTCCGGATTTGTCTTTGCAGAAGAGGATTTTGTAAGGCCGTGGGAAGGACAAAACGACAATTTGGAGCGGTAGTAATTTTACCATTTTCCATCTCACTGAATTTTTTTTATAGTCATTATTTGGAAAAGGTAGTTGATATTATGAAGATCACACGTCAGCTGGCTAGATATAAGGCAGAAATACTACTTCAATTGACTTTGATAATCCTTCCCTATTTATCTTTTGAGACTGAGTTAGTCTAGCCTATTCTCTGTATTGCATTATGTTATGGTTTTCACAAAAGCAGCTATTGTGGTCGCAAATACTGTAGCGAGTATGGTAGATCTCTTGCCTATTGAGGAATACAACGTAGTTTTATTTATTTTTTAATAAAAAAGAACCGAATAATCACAGATATTTCATAAGACTATTTCCTTATGAATTAAAGGGTAATGCACCATGGAATGAATATTTGTTTTGTCTTTAATTTTGACCTTTTTAGTGTTAGTTTTTTTGTTTTAACAATTCAATTGGTTTGGAAAATATTTAAAAGGACGCGTTGTGAATATATTTGTTTCTTGTCTTTCATTTCGATTCAATTGGTTTTTAACATTTCAACTTTTGAGTTAGTACTTTTTCACCGTTTGGTCTGGTCTGTGAAATATTTCAAAGGATGCATGATGAGTAGAATTTGTCTTTTATTGAAAAATATTTTATGTTTTCAGTATTTTATTTAGAATAATTTGTGTACACTAGAGCATAGATTTTTTATATATGTAGCCGATTTATTTCAACTGCTTTGGGACTTGTGCTATTTGGCTGCGATGCTATCAACCATTTTATATGGCTTTCCGCCATTTTCTGCAATCTGTTTGTTGATAACAATTATAACGGGTTTGTTTGTAAATATTATTGTTTAATACAGTTTTTATTAGCCAAATACATTCCAATTCAACATGTTGATGGGAAATCATTGTATTATACTGTAATCACGTATTTTCCTGCTGTTTCTTTATATCTGTAAAATTCCAATGTTAATACCCTAATGATTCATGATCTTAGCAAAAGAAATGACATTTCATACGGCCTTGCCAAAAGTTAGGTATGCACTGCAGTGGGAGTCCAAGAATCTACTTGCCGTGAGCACTGCAATTCAGGATTGGCTTACTTCAAGTAATTGATTTGGGTTTGAGGCTACTAATATTTTTTACTATTGTAAAGTAGAATTGTATATAATGTCAATATTTCTGTGATACATTAGGAATTGCGACGGAGCTGATGAGACAAGGGGCAATGTTGACTGTGTTAAGTGGACTTTTAACTGCATTGGCTTGGCCGGCTACATTACTTTCAGCTACTGATTTCATCGACAGCATTTGGACAATTGCTATTGACAGGTTTAATTTTATCTTAGTTTTTTTTTTGCAATGAATTTTATCTTAGTTTTAAGTGGAATATAACTTTTGCAAAGTAAAGGAAAATCATCTACTTGCCTTTTGTTAATGTGATTTAGGCAATTCATGGAATTTCAGTAGTTTTTGCTGGTCACTTTACCATGATATAATTGATTGTCAGTGGATTATGATAGCTTATGCTTGAAAAACTGTCATGGAAGTTGATAATGAATGTAGTCATATGTGCTATTCCTAGCTCCAAGGCTTCATCATAGCCATGGAATCTTGCATTGCACCTAATTTCTGTTTGTTTAATGCCAAAAATAGAGTCAAAACCATATAGTATACGAAGTGTGAAAAGTTACGGTCTAAATTTCATTCATAGTTTACTTTACTTTTCAGATCAGACAAGGCAGGGAAGCTGCTTGCTGAAGTATTATTGGGAGGATTGCAGGGAAATAGGTATTTATCTTGTTTAGAATTTATTTAAAAAATTAAGCTCAGATAAACCCGTGGAATATGCAATATTTTTAATCTGAGTTTCAGGCCTGTGACACTTATAGGTTACTCACTTGGAGCAAGAGTTATTTTCAAGTGTCTAGAGTGTTTGGCTGAAACAGAAAACCGCGGTAGGTATTTCTATTTTGTTTTTTTCAATTTTTTTTGTCTTCGATACTATAGATTATTTTCCTTTCTTTATTACTGGTCAAAGGATAAGCTTTTCTCCCTTAAAACTTTTCAACTCTGATGATGGATACATTACATAAGACTTCATGTCTATGTGGATCTTATGTGTGTTTATCGGTTAAATGAGATGACCTTTGTTATTGATTTTGATTCAAAGGTGCTCATTTTTATTGGCAGCTGAACTTGTAGAAAGAGTTGTCCTTCTTGGAGCACCCATTGCAATCAAGGATGAGAATTGGGAAGCTGCTAGAAAGGTTGAAAGGAATTTGAATTTTCTCTTAATAGTTAGACGTTGGTAGATTCTCATTCTCACATGTATAAAAAATATTGTTTTTATTAGTTTCAATGATTTCCTGGTATTCTGTAGGTGGTAGCAGGAAGATTTATAAATGCTTATTCCAGGACGGACTGGATGCTTGGTGTTGCTTTCCGTGCCAGGTACATAAAAATGTAGTAGTAGAATTTACGCAGCGCTGTGGCTTCTTTCAGTTGATCCACAGCACATAGGGACAATTCTTGCAAGAATTCAGTTCAAAATTAAAAATTTAAAATGATGGAATGGCTTGAAATTTTGTATTTGTGGTTCTCAGTACATAATCTATGTGTTAGTTTTATTTTTATTTTTTTATGCAGTTATATGCATTAAGTTGCAAGTAATGGGACAATCTGATGCTGCAACAGTGAATAGTATTCCATATTTTCATTGATTTTGTTTCATAATTTTCATCTGTTTATCTGGACCCATAACCTTATCATGAATTCATGATTTTGGGATTAATGGTCAATTTTTGCATTATACCTTTCTTGTGTCCGAGAGGCACCTTGTCACCTAGTTCATAGAGAGAAAGGTTGAATTCTCATGACAGTTGACACAGTTGTTTTTTATTGATTAAGTGCATGCTTTGGTGATTTGAATAAAGTTTTCACTAACATACTTTTAGAAAAATTTGGATTACTTCTACACTTTTAGTAAACAGAAACTAATCTTGTAATTTTATGCAGCCTACTTACTCAAGGTTTAGCTGGAATCCAACCAATCGATATTCCTGGGATCCAAAATGTACATTTTTCCATCATCTTTGCTACACATTATTTTCAGATATTTTTAATAATATACTTGGTTACATTTACAAATTTGTAATTGCATGATTAGTGCTAGAATTCATAGTTTATTGGATTTGGATTTTCAGGTTGATGTGACAGATCACATTGAAGGTCACTCTTCTTATTTGTGGGCTACACAACGTGTCTTGGATGAACTTGAACTGGAAACGTATTATCCTGTTTATAACAGCATTCTTCCTAAAGAGTAAACCCATCCCAATCTCACCTTTTTCTTGTTTGAATATAAAGAAGATAAATTTATAGTGTGACTGTCAAGATGATATGTATTCCCTCATGTATGATGATATGAGGTGTGTATTGTTTTCATATATCCAAGTCTAAAAAATGTAATCATGAGTTTGATACATGATCTATCTGTATAAAGAAACATCTGTTGTGAGAGATTAATCTTTTGATGTATCAAAGATAGAAGTTTTATATTAAAAATTGTGTATTTATTTTTGTTAAAAGTCTAATGATCGACATAGAGATGGATATGGGATTGTTCGATGGGTACAAATTAGTATGTTATGAAGAATTAAGATCATCACATTTACAATATGCAATGATAACAACATTAAAGAAACATTTACGTTAAAAAAAACATTAAAGAAACATTTAAAGAAAAAAAGTTTGGAAGAAACATTAATCAAATATAAAATTTAAAAATGATATATATATATATATATATATATATATATATATATATATATATATATATTTATATTTATAAATGATATTTTGATGAACCGGTTTTATACTTCTCCATTTAACAACAGTCTATTATTTTGGGTACTAAATAAAACACATTTACTCTACCAAAAAAAAATCAAACACATTTTTAATTTTACAAATATATTTTTATTAAAATCATGAATAATTCTTCATAGTTGTTAAAAAAAAAACTTATAGATTTGTAGTATCCGTCTGATCTGGAAAAGGTAAAAATTAGAAAAACATTTTTTTAATAAACATTTAAAGTAGTGAACAATTTTTTATTTTGTACTATATTTAGTGGATAAAATATGATTTTGATATTTTAAATAAGAATTGGGTAAATAGGGTTTTACCCCCCTGCAAAATAAGCCAATTTTGCATTACCCCCTGCAAAAAAAAAAACTTGGGATTACCCCCTGCAATATGAAGATTCTCTCTTTTTACCCCCTGCTTGACAACTTGACATAGAATCTTTATTTTTTATGAGGTGGCATGCATATGTGGCATTTATTTATTTTTTATTTTTTAAAATTTGCACATGTCATTTTTATTATTAAATAAACTAAAAATTAAAAAAATAATAATAAATTCTTTTCTAATTTCTCCTTCATCCCTACCACGATAACTTTCATCATTCAACAAGAACAACAACATCAACACCACCAAGAACAACAACATCAACAAAATCATCAACACCACCAAGAACAACAATCCAAAAAGAACCCAATTTTTTTTCTTCCAAAAATCAATCTCGATAAACCCAGAAACATAATCATAAATTTCTTTTGTTCTTCTATTCTTCATCCCTTTGCAACAACCCAATTTCTTCCTAACCCAAAAACATAATTCTTCTTCCCAATTCTTCACCCCATCAATTCAATCCCTAACCCATAAATTCAAAAACCCAATTTATGCCTTTATAGGAAATCCGGTTCCTAGTTCCTGCCTTTGTTCTTCATCAATCATTTGTTTCGACGAATTCGGCGGAGTGATTCGGCGGATTTCTAGGTTTTATTTTAGAGAAAAAGGATTCTGGGATTCTGAGTTTGTGTTAGAGAAAAAATAATTTTGGGTTTTGAGAAGAAGAATGAGAAGGAGAAAGATTTGTGTTATGTTACAGGAAAAGATTGTGAGTTTTTTTTTTTTTTCGTTAGAAATAATGGATTAACATATCTTTTTGAATTAACATATTTTATTTTTAATAATTTTTTTTTGACACAATATTTTTTATTTTTTTAAAAACTAATTAAGTGGAATTTTTTAAATATTTGTCACCAATTTATTTAATAATAAAAATGACATGTGCAAATTAAAAAAATAAAAATGAAATAAATGCTACATATGCATGCCACCTCATAAAAAATAAAGATTCTATGCCAAATTGTCAAGCAAGGGGTAAAAAGAGAGAATCTTCATATTGCAGGGGGTAATCCAAAGTTTTTTTTTTGCAGGGGTAATGCAAAATTGGCTTATTTTGCAGGGGGTAAAACCCTATTTACCCATAAGAATTTAATTTACATGAGTTATTTTGCACATGTGTCCAATAATATACCGACACATCATGTATGATAATTAAAAACACAAGATGTGTCACATTCATTAAATGATGTGGCAACACGTCATTAAATATATGTGTAAAAGAAAATTATACTGACGGTACACAACAATTAAACTCTTTAAATAAATTGTACTTAAGACATTGTATTATGACTTAGTAAAAGTTTGGTCTAGTGAAAGATTTTAGTAGTATGCATAAGGTCTTAGGTTCGATCTTCATCGGCAATATTGTGAAAAAAAAAAATCAATATTTGTCTTAAAAAAAATCAATTCAATTTTTGTTTAATCTCTTATCTTCAATTTATTTATCTAATCCTAAAAAAAAATTAAAATCTTTTTTCTTCTTTACCTTGTGAAGGCAAAACACAATCTAAACCGTACATTAGTTGATCCTATAAAAAAAAAACAATTCCCACATGGGCACTGTGTTTGGGACCAACAAAATCGTGTCGTAATCGTAATGGTATCTCTCAATCTCATTTTTTTGATTCAATTCAAAATAGTATGATTGATAAACTAAGAATCAACCAATTACCAACCAACCGCGTAATCCCCTTTTTTTATATTCTAATTTCCCACCAATTACTTCCCTAATCCTCATTTTATCTCATCATTCATTCATGCTTCACAATTAACCTCTCCTCCTTCTCATTTTCACATTCAGGTAAAGATCAAATTTTTTGTGCTTTTAGTTTGTTTCCCATAAAATTAAATTATAAAGATCAAATTTTTTCTGCTTTTAGTTTTAATTGATTCATTTTTTGCTTATGGGGTTCATGATTGTGTTCTTCTTTGTTAGAGTTTTTGTTGCTGCTGCTGCTGCTATAAAGTTTGTGTGATCATTTGCTTGGAATTGTTGGAGGAATTTCTGGTTTGAATAAGAGTTTTTGTTGTTTGGAATCAAATGGCCGCGGTGGCGGCTTGTAGACGATTGGGAATTTTAGGGACCAATTCTGGGATTGGTTTAACTGGATTTGGAGGAGCCTTTGGAAATAAGGCTTTGAAATTTTCACCTTCCATTTATAATTCTAGCTCTATGCACTTTTCTCAATTGCTGAAATCAAATGGACAACGCTTGTTTCTCGTTGATACATTAGCCCTTGTAATTCACATTCCTCTTTTTATACTTTTTTGTTTTTTAACATTTCATGTCCTTATTCCAATGTTTTAAAAACCGGACATTGAACCAGTGAGACATCTGGGTCGTGGTTCAACCGTCTTAAACAGTTTTTTGAACTTGGATGAAACTGCGATCAAGCTGCTTAAATAATTAAACCATAGTAAAGGGCGGTTCAAGGTTCAATTGGTTGAGCTGTCTGGTTTGTTTTTTTTTTTTTTTTTTTTCACCACCAGTATCCGGCCCACTGGACCGCCTAATCTGGTTCTGGTTCGGTTTTTAAAACACTGGCTTATTCCATTTTAGTAGTTATGAAGAAAGGCTTAATTTTTGCATCCTTTGTTTTTGTGTATTGTGTAGGTTAAGAGACTTGAGGGACAAGGAGTGCCTTTAAAGCAAGCTGAGGCAATAACTGCTGCTATAACTGAGGTTTTGAATGATAGCTTGGAGAATGTATCTCAGTCATTGGTATCAAAAGAAGAAATGCAAAGGGTAATAATGCCCTTTTCAAACATATTTACTGTCCTCCCTTTACAATTCTATGAATGTTTGATTTTACTTGTGTTGCCTTATTTCAAGTTTTATTGGCTTTAGAATTGTGATACAAAAATTATGTACTGATTTTAGCTGTTTTGATTCCTGCTTTGGTTGTCTCAAGACTGAGATGCTACAAGAAGCCAACCTGTCCAAATTCAAAGCAGAAGTGCAGAGCTCGCAGGTATTCATTAATTGAGAAATCGTGTTATATTGTGGATTTTGAAAGGACTGTATGCATATATAATGGACTGCAAGTACTGCAAATTTTTCTTTACTGTTGTCTTGTATATAAGCCGCGCTAATCATAACAAAAAACCTTACTACATCTACTTGTTTTTTTATTAGCAAAGAGTAACAATAAAAAAAATGTGAGTACAAAGCTAGTCCAACCCTTTTACAATATAAATATAGCACCTTTTTTTGGAAGAATATAAGTCTAGCAGTCTAGCACCTAAGAACTTGGAAGAATATAAATCTAGGTCTAGCAGCTAAGAACACATGGAAATAGAAGAGATTGAATTTATACACCAATCTGAAAAAGATAATAAAAACAACATTCTAACTTTGATCAGGTCTGAAATGGCAAAAATATCAAACCTGCCTTTCTTGAAGACAATGTTGTTCCTCAATAACTGAATAGAGACAATACTACAGCGTGCCAAGTGCAATAAAAGGATTTCCTTGAATTTTTCCTGCAGCCAGCTGCCCGAACTGAGAGTACAATTCCAAAGTAGAGAAAGGCATAGAGAGAAAAAACCCAAGCTGGGCATATATATTTCTCCATATATGGTGACAGACGGAGGATGCAATATGCCCCTGAAGAGTACAAAAACACCTCTCTTAGATAGGGCAGCCCTTGGGGGAAACCTTTCCATAATCAAACACCAGGACAGTACTTTCAAAGGAGTTAAACTTTTCCAATTTTATAAGAATAGCATCGGCAGAAACCAAAGAGGGCACCATTGACGATTTTAAAAAATACATAAACAGAGTGACATAATATAATTTTTAGACTATCCTCCATCTAAAACCAATACATTCCTTCTCTCCTTCAGAGGAATAAATGGAAGCAACCAGCGTGCCTAGTTCACTATACAAGTCTTCTTCCCATGCAAGAAAGGATCTTCTCCATTCTCCACCTCCAAGGCCCACATACTACATCATCCTTCATTCCTTCCACTCTACCATGTCCATAATGAAGGCCTCCTTATCTTCAGATAGTTGGAATAACCTCGGTAGCAAAGATTGCCAGCTACATGTACCAAGCCAAGTATCAGACCAGAGTTTAATTTAATACTATTCCCACGTCTGAATTTCTTTGTTACAGCTGAGAAAAACCAAAGAAAGGGGAGAGGCTTCCTTAAAACAACTTGTTGATATGCTACCATTAGGAATTAAGTGTGTCATGCTTCTCCTGTTATGATTAGGTAGGTAAATGCAAAGTAAATATTCTTTGTCATTGTTTTGTACAGAAATGAAACATTCTGATTCCATTGTTTGGTCTGTTAAACTGCATTTAGTTGTGAAAAGAAATGGATAAAAGAGATGATTTGTGTGTATTAGTATATACTACCCTTTATTGGAATAGTATATTTGATCTATAGGAATTGAGATTGGATTTCATTTGCCTGATGCGGTCATATAATGAAAATATCATAATGCAGGGACATCACTTTTCTCTGCTGCAACACGAGACTGAGAAGCTTAGGAATGATATAGAGAAGATGCGTAGTGAATTGAGGTCTGGTTTATCATGCTGTCATTGATTATCCTTGATCAAATACTATTTTCATTTGTCAAATTGTAATCTCTATGGTACATTGTTCTGGATTGTCGTGTAGGTATGAGATAGATAAAGTAACAGCTGGACAGCGGTTGGATTTGAACCTCGAAAGGGGGTAAGAATTATGAACGAAAAACTTTTTGTCGAACATAACAGAACTTGTGTTTCATTTTATTATCACATTTTCTACCACGATTGTTAATGTTTTACCGTAATTGCAGGAGGATAAGGGAGGAGCTAGCCAATCAGAATGCTGAAACTAATAACCTGACTAACAAACTTGATAGGGTAAGCAAATTAGTGTACAATAGTACTCTCTCCCGTACAAAATAACTGTCCTCTTAGGTTTTTTCACATGGATTAAAAAAGACTAAATAGATTAAAAATTGTTGCAATTTTAAAAAATTATCTTTATTAACTATTGGTTGTTAGTCATTGTCATAAATGTACGGCGAAATATAATAACTTGAAATTAGTGCAGACAATATCAATTTAAGAGTAGAATCGGCGAAGATTATTTTTTAATGTAACATTGTAAAAGCAAAACGAAACATAAATGTAACTTGTCATTTTGATTTTCTTTAATTTTAATACAATGTTCAGGAAATCCATGCTTTAAGGGCTCAGCTGGAAGCAGCCAAGTATGATGTGATAAAATACTGCATAGGAACCCTTGTTTCAATATCTGCCGTTGGCCTTGCCGTTATTCGTATCTTGATGTAAAACAGAATGTATTCAGATTAACACTAACAAGATTAAGGTAAAGAAAACTAGAGCAGCTGTTTGGAAGATATTGTATGTTCTGTATGAGAAACAATTTCATTGCAGTGTTGGTGGAGCTGAAGTAGTTTCCATTAGATATCAAATGGGCCTTTTTTTTTCAAAGCCCATGTTCCTTTACATATAATTTTTCTTGATGTATTTGTATTTTTTTTTCTTCTTTTCAATACAGTGTGACACTAGGCCAACTATTTTACTAGCCTTCTGTTGCTTATGATTACTTGTACAAATTGTACCTTAATATATAATTAATGAGTATAATTACACACACTTGATTTGTCTGTATTTTTCATTTTACTGCATAAGTTGATGTGATTTTCTGAGAAAAGAGTACAGGTACCATTTTAGATTTGTCCCCTTCTTAAAATGGAAAAAACTCAAAAAGGATACATAAAATAAAAAGCCTTAGTTCTAATCTATAGTGATCTTCATATCATCTTTGTTAGAAACTCTCGTCTGATCTGAATCAACCGATAAGATCATTTAACTGTATATTGAATTTGGACTGACTAATCTAAATTTAATGGCTGAGATTGAAAACTGTGGCAAAATGTGTCCTGCTACAACAGGCAATCCACATCCAAACTACTCTTTGTGTCCATTCAAGTTTTTTCCCATCTTTGTACTATTTTGTGGCCTTGAGCATAATTCATTGAGAAAGTTTCCTTCCTAGTTTAGTAGCATTTTATGTAGGTGTGGAACTATTGGAAATATGTGGTGTAAAAAGTACTAACCCTAGTTATATGTAGATCTGATTATGGCTCCTTTTCAGATGACAATGAATCAAATGGTTATTTGCTTCCGGCTTAAAATCAATCAACTAATTTGAAGGACACACATCTCAAGGTTCACTATCTGAGAGTTTCACTGTTGTAGGCTTGTAGCCATTTGAAGTGTTTTGATTGATATATTGAGAACGTTTGTATTTGTCGTAATTTTGTTGTTTGGTTATTTAGCACACTAGCACATGATAGGGTAGGCCTTCTTCAATCATTCTTTTTTTTTTATTTTTTTTATTTTTATGATAATGATTTGATTTAAGATAGTTTTCTCTTCAATCATTAACAAAAGGTGGGCAAATATTTTAATGATATGAAATTCTCTAATTATCGAAAATAATAATAATAAGAGGGAATCATATTAGTGTAGCATAATAAATATGATATACTTTATTATGTCGAACTCAACTGACAATATCGATATTATTAGATTGAAATTTTTCATTCGGAATTGAATTCAACTTCGTAGTTATGTAAAAAGTTCCAAATTGAGTACATGCATAACTTGATGATAACACACACGTGACTTTATGAAAATGGAAATATGGCTCATATTCGCCGGTTTTAAAAATAAAATCTCAAATTTAATAATATTATATTGTATATAGAATGAAGATATGGCTTATATTTGTCGGTTCAAAAATGAAATCTCACATTTAATTGATTAGATTGTATCTATCGTGTTATTATAACATACTTTATGTCATTTTTTACGTTTATTATTTAGGAAACCCTACATGTGTGGTTGAAGAGAGACAAATTTCTTCAAAGATCTAGAGCACATTTAAGAGTTATCTATTCTAAATTGTGAATTTTGTTATGCAATCGAATTCATCCTACAAAGATGCTTATTACTCCCTATAGATAACACCAATTTAGTTATGTGTTTTTAGGTAGAATTAATTACAATTTCATCCATAAATTTTGTTATTATCAATCATATCACGTAATTTAAAACATATCACATCATCGGTTAAATATTTCAATGAACAAATAAGGAAACAAAAAGTATTTGAGGGAGAGTGTGAAAACATAGAAAAGTTTGCCTAAATTAGTATTGTTAATGTTGAAAATAATTATATCACGTTGTAGAAAGTCCTCACACGGATTTCATAGGAAGACAAGCAACATGGACGGTATGTCAAGGCAATATAGGTAAAATGTCATGACAGAGTGGTCCTAATTGTATGTATACCATACAATACAATTCTAAAGATGAAATTTCAAACAGCTTGTAAATGATATAGTTAGTTGGGGACGGATTCAATGTGACACAATATTGGACCATGCATGGTCACATTTTAGACTTTACAAAACTCTCACATTTATGACACTCAACATTATTATAAGAAGAAAACATATGGAAGCAGACGTTTGTAACGAAATAATATTTCGTTCGTAGAGTGAGACTTGTTTGTTGGTCACAATTTTTAATGAAAAAGATTTGGAGATATACCACACATATAAATGAGAAAAAGTAAAGGAAGATAATTTTATATATAAATAATATTTTGATATGCGTGTGTGCTCAAGTTTTTTTATTTAGGTTTGTGACCTAGTAAGACTTCCACTTTCGTATCCTGAATCTAACAAGAGTCTGAGTCGTGTGTGTGGCAGACCATTTTAGACTAATAATACTACATCCGTCCCTAATTATAAGATTCTGTTTGACAAAAATATACTATTCATTTACCTTGTTTTGATCGTATTTTTTTAATAATATATAAATGTAAATATTAGCATATAAGATATTGTTCAATTTGTTTTGATGAGTATTTTCAAAATATTAAATTTTTATAATTTTTACTAATAGACAATTAAATATATTAGTGATCAAAATTGTGCATTGGCGTACATGCAGTGGTCAAATAGAGTCTTATAATTAGGGACGGAGGTAAGAGTATTTAACTTCAATGTCTTTAAAAAGATGAAGCCTAGCTATCTCATTTAGAAAGAGAGAACATTGATTCTCATATCTTGCATTGAATATAATTATATATGTATCTGTTTTATTTATAAGAAAATATTAGTCATAAATCATATTTCTTTATGTTATTGTTCAAAGCTTACATTTTCTTAACTAAAATTCTAGTACTCGATCGATCTTCAGATTTTTATGCACATACTAGTATATATTAGGGGAATATTATATATGTGATGTGTTTTACTTTTATGGATACTACTAAGAAAAAAGTTATTATTACTAAGAAGTCGTCATTTTGAACACAACCAATTTATAAAGGTGACGCAGCTCAGGAAGAAAATAAATAGGGTTGCCGTCTTTTGAGATTACTTTTATTTGTCAGACTATAATTAATTAATGTTGTAAGATTTGGTTGTTTTATGCACTTGTGTCCATAATAGCAAATACTATTCATTTTTATTTTCTTGGTTTTTTTTTCTTAATTAGCTACCAACTTTAAGTCAAGTCAAGTTTATTTATTTAAGTACCTAGGTCTTTTTTTTGACAAAGCAAGTACCTTAATTGGTTTAAACTTAGAAATCTAACTTGTTAAAAAATCGCATTTGGGTCATCTAAAATTTCTTCAAACCGTAACATTTTACTTTGATGAGAATCAAACTATAATATATTGGTTGGTCAATGCAAGTAATGTAACTAATATAATACTCCCTTCGCCCCTACAAAAGTTACAGTTTTTCTTGGTAACTTGATAGGTTGTCGACTTGTTAAAATCTCTGGCAGCGAGGTGTCATTGGGGATCATGCTAATGCTTCTACATGTGTGTTATTTGGGGTTAGGGTTCGAATAAACTTATCACTTATTATTTGGTTCTTGTAACCAAATCTCACTAATTTGATATGATATTATTCGGTGTTTGAGTGTGGAGTTAGTGTCTCCTCGTGATGTTTTAGGGTTTTTTGGCTCTCTTGGGCATGGACATGAGCATGGGTAGAAAAGATAATTAGGGTTGTTATTAATTTGGCATAATTAATATTATATAGACTATATGGAAATCTCGAAATGACGTATTCTTTTTGGAATGAACCTTTTCTGTCGAGTATCTAGTCGATAGGGTGAAACTTTTATTTTGAAAGTGGTTTCTAGGTAAAAAACCTTGCTCCCGTCGTTACTTTATGTTGGAACCAGTAGAGTTTATTGGGGTGTCGACTTGGGTCTCAGTGGGTCAGGGGGATTGTAGGTCCTCTTGTTTTGTTCTACTTGTGGTTGATCGTTGCCTCTCTTCCCAAAGGGTTTTATGCTTCTCATGGTGGTGCCAATGAGGGGTTCTAGTTTGTTGGTGGCGTGCGTAGCTCCTTGAGTTCTAGTAGATTGTACTTCTAGCACCTCTTTGTTTTCCTGAACTTTCTCTTATACCTTCTTCATTTTTATATTTACTAGACTTTGACTCGTGTGATGTATGAGTTTTTAAGTACGTCATATATAAAATTCAAATTAGTAAATATAACAATCACTTAAGTTCTTTGATGAAGAGGGGATGGAGATAGACGGATGAAGAGACAGATGGAGAGAGACGAAAAGAGAAGAAAGATGGAGAGAGACGAAAGGAGAAAAGATAGATGGAGAGAGCTTTGTATGGTTTATTTTTCTTCATAATATAATAAAACTTTCCTAATTTTGATGAACTCAAAAATTGAATCATAGAATTTGACAGGGAATGGATGAATCCTCCAAATCCAATCTATGTTTTTATTTATAATAATAATATTAAATATAAACTATATTTTTTAAAAGGAATTCTCTATTTTTTCTCAACTCCCCTCCCTCCAAATCCCCCTTCCCCGAACTCTAAAAAGAGCATAAAGTGCGAAAATAGTCCAACAACGAGAAAGTGAATTAATTGATCAAAATAAGTTAAGAACAAAATAAACAAGGAATCATTTTTTATAGGATAATACACGATGATATTTGAAATAGAAGTTTACATCAAGAAGAGTAAAGAAAATTACCACTCTTTTAAACTATCACGTTCTTATTACGTGTCTTATTTTATCTTCACATAATATTTCAACTTATGTCTAATAGGATATTAAAAAAAAATCCAATGTTTTCCCATTCTTTCTAATCCAGAGGGCTCAAGATACGCTTGGTAGGAATAGCAACAAGTCGATTCGCTCTTGGAGCAGTGAGTCCAAACACATCACTCATATCCATTTCACTCGGTTTCATTCCATCTGGCAACTCCCAAGTAAAACAATGAAGCAAATGAACCACCGCCAAATCAAGCGCGTACAAACCCAACTGCATTCCAGGACAAGATCTACGACCCGACCCAAACGGAATAAACTCAAAATTACTCCCCTTAAAATCAGGCACACCTGGTTTCAAAAACCGTGTAGGCTTAAAACTCTCTGGCTCCTCCCAACAATTGTTGTCTCTTCCAATCGCCCATGCATTTATCATCACACGTGCGCGCTTTGGAATAAAATAACCGTTAACAATAGCATTCTCTGCAGTTTCGTGGAGAAGCAACGGAATTGGTGGGTGTAGACGTAGGGTTTCTTTAAGAACACATTTGAGATAAGTTAGTTTCTCGAAATCGGGCTCTTCGACTCGACGGGTCAGGCCCACAACTTCATCTAACTCTTGTTGGACTTTTTTTAGATCTTCTGGACTTTTCATTAGTTCAGCCATGGCCCACTCAATTGCTGAGGCTACAGTTTCAGTTCCTCCAAACATCACATCCTGTAATGAAAATGACAATTTATTAGTTTATTTAATGATTTAATTAACATGTTCACGTTCCAACAAAATATATCTAGTGTTGGGTTTTGGACTAGAAATTAAAGGTTGAGTGTAATTAAATTAAGAAAAGGGTCTTGTTAACATGTGTCCTTAGGGCACATGTTAAGATATACCAAAATAGTAATTCAACATTTAATGATACAAGAAATTTAATGCTTCAAAAGTCAAAATGCACAAATTAGCATTTAATAATTTCTATTTTTGCTTCCTTAACATGTGTTTTAAGGGCACAAGTTAACATTTTTCTTAAGAAAATGTGGACATATATATATATGGATTAGGAAGCGACACCTTTAACCAACTCAAACCACAGAAAATGCAACCACAAGTCGCTGTATGTTTGGTTGGTGGTTTTTAATTTGTTTTCGTACTCGTGTTTAAATTTGATCTAATATTCAATTGATAATATTAATGATATTGTGACTGTTTGGTTCTGCGTTTTTTTACCCCAAACGCGAGTTTAGATGAGGAAACGTGATTTGAGCAAATTTGTCAATGTTTGGATAACTGCAGAATCGCTTCCCTCAAACGCAGATCTAGCCCCAAACGTGCGTCACTTGGAAGCCACAAATTGGAGCTTCCACGTCAAAACAAAATCGATTCCATACTATTTATTTTTAGGTGACGGATATACTTACCTAATTACCCCTAACTTCTTCATCATTGAACATCTTCAAGTTTCAATTTTTTTCTCAGGAACGTTTTCTTCTTATTTTGTGCAGAAAAATGAAAGTGGATGAGGAAGATTGAGGAGTTGTTTTAGCCATCCACAAATTGTTACAAAAGAATTTCACAAGTTGAGAATGAGGAAGATGGAAATTTCAAGAGAAAAGTACACAAGTTTAGAATGGGCGAGATGAAATTGAGTTCATAGTCCTATTTTTCTATTTTTTATTAATGAAAAGTCAGGTTCTAGAGAATTCTTTTTTGTTTGTTTTTGAATTGAAAATTATTTTTATTAATGAGATAAAACTTGAGGTGGGTTACATCAATTAATTAATTAAATAATCATCTTCACAAGTCTTGAACTAAAATCCGTATTGAAATGTATCCAGAAAAAACCATATTGAAATATTAAATGAAATTTAGTTTTAAATATATGCATATGAAATAAACCCAATAAACCCATTTTAGTAATTTACACATCTAAAAGCAATTTTGGTTAAATTACCCAAACAATATCAAATGTTGAGAATCACTTTTCCTTTAATATATCCAAACATAAATCAATTCTAATCAACTCACTTTTAACCAAAATCAATTCTATCAAACTCAATTTTACTAAACTCAATTCTAGCCAACACTAAACCAAACACACACATTGTATTGGAGTCTTTTTATCTGATATTTGTGCATGTGGAGACTGTGGTTGTATTGATTCTTGGCATATCTTATGCCATATTTAATAAATTTTTCTTTTGCTTTTTCAAAAAATAAAAATAAATACTCAATTGATAAAAATATCGTATTATATATATAGATATTGGAATTTGAACTAAAGATTCTTCATTTATTTATTTGAATTTTTCTAACATGTGTAACATTGCACATGATAAGGAGTGATTAATGCATCATTTTATGGATTTTTTTAAAATTTTATTAATGACTCACCGTTAGAGACTATTGCACAGATTTTTAAACCCTATTTATTTTAAGTTTTGAAATTTTAGCCTATTGACAAAAATAAAATAAATACCTTTTCAAATAATTTAAAAATGGTTTTTTCTTAGTCACCTTTAAATCGTCGTTGACATGAAAATTAATCACATTAATATATTTGTAGGACGTACAAATCACCATTTTGATCCTCAAAAGTGTATCTAAGTGTCACATTCGTCATTATATGTATCGAAATTGTAATTATATCATCAAGTATCTTCTTTATTAGTCATTTTGGTTCTCAAATAGTATATGTTTATGTAATCAATTTGGTTATTAAATATGTTTTTTCTAGTCAATATAGTCCATAAAATTATTAACAAAAGATGTACTAGATATGTATTTGTTATTTCGATATATTTAGAGATCAATGTTGAATATTTTGTTGTTTTGTTTCCACCACATGTACAGGGGCGAACCTGTTCAAGGTTTGGTGTGGCTATAGACACACCAGCCCAGCTCAAATTTTTCTAAAATAAAAATTTTATAAATAATTTTAAGTCATTTTGTATACATATTCATACAAATATTAATGTAAATATTAGTTTAGAGTTTATTATTGATAATTGTAAGTATCTCATATACATATTAGTTTAATTTTTAGTGCAAATATTAGTTCATAGTATATTGTTGATGATTTCAAGTTTTTGGTTATACATGAAGTATTATTTTAAGTTATATAGTTTAATTTTGGCTTAATTGCATATTTGGCCCCTTATGTTTATTTTATGTTTCAATTTGGTCCCTTATGTTTAAAAAGTTTCAAGTTGGTTCCTTATGTTATTGATCTCAACATAAGTTGGTCATTTTCGTTAAATTTTGAGTTATTTTTTCGAACTTTTTGCTAAATTTTGAGTTAATTTCTTCTAAAATTTCACATAGTACTCTCCTAAGTGGTTCATGTACGCAAATTCATTAGATATGTCGACGATTTAAACAAAAATTTGACGAAAAAGACCAAATTGAAACTTTTTAAAGATAGGGGACCAAATTGAAACCAAAAATAAACATAAAGAACCAAATATGTAATTAAGCCTTTAATTTTATAAAAATCAACTTTGAGTTTTTTGTCAAAAGATAGTGGACAACTAATTATTGAATTTTTAGGATTGGGTAAAATTAGCAATTGAACTAGCATGTAAATATAATGACATAAAAAAATGTTTAATATATTTAATTTTTTCAAGTAAGTTAATACAGGTAAAATTGAAATAAAAATTTATAAGTTATAAACTGATTGAGTTAAACAAGTGATATATGCATGATTTAACATATATTCAATAAATTATAGTTTTTTTTTCCGAATAGAAATTTTGTGGTTTTTAGATATAATTTATTGGTTTCTTTTTTTGAATAAATAGTTTCCGATTTGTTGTCCTTTTTTTGGATATACATATTGTAATATTGTTTGTTGTTTAACTGAATTATTATCAAGATGAAAAAAAATTGTGATGTCTAAATTTTTTTAGCCCCACTAGAAATTTGTGGCAGGTTCCGCCCCTCCACATGTATCCGATCACTGGATCGTAATTTAATCTGATTCAGAAGTCAATTCTGGTATTAAGTGATTACAACTTTCTCCCATCATAGTTGCAAGAATCGAACTGTGGCTATCCCTACCAAATTCAGTGTCAATCGCCGCTAAATAAATTAATGATTTGTGCAATTAAATACTAGAAAGCGGGGTAGGGTGTATATTGGTACACGTTGGAAGTTGGAACAGTTTGTAGTTTGTATGTCGTGACTATGAGACCCACAGCGCCTTCGTCGTGGCAAATAAAACTGTTACTATCAATTCAAGAAAATGAGATATATCTATCTATCTATCTTATCTATCTATATAATAATTGATGGAGGTTGAGTGTAAAAAATGATTAGAAATTATAATTATAATAATTATCGATGATATGCTCTTAAAAAAGTAAAAATATATGACGATCGTATTTTTTATGGTCTAAAAATTTACTTAATTGATTACAAGTTTAATATACCCCGTGCATATTTCTTTCTTGTTGTTTTAATTAATCTAATATCAATTAAATTATTTTTTAAATTATAAAAATTATAAAGACGATTACCCTCTAAAACTAAGAGACGACATTTAACGTCATCGATGTTTTGAACATTTTTACCGACCGTGGACCATGTATATACAATAATTTACCAATATAAGTGTTATTTGAAAATGAACACATACCATGATGATAGCTTTGATGTTATCCTTCGTAAGTTTGATGGAACTTTGCAAATCGTCCGATTCATTATTCAACTTAGCCTCTTCACTATAGAAAGCAAGCAATTCATCAACCATATCCGTTTCTTCATCACCAACATCCTTCTTCTTCTGCATGTGTTCATCTATGATTTTGTCTATGAAACTATCCAAAGCTTTTCGAGACTTAACAAGCCTAGCATTAAGCCCTTGAGGGTCAATAGCTCCAAAACAAGGTACAAAGTCAGAAATATTAAAAGCTCCAAACAATTTGGAAAACTCTTGCAATATCCCAATAAACTCATCTTGTCCTTCTCTCGAGCTCGACCCGAAAGCCGCTCGATAGATAATATTTTTGGTTAAGTTGAACACGAGCTCTCCGATATTGACGGGGTTTCCTATGTTGTCTGAAACAGTTCGGACAGCATGGTCAACCTCGTCTCTAACTGATTGCCAGGACTCTGCATGTTTGCGGCTGAAGAGCTTCATGACGCAAAGTTTTCGCATCTGGCGCCAAAAGGGTCCATAGTGAGCAAATGCCATGTCAGCACGGTCGTAAGTTAAGTATTTTATGGCTACGGTCGCCGGACGGTTGGAAAAAATGTTGTCATGAACTTGGAGAACTTGACGTGCCGCGTCCGCGTCAGAAATAGCTACCATGTGGAGGAATCCCATGCGTAGGTGAAAGATGCCACCATATTGTTTTGCTAAGTTGGCTAAACCACGGTGGGTTAATTGGTTCATCATTAGCATGTTACCTATAAAAGGTAACCCTTTTGGTCCAGGTGGATATTTTGGCTTTTTGAGGATTAGTGATACTAAACCCAAAAGAAGTATTAGTGGTAAGATGAACATGATGGCCATGAATAATGGTTCTTCCTTAAAGTTATCTATGATTGGCAATTTTAGAAGAGAATCCATATTATTATTTTTGTGTTGTTAATTTGGATGGCTAAATATATATCTAGCCAGATTGAGAATGTGCATATAGTATTTTTGGGGGTTTGAGTATTGTTTGCAACTATGATAAGTGTTGCTAAGTTGAGGGAGATTGTTGGAGTCTTATTTATACAAATTTCTTATCGACAGTTGATTGGAAGATAAACGTAATTAAGAATAGGGGATTCTACCTCTAAATATATAGCTAAAAGTGAAAAGATAAATAACATTGTATTTTTTTTTTCTTTTTGTCTCTATTGGACTAAATTTGATATTTTCAACACTAAACAATAAAACTCAAGCCGAATTGTATTATTTTTTTCTTTCTAAATCTCTATTGCTATTTCGACTTCTTTTTTTTTTTTTTTTTTTTAAATAGTGTATTTTAAAATAAAAATCTCACATTGTACACATGGTATATATGTGGGTCCTCTCTCCAAATGTATGATTAGTATCCAAACTCCGATAAAATTAAGAGATTAAAATAATAGAGAAGAATTAACTAATTAAAAGGTAAAAGAATAATAACTAATTAAATAAAATTTTATTTTTAACAATTGAAAGCAGTTAAGTGATTTTAACTATTTATGTGTGAGAATGTAACGTTAATATGTTTGCTATTTTTTTTTTTGTCAAGTAGAATGTTCCTGCATAAAAGATAGGATGTCTTCGGTAACTAATCGAGTTATGCTAATTAACTTGTTATTCTAACTTTTATTATATTTTAGACTGTATTCTAACTTTTATTATAAGAAATTAAAACATCCGAATTTGGTAGGTTGTAATATTAGAACTATTTTTTTTTTTTGGAAAATATTAGAACTAATTTAGTTTTGTTTAATAATGTTATTTCTTTTTTTTTTTACAAATAATCAAGTTTTTTTTGACAGTATAATAAAATTATTTCTAAACTCGTATAAATCACTATAAATTTTAGATTTCAATAACACTTTAATTCTCATGGAACATGCATGTCTCCGTGAAGAGTAGTTTATATAGTAGTGTTTTTCATATTATAATTAAGAAAAAACTATTTTAGTAAATGTATACGACTTGTTTTCATTGATTGTTGGATAAATTTTTTCAAATTATTAAGGAGTAGTTTAGAAAAACTTTATAAAAAAAAAGGAGGAATTTACTAATAGCATTTTTTTTTTTGAATAATAATAGGAGATATTTACATGTATAAATAAAATGACAATGGTTTGTCAAAAAAAAAAAAAAAAAAAAAGACAATGGTTTGTCAAAAAAAGAAAATGACACTGGTCAAAGTATTTTTATTTCTGAATTTTCACGTTTGAAAATACGGATCTATCACCGTCATTAGTCATTACTCATCATACGTATCATGTTTATACTTGTTTCAAATGTTTACTATTCTATATTACGACTTTGAGTATTAACTTTTCATAATTATTACCACAAAAATACCAAATTCTCTAACATTAAAAACAAGTGACAAAAAAGAAAAAGAGGAGTATCCTTTTTTTAAAAAAAAAAAATGACAACAGTGGAGGATTGTTATTTTTTTTTTAAAAAAAAAAAGAAGCAAGAAACCTGTACATACAAATTAGAAAGCTAATAGAACACATACACATACATACATACATATCAAAAAAAATAAACGGAAACAAAACTTTCTGATAAACCAAATAATGGAGTTACCTCCGTATTATTTGCAGGACATGCTACTCTCGGGTGAGACCTACAAACAAAGGTGAATCAATTATAACCATTTGAAAATGGCCTACATTCTCATACTGTGTTTAGGTGGAGCCTAATTGTCTTCTTTCATATATATAAGACTATGTGCAATGGTCATGTTGAATGTATATTCAATTGCAAATTTGGTGTTGAAACCATTGCACCTACCATGTTGAATCTGAGCTGGATGAAAGAGGAGATGAATATATTCAACTCAGTTGAACACTGCAATCGAGGACAGCTGGCGCGCTTTCATTTGCCTAGACAGGCGCGTGTGGAACACGCGCAGACAGCGCGCGTGAATGCTTCTTCAACGTGGAGAGAGAACATCTTTTGGATAAAGCAGGCCACGTGGCTGCTTCTGATTGGGGCGGGCGATTTTTTTGATTTTTATCCTTTGAACTCAATTATCTTATTGCAAATTAATTTTTTATTTTTTTATTTTTTTACCAAAATTCGTGATTTTTTTTTCTCTACAAATAGAGACTTGGTTCATTTCATTTGGACACAGAAAAAAAAAACCAAGTTTTTCACTATCTTAATCTATTATTATCTTTCTAATTAGTCTTTCTTTTAAAGTTTTAATCTTTTTTTAGTGAAATGGATCCCAACAATTCTTCTAATTATCCCAACAATTCTCAAAATCTCAACAATTCTCAAAATCCCAACAATTATCAAAACTCCAACAATTATCAAAACCCCAACAATTATCAAAATCCCAACAATTATCAAAATTCAAATCAATTTTTCAATCAACATCCTCAAAACACACCTAATTTTGGTTTAACACCAAATTTCAACCAATCATCCTTTGTTCCAAACTTTCATCCATATTATGGAACTATGCTGAGAAATCCATCTCAAACACCCCCGTTTAATGGTTACATGCCGATGGTTAATGAAAATTTTTCGAGTGGTGGTACAACTAACTTTCCCGAATTTTCAACACAATTAACTATTGTTAATGAAGATTCAACTCCTATGAGCAAGAAAAACCATCAACCATCATGGAACACTCAACAAAATTTGGTGCTAATTAGTGGGTGGATCAAATTTGGAACAAGCAGTGTTGTCGGGAAAAACCAGAAAGGTGAAACATATTGGGGTCAAATTGCTGACTATTGTAATGAGCATTGCTCATTCGATCCTCCGCGTGATGGAGTTGCATGCCGAAATCGTTTTAATTATATGAACAAAATACTGGGTAAATGGATTGGCGCTTATGATGGCGCTAAGCGTCTCCAAGGAAGTGGTTGGTCCGAGAATGATGTTTTGGCAAAAGCGCAGGAAATATATGCATGTGGGAAGAATGTTCGGTTCACTTTAATGGAAGAATGGAATGCTCTCCGTGATCAACCACGTTATAGTAGTCAAGTAGGATCTGGAAGTAGTGGATCTAAGAGATCTCACGAGAGTGATGCATGTGGCTCAAACTCTGTAGGATCTAGTGCTCGTCCTATAGGTAGGGATGCAGCCAAAAAGAAGGGAAAAAAGAAAGCTTCCACACCCACAGAGGTGGTGGACAAAGAATGGGATACTTACATGAAAATGAGGGAGAAAGAGGTGGAACATTTGGCAATGGTAGTTTCCAATCAACAAGAGAAAAACAGACTTAAGAAAATGAAAATGTATCTGAAGTTAAGTTCTGATGAGAATCTCGATGACCGGAAGAAAGTCAGTGTAGTCTTTGCTTTAATTATTGTGATATGTCAGTGTAAGGTTTGTTTTAAGTATTTGTACTACGTGTTTGCTTTAATTATTGTATCCACCACCCAACTTGCTTTAATTATTGTGTCCACCACTCAATTCTTATCTGATAATTAACTCTATACAATAATTATTTGAAATCCGTCAGTGGACCAAATTGAATCTATATATAGGGACTCATCCATTTATGTATCAATATCCTAAATCTCACCCAATCTACTTCCAATATCACAAACAATGGATCCATCAAGCGATGATTTTGATGTCGCAGCCTACTTGCAAAATCATGAAGTTGAAGAAACTTATGTACTCAACCGATTTAGAGAGCGTCGGAAAAAAATATTGGAAGATGGTGCACCTCGTAGTAGAAAATATGTCAATAGAGATCATCCAGCTGCAAACCAAAGACTAATTGACGACTACTTTGCCAATGAGCCTACATATGACGATGCAATGTTTCGTCGTCGGTACCGCATGCAAAAACATCTTTTCCTTCGAATCGTTGGGGACCTTTCAAGTAGTGATAACTACTTCACCCAGCGAGCTGATGCTGCCAAGAAAGAAGGTATATCACCTTTAGCAAAATGTACCACAGCAATGCGAATGTTAGCATACGGTATGGCAGCAGATGCGGTCGATGAGTACATCAAAATAGGAGGTACTACTGCATTAGAGTGCTTACGTAGATTTTGTAAAGGAATCATACGATTGTATGAGCAAGAGTATCTCAGAGCACCAACCCAAGATGACCTACAAAAAATACTACATGTAAGTGAACTACGGGGGTTCCCAGGGATGATTGGGAGTATTGACTGCATGCACTGGGAGTGGAAAAATTGTCCTAAAGCATGGGAAGGTCAATTTACTAGGGGGGATAAGGGAACCACCACAGTTATTCTTGAAGCAGTTGCATCTCATGATCTATGGATCTGGCATGCCTTTTTTGGATGTCCGGGAACGTTGAACGACATAAACGTTCTAGACCGTTCACCTGTTTTTGATGACGTGGAACAGGGAAAGACTCCAAGTGTGAATTTCTATGTGAATCAACGTCCCTATGATATGACATACTATCTAGCCGATGGTATCTACCCTTCTTATCCAACTTTCGTCAAATCTATTAGACTTCCTCAAAGTGAACCCGATAAGTTATTTGCAAAATATCAGGAGGGATGTCGGAAGGACATCGAACGTGCATTTGGAGTGCTTCAAGCTCGATTTAAAATCATCCGTGAACCAGCTCGCTTGTGGGACATAGCCGATCTGAGTATCATCATGAGGTCTTGCATCATATTACATAATATGATTGTTGAGGATGAGCGAGATTCATATGCTCAACGTTGGACCGAATTTGAGCAGTCTGAGGAAAGTGGATCTAGTGCACCGCGACCATATTCAACCGAGGTATTACCCGCGTTTGCAAATCATGTGCGTGCTAGATCTGAGTTCCGTGATCAAAAAGCTCATCACGAATTGCAAGCAGATCTAGTGAAGCACATATGGACAAAATTTGGAATGTTTCAGGATTAAAGATGATTTGTTTCGTATTTGTGTGTTGTTTCGTATTTTAAGTTAGTTTGCATCGTATTAATTACGTAACTTGTGTGTTGTATTGCATTTTAAGTTAATTTGTATCGTACTAATTACGTTATTTGTGTGATGTATTGCATTTTAAATTAAGAAAAAAAATATTTAAATAAATTTTGTTAAGTGTATTATTTTAATTTAATTTTAATCGATAATTATAATGTTATTTAATCATAAAAACAAAAATTAAAATTTAAATAAGAATATGAAATAGAAAGTGGTTGGGTAGAGAAAGTGGTGGGGTATGGTGTTGAATATAAAAACCATTGGAGAGGGTAAAAGTTGAATGTGTGTTGAATGATTAGGTGGAAGAAAGAGAAAATGATGTGGAGTGAAAAAGTGGGTGTTGAATATTTTTTGGTGTTGAAACCATTGTATGTAGTCTAATAAGAGTCAAAAGATCGAATTTCTGATCCAGTGGCATCCACATATTTCTCTTGTGACAGAGTGTTGCGAGATGTGTGCAGCAATATATGAAAAAGACTTTTTAGAGTGTATTTGGAGGAGAGAATTTTTTGAGGTAAAGTAATGTTTTGAGAGAATTCAAATGATTTGAGGTGAATTTCGTTGTTTGGATTAAAATTTGAAGATTTTTCAAAATGATGGAAATTTATGAAGTATTTTGTTTAAGTTAAATTTAGAGAATTTCAAAATGACATCTAAAACTAAAGAATTTGAAATTCCTTATTCTCTATAAACTTTTAAGAATTAATAATTGATCGTAAAACCTAAAATTAGCCGAAAAACCTAAAATCGACGATAAACGCTAAATCATCCGAAAATCCAAAAAACGGTAGAGAAACCCTAAAATCGGCCAAAAGCCCAAAAATCGACTATAAACCCAAAAATCGGCCAAAAACCCAAAAAATTGGTAGAAAAACCTAAAATAGGCCAAAATTTCAAAAATCGACTATAAACCCTAAAATCAGTCGAAAAACCAAAAATCTACCGAAAACCCAAAATATCGTCCGAAAAAGCAAAAATCGACCGAAAACCCAAAAAATCGGCCGAAAACCTAAAATTGACCAAAATCCCAAAAAATCGACTATAAAACCCTAAAATCGGCCGAAAACCCAAAAAATCGGCCGAAAAATCTAAAATTGACAGAAAACCCAAAAAATCGGTAAAAAACAAACAAATATTCCGAAAAACCCAAAGTCGACCCTAAAGTCAAAAAACTCAGCCGAAAACCTAAAATCGGCCAAAATCCCAAAAAACGACTATAAACCCAAAAAATCGGCTAAAATCGCAAAATTTGACTTTAAACCCTAAATTGGCAAAAAAAACCTAAAATCGGCCGAAAAACTTAAAATCGTCCAAAAACCCTAAAATCGGCAGATTTATGGTTTTTGACCGATTTTAGGTTTTTCGACTGATTTTTTCGGTTTTTCTTCAGCTAAATTTTCCGATTTAGGGTCGATTTTATTATAATAAATAAAATTAAATGAAGGAAATTCAATTACATTATTCAAACAAAGAATTTTACAATTGATGGAATTTCAACACTTTATCCAAATACTGGAATTTGAAAAACAAGGGAATTCAATTGAATCAATTGAATTGCTTAGTATTTAAAATCCCTTGAATTTCTAGAATCCCTCATCCAAACACACTCTTAGGCAAGTGTTAGCAACATCTCCCTTGTTTTGGGATATGATGATGATCTTATCTAGAAGATAAAGTGCGTCTTTATGATATTTCTGCTATATCTTGCTAGAGGATTCAGAACAACACACATATCCATTGATTGATATTGATGTAAGGTGTGTGGTGAGATGTGTCGATGACTGAAGAACTTCCTGAAAGTCAACACAGGAGTTGCACCATAATTGAAAATAATACAACAAGAATTTTTTACCAACAGTAATACATGAGCTTTAATTCATTGTCGACGTCATCGACAATCATAGTTCAAAAGAATTATCATACTTCACCAAAGAGTATACTTCACTTGAAGTTAAACCACTTCAAAAAAAAAAAATACATAATTTGACAGCACACATTGCATCAATCAATGCATGTGTACTAACCAATAGTAGTACCTTGTGTAATCTTGATCGTATCAATTAATAAAAAAATAGATATCATGATCGTATCAACACATCATTGACTTGATTTTCTATAAGTCAAACATGATTCTTCCACCAGTTTTCTCTAGCCTAAACTTCACAGCGGACACTACTAGAAAAATTCTAATTAGCGAGGGAAGTATTCCGTCACTAAACACTAAATTTCCGTCACAAAGCAATTTAATGACGGAATTTGTTGCGGCCCTAAATCCGTAAACAATTTCAACGTCGCAAATTATTAGCGAGGGAATTTCAATTCCATCACAAACTGGTACATAATATATCCACTACTAAAGTTAAATTCCGTCACTAAATTACAAACATGACCAATTTTATTTCCGTCACTGATTAATGAGGGAATCATGGACCAATTTTTCCGTCACTGATTAATGAGGGAATCTTAGACCAATTTTATTTCCATCACTGATTAATGAGGGAATCTTTTCTAATTGTGAGGGATTCATTATATCACAAATTTGTGACTGAATACATTTCCGTCACTGATATTGCATTTGTGAGGTTTATGTTTCCCTCACTAATTATGAAGGAAACTGCTATGTTAAATTTATGGTTAATATAGCAAACTTCTTGCCTAATTTCACTCATGATATAGCAATTGCATTTACTATATTAAATAAATAAAATTAAAATCATCAATACACAATATTTAATACGAAATACTTTTTAAATTGTGTTCATAAATATTTATACACAATCACCAAAATACATGGAAGCCATAACTAATATAACATTGTTCTTGAAACTAATACTACTAACATTGTTTTTTTTATCAAAAAAGCATTGTTCTTGAAATTAAGTGTATACGACTAAACACTCAAAACAACCATAACTAAATATATGTATCAAGTAGTGGGTGGTGGAGGCGGAGGTGCATCCGAATGTGGAGGTAGATGACTCAAAGAAAACTTCTCCATAAATTGAAATAATTGCTCCCTAAGCAAATGCGAATCTTCCTGGGATTGATGAATCAACTCCTCATGAGTCTTCAATTTCTCTTTAAGAGTCATATTTTCAGCAGACAAATCAGAAATTATAGTCCTCATGTGTTGATATTCAGATGATGAGATACCATCATAAGTGGAAGATCTAGATCGCTTGTACCTCGCTTGTCCCTCACAAACTTTATAATTCAAATTGTTTAATAAAATTAACATCCATCACTTGAGAAAGAATAAATCATGGTACAAATTTTCCACCTTTATGACGGATTCTGTGACGGAATATTTATGAGGGAAACAAATTGTCACAAATTCCGTCACTAACATTAAGAAATTTGATTTAAAAAAAAACATGATTTTCCATCACTAAAAATAAAAATTCCGTGGCAATTTGTGAGGGATTTGTTTCCCTCCCTAAATTCCCTCACTAATTCGCGAATTTCTAGTAGTGGGATAAGAACTTCATCCCTGAATCGAACCAAAATCTTTGATACCAGATGTTGGGAAAATCAAACATGGATAAAATAAAAGAATACAATAAAAATACAAGAATATAACATGGAAACTCTAAACCGGAGAAAAAACTACGATCATTGTCAAATGACAACTAGAGAATAACACTATGTTAAACATGTGCACCAAGGACACATGTTAAGAATACAAATTTCCAAACCAAAATCATTTATTATATTTTCTTTATCATAATACTTTTTTTTTACATTTCTTTTTATCATAATACTTTTTTTTACATTTCTTTTTAAATTGATGAAAAAGTCAGTACATTTAATCTTTGTTGTGACGTTGTTGATTTAAAATAAGATTTTATTAATTTTAGTTTCAATTTGAATGTTATAATTGTTTGAATTTTTGAAAAGTTGTAAAATTGTTGTCTCATTTTTATAAAAAAATTCTTAAAATTCTTAAAAATCTTTATGAATTTTTTTCTTGATTTAAACAGACGAGCTTATGATTTATGATTTATAAGGACCTCTTTTCCTTAATAATTTTTTATTTTATTTTTTTCCGATACCTAAAGTTCTTACTTGAATTTCCTTACCCTTAAATTGGCCCTACGTTTGCTAACACGTATTTATGGCCGAAATAAAATCATAGACTTTTTCTGAATAATTAAAATCATAGACTTATATTGTCATTTGTTTGTCAATGCCCAAAGAAATAATCATATTCTAAATAGTAAATAGAATAGGGAAGAAAATGTAGCCATATATTATTAATCGATATGGATGATGTTGTTGTCGTGTTTGGTGAACTAGTTATATATACACGTCGTAGTGTTCATACTCAAAACAAACGATGTAATAATAATTTTAGAATTTAGGTTAAATCCAACATAACTCTAAAAAAAAACAGCTTAATATGTCCCACTCATAAATTTATATATATACGTTCCAGCCTTATATATGATTTAGAAAAATACTAACTAGTAATTTATGGGCACTAGTTAAAAAAAAAAAACAAACATAGTAAAACAATTTTAAAACTTGTATAGTATATTTCTAAAAATATAAAAATGTTCTTTTTTATGTAAAATTTATCTTTTTAAATTTTTTTAACTAGTGTCTCAATTAACATGATCCTATCATTTAAGGTGGAACTCTTGACACCACCGAATCCTGATCATGATTAAATATTTAGAGCATTATTTAATAATGGTGATTCAATGAGTCTTAAAATTTGAATCTAATATACTTTATCTATCTTTAAATATAAAAACCTATTGCTCTTTTCACTCTCGTCTTATTATAAAAAGATGGAAGTGTAGTTAATTAATGTGTGTTTTTTTTTTAAAAACAAAAGACAAAAGCCATAGAGGGCAACTTCTAGAAATATAATATAAAATGAAAAAGAGTTACAAAGGAGAAACAAACAAACCTTTCCCCAAGGTTAAGAAAATAAAATTAGGTGAACCAAGTCTTTTTCTAACAAGGTCACTCCTAAAAATAAAGGGGCAATTATCAGACTATAATCTATCATTAATAGTAAGGCCTAAATTAGCTATAGCTTGTCTACAACCTGATTTCCTTCCTTATAGATATGTGAGTGACAACAAAATACATACTTCTCACCAGATGTAAGCAATTGTTCCAACGGTTTCTTACTTGAAAGCGAGCTTGGAATTACACTCCAGCCAAAGATTATTCCAACTTCTATTGTGAGCAATCTCATGTAGCAGTAATTGCACCAATAAACACAGTAGAAAGTGTCGCTAACACACCCAGATTGGAAGCAAACCCTACATCATTAGTTTGATTGTCTCTAAAGATACCACCACATGCAGAAGGGTCAGGGTTATCCTTGGAAGCACCATTTGAGTTACACTTAACCTACCTGAGAGGGAGAGGTTGCCAAATAATTTCAGTAATGACAGAGGCTTTAGGAAGATGGTTTTGCACATTAAAAGCTTTTGAAATACAAAATGATTTGTAAGACCTGAATACATTGAAGTAAGATTACCATACAGAGAAATATTGAAAATGATCATAGAGACAGCAGTTAATTAATGTGTTTATTAAATAAGCTTATATTTAAGAAGATTTTTTTGTCAAATAAATGTTTATGATATTACGTACAAAAAAAATATTATAATATTTAAGATCAGAAGGAGTATATCATCTTGTAACAAAAAAAGAAAGAATATATCATCTTAGTAAGTGACCTAACTTAACTCTAGAAAATCAGTTGCGGTAAGTCTTAACTTTTAAATTTATGTTTTGAGCTTCAAACTTTATACTATCATTTAATATAATCATTTAATATAAGAGTTTTTTTTTTGAAAAATAATGTAAGAACAAAACCTACCAGTAATTTTGTTTATTAATTATCAGTTTATGGAAAAGATATGATGTTGTTTTCCCAGCTTTCTTTACTTAAGAACAAAACCTACCATTTTTGCTCTATTTCTCAAGCAAGCAACAAGGTAGGGAAATAGATATTTATTTTCTTCTAGTTGCCACAGTTCCATGAGTTTGAAAGGATTGTATACTAGCTAATTTTCAAAGTTAATATGTTTTGATATGTCTTCCTCAACTCTCAGCTAAATTGTCGTATATATATAATAGCAATTCAACTTAGTTGTCATTTATTAATTAATTAATTGTTAAGAGTTCAAGGATAATGACCAAATTAGATGCAAAGCTTGCATCATGATTACATTTAAATTCTTTGCTTAAACTTCCTCATATATATCCTCAATGAAACATTGAGCCAGTCTGATTATTACATCCAAACCTTGCTCAACATATCATTGGTTAATCTTGCATGTCTCTCTTGTTTTTTATTCATTATATTTATTCTTATCATTTAATTAATCTTTCCATCCTATAATGTTTTGAGTTAGAAACAATCAACATTAATGACAGCGACTGAGTGATGATAACTTGAGTGGTTTTACGTAAAAATGATGCATGGGTTAGGTAATAAATAATCTATATATATAAGACACCATTCTAAGTGAAGATCTTTGTTTCCTTTGAAAAAAATAGTTCAAACTTCAATCATCCCACTTATACATGTGGAATTTATAGCCACTAAATTATTTGACAAAATAAAAATAAAAAAATAAAAAATATATGGAGTCCATAATACTCTAAAAACAGACTATATGTATCAGATACCGATACTGGTCAGATATTCACAAATATGTACCCTAAAATTATCATCATAATCATTTTTTAATTTTGTTAATATTATTTTAGTATTGGGTGCTTAATTATAATATATTCATGAATACACATACATATCTTAGAAAAGTATAAAAAAGGTGATGTGAAAATTTAATATAGCTGCATATGATTAAATTTAAAATGGCGTTAGACTTCTTGAATTAGTAGAGATATACTTTTTTTTTTTTTTTTGAGAAGCTAGTAGAGATATACATGATTAATGTCAATATACACTTTTCAGAAAAAGAAATTATAAGGAGTAAATTTACAGCCGACATTAACATTACCATAAGAAGTATGCATGCAAAATCAAATAATCAGGTCATTGCATGTGAAGTGGTAACTTCCTTCTCCTTTCACGTGTATAAACTTATTTGGCATTTTTTGTTTTACATTTTTTTAAAAAGTTAAAATTTGAGTTTGGCAACATCAATAAGTTATGTTATTTCAACATAAAATTATGAGAAAAGTTCAAGTGGCCTACCGATTACAAATAAGAAAAGCATAAATGTCAAAATCGCTCAAATGAAAAGAGACTGCCGAAAAATTTTTTTATAGGAGAGAAAAAATATACTAAAGAGAGTAAAAAAAAGGTGAGAAAGAATATACTAAAGAGAATCCATAAAAGGGAGTACAAGAATTACTAATTCTCTAAATAAAAATAAAAATACAGTGAACTCATATATAAAAAACTCCTAAGACATCCTCAGACTAGATTGAGAGCCACCAATGCCCAAAACACCAAACGGCCAAAAATAGAGAAATAGAAGAAATCAAGAAAAGAAGACAAAAAACAAGTTCATATCCCACCAAGACCACCATCAGACCCCAATATCACCACCACACATGACTCTAACGGTTCCAGCACAAAAATAGTTTTTGGAGAACAGTTTGAGTTTAATGGAGATGATTGACATTGTAAAATAGTTTTACACAATTATCAATTTGTCATGTCATATTAAGTATTAGACTATTATTGTATTTGATTAGTCATTGATGAATCATTGCTAATCAAATACAATCAATTAATGTAATGTGGCGAGAAACATGGTGATTATTAACGTATAGTATAAAATTATCCCACATTGTATAATTATATCCTATAGATATAATTTCATTTTTTTTTATTAGGTTTTTTTTTTTCTTTCTCTGAATAAATAGTATAAATGATGCATTTGTATGGTGTCAAATACGTTGACAATTTTAAGATGTTCAAATAAAATCTTTCATTTTGTAAAAAAAATAAAATGGCATCTTTTATTTTATTTTTTTTAATCCTCTAATTCTCAAGAAAATAGATTGTCAATAATACAGAGTTCAACCACGAAACAAGTAAATAACATTTTTGTTTTTTTTATATATCATAGAGGAATTAAGTCCATAACATCTTTCATTTTGGAATAATTAGGATTTAAGAAATTATGATTTAGGAAGCATATTAGTATCTCTGTCCACACACGTTACGCTCTAGGATAAGTTTGTGTTCAAAGGAATTACGAATTCATATTGCATGCTTTATTTCAGAAAATGATAGGTTGTCCATATTAATATTAATAATTATTTTAATGCCTTGTGTCAAAAAAATATATTAGTTGTCTAGTTGAATGCCTCAATATATAACAAACATAAAAGATGTTTCACTTGTAGTACATGTTACGGTTCATGATTTTGTCCCCAAATCCTAGTTTCACCATCTCAAATAATTCCATCTTAGCTTATAAAAAACACCATCTCTAATTAATAATGCACCATTTATATTTATTTTGGTTAATAATGCACCACTTATATATATAGTTATATCATATCATATGTTTGGTTTTATTTCTTTTTCATCCTCCTTTCTGTCACCAACATCATAGAAACTGCCGTCTAAAGAATAGTACTATCCACTCCAAACTTCAAAATTATTTAAAGAGAAAATACAAGTATTAGAGACTTTTCTCTTAATGTGACAAGAATTATTCAAAACATTGATGTATATGGTTGAAAAAGTTCTTTAATTATGGCCGTTGATTTTTTAAAATTGTGGGATTGCGGTGTTGTGCTTCCATACTTTTTCAATAAATGAGGCTGGGGGGTGCTCTGTTGACAAACAGATTTTGTGGGGTTGGGTTTGAAGAAGTTTTAAAAAATTTATTAGATGAAATAAAATAAAATAAATAGAAGATATTTCATCAATAATTTAATTTCTAGAAATGTTTTAATTTAATTATAACATGTAAATAATTTTACTAAACTTTAAATTAATATTTTAGTTAACAAAAATAATATTAGACAAATAAATTAAATTTACATAGTTAAAAATTAATTATTTTTATTGTTTAATTTAATTGAAATAATTAAAAGATCCTTTTAGAATTACATGTGAATATATGATTTGTGGGAGTATGGGCCTTAGGTGCAGTAGTTTCAAGTAAATTCTTCAAAAGAGAGTATCAATTTTTTCTTTTTCTTTTTTTTTTTCAAATTGAGAATGGTAGATTGGTATTGTTTGTTTTTTCGACAAGTGATCATATGTTTTGTAAGTGAATCTCTTTTACATTCGCCTAAACGTTTCGCGCCCATCCTAACTTTATAAAAGTAGTCTATTAGGATTATAGAATCAAACGCGCCTTATACATGTATGAAATTTTAGAATTTTGCATGTTTGAATTCTAAAATTCAAAATCTATTTCTGAATTCTAGAATTTGAAACATGTCTTTCCTGAGACAATTATATTTTCTTAAACTATTATCGTTGTTTTAGATGTGAATGATTCTTCCGTTGATGAAAAGTCAGACACTGTAGCTGAAATTGTGGATTCTCCCATTGATGGAATGGTTGCAATGTTTGACTTCACACCAACGGCAGGATCCACAACTTTATGTGCAATTTTTGACTTCGCATAAGTGGAAGAACCATGAGGAGTATCCATATCTGAAATATCGTAAACAACTAAAAAAACATAGCTGATTTAACCAAAGTAGCAACGGGGAACCTATGAGATGCCTTCTGACTAAACATTGTTGTATAGGTGTGGATGGAAGAAATTTAAAATTTCTTTTATTTTTTTAAGAAAACTAGGGGAAAATGATAAAGTATATATATATATCACGGGTTTTGAAGGAGACTGGAGAGTAGGGATCTCAAGTCTCAACCCTCATGAGTTAAGGGTGTCCCCTGTTATACAAAGTATTGAAATGTATGAGGAAAAAAAGTGATGCAACATTCTCAAAAATCATTCACTCAACTTATCTGTTTTCAATTTCATATAGATATCCATGTCATAGAATGGAATCTTTTAAATAAGTAAACAAAAAGTTTGCATAAATCACAATTACACAACTCAATAAGGCTTGAAATGGCTTACAAACATAGCAAAGTATTGGAGCCTACACATATCATTAAAAATTAATAATATAAATGTTTTTCATCTAATTCTTCTACCATTATTTCTCCTCCTGGAGACAGTAGTCCATCCATCATCTGCTTCATCTGCAACATTTGGTTGATGCTCATTAACTGTATTGTTCATGGAATTCAAGTTAGATTCGGAATTTTGAATGTCCGTGTCTGCTTCACCTGCAACCGTTGGTTGAGGCTCATTAACTGTATTGTTCATGGAATTCAAGTTAGATATGGATTGTTGAATATCCACATCCATGTTTGCTGAAACATCATCCTCAATAATGTTTTCATCAGAATCATCGTCGTCTTCGTTGCCATTCGCAAGCTAGCACAAAAAATGTTTCATTTAATTCAAGGAAAGTATCTAATTGTGTAATCAAGAAGAAATATGTACACCAATTAACCAAACATGAGTTAACATTGTTGGCAAATTTACAATTGCTATCATTTAGTCCCATGTAAAGAAATTAACATAAATGTTGTTCATATGAAAATCAACAACCACATTCTTTCCTACATGTTGTGATTGGCTACATAGAACAATGAAAGTTATAATTACACAATGTTTATTAAGTTCACTTATAGAACATTTCCATCTAATTAAGGGTTTGTGATATAAACTGGTTTTTGGAGGGGAGGAGTGAGGGTGATGGACTGATGACCAGGAATTAAAAAGAAATAACGGCGTAAAAACTGGGTAAGCTAGAATGCAGGCAAGGAAGCATGAGTAGATTTTTAATGGAGTACGAGTATTCTGAGTGTTTTTCTTGACAGGATATCCTCCCATCCCAACCTCATAAAACTTTAAATATTCCTTTAAGCAAGGGTGCAACGACAACTCAAACTTTTGCAGTGAAGACCTCTCTATAGACCGAAATACTCAATAAAGCCGAACATCCTAATAGAACCATACTCTAAGATGGCACAAATCCTAATAAGATCATAAAATTTAATCCGTTTCTTTTTACATTCTAAAATTAAATGCTTAATACATATAAGTAATCCAATCAACAACGTTTAATCCAGGGATCAAGCAGTCCCTAAAGTTGATCATTTCTTTTTAACACGGTGCACAAGAGTAGTTTATATCATTACACAAATATCATGTAGAAAAGATTATAACTTTCATTAGATTACTCAATGTGACTTTCAATAACCAGAATGGATCAAGTGTCAACAGCTCAAGTAGCTTATTTGGCTTAAAACCTAAGTTTAGCAAAGTGTATATCAAAGATGCTAGAGGTGTTTGGCAAAAGGGGAGGAAGTGAAACATGGGAGGATTTAGAAGCGTGTCAGTTAAACACATAGGAGAGGGAATTGACGTGAGGAAGATTATGGGAGGGAAATCTCAAATCTGGTAGGAAATGTTAGTATGGTACAGACAAATTTTCTAACATTATGTTGACAGAAGAGTGCCTTTGTGAATGTTAATCTTAATACTACAGTAACTACAAACATTCGTATATCTTCACTGTTTCTATAAGTGAAAGTAACGAACATATCAATTCCTACTCGCAAGAAGCACGGTAACTTTTACCCCTTTTTCTAATATAGAGAAATACAATAAGTCTAAGCTTATTTGTGAATATATTCCAGCACTCCAACCTCCATGGATGACAAATGTGATGTACCAAGGAAGGAAACAGAATACTGACAAATGTTATGCAACTATAATAAGGCTTGAAGATTTTTCAATTGACTATTCATATATAGCATAAAAGCCAAATTTCTGGAGCACAAAAAGATACCAATGAGACTATTGTATCATAGAGAACTGAGTAAAGTTTGCACTCTCTTTTAATCAAACCCAATATCATATACTACTGTGAGACAGCACCACATTACTCAGTCTTATAGATATAGCATGCAGAATTATAGAATAAAACACAACCAAATCATGCATCACATCAAGTAATAATTTAATATTCTTTTCTCCTAAAATACTCCAACATGTAGAAATTGGAAAACCTAAATCAATCAAACACATAATCCCACAAATTCTACATTGCAAATATAATAATAAAACAGTTTATATCCATTCCAAATGCATTTTGCCAAAATTTACCGGTTCCGCACGAGGAAAATTAGCTGGATTATGACTAGCTTCCCTGAGACGCTCAACAGACCCAAAATTACCAGCCAAGCATTCTTCATGCATAATCATTAGTTCTTCAGCTACCTAATCATCAACATGTACATAAAAAGTAAGAACAAGTGAACAATGTGGTCACATACATGCGCATGTATTTTCAACAAGTCACCAACATCAATGCTTTTATGACTCTACGACCGCAATTGAGGTCGCAATTGTTGATTTGAAGTGAGTTCGACAGAATCACAATGAGCCACCGTAATTTTACAAAATCTATACTTTGCAGCTTCTATAAAATCACTAAGTGTCACCGTGATTTTGACAAACCTACCGTTATACCAAACATGCACTTAACCACAATTCTTTGCAGTATTAAGGAAATAAATAATTTTATAGTAAAAAAAAAATTGCCACCTCTTCAACACTGCCATCTTCAATCCCTAGATTGAACTCAAGCGCACCTTCTTCGAGTAACGTTTCTAGGTCATCAATATAAAGCGGGTCTGTGCAAAAACATTGAGTGAACCAATAAAAATTGAATTTTTTCTAGAGGAATTGAATTAAGTGATTAATAGTAAATAGTACCTCTGGATTGAGTGAACCAAGAAAATATATCGGCGGCGAACTGTTGAGCTTTGATGTGAGAGTTTCGGCCACCCCACTCGTTTTCAACGGCGAGTCTGAGTGCCGACCAACGGCTAAAAACCAAAGCAATTCCTTCTTGGAATATTTCCATAGTAGCGTGACGAGTGTGACAGTGAGAGATGAAAATTGATAAATATGGAAGAGGTGGTTGCGGCGGCTACTTTTGCTGACGGAGGGTTTTGTGGACGCGGCAACAGCAGCTATGATGAAGGCAGTAGAATTCTGTTATGAGGGTTTTGTGGACGTGGCAATGTTTCACTCTGTTGGGTTTAAGTAGCATATGGGGAATTAAGGCCCAACATACTTTAGATAATCTTTGATGTCAAAAAAAAAAAAAAAACTTTGGATGATTTAAAAAGTTCTTCTTTTCGACTTTACTATTTAAATACAAGCGAGTATTAAAGGGTGCAAAGTATATAAGAAAACACAATTTACTACTTAAGTAATGAACTATGTTTTTTAAGATTTTGTCCCCTGAGTTCGCTACTTAAGTAGCAAACTTTGTTTTTTCATATTCTCGGCCCTTTAGCACTCGCTACTTAAATAGCGATGAGGTATTTTTTTAATTTTCGAGGGCGCGCGAGAAATGTTGGGGGGTGGAAAGAAATTCTCTAGTCTGAATGTTTGTTGGTGTCAGCCTCCATCAGAAGGAGAGGTGAAGTGCTTATAAAAAAAATAGAGAGAGGTGAAGTGTAACGTCGATGTTGTAAGTTTTAGTGAGTTACACCAACGGTTTGAAGTTGGTATGTACGTGTGTATTGAGAATGATAGAGGTCAATTTCTCAAAGTATAGACCATGTGGTTTGAAGACACACCCTCGACTATGGAAGCAAGAGCATTGGGTTTGAAGGAAACTATAATTTCGTTAGGTGAGATACAAATGTCTAGAATGTCAACCAAGTTAGATTGTAAACTGGTGATTGACGATATTTTATAATTGTAGCAATTGTACTAGATTTGGCAACATCTTGAAAGTGTGTCGATCACTTTTATCTTAAAGAAAATAAAAGAAGAGTTTTGTCTCAAAAATAAAAATTTAAATTTTTAAAGTGTTAAATGGACCCCCCTTCTCCATTTCTTTTCTCTCCCTGAATTTTTGTTTTTGTGCTTAAATAAAAACTTCGAAATGCGTTTTTCCATTTTTTTTTTCTTGAATAAAAAATTCGTAACAAAGAGTGGTGGGGAAAGAGAAAAATTCAAGTAAGTTAGTGTGATATCAGTATACTGTATACGGCTAAGGAGTTGCTTAGAGAAACGCAAAAATCTCATGGGTTATGCCCAATAACTCCTTCACTCAACAAGCATGTAGCTGCTGCTTGAGAGAACTTGCTAGCAAATAGAAAACATGGAACAACAAAGGTTTTGAGACAACATTCATTATGAGTTAAAATTCAGAATTTGTTTTTGAGTTGATTTATTTTTACGAATTTTGAGGATTATATATGGGAATTTTAGGGTTTAATGAAAATTGGAGATTTCAATTTTCTAATTTAAAATAAGATTGAGATAAACAAAATATATAATTTATGTAATTTTGTTATCATGTAATGAAGAAGTTGATGAACATGATGAAAAAGATGATGAATGTTCATTCAAACTTTTCAACTGTTAGAAAAGTGTGTACTATTAGCAATTAGCAAAGAAAAAAAATTAAATAACAAAATGTGTACTATTTTCTTATCACACACACACCAAATCACTAGCTACAACTACAATAGGGTCTTGCTAACGAGTGCTCTTGGAGTATTTTTTAAGTATTTTATTTAAAGAAATTTTTTATTCAAAAAGTTAAACATTATAATTTTCAATGCGTTGACTTTATACATTTCCATAAAAATTCTATAAAAAATTTATTATTTAAGATCTTAAAGAGCGTCCCGAAAACACTCGTTAACATTTGCCATATTTTTAATCTTTCACCGGTCCTTTTAAACTAAAGTCACTTGGATTATCTTGGTTTGATCAACAATGATCAGTTGAAAGCAATTGTAAATCTCTGAAATAATAGTAGCATCCAAAGCTGCCAACCAACCAACTGTAAATAAATCACGTTCCACTTCCACATCACGTGACTCCCAAGGAATAATCAAAATCAATGTAAACCTAATCATGTGCTCATTTAGCTTTGGGACTTGTAAGCTGAATTAGTCAAAGATTTGGCACATGATCACACCTGCAATGTACTATGTCCTGTTGAATTTTCACATTTTTAGTCCAAACTATCGGACAATACTAACATATTTTTATCATCTTATAAATGATATTTTGACACTTTTTTCTTTCTTTAAGTATCGATTTAATTTGGTTCGGAGTTAGTTTTAACATAAAGTGATTATAATCCCCTCTCGATCGCTGTTGTGGAAGATCGAATCGTGGTTCTCCCTATCAAGTTCAGCATCAATTATCACTGAACCAACTAACTATAACTCCGCTTATTCACCTTTAAGTGGAATTTCTAGCCATTAAGAACATCACATTGTATATACATGAGCCGGGGTTCAAACTCCGGACACTTCACTTTTCACCTTTAAGGTGGAATTTCTAGCAATTAGGCTACCAAAAATCACCACCAAATATTCGGCCTACTAGACCGCATAATCTGGTTTGAGAGTCAGTTCTGGCATTAAGTGATTTCAGCCTCCTCCCAATCGCAATTATGAGAGATCGAGCCGTAATTTTCTCTACTAAATTCTGCGCCAATCATCAATGCACAACCTAGTCATAACTCAACTTCTATAGTTTTAGTTTCATATATACAAATCAATTTGATCGTTCTGCTTACAAGGCACATGCTCAGCTTTTGTTACATAGCAATAAAATATGATCAACTAGATACTTACAAGTTACATATGTTATGTACTGTATTCATATAAAAAAAACATTACACACATATAGGGCTGGGCACAACCGACCCAATCCGATTGAAACCGTTCGGCCCAAACCGAAACAGAGTATTCGGGTCGGTTTCTGTGGAATCGCGGATTGGAATTGTGTAAACCGTGGATATTAAGGCATTGAATGGGTGGTTTACGGTTGGAAGGTTTTGGCCCATCGCAAACCGAAACCGAACCGTTATTAATTTATTATTATTAATTATTATCAAGCATATAGCTACTAACAGCATAATCATTTAAAAAAATAAGTAATTAAAAATTTAGACCAGAGATTTAGACAAGATATTTGGATAAAAAAATAGAAAATAATGGGCTAACAATATGGCTAAGTTTAAAGGCCCTGAAATTGGGGAAAAAACGTTTGGACAAAAAATGACACAAGTAACCTGCAATTATATTGGGCCAATTTTAATTAAAAATTTGAGAAAAACAAAATTTTTAAAAAATGGTTTAAACCGTTGAACCGAACCGAAACCGAGTCAATCCGAGAAACCATAAACCGACCAAACCGAGTATTTAATTAGTTCGATATGGTTATACATATGTCACCCATCGGTCCGACTGGTTCTAAGGTTTGAGCCCGAAACCGAACCGAACCGAACCGATGCCTAGCCCTACACACATATATGAAAGAGTTAATAATATATAGTATAGTACTCAATAACTCATCATTACATAGATCAAGCAAGTGAAAAACATCCCTCCAAGTCAACAAATACCAAAATGAAATCCTTAATCATTGCTATAATCTTTGCCATAACATTAATCCTTTCACTTGAGGTAAATGTTGCTAAAGCTAGAACTCACCCATCTTCATCTCAAGTTTCAAAAATGCTCTCATCATTCCAATCTTTCTCACATAAAGGGTCATCAAAATCAACTCAAGTTCATCATGAGGTAGTTGCTAGTCTTCACCACATACCACCAAGCAGACCAAATCCAACACAGAACAAGTAATTAACATACTACTAGTATTCCACTTTCTTCATTAAGTGTCTCTAATCATTGTGTGTTTTCAATTATTTCTACAAATAACAAAGGTGTATGTGTAATTGTGTCAGGTTAAAGCCTAGGATAAAGGATTGAGCAGAGAAATTGGTTGTGCTGGTCAATATATGGAGCTATGTAGATTCAGATTTGTACCTAGCATCAACTATATGATTTGCTTTAGCTTTGTTTTTTTTATAGCATTAAATTCTTAGTTTTGTTAGTCATAGTGAATTAGTGATATATTATAGTTGAGTTTAGATTTCAATTTATGTTCTATTTAACTTAATGCTTTATATTATAGATAGTTTATAGAAGCTAATATATGTAAAGGAGAAAAATATTAGCCATCATAATGTGTTAAACTCAAAACCGTTTATTTTTGGCATAAGATTGAAATTTGTTTGTTTTATTTCTTTGCTTGGTTGGGTGCATTAACAGTTTCATTCAGTTTCTTGTTTACGTTTTTTCTTGATTGGTTTTTTAAATCATACAACGTTTTAAATTGGTCCTTCAAGTTGGTTTCAGCAAAGAAGAAAGAATCTCAAGATGGATTAAATTGATGGGTGTGAACTGTGAAGGAAAGTGAAACCATAAATGATTATTAGACACAGTTACACAAAATATCTCAAAACTTGAATCCACACTCAGATTAAGTCTCAAAATATGTACCAAGATATCACATGGTAGCATGATCCAATTCAAACAAGATTCATCATGGTGAACATGTTGGATTTTGTCTCAACATCATTTCCCACACTTTCCTTAGTACTTTCGAGAATCGACATCGTTAATGTGAAATTTTTAGATGGACATAAAACTTTATACACATCTTTTGGTCACACACAAAAAAATATGATTTAAATTTTTTTTGAATGTGTTACCAAAAGAGGTGATTACATATTTGTGTCCACACAAGAATTGCTCCGTTAAGATATGAACACGTTCAGCTTAACAAAAAAAGACATGTGTAAAATGGATCATGATTGACGATCTTTGAATTTTGGCTACTTTAGTACTATAACTTTGTATGTATGGATTTGGATTGCCTGTAGTAGCAGGAACACACACAGTTTGTCATTGTAGTCGATCTCAGTCATTGACTACATATCGAACAGTTTAAATTAGATATAATAAAATTAAGTATAAAAAATCTCAACTTTTGATTGTTGATCAGAGAATTCCTGATCTATTACAGCAAGACGATGTAACAACAGGGAATCCAAATCTTTGAATTTTTGTGACTTTGGTTATCTAGATCAATTGTGATTTAAAGTATCTTTTATTTTTGCTGATAACTAATCTCTATCGAAAAATCTAATTGACCACTTTTAATAGTATCTTTCTTTTCGTATGTGTTTGGTTCTGCGGTGGAAAAAATTGATTTTGACAGAATTAAGTTTGACAAAATTGATTTATGTTTGGATACAATAACGCAAAATCGATTGTTGTCAATCCAGGTTGCTTGGATAATTTTGAACAAAATTACTTTTAAATGTATAATTACCAAAATGAAGATAGATGAAAACAACGTATTATCATAATACTTGGTGGAAATTCCAGTAATCCTTACTTGTTGGAAATTAATTTTAGATGTATAATTATCATGTTTTAATCTTTGTTATTAAAAAATATTGAATTTCAGTTTCCGTTTAAATAGTCACTGTGTTAAAAAATGTTAACTTTCAAAAAACAATGTTGCCTTATTAAATTTATGATAATAGTATAAAGACATAAATCATTTTTCATTAACATAAATCATTTCTTTTTTTATTTAAAAAAAAAGCTTAAAAAGGCGTTGCGTTGTGTTCTGAAGTCTGAACTCTATTTGTGTTGAATCCGTAAGCAAAGCTCTGTCTGTCTGCTATTGAAGTTGAAGGGCGGCTCCGAGATAGGTATTCTTTCTTCACTTCTTGTTCTCTTCATTTCATTGGATAATCATTGGTAGCTTCGAAAAATTTGTAATTTGTATTTGCTTTAGCATTAGATGAGTTTGGAGAAATTGATCTAGACAAGTTTGATATAGATTAGATAGAGATCCAATTATCTAACATAATTTTTGTGAGATTGTTTAAGAAAAACCTATGAAAATGAAAACAACTTATGATATGACATATTCATAAGCTGTTTTTAACTTATTTTCATAAGTTCTTTAAGATAGCGTATGAAAATAGTTTATAGTTTATACGAAAACAATTAAAATTAATTGTTTCTTTTTCAAGAGGAAGAGCCTATACATAAGCGCGTATTGTGATGAGCGTTTATGCTATAAGCTGCAAATAAGTTGTTTATCCAAACAGGGCCTATATATTGATATATTTGATACTCGTGTCGTGTCTGCATCGTAGATGTTTGTTAGTTGAGTGTTGGAAGAGATAGGCATAAAATGGATGGAGTCTGCATTGGCTTTCTCACATAATATGTAACAATCTATTTATGTATGATTTTTTTATAAGCAAAGAAATTAGAGTGCAGAGGCATCACATATTAGCTGTGACGTGACATCCCAACTATGTTGCCACCCCAGAGTCACCACGTATCATTTGCTTGCAGCACTCTAATAAGTATATTAAAATAAACAAAGGAAAAATAAGACTTGGGGGACTAGGCCAAAATCCAAGGAGACGATGTTGTGTCAACACAACTGCCTCATTAAAAACCTTATCGGAAAAATCCATTGGGATACAAGTCTATTTCTGTTTATTGAAAGTACGGTTTTCTGCAATATGCATTGTAGCATGGTTGTCTTAGTATAGAAGTGTTTGTTGCTTGAAGGACGAAAGTGAGCCATTGAGTGTCAACTATTGGTTGCTAATGCCCTACATTCTGTTTTCAAGGTTGAGTGAGATGGTGCTTTGTTTCTTAGATTGCCGTGAAGTTAGAGGTGAGATACGAAAACTGCAAAATTCAGGGATGGATTGGCCACCACCCTAAGGCCTAAATATAGTCTCTGAATGCTTTTGCTGGAACTGGTAACTTTGGTGGTAACCTAGAAAAGTCTATTATGTTCTTCAAATTTTCAAATGGTTTGTTTTCAATTGATGGAATAGTAGTTCAACAAATTATGAATGTTTCTCTTTGGCTAAAGCTTGTTAGGATGTGGAATAAAAGATTATTAGAGTAGTTAACACTTTTAGAGAAGTTAGTTAGTTTGTTAGGTAGTTGTTAAATAACCATCAATTGGTATAGCCGTATAGCGGAGGGGATAACTTTGAAAAATAAAGAATTTTAGTATCTCTTTTGCAATCTTCATTATTTTGATTACTCAATATTATTCTATTCTGAGAATTCTTTCTTACCCAAAGAAAGGATCCTATTCCCAACACTTGCTGTACATACAAATTTCACACCTTACCCTTGATTTCAGATTAAAGTTGCTGGACTTTACTGGATGCCATGGGAACCAGAGGAGTGATTGCGGACAAGTGGTCTATGAGAGTTCTGTGGGCTTGTGCTATTGGAAGCGCTGTTAGTAAGCATTCTTGACCTTTTCTCAATTGAATCTTCTTCCATGAGGCCTTGTTATCGAACTAACATATAATATAACTTTTTATGTTATATTTATTTCCCTTTTCGTGTAGAACTTTGTTCGTATAATCATATATTTTTTTCTCATTATGGATGACTAGTACTATACCTGTTAGGTCTGTATATGGTTGCTGTAGAAAGACAAAAACAGAATAGGCAGAAGATGCTGGCTGAAGGCTTGAAGGGTATGGAATTGGGGGAAAGCAATGGTGAAGACGTTTAAGCTGTGTCGCACACTTATGAATACATTGTAGTACCATTTAGCAGATTTTGATATGAAAATAACAATAACAAATGGATAGCATTAGGGGTGAGCATGAACCTGAGACTCGACTCGAAACCGATATAACCGATAACATATTGAAGCATTTGGTCGGGTCGGGTCTCGGGTCAACAAATTGCGAAAAATCGAGCATGAATGGTTGCATACGGGCGGGTGCGGGTCTCTAAAATTTTATCTCTCCATAACCGAAACCGACTGAACAACCATTAGATGCAAATTAATTTTTTTTCTTCTCTCCCTCTCAATCTCATATACTCTTCTCTTTGTTATTTTTATCCATCTTTGATATAAGATAAAAATGTTATATTTTACAAAGCTTATAATTAATAATATGGTGATGAAGAAGGTGGGAAAAATATTCTAATATATATATATTCTAGATCTATTTTAATTTCTACGTCTCTTCTACTTGATATTTATTGTCTTTAGATCTACATATTGAAAAAAAGTAACTGCATCCAACCCTCTTTGTTTTTTAATTTACTTCGTATATCTTTTGTTGCATTGTGTACGAGGTATTAAACTATTCGAAAATTAGGAATTTTTGAAAAATGAATGAGTTTTAGATGTAAACAAAGTTTCGATATAACCCGTAATAACCGACCCGTTCAACCCACCACCCGTACGACCCGAACCCGAACAAACCGAAGATATAGACGGTCGGAATTGGGTCCAAATTAAATGGTTGCGGTTTTTATCGATTTAGTGATTTTCGACCCGAACCCGACCGAAACCGACCGATGCTCAGGCCTAGATAGCATTTGTTTTTTGTCAGTAAAACATTAAATCTGTTGACATCAGAATCTTTCTGAAAGGGTTATGTAAAAAGTTTATGTGTTCATGCCTTTCACAGCACCTACGATGATCTTGTAAGATCCTTGGTAAGGGGTTTCCCACTTTACTTTCTTCAACTTAGTTTTATTTTGACGATTCTTAGTTTTATTTATTCAAGGGGTGTGTTTGCAAAAAAAAATGCGAAGTCCAAGAAGAATTTGCATCACCAGGAAAAGGACAGCCAAAATTGTTTCCTTCAGCTGAATGGCTTCAAATTGTTTATGGATTGAGGCCTAAGCTTGACATAGGGATGACAGAATGGCCAAACCTCCCCCAACCACATCATTAACCCTTTTTGAGTAGATTAGGTGGAGCGGATTGACTAGAGTTCAAAATCGAAACTTATCCTGTCAAAAAAGATGAGCTAAATTGTCAACCGGACGTGCCAAACCTGTTTTTCCATCTCGAGTCAAGAGAGGTTGGATAGATAAATTGATTAGATACTAGAAAACATCAATGTACATAAAGAAGCAAAATCAAAAGAAGGTCAAGGTGGAGCAGAAGATCTGGTTGATGTTTTTCTAAAGTTTTAGAGTCGTAATGAAAGTGACAAAGATATTTTCTTAATTGATAGAAACATCATGTCTATAATGCCATTACAACTTTTTTGAATGAGTTCTTCATTTGAATGATAGTGAAATAGTTATTTTAGTTTACACCATTACAGTAAAAATGTAGTGGGTTGTTCAAATGTAATGTAGCAAAATGAACAATGAATCATTCAAATTGAATTACTTAAATTGTGTCTCTTGCAAATGCTCTAATGACATTTTCAGTTGACCGAGTTTGTGAGTTAAGATATACAGTGGTTCCTTATTTTTTGTATCATTGAAGTTGGTATGTGACACCCATGATTTCTTAAAACTAAGAAATGTTCAATAATTCAAGAATTGAACAATATCAACATTGACAACATGATAAAAAAAAATAAAGTGGAATTGTGTGAGCCTTACGTTTACCCTAATAAATTATAGTGATCCTAGGAGGTGGCATCACTTTCAAAAAAGTATGAGTGAAAATGTCAGGTAGGAACTTTATTCACCATAACTAAATGGTTCGTTTGCATTGAATATTAAAGTTTGAAAGATCACCTACTAAAGCAAAACCTAACCAATTTAGATACCAATCCAAATAAACTGCTCCTCCTCAAGTTAAACACAATGTAGTAAGTTCGAAAACAATGTATAACCCTCCATCCCTTTTGTATACCTCATTGGCTACATAAAGATTTTCTGTTACTTAAAGAGATTTTCTATGGTCCAATCATTTTAATCTGTTTATCTATTTAAGTAAAAAAAAAATAGGAAATTAACATATATATATATATATATATATATATATATATATATATATATATATATATATATATATTTGTTTAAATAATCAATCGTTAATTGGTACAGTGGTGATTGACGATAGACTTGATAGGAATGAGCATGGTTTGATCCCCGCAACTACGATCGGGAGGGTGCTGTGGAACCACTTGATGCCAGAAATGTTAGGTATAATCATGTAATGTGCTTAGTCGAAATAATGTGCAGTGTGTATTGTTGTGTAGCACGCGCGCCTAGTCAAGCCTAGTTAGGCAAGGCTTCGAGCAAACTTGGCTTGACCAAGTGAAACTAGCTTAAGCACTTAGTTTGTAATAAGTCTATATAAGACATTCTCAATAATGAATAAGATGCAGCTTCCACTTTGCAATCAACAAGAAATGACCCCCGAATCAGATTAAACGGTTAAGTGGACTGGATACTAGTGCTGAAAACAAAAGCTAAAAAGTTAAAATCAATTTAAAAAATGGTTTCAATAACCACAAAATATTAGTTGATGTTTTTTCTATTCTTCAATTATTTTCCTATATTTTTTTTATTATTTTTTTTTATTGGTTTTTAACTATAGTCTAGTAAAAAAAGGTCGTAAAGCAGGCACCGGGGTTCGAACCTCGGACACTCCACTTATTCACCTTTAAAAAAAATGGAATTGTAGCGATTAGGCTACCTAACAAAAAAAAAAGTCGTAACAGTAGAAATTTCCACTTATAAAACCGGTCATCATTTATTTAACATTGCATTAGGACCTGTAAATACATAACATCACAATTTTCTCTAGCAAAACAAATAACATCATATATGAAAATTCTCAATTATAACCAATGCGTCAGCAAAAATGCAAAATAGTACAAAGGGAGGGAACTCATTTGATTAATTTCTGAAAAATCAACCATATCCTTATGCATCATATATAGGTAGTTTTTTTCTTATATTATCAAATATAGACTATAGCTATGATGTAACTACATCTGCATTTACATGAAATATGCTAAAATATCTTGTAGCAGCAATGCACGTGTATCGCGCTCCAAACAATTGTACTAGTAATTGTTCGAGAGTGTTCAATTTTCAAAATAAATTTGAATGTTGTGTCCTTTTGCTAAACTTTATGACAAAGAAATGTCGATGTGGTGTATACCTTCTTGTGTTTGGTTTGGTACCATTGATAAGATTGCCGTGTAGGTTCAGTTACAGGTAAATGTGTTCTTCTGCAATGTAGTTTTCCCTGCATAACTTACCATATATGTATGTGCAAGCAATAATGATATTAATACCATAATATTTACTACATAACATTTTTTTTATTTAGTTTCGTGACTAAAATTTCACCTATATAGATAGATAAATAAATAAAGTGTCTAGAATTTAAAAACTCTTACTCTTGCATATAAGATGCAATATCTTTCTACCAATTAAGTTATGTTAACGGGACTAGTTACTATATATGTAATAATATCTGATGAAATTGGATTAGTTTGTAGATGATTGTTAGGTCACGATTGAGTAGTCCTAATTTCAACCCATATTTTGATTTAACAAAACCTATGAACTACGACACGGACATTGACACATTGACACCGATAATAATTTAAAAAATGACATAATTCAATATGTAATCATAAGTGTCGTTGTTGGACACTAATGCATGTACGACATCAGAAAACGCTTCGAAGAGTGTTCATACTTCATAGAACAAAACTAAAACACCTAATTTAAAACTTGAACGGTACAATTTCAGATATTCTATCGCCTACTAAAATATTAGATTCATAGAAGACCCAGATAGTCTAAGTCATAAGCGTCAGGGTCAAAAATCCTAATTACAGTGAAATATCGTAAAAAAATTCAAAATTTAATCCGCATAATCTCGATTTCAATGGTGATTAACATGCATGTTCATGGATTGCTGGCTCTACCAAATCAACAAGATATTTTTTTTGGTTACAAAATCAACAAGATATGATAGCCACTATTTCGACCAAATTAAAATCATTAAAATTACGGAGATTCCAATTTGCAATGCTCTGATTTGTTTGTTAGAGAATATCCTTTATGTTGAAAAGATAAAGCCAAGTGAAAACAAAAAAGTCTATAGTATGAAGAAGAAAACACAAGAGACTTGCTTCAAACTGGTAAAAGGCGGTGGTACCACCCCATGAATAATGTCAGTCCAAAATCTAGTGTTGAATAAAGTTCAAACCAAGTTTCTGAGTATTTAGTACAAAATCTTTAATCCTCACCAAAACAATTTGGGCCGTTGGATTTGGATGGTACCATCATCTTCAATCTTATGAAGCTTCCAAATAATTCAATTTCATAAAGTACTTAACTTTACTTTCCTTCTATCTTAAGACACAAACAAAGAAGCCGTTTAGTTTAACACCACTTCTCTTTGTGTGTTGTTTGGTTCATGAAATTCATGCCTTTCAACGGCCATGACAAAAACAAAGCCATAAACAGTTTCATTTTGAATTGAAACCACTTCCACTATCATTAACACACATCCCACCACACTTCATTTAAATTTTAAACGTAAATTAAACAATTTCTAAATTAAAAATAAAAATATAAAGAAGAAAAAAAGCAAAATTAAAAGAATTTAATTTATATGTACCGTCGGTGTAAAGTTATTTTGCACATGCGTCCAATAATATACCGACACATCATGTATGGTAATTAAAAACACATGATGTGTCACATTCATTAAATGATGTGGCAACGCGTCATTGGATGTATGTGTAAAAAAAAATTACACCGACGGTGCACAACAATTAAACTCAAATTAAAAAGGAGTTGCATAAGCATAATGCATATCAAATTAAAATCTCCTAAACAGTTACAAAAGCCTAATTAATTAACTACCGCACTCAATAATACAAGGAAAAAAAAATGTGTACACTAACTCGGGCTCGGGTCCTATTGAACCGGGTCTAAAATCTGCACTACATTTTTTCTATCTAGTTTTTTTTTTCCTCTCTTTTTTAATTAAATAATAATTAATCAAAAACTTGGAACAACCGGAGAAGGGGACAAACCGGTTTCAATTTCAACACCATCAACAACCTCCTTCTTCCGCCGCATTTCAAGAACTTTCCGGTGGTGGTTAGAGTGCAATTCACTTGAAAATGTAGGACTACAAGCGGGTCGATATTCCGGTAATAACCGACCCGATTTAAAACGGACCCCACATGCATTACAAAGCGTTTTTGCACCAAGAGGACCAGTTCGCCACTGAGGAGTCTTAGTTACACCGCAATGACTGCACCGTCGCGGTGCCGCCGGCGTTACAACCACCGTGCCATGACCCGACCCGTTAAAACCCGTCATTTTCTTCGGTTTCTTCGCCGGAGCCGAGTCAAATTTCTGGACCAAGTTGGTGTAAATCAACAAGGGACTAGTTGGAGATGAAGAAGAAGTTGAAGATGAAGTTGTGGAGCTTGAAGAAGATTCGGTTAAAGTATTTGACCCGAATGGCCAAACCCGAACACCGTTTCTTGTTCTTTTGCTTCTTGCTTTTGTCTGAACCGGAGTTTTGAAAGTAGTAACAACCGGGCCCGGGCTTTCATTCTTGGGCTTGGGCTCAGAAACCACAACACCCTTTGGGTTTTTCTCCGTTGTTGTTAAAGTTACAACCGGCATAACAGCAGAAAATTCCGAGAAAGAATCAGAATCTTCAACAAAATGTGAAAGCCATTCTAAATCATCTGCTACATCATCACTCTGCACAATAAAAATTCAAACTTTCGTTATAAAAAACAACATAAACAAGTTAACAACATAGTTTCGATTTTTTTAAGGTTTCTAAATATTGTCGGAAAAAAATATTTAAAAAAGAGTTTTTTTTACCGGGACGTTGAGGTCGCTAGTGGGTAGAGAAGCATAATCATTTTTGAGAGAAAAACTGTTGCTGTTGCTGTTGTTAAGGTTTGAAATTTCATGGGTTTGTTTGAGGGAGACAAAAACAGAGTCTTGTTGTTGTTGTTGGTTTTGTTGTTCTTCGTCTTGTTGTTGTTCTTCAACGTGAGAAAAATCAAGGAGGTCATCAACGAAAAAATCGTCAGAGGTTGTTCCATTTTGTGCATTTAGTACCGTAAGCTCATCAACAAATGTTTGAGGAGTTATGTCTTTCCTTAAACTTGTTTTCAACGCTGTTTCAACGCACTCCATTTCTGTTTTTGAAGCCTAACAAAACAAATAATAACATATATTAATATTAAAAACAAAAAAGAAAGAAAAAAAAAACGTTTCTTTTCTTCATTTTTTGTTGAAAATTTGAGATATATAATTCGTGTGTTAATACCTTTGTGAGAGAAAGTTGGGGTTGTGATATGGTTGAGAGAGGAATGGTGAAAGAAGAAGAAGAAGGTAAGGGATGAAATTGAAAGAGAAGAGGATAGGGAGTTTGGTAAAGCATTGAATAAGGGGTGAAAGTGTCCAAGAATTTATTATTACTATAAAGTGCCCGTTTCCTTCTTTCTCTTTCTTTCCACTCCCTCTAAATTAATTTTAACTTTTTTTTTTTCTCTCTATATATATCCTAAGAGTGCATTTGATCTGCTAAAAATAAGGGACTGAACATGACAACTCAAGTTATACTGTGTTTGATTGTAAAATTGTTTTAGGGATTATACAAATTGAGAGGCAAAGGATAAGACTAAAACATAAATTTTTGTCCCTCACTAAACCACGACACAACTTTTTGTCCCAAGTACAAGTGTCTAAAATACCAAAATATCATTTTATTCACCAAACATTGTTAAGAGAAAAAAAATGTTCAATATCATAAAAGTTTATTCTGTGTTGTTCTGTCATGTGCTGTGTTGTTCTGTTTTATCCGATACTTATTCTTTTACGGATAAACGCACCCTTAGGAGTATATAGTGAAAAATTTGAAACATTTGAAAATATACGTTTTTATATGGTTTTGATACATAACCGTAGATGTAATAAATTAGTGAAAAATTTAAACATAAACCTGAAATTTCGAGCGAGGATTCCCTATTATGTTTTGTAGGAATAGGACGAGTCGTAGTTACCGTATCTACAAATTTAAAACTGTTTGTGTGAAACAAAGTTAGGGTAGTGTATGTGTGTGTCTCATTCACTGTATGTGACAATGTGTGTTATCTTTTCCTACTGGAAAATCAAAATTTGTGAGACCTAGGAAACCACGATATTCTTTTTTAACTTAGAAAATAATTATAATTATTCTTCTCTTTTTAACTTTTGTTTCCCCCTTTGGGATAGAAGTGATTTGAAATCTGAAAATTAGTTAGGACAAATCTTTCACTCAATTACCTCTTTTATCTTATTGTTGCCATTATTGTGCTGTGCTGTGCTGTGCTGTGCTGATTGCCGCTCATTTTGGATTTGCTTCTTCACAATATTTTTTTTCTTAAACAAATTAATCCACTGAAATTAAATTCACATATAATTGTGAGATTCCAAGTTTGAATTCGATTCACGACGTCTGATCTAATAATTTTGGCATATTTGTCAGTTGAGCTAAGACTTATGTGATAATTTTAGCATTTTTTCCTTCTTGTTCACAACTTTTATATACTTTATTTTAGATTTTTTCAAATTCAAATCGATCTAAATTAAAACTGCAAGTCAATAAAAAAAACTATAAAAAAAAAATCAAAATATTTTTGGTGTCTTTGGATATTCTTTTATGAAAATTGTTGATACCGATTAGATTTTAAATTGATTTTTGACAATCGATCTAAATCGAAACTGATTTGTTAACACCTTATATATTTTCGTGCTCTCTTTCTTTCTTTTTATTCCAATCATGTGGTAAATACTAATGAAAGTCACCTACATTGCACGATTTTAGGTTTGAATTTACACAAAGATGTTCAATCTAGTAATATTAACATTGCCAGTTGAACAAAAACTTCTATTATGATTCGTAATTCCACTATATACAAAAGAAGAATTATAACATATGCTCTACAAGAACACATGTTAAGAAACACAATATAGAAATATTCATCTTAAAATATGTGCATTCGTTTAAATAAAAAAAATAAAAAAATATTAGTTTTATCAATGTCATTTATGTACATTTGAGTTTTTAACAAGTACTCTAAGGTGTTAGCAATACCCCGATTTTTCTCCAAAGTGTAAGTCAATTCATTCATATTAGTAAGCTCCCCTTAAAGTAATGACTATGATGACACTAGTGGGTAAAGGTAGGAAAATGTTAGATCGGCCCACAAAAATCTATAGTCTAATATATTCAGTCTCAAGTCAGGTTAGTCTATTTAATTAAAAAAAAATAAAAAAAATCAGGCCACATGCCATTAGACATACTAGGCCGGCATACTTAAGTAAACATGAATAATATTTTTATTATTATTATTATTATTATTATTATTATTATTATTATTTTATACTAAATTTTATATTTTGAATTAAATTATAAATCTATTAATTTTTTCAGTGATTTATGAAATATTATGTAACATTAACATGCTAACGGACAATATTAGACTTTTAAAAAGTTACACACATGCCCATAAAATATGTCTATGACTTTTAAAAATTTAAAAATAAATTATTTTTTTAAATTAACTTGTAAAATAAGTTTTTTTTTGTTATATGTAGTTTATAAAATAAATTTGCTATAAAAAATAGTTTAAAATTTTCTTATGAACTTTTTAAAAAATTTATAAACTATTTTTTTTAAAACAATAATTATTAAACCTTTTATTTAAAAAAATAATAGATTTATTTAAAACAAGTATTTTTATTTTATAACTGTTTTCAAATTTTAAAACATATTTTAAAGTTTAAAAACATTTTATTTATTTTAAAAATATATATTTTTTCATTTTAAAATGCCACATAACCAATTTTTGTCAAGAAAGTCGGTGTGGACTAGCAAATGCATAAGAGAGCAAATTTGAAGGGGCAAAATCGAACAATTGAAACTTGAAGTACTAAAATCAAATAATTGTGAAATTTAGATGTTAAAATTGCACAATTTAAAGTTGGGGATCAAAATCACACAATTATAAAACTGAGGGATTAAAATTGTATTTAAACCTCTGATAAAAAAAAAATTGTATTTAAACCTATAAAATTATTAGTGAGTCTCATTAAGTAAGGTTTTTTAAGTTCTAAATTGGAGAAATTGAATATTTATTAAGTACAATTATTTAAAAAAAATTATAAATATTCTGTCAAAAAAAATTATAAATAAATAATATGCACACATAAAATTCACTTTTAAGTACCCAAAATTTACAATTATGCATTGTAGATGCTCATGCTCTCACCTCTCCTCCATAAGAACCAATTATTTTTTCCTCTCCTATGGGGTAAGCACCCATTTAAGATGGTCTAACAACATTATTTAGTGTTTACTGGAAATAGAATAGTATGATTTAAATACCGTGAATACCCCTCTGATCATGATGAAACAGATACAAGCTGTTTGGATTTTGGACAATGGACATGGCATGCCTTAGAAGCAAAGTGAGTAAAAGCGATTCTAGGCAATGACACCAGATCAGCTTTTGTCTCTCAGTAACCAAACTGACATTATTCCCCAACCACACCCCTTCCTAATTTATTCTTTAGTTTTTAACCGCTGTAAATTACTAGTAAATGTTCATTGCTTTCACAATGAATTACTATTATATATCGACAACTAAGTTATATATAATTTCGAACAAACGATCCTTACTATTTGCATTTTTCGAGACAAAGCTCTTGAAATTTTCAGTTGTTGATAGGGTAATTTATCAATTCTTGGAGTCATGTAATGTTAATGACTCTTGACGGTATGAACAAGATCAGATTCGATGATGGTACACTCACTATGATGAAGTCTCCATAAAGATCGGAAGATTCCTTATTTTTTAGAAAGAGTATTGTCAACAATCATTAGAATTTATCATAATATTAAGCATTGTTCTATAGTAGACCACTTGTTACAGTGGTCCATTGTAACATTCATTTAACAAGGAATTGGTTTGGAGATTGTTAACAATATGAATTCACATGAGAAGAAGAGAAACAACAAAAGTATGCTACAATTACGATAGGATGCAAGTATTGAATAAACAATATTAATCCCTAGTTAAACATGTTTGGATCTAATCTTAAAAATTAGCTCAAAGGATAAGGGTGTCCAATGACATTTATCAATCCAATAGTCAAAAACTTAAACAATGTGAGACCCTAATATAAATTTAATAATCTCCTTCACACTTAACATGAGTCTCAGGTGTTGTGAATCTAAGAAGAAGATTCAAGAATAGATTATTTGAACATGATTGAATTCGATTTTCCAAGACTTAATGTCCTAGAAACACAAATCAAGAACCAAGAAAAACATTGAAAACTCCTATTAAAGTGGATATTAGACAAGAAAGATGAATAACAAGATGAATGAATGTCACTTTCATGATGAAAATAAAATCAAATGGTCCGAGTAATCGCCATAAGAGATTTGGAAACTCACTTGGTAAGATTCACAATGGTTCGACCAAAAATCCTTGGAAGGAATTCTTTGCGTCACGCACAAGTATGAAACTTGTGAGGGTTAATACATCTTTTGACCCCTATAAAATTAAGCGATTCGATTTTAGTCCCTATTAAAAAGTTTAAATATTATCCCTATCATCTTAGATTCTTCACTTTAGGTTTCTTATTTAGCCTACGTCAGCACAATCAGTCTACGTGATAAGCTAGTTACAATAGTGCACAAAATCTTATTTATATAATTATATGTGTGTAAGCTAAATGCTAAACACACCTCCTATATTACTAAACAAACTGATATTCCCAAATTATACAATGGGCTTTTAAAAATAACCAAATTGACCCATTAACCAAAAGATATAAAAGGTGAGTTTCAACAATGTTATTACACTTTTATTAGGTCTCCTAATTCGATTTGGATCCTCAGCTGCAGATTTCTCTGCAGCTATGTCTGCTACATCATTGCTGACTGTTTGATTAATCCAACAGTTCTGATAGAAGATGCAAATAAATGTTCCCCTATTTCAAATAAATGTTCCCCTGTTTCTCCATGTTTCAGTCACAATTACACATGAGATACGATCTTGAGGGCTTGTCGGTGGTAAAGAGAAAGGACGAGGTTTCACTGACAACCACCCGGTGGCCAACGTACAAACGTCGCCATAGTCGTGTAGTGGGAAGACTGACTGGGAGGTGTTGCCAAGAGGCCGATTCAAGGAGGAGAAGCATCTTTGCAGTGCTGGCAAAGTGGCCTTCTTTCATCAGTAATTCAAAGTGGCCCATTCAACACATGATTATAAATTGAATTACCGATGGGATGACCTCGCAACTCCATTGTATTGTAGTTGCGATGTCTTTTGATTTTTAATTTGTTTCTAATTCTTCCATTTATCTTCAAAGATTTTGAATTTGATTGTGTTGTTTGGGAATATGCCAAATTAGATCTCGTTAAGCAATCGTTTGTCCTTGATGAGGAAAAATTGGCCTCAGTTTGTTAATTATAAATTTATAATATTAACTATTGAGATTATTTAATTTTAAAGTTGATTTTGTTCTTGAGGAAGTTGCGTTGACAATTGACGAAGTTGTTTAGGATCTAATGACTTCTGATTCTAATAAAAAGTCTTTGAGACAAGAACTAAGAAGAAAATATATTTCCAAACATGATTGAAATAAAAAGATTATTTTATCTGCAACTCTGCAAGTTAAGATGAAAAAGTAGCATTCGGTGAAGAGAACAGAAATAAAGTTATACAGTGAATGGAGAAACAGGGGAACATTTATTTGTATCTTCTATCAGAACTGTTGGATTAATCCAACAACGAGCAATGATGCAGCAGACATAGCTGCAGAGAAATCTGCAGCTGAGGATCCAAATCGCTCCTAATTAGGAATAAGTTTTTTCTATATTACCCCTTGAAGAATTGAGATTGACTTATCCAACGATCAATAAAAATTAGCCACATAAGCAAATTTATAAACGGATTAAAAATTAGTTTGTGGATATGTACCACTTGCAAATTTACTTATGTGACTAATTCTTATTAATTGTAAGATAAATTAATCACAATTTTTCAAGTGTAGTCTATGTCTCGCCTTAGGAATAAGCAACGTTCGAAATAAATTGTCTTCATTGGGCACTCCAACAAATTTCAAACCCAACAAAGTACTATCAATTAACCTTCTATTCTCTATTTGGCATCTCTTAGCGATATTTCTAGTAATCACATCCCCTTGTTGTCCTTGAGTTTCTTAGAGAACCTCATCACAAGTCCAATTCCCCGCAACTCCAAAGTAATTTTGACATTCATCGTCATGTTTAGCGTGGATCTTAGGTCCAATTTTCACATTACAATTTTTAAGCGGCTCTTATATCACATTAAATGAAAATAAATTTCATCTTAAAAGCTAACTCAAATTATAAGGATAATCAAACAAATTTACACACTTAATTTAGTCCAAGAATATAGCTAAGCAATGTGTGACTTCAATACAACTTTCGATATCATCATCGCATAAGTCTTGGGTCTAATTTTCACGACTCCAATACAACGTCAATAGAAACGGAGGTATTGAAATTATATTAGAGTCTCATGTTATAAAAGGTAGCTAAATATTGTCTAACTTTTAGAAGTGAGATCTAATCCCATCTAACAATTCTTTCAACCATAAGTTCAAAACTGCTCATTCATCGGCATATCATATTCCCTGATCATCCAGTAATTTCTAATTAACATGATTCATCTATATTCATGCCTTAACTACTATTAACATACAAGGAGCTAGCAATTGCTACTTCTGTTTGTTTATGCTTTCTCAATTAATAATATCCAATATATGTTCATTTCATATACTAGCTTAGCCACATATCAAATTAAATATGACTAGATCATAAAGATAGATTGATAGTTATATTTATGGATTATGGTGGTTCTCAATCCTTTTACACTATCTTTCAATGTGGAATCTCAACACTATTAGCCAGTCATGATTAATATTGAAAAAAGTTAAAATCACTCATCCAAATAAGTAATTAACTAAGAGTAGGTTTCAATTTCAATAGTGGAATGTGGCTCCTTTAACATATATAGTATAAGTGTGCATCCAATTGTGCACAACTAGTGTAGTATATATGATATCAATATATGGTTGGTCCCCACCATGCGGCTTTTAGAGACTAGCTAGTTGGCTTTAGTTAATTTCCTTTGTTTTGGATATTTAACAGAAAAACGTAGGATAAGGTTGAGTGCAATAAGGGATTTTTGACTGCACCGCGGGCACATCGGAGCCGTTCAATAACAGATCGGACGGTCATATTTAAAACTCAATTTTATATTTAAAAACTAATTAATATCTGAATTTAAAATATTAACCGTCTGATCAAAATCGGACAGTTTTTATGTACTGACTGCGTGCATTTTGACTGCAGTGAATCTGTTTCCGAAAAACATAGCACTCGTACTTACAATTATATATAACATTATACTTCTGCAGTGAACCTTATCTTCTGGCTGTATAATGTATTTGATCTTTATTATAAATCAGATAAATCAATTATTTAATAAATTAAAAAAAGAATTTTTATTTTTAATTGTGATTATAGGGAGTATACATCATGCATATATGTGTATATCTGAAAGAAGATAAGGTATAGAGCAAGCAAATGGTCCTTACATATATACTCATGTTGAGGAGTCGGAGGAAGTTCCGAAGAAACATATAGTCAAATGACTTGAGACTGTAAGAGAGAGATACCACATCTCAACTCAAAATTTTAAGATATTAGATTAATAGATCAGCTCTCTTATAAATTTAACATTCTCCTCATTCATATTCAATATGGAACTTAATCCCTTACGCGGAAAATAGAAGCAAGCAAAACAAATTAAATTGGTCCAAAAACGTTGGTGTGGTGTTTGTATGTGTGTAACACGCACTCATAAACCAATTTCAAAGTGCTGGCCACCTAACCTTATCTCTACTGTGACATTTCTAGCTAGCTTTTATGTCTATTTCTAGTTTTTACCAAAACCTCATTAAAATTTTCTGAAAGATCTTTGAAAAGCAGCTTATATGATCAATATTTACAGAGAGTTATGAGTTTGTGTAGTCACTGCAATTGGCGCTTGAATGATAATACTATAATGCACTCCTATGCTTTATGTGATATTGAATGAACTCTGCAAATATTTTCTTACTTGCTTGTGCAGTTTGAGTTTCATGTAAACTAATTCTAATCCAAATCCTAAGCAAGACTAAAATTATTAGTGGCTGTGGTCCAAATAGTATACTGATATTTATGTGCACAAGTGTAACAAAGCTATTGGTTATAAAATGTAAAAAATCAAACATTTTGCACCAGCCGGGAATCGAACCCGGGTCTGTACCGTGGCAGGGTACTATTCTACCACTAGACCACTGGTGCTGTTGTATTCAAAAATCAGTTACGAACAAATTCACTTAAACATAAACGTTTAGGTGACTTACATAAACGTTTTTAGGTGACTTACATAAACGTTTTTGTAACATGTGTATAGTTAATAATGTAAAACATATAATATTTTTATTTAATTGACTTCAAAATTATATTTATAATATTTTATTTTTAATTTAGTTGTATATATGCTAATAAGAAAATTAGTAACAAGTTTCACCTTTGAGAAATTGAAGTTGTAAGAACTAATATATATTAAAAAGACAAAATTTCTCTATTTGCCTTATCTTCATTTCAAGTAATAATTTTGTATTTTTACATATTTGGATATAAATTTCAAGCTTTAAATTTATCTATGTTGCCTAGGTATGGTACCAGTATCCGGTACGAGTACGATATTTTTAGAAAATTTAAGGTACGAGTATGTTAATATAAAATATTAGAAAATTTATTTTTACGCGAATTATTATCATCATGCTTTGAAGATTTAATTTTTTTTGGTCTATCGTCTCAACTATTTTCATAAAAAATGAGAGATAATTAAAATATAATAAAAAATTATAATATTTTAAGATATTTTTCAATAGCCAATATGTTTTGTCTGTATTCATCATCATACATCACCCAAATAAAAATGAGTACGGAATCGGTGCGTACCATACGAGTACCATGGAGTATCCGGTACTGATATGTAACGGTACAAGTACTTCACAATTTTAGGAGTACTCATGCTACATAGAAATTTATGATTTTATTTTTTTGTGTGCTCTCAATCGTAGATATATGTTATGTCATAAAAAAGTATCATATATTTGAAGTTCGAAAATCCATATACAAACATGAATGAACGACAATAAAATGATAAAAACAACAAGAAAAAAAAAATAAAACATCAAATTGTTACTTAAAATTAAATTAGGGACTATAAGCATAATTTTTCCTATTAAAAAACAAAGGAGTTATATTGACAATCAAGTTCTTAAAACACGAGAGAAATCCAAATCTAAATATATTAATAGAGATGACAATATTGCTTATTAAAAAAAAAAAACACACACGGAGATGACAATATTGATTATTGGTCATGAGTCATGACTCACAAGCTTACAAGGATGCCCCATTCAAGGGTGGCTTTGATAACTTTGATTGGTCCAAATCTAAATTTATATTTTTCTGGGATCATTTCTCTCCGACCCCCGCATTTCTTTTCTACCTCCTGAATTTCCGTTTTTGTCCTTGGAGGTACTGCGGTTTATACGAACCAAATTTTTTTGTCATGCTAAAAAAATTCGGTTAATATAAACCGAAATATTGTGTTCCAAATTTTTTTCCAGATTTCCTGCATAAATTCTGCATGAGACCCTCAACTTCCACAATTTATTTGAAATACTAAACGATGTCTGATTTGAGTAAATGACCACTCGTTAGAAAGCTTAGGGTGTCAAGAATACAAATATAATTTTTGTTTTGAGGGTTAACTATCCAATTGGTTCAGTTTGACCAAATAATGGGTACTGGTACAGAAACAGAACATAAACTTTTCTCAAACTTGTTGGTAAATTTTTCTTATACTATACTTAATGAAATTTAACAATTCCGGTGTCAATCCTGTAGTTAATTTTGTCTTCTTTACACTAGATTAAAAATCAGTAGCATATGACTTATGTAACACCCTTTAATTTTCCCTTAATTTTATTTGCGAAGAATTCAATTTAGTTTATTTCATTAAAGGTGTCACACCTACTTTTGAATCGAATACTTAATTAAATAAGGATTAAGCAGCAGAAATAAAATTAAAACCAATAAACATAAGTTCTAAAATTTGAAGTAAAAAATTATTGAGAGCAATAGAATCATTCCAAAAACCAATTGACACTGTTCAAGTCATTTTGAAGAAATACTAATTGAATATATACGTGAATCCCCCAAGACATCCTATCAGAGCGACTCAATTACTGAAACAGCAAGGGACAAGCTCCCCGAACTCGGCAACTATGACTCATCGCCTACCTGAAAATCTACGGTTGCACACCGTAGGGCCAAGCCAGAAAAAGGAAGCAACAAGGGGTCAATAATACAATCACAAAGAATATCACAAACGAGCACAATTATTAAAATAAAACAATAAGTCAGCAATATCAACATCCATTCCAATTTTTCATCATGTAGGATCAACACCAATTACAATTTCCAGTTTTATATCATGGAGGATCACCACAAATTTCCAGTTTTATATCATGGAGGATCACCACAAATTTCCAGTTTTATATCATAGAGGATCACCACAAATTCCAGTTTTACATCATGGAGGATCACCACCAATAGTTCGGCAACGTCAATTGCAACGATACAAATTCAACAAAAATAGAGACATCATGATTTCAACATCAGTACGTCAACATGGTTTAACATCATTAACAACAGCTACAGCCCACATCATAAGTCAACGGCTTAAAATCATCGGTTTAACTAATAACTATTATTTATAGAATTTCAACGGTTTAACCCTCTCCCACTACTGTCAAAATTAATTAGAGTGATTTATTAACTCTACTGGGTAGCGACTGACCTATACTCGAAACAGCCTGACACGAAACCTAATGAATTTAAATTTATCACCGAATTTGCTAGGAAAATTATGCTGAGTTAATAAAAGAAGGGTTACGCAATTATTAAATTTTTGAAAAACCAGACCTAAACAAACCCCCGGAAGTTATTTATTAATCTCTGGAAAGCAAGGAAAAGGTTTAATTGTCGATCTCGATACAAAATCAGGAACATTGTACTTTTCCTTAAGTTAACAAACTTGCTGTAAAAATCCTGTGATAGAGCAGTTAGGTTCACAGAGCTACTGAGACATGTAGGTAAGTGCTAAAATTATGAAATTCGACATACATAAACTACTATGCGTGTGTTTGGTTCTGCGGCGGAGAGAATTGATTTTGGCAGAATTGATTCTGTAAAATTGATTCTGGCCAAAATTGATTTTAAGCCGAAGTGGTTTATGTTTGGATATATTCATGAAAAAGTGAGTTGAACAAAAAATTTGAGTGTAAAAATCAATTCTAGAATCAGAAGCTACGATTTCTAGCTTCAGGTAGAATCAATTCTGGAGGCAGAATCAATTCTACTTTTGAGAAACCAATCAAGTCAGAATCAATTCTACACGTTCAGAATCAATTCTGAATGCTCCAGAATTGAAACCAAATATACACTATATGTCCTCTTTCAAACGCAACTGGCCCCACTCGAAAAGGAGTTCCCTAGCTTAAGATATCAATTTTCGAAGCTGACTGACTCATAGGAGATTATAAAACAGAACTGTCATTTTCATAGTATCACAAAACCATGCACAAGTTATATTAAGCCCCCAAACCTTCCAGTAATATACTACTACTTCTTAGCTTTCAGACCCAATTGGGTTCACTCAAAAATATGTTTCCTAACTCAAGTTATACCCAATTTAATCCAACTACATCATAATCTCCTTATGCGGAAAATTACCCTAACTTCTCTCTTTCTTTCATAATATTGTATATCACACGAATTCAATCAACATAGCAGAGCACAAGAATTCACACTTTAACAAAGTATGAACAACAACAACAACAACAACACGTGTGAAGAAAAGGAAGAAACAATCAACCCATACTATAAAAAATTTAGAAACTTAGATGAAAGATTAAACCCCTTACTTGGAATAGCAATTAATCTTTGGTTGTGAGTTTTGTTTTCCTCTTCTTTCTCTTCTCCCTCTCGTGCGTCAATCTCTCTTTCTCCCTTGCTCCTCTATTCTGTTTTTCTCTTCTCTTTTTTTTATAAAAAAAAGTGGATAGATTTCAACTTTGTTTCTAACTTAGTCTAGTGGTTTCCTCCACGAGAAGGAAAAATTCTGCTTTTAACTATTCATGGGTTTTCTTTCTACTAGGCCCAATTTCATTATTTCTACTATTCTTTCTTACTCACACCCCCTCTCCACCTATTATATAATTTCTACAACCCCGTCTACTCTTTCTTCACTTTTATTTTCAACTTATCATTTTACTCATTTATTCATCAATTATTTAATTACTCATCACACACATTTAAATAATTAACAATAATCAACACAACAACTCCTACGAAAATTATTAATTAATTCTAAATTCGGGGCGTTACAACTTATATTCAGAGATCTATGCTAAATTTACCACAGGTATCTTTACAACATTTTGCAGAAACTTTTCTCAAACTTGTAAGTAGATCTTCTCATACTATACTTAATGAAATTTAACAATTCCGGTGTCAATCTTGTAGTAAGTTGTCTTCTTTACACTAAATTAAATATCATTAGCATACGACTTATATTCAGAGAGATATGTTAAATTTATCACAGATATCTCTACAACATTTTGCAGAAACGTTTCTCAAACTTGTAGGTAGATTTTCTCATACTATACTTAATGAAATTTAACAATTCCGATGTCAATCCTGTAGTAAAGTTTGTCGTCTTTATACTAGATTAAAAATCATTAGCATACGACTTATATTCAGAGAGATAAGCTAAATTTACCACAGGTATCTCTACAAACATTTTGCAGAAACTTTTCTCAAACTTGTAGGTAGATTTTCTCATACTATACTTAATGAAATTTAACAATTCCGATGTCAATCTTGTAGTAAATGTTGTCTTCTTTACACTAGATTAAAAATCATTAGCATACAACTTATATTCAGAAAGATATGCTAAATTTACCACGGGTAGCTCTACACGAATTTTCACATAAATGTTTCTTCTTTTTGGGGGGTAAATTTTTTTTCACATAAATTTCGGTTTAAAAATTCCATGTTTAAAAATTTCGGTTCGTAGAAACCGAAATAAGTTGGCCAAATTTTTTTAAACCGCAAGGGGCATAATGAAATTTTTGGGGTATAAAAGAAAGGTGAGGGTCGGGAGAGAAATGATATTTTTATGGATTAAAATTACCCAACTCGCTTAATCAATCTATGTGTCACAAAAAAAAAAAAAAACTTCTTTGTTTTTGTTGAAAATAAACCTGTTAATTAAAGACACGAGTTGGGGACAATTTCTCATTCCACCCACTTACTTACTCACCCACCTCCTGTTTTCCCATTTTTGCCCTTGGTCAAAAAATTCGGAACGCGTTTTCCAAATTTTTTTAGTTCAAATTTGGAAAAAATGCGGAAAACACATTCCGAAGTTGTTTTTAAAGGCAAAAAAAATTCGGAAAACGCGTTCCGAATTTTTTGACCAAGGGCAAAAATGGAAAAACAGGGGGTGGGTGAGAAAGTGAGTAGGTGGGATGAGAAATTTTCCGAGTTGGGTATCACGTCTAGTCCTAGTGGATTGAATGACAAGTCTAAGGCCCATAACTTTTATTTCTCTCATCAATGCACACCACTGTACTGTATTTGTTTTTTTCTCTCGGGTACACTCGTCATCAATGTGAAATATACTACACGTTTATCAATCGTTAGTTGATCCAGTAATGATTGACGCTGAACTTAATAGGAAGGATTACGATTCGATCCTGAGGGGATTGAAACCACTTGTTTTTTTCTCTTAGGTACACTCGGCATCAATGTGAAATCTACTACATCAACATCTTTCTCCTGGAGCATTTAGTCCGTGGATATGATATAAAAACTCTTTCATCCAAATAAAAAAAAATCACCTCTTTTTATTTCTCACCTTGTTCCGGTATGGGATATGAAGTTGAAACTCCTTATTGGTTGAATCGTTTTAATAAGTAAGTGCTCTAATAATGACTGTACATAAAAATACTTTGCTGTCAAAGTAAAGTAGAACTTTGAGTGAAAGAGTTGAAGTGATTATACCTAATAGTTGGCCCCCTTTTTTGGTAGTTTTGAGTTTAAGAAAGACTCATTGTTATTGATGGGAATGATGAAATCCAATAAGTCACCAATCCTATGATATGATGAAATTGTTGCGAGCTCTTGTTTATGAAGAGTGGTGACTCATTTTGATCGCTTACAAATTTTTAAAAAAACAATTTTGTTTCTAACAAAAATAAACCTCAAATTAGTTTCTAACATTTTTATATTAAAAACAAATTAGTCATCGATTTATTATAACAGAGGATAAATTTGTCCCCAATATAAAAATAATAGGGACTAATTTAAGGGATTGAATTGTCCTATTAAAAATTTGTGAAGAGTGAAGACGAATATTGTAACATCCCAACTTTAATTAATAGTAGAATATTAATTAGAGATAAATATTAGAGACTAATTGGAATAAGTGAGTAGAAATTATCACACAAATAGAACACCATGATTTGTGGTCTACATGTTATTAAACAAATGCTAAGAAAGAATCAAAGCGGGACCCACACTTTGATTATGAACCACATGACCAAAGCCATATCTCTTCAATTTCATTTTTCATTTGCTGAACTGAAAGAGCACTCAGGAAACAAAGACTCCCTCACCCTCTCTCACGCCTCCCACCCTCATCTCTACCTTTCCATTTATTCAACAATCAAACATGGAAGATTCTTGCATGCAATCCACTCATTAGTTTCTTGGGTCAATTAGAGCAAGGAACAAAGTATTGATTAAAACCTCAAAGATTCGGAGGTTTGAGTAAAAGGGGTCAAATTGGAAGTTGAGAACTTAGTGGCAAAAATAAGAAGTTCATGGAGATAGAGAAGTTGGGGAAAAGCTTGAAGCTTGGAGTTTCAACACTTAATTCATGATTCTACGGCCGCTGGAAGTGGAGGATGGCAGCAAAAGCTGCATTTTGCTTACTGCAACAGCTCACCTAGCGAGCAGGAAGGTCTCTCAATGACCGTAGCAGGGCAACAGTTCTTCTGCATCTTTGTCAAACCATTCTTGAATATTGGTAAGAAAACTTAGAGCTCTTTTCCTTTCATTCAGATTTCAGAATCAGCATATTCTTCGATGTTAGAAAATGTCATTAATTCCATTCTTGGTATTTACATGTGGTTTTTGTGGTGAATGAGGCTTGGTTAAATAATTGGAGCTGAGCATGGAATTAAAAGTGGAATTCAGAACCATTATAAAGGAAAATAGAATTTATTAAGAAGCATTGGATGCTTGAATGATGACTGAGGATGTACGAATCAGTAAGGACAATTGTTGAAACAAGGAAACAAAGAAGACTGGAAATATTTATGGAAATTCGTATGCTGGATGTACCCTCACTAAAATGGTCGTACTTCTCTCTGTGTTAGTCCAAATTTAACCATTCTTGATGTTCTGGATAGCTAACGTAATCCCGGTCGTTTAGGTACCAGCCTAGTGAGATGTAATGGAGAAATGAGGTCTCGACGAATCTTTAAAGTGAAAGGTCCAACACAGAATTTATGCAGAAAGTGTTTGGGATTGGGCTGCACTCAAACGGTAAATTATTTCTCTCTGTAACTCCGTTTGGATTTATTCTGATTGCTATGGAAAGCTGACTCAAATACGGTCGTTATGGTCCCGGTTTCATAATTTATGGACCAGAATTGTGGCCAGTAGGTATTTTTGAAGTTGGAACTCTGATGCTGGTATTATGCAGAAAAATCTGCACACAAGTTTGGAGTAGTTTCGTTGCAAATTCTGCTTTTCGACGAGTTTCGGAAATGTCGGTGGTATGGTTCAAGCGTCGATTTCAGGTGGGTTCCCTTAGAAGCTCAACCTTTATGATTAGTTAGTATCTTAGTTGCCCAAAATATATGCATGACAATATTAGTTTAGAAAGAAAGTTAAGTTACTTCCCGTAAATTATGATTTGCATGATAACATTAGGATTTAGGGTGAATTAGTGTATGAGAGGAGCTTAATCCCAAAGTTCTTCTCCATTTTAATTATTTAATCCATTATGGTGTGCATAGCTATTAGAAAGAGGGATTGTAGGCGAATTTATGCATAGTTTACACAAAACAGAATGCTGAATTGGTATCCTCTCTAAGTGAGAATAGCAGATCAGCATCCTGCAGAATCTTTTAAAATGCATATGCTTTCACTCTTTTTAGATCCCTGGCTCTTTTAGATATTTTATGTGGATACTATAAGTACATTAAATAATTAGAATGTTAATTACACGTTAGGTACATGATAATCAGGACAAGTTAGTATTAACCCGGGAGGGAATTCATGGGCAGGATAACAATCAGGATTATTAAGTTAAGTTTAAGAAAGTCAATCAATTATGGTGGTTACTTATGTACCACGTTATGGGATTCGTTAGAATCCAATCATGTTATGATTGTGAGCTTCAGCCGTGTCGATGTACATTATTATCGCAGACGGACATGTCAGGCCTCTGAGACCGGCTCACCTCAGAGTGTCTTTGTTATGAATAAAACGAACAAGATATATAATTTGTGTTACACCTTTATGTATTATGTTATGAAATTATGTTATGTAAATCATGTTTAGAGATTGACTATCAGGATCAGAGAACTATTAGTTCGTCAGTTGCCCCGGTGTAGACACCAATAGTAATTGGGTAGTAGGAATCCACTGAGACGAAGTGACTGTCTCATTCCCCACTTATTTGATTTCAGATAAACAGGTTGATCAAGATATCATGTTCTACAAGCATGGAGTTCAGATACTTGGATTATGCTAGTTGAGCTGACGTCATGTTATCTTATATTTGTATAAGATTTAGTTTCTTTATGTTTTCAGTTGTTAGCTCAATTTAGTATTAATCTCTTGGATTTTGTAATCCTATTTATGTATTCGGACAATATGTAATGAAAATTTAATGTTTCCCGATTCAGTTATGTACACTCTTATCGATATTCTAGATAAATTGACATGGGGTGTTATAATTGGTATCAGAGCAGGTCGATTCACTATCGGACCTTGCCGCGGATCATTAAAATTCAATCCATAGTAGTACGGACCCTTTGGAGTCTGGACTGTTTACGCTGAAATCATCGCGTGTTGAGCCTGATCAACTCAATATCGTGTATGGTAGGCAGGGTATTACGGTTGAGAACCGAAGTGGACCAAGGAGGTCAAGTAGTAAGAAAGAAGTAGAAGCGCATACTCAGATGAAAGTATTAACGGAGACCGTTAGAAGTGGATATCGGAACTGCAGCAGTCGACGCCACAAGAATAAGTTGAGTAACGCCAACAAGTGGCGCACAAAATTGAGAATAGTACGTGGCGTAATACCAGTAGTAATAGGCATATCAAGACATGCACGAACCGAACGCACTCAACTGACGGTATCGGGTTTAAAGATATGGAGAATTCTGGGATTGGAAACCTGGTATCAAAGTAAGTTTTGACCGGAGTGGAACCAAGACCGAGTATTGAAGTACAAAATATTGGAAAATTGTTGTAAGTCTGATGGGCGCATAAATACATATGATGGAATTATAAGAACATTACATGCCCCAATAAGATAAGTTCAGCCTTTCAGTTCGTAACTAGTATCCTAGTCAGACCCGTATCAGCCAAGTTTTGTTTGAGTAATGACTGAAATTAATTCTAATACTATCAGTTACCTAAGCTGGCATATTAAGTGTCATTATCATTGATTCAAGAACAAGTAATGCAGTTTTGTACTAGCATCAAGAAGTCGCCGAACAATTTTTCGTATTCAAACCTCTCAACTAATAACCCAACATACTCGGTTAAACCTTTTGTGAGAAATTATCAGCTGAGTCATAATGAGAATCAAGTCTGTTCCAGTTCCAGAGATTAGTCAGTTAAGAGAAATCATGAAGTATGAACGTACTGCAATAGAATTATGATCTTCAGTTAGCTACCCTTTCACCTGAACTTTAATTCAGCTAAATTTATCGAACTGATGCGATGCATGATACATAAGCAATAAACCTTATTAAGTTATGAACATTAAGTTTCCCGAGCCTATCTAATCATGATAAGAGAGAGATAAATTATTTTGGTGTTTGGAACCTATCATTTACATTTAGTACAATAATTCAATTAATTTGCGAACCTTTCTAATTCCTTAATATCAGTGAATTGGATTCACGGATAGAGTGTTATCATTATGTAAATCTGACGAAATGTCTTAAGCTTTCCAGCTTTGTTGTTAGTAATCAGTTCGGATTCAGGTAAGTTTTTTTAAGTAATAGAGTAATTGGCGGGAGCAATAAGGGAAGTAAATACTAGAGAGGACTGAATGTAGCTGAGGTCGGTGAAGTGATAAGAAGTGAAGTGTTGCAGACATGTTAGATGGCGGTAAAGTATTATGTATATGATGGTGTGCCTAACGTCACTAAGCGATGCAAGTGCTACTTGTGATGTCTACGGTACGAGAAGTATTAATAGAAGAAATAACATCGGATAAGATGAGATGATGTGAAACAGTGTCTGAGAAGTTACAACTAAGAATGTAATGATGTGTATAGAGAATGACAGTAAGTAGTCGAATCAGAGTGCGCAGCCGGGAAGTGGTTGAGAATGTAGTCGGCAGATTGACTTGTAGGTCAACAACTCTTTGAGAGAGGAAATCCCTATTCGAAGGAATTGAAAGTGGGGAACCGTAAAATGATTAAAGATCGTATAACGAGTAAATTACGCAAATATTCATGTTTGGACCTGAGATTGTTAGTATAAAATACCCTTGAGAGCAAAGATTGTGAAGGTAAAACGGTTCACTTGGGAAGTTTGACGCGGTGAACTAGTTAGATTAAGTATGCTTCGGCATTGAATTGAAAAGTGCAAAAGAAGGAAAGTTACGCTGTGAGCGTTAAAGTTGAGGAAAAGTAACAGAGGGAGCTAATATAAGATGAGTGTGTACCTAAAAGTTGCATTATGGGCTAAGATTATGAGTTCAACGTCATGGAATAAATGAGTAGAATTTCCGAAAGTATCATAAGTGAACGCCAACGCAGTGAAGAATGACGATTACTAACCTTGAACGATAAATTATGATCAATTAAGAAACGAAATCCAGAATCTGGAAATGGATTATAGGCAATGTACTTGGTGATGAATGAAGAAGTTTTTGAATTTCGCGGACGAAATTCTTTTAAGGGGGATAGATTGTAACATCCCAACTTTAATTAATAGTAGAATATTAATTAGAGATAAATATTAGAGACTAATTGGAATAAGTGAGTAGAAATTATCACACAAATAGAACACCATGATTTGTGGTCTACATGTTATTAAACAAATGCTAAGAAAGAATCAAAGCGGGACCCACACTTTGATTATGAACCACATGACCAAAGCCATATCTCTTCAATTTCATTTTTCATTTGCTGAACTGAAAGAGCACTCAGGAAACAAAGACTCCCTCACCCTCTCTCACGCCTCCCACCCTCATCTCTACCTTTCCATTTATTCAACAATCAAACATGGAAGATTCTTGCATGCAATCCACTCATTAGTTTCTTGGGTCAATTAGAGCAAGGAACAAAGTATTGATTAAAACCTCAAAGATTCGGAGGTTTGAGTAAAAGGGGTCAAATTGGAAGTTGAGAACTTAGTGGCAAAAATAAGAAGTTCATGGAGATAGAGAAGTTGGGGAAAAGCTTGAAGCTTGGAGTTTCAACACTTAATTCATGATTCTACGGCCGCTGGAAGTGGAGGATGGCAGCAAAAGCTGCATTTTGCTTACTGCAACAGCTCACCTAGCGAGCAGGAAGGTCTCTCAATGACCGTAGCAGGGCAACAGTTCTTCTGCATCTTTGTCAAACCATTCTTGAATATTGGTAAGAAAACTTAGAGCTCTTTTCCTTTCATTCAGATTTCAGAATCAGCATATTCTTCGATGTTAGAAAATGTCATTAATTCCATTCTTGGTATTTACATGTGGTTTTTGTGGTGAATGAGGCTTGGTTAAATAATTGGAGCTGAGCATGGAATTAAAAGTGGAATTCAGAACCATTATAAAGGAAAATAGAATTTATTAAGAAGCATTGGATGCTTGAATGATGACTGAGGATGTACGAATCAGTAAGGACAATTGTTGAAACAAGGAAACAAAGAAGACTGGAAATATTTATGGAAATTCGTATGCTGGATGTACCCTCACTAAAATGGTCGTACTTCTCTCTGTGTTAGTCCAAATTTAACCATTCTTGATGTTCTGGATAGCTAACGTAATCCCGGTCGTTTAGGTACCAGCCTAGTGAGATGTAATGGAGAAATGAGGTCTCGACGAATCTTTAAAGTGAAAGGTCCAACACAGAATTTATGCAGAAAGTGTTTGGGATTGGGCTGCACTCAAACGGTAAATTATTTCTCTCTGTAACTCCGTTTGGATTTATTCTGATTGCTATGGAAAGCTGACTCAAATACGGTCGTTATGGTCCCGGTTTCATAATTTATGGACCAGAATTGTGGCCAGTAGGTATTTTTGAAGTTGGAACTCTGATGCTGGTATTATGCAGAAAAATCTGCACACAAGTTTGGAGTAGTTTCGTTGCAAATTCTGCTTTTCGACGAGTTTCGGAAATGTCGGTGGTATGGTTCAAGCGTCGATTTCAGGTGGGTTCCCTTAGAAGCTCAACCTTTATGATTAGTTAGTATCTTAGTTGCCCAAAATATATGCATGACAATATTAGTTTAGAAAGAAAGTTAAGTTACTTCCCGTAAATTATGATTTGCATGATAACATTAGGATTTAGGGTGAATTAGTGTATGAGAGGAGCTTAATCCCAAAGTTCTTCTCCATTTTAATTATTTAATCCATTATGGTGTGCATAGCTATTAGAAAGAGGGATTGTAGGCGAATTTATGCATAGTTTACACAAAACAGAATGCTGAATTGGTATCCTCTCTAAGTGAGAATAGCAGATCAGCATCCTGCAGAATCTTTTAAAATGCATATGCTTTCACTCTTTTTAGATCCCTGGCTCTTTTAGATATTTTATGTGGATACTATAAGTACATTAAATAATTAGAATGTTAATTACACGTTAGGTACATGATAATCAGGACAAGTTAGTATTAACCCGGGAGGGAATTCATGGGCAGGATAACAATCAGGATTATTAAGTTAAGTTTAAGAAAGTCAATCAATTATGGTGGTTACTTATGTACCACGTTATGGGATTCGTTAGAATCCAATCATGTTATGATTGTGAGCTTCAGCCGTGTCGATGTACATTATTATCGCAGACGGACATGTCAGGCCTCTGAGACCGGCTCACCTCAGAGTGTCTTTGTTATGAATAAAACGAACAAGATATATAATTTGTGTTACACCTTTATGTATTATGTTATGAAATTATGTTATGTAAATCATGTTTAGAGATTGACTATCAGGATCAGAGAACTATTAGTTCGTCAGTTGCCCCGGTGTAGACACCAATAGTAATTGGGTAGTAGGAATCCACTGAGACGAAGTGACTGTCTCATTCCCCACTTATTTGATTTCAGATAAACAGGTTGATCAAGATATCATGTTCTACAAGCATGGAGTTCAGATACTTGGATTATGCTAGTTGAGCTGACGTCATGTTATCTTATATTTGTATAAGATTTAGTTTCTTTATGTTTTCAGTTGTTAGCTCAATTTAGTATTAATCTCTTGGATTTTGTAATCCTATTTATGTATTCGGACAATATGTAATGAAAATTTAATGTTTCCCGATTCAGTTATGTACACTCTTATCGATATTCTAGATAAATTGACATGGGGTGTTATAAATATTCACTCGCTTATGAAATAATATTGAATTATTGAAACTCCTCGTATAGTTGGTTGATTAGAAATACTTTAAAATAATTAGATGATATATTATGTGAATGTGAGTAAACTGAGTAACCAAATGTGTATGATCATATAAATATTTTTCTTCTATTAATTCCCAACAACTCCTGTGTGTAAATGGATCTATACTATTGCGCGATCTTTGGAAGAGATTTACTTAAGGCTTAATTAGTAAAATGGTCCCTTAAAGACATTTTTGATTTCACATTGGTCCCTTAAAGAAAAAAAGGTCTGAATAGGTCCCTTAAAGAAAAAAGGTCCGAATAGGTCCCTAAAGACATATTCGTTAATCAGTTTGGTCCTATTTAGACATTTTTTTAGGGACCAAATTGATTAACGGAGATGTCTTTAAGGAACCTATTCGGACTTTTTTTTCTTTAAGGGACCTATTCGGACATTTTTTTTCTTTAAGGGACCAATCTGAAACCAAAAATATCTTTAAGGGATCATTTTACTAATTAAACCTTTATTTAACTAACTTATTTGAAATACCTTGAATTTGTAACTATATTTTCTTCTAATAATCTAAAGAAAAATGTTAACTAGTGTTTTTAGACGTGTTGGACATAAATTTGGTATTTATCAATTAAATATAATTGGTGGGTCCAACATTTATTTTGAAGGTTATATTGTCAAAACAAAACTTTCAAATATTGTGTCGAGGTGAGACTACATCGAAACACAAGAGCGCTTCGAGGGCGTCGAAAGGCGCACGTTGGGTTTGGCTTTGCCAGGAATCTGTCGAGAGAATGAAATAAAATCGAAAAGGTTAGTTGGGCCAAGCCCAAAGGAGCAACAACGACCCAATAAGCATTGGCGCGCATTGAAGGAGTGAAAGTTGAAAGTGGAGAACGTGGGCCAACGTGGCAGATCGAAGAGCGTCTAGATGATCAAGAAGCAGTTACCACTTCGTTGTAGTATTTATAGCAGTTTTTCATTCAGAACAAAGGTCACAAAATTTTATACAAACACTCTCTCTAAAATTCTAAGTACTCAGCGATCGAACGAAAAGAATTCAGAGGAGAAATGTATGTTTTGTGAACCATCTTTATTTGTAATTGCTTTTCATTCAATGCAATTTACTTTCCAGCAATTTTCTTTAGTTTAATTCGAATACTTGCTTGAGAAACTGCTACTTCGAGGCGATTCGAACTAGTTTTCTCTTGTATTAATTGAAAACGTTTCAATCTCTAAGTGTTTGTTTCCTTGTTAAAACGAACATTCAAACATTTCTCTTAAATAAATAAAACACAAAATTGTCCTGAGATTTACTAGTTGGTCTCGCGAGTTTAAATACTTAAACTAGCGGTTGTTTACCAAATTTCCACGTAAACAAATTGGCACGCCCAGTGGGACTGGTTTTGTGTTTATTTAAACTATTTCTATGTTGTGGAATGAGAAACTTGTTACTTGCATATAACTGATGATAAGTTAGGTTATGGTTAAAACTACTCAAAGATCTAACTCTAATAAAAATCAAAATTCCAGTGCGATGAGTAGCGAAGCAAGTTCGAGTGGTGGAGTCGATCCACCTCCACAGAGTTTGGATACATCTGGGTTGATAAATGTTCCAATATTCTCCAGCCCAGCCATCTCGAATGTGCATGATGTTATTCCAACTTTGCCAATACCAACTATGGCAATTTCGTCCGTGACTGCTGGTCCTGGACGTTCGAAACCACCATCAGGTCATAATTTTATGTATGGCCTCCCCCTACACTTGGCTTAGGGATGCCAGTTTTCGAATCTGATAGGTACACTTCATCAAGGGTGACTCCCACACCCTTGACGACTGCGTCTGTGTTGTCTTTGAGACAACAAATGGATGAGAGCAATCATGAAATGGTTAAACACTTAACACAACAAATTGGTACTGTGTTCAATCCATTAATTCAGAATACCAACGAAAGTTATCAAATGTTGGCATTTCAAATGAGTCGAATTGCTGATTTTTTTGGTACTCCCCCACCACCTCCTAGAGTAAATCCTGTTACTCCACAAGTGATACTACCTGCAATGTCTTTGACTCCAGTACAGCAAAGGCCAACTTATGTGGCCAGTGAAACAGAAATCATGACAAAGATCAAGGCAGAAATTGAAAGGTTGCTCAAGTGCAAGTTCATTCGAACAACCAGGTATGTAGAATGGTTAGCTAATATTGTCCCTGTCATTAAGAAAAATGGGTCACTTAGGGTTTGTATAGACTTTAGGGATTTGAATAATGCTACACCAAAAGATGAATATTCCATGCCTGTAGCCGAAATGTTAGTTGACTCAGCAGCAGGACATGAGTATTTAAGTATGTTAGATGGCTATTCAGGTTATAATCAAATTTTTATTGATGAGGACGATGTGCCAAAAACCGCATTTCGTTGCCCTGGTGCTTTAGGCTCCTATGAGTGGGTAGTGATGCCTTTTGGTTTGAAAAATGCTGGAGCAACATACCAAAGAGCCATGAACTTGATTTTTCATGATTTTATTGAAATATTTAAGCAAGTTTATATTGATGACATTGTTGTGAAATCCTCTTCACAGGATGAACACATTGAGCATCTTAGAAAATCATTCGAAAGAATGAGAAAATGTGGATTAAAAATGAATCCACTGAAATGTGCTTTTTGTGTACATGCAGGAGATTTCCTTGGCTTCGTTGTGCATAAAAAGGGCATAGAAATTAACCAAAACAAGACAAAGGCTATCATGGAGACAAAACCTCCAGGAACGAAGAAACAGCTTCAATCCTTGCTAGGAAAGATCAATTTCTTGAGAAGGTTTATATCAAACCTAAGTGGCAAAGCTCAACCTTTTTCTCCACTGCTGAGGCTCAAGAAAGGCGATGTGTTTGAATGGGGAACGGAACAACAAAAGGCATTTGATGATATTAAGGCATATTTGTCGAAGCCTCCAACTTTAATGCCTCCTATTCGAAACAAAGCAATGAAGTTGTATGTCGCAGCATCAGATTCGACTATTGGAAGCATGCTCGCGCAAGAGGATGAAAATGGCGTAGAAACACTACAACAAAAAAGGGCCTTTAATAGCGCTTATTTTGGCTTTTAATAGCGCTTTAAAACGCTATCACTGATACCGCTATTATAGGTACGGGTGCCTATAATAGCATTTTAAAACGCTATCAAATATTAACCTTTAATAGCGGTTTTTGAAAAAAGCGCTTTCATATGTAAACTTGCGCGACCTACAAGGACTATGGAAACAGGTTTCTATAGCGCTTTATTCTGAAAACGCTATTATAAGTTAGTTATTTAATAGCGCCCGCGTGTAAAGCGCTATTATAATCCTTCAAGCAAACAACTTATAATAGCGGTCGTGCTCAAAAGCGCTATTATAAGTCTTTTTCAACAAAAAAAAAAATAATAATCCCTTTTTTGTCCATATCGTTTTAAATTATGCTATATTTTTTTCTTTCTAAACAGAGAGAGCTCAAAGGCATATTTTTCATAATTATGCTATACTTGGATAAGGTAAAAAAAACTAAACAAATTTTATTAATCATAAAATAAATCAACACATAAGAAATAAGTTATGTGCACTACAATATAACCAAGTATATGCAATTCTACATAATGAATGAAGTCCCCTAAAATGTCTACACATGAGTGCAACTTGGACCATTTCTTCCCATTTAACTAAGTCGCTCTCCCATTAGATCTTTATCTACTATTTGATTTAATCTTCTCTCTAGGTGTAGAGCATCTTAACCTGAAAGTTATTCAATTCACAGTATTCAATTCAAGTGTTAAATTATTTTTAATACCAGCGAAGTACTCAAGTGAAAGAGAGAAAGAGATACCTGCTGGCTGCAATTTGATTCTTGACTCCCTAAGGGTTACAATTGAAGAAAAATCATTGGCTCATTATTATCTGCCAAAGCTCAAAATGTAAAACAATGTTAACATACCTCTAAGAAATTGTCATTGAACTACCCATAAAGAATTACATCAAATGTCATTTGACATTCACCACATCAAGATAATTCTTTGAAAGCTATAAGACAAGCTTGTAACTCTTTTCAATAACATCTAATTTGAAAACTATCATGAGTACCTATTTATGTGCAAACACAAGTATTTATTAACAGCTTGATTAATTTGTATGTTGCCATGTACTGCTCTAGATATAATCCAAGGGACCTGCAATTTTAGGAACATGTTTTTCATAGCAGCTATATAGAGAAATAATAGAAGGTATATTGATAATCAAAATCAAATGAAAGAAAAATAAGGGAGTGCATCAAACTAACTATATGCATAAATAGTTCTACAGGAAAATCCAAACAATTAGCTTATACTCAACCAAACCCAAGACGATGTTGCATACCATGTCTCAATGGTCGAAGCTAACGATCAAACAAATTTTCTCTCTTTTTGATTTTTTTCCCCAATTTTCAATAATCCAAAATTTTGAAACTAGCATGCTTTGTCCCTTTCCAATTGAGTAACTATAGCACAACTATACTAAAATAGATGTTTCACAAGGTCAGATACTACATCATTAATAAAATAAGACCAAAAATAAAAGTTTAAATATTGCATGAAGCAATCAAAACAATCATTTTCAACAATCACAATTTTATTCTACCATCCTCACCTTCTCCAGCTTTAGTAACTCCAAGTGTAATGGATAATCCGACATACATTCAATTATAGAATTATTAATTTCCACAATGACAACTTTTGGGTTGTCGTATATATTTCCAATTTTAACATGCTACATAACAAAGTCTATTCCTCAATCTAACATGGCATACATTACTAACTTAAATAAATAGAATTATTAATTTAAATAAATTGAACACCACTAGCCAAATAGCAAACAGATAGTAGTAGAAGAGAGACTACCTACTCTGTCAAACAGAAGCTCAAAACAAGCTTTGCGATGACCAATGAGCATAGCAACCGTACCAAAATTTAGAACCGAAGCACCCTGCTCCTTCCTTGCAGACACAGATCAAAGATACGAATGCTACTAGAAATAAACCAAAATAAAGGCAAATAAGTAGCAAAAACTAATAACAACTGTATAACTGACCTTAGCTAAGTATCCACAGAAGTCATTAGGGTGAGTAGATATGAGTTGATCATAAACACCTAAAAACATAGCTAACAGCCAAAGGCATCATGCTGGATGACTTGTTCTTCGATTGCAATTTATGAATCAATTTCTTCCCAATTTTCCAAATCGATCTCTTTTCTATCAAATTTAAGGGCTATGGCCTATGACTGACTTGTTTACATGCACGTTCAGACTACAAGACAACCAAAATGTTAAGAGTTAAAACATATCAATAGGAGAGAGTTCATACAAAGGTTGTCATTTCATAATAATCATGTCCATAACACTGATCATAGCAACAAAGTCAGATATCATATCAAACTAATGGCAACAAATTAACATCAGTGACACCAAATACTATGATATTAGTAATTATACACTCTTTAACCTACATGTTATACATTTAAGTTAACGCCTTACTACATAATGGACATGATACATATATCATCATTACCATTTAATCTTTTCAATCTACTAAGGTTGAAAAAATCATAGCTGAATAGCCAACACCAAAAAACAGTTTTGTCTTCTAACTTAAATTAATTTTGAACTTATAAATATTAAATAAGTCCTAACAAACAAAAACCCTAAGCTAACAGACAAAAACATTTTGAACAACACCCAAAACAACTTTGTCTTCTAACTTAAATCAATTTTGTAAATTAACTTTTCTCAACCATTCCTAAGCCTACCTTCATGACGGAGGTTTGAGTTGTGATGAGCACCGTCAATGAACGAGCTGTGATAAGGGCGACCGAACGAGTTGTGATGAGCAAGGCAAGGAACGAGCTCGAGTACCACTTCAGACGGTTAAATTGTTGGGTTCTGGGTTCACAATATGGTGGAGAAAACAGGATTTATGGGTTAGGGTTCACAGTGATTTATGGGTTCTTGGATATTAGGGTTCGTAACGATGTGAGAAGGAAACTGATCGCAGAAAATCAATCGGAGGAGAGGAACGATTTATGGAAAACGATTGTTCTGAGTTGAATTTCTCTGGGAAACGGTTGCACTGAGTTCGATTGCTTTGAGTTTGATGGGAGAAGAGGAACAATTTCGTTTCTAGGGTTGTTTGATTTGCTGGGAATCGATTGGGTTTGAAGAAATTATTGCGAGATTGGGTTTGAAGAAACTATGAATTCAGAATGTTTGCATCGTGGGTTCAATACTTCAATGTTTAATTTCTTAGTTTTTATTTTGTTTTTTTGATAACTTCTGTTTCTATTTTTAATTTTTTTTTATTAAAAAATAAAAATAAAAGGTTCAAGGGGTCAAGGGTTCGATACTCACCCACCATCCTTTTTAATTAATTTCAAGCGCGCGTTTTATGCTTTAATAGCGTGTTTTAAAAAAGCGCTGTCATAATGCTTTGTGTGTTAGGCTTTAATAGCGGTTTTTTACAAAACGTTATTATAGTGTTCGCTAATTGAAGGTTTTAATAGCGTGTTTCATAAAACCGCTATTATAAATGCTACAGTTTAAGTTTTTATAGCGTTTTTTAAACGAGCGCTATTAAAAGGGCGCTATTAAAACTCATTTTTGTAGTAGTGAAAAAGCTATTTATTATCTCAGTAGAATCTTAAATGATGCTGAAACTAGATATAGTTCAATTGAAAAACTTTGTCTATGTTTGTATTTCTCTTGTACCAAACTTAAGCAATATATCAAGCCAGTTCATGTTTATGTTTACTCTCGTTTTGATATCATTAAGCATATGTTGTTAAAACCAATCTTGCATAGTCGAATTGGGAAGTGGGCTTTAGCTTTAACTGAATATTCATTGACTTATCAGCCTCTGAGGGCTGTAAAAGGCCAAATAGTGGCTGACTTCCTTGCTGATCATTCAGTGGTTGAAGTTCCGATAGCATATGTGGAATCTGAGCCTTGGGTGTTATACTTTGATGGCTCGAAGCACAAACATGGTACAGGAATTGGAATCTTAATCATTTCTCCCTTAAAGATTCCAACAAAGTTTAAGTACAAGATTAGTGGAACGTGCTCCAATAATGAAGCCGAGTACGAGGCTTTAATTGCAGGCCTAAAGATTCTTTTAAACTTGGGGGCAAAACATGTTAAAATCAGGGGAGACTCGGAGTTAGTAATAAAGCAATTGGCAAAGGAATACAAATGTATTCAAGAACATTTGATGAAATACTTTGTTATTGCCTTTTCGTTACTAAAACGGTTCGATTCATGTGATATTCAACAGGTGCCTCGGATCGAGAACCAAGAAGCAAATGATTTAGCCCAAATTGCTTCTGGCTATAAGGTAACAGGAGAAAAATTAGATGAGTTAGTTGAAATTAAAGAAAAACTAATCTCATGTGAAGTAATATCCCATCAGCTGGGGGCAAGCGAACAAAGTGTCGAAATGGAGTCAGAAATGGCAGATGCACACTTTGATGAAGTGATGACCGAAATCTTCGTAATTGACAATTTGGATGACAGTGATTGGAGGCAACCCATTGTTAAATACATAGAAAATCCAACAGGTATAGCCGATAGAAAGGTTAAGTATAGAGCCTTGAGTTACACAATCATGGGAAATGAATTATTTAAGAAAACACCTGAGGGAGTTTTATTAAAGTGCCTCAATGAAAATGAGGCGTACGTAGCAATTTCGAATGCCCATAGTAGGGCCTGTGGCGCCCATCAAGCAGGCCACAAAATGAAATGGCTTCTGTTTCGACAAGGATTATATTGGCCTTCCATGCTTAAGGATTGCATAGAATATGCGAAAGGGTGTCAAGAGTGTCAAAAACATGCAGGGATACAACATGTCCCAGCCAGCGAGTTGCACTCGATTGTCAAACCTTGGCCTTTTAGAGGCTGGGCTTTAGATTTAATTGGTGAGATTAGGCCTGCGTCATCAAAGAACCAACGTTATATATTAGTTGGGATTGATTATTTTACCAAATGGATAGAGGCTGTTGCCCTAACAAATGTGGATCAGGAAACGGGGATCAATTTTATCCAAAACCATATTATTTATAGGTTTGGGCTTCCTGAGACGATCACTACAGACCAAGGAACAGTGTTTGTTGGTCGAAAGATGCAAGATTTTGCTGAACAATCAGGCTTTAAACTAATAACTTCGACGCCTTGTTACGCTCAAGCAAATGGCCAGGTTGAAGCAGCCAGCAAGGTCATAATTGGTTTGATTAAAAAACACATTGCTCAAAAGCCAAAGAACTGGCATAAGACCTTGGACCAAGTCCTATGGGCATGCAGGAATTCTCCTAAGGAATCAACAGGTTCGACGCCCTTTCGACTAACGTATGGTCATGATGCTGTGTTACCTGTTGAGATAATGATGCAGTCAATTCGAGTGCAAAGGCAATTGGAACTACCTCCTGACCATTATTGGAATTTAATGCTAGACGAATTAATAGATGTGGATGAGGAGAGGTTACAGGCGTTGGATGCTTTGACTCGACAAAAGGAAAGAATTGCTAAAGCATATAATAAAAGGGTTAAATCCAAACTCTTCAACTTAGGAGATTTGGTCTGGAAAGTTATCCTTCCCATGGACAGGAGAGATCGAGTCTTTGGAAAATGGTCACCCAATTGGGAAGGGCCATTTAAGATTTCCCAAGTATTATCAAATGGGGCTTACGAGATTGAAGAGTTAACTCCTGAGAAACGTTCAGTCAACATGAATGGCAAGTATTTAAAGAAATACAAGCCAATGTTGCAAGAAATATGCATAAAAAGTGAATAACGCAAGAATAAAAAAAAAAGAATTGCGAAATGGTAAAAGAGAATGCCAAAAAAGGATAAACTTTTATTCATAAAAAATCAACATTACAACCAACCATTCAAGAATATTCAAGAAAGTACAAGAACTGGTTGAATGTTGAAGGGTAACCACTTAGGGTTTACCCTGAGCTTGAGCTCCTTCATCCTTTGAATCAGAATTGGAGAGTTCTGAAATCTGAGAGTCTTCGTCCTCAGAAGAAGGAGTCGGAGTTCCTGGGTACTCTTCGTCAGGCTCTAGGGTGCTGAGGAACTCAAGGTAATCTTCATCTTCATCATCCGAACTGGAGCTTGAAGAGTCAGAAGAGAGAATCCAGCTATTTATAGAGGCGTGTGATTTGAAGAGTAAAATAATCCAAAAAGGGAAAATAACAAATTCTTCAACTTCCTATGTTGACAAGTGTCCAAATCCCTTGACAAGTGGGAAAGAAACAATTTTTGGAGCCAATCCAAAGTTTTGAATGTCAGCCTAAACGATAGGAGAGATAAATGAAAAGAAAGATATCCATTAACACTTTCAAAAATGCCACTTCCTCTTTTGATAGACACAGTCAAAAATGGCATTTTTGGGGGGCAATTTGTTGGACATAAATTTGGTATTTATCAATTAAATATAATTGGTGGGTCCAACATTTATTTTGAAGGTTATATTGTCAAAACAAAACTTTCAAATATTGTGTCGAGGTGAGACTACATCGAAACACAAGAGCTCTTCGAGGGCGTCGAAAGGCGCACGTTGGGTTTGGCTTTGCCAGGAATCTGTCGAGAGAATGAAATAAAATTGAAAAGGTTAGTTGGGCCAAGCCCAAAGGAGCAACAACGGCCCAATAAGCATTGGCGCGCATTGAAGGAGTGAAAGTTGAAAGTGGAGAACGTGGGCCAACGTGGCAGATCGAAGAGCGTCCAGATGATCAAGAAGCAGTTACCACTTCGTTGTAGTATTTATAGCAGTTTTTCATTCAGAACAAAGGTCACAAAATTTTATACAAACACTCTCTCTAAAATTCTAAGTACTCAGCGATCGAACGAAAGGAATTCAGAGGAGAAATGTATGTTTTGTGAACCATCTTTATTTGTAATTGCTTTTCATTCAATGCAATTTACTTTCCAGCAATTTTCTTTAGTTTAATTCGAATACTTGCTTGAGAAACTGCTACTTCGAGGCGATTCGAACTAGTTTTCTCTTGTATTAATTGAAAACGTTTCAATCTCTAAGTGTTTGTTTCCTTGTTAAAACGAACATTCAAACATTTCTCTTAAATAAATAAAACACAAAATTGTCCTAAGATTTACTAGTTGGTCTCGCGAGTTTAAATACTTAAACTAGCGGTTGTTTACCAAATTTCCACGTAAACAAGACGCTAATTAAGAAATTAAATGTGATAAAATGATCTTAGAACTTGTGTAACTGACCTTTTAAAAATATAAAAAACACTATTTTTAATAAAATATTACTTATTTTGACATTCTTAATTAGTGTTTCGGAAGTGCCGATTAACACTTAGTTAACATGATGTTAATATAAAAACCCTAAGATGTTTGGGCTGAGAGCCCAACCAAATTGAGAGGAAAAATGGCTTCTCTTATTTTTCATGCCAAATAGGAGAAATGGCATGCAAAATGCATTACTAGATCAAATTATTAGAGTGTGTTTGGATGGAGGAATTTTTGGAGGTAAAATAATATTTTGAGGGAATTCAAATGATTTGAGGTGAATTTCATTGTTTGGATGAAAATTTGAAGAATTTTTAATATGATGGAAATTTATGAAGTATTTTGTTCAAGTTAAATTTAGAGAATTTCAAAATGACACCTAAAATCAAAGAATTTGAAATTCCTTCTTCTCTATAAACTTTTAAAAATTACTAATTGATCGTAAAACCTAACATCAGCCGAAAAACCTAAAATTGACGATAAATGCTAAATCGGGCGAAATTCCAAAAAATCGGCAGAAAAAACCTAAAATCGGCCAAAAGCCCAAAAATCAACTATAAACCCTAAAATCAGCCGAAAACCCAAAAAATCGGCAGAAAAACCTAAAATCGGCCAAAATTCCAAAAATCGACTATAAACCCTAAAATCGGCTAAAAACCCAAAAAATCGAACGAAAAACCAAAAATCGACCGTAAACCTAATATCGGCCAAAATCCAAAAAATCGACTATAAACCCTAAAATCGGCCGGCAACCCGAAAAATTGGCAAAAAAAACCTAAAATCGGCCAAAATTCCAAAAATCTACTATAAACCCTAAAATCGTCTGAAAACCAAAAAAATCGGCCGAAAAACCAAAAATCAACCGAAAACCCAAAAAATCGGCCGAAAAACTAAAATCGACCAAAATCTAAAAAATTGACTATAAACCCTAAAATCGGCCGGCAACCCGAACAATCGGTAGAAAAACCTAAAATCGGCCAAAATTCCAAAAATCGACTATAAACCCTAAAATCGGCCGAAAACCCAAAAAATCGGCCGAAAAACCAAAAATCGACCGAAAATCCAAAATCGGCCAACATCCAAAAAATCGGCCGAAGAATCTAAAATCGTCCCTAAATCCAAAAAACTCGGCCGAAAACCTAAAATCGACCCAAAATCCTGAAATTGGCTATAAACCCCCAAAATCGGCCGAAAAACCTAAAACTGTAGGGTTTCCTTTCATCAACGTCCTCTTACGCACTCACTCCATTTTCTCCTCTCTTTTCACCATCAACATTGTGTCAAATCGTAACACTACTGTCCTGTTTCATTGTTTATTGTGCGTTTATACTCTAATCTGTTCATAATCGTTTATACTCTAATCTGTTCATAATCAGTTTTCCTTTTCAGAATAACTTTGATTGAATTTGATAATCATCTAGTTTTAGCTTTCCATTTGCATTGCTTTCATAATTGTATTCTCAGGTAAAACTATTGTACTGATTCTTTGTTTATTGTGCGTTTATACTCTAATTTGTTCATAATCACTTTTCCTTTTCAGAATAACTTTGATCAAGCTTGATAATCATCTAGTCTTAACTTTCCTTTTGCATTGCTTCATAATCGTATTCTCAGGTAAAATTATTATCATGTTTCTTTGTTTATTGTGCGTTTATACTCTAATCTGTTCATAATCACTTTTCCTTTTCAGAATAACTTTGATTAAGCTTGATAATCATCTAGTATTAGCTTTCCATTTGCATTGCTTTCATAATCGTATTCTCAGGTAAAACTATTGTCCTGATTCTTTGTTTATTGTGCGTTTATACTCTAATTTGTTCATAATCACTTTTCCTTTTCAGAATAACTTTGATCGAGCTTGATAATCATCTAGTCTTAACTTTCCTTTTGCATTGCTTCATAATCGTATTCTCAGGTAAAATTATTGTCCTGTTTCTTTGTTTATTGTGCGTTTATACTCTAATTTTGTTCATAATCACTTTTCCTTTTCAGAATAACTTTGATCGAACTTGATAATCATCTAGTCTTAACTTTCCTTTTGCATTGCTTCATAATCGTATTCTCAGGTAAAAGTACTGTCCTGTTTCTTTGTTTATTGTGCGTTTATACTCTAATTTGTTCATAATCACTTTTACTTTTCAGAATAACTTTGATCGAGCTTGATAGTCATCTAGTTTTAAGTTTCCATTTGCATTGCTTTCATATTCGTATTCTCAGGTAAGTAAAACTATTGTCTTGTTTCATTGTTTATTGTGCGTTTATACTCTAATATGTTCATAATCACTTTTCCTTTCCAGAATAACTTTGATCGAGCTTGATAATTATCTAGTTTTAACTTTCCTTTTACATTGCTTTCATAATCGTATTCTCAGGTAAAACTATTGTCCTGTTTCTTTGTTTATTGTGCATTTATACTCTAATCTGTTCATAATCAGTTTTCCTTTTTAGAATAACTTTGATTGAGCTTGATAATAATCTAGTTTTAACTTTCCTTTTGCATTGCTTCATAGTCGTATTATCAGGGTAAACTACTATCCTGTTTCTTTGTTTATTGTGCGTTTATACTCTAATCTGTTCATAATCAGTTTTCCTTTGTAGGATAACTTTGATTGAGCTTGATAATAATCTAGTTTTAACTTTCCTTTTGCATTGGTTCATAGTCGTATTCTCAAGGTAAAACTATTGTCCTGTTTCTTTGTTTATTGTGCGTTTATACTCTAATTAGTTCATAATCAGTTTTTCTTCATTTTGCTAGCTTGTTTGCGGTTAAATTGTCTAAAAGGAAAGTTAACTTTGATTGTTTGCAATTAGATAATCCTCTTGCATTGCTTCTTTTTAACATATGAAGCTAGAAAATTTCATCAAAAATCTCAAAAATCGTGTATGTTTTACCTTATAATTTGTACATTATATCAAAGAAATTAAGTCCATTAAAGAATATAATCAATTTTTGTTGTTGTCTTCAAAGTGTTTCTGCTAAGAGCGAGTGAATGTACCTTTACCTTGTTACTTTTGCTTTTTACCAAAAATAAATTGAGTGACGAATTTTTGAATTGGGTGCACTTTTTCTGCTTCAAAATGTTTCTGGTGCTGAGATATATTGTACATTTGTGAATGGTTTTTCTTTCTTATTCAAATGGTCAAAAAACGACTCGTTGTTGGCCTTTCTTACAAAAATGTAGATGAGAAGCTTGCGAGGACCATTCGGGCTACTATTCGGTCTTCAAAAGACTTCAAAGATTTTCTTATCAATGACTTTCAATTTTCTCCTGATGAAATCGTGTATATGTCGGATGAATTAGATGAGAATTGTCCAAAGGATAGAGACATATTAAGGAAGCTATCTTTCATGGTAAGAATGGGAAAACCCGGCGATGTTTTGGTTTTTTATTTCTGTGGCCACGAGTGCCGAATTCCAGCAAGAACGACGAAGAACAATTCTTCATTTATCGAGTATCTCGCAACTGGACCGACGAGTGATGGGGAGTTAACTATGATACAAGGTAATTACTTTATTATGTTGAAGTTGTTGTTAGTTATTTTTGTTGTCGTATTTAATGTTGTGTTTTTGAATTCATTTGTTGCTGTATTATAATACATTTGTATATTTATATTTGCAGATCATGATTTCCGAGAGATCGTAGAAACTGTGCTAGAGAAATGTTTTGAGGTAAAATAATGTTTTGAGGGAATGCAAATAATTTGAGGTGAATTCCATTGTTTGGATGATACTTTGAAGAATTTTCAAAATGATGGAAATTTATGAAGTATTTTGTTCAAGTTAAATTTAGAGAATTTCAAAATGACACATAAAACCAAAGAATTTGAAATTTCTTCTTCTCTATAAACTTTTAAAAATTACTGTACTAATTGATGGAAAAACTTAAAATTAGCCGAAAAACCTAAAATCGACGATAAACGCTAAATCATCGGAAAATCCAAAAAATCGGCAGAGAAAACCTAAAATCGGCTGAAAACCCAAAAAATCGGTAGAAAAACCTAAAACAGGCCAAAATTCCAAAAATCGACTATAAACCCTAAAATCAGTCGAAAAACCAAAAATCTACCTAAAACGAAAAAATCGGCCGAAAAAGCAAAAATCGACTGAAAACCCAAATAATCGGGCGAAAACCTAAAATTGACCAAAATCCCAAAAATCGACTATAAAACCGTAAAATCGGCTGAAAACCCAAAAAATCGGCCGAAAAACCTAAAATCGACCGAAAACCCAAAAAATCGGCCAAAAAACAAAAAAAATATGCTGAAAAACCCAAAATCGACCCTAAAGCCAAAAAACTCAGCCAAAAACCTAAAATCGGCCAAAATCCCAAAAAACAAATATAAACCCAAAAAATTGGCCAAAATCGCAAAATTTGACTTTAAACGCTAAATCGGCCAAAAAAACCTAAAATCGACCGAAAAATTTAAAATCGTCCAAAAACCCTAAAATCGGCTGATTTATGGTTTTTGACCGATTTTAGATTTTTGCGCCGATTTTTTCGGTTTTTCGGCCGATTTAATGGTTGATAGTCGATTTTAGATTTTTTTGGCCGATTTTAGGTTTTTCGGTCGATTTTTTCAGTTTTTCGGCTAATTTTTTGGGTTTAGGGTCGATTTTATTATAGTAAATAAAATTAAATGAAGGAAATTCAATTACATTATCCAAACAAAGAATTTTACAATTGATGAAATTTTAACACTTTATCCAAACATTAAAATTTGAAAATCGAGAGAATTCAATTAAATCAATTGAATTGCTTAATATTTAAAATCCCTTGAATTTCTAGAATCCCTCGTTTAAAAACACTCTTAGTAATTTGTATCTTCATTCATTTAATTTTTGTGTCCAAATTTGTCTGACAGTAAACGGACCTATTTTGTCATGATCATTATAACGGGCAAACTTCACTGACAATGAGGGTCCCAGACATGAGTTTCCCCATCCCATTCTCACATGCTTATCACTGATCCTGTTAACTCACAATTACGTCACCAAAAAAAGGACACAAAATCTAGCACCTCATCCTCGGATTTAGATTGCATCCGCTCAAAACTCAGACAGAATGCAGAACACAGTTCAATTTTTTTAAAAATTAATAATAATAATAATAATAAAAAATTAATAAAAAGAAAAAGTTTACACTAAAACAAACATGTTCGGTCTTAATCAAACAATCATAGATACTCTTCTCCTCGATCAAATAATAATCATAATCTTCATTGCATATTATTAAGTCATTAAAAGGGGCAGTAAGGGTTATCATTCACATTAGGTTCAAGAATAACTCTATAAGTAAGTTGTACACTACATTCTTATCCATAAACCTTATTAGGTCATCACGAGGGGACAGCCGGGAGATCATCCACATTGGGTTCAAGAACAACTCTACAAGTGAGTTGAACACCACACTCTTACCCAAAACCTTAAGTTGTTAGATTTATGGGTCATCTCACCTATAAAATGTTCAACCTCCACTTTTCTAATATGAGATTTAACCACTCACACTTGTCACACAACACATAAACTCAACCAAATTCCAAACCTACCTTGCGTTAATTTCATGCAATCACACGCAATCAAGTAGTCAGGAGATTGCCTTCGATAATTCTAGTTTACTAGTATTTGTTTTTTTAAAATGCTAACACATGCCTTTAGTGCCCAAAAATTATATAAACAATTTCTTAAAAGTACAAAAATTGCTCTTTTAATGCAAATTTCTATTTTTAAATTCATTCACATGTGCCCTAAGTTAGGGAAACATTTTTTTAATCAAAATATAATTATATATCCCTTTCATTCTCCATAACCACATTAATTAATCAACACATTCCAAACTACTACAAATGAAAAACAATAATCATATCAGGTCCTATATATAAAGAACACATCCTATATATAAAGAACACATCGAGAAAAATACACATGTTAAGGATGTTTATTTTTTATTAAAAATTCTAAAATGTTATGTGTTATTCCAAAACTAACCTTGAAAATATGTTTGTGTAATTAATGCATAACATTGAAATAAGTTACATTTTATACGATTTAATAAGGGTATACAAGAAATTATCTATTTAGTAAAAAATAAATTTAAAAATTGTTTCTTATAAAGATGACCAATTTTTTTTCTTCAAAGTGTTATTTATATATAGGACCAGAAGGAGTACTTGATTGGCAAAAACAACATAGAAAAAATGTACTCGAGAATGTACATGTATGAAATTAACAAAATAATACTAATTGATTAGCACAAACAACATAGTAGAAATCAAACCAAAATGTACATGTATGAAATTAATTAAAAACCACCATCATAATTGTTAGATATTGTAGAAAACTAAACTCCTACAATATCTAACAATAATGTACATCACCATCATAATCTAAGGAATAATTACATTACTACATTCATCAGAAGATTTCTGTGTTCCACCTTGACAAAAAAAGAAAACATGAGGACACCTAAACAAACAATTATCAACTAAACTAACATTAGCAGAATCTTGTTTAAGAACAAGCAAAGGACGAGGTATTCCACCAATCAAATAATTTCCCCCCAATAAAAGTCTCCCAAATGGAGCAATACCAGTTTCTGGAAAAACTGTTTTTAATGCAAACTGAACCGGTATTAAACCAGTGAACCGGTTATTCTCCAAAGATAAAGAAGATAACTTTGGTAAAAAAGCTAAAAAAGATGGTAAAAAACCTTGAAGCTGATTATTGCTTATATCAACTGCTATAAGCTCGTTTTGAAGTGACTCTGTTCCAAATGAAGGAGCTTCAATGGATGAAAACTCGTTGAATGAAAGTGTTAGTTGTTGTAACGATGGAAGCTGAAAGAATATAGAAGGAACATTGCCATTGATTTTGTTTGAACTGAAATCAATAACTTGTAAATAATTCAAATTCTTGAAGCTTTCAGAGCTTAAACCGGTTAATTTATTGTTCCTCATTGAAATCTGAACTAAAGAAACCGGTAATGTCACCGTAAATTCAAATGGGTCACCGGAGAATTCATTGTTACTGAGATCTATGTAGTAGAGATTTTGCAGAGAACCCAAATCGGGAAATTTTCCGGTGAGGTTGTTTTCTTGAAGTTCGAGTTTTGTTAAGCTTTTAAGATTGTTGAAAGTTGAAGGAATCGTTCCTTGAAGATTGTTGTTATCGAGATAAAGTTCTTGAAGATTTGAAAGTGAAGATCCAATGGAAGATGGTATTTCTCCGGTGAACGAGTTAGATGATAGACTGAGTCGACTCAGGCGAGTTAAGTATGAAAGAGAATCGGGAATTGAACCGGTGAAGTAGTTGTTTGAAAGTTCGAGAATTTCGAGGTAAGGAAGATTGAGGGAAGTGAGTGAACCGGTGTAACCAGCTTGATCGAGAGTGAGTTCGGTGACTCGACTGAGTTTTGAAACGGTGATGTCACATCTGAATCCGCAGGTAAATTTGTCGCTAAAGAGATTTTCACATGGGTCGAAGGTGAAGTTCCATGTGTTCACGCATGAACCTGGTTTCACTGAATCAGGGTTTATGTTTTGTTTGAATTGTTTTAGAGCTTTTATGTCTTCCCAATGGGTTTTTGATTCTGAAAATTTTAGTAGTGTTGTTGATGAAACTATGATGAGTGAAAATAGAAGAAAATTTAGAGATTTCATTTTGTGATTTTAAGATTTAGAGAGAAAATGTGTTTGAAATAGGAGTTATAAGGGACCCTTATTAAGGGTAGGGAGAGTGAATCTGGACCGTTGAATGTGGAATGAGAGATGAAAAGTGAATTTATGAAATGTTTTGTTTCTTTTCCACTCAAAAGGAGTTAGGAGTCAGAGATTTTTTTATGAGTGGGTTCACGGGTGAATGTGAATGAAATGATGAAACTTTACTATATGAAATTAAGATTTATTTTTTGAGATAGAAGAAAGGGATAATGATAACCTTTCTTTGATGTGTTGGGGATCCTATGGGAGTATTGGTTTAAGGACACATTTGAGTATTTATAAATTGAGGTGTGTCTTATGTAATACTCCCTCCTTCCCATATTATAAGAAAAAAAAAAATCATTTTTTCATGTCTCAAATTATAAGCAAAAAAAACTAACTTTTATAATTTTCAAGATAAACTTTTAATTAATTTACTCTTTCTCTTCTTTTCCCCATAATCAATAACCAATAAAAACTGTTTTTACATCTTTCCATGAAACTTATTTCAACAAACACACAAAAAGTCAACCTTAAAATTATCATATTTTACTTTTCTTAATAAGTGTGAAAATATTTTTTTTGCCTATATTATGGGACGGAGTATTACGTGTTGATTGAATGAGATGAATAATTAATGGGTTAAATTTTTTGTTTTTAGTATATAGCTGTATTTTTTGCTTTTAAATATTATTTGGTGGCTTTGTAAAAATAAAAAATTAGATTGTTTGGTGGCCAACGGCTATGTAAGCTTCTTATCCAACATTCTTATATTTCCTTTGAGAATAACATTTTTAAATAAGTTCAATAAGATTTTTATAATAACATTATCACGATATAAATTAATTTTATGCCGATAATTAATAGGAATAATCCAATTCTTTATGTCATATAAAAAAAATTGAGTTTAGTGAAGTATGCACCACACCCATCTTCAATTTTTCTCTAACAACCATTGCATGTTCATCGTTTTCTCTCTTGCCTCACACAAGAACACAACCACCACCACCACCATACTCATCTTCAATTTTTTCTTGCCCTCTAGTTTCCATAGGAAAGAGGTCTCGGTAATCAAGAGTTTAGCCACAAGGTTAAGAAAATTTAACCAAGAATTGTTCCCACATGAAACAAACTCTCAAGTTCTCCCAAACAATCTGTCAATGGGAGAACTCATTAACCACTTGAACCTAATTTCTCGATTTCATTCTTTACCTTGTCAATCATCTTGATTTTTGGTGTCTCCCTTCTTCATCTTGTTTAAGAAATGTGACTTTAATTATCACATTAATTACAGTTAACATGAGGATTAGGCATTTATTCAATTGACATGAGGTTTAATTCAAGCCTTATTTGAGATATGGAAAAAGACTTGGATAAAAACTAGTAGAATATTATTTTTAGTACAAACAATTATGCAATGTTTAAAGCCGCTAGATTTGGTCTAGTCGTGAGGGATTTGGATAGTACGCTATAGATCCTGGGTTCGATCTCCAGCTCACAAACATTTTAATCAAAATCAATTTTATAAAATCAATTTATTTAACATTATTTCAAAAGTCAGTCGCTAGGTAGAAGAAATTATGTAAGGTTGGTGGAGATTAAGGATCAAATGCCAGACAATATTGTGGCATCTTATGCGATGACAGTGGTTGCAAAGTGTAGTTTTGGCAACGGGTCCCAAAGTTAAGTTATTTATGTTCATCAAACATTTGTTTGATCCAAATATTAAAAAAAAAGACATTTTTTATAATTATCATATTATAGTTACAAAATTTTATGACTCAACATATTTTAATAAAATTTTATAATCTAAAATTCTCAAATAAGGCTCGTTAGAATTTAAGCACATGAATATAGTTAAACCCAAAAGACTAGTTTAATAGCTGAGAGAACCTCATGGCTTAAATACCACATCAAACACTTTGATATACTCGATTTGAGACTCTTAACAGTGCCACGCCCTTTAAGAGTCAACGTTCACGACGGCTTTCACTCTATCGGCACTGACCCGATGATAGCCCTTTCCTTTTCGGTGGCTTCACTCACCTATCAGTATTCGGTGGAACGCCTTAATCCAGCCTATAGGTAGCCCTTTGCGTGATCCAACTCTCAATAAAAACATCAATTGTTAGGATTTAAACACATGAGAAGAACTAACCCAAAATACTAGTCTAATTGGTGGGACAGTCTCATGACTTAAATACCACATCAATCACTTTGATATACTTGATGTGGAACTCCTAAAAGGTCTCAAAATATTTTTGGTATATATATTTGTTTTCTTAGCCGGTACTCCAAATTTACATATTTAGAATCTTAGTTTCTATTATGGCTAACTAACTTCAGAAATTAGTGAACCTTTTCAAAACAAATAAAACTTCAAATTTTGGTAAAGTCATGCATGGGGTCAGCCTATCTCTTACGCAAATAATTTTCTATTGGTGCTTCCAACCAACTTACCCTACGGATATTTTATTGCTATGAAAAACTCTATGGGTGGTGAACTATGAATATTTAGGCAAGTCACTGCATCGTCAGCTGAATGATTGCTAATTTGCTGGATAAAACAACGATTACTTCCTCTAACCTTAATTACAAAAGTTCTTGAATATAAATACAATTTTCAAATTTGATTTTTCTGATTACAAAAATAGAAAATCCAAGTTCAATGCATCAATACACATAAGAGTTGGTGATACAAAGTCTCCACCATTATTTACCGGCGGTTAAACTCTGTTGAACAATTTATGGAACTCACGAGGTGGATTCTCTCCTCGGCAGTTATATATTGAATCTTTGATCATTTAATTAGAAGATGTAAATCTTCTAATACTCGAATCAATCAATTATCGATTGAGTCATCAATTGACAACTTTCACATTAAATTATTGTTATAACTTTTAAAGCCCATTAAATATTTGCAGAAACAAGGCCAAGCCTACAAATAGTGTCGATCTCTGTTGGGCCAGGTCGATACTTAATCAACATTTTTTATAGAAGCCAATCCATGTTATTAGCTCTATTTGTTTTATTGGTGTTAATCCTTTAGTTTTTTAGTGAAAATGGATCAAGATAATTTAGAGTTCGATCATGAGGTACCAAGAATTAAATTTGAATCCTCTCGAACAATTCATTTTAGGAGGAACTCATTAACCACTAAAATTCATTGTCTTCGTTAACTCTATTTTTTTAGGAGGAGCTCATTAAACTCGGAGCAAATACTAATTGTCAAACAGAACTCTTAACTTTTTTTATCCAGTACTTTCCTATTTTCAGTTTTACTCATAATATGTACAACAGACTCTAGAAGAATCTCTTTAATTTTAGTTAGAAAATTAGTGGTCTCACAGCATGACGTACACATTATTTTCACTAAGATAAGAAAAGTATTGAATTTCTTATTTATTGGTTCATCATCCCACTGGGAGTGGGACAACATATGCACTCAATTCTTGTCCTTGATGCTAAACTTTGTCTTGAGCATGAGCATTTCGTGTCAGAACTTGCCTAGCTACGAGAAAATATCTTGTATGAATTTCGTATATCTATTTTTTCATTCATATATCTATCTCTGGTTCAGTAGTGATTGATGCTGAACTTGATAGTAAGAATCACGATTTGATCTCCCATAATTACAATCAAGAGGGAGAAAAAAAAAAGTAAAAACAATGGAGAACTCGAAACAAACTCTACTATGTAGTGCAATAAGAACCATATAACTAATAAAACCAACAACAACTAGATCCGCTCTTCTCCACCCTACAAATCACTATCGGCCCATGGATAGAACATATTCCACCTCCTACTCATAATAAGTATACATGAATGACAAGAGGTCTTACTAAGAAACCACTTTCACAAAAAGAATTCAATCATGTTCGCCGATTCTTCAACAATCACTATCTTACTAGAGAAAATAGATTGATTACGGAACTTGCAAATGAACATACAACTAAATGTCAAACAAAAGCCCAATATAGCCTAACCCTAACCCCAACCCCAACCCGAGATCCCAAAATACAAAAAAAAAAAAAAAAAAAACAAACACAAAATACGGAGGCATCACCTATATAGAATAACTGTCAAGAAAAGACAATGACCTTAGTTTTAACATTCGAGATTACAAAAGGGTAAAAAAAAAGTCGGCTAGTGTTCCAATAATATTTCAATGACATAACATAATAAATGTTACAAGTAAATATATATATATATATATATATATATATATATATATATATATATATATATATATATATATATATATATATATATATAGTAAAACTCAATTAATAGACATAACATTGTACTTCACAAACAAATTGTGAACATTGACTCACCAAACAACACATACACCCTTCACAACCTACATGTTGCCTCATGTAACTGAAGTGTGTGGCCCTTTAGGTTTTGCTCCAACCTACACCCTTCAGAAGTGATGGACTAGTAACTGACAAACCTAAAGGGCCCAATAACACACTTAGAACATTATAAGTCATATAAATGAATCTAAACATTTGCTCCAAGCTTAAAACTACTTAGAACACAGTTGAGAAACCAATCAGTCATATAAATGAATCCAAACATTATAAGTTATGGAAGCAAATATATAACATACTCGCCAAACAAACAATATAAACTTATAGATAAAACACAGTCATTCTGTTTTTCTGACCACACTTCTGTCAAATTAAACACAATAAGCTAGCTTGCTAACTTATCTACCTAGATGGATAGTTTGAAACAAACATAATTAAGATTTAATGTAATAAACATTACAGACTAATTAAAGCATAAATAAACATAACAACTGCTAGCTAGCTAGCTGATTAATTAATTTACAACTCTAATTCAAGAAAATTCAACATGACATTGCTTCCATCAATTCAACTACTCAACCAAGGCGCAGATCGTCGTTCTTGAAACCTTCTCCTCCATGATGATGAGGAAGATTCATCTGAGAATGGTGCTGACAGAATGAATACAGTGTGGAAGCACCATTAGCCAGTGCAACAGCTGATTCCTCGTCTCCTTCGTCGTGGAAAAGAAATTGTGGATGGATCACACACTTTTCCTTCTTATTCGGTATTCCATTCACAAAAGTGAAACAAAAAACATTTACAATCTGAACAAAAATGTAACTTTTCTATCTTTATAATATGACATTAACATTAAGAGAAAAGGTTCTTACAAGTTCAAGAAGGAGATTTCCATTCATTTGCTCCAAGCTTCTAACCTGCATATTATTATTCCCATAAAGTTTGGTTCATCAAATAGACACGACCGAGCAACGAAAAAAATTGATCATAGATTGGAGAAGCAAAATTGATGAAATATTGCTGACCTTTTTCCTACAGGTATCAGTCCTAGTTTTGATCACATGGAACTGTGAAACAAAATGCAAGAAAAACACAGCATATCAGCTTAAAAAGACTTAGAAGCAATAATTGAATTTATAACTGTAACAACTTAAATTGGTATCAAATTTTGTCTCTGAGAGTTACAAATCACACGATCAAAGTGATGAAGATTCATTCATGGACAAAACTCCTTACGTTAAGTTTCATATTGATTGATAAAAGTTGGTAAATGAGTACATGAGATGCTCTATATATGTATAAAGATCTCGAAAATCGACAAACAAACTACTACCTACTAACAAACTCTAACTAACATTTCTAACTCAATTTGATATTAGAATTTAAGGTGGTCCATATTAGAACTTTCCTTTATAATACTAACTAAAGTGTTAGAAATCAATTTCATTTGTTTTTCAAGTTTAGTTGTGGATTTAATTTTTTTAGTAGCATATAAAAGAGATTATGCAGCTAGCCAAATCAGCTAGTTACTTGAAGATTTACTACAATAAAAGGAGATCATGTAGCTAATTAACTTGAAGTTTAAGATTAGCTTATGGTAACTGTTGAAAGTGTGTGAAAAAAGGGGAAATATATAACTTAACAAAATTGGTAGCATCAAATAATTTGAAGATCCATAAGATTATAAGTATTATTTTACCTTCCTCTCACGAATTTTTGCAATGGAAGAATTCATATCTTCTTCAAGACTGCGAAGTTGCTGGAAGCTCAGATCATCCAATTCCATACCACCTTCACCTATTCTATGCCTTAATTTCAATTCATCATCGTACAACTCCACCGATCAGCGAGGTTTCATAAATCATTTCACGAAATATAAGAAAAAGTTGAATCAACAAAAGCTAATGTATCTGGTTGAACCAAACCGTTCAACCTAGTTCAACCGGATACATCAACTTTTGTTGCATTATAAATTAATTACCTGATTTGTCTTCTAAGTTTATGGTTAATATCTTTCAGTTTCTTCAGGTTTTCAAGCATTTTCTGTAACCATAATTTCACATCCATCCATATTAATTAAAAAAACTCAACAAAAATAAAATAAAATACAAAATAAATAACAAACCTAAAATCAAATCTATACCTCATAGTGTGAACGCCATAGATCAATATCCCCCAAAGTCTTCTGATACTGATCAATAATCTTCTTTGTACTGCCTCAAAAGTAACATACGAAAAAATTCATATAAATAATAAAAAAAGATATTTAGATAAAAGAGTATATATAACTCCTCGGATCTCATATATAAACAAAAAATAATTTTTGTAGGTTTATTGAATAACTGATGTATCTGGTCGATAATATGAATCAGATACATCGGTTATTCAATAAACCTAGGAGACTAGAGGGTGTAAGAAATGCAATGATGCTTACGAAAGGCCGGGGGTGATGTATTCATGCATCTTGTTGTTTTTAGAGAACATGATGAGTGAAACCTTAGCATCACAAAGAACACTAAGTTCATGAGCTTTCTTGAATATACCATTTCTTCTCTTTGAGTATGTAACTTGCCTGTTTGTTGGATTCTCAATCAACTTTATCTCAATCTTCCCACGACCCATTTTCAATCTACTTCTTCTCCTCTTGCCCTTTTACAATACTAATATAGATGAGATGGGAAAGAAAGTAAAAAAGAAAGAGAGAGTAACTAGCTAAGATTGATTGCAATGAAACTAAACTAAAGACTAAAGAGTGTTATTATTATTATCTGAGTCTATAGTTATCAGTAGTACTATACTGATGATAATTACTGAGTGGTGAGTCATAAAGTGAAGAGAGTTTCCTAAAATGGAAATGTGTTGTATGCTATGAAAGGAAAAAGTAGGATTGGAATGTAACTGAAAATAGATTCTAAATTGGTGTGAGAAAGTGAAAGTAATGTGTGATCAGAAGCAAACTACAATGCTTTGTATTATTGTTATATTGGATGGATGGACAGTTGGCACAATCTAATTAATTCCCAGCTACCTCTTCTTACTTCTATTTATTATTATTAGGAATATGCTAAGGACATTATGTACAATAGCCTTCATCATATATATGATCATTTTGTTTACATGTTAACTAAATTTTGTTTTAATGAGTTTTTCTTCATATTGGTTAGGTTGCACCCTTAGAGGACACACTGTGTAGCCTAAATTAAAGTTGAGATAGTGCTTACTTAGATGCATTAATTAATTAGCAAATCGTCTATCAATCGTTAGTTGGTCCAGTGGTGATTGACGCTGGATTTGATATGGAAGATCACAATTCAAACCCCCTCAATTGCGATCGGGAGGACTGAAATCACTTGATGTCAGAACTGACCCCCCGAATCAGATTAGGCGGTCCTGTGAGTAAGTGGTCAGAAGTTCGATCGTCAGTTTTCAGGTATAGAAAAAATCCAGTTAAGAGAAGAGAACTCCATATATTCCACAAGTTCTCCGACAAAGAATAGTCATTATTAAACGACGGTGAAAACTTCATAGGCCTTTATTTCATCTTATGAGGACTCTTGACAATTTGTCTTGTTTGTTTGTCGTTACTCATTTACTCGAAGAAACCAACTATATGGGTTGGGTTGCTTGCTTGCATTATTTCAGTCATTTTTTTTTTTGGTTAATGCATTATTTCAGTCATGATGGATGGTGAATATGGTGATGACATGAGTCCCCAGTACTGAATTTTTTTATTTATTACTGCAAACATGGTAGCACAAATTAACCATCAACTCTGTGTTTATTCACTCGATATAGAAAATAGAAATCATGGAAAATGTTATACCAAAAGAAAAGACTAAGAAATAATGGAAAATGAATTCATTTATTGTAATGTATATGGATTGGTTCCCTTAGTGGCTAGAAATTTTCAAGTGGATGATCGGAGTTCGAATCCCGACTCTTTGCATATATAATGCAATGTCTCAGCCAATTGAGCTAAACTCACGGGACATAACTTAACTATATGTTAATTCATGAAATCTATACGAGAGAACCGTAAACATTGCTCAATGTTGTTCACAAATGACGTAATTTTATTTCTTTGGCATTATTTGTTTGGATGTTATTAGGATTTTTGTTTTGGTAAACATGAGATTCAAATCTTTTGCAGTTAAATTTTATAACATATTTAAATAACTATTGATTTCAGATCAAACGACTGAGATTACATATTTATTAAATTATTATCAATTGATCTCGACCATTAACTTATATTGTTAGGTTGTGGAGTTGGGTCTTGGTGGTTTTGGGTTGCTGGAGGCCCTTGTCGTGTATGCCTTGCCTTAGTGCTTGATCTTTTTTCCTCTTTGAGGGGAAGTCGAGTGTCGAGTCCACTTGCAGTTATATAAACGAATTAGAATAGTGTGAAGACCTCGAGATTCTTTGACAAAGTTTTATAACCAATTGATATAGGGACTTAGGCTATGTTTAATAAGGCCATATTTTACTCCGTTTATAGCTTATAAGTTTATATGACCAATGCAGGTTATAAAACGCAAAGCAAATGTCTGTTCTTTGTCTCTCTAACTATATACATAATCTCAAATCTCCTTAAACAACCTAGATTAGAGACCTGAATTATGAACAAGAGTTGGGCTCAACATATGGTAATTAGCCCAATTGGGGTTAAACACATGATTAAGTGACCTAATATCCGCATTCATGAGCAAAGTGTTGACAGATATATGTATATATGTATGTACTAGTGTACTAAGCAGTGTACTCTATTTGATCGTATCAACATGTCATGTCATTATAGATACAAAACTAGCTTGTGGCTGTGGTACTTCTTACGGAATCATCAATATCGAGTCACGGCAATGTGATTGAGAGACTTCGAAGATATTAACGTTGTTTGCTAGTACTAGTATAGGACGAGTCAAATCTTTTTTTGTCTTATATTTCTGCCTAACTGCGGCTTTTCACTTTTCTCACATGCTTCTCATCATTTCATTATAACTTAAGTTCTCAACTTACTTTGCTCAATGCTGCTTCTTACACAAAAATCTCCTAAACTAATCAATCAATCCCGTCATCTCAATTCATATGTAAGCAAATACACTAAACATGTTACCATTTCAACTCAATCGTTTGTTTGTAACCACTAAGTTTTGAATTTAGATCCATGATACTCTTTATATGATTTTGTCTAACATGCACAAGTTTCTTATGTTGTGCATGTGTTTACACTGATTTTTGGTAAACAACCGCTAGTTTAAATTAATTACTTGAGAGATCAACTAGTAAATCTCGGGACAATTGTTCATGCATTTCGTTAAAGGAAGTTTGGAAGTTTATCTTTAAAGACATCCTTACTTTATAAAAGAACAATATGTTTAATTTCTGAAACATATGTTAAATATATTTAAAGCAAGTTCACTCGAACGAGGGAACTAATGAAAAGCAGAATTTATAAATGCTTTAGAAAGTAAAGACTTATGAAAAGTAAATTTGCATTTAGAATGTAAAAGTTACAAAGAAAATGTAAAGGTTCACCGATTCATACATCTTTCTCGAATAACTCGTTTCTCGCCTTAACATGGATACTTTGAGTGTTTGAGATTTTGTGTAAATGAATTGTGACCACTATTTCGACTATACATACTTCTATTTATAGAAAACTAAGTAACGTCTACCCTAACGTTAAACTCCTAAACTTCAGCCACGCGTCCTTTTGCATTTGAAATGAACCAAGGCCTTTAAACCGTTGTAACCGTCGAAGTCGAATCACACTTGAATGATGAAAAATACTCTAAGTCCATAATCCCTGACTACTTCGATTCATTGGCTTCCATCGAAACATTCTCTAGTCTCGAGCTATGAAGTTTCTCATTAGAATCTTCTTGTTCTTAAAGACATTACCCTTAACCTTCATTTGAACGATAAGAGAGAGAATCTCTCTTGTTTTTGAAGACATTAAAGACTAAGACTACTTAAAGCCATTTTAACAGGTTTTTATAGCCATAAATGTCTTTGGAACTGAAGATTATAACATATTTTATCTTGAGCTAAAATATGGGATAACAAATTGCCCCCAAAAATGCCTATTTCGATTTGAATGATTCGAATGAAATAAGGGATTGGCATTTTTCAAAGTGCCTCAATTTCCAAACGCCATCCCTTTTATTTCGATTCGATGATGTCATGGCATTTAAAAAGATAACCGTTCCTCTTCTTACAAAACTGTCACGTTCTGCGCCATTTCTGAGTAGTGGGACACGCGTCAGTCTGAGAAGTTGAATCGGAATAGACAAAAAGCACTTTTTCAGCATTTATTCCTTTTTTAATTAAATTTTGTCTTAATCCAAGAATGGCTATAAATATAGCTCTGCCACTTCAGTTGAAACTTTTCCAACTTCTTCCATAGCTTCTCACGCTCCAGAAACTTCCCAAAATCTTTCTCCCAATCTTGAAACAACAAAGATTCAAAACAAATCTGAACTCACAAGATCTTCGATTACCTTCTTCAATTCGTACCTTTTCAAGATCTCAGATCTATACTTTTCAACTTCTTTTTCAAGAGCTTCCATGGCGTCTTCATCCAACAAGATTCAAGTCCCTTTTGCTGGAAAATGGAACGATTTCTCCATTGCTGATGATGGAACAAAGTACGTTCCAGAACCCAAAGGTAGCAAAGAACATCGAGAAATCTGGGAAAGTCAGGTAATGATACCCTTTGCTATTAATAAAAATGTTTATGCTTTTGGTGGTCCGATTCCAGATGATATGAACTTGACTAGGGAAGTAGATGAGATATTTCCATGTCTCGAAACTTGCGAACCCAGAATCTTTGACAGCAAACCCTATAATTTTGAATATATGCTGACAAATTATAAACCCTTTCGATCCCATCCTTATTACGGAAATAGCCTTTACCTTACTTGGCTTGATCGAATAGAACAATCCTTTGGTAAATTCTGGAAAGATTACGGAATCTTCGAGTTAATACAGTTTTCTAGGATAGGGCCCAAATACCAACCTGAAATGCTCATTGCTGCGATGCATTTCTTTGAAAAATCTACCAACACCTTTCACTTCAAAAGTGGTATGATGACACCCACCCTATTCGATGTGTCAGCTATCACGGGATTAAGACCTACCGGCAAAACTTACAGCCCCAATGATGTTAGTGATAACATCACTTTGAACTACAAAGAAAACGCCTTTTCTGCCTATATCCTTAAACATTCAGGACCTGAGAATGAAGAAGTCTCAGATGAAGAACATGTGGCCTTTCTCACTTTATGGCTATCCCATTATGTATTTTGCTCTCGATCTCTCCAAATTGCTAGGAAATTTATACCCATGGCTGTGCAAATACATGAAGGATGCCATTTTGCCTTAGGACGCCTTCTGCTGGCAACCCTGTATGAGTCGATTGGGGAAGTTTGTGATAACCTGAAAGGTTTAGTTCCTGCCAAGTCGAAATCGAAGAAAGCCGCCACAGATGGATGTTTTCAAGCTGCTGGGCCAATGTGGCTATTACAATTGTGGTTAAATGCCACCTTTGAAAAGGAACTTGGTTTGTTCATTCCCACTGAACATCATGCTTCGATAGCTAAAAGGAGAATCGAAGGCACCCGCTTGATAAGGCTTCAACCTAATCCCCTCGAACAAAACTCTCAACAGCTTTTCATGAAGTACATGAAAATTTTCTTAGCCATCGACCAATTCAAGCCTGAACACGCTCCATTTGTGAAGAGAACTATTGGTCCCTCCTGGTTCGTCAAAGAGATACCAGTGTTGAATCCCAATGCTGAAGAGGAAATAAATGAAACCTGGACAGCATATTTAGATCCTACCATCCTGTCTATTCGAATTGGTACTTTATCTTCTGAGTATGCATTAATTGGGTATCAACCGAATTTGGTCTCTAGACAGTTTGGTTTCTCACAGCTTCGACCAAAGAGCATGTATATAAGAAAGAAGAACATCGTGCTTGGGACTACTGTGACTTCCACCTTGTATGAAAGGTATATGAAGATTAGTCGCGAGAATGTTTATGGCTTCGAGCCATTTGACTTCAACCTTTCCTACTACTGTACACAAGAGTTTGCCAACTGGTGGAGGCGATATTTCGACAGCAAACACCTAGGAGATGCAGTGCTTATCTCGAGGTTGGAGAGTGGGTTTACTCGACCTCAGATAAAGAGAATCGAACAGCAAGTCAAGACTACAGGTAACTTGTCTTTATATATGCACTTTCTTTTGCCAAATATTCTCATATTGTTTCGATTTAACCTTTTGCTTATGTTTCCTAGTTACCAAGAAACAAGCTGCAGAAACTGTTAAGGCAGTTAAAGAAAAACCAACACCAAAGGCAGTTGAGTCTGCAGAGCCTTCTAAGGTACATACTGAATCGAAACTTGGTTTTCCTTTTTTAACAACTTAGGTTTTCATTCTTTCCAACCTACTTCTTCCAGGCACGTAAAAGATCAACCAACACTACTCCTACTGAGACTGGCCCATCGAAGAAGCCAAAACCTAGCACAATAATCGTCAGTGACGAAGAAGAGGTATAAGTTTTTCTAATTTATTTTCAAAGTTCTTCCCAACTCAAATCCATTAATTCAAATGTTTCTTGTCTCGACTTCTATTCGCAGGAAGAAGAAGAAGAAGAACAAAGTTTCCAGAGAAAGAGGAGCCAGCCTCCTGTGATTATTGAAACAAATATTCCAGAAACTACTTCTGATGATCTTTCTACTGAAGAGAAGGAAAAGAAGATGAAAGAAAAGAAAGAGAAGAAGGAAAGGAAAGAAAAGAGGAAAGAGGAAAAGAAGAAAGAAGGAAAGAAAAGTTCAGAGGATCGAACCCGGGATAAAAAGAATAAAAAGTCCAAGTCCTCAAGTGATCCCTCTGCAACCAACCTTAAAACTCCTTCGATCTCGAGTGAACAACAAGAGCCTACCCCTGAAGCTGAAGTTCAAGAAGATGTTGCTATGCCTGATGCTACACTCAATGAATCGGATAACATGCCCCAGCAAGACATCAATCCAGAGGTACTTGTACTACTTGCATTTTCTCATTTATAATAAGTAAAGTTACATTCCCTCATATTCGATTCTGTTTTTTAGGACATCATATCGAACAAGTCTAGTGGTGATACTCTTAAAGATAGTGAGACCACTATTTCTGAAAAGATCATACCAGAGCCTAGTCAAGATCAACCAGAGCATCCTAAATCTGCAGAAACTGATAACAAGACCTCCCCTTTCAAAGAATGGAACGAAAATGCAACAGTCGAGGTCGATGCTAATGAGACTTCCTCAGAGGAAGAAGATTTTGATTCTGAAGCCATGAAGGAAGCAGAAGCTGGTGGATCAGAATTGCTGCCTGAAACCTCGACATCGAAACTGTCGGCCAGCCTAGGGCTTGCTGAAGAAGAATTCATTTCCTTGCAAATTCATGATCCTGAGGCTGCTCTAAAACTTCTGATTTCTAAAACGACTACTGATCCTGTGAGTTCGAGTGGACCCAGCAATTCGACTGCTTCAGATTCAGAAATCAATTCTTCGGTTCGACAAGACTCTCTGATTTCGAAGCTATATACTGACTTCATCAATGGAGACATCTTGGCATCAGTTGAGGAGCACCCTGCTAATGCTTTCAAGCATAAATCTTTTTTGAACAAGTTGCATAATCCTCAAACTGATCTCGAAACCTTGGGGAAAGTCATCCAACTCGAATCTATCTTGGACCAGTTTGCTACCACAGTGCAAAGCTTGAAACGCAATTCTCAAAAACTTGTTGGTCAGCAAGCTGCTTATGATGCGTTATTCGAGAAGGCCATGGCTGCTCAATCGAAAGTTGACCAAATGAAGGCACAAGTTCAGCAACCAGGCCTTGGGATTCAAGAATGTACCAACAATATTTCCAAGTGGGAGGCAGAAATAGATTCTCTTCGAGCTGAGATTGCTGATCGAGAGAAAAAGATTCTCGAAGAGAAAGCAAAGCGTACAAAGATTGAAGAAGCTGTTGCTGCTACCACTCAAGAATCTATCCGCGAAGCTGCAAAGGAAGGTATTTCTCACTTCAGTGCTGCCACTGTGATCAAAGAAGAAATCAAATCTCTCGAAGATGCAATCAAGATCCAGACTGTCGAAGTTGGCCTTATTAAGGACCATTATGCTCATTTCAAATCCAAGTGTTTGTCTTAGATTTTCTTTTGATGTTTTTAAATTCTCGAACAATTATCTGGTTTTATTTCTATTTGGTTTGTAACCTTGACAATTGCCTTTCATGGCACTTTTACTTTGTTTATGCCATTTCAATTTCGTTTCGAATATTTACTCTGTGCTAACATTAACTTCTAAAAGCGTTGGTTTATATTTTTTCAAATACTTACCATTTATATTCAATGTTCGCTTTTCTGAAGTCAATTCTTCTATTTCATATGCACCATTCGAAAATACTTGTATTATTTTAAAAGGTCCTTCCCAATTTGGAGACCATTTGCCTAAAACTCTATCTTTTTTGTCCATAGGCAAAATAACTTTCCAAACTAAATTCCCCACTTCAAAGGTTTTTGATTTAACCTTCTTATTATAGGCCTTTGCTACTCTTTCTTTTTGTCTACTTAAAGTATCAAGTGCTCTTAGCCTTTCTTCGTCTAAATCGACCAATTCATCAAACATCATACTCCAATAGTGATCAGTTGGTATCTCCATTTGCCTTTGAATTCTGATAGATTGCAAATAAATTTCTACTGGTAACACGGCATCATGACCATATGTTAATCGAAATGGAGTAGAGTTTGTTGATTCTTTAGGGGAATTTCTACATGCCCATAAGACTTGATTTAAAGTCTTGTTCCAATTTCTTGGCTTTTGAGCAATATGTTTTCTGATCAATCCAATAATAATTTTATTGGCAGCTTCTACTTGACCATTTGCTTGTGCGTAATAAGGTGTCGAAGTCAAAAGTTTAAACCCTGTTTGCCTGGCGAATTCTTGCATCTTTCGACCAGTAAACACTGAACCTTGATCAGTTGTGATGGTTTCAGGAATTCCAAACCTATAAATAATGTGGTTTTGGATAAAACTTATAACTTCTTCTTGATCAACATTGGGCAGGGGTATAGCTTCGATCCATTTGGTAAAATAATCAACACCAACTATTATGTATTTTTGATTTTTTGATGATGCTGGCTTTATTTCACCAATTAAATCCAATGCCCAACCTCTAAAAGGCCAAGGTTTTATTATCGAATGTAATTCACTTGCAGGTACATGTTGGATTCCTGCATGTTTTTGACATTCTTGACAACCTTTAGCAAAATCTATGCAATCTTTTAACATAGATGGCCAGTACATGCCTTGTCGAACTAAAAGCCATTTCATCTTATGACCTGATTGGTGAGAACCGCAAGCCCCACTATGAACATCAGATATTGCTATGTAGGCCTCATTCTCACTAAGGCATTTCAACAGTACTCCTTCGAGGGTCTTTTTAAACAATTCATTACCAATGATCACATAATTTGATGCCCTATATTTGATCTTTCGAGGAGCACTCCCGATTGGATTTTCCAAATATTCTACAATTGGTTTTCTCCAATCACCATCTATTAAATTGTCAATGACCAAAATTTGGAATTCATCATAATTCATTTCTTTATCAGAATTATTTATGTCATTTGGTGACATTTCTGCCCCCTCAAGTTTTGGCATTGACAATTCCAATTGCATTGGCTCCTTAGAAATCGATTTTTCTTTGATTTCTATTAATTGTTCTAGCTTTTCTTTGGACACTTTGTATCCTGAAGCAATCTGGGCTAAGTCATTTGCTTCCTGATTTTCTATTCGAGGAACATGTTCTATGTCAATCGAATCGAAACGTTTTATTAACGCATTTGCTATGACAAAATAACGAATCAAATGCTCTTTGATACACTTGTACTCTTTTGTCAATTGTTTCAAAACTAATTCTGAATCACCTTTTATTTTAATGTCTTTTGCCCCCAGGCTTAGTAATATTTCTAATCCCGCTATCAAAGCCTCATATTCAGCTTCATTGTTCGAACAAATACCATTAATCCTGTATTTGAACTTAGTAGGAATTTTTTGTGGGGAAATTATCAACATACCTATTCCAGTACCATGTTGATGTCTAGACCCATCAAAATACAAAGTCCATGGTTCTAGAGCAATGTAATTTTGAGGTGATTCGATTGCTGAATGATCAACAATAAAGTCAGCCACTATTTGGCCTTTAATTGCTTTCAAAGGCTTGTATGAAAGTGAATATTCAGAAAGGGCTAAGGCCCATCTTCCAATTCGACTATGTAAAATTGGTTTTAGTAACATATGTTTAATAACATCATAATGAGAATAAACATAAACATCAATAGGCTTTATATAATGCTTCAATTTCATACAAGAAAAGTACAAACAAAGACACAGCTTTTCAATACTACTATATCTAGTTTCAACATCATTAAGGACTCTACTTAGATAATAAATGGCCTTTTCGTTGCCATTTTCGTCCTCTTGGGCTAACATACTACCTAATGTGGTATTAGATGCTGAAATATACAACTTCATAAACTTATTTCTGATTGGTGGCATCAAAGTTGGAGGATTAGACAAGTATCTTTTGATTGCATCGAATGCTTCTTGCTGATCCTGCCCCCAAGTAAAAACATCCTCTTTCTTGAGTCGAAGCAATGGTGAAAAAGCTTGAGCTTTACCACTTAGATTCGAAATGAATCTTCTCAGAAAGTTGATCTTTCCCAACAAGGATTGAAGTTGCTTCTTGTTTGTCGGAGGGTTAGTCTCCAAAATAGCTTTTGTCTTGTTTTGGTTTATCTCAATGCCCTTTTTGTGCACCACAAACCCAAGGAAATCCCCTGCATGTACACAAAAAGCACATTTCAATGGATTCATTTTCAATCCATATTTCCTCATTCTTTCAAATGACTTTTTTAAACAGACCAAATGATCATTCTGTGATGATGATTTAACAATAATATCATCAATATATACTTGCATAAAAGTATCTATAAAATCATGGAAAATTGAGTTCATTGCTCTTTGGTATGTGGCTCCAGCATTTTTCAATCCAAACGGCATTACGACCCATTCATAGGTACCCAAAGCCCCTGGGCATCGAAAAGCTGTTTTTGCCACATCTTCCTCAGCGATAAAAATTTGGTTATATCCAGAATACCCATCTAACATGCTAAGATATTCGAAACCTGCTGCTGAATCTATTAACATTTCTGCTACGGGCATCGAATATTCATCTTTAGGGGTAGCATTATTTAAGTCCCTAAAATCTATACATATTCTAAGAGAACCATTTTTCTTAATGACAGGAGCTATATTTGCTAACCATTCGACATACCTGGCAGTCCGGATGAACTTGCTTCTCAGCAGCCTTTCAATTTCCTCCTTGATCTTAGATAGGATTTCTGGTGCAAATCTTCTTGGTGATTGTTTAACTGGTTTCTTGTCTGGTCGAATGGGTAATCTATGTTCGACCAAATTTCTGTCTAAACCTGGCATTTCATTGTAATCCCAAGCAAAACAATCTTTGAACTCTTTAAGGAGTTCGACCAGTTTATCACGCAAGTCCTTTGGGATATTGGCACTTATGTACGTCGGCCTTTTGATAGAGCCATTTCCAATATCTATTTCCTCCAAAGGGTCTTGGGCCTGCATCTTTTGATTGGAACTGGAAGGATCTTTTTCAAATCCTAATGGTTCTTCATCATAGATGCAGTCCAATTTTTGAATTATTGGCAATAATTTGCCATTTTCACAGTTGTTAGCTTCGACAGCCATATTTTCTTGCAGCATTGTGGCTTCTAAAGCCATCTTTATCTTGTTTTCGGCCATATAAGCCGAAATCTTGGCCCAAGCATTGGGCTTAGTCATCATAGTATTCTTCAAGGTCCCACCCAGTTGGGCGGACTTTGTCTTCATCCACATGTGGACCATCATCTATCTCCTCTCTCTCCCAAATGAATCCATGAGTTGGATCCAATTTGACAGAATGGTAGACATTATCAGCAGGGGCATAGGCATATCCCTGTTCAGTGCATGGCGATATGTTCGCCAATTTCTTATCAAATGAATGCTTGGTTATGTGGTGTGTTTCAGCCCTAAAATAACTTTGATCGGCTTCGATATTCTCTACCACACCATCATCTCTCCAAATACTCACTCTCTGATGGAGAGTCGAAGGCACTGCTCCAACACCATGTATCCACTCCCTTCCTAGAAGCAGATTATAATTGGCCTTCGATGCTACAACCAAAAACAAAGTTGGCCTAACAGTGCTGCCAACTGCCACATCGACTTGAATTGCCCCCAGCGAGAAACCAGTCTCACCTTCGTAATTCGAAAGAACGATGTTGTGAGGGTGCAAGTCAGTAGAAAATTTACCAATCTTGGTAATCATAAATTCTGGCATTAGGTTTACTGCTGCTCCTCCATCAATCAACACTTTGTTGACCCCCACATTATTTACTTTGGCCTGAATAAAAAGGGGTTTCAAATGATTCTTCATTCCCTCAGTTGGCCTCTCAAAATTTGCCATCTGTTCCTCTAAGCAACCATTATTCATTACATAATAACACATTGGCTTGTGCAAAGCCAATTCAGACTCATCGAACTCATCCTCCCCTTCAGTCACTTCTGACCACACGTCATATTCAGCAGGGAGGATCGAAACTACGTTCACCAGCACGTCAAACTCGGGATCTGAATCGAGGAGATCCTCATCTTCCATGTTCTCTCCTTCAAACTCATTCTCAGCCTTTTGATCATCCTCTGGTTGAGTCAATCTTTCTTTCAGAGGCCTTCTAGTCACTTCGACAACCTGTTTTCCTTTGTTGTCTTCAGTCTTTTGAGCCTCTTGAAGGGAGAGCCTTTGTTGGCACTGATGCCTACGCCATTGTGTGCGGGTCATGGGATTCTTTCCCTTGTAATTGTTTCTGTAAGCATACTTCTTCGAATCAACAGAATGACTCGAACTTCCCTTGTCAACAGAATTTCTGACAAAGTTTGATGCATGACCATGAACCCATTTGTTCATTGGTGAGTTGTTGGATGGCACAAAAGTATTCGGGTTGCCCAACCTTTGATGTATTGGTTTAGCATGCGCCATGTTCTGTCTTTTCATTGGCCTTGACTTTGGCCAATTCTCTTTGTTTCTTCTGAATGGTATAAACTTGTTGAGGCCCTCAGTAGCCTTCTTGTCGAATACAGCACTGCACCTTGGGCAAAGCATAACCTCAGACTTGTTAAGCTTACACCTTTGTAGAAAATCAATCAGTTCCTCTTCAGCCCCAGGATATACTACTTTCATTTTCTCATAGTACTCATTCTCTGGAATAGAAACTAATTGAGCGCCTCCTGATAAGTCCATGGCATCGATCATCAAGCATTCGACCGGTTCCACATAAGAGGCATCCGATATTTGTAGTGGATCTTCGTCAATTTTCATCTGTTGTCTGGGTTTCTCTCCAAACTTCAGCCTTCCATCTTTCAAAGCCTTTTGAACCAGATCCCTGAAAAGAACACATTGTGAGGTTTTATGACCCAAAAAATTATGAAATTTGCAAAAACCTCTTTTCTTTTGTTGTTCAAGGGGAGGCACTTTCAATCCCTTTGGAACAACAATTTGGCCATCAGTAACCAACAAATCAAATATTTCATCACATTTAGTTATATCAAACGAATAAGTTTTAGCAACAAATTTATCATTCTTGGGTTCGACAGGATTTTTTCCATTCGAAGGTTTTAGTAATTTACAGACATAAGGGGGGCCAGGTTTTAATTCAGCCACATTAATTTCATTATCCTCTATGTCTCCATAGTTTATTACATATTCCTCATTATCATCATCTATAGTTTCGACATAAGCAATTTTTTCCCTCTTTTGAAACTTTGATGATCTGGCCTTCTCAGCCCTAAGGCGTTCGACCTGTCTTACCCTATCTGCTAATTGTGCCATGTCTCTTAAATGTTGTGTATCTAATTTCTTTCGAATTGAATAATCTAGGCCTCCAGCAGCCATTTCGAATAACTCGTGTTCAGGCACTTGAGTAAAACATCTGGCCTTAAGTAGCCTAAATCGATTCAAATAATCATCTATGGACTCTGGTGTCTTCCTCCTCACACTGGCCAATTCCTTCAAACTAATCTTAGACTGGCCCATATAAAACTGTTCATGGAAAGCCCTTTCCAGTTGAGTCCAATGCTGAATCGAACGGGGGGGAAGAGTTGTGAACCAAGTGAAAGCATTTTTTGTAAGGGAATTTGGGAAATATTTCAACCTTAAATTTTCATTATCTGCCAAATTTCCTGCTTCGGCAAAAAATCTTGCCACATGTTCCACTGTTGACTCAGTTGTGTCCCCAGCAAACTTTGTGAATTTGGGGATCTTCCATCCCCTTGGCAATTCAGTTTGTAATACATATTCAGATAATGGGGAAATAAAGTTAGGCCTATGTAGGCCAACATTGAAACCGTTTTGAGTTAAAATAGTTTCGACTAAATTTGCCAAGTTATCTTGTTGCGCAAAATTATTTCTTTGCACATTTCTAATTACTTCGTCAGCATTCTGATTTCGATTAACCAAAATTACTTCAGGCTCTGGCACATGGTGCACCACTGGGGCCTGTGGTTCCTCTTGTACCACTTGTGGTACTTGATTGTTTGGAACTTCATTGTTCACATGAAACCCTTGGTTCTGAACCTGTGTTTGGTTTCGAATGGGCTGAAGGTTTTGGTTAGGCATTGTAGGAGTACCAAAGAAATCTGCAATCCGCCCCATCTGATGGGCTAGCAACTGATAATTATTATTTGTATTGTTGATTAAGGGGTTCAAAATAGTCCCCAATTGTGACGTCAGAGTGTTAACCATTTCATGATTACTCTCGTCCATTTGTTGTCGAAAGGACATCATAGTTACATTGGTTAAATTTTGTAAGGCAATGTCTCTGGTCCTATTTCCCACAACAGAGGCTGCTGGGGAAGGCATGGTACTCCTGTCAGGATTTGGATTAGAATTATGTAAGCCTGCCATTATGGAGTCTGGCATTCCTAATCCCGATTGGTTCAACAAAAACGATCGAATGGGGCTCCTTACATCTTCAGCACCAGGCTGACTGCCCCCTATACCATGTGATGCTAACGAGGATATCGACCCAGATACAGTCGAACTCGTTGAGGGCATTGTTACCCCTATATTCCCAAAACTGACTGCAGGAACGCTCGAAGCAGATGTTCCAGAGCCTTGGGCCATGACAGTAGCGTTACTAATTGACGCTTGTGTTGGCTGTCCTTCAGGATTTAGGACATTGTTGTTATTGTTTTGATTGTTATTTGGTGGTCTAACCATTTTTGATTTAGATTTAACACTAGTTAAATTTGGTAAAGATTTACCACTTCTCAAATGCATACAAAATCAAAACACAAACTATAAACACTAACTGTCTTAGTATTTGTAAAAGGATTTTTAGAAAATAAACTTCTTTCAACAATGTAAATTGCACAAAACAACCCGTCCCACCGGGCGTGCCAATTTGTTTACACTGATTTTTGGTAAACAACCGCTAGTTTAAATTAATTACTTGAGAGATCAACTAGTAAATCTCGGAACATATTTGTGTGTTATTTTCTAGAAAAATATGAATGTTCATCATCTTTTACTTGAACATTTATTGTCGATTTGCATTAAATGCATTAAAAACAGACTGATTCGACGAAGTCGAATGATCAAATTAAAATACAAAAAGGATTAAAGTAAATTTGCATAAACTTGTTAAAAGATTTGCAAATAAAAGTTAAAGAACCTGAAGATCAAATGCAATTTAATCTTTCAAGTCCTTTAAAGTTTCTGCACTTTATCATTTCATTGCAATTTATCTTCAGGTTCTTTAACTTTTATTTGCAAATCTTTTAACAAGTTTATGCAAATTTACTTTAATCCTTTTTGTATTTTAATTTGATCATTCGACTTCGTCGAATCAGTCTGTTTTTAATGCATTTAATGCAAATCGACAATAAATGTTCAAGTAAAAGATGATGAACATTCATATTTTTCTAGAAAATAACACACAAATATGTTCCGAGATTTACTAGTTGATCTCTCAAGTAATTAATTTAAACTAGCGGTTGTTTACCAAAAATCAGTGTAAACAGCATGCTGGACAAGTTGTCATTTATATTATAATGAATACGAATTTTACAAAATTCACCGTTGGATTGAAAGTTTATATCATATAGATCATTTATAAAAATTTTGAAAAATTTTAAAAATCATTTGACATGTTATTGAGACCCATCAAAATTAACGGTATTTAATAAAAACTCAGAAACCGTTAATTTTGATGAGTCTCAATAACATATCAAATGATTTTCAAAAAATTTCAAATTTTTTATAAATGATCTATATGATATAAACTTTCAATCTAACGGTGAATTTTATAAAATTTGTATTCGTTATAACATATATGATTACTTGTTCACCATGCACAACATTAGGAGCTTGTGCATGGTAGACTTGGCCCTCTTTATATATGTATTAGGTGTGTTTCGATGCAATATGACATTTATGATTATACTGAATTATATATTTTTTTAAAAAATTATTATTTTCAGTGTCTGTATCGTGTACGATGTTTGCGTCTGTATTCGTATTCATATGTTTAGATCTTCTCTAGTGGTAGAATATTGATATTAATTGATGGATGAACATTTGTGATTAATACAAAATGAAAAACATGAGAAATGTAACTAGAGAGGATTTACATTCCATAATTTTGGATGATACTAAATACATACTCACACAGTCTTTGCAATACTCCAAATCAATACCTCCTTTCTCCATATACATGTGCCAGGAATTGAACCTCTGACCACGTGTTTAAGGGGACCAAAACTCTTATTATTACTTGGATAATTCATTGCTGAAGATGCAGTAATATTTTTTATGATAGTACATACTAGTATCATCGAATGCTGTAATGCATGATAATTACATCTTTTGGGTAAAAGAAGGTCAAATGGTCCGAACATTTAAAGAGAATACACACAAATTAACTTAAAAGTAGAGATAAAATTCGCAACATAAAATATTTTGGTAACTTAACTGGAATTTTCTAGATGAATTAAAAATATAATTTGGAACATTTACAAAGATTAGAAATTTATTTAATTCCAAAAAGTAGCATAACAAGATCATAATGACTAGTAAGATATGCTTAGGTAACTTTAAATTTCATAACAATGTTATTGCTTTAAAGTATACCTAAACTTTTATTACCAAAAAAAAAGTATAATAAAAAACTTTGTCAATAACTAATCTCTGCAACAACTAAGTAGCCACCTTTAGATGAGTTTCCCTCCTATATTAACAAAGTATAATTAAAATTTTAGTTAAAGAATCTGAATCTAAGCCACGACTACGATGAAAGACCTTTTAAATCTTTCACCGTACACAAGTTATGAATATTATTATAACGGATACGAATTTTACAAAATCTACCGTTGAATTGAAAGGTTATTTATATCACATGAATCATCCATAATTTTTTAAAAAAAATATTGAAAAATAAAACAACTACTCTATTCAATTTTTCTGCCAAACATGTAAATATCAGGAGTTCTGATGTATACCATTATTGAAGCCACAAATATTATGCATGTATATTGTCAATTAGAGAACACATATAAGTCAGAGAAAAACATTAAACACGATTCACCAAATATGAGGGTTAATCAGCCATCTATATCCACATCCAAATATCAATGAGATTAACAACAATGTTCCGAGTTTGTTTGATCTTCAAATTTGCTCACATAGTTTCCTGATTTCCTCTTCCTTTACAAATTACCGGGCAATTTTAATTTACAGGAGAGTAATTATCCATTTAAATAAAGGGATCTTGGTCTCTCATTATGTTTTTTTTTTCTTCCATGACTTGATATTCCATTTAGAAGGATAATCCTCTACTCTGGTTTTGTGAACTTATTAGTGATAACTAGTTATCATACTTTGTCATCATGGAACCACCACCTTGTCTCCTTGGGCGATCTTCCGTTTCTGCAGTTCTTTACATAGCGATCATTATCTTCAGGGCGTTGCTGCAAAAGAAATCAAGTCAGCATTGTTAAGTCATAATGACACCAAATTTGGTGATGGATCACTGACCCACCTAAATTTACCGGGAGAATCTTAAATAATTACTCCATAAGGCATACAATCACATATATGGCCACTTAGTCAGTTAAAAAATGTATTTAAACTAAAAATATCAGTATCCTGCATAAATGGATGATAAGGAAAACAAAAGCTTTGCAGTACTAAATTCACACCTTTGCAGTTGAGCTTGAAAGCATTGACAGTATGCTAATGCAGATAGAACTAACAGTCATTGCAGGAGACCATGAATCATATAATATATCTGCATATTTCCAAGCATATTAATGTCAGATCACCAACAAAAACCAGCATAAGAAAATAGAAAATAAAAAATTGGCTATCTTTAAAGTATGGTAGACTAAAATAGATTTCAGAGCTTGTAGTCCTACTTTAAAATCTCATGCAAACAATACCTAAATAAATTGGCTTCTAAGTTGACTAGGTGAGGGAGCTATTAAGTCCCTCACTAGTGCAAACAATACCTATATCATTAGATTTATTAAAAGTAAGTGAAGGGTTCGGATTTGTTGAGAATAAAAAGTAACACTTATTCCTTTTCTCACCCAATCCATGCAATTGTTTCTTTTTCTCAACAAAACTGCTTCTCGTCTTCCTTGTTTACCCATTTGTTATCAGCTATGAATACTTGCAGACTTAATATAGTTAACTCAACTTATTCGAACCTTTTACAAAATCTATGACAATTTTTTAACTACCAGCATTTCCAGACTCAATTATTTGAACTTTCTATTGAAAACAAAACAATAAAATCATAATTTTTATATCATCATATATATTTATTCATAGTCATTAAAGTTCACTCATGACTATTTTTTTTTGTGCAACACAATATTGTTCAACAGAAAACCTGGGAAAGTTGCAGCCCATAACAATAATAAGAAATAAGTCAATGTAAAAATTCAAACCCACAATAAAACAGCAACCCGTACCACAGACCCGTCCGTCCACAACCTTCGGACCCGACCCCTTTACATCATGGGTCACCACACCACCGCCATTAATCACTCAACTTTCTCTCACTGTTGGAGGGTACATTCCTCCCCCGGATGAGAGTGCTGACACACTGGCCATTATGGCTCAGGGGAAGCTCGCGGTGACTCGGAGGCGAATGTGATTTGACTCGGTGATGGAGGCGGAGAACCTCGTAGAAGTGATTAGACTTATGTAGAGGAAAATGACAACTTGGAGAGTTGGAGGTTGTGCTTGTTGGGGAAGGAAGTGTTACGCCTGGAAAAGAGAGGGTGAGGAAAGGAATAGGTGTTCTTTTTTGTTCTCAACAAATCCGAACCCTTCAGTTATTTTTAATAAATCTAATGGTATATAATTGATGGTACTCTGGTGAGGGATTTAATTGCTCCGTCACCTTAGAAGCCACCAATTATCATATATTGAATGGGTTTATCCTAATTCCTAAGTGTAAACTATTGCCAAAAACAGTGAAAATTTCTACAGTAACATCATTTTCCCCCTATTCTTAAAGGTAGGAGTCTCGTTAAGCGATTGAGCTGAGCCTATATTAAAAAAGAACATAGTAAAATCCTAAAGCCAAGTAAGGTGCATATAGAGTTGAGTGAATGGGTGACTGTGCAAAGCCTTTGTTTGATAATGAAAATAGGAGCAATGGAATCGATAATCAAATGGGTGATTTTAGTAGCACTCTTTTAGTTCCTTTTCATTTAATAATATTAGCCTCTTCAAACTTTCCATTTCTCTTGCAAGAATTGACAAAAGAAGATAAATACTAATAGTAAAAATATAAAAAGAACCACTGAATTTGGCAATTCATATGGTAACACAATATCGCACTGATCATACATGTATCATGCAACTCAAAGCAACCTACAATCCAACACTTTGAAACCGATTGCTGGATTTCCAAATTGTATTGTATTATTCCCCAACTCTAAAGACCACACAAAACAAGATACGGTATTAAAAGGGAAAAGCACTTGGTAAGAAAGCTGAGACTAAAAAAAATTCCTTTTTTTTTTGTCAAGTAGCCTAGTGGCTAGAAATTCCACCCTTAAGGTGGATAAGTGGGATGACTGGGGTTTGAAACCCGCCTCCCTGCATATATAATGCAATGTCCCTACCAACTGAGCTAAGCTCAAGGGACAGACACAAACTTCCTTCTATGACCCAGATATATTATGTTATACTATAGTATTTGTATCTTCTGCTTGATCACTGTTAAGTTCTTAAAATTCCACTTATAGCACATTTGAACCAGTATTTAGTCCCAAAAGAATCTGAACATATAAAATACCAAGAGTGCTACTAAAAGGTCCATGTACTTCTAAACAAAAGCTATTAATATTAAATTTTAAATTATATACCCACCCTAACAAATTATTGTTGTTACTTAAAACAATAAGAATCAAAATAAACTAGCATAATGGTACTTTAGGATTATTAGTATAATGGTACTTTAGGATGACATAGAATTATTCTTTTCAACTTGTGCTGCTTTGCAGTATATTAATATTTATCAGGCATCAAAGAAGCTTAACCAAGTAAACAACCCGCAGGCATCTTATTTCCCAATAATTCTTAGTGTGCAATTACAGTTATAATTTTCAATGTCTTCATTTCAAAGCAAAATTAGTAGCAAATTACAAGAAAAGAATAAACTGTCGGTAAAATCAGTATCTCAAAGAATGTATGGATAACCTAAAAGTGAATAAAAACAAACACCAAAAGTCAAAACCCAGCAATAACAGACTCTACTAACCCATGAATTAAGAAAATTGATAGCATAACACAAATCAACAAAAGTAGTACTACATAAGATTAGACAACAAAATACTACTCTTTCCAGTTCCTATTATAAGAAGAAGAAAAAAAAAAACACTTTTTAGGATCATTGAATAACAAATGTTTCTGGTGTATTATACACCAACTATATCAGTTATTCAATGAACCTATACGTCAACACACGTACCTAAACAAATATGGCCATTGCTGTAGATGTGAGGATGCAACGGAGCCGGATGCAAGAATATCACCTGTAAAACAGTTATAACAGTTAAAACAGAATTACATGAGTGAACACCAAAACTTGCTATAAAAAGTAAATTCATGTAAATTAAAGGCAAAAAAAAACCTGTGGAGCTTCCATAGGATAATTCTCAGGAAAATCAACCTGAAGCTGATAGGTCTCATTGGTGTAAAGTGTCCCAGGAGCTCCAGCCACTTCAATAACCCACCTTCCAGAAAGTGGAACAAAAAAATTTTTTTTTTTAAAAGAATGCAACAACAAAGAGTGAAAAAACTAAATCGAATGAAAATAAAACGAAATTGAAAGACCCATTAAGAATGATAAACTATAAAACTCAAAAAAAGGTTAAAAATTGAAAATTGAAGCGATTTGTAAGAGAATCTAATCTAATGATAATAATAATAATGATAATGATACCTTTGGAGATTGTCGGTGACTTTGTGTTTGAAACCAGTTGGGGGATTAACCTGCCACTCGAGGAGTTCTTTCTGGAGCCTATTGCAGGCAATCTTACTGAGAGTCTGGATCGAAATTGAAGAAATGAATAAGTGAATCGAAGAAAGAAAGAGTGAAATTGGAAAAAAGAGGAATGAAATTGAGAAAGTTAGGGTTACGTACCTTGCGAGAAGCAGCTGAAGAACTGGTCATTGCGATTGCGCGTAGAGAGAGAGAGAGAGAGAGAGAGAGAGAGAGAGAGAGAGAGAGAGTGAATAATTTATTTAATGAAGATGAAGATTTAATAACTCGTGACTCGTGAGTTGTGAGTTGTGAGTGTGACCGTGACGACGGATTAGGAAACTTTAATAGCCCCACGCCTGTTACTGTTTTTTCCAAAATTAATTAAACCTGACATATGCTCACTGAAATCAAATCTATGAAAAAATTTATATACATGCCAAAATAAATTTAAGATTGTTTGTATAAATAAATTAAGAAAATATGTCATGTTAATAGGTGTCTTTGAAAATATTAAAAATAGAAATTTTATTGTCTTTGAAAAAAATTAAAAATAGAAATTTTAAATTAAAATTAAGAATACGATTTTTTTATATTTATTTTATTAACAAGTGACTTAAAGGCGCTCTTTATTATTTATTTGAAAATTAATAAAAACGGAATAAATGAACACCAACTTTATAAGATTATTCTCATTAAATATTGATTATTGTCAGTTATCATAAATGCATAACGTGATATTGTATTTGGATATGATATTGTAATTGGATAAATAGTAATTTTTGTTGACTAAATTTTGATTATATATATAGAAAGAGGAAGTATGTTATAAAGTATAAAAGAATGTTAACAAATGTCCTAAAACATAAAGTTAAGGAATGAAAAATATAAATTTTATTTTAAAAGTTGTGTTTTACTATTCTTCAAAATTTCAAACATTGTTATTTTCAACTCTAGTTGTTAGATAAAATTTTTATCTTTAATTTTTTAAGAAGTTTTGATGGACAAACATAAACTATGTAAAACAATGTCTCTGATACTAATTTTACATATAAGAGTGGAGTGATGTAACAAAAGAGAATATTTTATTTATATGTGAGTGCAATGAGAGATCACCACAATTTTATAAAAAATGGATTCACTCCAAAAAAAATAAAAACTCATGTGTTTTTTAATTTTTACACCTCCATCATTAATCAACTTTTCTCCCTCAAATTTCAATTATTCTCATTTCATATTTCAATTGTTTAGCCCAAATAGGGTAGCTTAGCTCCATAAGCTTTGATGCCCAGTAAGTACCTGATCAAAGGAGAAGCATAATGCTAGCAACACACTATTTAACAAGTACACTCCAATACACTATCTTTTATTGGTTGAAATTCACATGGGTCCCATAAAAAAATGTGGACCCATATAACTTTTATGGGACTCATATAAATTTTAACCAATAGAAGAGAGTGTGTTTGTTAAAAAGTGTGTTGCTAGCACTCCTCCAAAGGAGAAAAAGTAAGTATTGTTTCTAAAGTAGAGGAGCTCAATTGAGCACCTCTCTTTCCCAGGTTACACAAATTTATTATTTCAAAAACTTTTTTTTAATAACCATAGTTTTTTTTTTCTTGCCATTAATAACCATAGTTTTTAAGTTATGGGACGGATGATTTAATAATAAAACAATAATAATATCTTGACAAAATAATAATAATAATTTAATTTGTACCGTAGTGTAGTGCTTATTCTCATAAGCAAATTAGCATTCAATCGTTAGTTGATATTTTAGTGGTGATTGACGTTGAACTTAGTAGGAAAGATCGTAGTTCGATCCTCCGTAACTGCGATCAGGAGGAGCCTGAAACCACTTGATACCAGAACTGACTCCCGAACTAGATTAAACTGGTGATGAAAGAAAAAAAAAAGCAAATTAGCAAAATTGTGAGTGGAAGGATACGAATGTTAGAAGTTGTGTCGGGCTAAAAGAGGCATGAAATGACAAAAACTTTCCAATTTCAAATGGCGCCGTTGGAGTTGCACCGAATTTATTACCAGATAATTCTAGTGAAATGTTTTGGCTATATATTGAAAAAATGGTAACATGTGCACCAAAGGCACATGTTAAGGAAGTAAAAGTAGAAATAATATATTGAAATTTGTGCATTTAACTTCTTAAACATTAAATTTTTTTCGAATATTAAATGCAATTTTCTATATTTAGAAGCTTAACATGTATCCTTTGTGCATATGTTAACATGACCCATATTAAATAAAGTTCATGCTGTAATAGAGAAAAATTAATGTTGATGATCAAAAACGATTTTCTTTTGGAAAGAATTTGTGTTTGATTTTTAATAATGATATTTTTTTGTCGATCAGATTTTACTTGGTATTTTATAGTCGGATTATTGATTATCGAAAACACTTCTTCTAAAATTAAACGGTTAACACCAAAAAAATAAATTAAGGGTCATGCCGTTATTTTTTGGTACAAGAAGGCAAAGACAAAAGAAAAAACTAAAGAAAACTGTCTAGAAAAACAAGTTCTATTAGCATCAACTAGAACACAAAGATTTAAACCAACAGGCGGGACAGCTATGGAAGTGAAAACTTCATTGTTGTGGGCACCATGCTTAGCTAAAAAATCGGCGCAGACGTTGCCTTCACGGTGGTGTGGAGGATGGCGACCTGCCAATTCCTATTCAGGATGTCCTTAATGTTATTAATGATGGCTGCATAGTGGTGCCACTCATCAACCGGTTCGGCAATTAATTTAAGCGTCGCCACAGAGTCGAAATATCAACACAAGTCCCTAATGTTCAACCCCCAAGCTAAATGAAGACCTTTATATATTGCCATAAGCTCCGCATGGAGGATATCGGTGACTTCGAGGTTGCCAAAGAAGCCATGAATCCATGCTCCATCTGCATTTCGAATAAGACCGCCATAACCAGAGATACCATGATTACCAATGTTGTTGCCGTCCACATTCAAAATCATACCGGTGCCACCATGAGCATTCCATCGCACAAGCTTAGGTATCATTGTCTCTTTTTGATTAAGAAAACAATTTTGCAGCAAAATAGCATAGTCTGTAATGCGCATTTTTAGAGTAAAGAGCGAAACCAGCTCATTATCTAAACAGAGAGCATTCCTAGCCCTCCAAATCCACCATATAGCCGCCATAAACACATACATGGTGGGGCAACAAAGGCCAAAACGCAACCAAGCATACGGAGCATCACCTTGGAAAAAATTATGATCTGAAAAACCAATTCTTTAAAAATTTGTTTTAACGACATCATATACCCTTAACATGTTAGCATTTTCTTGAAATAAAACAAAAAAAAAACATAATTAAAGGAAAATAAAAATAGAAAAAAAACTGAAACTGGTTTTGCAATAATGAGAAGCATATCAACTATAAGAAGAATAATTGGGTCTTAAGAGTATGTTCCTCTTAAAATTTTAAGTTTGATTTTCTCTGATGCTTATTTTGATTGACTAGTCCTAAAATGATGTCATTTTTGCACGATCATCGATGCATGTAGTTCAGGAGCTCTCATTAAAGGGACACAAAAGATTTTGGGAACAAGTACTGCAAACAACTCAACAAATGACACGAACAAGGAGACACCACCTAAGAATAAATTCATAAGACCTGGACCTCCAACTAAAAGAGAACTTGACATATTAATTAGTGCATGCCAAAGTTGTGAAACGAGCGGGCCGAAGAAAAAGACAAAAAAAAAAGTGGCTTATTTCACTGATACATTTAATTCGTACAGGGAGAGACATGGGATTGAAGATTTCTTATCGTTCTTTGGTTGAGAGATTACAAGAGATCACTGTGGAGGATGGAAAATCCCAACAACCCGGATTATATTGTAGTCCAACAAAGGCAGATTTAGACTTTTTAAGCCCCGAAATCACAAAACTTAATCCATCGCCAAAAAAGGGAAAGAGAAATAGACGAATTTCAGGATCATGCCTGATCCAAGCCCAAAGCAAGTGAGACAAATTTCATCACATAACTCTTTCTTATCTCTAACATCCCAAATCAATAAAAATATTTTGATAATAGTTTAGAATTTAACTGAGGTAACTAAAATTTGATCAAATAAATTCTCATCATTCATTCACTATAAGAGTTTTAGGACTTAACTCTAAACCTTCAACTGCTTAACACTTAACTCAATTAGTTCACGTTCTTTCACCACTCTGACAGACACTAATTAATATGTTGATCAGTCGTTTAGTTGGATTTTCAATTCTTATAAATTTATTCTTCGGTGGTGTCTCCTTGTTCCTGTCATCTACAAAGTTGTTTGCGGCACTTGTTCAAAGTATCTTATGTGCCCCTTCAATGAGAACTTCAGAACTACATACATCAATTATCGTACAAAAATGACATTATTTTGACACAGTTTCTATGATTTTTTGAAATGTATAATCTACAAACATAAATATACAAAAACAAATGTACTACAATAAAGAAACAAATGATTAGTTATGTTTCTATGACATCAACGTAATAAATTAGATTTAATTGATGTTTGATCACTTATGTTTTAAACATTTTAAGTTGGACCCTTAAATTTCTAAAATTTAAATTATTTAGTACAATAATGATATGATTAAACAGGTACTAACTAATCCAAACATTAGAAACATGAGTTACAAACTTGAAATCTTTAAAATATATAAGCGACCACTTGAAATGTTTAAAACATAAAGATCACCGTGAAACCTAAAATAAATGTAATGAGCCAAATGTTCAATTAAGCCAATAAAATATTCACCCCGAACCAATTCGTCAATTTTACTTATAAATGATTTAAACTAAAGACACTTTGGTCCGGCTTTTAAGTTTAAGTTTTTTTTTTTTGAAAAAGTTAAATTAGTCCACTTAAATTGGCACCAGAGAGAATCGAACCCGAGATCTTAGGAGGAACACACTCCTAGGTCTCAAGTCAATACCAACCCAAATTAGTTTAAATAAAGTGTAAGTTGTTTTGCAAATATTTTTCTATTCCAATAACTTTTGAGGGTGTTTGATAATACAATCTAATAAATAAATAAATGAAAATATAAAAAAATGAAAGAATTTATGTTTTGGTGTTAATCCTACGATTTTTAGAGAAAGAGGGTCCGCCCTGTAATTTATAGTTCGACTGCGACGTAAGTAAAATTTGATTGTTCCTCTACCGAATTGAAATCAAGCTCTCTTAAATGATTCATTGTAGAGAAGTCTGAATCACTTGGTTAAAATCAATTTTTTTTTACATAAACTATTATATTCAATTCAGTACAAGTGACATCTTTATAATATGTTATTTTAATGAAATCGGTGTCAATTAAGTCATTATTTTAATCATAAACATGAAAATATTCATTAAATTATACTTTCCAACACCAACATATATTTTCGTTAATATTTTAAATATTTTTTAAATACCGATCAACCAAGCCACTAGATTTGGTCTAGTGGTGAGAGATTTAACTAATATGCTAAATGTATTGAGTTCGATCCTCAGCTCCATTATAAACAAAAAATAAAAATAAAATACTGATCTACCATGGACCACTTCTTCCGAAAATGATGCGAGTAGTAAGATTACAATAATGTATCAGCAAGGATTTTTATTTTATTCTGATAATAAATTATTGCCATCAATCACTCCTAAGGTATATTTCCGGATCAAGATTATGAAGTGATAGAGTGAGGAAGAACTTTATATGGGTTGAGTATGTGGTTGGGATCCATCAAATTCTTGATTGAAGTCATCATTTGCACCTGTCCAATTTAACACAAGTTTAGACATTCAATTCACAAGTTTACAATTCTCAAATGGAGAACTAAAAGCAACTTGAGTCAATAATATACGTACAGTTTCGCGCGACTGACTATAGAAAATCTCGTTAGCTTTCATTAGTCCCACACCATGCTCCGCGCTAATACTTCCACGGTGCTTAGACGTCCATTCATATACAAAAGGCTCAATTTGTGATAAAATCTGCAAAACATTAATTCTGATAATCTTAAATAAAATGAAAATAATATTATAACAAAAATTCTTGAGTTTGTTTGAGCTACCTTGTCGTCATACTGAGGAACAGAAACGTTTAAATGCAAATTACTATCTCCAAGGTGACCATATCCAATTACATTAGCTGCATCACCTACAATCCAACCCGAAAATCACACAAACGAAGTTGTAATAATGTTGATGAATGATGAGTAATAACGTTGATGTCCTAATATGCACCATTGTGGTATAACTAATAACATACATAAAAACCTGAAGTAGGGTTTCTACAACACACGTTAGTCTGTTTCTTACCTAGTCTAGAGCGCATTTCTTCAACAACATTGTACAGATTTTCAACAGGTATGGATAAATCATACTTGTAAACAGCTCCTGCTTTCATCAGTGCCTCTGATATACCCTGAAACCATTCAATAAGACCCGATATAGCCAAAAATTATGAATCACAAATTTGTTTTCATAACTAAAATATGATCTATGGGCAAAACAGTGAAAGAGAGTCTTAATAGGAATGCAAGAGGATATAGATATCTTCTTGATGACATGGTATACAAAATTCCAAACACAAGGTCTACTAATTGAACTGGTTTGGTCAAGCTTGTTGATTCTAATCTAAAACTTTAGTATAAATGACAAAACTACTGACAAAAAATTTGGAAAACCGTCTTAGATAAATGAAATTGCCAATGGTAGAAGTTAGGCACAGAAGAGATGTATTCTTGATTTTACGGAGCATAAATTTCTCGGAAAAAATAAATAATCAAGGATGAAAAATGTGAACCTCACGTAGACGCCAAAAAGTTGATGCTTGGCTTATGTCTTGTGCAAGAACACCATCAGATACCAATTCATTTTCCATGGAGCCAAGTAGAAATGCTTCAAGCTTTTGTCTGGAGATATATCAAATATAAAGGATCTTAATTACATGCTCCGAATTGACAACTTCCATGGCATAGAACTTTTCATTTGGATAAATTTAAGGTGTTCAAATTGAAATTATGGATGATAAGATATATAAAATAACCTTACTATTATCTATTACTGATCAGACCCTGCAATTCATTATCCTATCTGTCCCCTAAATCCACTGACATGGTAAATTATACTAATCTCTACAAATTAGAGGCTGATACTGATATTTTCGGACAATTCAGAACAGGGGAAGTGTAATTTACTCTGCTAAAATAAACAAGTCAATCAGCATAAAATGGAAGGGAATTTACTTGTCCGAAGATTCATCACTTCCGGTTGTCTCGATCAAAACATAAAAGTTATGCAGTGACGTAGGAAATGGATTCCGAGCACCTTCCAGGTGATTTGTAACCTGTTAGAAATCCAATCAGATCAGCATGACTATGATCCGACTGGAGGGAAACAGAAAATAAAATCACAAAGTTCTGATAATTTTCTCGGTAGTAGGAAATAAAATTTTACAGGGGTAAATTGTCTCAATTCAAAAGTTTTTTTTTAATCAAATCTAAGAGTTTGAATGTTATGAATGGTATAAATTCTACATATTGTAATGATCAGATATAAATTGGTGATTCACATTACATCTGTAAGGATTTTGTGAAAACTTTAACAAAGAGAAACTCTCTGTAAAGCCCTTTTCGAAACCATAGATCAAACTCAGAATTCCACAGACATGTCACTATGCCTATATCAGAACATTGGTCAGAAATTCTTTATATGCTTTACCATTTATGTGGTGTTATTTTAGTGTGTACCTTCTATTAACTTCAAATATTTAGATTGTACAACATGGTCCCGTAGCTCAGTTGGTTAGAGCGTTGGTCTTATGAGCCGAAGGTCGCGAGTTCGAGCCTCGCCGGGACCAGGTTGTTGCATATTTAATACTTTGTTTGACCTAGTTTTTTATATTAAAAATATTTATTTGGGATGTACAAGTTGTAGTATGATGTACAAGCTGTAGTATGATTTTGTTGATGAAATTACATGCATGTGCGAAAAAGGAAAGATATACATAATTTCTCTATATTGCATATGCGAAAGGTGAGAAAAATAAATATTGAAATTTGAAAGTGCTTCGTAGGGGATTAAGAGGTGAAATAAAAATATGACGAAAAAAGGTGTTAGTCTAGTCTTGATAGAGCAATCCACATAAAGTTTAAATCGCCGATCCAATAGATTCAAATATAGTAAAGAGATGGATCATTAACCATCTACAATTGAAATAATTCAACCAATAAAATCTATTTTATCAAATAGAGTAAAAGCAGTTAAATTTGCTTATATTTAAGACCTCTAAACATGATTACTCTTTTGTTTATATTCAAGATCGAGGGAGTACAAACAGACGCATTTTCACATGCATGGTATGTCACCTATGACCCGATTGAATTCTTGGATGCAGAATGGATAGACTATTATTTGCATCTTCATTCAGGGGTAGCTAGTAATACCATTAGTAAGCACAAAGTTAATCTCCACGATCTATACATGTGAATTTATTATGTCACTAAAAATCATTGAATTACATTATTTTTCAGATCACAGGTTTTGCTATTGTAGAATAGTTAATCCAGCTCATCTGTGTTGTGTCAATCACACATCTTGAAGTTCTATAGATAATTTTGTACATTCAGATCTAGTTTTAACAAATGTTTATGCATCAAGACAGTTGTAATATATTTATACGTAGCAATTAGCAAACATATACTAATTTCACCATAAAGCATCAATAGAATATTAGAGATTACCAAATTCATTGACTGGCTGTCCAAAAATTCAAATGCAGATAAAATCTCCCCAAGTTTCCTTTTTGCTTCCTGTAGCAGTTTCTGATAAGCAGTACAGAAACAAAAATAACCTGATAAGATGTATGCCTGTTTCGTTCTCAGAAAGGAAAAAAAAAAAAAGCGGCTAGTATATTGGCATAAACTTTTCATGTAAATTGACCATAAATTGTATGAGACAATACAAATTTCAGATAACTTTTACTTTCATAGTAGTGCAAAGCAAATGTGTCTACTACTTATAGAATATTGTGTGGTTTGTGTGATGCGAGTCCTTTTGTATTCAGGTTCAGGGTCCTTCATCTTAATACCGTTTTTATGTGTCTACTCAGTAAGATGGTAGAAAATCACAATGAATATAAAGGCCAAAGAAAAAAGAAAACATATAATGCTTCCCAATCCCTCAGCATGAAATTAGCAAATTCATAAAAGGAAATAAATTAAGGAAATAAATCAGAACATCAACCATGATAGAACAATTAGTTTCAGAAATTCACAAAGCAAAATAAATTTCAAAATAAGAACACTGTCCGTGCCTGGCAGCAGCTATAATCTTTGCAAGCGAGAAAAGCCACATTAACTGAAGATAACTTTGGTGGGGTAAGTATTGAAACCTTGGTTACAATTCCCAAGGAACCTTCACTTCCTGCATCATTATAAAGTTGAGTTACAATCACATTATCAGTTAGTTTCCAGATTTTCATTATTGTTAACTACATACCTATAAATAGATGTTTCAAACCGTAGCCAGTATTATCTTTGCGCAATGTCTTAAGCATGTCAAGGACAGTGCCATTTGCTAGAACAGCTTCAACACCTGTCATACAATCAAAAGTTTGCTTCAGAATAAATTTAGTGGAAAGTGGAAACAGAAAAGAAGTGGATATACGATGTCTCAAAGGTTATTCCGCCTTACAACTAGACTAAATCAATACAATCATTCAATTTTGGTACATCAATTTTGGAAGTTTATATTCAGATTATAGGGAAAAACAAGTAGAAACATGTAATAGTCAACCTAAGTTTTACAGCTTACAAGTATTTTCTCACCAAGTACACTTCCATGAAGAGATCCATAACGAACAAGACGCAAACCACCGGCATTAGTTGAAACATTTCCACCAATCTGGCAACTCCCTTTAGCACCTAAGTCTAGTGGCATAATAAATCTGAATGAAAAGTGTACACAACATAAATACAGAAAACATCCATCAAGTTCATGAATATAACTCAAATGGGCAAAGAAAGGAGAACCAATCATCTATAACTTTCAAGACCTAAGTTATGTCTCTGCACTTACACCGCATAGAACTTCAAGAAAAAATAAATAAAAGGAAAACAATTTTCCTGATATCATAATATTAACAAATCCTGAGTTTGGCAAGTACTGTAAATGCTTCTTTCAAAAGTAGGCAATATAAGACTGCCCAAATAAAAAAAATACATCTAATTATGAAACTGAGATATATGAAAACTACAAAAAGCAATGGTTTTAGAAAGTGAAAAAAGATTACCCTTCATTGTCCAGGTATGACATTATATTTTCCAATATGCACCCAGCTTCACATACCAATATTCCACTAACCTAAAACATCCATTGGCAAAATCTTCAGAACTAATTATACAAATCTTCCATTATCATGTTTCACATTGACTTCAATTCTAACAAATTCCATTGAAATAAATACTATAGATTTTTTATGCAAACTGGTGTTACAAGCTAACTTGTGGAATCAAATGTTTGCTCATACAACAACAAAGAAATGGTGTATTGTGGTGTGTCAGTTGCATATGGATACTCGTGAATGTGGTCTGAATAGTTTTGCTTAATTTTACACAGAAACAATCTCAGCCATAAGCTCTATCTCTGAACACAAAATAAGCTAATCCAATAGCCAAAGAAAACACTTAAAAAGAGAACTCATAAATCATAACAAATATGCTGTCAAGAAGTAAATGGTTTACCTTGTCAAAAGATATGATATTATTCATTGAACTAAGACTAACAATCACCTGCAGAATTAGACAATAAGAAAGTTGTCAACGTACTATGGATAGGTCAAAACAGTCTAGCATGTTTCCTTTAATGAAATACTGATTTTTGTGTTTGCAAGAGAAAGAATTAAAGGGTATACTTCATCAAAGACAGGTACACTTCCACCTACAAGACCAGTGTTTCCACCTTGAGGAACAACAGCCAGGCATCTGGAGTTACAGTATTTAAGAATCTGAGAAACCTGCAAAATCGGAAAAAGAAAGCTGCTTTCAAATACTAAGGCCTGTTTGAATAAACAACTTAATTAAGTGCTTATTGTTAAATGGGCTTGGATTTCACTCCCAAAACCTAGGTCAAAGGATGAGATTGCTCGAGTGCATATATACATATAACAACCCGGGAACCTTAATAATGTGGGACTCTAATACAACTTCAATACTCATCATCACGCCTAGCATGGGTCCTGAGTCAAATTCCTATTACCATCCTTAACCTGACTCTGATACCATGTTCAATGGGTTTGAATTTCACTCTCAAACACATATATACATCCGACGGTCGAAAACCTTGGCATTATGGACCTCTAATATAACTTCAATAATTATAGCATAAATCATATAAGTGCTTATATATAAGTTATTTCTATTCCAAATGATAAAACACAATCAAAACTTTTTCGTATTAGTTGTTTTCATAAACCATTCTAGAGAGCTTCTGGAAATAAGCTGAAAACAACTTACGAACATGACATAGACCATTTTCATAAGCTCTTTCAAATAGTCTTACAAGTGTTTATGTCAGTAGATAAGTTCAAATTAGTCAATCCAAACATGCAGTTAATTGAATCAAGTTTCTAAAGGGAAATTGCTTATTCTATAATCTATTCCATAGAAACAAAAGAAAAGAACCTGATCAGTGTTGCATGGCTGAAGAATAAGCTTACTTGCACCTTTATATTTATGCATCCAATCAATGTTAGCAGCACTAAGCTTATCTTCATCTTGTATCACATTTTTGTTACCCAAAATCTCCTCAAAGTATCTAACATCATCATCATTCAATTCTGAGAATCTGGGGCTTCTTTGAACCACCCCACCCATTGAACCATAACATCTATGCTGAATTCCAATACCCAATTGCTTATTTTTCAAGAAATTTCTCAGTGGGTTGAAAAAGGATAAATCTTTATGCTCTACAATATTGGGCTGTAATTGTGTGAAATTTTCATCAAAACCTGTGACTGAGGTGAATTGTGAAGAGGGTGTTGTTGCAGAAGGGAGAAGAGATGGGTTGTGTTGGTGATGGGAGCGTTTGAGAAAGCGAAGTGTGGCTCTGCAATTTCGATTCATCATCTTCAGGCTCTTAGGTGAGCTTGGTTTTGCTACTAGTTGGTGTTTGTAATCAGCTTAAGCTTTAATTGGTTTTACAAAATAGAGAAAGGAAAATTGTTTAAAGGAATGTGTTTTGGATTACTAATAAATAAGTGATTAATTGTTGGTGTTTTCTTCAGTACTAGGAGTTTAGATCCCGTTTGGTGCGCAGGATAACATAGTGACAGGATAGGATATAAAACAGGATAAGGATAGGATAGGATAACAACATGATAACATTTATACTCAGTTATCATATCTTATGTTTGGTGCACACAGGATAACAAACATGATAACTATTATATTTTATTTTTAATACATACTTGCTCATAATAATATGATAAGATATATAACATATTTAATTAACAAAATTACTCTTGTAAAATAATTGTTATTTTTTTAAAATTATTTTGTAATACTTTGAATTTTATAAATAAAAAATATAAATAAGTAATCAAATAACTTTATATAATTTAAAATAAAAATCATGAGAAAATAATCAAGTTTAATTTTTTATATGAATCATTATCAAATAAATAACTCAATAATATATACATGTTAGATAAGCCAAATAAATATATGATATATCTCATACGTAAATAATAAAACTACTATTGCAAATTCTACCAAAAAAAAAAACTACTATTGCAAAAGAATTATATTTAATTTTTTATAAAATTTAAATTAATATCCCTATTTGTCAATTTTTTAATAATCATTTTACTTTAAAATATTGTAATTTTAGTAAAATTTTGATTTTTCAGAATATATAAATTACAAAATTACCCCTGTGAGAAAATCACATATATATTTAAAAATTAATTATTTTATTATTTATATTTTATTAATTTTATTTTATGTATTTTAAAATATATTTTATAAAATAAATAAGTAATTTTTTTTCTTCTTATCCTATCCTGCTAGTAACCCAGCTCAAATTCAGGATAAGAATTATAACTAGAGAGACAAGATAGGATAAGCTTCAGGATTAACTTATCATATCCTGCTGTATCACCAAACACTGGATTGCGACAGAATATGATACAGTTATCCTATCTTGTCTCTTATCCTGTGCACCAAACGGGCCCTTAAGGTGTACTTAAGTTTTGGAAGAAATAGAGAAGAAAGTTTCCTTTCATAACACTCTTATAAGGCTATGTTTGCGAAGGCCAACGGGCTGATTCTAGCGTGGGTCAGTGCATAGAGTCTCTCAACCGTGAGAGAGTAACTTTTACCGGGTATAACAAGTTGCTCCGGTTTTTCTTCTTTTAGTAATTATAAATTGAAAATATAATATTGTAATTATTATTAGACATTAAAACACATAATAATAATAATAATAATAATAATAATAATAATAATAATAATAATAATAATAATTCAAAAATACTTTCTCAGTTAACACTAGAACTTTGACCCATGCGGTGCATGAGTCTAATTAGGTGTAATCTATAACAATATATAAAGGAGATAGGGGAGTTTGGGCTGAATTTTTTCTTGGTCCATTTTGCCCTTCACTATCATTTGAAATAACACTTAACAATAATACCAATAATACCCTTAATTTTTTTAGTAGCAACAAAATTTTTTTATTAACAAACTAACCATAACATAAGACACTTTTTTTAGTAGCAAAAGTCTTTTATTAAAAAACTCATTATAATATCAAGCATTTTTTTTACATAAGTTAGACACAGGCAGGCGCGGAACGCGCTTGCCTGCCCGCTAGTATGTAATAATAAAAAATAAAATACAAAAATTCTAATAGCATTTTCAATAAGAGTAGTATAGGAAATTTCATGGACTAATTATTCTATATTTGTTTATGTGCTTATTTTATATTTTATATATTTTTTAAATAATTTTTGAACCCCATCGTTTTGTTTACTTATTAAAAAAAATTGCTGATAACTAAAGGTTAAAAAATTGATGATAATTAAAGGTTAAAAAAAAAATTAAAGACATAATCAAGAACATAAACTTAAGTAGACATCCATAAATAAATAAAAATTGTGATTAATTCCGCCGTTCAAATTTATTGAAAACAGGGTTAACATATTAGGATTCCTAAATTCTTTCATAATTGAAGCACATGTTTTAGCGGTTGAAAGGTTTTATTGTAAGTAAAAGATGCAGGTTCGATGACAAATCTGTATATTTTTAATATAAAGCTGCAATAAAAAGAAAGAGAAAATGAGGGGAAAAAATTTGGTTTAGGGTTAGCTTATGTTAGCAAGCTTATAATATAAGAGATTATCGGTTTTTAATTGTTTAAATTGTGCAATGAAAATTGATGGTGCTTAATTGTCGTATAAAATCTTTCCTATGAAAGTTGATGGAGCTTAACACTTTGTGGACATAATTTAAATCACAATTGGTCTGCTAGTGCATATTATATCAATTGATCATCGGTTAATATTAAATCTGCAATATTAAAAACAAAATAATGAATGTGATTAGTGACATGACTATGGTTGTGTTTGGTTGTATTGCAAAAAAAATTGATTTAGTAGAATTGAGTTTGATAATAACTTTCCAAATTACATGTGATAATAACTTTCCAAATCTCACATGATAATTATTCTCTAAATTTATGATCCGGTAGAAAAAAATCATTGATCAGGAAAGACATAAAAATATTTCGTGATGAATAATATAGTCAACAATAATTTTGATATGATATACTTTTAAAATTGATGGTACATATCAATTATTGCACATAATTTTAATTACAATTGGTATACTTGCCATAATGGTTGGAAATATTGTCTTGCATTGAAGGGTTGTGGGTTCGATTCCTAGTCAAGATAAAATTGTATTATTTTTTAATAAAAATTGCAAGATAAAATGGAGGGAAAACAGGGAAAACAAATTAGGGTTTAGAGTTTGCTTGTGTATACAAGCTTATAATATAAAAGATATCTGTCATTATACTCATTTATACAAATATTGGATAATAGCAAAGTGAAGATAATGGACAGATTTGCTCATTAATGTCGACATCTGCTTCGTCGAAGCTGATAAACCACTCAACAAAAACGCATATCCTCCGCCCACAACCGTTCTGTAACATCAGGGCCGGTCCCGAGTATTTGGAGGTCCTGTTTGAAAATTAAAAATGAATCTTTAATGAAAATATAATTTTTTTTAAAAAGTCATTTTCTATTTAAATCGTAAATAACATAAAAAATAGTCATCATAGTAAATAACATGTAAAACCAACATATTTTAATCAATAACATTAAAATACATTTTCAATCTAATATCATTATCAACTTTACATTTCCTTCGGAAAAAAAAAAACTTTCTTGTATTGTTGCTTCGTTTTTTACAATCAACCGCAAATAACTTATAAAATTAAAAGTGTGTCTATTAAATTATTTTTTTCTTGAGTAATAAAATATTTTTTGTAATAACAAAGTAATTAATTTTTTTTACATATATAAATTTTTTAATAAACCGATATAAACAATCGGAGGCCCCTAAATGTGAATAGAGGATTTTTTATTTTGTTTTCACATCCCGTATCCGGTCACTAGATCAGCTAATCGGATTCGAGGGTCAAGTATGATGTTAAATGGTTATAGCTCCCTCCTGGTTGCAATTGTAGAATCAATTGTGATTCTCCCCACCAAGTCGAGCATCAATCACCACTCAAGCAACTAACTATCGATTATTATTACTCTTAATTCTTTTAATTTTCTCATTTTCACATTATTATTATTATTATTATTATTATTAATATTATCACATTTTTAATTGAAGGATTTTTTATTTATTTATTTATTTATTTATTTTTTAATAAAATCATTCATATTTTCTCTTTTCTATTCCCATACATACTACAAAATTAGGGTGTGTTTGGCTGGCATACATACATGTGATGTTCTTATGTTATTACTGTGACACCGCACGGACCCTATCCAGCCCGATAACAGTAGCAGCAACAGCAACAGCAACGATGTGAGTGTGCTACGTTTCACTTCAATTGAGATTGATTCACTAAGGAGATGACGATGGCCGCTTCGGCTTTATCCTCAATCATGAACCAACCTCACATTAAGCTTCATTCTCCATCTTGTTTCACTACTCTCAGATTCTTCAAACATATTAACAAACCACTCTCCTCAACTTCATCACCACGCCCTCTTCATCTCATCACCGCTTCTAGAACCTTCTCTATTTCCAACAAATCATCGGAACAACCCTCTCTTCGCCATTTCATCGCCAGAGCTTCTTTAACCGCTTCCCAACTTCAACCCCACCAGTGAGTTCTTATTGCAAATTCCTTTTTGCTTTTTCTTATTATTTATCACAATTTATTTTAACTTGTTTAATTTAAATGAAAGCGAAAACTTTTATTTTTCTTAATGGTGTGTTTTGATTCACTTATTTTTTTAACTTAAGTGACACTGTTTCGAAGGGCGTATGAAACAGTTTAGGATATGTTCATAACTTGATTTTAGCCTATTTGCTTAAGTTCTTCTGCTGCATAACTCAGAAAACAACTTATTACATATATGAAAACAATTTTGCTTTATTTTATTGGAATAACTTCTACATAGACACTTATATGGTAAATGTTTATGCTACAAGTGTTTAATGGTCCTGGCTTATTTTTGAGCTTGTGCGAAACAATTTATGCAAGTAAATAAGCTTTTATGTATTATTATAAGTTTTTCAAGACAAGTTATGAGAAAACAACTTATAAAGATACAATTTTTGTTAGTTAAAACTTATGAATTAACATAAAAGTTTATTTATTTGCATAAGCTATTTTCATAAGCTCAAAAATAAGTTAAATCCAAACAGGTAGTAATTAAGTTAGTTTTTGTTTTTTTTTTAGAATGGATTTTTTATTTTTTTTATATATATAAAGGATCCAAAATAGATAGTATAAGCACAAAGGAACTTAATTAAGTTGTTTATCCAAACAAGGGCTATGTCTTGTAATTTTTGGATATCTTTATTCATTACTTGTTCGAGAATGTTACAAGACCAAGTGATCAAAATTCAATCATTTTTTCTCTTAGGATTGATTAGTAATGAAAATATGAAATGTCTTCACGCATCACTCATTATTTAGGGTATGTTGGAATTGATTTATTTGAGTTTATTTACTGATATAAGCACTAGTGAGACTGTTTGGGAGAGCTTATAGAAACAACTTATAGCATATCCAATTATCTAGGAGAGCTTATATGACAATTGTTTGACTTTATTTTATCATTTGTTGTAGAAATAGCTTTAGACACAAGCACTTATATGACAAGTGCTTATGCTATAAGCACTTAATTAAGTTTTTTTTATTTAATTATGGCCTTAATCATTTGTTTTTTATTTGTGCGGATAGTGTTGTGGCGGATACTGAAGTTCCTTCAACTGGCAGAATATATCATGAGACCTATGGATGTCAAATGAACGTTAATGATATGGAGATTGTCCTGTCTATAATGAAAAATGCAGGCTATAATGAACTTGTGACTGCTCCCGAGAATGCAGAAATAATATTTATCAACACATGTGCCATAAGAGATAATGCAGAAATGAAAGTGTGGCAGAGGCTTAATTACTTTTGGTTTCTTAAGAGGAACTGGAAAGCCAATATTGCTAGTGGAAGGTCGCAATCCCTACGCCCTCCCAAAGTAGTTGTTTTGGGATGTATGGCTGAGAGGTTAAAGGAAAAGATACTTGATTCAGACAAAATGGTTGATGTAGTGTGCGGGCCTGATGCTTATAGGGATTTGCCAAGATTATTGGAAGAGGTTGAGTATGGCCAGAAAGGGATTAACACTCTTCTTTCACTTGAGGAGACTTATGCTGATATTAATCCAGTTCGGATCTCCCAGAATTCAATTAGCGCCTTTGTTTCAATTATGAGGGGCTGCAACAATATGTGTTCATTTTGTATTGTACCTTTCACTAGAGGCAGAGAGCGATCACGTCCTGTTGATTCCATTGTGAGAGAGGTGGGAGAGCTTTGGAAAGAGGGTGTGAAAGAAGTAACACTTCTTGGCCAGAATGTGAACAGCTACAATGATGCATCTGTGATTGAAAAAGAGGCTGAACCAGGGTCCAATTGGAAACTTAGTGAAGGATTTTCCAGTATATCGAAGGTCAGAACCACAGGCTTAAGGTTTGCTGATCTATTGGATCGACTCTCAATAGAATTTCCTGAGATGCGTTTCAGATTCACGTCTCCACACCCTAAAGATTTTCCAGATGAACTTCTTTATCTTATGCGTGAAAGGAATAATATATGCAAATTGATACATTTACCCGCACAATCAGGAAGTAGCACAATGCTTGAGAGAATGAGGCGAGGATATACTCGAGAGGCTTACATGAGTCTTGTGCAAAAAATTCGAAGTATTATTCCAGATGTGGCCCTAAGCAGTGATTTTATTTCCGGTAATATCTTTTTTAAGTATCTTTCTCCTTGTTTTTATATTTTCACCATTCATTAATTTGACCTTCTACAAGTGGGGAGCGTTAATTTCAACTGATGAGTCGACTTATCACATTTACTCGGTGTTTGGTTGGAGGGGAGGGAGAACGAGGATGCAAAAATCTATTCCCACCACTCCTCTCCCCTATATGGGGAATTTGAAAAGGAGAGAAAATGACTAAAAATATTTGTGGACTGTACTGACTAAACTGTCCTTAAAATTGTTTGAAATTCAAAATTAAAACCGTTCTTATATTTGGTATTCCTAACAATTATATTTTTTTTGAACAAGCCAAAATGAGATATATTACTAAAGCTGCTTCAGCTCTCTGGCTTTACTTCTATGCCATGCAATGCAAGTCTCAATTCTAGAACTTCCTGTAGCCAATTTAACTTAAGTCATATCAATCATGGTTTTGGAACTCTTATAAGGGTATTATATTAGATTTTTTTTTCTCTCCCTTCTCCTTATAAATGAATCAAGGGGAGTGAGTTCATTTTCCCTCTTGACACAGAGATAAAACTTCATTAATGTTTCACTTTCTTAGACCTCCCATGTTTCACTTTCTTAGACCTCTTCAATGTTCCACTCCCCAAGTATTTTAGATTCTCTATATAGCAAGTAGAACAAGTTTAATGTACCTTTGGAAGCAGTGTTAGCTTAATTACTCCCTTATAAATTGCATCTGTCATTTATTATAAGCAAGCATACTGCTGGGGGCTAAGCAACTCAAAGCACATTCAGAAAAATTGTCTTTCTATTTTTCAAATGGCATCAAAGCTTCTAATCTAGGGGACTCTACTTCCGCTAACAACTTTATCAAATCACCTGACTATGCACCTTGTGCTGTCAGACTTCGTTTGAAGTTGATTGGGCGTCCACTGCTGTAGAGACCTTTCAATTTTCACCACTGCCACAATTTTTTGGAGTTGACCATGGTATTTCAGGCCTTGTTTGGATCACTAGCCTCCATTGAATCTTATTTAGGGGTTGGTTTCTTTGTTTGACCTCTTTTCTTTAGCATCTATATGTCCCTTCTTAGAGCTGTTTGTTCATCCCTTTGTCCTGTCAAATTTTCCCCAGTATTGAAAGGTGAGGAGATAGAAAGGATGAGAGTTTTTCTCAACAATATGGAACAACCATCAGTTACTTAGTTGTACTACGAATATTCAAGTATGTTTTCACCTTTATTTGGATTTAAATGTTTCAAGAAATCCCTTCTATCATTCTTTGGATTTTAGATTCGGGAGCCCCAGACCATATGATGCCTTGTTCTAAATACTTCTCCACTTACTGCCCTAATCCCAACAATAAGAAAATAGCTACTTTAGATGGCACTTGTAACTTCGGCTGGAATTGGTATATTCATTCAGATTAATCTTTCCATAACCTTTCAAAATGTCCTTCATGTCCCAAAATTCTCCACTAACCTTGTTCCTATACACACACTCACGCACGGTGATTTTTCACATTGATTATTGTGAATTTCAAGACAAGGATTCAGGGGGACAATTCGTCGCGTTAGAGAAGGGCCCTTTATTATCTTGAGGAACCAAATTTGTCCACAACCCCAAAAAAAAACCCTTTCTCACTCATTTGTGTCAGAGTCAGTACTCTCGTAAAGAAAAATTATGCTTTTGCATTGTCAGTTAGGACATTCTTCTTTTGGAGTCATCAGAGCTATGTTTTCATCATTGTATTATGGGTTTAATATTGAGAGTTTTCATTGTTAAGTATGCGAAATTGCAACACACAAGTGTACATCTTTCCAGTTAAGTGATAAAAGATGCACAATTCCTTTTTATCTTGCTCATATTGATGTTTGAGGTCCATCTTCTATTCCGAATGTTTCTTGGGCTCGGTGGTTTGTAACCTTTATAAATGACCATACTCGGGTTTCTTGGATTTTTCTACCGAAGCATAAATCTGAAGTGGTTACTATCTTCTGAAATTTCTGCTTAATGATTAAAAATCATTTTAGTGTGAGCATCTAAAGACTTCAGTCAGATAATGGCAAGGAGTACTTCAATCATGTTATTACTTCGGTTTGTCAGAAAAAGGGAATTATGCACGAGTCTTGTGTCGAAACACCACAACAAAATGGGATCACAAAAGAGAAAATGGGCATATTTTAGATCAAACAGGGGTATTGTTGTTCCAAAAGAATGTCTATCGTCGGGCCTAGAGTATAGATGATGGTAGATTCTTGTTGTACATGATTTGGATATGTATGGAGAGAAAGCTTGTGAAGCACTGGTAAAGTGAGTAGACTAGACAAGGGATAGTCCAATAGGAAGAGGCAAACCAAGGAAATAGGTCAAACTATTAAGAGAAGTTTAGATGTAAGTGTTTATCATTGAGCCTATTACATATCAGAACCTTATGGTATGGACTGATCCATAAAGTCAACTTCGCCTAGTAGGAAAAATCTTGGTGGTTTACACATTTTCAATGACCATCTGGCATATATCTCTTCTACAGGTGTAAAATTTGCACTCCTGAATTTATTAGGAACATTTTAAATAATTTTCCATAAAAAGTCAGAGGTTCTTTTGTTGTTAAAAGAGGTTTGGGAGGGATTGATAAAATCTTTATTGGCTTCATCAAGTTTTTTATTAGTATTATTGAAGAGTAGCATAATAATGTTGATATTCCAATGCCATATGAACCGGCATGTTTATTTTGTTAGAAGTACCAAAGGTATATAAGCTCATCGACAATTTAGATATATCTTCAACCTTGTTTTTATTTCCCACACGAATATTTTACTGTATAAGCAATTACCTCTGATTGCGGTCTTTTAATATTTGCAAATTGCAATTCTAACAGGATTTTGTGGAGAAACAGAGGAGGACCATTCTGACACGTTGACTCTTGTAAAAGAAGTCGGTTATGATATGGCATACATGTTTGCTTATAGCATGAGGGAGAAAACTCATGCGCACAGAAACTATGAGGATGATGTTCCCGAGGAAACTAAGCAGAGGAGGCTAACTGAACTTATTGAGACTTTCCGTGAGAGCACAGGAAAGTGTTACGACGAGCAGGTTGGAACTACACAGCTTGTATTAGTTGAAGGACCGAACAAAAGAGCTCCAGATACTGAGCTCATAGGCAAGAGTGACAAGGGCCATCGGGTAATATTTGTCAATCTACCAATCTCAGACAGGGAAGATGTTAATACAAAGAGAAATCCTGTGGTTGGTGATTATGTTGAAGTTCAGATAACAAAATCATCAAGGGCATCACTCTTCGGTGAAGCACTTGCTATTACTAAATTGAGTTCATTTTACAATAATCTGGAAAGAGAAGCTGTTGCATGCAGCATGTAAAAGTAAAATCTTGCTGCATAAACAGTTTGTTGTCGCAATTTTTGGATATAGTCATTGTAAATCGCTTATTCCTCTGTTGTTGACTAAACCGGAGTTTATGGGAAAAACACTGCAACTACGCAAGGGAGTGAGATTTTGCATTTACCCGCGAAAATGGTTCCAGTGTACCACCGAGAACCCTATTGACAACCCGCAATGCAACATCAAAATCAAATAGCCGGGAGGATTACTGATGTTTGTCTTTAAACATTGGTTGATATAATATAAGTGGGATTTGATGAAGCTCACAGAAAAGATTTAATGTGGCCTTTGAACTAAACTATCATATTAAGTTATTGTTTAAATACAACATCAAAGTTCTTAGGAGTCTAATGTTATCATTCAATAAACTATAATATTGAGTAGTAGTTTTCTATTAGTTTTTGGATCTTACTAGCATGTACTAATATTTAGACACTTATTAAGCCATCAGTTTTTGAATACACCACTTTTTATATTTGGTTATTTAACAAGTGTCTATGTTTACATTGAGAAATTCTCATTGGAAGGTGTATAATGCATTAATCTGTGATCTATATGGCATATTGGCATGCATGATATCAGTGACAGCATGCACTCACGAGTCACGACCATGATGATTCAATTAGGAGAGGGATTATGGTCCTTACTGTACTAGTAGTAGCATGCATTGAAATTTTCAAACAGCATATTGGTCCTCTCCTAGCCCTAGTGTAGGTCTCTCCCTCCCTCCCTCTTTTTGATTCACATGCAAAAATAAAACACTTAATTATTAAGTTCACAAAGTTTGAGTCAAAAGTGTTTCAAAAGAACATAACAGAGTGCAAAAACAGAGAAGGGTGGTGAAGACTGTGTAGTAGTGAGTCAGTAAAGATGGATGCAGACTAGACGAAAGCACTAATAATAATAATAATGATAATGGGAAAAAAGTTATGAAAGATGGAAAAGACGTAAACAAAGTTCAGAACCGTTTCTTCTTCATTGGGCCACAAGGTTTATCTCACGTGCATGCACACTAACTATCATGATAGATTGATAGTAAAGTAGAGAAGAGACACACCTTTCTTGTGAATTTTAACAAATTACACTAACAAAGACAATCAAACTAAATGGTTCAACCAATACTAATATAACAATCTAGTAAGTTTAAGTAAATTCAATCAAGTCAAACTAATAATAATAAGATAAAGAGTAAAGATTGACGGATACACCAAAATTGTTTATTCAATCGGCTTAAAATTGACTGATATATGGATGAGAGAGCAGCTCTCTGATTAATTATCAATGAGTCTTTATAAGAGATATAAGAGTTACAAGACGGCTTGTGCATGAAACAACCTCTGGCTTAGGAAAACACATTGCCAAGGGCGCCTTGCGTTCCAAATGATGCGCCTCACATTTGAGACGGTGGAAAAGTCATTTCTTTTAACTTATAATTTTAAGGCGCACACAACACTATTCTTTGTGATTAATTCATTTCATATTCCTTTGCCGGTTGTATTCATTCCACACATCCCTGGTTTGAATCAGCTCATAGAATCTAATTTCAAGGAAAAGAAGAAATCATACAGAAAAAAGGAAAAGAGAGAAAAAAGCAAACAGATGGGAAGAACTATAAACAATAGGTGGCAATGACATGAGTGAAATTGGACAAGATGCATGCGGGTTATGTCTGTCTAAATGAGTCTTATCTCATCTCATATCTACAATACTCTCTCCTTCTCTAATTATAACTTTCATTTGAAAAAAAGTTGCATCCTTAAATATAAACCTATATGCAAGTTACTATGTATACACTTTTTTTACAACAAACATACACCTTACTAGCTAATTAATACTATTTGTTTTTAATTGATTAAACTCACATGTTTTAAGTGTGGCGAAGTAAAAAAATTAGAGTTCAAACTCCAACCTCTATAATACTATTACTAATTTATCTTATGATAAATAAAAAGTTAATTTCGTATTCATATTACCAATCATAATTTAGAAAGAAATTCACTTGTACCAAAAAAATAATAATTAGAAAGACATTCACACAAAATTCACACATTTAATTAACTAATTTTTCTCATTATATATAAATGTGGTAAAAAAAACAATATACTTATTATGATTAGAGATGGAGAATATAACGGTAGCATGTGTGCCAAGCATGGGCATAGGCATAGGCTCAATTGATATTTTTAATCATTATTAACTTATAATTATTTATTTCAATTAAAATTTGAGATTATATTTAAATTTAATTTTAATTAAAAATATAAAATTATATATATATATATATATATATATATATATATATATATATATATATATATATATATATATATATATATATATATATATATAGAGTCAGGATCCGTTGACACCAACTAGTTTGACACCAAATGTTACACCTCTCAATAACGTTTTAACCGATATAAATTTTATAAAATCCACCGTTGGATTGAAAGTTTACATCATATAGATCATTTGTGTAAAATTTCAAATAAATCCAAAATCATTTGATATGTTATTGAGATACATCAAAATTAACGGTTTTTGTATTTTTTTAAATGCCGTTAATCTTTATGTGTCTCAATAGCATATCAAATGATTTTGGATTTGTCTGAAATTTTACACAAATGATCTATATGATGTAAACTTTCAATCCAACGGTGGATTTTATAAAATTTATATCGGTTAAAACGTTATTGAGAGGTGTAACATTTGGTGTCAAACTAGTTGGTGTCAACGGATCCTGACTCATATATATATATTGGTTACAATTATTTATATATATTCTAATTGACAGTGGATGTATATTGGCGTTGAATTGCCATGACAAATAATCATATGTAGTAAAAAACAATTCATCTATTATTTTTATTTAATACCATTCCTAAAAAATATTGTCATAAGTTTGACCATATCATTTATAGTATAAAATAATTCATGAAAATAATGTAAAGAATTTGGCCAATATTCAATTTGCAAATTTCGTAATTATTTTACATATAAATATTTTCTAACATACTAGTTTTTGTATACATTTTAATTATTTTTTTCAAATATGAATATAAACACAATTGAAAATATCGAGATACTCACTTTTATTTATATGGTATATAAAGTCTAGTCATAAAAAAGAAAATATAGTACTATATGCTTATAAAGTGGATATGGATCTCCAAAGAGAAGTTTCTTCCTAACTATATATTCCTTTCAGAGTACATTTTCTTCTCATCTGAATCTCTTCTATTCTTCTCTTCTCTCATCTCATTCCCAAACAAACAGAAACTATATATGATGATAGATGAATCAACATCAAGTACAATAAAATAGGTATCTAGCTATTATTTTCTTGACCAAAAAAATAAAAGGTATCTATAGCTATTAGTAGCTAGAACCTTTTTCAGAATCATATATATATATTTATGTATCTTCAAATTGTGTGCTAGTTAGAGATATTGAAAAAATGGAATGGTTTATAGGTGTATGTGTGAGCATAATTGTATTGTTAATAAGTTCTTGGTGGTTTGTGATGAAGAAGAAGAAGAAGAAGGAGAAAAATGGAAATAAAATACCAAAAGGAAATTCAGGTTGGCCTTTACTTGGAGAGACACTTGAGTTCATTGCTTCTGGCTATTCTTCTCGACCTGTCATCTTCATGGAAAATCGCAAGTCTATGTAAGCCTTAAAAAAATTCTTAATTATCCCTATTTTTAGTATTTTTTTTCTATAGACGGAAATGGTAAATATTGTTTGAAAACTCGCGCACATAAATAAAAGATTTTGAATTTGAAATTGGGTAATTATAGAAAATATTATTAAGTCTAATAATATCGGCATTGTGATTTGAATCTGAAGTAATATTGTTGAATTTCATCCCTTACCACGCATTGATGATATTATATGATTTTGATTTATGCTTCTTAATTGTAGTATTGCTATTTTTTTTTATTTTTTTTTTGCATATACTCATATCCTTTTCATAGTTTCTCCACGAGGCCAACTACATGCATATGCTCACCAAACATTCCATCCAACATTTTTCCTTTTAAGATATTGTTGTTGGAGTTTTACATCATTGAGGAAACTGAGTTGTCAAAAGTGAAATGTGAATCTTAATTTATTTGGAACAATATTTTACACATTAATTCTCTCTCACATACACATTAATTTCACAGCTGCGACATTTTTTTCAAGCAAATACTTCTAGAAATTTAGTTATTACCAAAGTAAACCACTAGGTTTTGTCTAACGGTGAAGGATTTGGGTAGTACGCTATAGGTTCTGGGTTCGATCCTCAGTTCATTGTAAACAAAAAAAATTACAAAAGTAGTCATGCTAACTAGTGTTTCAGAATACAATAAGAAAACTGAAAAGATAAATTTTGTTTTGAAAAGAACATTTTCTATATTTGAAAAAAATGAATTACGCATGTACCAAAGAAATAAACGAATTACACAATTTTTAAAATCATTTTATTATATTAACTTTCTTACTTAATTAATTAGTAATCCAAAAACACTACTTAGCATTTTCCATACAAAATGAGCATTTAGAGACTCCCTTAATTTATTAATTTTAATCATGCATGCACACACACTTTTTATATTTAAACCCCTTCACCATATATTTTTCCTAAGATTAAGATTTCACTAATGTTATGTCACATGAGAGATCTCTTTCCAGCTAAGATAGATTGCCCCTTGGACTGTGTGGAAGCACAAAATATATAGCATCCATGTGATTTCATCACTTCCATCATAAAACAACTAGCTAGATTTTCATATTATATATATTATTATATTACGTACTATATTCCCTTTCATTCAATAAAAAAATGAAACTTGATTTTATATTCTTTTCTAAATGTAAATGCAGTTATGGGAATGTGTTTAAGACAAATATTTTGGGAAGCAATGTGATAATTTCAACAGATCCAGAAGTAAACAAGGTTATTCTGCAGAATCAAAGAAATATATTTGTCCCTGCTTATCCAAAATCAATTAGAGAATTAATGGGAGAACACTCAATACTTCAATTGAATGGTAACATGCATAAGAAACTTCATTCACTCATTGCAGTGTTTCTTAAATCTCCACAATTTAAAGCTCAAATCACCAAAGATATTCAACATTCTGTCAAACAATGCTTAGCTTCTTGGACCAACAATACAATATACTTTCAAGATGAAGTCAAAAAGGTCCCTCTCTCTTTTTATATACTTTTACTTAAACGTTATTTGTGTCTCAAATTAACAGACTCAGTAACTTGTTAACCAAGTTACCTAAGTTGACCGTAGTCAAATTGTTTAACAACTAGTTAATTTGAAGTAGTTATGTTAGTTTCAGTTAGTTAAATTACTTTTCCCGCCAATCAATGAATAATGATTCACATTGTTAGTTTCACAATCTATTTTCTCATTGGTTTTTTCTTTTATATACAATCTCCTAATTATCTTCTCTTTTTATGCAGATTACATTTACTATTTTGATTAAAGTTTTGATGAGCATTGGTCCTGGTGAAGATTTGGATTTGTTGAAAAGAGAATTTGGAGAATACATCAAAGGCTTGATTTGCTTACCCATCAAGTTTCCAGGAACAACATTATACAAATCCTTGAAGGTCCCACAAACTAAATATATAATTTGTGTGTGTGTGTGTATTATTTATGTTTATTTTTTGATTGATAGAAATATCCTCAATTAGTTAGTGTTAAGAGTCCCACATCGGTTTCCAGATGACCTGGATATATGTTAATAAAGTAGAGGCAATCCTAACCTTACAAGCCGTTTTTGTAGGGTTGAATTAAACCCAACTTCAAATTCTAAGATGGCATCAGAGCCTCCTCCACGATCTATTGGGTCACATGTTATCATGTTTCTGATCGGGTGACCCACTATTTATATCCTCGCACCAAGTCCAATAGTGCTAGGCCGCCCAACTACAAATTTTAAGAGTTAGTTTGTGATTAAAGTGTTTAATTATGTGTGCATACATATGTGCAGGCTAAGGAAAGGATGATGAAGATGGTGAGAAGGATAGTAGAGGACAGAATGAAGCTAATTATAGATAATAATGCAGACCGTTGTGCAGTGAATGATGTGGTGGATGCACTGTTAAGGGATAAGAGTGAGTTATACAACTCTAGCTCAAGTTCAAGCCTAATGGTGGAAATGATTAGCCAAAACATCATAGAGTTTATGATCCCAGGAGAAGAAACCCTTCCTACAGCCATGACATTAGCCCTCAAATTTCTCTCTGACTCTCCTCTCGCTCTATCGAAACTTATGGTATGTTCATAACTTAATCATGTTATGTATTATTTCAAATTATTGATTTTTTTTTAACTTTATCTGGTTTTTTCGACCGATTGTTATTAGGAGGAAAACATGGAATTGAAGAAGCAGAAGACTAATTGCTCAAATGAGTATACATGGACTGATTACATGTCACTGACATTTACTCAAAATGTGAGTCTCCAATGTTAGCTTTCATATATATACAAAATCAGTTGTTAATATAACTTATGTTTCCTTTTACAAAAATGTAATTAGCATTATGTTCATTGATTTCTATTTCATCTTCTTTATAAAAGGTCATCAGTGAAACTCTTAGAATGGCCAATATAGTCAATGGCATTTGGAGAAAAGCAGTCAAAGACGTCGAAATTAAAGGTAGCTTAGTTCACAAGGAAGAGGTAGTTGTATGTATTTTGGTCTTGATGCATAAAAACTAAATACTAATGCAGTTAAACTTTTCTGCATATGAATGTAGGGTACCTAATTCCAAAAGACTGGTGTGTTATGGCATCTCTTACCTCAGTTCACATGGACGAAAAGAACTACGAAAATCCCTTTAAGTTTGATCCATGGAGATGGGAGGTAATTAATCTTCTAGAGCTATATAAGGATCTCATAATTACATAAGCAATTTTATATACTATGTTCTATGCTTGCAGAAAATTGGAGTGGTGGCTAGTAACAATTGTTTTACCCCATTTGGGAGTGGACATAGACTATGCCCTGGATTAGAACTTTCTAGGCTAGAACTTTCTATTTTCCTTCACCATCTTGTTACTACATACAGGTAATATAATAGCTACACAATAACTTTTATTTTGCTTCATAATGTTACAAGATTTTAACATGTGACTGGTTTCTACAATGCAGATGGATGGCTGAGAGGGATGAAATAATATACTTTCCAACTGTTAAGATGAAGAAAAAGCTCCCAATTAGAGTGCAACCCATTAACACCTCATTGGATTAGGCCACCAAGAAAATCTTCTATTGTATATAAAGAGATTTATATTTATTTATATTATACTCTCTCCGGTCTCATTGGTCTCATATATAAGCAACAATTCAGTTTTTAGGCTCATTGTATAGACTAAATTTATCAGTTATTCAATGAACCTGAAAATGAATCGAGGCTTATATGAGACCAGAGAGAGTATGTTTATTTCAACCTAGAGGAGTAACTTTATAGTCGACAGAACAATAAGGTTACCTTTCCAGAAAAAAGTGTTTTGTACTATATATTGTATTGGCACTTGCATAACATCAATATTCAAAGAATAAAGGTGCTTTTGGACCCTATTACAATATTTTTTTAAAAATTGCAAGTGGAGATGATTGAAGCTGACTCTTAGATCTTGTGTTTATACATTACCTTATTTGTTTGATTCCAATGCAACTTTTTGTGGTGGGTACTACTAGGTATGTTCTCCATGTGGGTTTTGCAGTACTCTTGGCCCATGCCATGACACAAACTTGTGTTTCACAACCTCTTCTACTTGCCTTGTGGAACACATTTGTTCTCCATGTGGTGTTTGTTTTGGTGTTTATTCTTGGTGTTCTGCATATATACGGCACATCTGTTACGTAGTTCCTTTTTTTATCAGTCTCTATTCGTCTTGTGCAGAAATCTGGTTAATAATATATTCTCGGTGTTCTGCATAATCAAATTGAGGGCCATGTAAATCTTCCTAGATGGATGAGGCTAATCCTTAACTATTTCATGGTCATAAACATAAAAAGGTTGACCCGTTTTCACTAAATAATGAACAATTGAACAGTCATAATTTCTATTATAATGCATCACTCATTCAAAGAATGTGAGCATTTGGACCACAATCATCATGTAAGAAAGCTGAACCAAAAGTTACAATTATATATCTTATATCAATAATGTCATAAATGTGTAAGTTTGAGACTTGAGTGTTTCCAATATCACAATTATATATCTTATATTGAAGAAAGTACCACATTTATAAAGCACTGTCTCATGTATTGGATACTATGCAACTGGTATACTAGTATTGTTTAAGAATGGTTGCAAATTGATTCTTTCCAAGATTTTATTTCTTAATTGAATTAGAGTTAGAGCCAGAGACTGCTAAATTTGAATAATTTTCTATTAGCTAAGCATAGTTTTAAAACAATCTAATGAGATGGAACTTCTTAAAAAGTGTGTGTGAATTCTATTTTTTCATGATTTTGTCAAGCAATATACCATGCCTATGAAGGTTGTGAATACATACAACATAAATGGTCTCCATACCAAGTGGAATAGGAATTTCATATTCCACCATCCCTAAATGTAGGGAATGGGAATTTCATATTCTGCTGACACGAAATTATTATGTGGTCACTTGTGCTAGATTTTTTTATAAAATTAAATTATTTAATAGATAACAAATATATAATATTCCACCTATCATTCTCGCAAAAATCATGGGTACGAAGAATACAATTAATAAAAGAAAAGTGTAATAAAATTTAATTTAACTTTATATGTGTGCGTGCGTGCATGTGTATGCATGCGGACATGCGTGCGTGTTACTTATAAAAATAACAGGGGCGCCAACTTCATACTTCGCATAGGGAACTCAAAATCTCAGGGACAAAAACCGCAAGGTTGCATAACTCAATTAAATGCACAACAACCGCAAGGTTTGCAATGCCGAGAAGCCAATATAGGTTATAGTAATAGAAACCAAATCCGGCCAATAGATTTCCAGGTGCATGATCTCCGAGGGTTGCATAACCAAAGGGGGAGATTACAACATAAAATTGAAACCTGAAATTCCAATCTAAAATTGATTACAATCAAACAGTTTTCAATTTAAATCAGACGATCCTACAATCGATCCAATAGCAGCAAGTATGGAAATCTCACATCCATTGAGCATCTGATGTCCTACCCATCTTCTAGTCCATTTCCGAATTTTTTTCTCTCATAGGTACATTGTAATTGGGAAATAAACAGCCAAGGGCCAGAACCCGAAAGCTCCTAATATTCCAATTATATATGTGAAAGATGGTAATGTCATGGTCATGCAGGTTGTGAATACAACATAGCTGGTCCTCCATAATGGACGAAATACCGGCAGTCCATACTCTGTAAAAACTTCACTACGAGACCACCTATGTGCAGCCCAATTCTTGACAAACGTGGGAAAACACCTAACACAATATAATATAAAGGTTACATTAGATTTACTACTTTTTTTTTGTTACTTTAAATTATCTAACAAGGGCTTCGTAGCGTAGTAAGATACAGTTAATACCTGGTATGCCCCAATCAAATGCACAACAACCGCGAGGTTGGCAATGTCGACAAGCCAATATAGGTGGTTATAGTAATAGGAACCAAACCCGATCAGTAGGTTTTCAGGTACATAATCTCCAAAGTTTGCATAACCTATGCTTCCACACAATAGATAAAATGTTGCAATACTCACAATGCTCACCATAATTGCCCTTTTCATTGTATTTTGCTCGGCATGAGATTTTACGGTGTCCTGTGCAACAGCGCAAACATGCATTATCCTATGAAATAATTTGTATAATTTCTGTAAGAAGATATAATGGAGAAGGAATATGCAAACTTGAATTTCAATTAGTATAATGGAGAAAGAGTATGCACAAGCTATTGCCCCTAAAGCTTATAATCTCTTCCATATTTTCTGAGTGTGAGTGATTTGGTCGGTGCTAATTCTCATTAAGCTTCCTTTAAGAGTTCCATTTTCTGCTAGGTGAAAAATTAGAGTGCGATGTTGCATGAATTTTTTTTTTTTGTGTTGTGTACCTGCTTTGGCTATGCCTAGACCAAGTCCAATTCCAAAATAAACGAGGGACATTATAGATTGATAGTTGCAATTATGGATAGCTCCGATACTTGATTTAAATTTGAGAATGAGAAAGTAACAATTCGACCAATCCAAATAATTCCACGGATATTCAGATATTGAAATAGGCCACAAACAAAATCATTAGAATCGGTCTAAACTCTAAAGATCCACTCAAGTTGCGCCATTGCCCATATCACCTGAGCCTATCACAACAGTGATATATGAGCAGTTGCTGCCCAAAATGTTCCTGCAATGCAACAATTGTTTTAGAATTCAGCAAAAAGGTGAATTTAAATAAACTTGTTTTATTCGGTCAAAATTGTTTTGGTTGAAATTAAAGAAACTTAAATGATAGATATACTAATATTCCATTTGTCCCATATTATGGAAACATTATCGCAAAAACTACGGGTATTAAGAATACAATTAATAAACAAAAAGTGTAAGAAAATTTAATTTAGCTTTATATATGTGTGCGCGAATGTGTATGCATGCGTACATGCATGCGCACATGCGTGCGTGTTACTTATAAAAATAACAGGACACCAACTTCATACTTCGTATAGGACATTCAAAACTTCAGTGACGTCCTTGTTTAGAATACAACTTCAGGTGAAATAATTATACTGTAGTTTTGATTTGGTGTGATGTTTTCAATATTAATGTAATATATTTAACTTTTCTTCCATAACATTTTATTTCACTTGAGGTTGTATTAAAACAATTAATGTGTAGTTTCTCAAAAAAATTCAGTTATTTGATAGATAGTAATACATAGTATATAATGCTTCCTTCGTCCCTTATAATAGAAACATTCTCGCAAAAACCACAAGAATTAAGAAATGTTGTTGAAGTAATAAACAAGGTTGCCCATGAAATTTAGTGCCATATATGAAGTATGAAATTAGTGCTCAATTATTTTCACAAGTAACATGTACGTGCACACATATGTTAAATTAATTTATTTATTTTTTTCGGTGCCGGGTTTTGAATCGAGTTTCTCTAGGTTGTGGAACAAGTCCTCAACCAAGTGACCTCTCGGGAGACAGACTATGTTAAATTAAATTTTACTACACGTTGTTTTGTTATTTACCCAATATAGACTTGACCGCATTAGTGTATGTGTAATTTCTTTGTCCAGTAACAAAGTTACCTCTCCTATAACAATTTCAAAGAGAAGCATGACAGAACCAATATAGAATTCCATCATATTTTAAGATATTGTTATATTTTAGACAAATTTGAAGATATTGTCACCATAATTTTGAGTTCTTTTTATATGATGATGATGATCTAAGACTTTTTTTTTGTTGAAACTATGATGCACCAAATATCATTATTTCCTTAAACTAAGCCAACCTTTTTATAAATGGGATGAGATAGACTAAGGGTTAAAGGAGTTGAGGTCCAGAGTTTAAGCTGTGACTTGTGACAAAATATAAAAAACTAACCTAAAAATGTACTAACAATTTGTTATTAAAAAATAAAAAGTCAACCTTTTCTAAATATCCTCTGCTAAGTTATCATGAGCTGACATTACTTCCATTTCTCTGATCTCTCTTTATTTTTCTCTCCTTCATCTTTCTCTCTTTTACTCTCCAACAATTAAAACAGTTATGGAATATTGGGTTATAGGTGTGGGAATAATTGTGTTGTTAATGAGTTGGTGGTGGATTGTGAAGAAAGAGAGTAATATTAAAGTGAGAAAGGGAATTAAAATACCAAAAGGGAACGCAGGTTGGCCTTTAGTTGGAGAGACTCTTGAGTTCATTGCTTCTGGCTATTCTTCTCACCCTGTCACCTTCTTTGAAAACCGCAAGTCTATGTAAGTTTTCATTTTACTATCATTTATCTATAACCCAATTATTAGGCTTATTTCATGTTTAGTCTTTGACATTTATTTTAAGTTGATTTTGGTCTCTAAAAAATTTCAATTTAGTCTCTTATGCTAGTAAAGTTGGGGTCAGTTTGTCATTTTGTTAAGTCTTAACTTAAGGTCGTGTAAAATGGAGTATGTGACAAGTGTTCCTAAACCTATATATACATAGAAGCAACATTAAATTATACAAGTTTACTATTTACCCCAAGGTTGACTTGTGGTATAGCCTTGTGACTTTGGAGTTTGTCTTTTCTCTAGATCTTAAGTTTGAATTTTCTGTGTCATATACTGGTTCAGTCTATACACAGCTTTAATTTGTTTTGATTTCAATTGGACGGTAAAATTAGTCCTCCAAATTAGTCGGTCCATAAGTCGGATACCAAGTTTCTTTCATACTGATGGAGTATTTTGTTATAAATTTATAAAAATGTGCTGCAGTTATGGGAATGTGTTTAAGTCAAATATTCTAGGAAGCAATATAATAGTGTCAACAGACTCAGAGGTGAACAAGGTAATTCTGCAGAATCAAGGGAACACATTTGTCCCTGCTTATCCAAAATCAATCAGAGAACTAATGGGAGAACACTCTATACTTGAATTGAATGGAAACATGCATAAGAAATTACATTCCCTCATTTTAGTGTTTCTTAAATCCCCACAATTTAAAGCTCAAATCACCAGAGATATTGAACAAACTGTCAAACAATGCTTAGCATCTTGGACTCACAAAACAATTTATGTTCAAGATGAAGTCAAAAAGGTCTATCTCTTTTTAATTTATCTTTTTCTCGCAATATTATTTTCTCAATAAATTAATAGTTTAAATATGTTTTTAGTCTCAAAAGTATATATTATTTTTTGCTTTTAGTCTTGTAAAATACTCTCCCGGGTCCTTTTTAAAAACAACTCACTTTTTAGATTCATTAAATAACTTATATATCTGGTCTATAATATAGATCAAATACATTAATTATCTAATGAATCTAAAATGTCAATTGTTTTTTATAAAAAAACGGAGGTCGTATAATTTTACTTGTAAATATATCACATTTTGCTTTTGGTCTTTTGTGCAGACACTAAAACAAAACAGTAAAAATTAAAGGTAAAAATGTGTATATTTACAAGAACTAAAAAACAGGTTACATGACTAAAAGCATAAATTAATGATATATTTACAGGAATTAAAATCTATTGGCTTAAATGCAGTTTTACCCCCCCTATTTTGGAAAATGCGGAATTTTACCCCCCCTATTTTAAAATGCGGAATTTTACCCCCCCTATTTTATAATTTGTTGGATTTTGCCCCCCACTAAAATTTTGCACAAAATCTGCTTCTGAGCCTTAAGTTCAAAGCTTCGCACAGAACTCAATTTAGATCAATAATTCACCAAACTGGTACCGAAACGACCGCAATCGAGTTAGTTTTCCACAGAATCAAACTCCACTAAATTTGGAGTTACAGAGAGAGATTAATTACCGTTTTAGTGAAGGTCTGTTCAAATTAATTATCGTATGAAACTACTACTAGTATTTTCGTCATTCCTCTCACCCTGTAGCTCATTTTTTAATACTATTTACATGTATGGAAATCTAACGAAATTACCCTTGTTGGCATTTCAATTTCGTCGATTTTGGAGTTACGATGGGTTCGGTAGACGATGTTGAATTTTAAGATCACAAGTAGATTTCTGCAGAATTAGTAATTGGACACACCTTCACTAAAACGGTAATTAATCTCTCTCTGTAACTCCAAATTTAGTGGGGTTTAATTCTGTGGAAAGCTAACTCGATTACGGTCATTTCGATAGCCGTTTGGTGAATTATGGATCCAAATTGAGTTGTATGCGAAGCTTTGAAGTTGTGACTCGAAAGCAGATTTTTGCAAAATTTTGGGGGACATACCTTCACTAAAATGGTAATTAATCTCTCTTTGTAACTCCAAATTCAGTGGGGTTTGATTATGTGGAAAGATAACTCGATTACGGTCATTTCGGTATCCTTTTGGTGAATTATTGATCAAAATTGAGTTGTGTGCGAAACTTTAAAGTTGTGACTCGAAAGCAGAATTTTATGGGGGGCAAAATCCAAAAAATTATAAAACAGGGGGGGGTAAAAGTCCGCGTTTTAAAACAGGGGGGGTAAAATTCCGATTTAATCAAAACAGGGGGGGCAAAACTGCATTTAAGCCAAATCTATTTCAATTTAATTTGATTAATCTTTCTTTATATATAATATCTCCTAATTTTTTTTCCTTTTTGAATTTTTTAATATATGCATATACCAGATCACATTTACTATTTTGATTAAAGTTTTGATGAGTGTTGGCCCTGGTGAAGATCTGGAGTTGTTGAGAACAGATTTTGGAGAATTCATCAAAGGCTTGATATGTTTGCCCATCAGGTTTCCAGGAACAAGGCTATACAAATCCTTGAAGGTCCCACAAATTAAATATATCTGAATATATATTATTTATGAATATTAGGATCTCTTATTTAGTAAAAATATTTTAATTTTATTTCTTAAAATTTGTGTTAATTTTACTTGTTAACAAGAAAAGAGAATCTTAAAGTGAAAAATTGTCTCGCATTTTTTAAAACAGCGGAAATGTCAAGAAAAGTGCACTTGTTAGCTTTAAATTAATTAGTTATTTTGTGATTAATTAAAGTGTGTAATTATATATATGTGAATATATTGTATAGGCAAAGGAAAGGATGATGAAGATAGTGAGGAGGATAGTGGATCAGAGAAAGAAACTAATGATGAATAATAATGCAGAAGATCAGTGTATACTAGATGCACTCTTAAGGGATAATAAGGGTGAGTTATCTAGCTCAAACCCAAGCTCAAGCCTGGCATTGGAAAGGATTTGCCAAAACATCATAGTGATGATGATTCCAGGGGAAGAGACCCTTGCTACGGCCATGACCTTGGCCCTCAAATTCCTCTCTGACACCCCTCTTGTTCTAACCAAACTTATGGTGCGTTCATTTAAAATTAGCAGTGTCATATGCTAAGCAATGAAAATTTTGAAGTTAGTAACCTTGTAAATTAAATCACAACCAAACAATAACTTCATATATGGTTTGTCTGATTATTTTCATATTAGGAGGAGCACATGGAATTGAAGAAGCTGAAGGCAGCTGGTTGCTCAAATGATTATACATGGACTGACTACATGGCACTGCCATTTACTCAAAATGTGAGTAATGTCAGCTTTCATATACATAAAAAATCAGATGTTCCTCAATAAAAATGTAATTAGCATTTTGTTCCTTTCTAAAAGGTCATCAGTGAAACTCTTAGAATGGCCCATGTAGTCAATGGCATTTGGAGAAAAGCACTCAAAGATGTAGAAATTAAAGGTGGTTTAGTTATTCACAAGGAAGAGCCATTTATCTTTGGCCTTTGATGCATAAAAATTAAATACTAATGCAGTTCAACTTTTCTGCATATGAATGCAGGGTACCTAATTCCAAAGGGCTGGTGTGTTATGGCATCTCTTACTTCTGTTCACTTGGACGCAAACAACTATGAAAACCCTTTCAAGTTTGATCCATGGAGATGGGAGGTAACTAATCTTCTAGAGCTACATGTTTATATAAGGATCTCATAATTACAGTAGCAACTACATACACAATGTTCTATGCTTGCAGAAAATTGAAGCTGTGACTAGTAACAACTGTTTTACTCCATTTGGTGGTGGACAAAGATTATGCCCTGGGTTAGACCTTTCTAGGGTAGAGCTCTCTATTTTCCTTCACCATCTTGTTACTACACACAGGTAATACAATAGCTACACTATATTAAAAAATTCATCATGTTTCATGATTTTAACATGCGATTGGTTTATACTATGCAGATGGGTCGCTGAGAGGGATGAAATAATATACTTTCCAATAGTTAAGATGAAGAAAAAGCTCCCAATTAGAGTGCAACCCATTAACGCTTGATTGGATTAGACCATCAAGGGAAATGTTGTATTGTATATAGAGGGGAAATGTATTTATTTCAACCTAGAGGGGTAACTACATGTAAACAAAACAATAAGATTACCTTCCCAGAAAATAGTGATGTGTACTATATATTGTGTTAGATCTTGCGTAACATCAATATTCAGAGAATAAAGGTGCTTATATCTCTGTCTTTGAAAACCAATTGCTAGTAGTAGATATGATTAATACTAACTCTCAAAGATCCTATGTGTACTATGCTATGTCAAATGTCAATTATGTGTACTATACTATGTCAATTAGTATAGTTATAGTACAACTCTTGTATATGTATAGCTAGGACTAAGATAGTAAAGATGCTGAAGGACATGAATTATAGAATCTGCTGCTTGTGACATGTATAAAAAGGAGACAGATGATTATGAGATAACAAGAAAGAAAAAACACTAGAACGTACCGCCTTAAATCAGAGCAAAATTATACAAATTTGTTGCACAAACCAAAGTTGTCTAGGAGGAAGCCAAGCCCTCGCTAGCCTGAGGTAGATCAGTCCCTTCCTGTATATCTGAGATTTGAATGAAAATTAAAGCTAGGCTCATTTTGGAAAGGTACTATAACACATATATTGTAATGGTTTGATAGATAACCACTATAATTTGAGGGGAAATTTTACATATGTCTAGTTGTGGACTTGTGGTTCCGTTCTATAGCCGCTACATATAAGTGTCCAGCATAAACCTGAGTAGTGATTCATGAATTGAACAACTAATAATTTCTACTTATTCATCAATGCCATGTTTTCAGATGCTCTATTCTTTTAATATTTTAAGTAAGCATATATTCTAAAGGAGCACATTACAATATACAAGAGATGCATTAAGTTACTAAACAATTTCAATATTCTTTTATATTATTATGCAAATAAAACAAATCAATTATGATCATACTTTCTCCTGTCTTTGCAGTCACTGATCAACCGTTGGATTGAACCAACGGGACCATTGTTCTCTCAGCGCTATTGAATCAATCCAACTGCCAACCTTTGGCTAATGAGCAAGACAGAATCTGATCTTAATAATATACAAAAATGTCACAAAGTGGTTGATGCTTATCACTAGTCATCAACATCATCAACCTCAAATCTATCATCTTCATTCCCAACCTCTCCATGGTGATCAAAATATACACCAACTTGATTAAACAAAGACATCAAATGCAACAATTCTTCAATCGAAAGTTTCGAAGGCCTTTTATCATCAAACCCTCCCTCCCTAAGAACTCCGATTATCTTTTCCTTAAGCGAACAAAAATCATCTTGTTGTCTAATTAAGCCAGATGCATTGTTAAGTTCCAACAGCTCAAAAACTTTCCTCTTACTCTTAAACGTAGCACCAAGCGTCTTATTCTTGTTATTAAAACAAGTCCTAGTGAAAGCCCTCCACTGATGGAGATCAACTGTAGGAATTTTAGCTTTTGGTCGAATTATAACGACGGAGGAATCCACTTTAGGTGGCGGAAGAAAATCTCTTTTGCTAACATCCATAACAAACTCCACGTCAGCTAGAAGCTTAACATTAACGGCTAAACGGTTAAACTCAGAGTCACCGGGATTAGCAAGTAATCTTCGAGCAAACTCTTTCTGAAGTAGAAGAGTAGCGCTCCGAAACGGTGTCGTACCGTATAAAAGTTTAATCAAGAGTGGTGAAGATATACTGTATGGAATGTTGGCGACTACGAGATCGAACGGTGGGAACTCTGTTCTCAATGCATCTTTTGTTATCAACTGGAAAGAAAGAAAAAAAAGGAAGGTTAAATCATGCAAAATTTGTTCATATTGAAATTGGACATTGTAATATTCATTTTAGTCCTTGTTTTGAGGAATAAATCTCAATTCAAGAGCAAATCACCAATTCACCCCCTAAAATTATAGGAGTCATACATTTACACCCCTGAAATTTGCGAATATACTAAAAAGACATTGGACAATGCGGTCGTCCTTCTGTTAAATCTTGTAAGACTAGTTTGACAAAAATTGATATAATTCTAGGAACTAATTTACTAGCAAGTGATATAATTCAAGGACTAATTTGAAAGTAAATTAGATACAAGTTAGTAAAATGACTAAATTGCTTGACATAATTCAAAAATTGGAGTCTTTTTGCCTATTAGCAAATTTCATGACGTAAATGGCTACATCTACAATTTCAAGAGCCAAAATGGTGATTTACTATATATTTTGAGGGACTAAAATCAAATAAATTTTGCAAGGGTTAAAGTGTCAAAAGCAAAAATGTTATATTTGGAAGGACTAAATAAAAAATAAAATATTTTTATAGGGACTAAAACTAAAATTTAATATATTTGCCAAAATAATATACAACGGTGGCAAGTGACACTTGTTTATTTATCTTAGACATTTCATCGAACAGGTAAACTGCAATGAAAACAAAACGAAACTTACCCTTAGCTTGTTGCGGAGGCCGCGTTTGTGAGTACGATTTTCAAGAATGTTAACCATGCGGTGGTCGATTTCAATGGCAATAACCTCATGAGAAGCTTCTAGAAGCTTGAGAGTGAGGTTTCCGGTGCCGGGACCGATCTCAAGGACCGTGTCGGTAGGGTTTATTGCTGACTTTCGAACAATAGTGTCCAGAATTCTCGGGTTAGTGAGAATGTGTTGGCCTTTGGTCTTGTGAAAATGTATACTTTCTTCGATGTCTTCATGGAGTTCGCGCAATGGTTGTAGTCTCCGAGGAATCAATGCAGTTACGCGTCTTGTGGCGCCAAGCATGGTTCAGTTTTTACCGATGTATATTTCAATATTGAAATGTATTTTTTGTTATTTTCATGTTCAAATGTGGTGATTTATCTCTTTTTCTTTTAATGGCATATCCTCTGATCGCTCGTACCTTGTAGGACTTAAATGAGTGACAAACTCTCCCTAAGAGTTTTAATATTGTTGCATGCGCAATTCAGAGATGAACCTAGAACATTTGTTAAGCTAAAAGAGACTCGCGTCATCTCATCATGTTTTTGGTTATTTAGCTCATATGTTACGAACACACTTGAGATATATCTTATTTTTAAATCAATTAAAGCGACCATAGTTTTAAAAACTGAACCGGACCGGTTGGGCCGGGAACCGGTGTAGTGAGCGGTTCGGTCAGCATGCAGAACCGGTTCTGCTTGAAACCGCTGGAAACCGGTGTGACCTGGCCGGGTTGATGGTCAGACCGCTGAACCGGAAAAACTAGTTTAAACCGGACCAGTTTTTTGGCTTTTGGAACGATTTTTTTATCTATTTCTTTATCATCAAACAAATCGTCCAAGTTCTCTGTTCTTATTCTCATGATATTTCAATTTTTCACGGAGTACAAACAATATAATATATATGTGCTATTATAGAAGCAATATTTTGGCCGTGTTTTGACAAAGAGGAAAGTAACAAGAAGAAGAGTTGGAGTTTATAAAAGAGAATAAGAAAAACTATAAGGAGGAATGTGGGAAAGAAGAAGAAGAGCAAGAAAGAGAACATGAGAAATACATGGAGGAATATGAGAAGAGAGAGTTGTTTTTGCGTTTCTTGTTTAAGAGAGGCGGTTGTACATTTCTATTGTACTATAGTGGCACAAAGACATGTACATAGATCTTTTATATTTAGGGTTGTAAAATGGACTTGGGTCATTGTAGTAGTAGATCTTTTTTCTATTAAAGTGTGGGATTAGTGTTTTTTTTGTTGATAAAAAGGCTTAGTGTTGAGTTGTGCTTTATTTTATTATTTAATTTAATATTAATTTATTAATTATCCGGTTCAATTGCGGTCCAACCGGTTGAACCGGTTAAACCTTGACCCAGAGGTCTCGTCGGTCCGGTTTTTAAAACATTGAAAGCGACAGTTATATTAATAAAACGACACTTAAAATTGGTATAAAATGTGTTCAATTTAGAGGCGCAACAAAAGTTAAGTTACAAAAATAAAAGAAACAAAAAATGGACATAACCGAACCATTACACATCTCTCGGCACTAAACAATTCAAAAGGTTGGTATACCATAAGTTAAAAACATAATCAAAATCTTTAAGTTTAGTCTTGAACTACCATCAAACATGAATTTTGATATCAGCGATCATTGATTCAGTCACAAACTCTTTATTATTAAACAAATAGTCGTTGCGAACTTTTCAAATGAACCAAGATGTAGACAACCAAATAACATGAAAACAATCTTTACTTAGGAAACACATTAAAATGAAGAGCATTCTGCACACCTAACCAGTTCAGCACACCACTCCAAATCTTATAAGCAATATCTCATATAAAAAATAGATGTGATAAAGATTTAGTTGAATCACAACCAAGAGCACAATTTTGAGCATCAACAATCACAATCCTTCTTTTAAAAAGGGTGACTCTTGTTGGAATCCTATTAGCCAAAAGCTGCCAAACAAAAACAAAAACTTTAAGAGGAACAACTTTATACCAAACCAACATCTTATTATTCATCATCGCATCTTCATCCTCCTCTCCATGGGTCAAGGTCGAGTAGGCTCTCTTAATTGAGAATTTTTTTTGAATAAGTAGTCCTCCATAACCACTTGTCAGATACATTACTCTGCAAAATAACATTCTATAAAAGAGCACAACAACCTTCCAACAATTCTTCCTCCCAAACAAAAAGAGGTCGTCACTAAACCCAACCCCCCCCCCCCCCCCCCCCCCCCCCCCCCCTCACACACGTTAATAGACTAAAATAGTTGTTTATCTCAATACAGGATGTTTGAATTGTATGAAACTAATCTCCTTCCACAAAGAAAATACATTAAGCAAATCTACTCCCCCGCAAGCATAGTTTAATTGGTAGGGATCTTGTATCTTATATGTATGATCAAAGTTCGAACTTGGAATCTCCCACTATTTCACTTCAAGAATATCTATATATAACAATTATTGGGTAGGATAAAATCTCATCAGACTCATCCTATTATTCATAGTCCACCCTTCGAATCTGCCCAACACCACTTTTTCAATTTCATTATATTTTAGTTTATTTTTCTTATCATAGTATGATAGTACTGTATATTTTTTTGTCAAGTTTTTTAATGATCGTCATTTTTTTTTAATGGTCATGTTGCCTGCCATGCCTTTTTTTTTTTAAAATGTTAGAGTTTCAAAATTAAACTCCAGGTGCATTAGTTTATTATTTGTTTCTTTGTTCCTTTTTATTAGTTTTTATTTAATTTGTTTCCTTGTTTTGGTTTTGTAACTTTCATCTTTCATTTTGTTATATTTAAATATTTATATTTATTATGTTTTATTTCGTTAACTTCATTTTTCTTTTCTTTTTTTCATTTCATTCCGTAATTTATTCTAATGTTTTGTATGATAGTGCATGATTTTTTTTATATAATTGTATATGAATATTGTTCAAAATAAAAAATTATATATTTAATAAATTGACTGTTTAAGTTTTTTACGGTAATTTGTAATAAAACCAAAATTTTTATTAAAAAAATTAAACAATAGATTATCACTTAAAAGTCCTCATTAAGTAGAAAAAACTAATAAACACCAAACAACTTTAACTTTATTTTTAAAGTTTTTTTTTTTTTACTTTAATTATAAAGTCACTTTTTAAAGCATAAAAAAGTCGGGTCAAACACACCCTAAGTACACCTTTTTCTCCAACAAAGAAAAGTAGATACACATGTTATACTATATCGTATAATATCTACCTTAACAATTCTATAAATAGGAATACCACACAACTCATGAGTGTTTTCTTCTTTCAACAAAAAAAAAAAAGTATACTATCTTTCTTAATAGGTATCTACCATGGAAGTTAAACTTTCGTCCATTATTATTACATTTTTTCTTTTCTTAATGCTACGTTTGTTAGCAAAATATTACAAACAAAAAACCTACAAATTACCACCTGGTCCAATGAAGTTACCACTTATTGGTAACCTTCATCAAATGGCAGCATTAGGATCACTTCCACATCGTGCTTTTCAACACCTTGCTAAACAATATGGACCTATTGTCCACCTAAAACTTGGTGAAATTTCAACTATAGTTATAAGCTCACCAAAATTAGCAAAAGAAATATTGAAAACGCATGATGTTATTTTTGCTAATAGGCCAAAACTTCAAACTCCTGATATTATGGCTTATGGTTCAATAGATATTGCATTTTCTCCATATGGTGATTATTGGAGACAAATGAGAAAAATATGTATGTTAGAGCTTTTAAGTAACAAAAGGGTTCAAACTTTCTCTTATATTAGAGAAGACGAGACGAGAAATTTTATAAAATCAATTCAGTCATTAGCAGGGTCTTCAGTAAATCTCACTAATAGAATTTTTTCGTTAGTGAGTTCTACGGTTTCTAGGTCGGCGTTTGGTGACAAAACTGAGGATCAAGATGAATTTGTGATTTTGATTAGAAAAGCCATTGAATCTGTTGGAGGACTTGAACCTGCTGATTTGTTTCCTTCAATGAAATCTATAATACAAGTGTTAACCGGCTCGAAATCAAGAACGGAGAAAATGCACAAAAAAAGTGACAAAATTATGGAAATTATTGTAAGGAAGCATCAAGAGAAGCAAAGAAGAGCAAAAGAAGAAAAAAATAGTGGTGATGATGAGAAGGAAGATCTTGTTGATGTGCTTTTGAGAATCAAAGAAAGTGGAAGCCTTGAAATCCCAATAACAACTAACAACATCAAAGCTGTTATTTTTGTAAGTAAATACCACTAGAAAAATTAATAAGTTTTCTTAATTTTGATGAAATTATTTAATTTTTTTCTTATAATACTATTAATTATTTATTATTTCATTGCACTTATTTCTTTTTCTGCAATAAATATTTAAGGGTATTATTGACAAAATAATAATTAATATTGCATTGAACTTTTCTATATGTCTCTGGGTCAAAAAATGAAAAATGATATATTTGTAGGCAGCAAAATAATTAATTAAGATGCTTAAAAATTATTTAGCAAAAAGTGGTATATTTTTGTTAATTTTTTTAAAATGGCACTTTTCTATATGTATTTATTTTTGATTTATTCATTCAGGATGCATTTGCTGCGGGAACTGACACAACAACATCAACAATAGTCTGGGCGATATCAGAGTTGATCAAAAATCCAAGTGTAATGAAAAAGGCTCAAGCTGAAATAAGAGAAGCATGTAAAGGAAAGGAAATAATATCTGAAAGTGATATACAAGAACTTCCTTACCTAAAATTAGTCTTAAAAGAGACGTTAAGGCTACACCCTCCTACTCCTTTATTGCTCCCTAGAGAATCCATAGAATTAATCAATATTGATGGATATGATATACCAAAAAAGACCGAAGTCATGATAAATGTATGGGCTATGGCAAGAGATCCTAACTATTGGACCGATGCTGAGATGTTTATTCCAGAGAGGTTTGAGGGTAGTTCTATTGATTACAAAGGAAATAATTTTGAGTATCTTCCTTTCGGAGCTGGAAGAAGAATATGTCCTGGCTTGGCGTTTGGTATAGCCGGAATAATGCTTCCTGTGGCTCTACTAATTTATCATTTCAATTGGGAACTTCCAAATCAGATGAAACCTAAGGATTTGGATATGACTGAACATTATGGATTGGCTATCGGAAGGAAAAGTGACTTGTGTTTGATTCCCACAGTTTATGCATGATGTTTAATTATATGATCGTATAATTGATTTACAGTGTCTATTGGTAATTAAATGACACAAAACACGGTCACGGAGGAACAAGTTTAGGGACATATGAAATGCTTCTCTTAAGGTAATGTAACATGTTTTTTGAGGTCTCTCTTTGTAATTTGATATTTGTCTGACATTTTCATTGTGCATACCTTGTACTAATTATGGGGAGTGTGTAACGCCCCATAAATTAGAATTCATTTTATTTAATTATTTAGTTGTTGTGATGTTGATTGACGATATTTATTTAATTATTTGGGGTGACGAATAAATTATTTAATTATTTTGTGTGGTGAATAATTAAGTAATTGATAAATAAAAAAATAATGATGTTGCTAAATAAAAATTAAAAGAAAAAAAAGAAGTAGAAAACTATATATTGAGGTGTTGAAAGCATATGGGGGGTGGAGATGGAAAAATAGTAGAGATGAGAATAATGGAGAATAAATATAATTTTAATTCTCATTAAACCAATTTATTTGCAATAATAATGTCATTGTCCTTGGGCATTAATCTATAGGTGAAGGTTAGGAAATAGGAATAGTCAACATTCTGATAAAAATAAAAATAAAATAAAATTAAGAGTGCAAGTGTGAGAAAGGGAGAATGCACGTGGGAGAGAAGAGAATGAAGGAAAAGAAGGAACTCGATCTCAAACCTTAGGGAAATCACTGCAAAAACAAGTAAGGGAGCTTTATACTCGTGTAGGGATGACAACGGGCGCCCATGGGTGCAAGTTTGACACTTACCAAACCCACACCCGAAATCATCACCTAAACCCAAACCCAAACCCAAAGGTTGTTCGGGTGGCAAAACAACACCCACGCCCACACCCATTGGGTTCGGGTTTTTCCACCCAAACCCAAACCCGCAGCACATTTGAAAATAATTTGCAAATTTAAGAAATTAAATTCCAACATAGACTTTGAATTAAATTACAACTAAAATTAAGGTCTTCCAAGGAAATTCAAACATAGACTTTCAAGAAATTACAACATAGACTTTCAAGAAATTAAATTACAACTAAAATTTAAGGTATTCCAAGGAAATTGAGGAAGACTACGAGGGTAATTAGGTAATTATAAAATATTTCGGGTGGGTGTATGGGTTTCGGGTGTGGGTTTGACTGATACCAAACCCACACCCATATTATCGGGTGTCACCCGAACCCAAACTCAAACCCAGTCAAATCGGGTTTCGCCCGTTGACTTGAGTTTGGGTTCGGGTGGGTCTCTCGGGTTTGGGTTCTTTTGTCATCCCTATACTCTTGAAAACTCTGAATTCAATAGGCATACTTTGTATTGATTATGTATGTGCTTAAGTTGTTGTTCTTATACTTCCTCCTACCATTATGTGATGTTGTTGTTGTTGTTGTTGTTTCAATACTTATTCTTAATTTCGATTTCATAATTTGCTATGATAATGTTTTTATGTTTTTGTTGTTGCTGCAATTCGTGTTCCGATGTTGAGTAAAATAAAACCATGGATTGGTGTTGTTCTTGAGAAATTCAAATAATGAGGTTTTTGGGATTTTGAGGATAATTCTAAAGAAACATTTTATAACGTATTGAGCATCCAATACGATTCTAAAGCGATTCTAGGATTTTTCTAAGTCGAGAGAATGTCAAAACCGAAGCTTTTGAACAACCATCAATGGAGTTTTTGTGTAAAAATTCGTGTGAAGCTTTTGTTATGTAAAACATTTGATTCGAGTGCTTTTCTAAAAATAAATACCGGTTATCTTTCTAAAATTGAATGGGAATCAAAACGGTATAAAGAATGTTGTTTTTCGTTGAAAAATGAGAGAGAACGAGTCGGGTCGAGGAACCGGGTCGAGCAACCCATTTTGCCGTGAACTGGGTGAAGAAGACGATGAACAGTGCGCGAGTGACCTCGCCCACTCGCAGCACCGGCGCGTGAGGGCGCGTGGGAGCTCAGGAGAGTTCGAAATATTTTTATTCTTTTTCCATAAAATAGCAAATAATTTTCTTGAAATTTTGGTACCTCTTTGGTAATTTTTGGACACTCGTAGCTATTTTTAATTAATTATTTGGAGTAAAAAGATGATTAAAAATATTATAATCTTGTGAAAATTTCCCAAAATTTTATGAAGGGTATATTTTGAATATTTTGGAACCCTCTGGTATACCTCACTTTCCCTGGTTTTATATGCTATTAAGATTTGAATTTATTTCTTAATTTTTATTAATTAAATTGACTTAAAATTCATACGTTTTGTCGGTAAACTAAATCAAGATGATTTGAGTTATGAGTACTGTTAAAAAGGAGTAATAGGTTGTTGTTTTGGAGAGGAGTGAATGATTAATTGAGTTATGAAGTTTTAGTTGGTGTTGTAATCGAAGTTTCTAATAATTGCTGTGTATCGGTGTTGTTTTAAGTCGTTGCTCGTTGATAGTAATTGTGTAGTTTGAATTGTCGTTTCGTTGAATAATGATGTTGAGTTACGTGGTTATAAAGATGTTGAATTATCTATTTTAATGATGTTGGAGTTGTGTCGAAATTATGATGTTGTAATTGTTATTGTTGTATTTGCTTATGGACACTGGTTATTGATGTTGTTATAATGATGATGAAGTTGTCTATCGAAGTTGTTAAATGATGTTGCCTATTGACGTTGCTTATTATAACATGACATGCATTCATTCATATGTTTAATGACGTTGCTTATTGAAGTTGTATAAATAATGTTGAAAATGATGTTGCCTAATGAAGTTGAAAATGACGTTGCTTATAATGATGTTGATCCTCTATGATGTAAAACTAGAAATGACTTTGCTATTGGTACCACATGCATGTAGCGAGTCTAGGCGCATTGCATGCATTTTAATTATATTTATTTATTTAAATGTTGTTATTTCTCTTTAGTTAATTAACGATTGATGATTGTGGTTGACTGACGAATGTGCGTGGCCATCCGCTTAGGTGGTCTTGTTGTTGTTGTTTATGATGTTGTTAGTATTGCGTTGTTTTAATTCAGTTACTTTCTTGATGTATTTTGACTCACCTTTACATTCCCCCTTCTGGTTTGGCCCTACGGTGTGCAACCGTAGATTTTCAGGTAGGATATGAATCATAGATGGTGTGTTTGGATCGCTGTTGCTTTGCTATTTATTTGGAGTCGCTCTGTTAGGATGTTGTTGGGAGAAACTTTTATTTAATTATGTTGTTACATTTTTATAACATAACAAATTCTGGCTGGAGTATTACTTCCCCTATATTCATGCATGCCAAGAATAGTATTGAAATCTCCAATAAAGCAACGAGGAAGATCACCATTTGATTGCTCCGCATTAAGAGCAGCCCATAGATCTCTTCTCTTTTGATAATCAGTTGAAGCATAAATAGCACTAAAAACCATGTTTTGCTCAGAAATTTTGATAATAAATGAAACATGTTGATTTGAAGTGTGCAAGACAGTAGGATTGATATCACTGGAACAAAAGCACCAAAGATTGGGATCATTAGTTTCTCTATCATTAACGGCAAAAAATTTCATATTAACAGAATTAAGTAAACTCTTAGGAAATTTATGAAAATATATCCAAGGTTCAGCAATAAAGAAAAAACTAGGTTTGTGTAGAGTACATAACCTTTTAAATGCCAATTTAGACGAAGGGTTGGCAATTCCCCTTATGTTCCAATAGATGCAATTCATTTGGCAAGATTTCGGGATCCTGCCCTAGTGAGGGTAACACGCGCCCTGGCTTGTTGCTCTTGCCTTTTGTTTGTCTTTTTCTGCGACTTAGTGAGAACAATCTCGAAAGGTTGATCATCTGTGTTGTCTAGAGCTAATTCTCCTTCCTGATTATTCCTCTGTTCCTCCGCCATATCCGCCAGATTGGATTTTAAGATTTGCACATCCTGATGAACCACCTTGGGTATATTTGGATTATCATCATTGACATTGAAATCATGCTCTATTGTCTCTATCGCCTCATCAGTAATCTTGTCACTGATGGGGGTGTCCGGCACAAATTCAGGCACTTCCTGAGTTATTTGAAGATTCTCATTACCATTCACAAGCTCCTGGTCTTCATTTCCAGACTGGCTAATGTGATTAACATTCACAACATCCTCTTTATTAGGTTCATTTGCATCGGGTTGCGCTTCACTCCCACTTGCAGTTTCATTATTAACAGGTTGTTGCCTAGGTTGATTCTGACAATTATCACGCACCTGTATGAATTCTTTCCGCGATTTAGAAACCTTTTTACCCATGTCACGAGCTTCAGTTTCAACAGTTTTATTCCGTTTGCAATTAGCATTATTATGACCAATATGTTTACAATAGTCACAGAAATCCGAGAGATTTTCATATTCTATCTCAACGAAGAATGCAAATCCCTTACGTTCTACTAATACTTGATATCTGAGCTGAACGCTTAAATCTACATCAACAAGAATACGTGCATAGTGCCCAAAAGACCGCTCAAAAGCGGATTTACTAGTGTTAGCATCTACACAAATTGGAGTTCCAATACTACTAGCTATAGCAAAGATGATGTTCTTCCTCCAATATTCTTGTGCAAGACCAGAGATACGAATCCAAACCTGAGCAGTAGTGTGATGTTGAGCATTTGGGTTGAAATCATTTGTCCAGGTAAAAAGTTTAAGATATCCTGGATTTAGAGACCAAGATGCCACCGAGCGAACCCTTCTCACGTCCTCCACCGAAGAGAAATAAAATTCATAGAAACTTTTGCCAAGAGAAACCATTCCCCAGCGACCCAATGAATTCCACAAGGTAGCAAGCTTCGCACGTAACTCATCAATTTTCAAAGGGGTCGATCCCTTCGGCCAAATAATTCTTCCATGAAGATTATTTTTGCATCCATCCATACCAGCTAAATATTCATTTTCAGGAATCATAATTGCAATTTCTTGGCCTTTCACACAAGGTTGCGGGAATTGACTTACCGGAATGTCGCAGACATTTGCTAGAGCATCCGCAAACGTTTTTTGCTGTTTCACATTGTCGACACTAGACATCGACTTATGGGGTTGTGCCGTTGTTGCTGCAAGACATGGCCAAGGGATGATTACATCACCGTTCATGGTGTCGAACACGAATAAACAGCTTTCACAAACAATTCGTCCGGTCGGGATGTTGCTTTCACTGAGAAAATCAATCCCTCCCGAGGCAAGGGTTGTTCTATCGGCGGTGGCGAATACGGCGGTGCTCTGAATCCCAAAATCAATTCCAGATTGGGTGGGAGAAAGAGAACCTTGGGAGAAAGATTGTTATGAAGATTTTCAGGATTGAACCAATTCTCATAATCTTATTCATCTGCCTACTAAAGGGGCACGCTTCACTTGGGCAAATGGTAGAAGAGGTAGGGGCTATACCGAAAAACGGTTGGACAAGTCAGTTTGTAATACTTTATTTATTGATGCTTGGTCCTCGACTAGTTGCAATACGCTCATTAAAAGTGAGTCGGACCATTATCCCATTATGCTACATCTTCACAACAACAATAATGTGAGACATGCTTCTCCATTCAAATTCCTTCGTATGTGGTCTAAACATGATGACTGTGTCAATGTCGTTAAGCAGGTTTGGAATTCTTCTATCTATGGTTGCCCTATGTTTATTTTATCTCAAAAATTAAAAACTCTTAAGTCTCACCTTAAGAATTGGAATAATAATGTGTTTGGTAATGTGCATTTAAAAGTTGAAGAAACTGCTACTCATTTGGATTTAATTCAGCAACATATTGATGCTATTGGTTATAATGATATTCTGATGGAGCAGGAAAGAGTTGCTAAGTTGGAGTATGCTAAGGCTCTTCACTTTGAAGAAGACTTCTGGCATGAAAAAGCGAGAATTAAGTGGCATACTGACGGTGATCGTAATACTCAGTATTTCCATCAGTTAGCCAAAGTTCGATATGCAACTAAGCTTATTTCTTCTCTCCGTAATGGTGATGATTTGATAACTAATGCAAGTGATATTGAGAGTCATGTTGTAAACTATTTTAAAGATATTTTTAGCTCTCCTAACATGTGTCTTGATAATGGTATTATTGATCAAGTTATCCCTAACCTTATTACAGATGATCAAAATATTTCTCTTACTTGTCTTCCTAGTATGCAGGAGGTTCACGATGCTGTTTTTTCTATGAATAAAGACGGGGCTCCGGGTCCAGATGGTTTCGGAGCTATTTTTTATCAAACTTATTGGGACATAATTGCGAATTATGTGTACAAGGCCGTGTTGCAATTTTTTTCTAATGGTTGGATTCTTCCTAACTATAACTCTAATAATGTGGTTCTTATTCCTAAGTCTCATGAAGCAGATGCTATTAATCAATTTAGGCCTATTGCTCTTGTTAACTTCAAGTTCAAGATTATTTCAAAAATATTGGCAGGTCGACTTGCTATGGTTGCTCCTACCATCATTTCTTCCAATCAAAGAGGCTTCATTCCAGGGAGACAAATTTCTGATTGCATTTGTTTAACATCTGAGGCTATTAACATGTTAAATAACAAAACTTTTGGTGGTAATCTTGCCATGAAGATTGATATTAGGAAGGCCTTTGACACTTTAGACTGGGACTTTCTCCTAAAAGTGCTTCACACTTTTGGTTTTAGTCCTGTGTTTTGTAATTGGATCAAAGTGATTCTTCATTCAGCATGTCTGTCTATTGTTATCAACGGCCGGCCGTCTGGTTACTTTACTTGCAGAAGAGGAGTTCGTCAAGGGGATCCATTATCTCCTATTCTTTTTTGTTTAGCAGAGGAAGTTTTAAGCAGAAGCATTACAAAGCTTGTTGAAGATGGATCTCTTCAGCTTATTCCTGGAACTCGGGGTAATTCTGTTCCCTCTCATATTCTTTATGCTGACGATGTTATGATTTTTTGCAGGGCAACTCTAGCTAATATTAATATTCTTAAGGGACTTTTTCAACGTTATGGAGAAGCTTCTGGACAAATCATTAACCCATCTAAGTCCACTTTCTATGTTGGATCTATTTCTGCTACCAGAACTAATAGAATTGCTGATATGTTGGGTTTCTCTATTGGAACTTTGCCTTTTATTTATCTTGGTGTGCCTATTTTTAAAGGGAAGCCAAAAGCTTGCCATCTTCAACCGATTGCGGATAGAATTAAAGCTAAATTAGCTGCTTGGAAAGCCTCTCTTTTATCCATTGCAGGCAGAGTTCAGATTGTTAAGAGTATTATCCATGGAATGTTGATCTATAGTTTCATGATATATGCTTGGCCTATTAGTCTGTTGAAAGATGTTGACAGGTGGATTAGAAATTTCATTTGGAGTGGTAATGTTGATCAGCGTAAATTAGTTACTGTCGCTTGGGATAAAGTTTGCACTCCCACCAATGAAGGAGGTCTTAGTCTTCGTTCTTTAAGACATATTAATGAAGCTGCGAATCTTAAACTGTGCTGGGAGCTATTTACATCATCTAATCATTGGGCGTCCCTTCTCAGAGCTAGGGTGATGCGTAGTTATGGTATTATTGATTATCATATTTCTTCTTCTATTTGGTCAGGTATCAAGCATCATATACCTAGTGTTACTGATAATACTTGTTGGCAACTTGGTAAGGGTGACCAGATTAATTTCTGGACAGATTCTTGGGTGGGTGACCCTTTGGTGGACCTTTTGGATATCCCTCGCCATTCTCATGCTCTATTACAGGCTAAGGTGGCAAACTTTATTGCTAATGATCATTGGCTTATTCCTCACTCTATTACTTCGAGCTATCCTAATTTGGTGCTGTTATTAAATTCTGTCACTATTCCTATTAGTAAAACTAATGATGAGTTAAGATGGATTCATTCTGATAGCGGGGTCCTTTCATTTAAAGATGCTTACTTGTTTCACAGACCTATAGGGCAACATATTCCTTGGGCTAAAATTATTTTGTGTGAGGATATTCCTCCCTCTAAATCTTGTTTGATGTGGAGAATCATGCATAATAGATTACCTACAGATGATCTTCTCTCTCGTAGAGGTTGTTATATTGTCTCCAAATGCGATCTTTGTGGGGAGTCTGCTGAAACCATACATCATATTTTTTGTGATTGTTGTTTTTCTAAGGATATTTGGCATTGGTTTGCCTCTGTTCTTTCCTTGCACGTTGACACAAGCACTGTTAGTTCTATTTTTGATATTTGTAACAAAAATTGGAACTCTCAATGTAAAACTGTTGTTATTTCTGCAGTTGTTAATATTTTTAATACTATATGGTGGTGCAGGAACCAACATAGATTTGAGGGAAAATCTATTCATTGGAGATCTGCGGTCAACTCAATTATCTCCAATGTTTCTTTATCTGGGAATTTATCTAAAAAAGCTTCTTTCATTTACATGCAGGAATTCATCATTTTGAAAGCTTTTAATGTCAATGTCCATCACCCCAAAGCACCTGTCATCAAAGAAGTATTGTGGCAACCTCCGCTTTATAATTGGGTTAAATGCAACACAGATGGTTCAGCGTTGGGTAGCCCCGGTCTTGCTTCTTGTGGGGGTATTTTTAGAGACTATACTGCTACTTTTCTAGGGGGGTTTTCTATTAATATTGGAAACTCTTACGCCCTTCATGCTGAACTTATAGGTGTTATGAATGCTATTGAGATCGCTCATTCAAAAGGGTGGAACAAACTTTGGATTGAATCAGATTCACAATTGGTTAATTTAGCTTTTAAGTCCGCCCACATTGTCCCTTGGAAGCTTCGTAATAGATGGTTCAATTGCTTGACGTTGACTAAAACCATGCATTTTAGAGCGACTCACATTTATCGTGAAGGGAACTGTTGTGCAGATCGAATGGCTGCTTTAGGCATTAATGTTAATGGTTTTTACTGGTGGGGCAATGTTCCGCCGAGTGTTCAAGGAGATTATATTAGTAATTTAATGGGTCTTCCGTCTTTTAGATTTCATTAAATCCACTGCACTCTTTTTCCCTATCCTTGGTTTTATCCCTTGGGGTTTTCCAGGAAAGGTTTTTAATGAGGTAGTGGTAGGTTCCTTGTATTATTGTTTCCTTGGGTTTTGGTCTAGTCCCCCCAAGTTTGTCTCATTTTTCTTTCTTTTTAATAAATTTATTAGGGTGCTGCAAATGATAGGTGATGATTATGAGGTGCCAACATAGTTGGGATGTCATAATTATCATGTGATGCCTATGCACGCTAATGTTTTATAAAAAAAAAAAATTTATAACAATTGAACTATGTCACTTGATTCAATATTTTTAATTCGGACTTTGAAACCTATATTATTGGTTTAATTTTTATTCTCCGCTGCATAATTTCTAATCATTTGAGGACATAGTTACGTTGAGTAAGTGTGACATCCTTATTAAATAAATGAAATTAACTTTTTCACGAATAAAATAAAGGGGTAAATTAAGGGTGTTACAAAGTGGTATCAGAGCAGGTCGGTCCAGTCAGACCAAGATGACGATCTTTTATTTTGCAGGTGACATCTGTGTAAACACTGTCGATGTTTCGTACCTTTGCAAGCGAATGAAAGAGTTGGAGGTTAGTATAGGAAGTCTGACCTCTCAGCAGAGGGCTGCGTATGAGTTTAAAATAAGTGGGGGAGACAACCAATTATTTTGGATAAAACTGTTGTTTCCCGAATCTGGAGCGAATGCAAGATTGGAGATGACGTCTACTCGATAAGTGGAAAAGTTAAGGAAGGAGAACGCTCAGATGTTTACGACGTTCACTACAATGGAAGTGGAAGGAGGAGTTGTAATCATCGACTTACCAAAGATGTGGAATTTCTTAAACGATATCAGCGATGTAACAAATGAGAAGCAAAGTTTACCAATGATCTACCTGATATTCGACTAGTATCGGTGGTGCCCTAAAGAATGTTGCGGCAGAGTTGAGATAATTGAAGAAGCAGTTATAAGAGCTGTTGGAGAAGAAGTTCGTTTGACCAAACGTATCATCGTGCAGAGCTTCAATGTTGTTGGTGAAGGAGAAAGATGGGAATAAGAGACTCTGTGTTGACTATCGTCAGTTGAATAAGGTTGTCACCGAGGACAAATATTCCCTTGCATGAATTGATGATCTGATGGACCAATTAGTTGGAGCATGTGGAAATTACTTAAGATTGTGATATCCTCATAACAGAGAGGCGTAGCAGAAGCGTGATAGAATAACAGTAAACTTGTCTAGAAAGTGTGCAGTGTTGCAGTGGGAAGCCCCTAAGTCATTAAACGATATGTGAAGCTTGTTGGGATTGGCTAGTTACTATCGGAGATTCTTTGGAGTTTCTTTCGAGGATAGCTTTACCCCTGACGCAGTTTACCCGGATATGACGAGCCTTCATTCGTTAAAGGACGTGTGAGGAAAGTTCCATGAGTGGGAGCAAAGATTGACATAAGCGCCAATGTTAATTTTACCTGACGCGAATGAATCATTGAAGTGTATTGCGATGCATCAAAGATGATCTTAGGAGGAGTTCTGATGCATAAGGGTTAAGTAGTTGCACATGCTTGAGGCAGTTGAAAATCAACGAGCAGAACTACCCGACTAACGAATTAGAGTTGGTAGCCGTAGCGTTTGAGTTGAAAGTTCGGAGACGTTATCTGTATGGCTCAAGTTTGAAGTCTTCAGCGACCACAAAAGTTTGGAGTGCTCATTTGATTAGAAGGAGTTGAATATGAAGCAGGAGAGGTGGTTAGAATTTCTAAAGGGTTATGATTTCGAGTTGAACTACCACCCTGGTGAAGCAAATGTAGTGGCAGACACGTTGAGTAGGAAGACGTATGTTAGCACTCGTGGCAAGAGAGATAAGACTGATCGAGGAATTTTAGAGACCTTAGCCTAGTACTGTACGAAAGCCTAGGAGTGTGAAACTAGGAATGTGGGGGTTAACCAGTGCTATGTTGGAAGAAACCAGAGAAGGTCAGAAGTGAAACTTGAGGTTAGTCGACCTGTTTAGAATTAATTAACTTGGGTAAAAGAAGTGAGTTACGAAGTTGCCGAGAATGTGGTCATGAGATTCAAGAACAGAGTTGAATAATAGAAGCCAATAGGATTGTTGAAGCTGCTGAATATTCCAAAGAGGAAGTTGGGATAGTTGCTTGCCTGATGAAAGTACAAAAGCAAGTATTTTCGTTATATCGTATCCACAGGGACTAGTGTGATATCAATTGCACATACACAAATTCCATGATTCTAAGTGCGGGTTTGTTTTGATTTGGTTTTGTAACATAAAATTGCGATAAAAGTGCGTGATAAACTTTCGGATAATAAAAGGTTGTCGGGACTAGATTCATTATCTCGTTAGCATGTATTAATCAACCTCACTATATATATTTCATTTACCAATCATTATTATCACATATCACACATCGATCGTATCCGTATCCGGATTACGCCGTGAAATCTATTATATCTACCAACGTTCGATGCCTCGAATCATTAATCGACATAATAGCATTAAGATCTGATATTTGACGTGATTACTAAACTCAACATCTATGTCTAAACATTGAAGTTTAATAAGTGATTATCTTTTACTCTTGATTCAAACAATATATATCTATGTTGTTCAAATCTTTTTAGAAATAGACAATTAAAACAAGATAACACTTATAATGATTGATAAAGAAAACACATATATTAAGATTAAATTGACTACATGTTCACAAAATAACTACATCTAATCCCAACAACAAAGGAATTTAGCTAGACATGATAAAAGTAAACTTACAAGAAAAAGGGATGAAGAACATCTCTTGATTTCTCAAGTATAATGATGAATCCACCTTCAAGAACTCTTTAAAACTAATATTACTCGTCTCTTTTAACTATTACAAAAACTCTATATCAGAAAATGGCTTCTGAGCTCTATTTATAGACTTTCAGGACAGAGGAGTTCGCTAAGCGAAATGACGTTCGCTGAGCGAACTGGTTACTTAAGCCAGGGGTTTCTTGACACGTAGCAAAAGGCTTGACTCATCACTTTGTTCGCCGATGCTCGCTATCTCTCGCTAACATACCCTTCCTCCCGGGTTGTGCTCGCCATCTCTCGCTATCTTTCGCTGAGCGAACGTTGAGTTTGCTGTCCTGCTCGCTGAATCTCGCTGAAGCTCGTCATGGACCTTTTGTCCACTGGTTTAGTTCGCTGTAGCTCGCTATGGCTTCGCTGAGCGAAGGCTTCAAAACCTGCTTTTCTAGCCATTCCTAACAAAAATGCCTTGGGATCAATTCCTTTTAGATTTAATGTTTATATTTACACCAAAAGGGGTTTTAATCAAGATTTCATCATAAAAGTATTGGTAAGTGCTCATATTTATCAAACATTATAACTAAAATTGAGCACTTATCAAATCTCCCCAACTTAGGACTTTGTTTGTCCTCAAACAAAAGGTAATATTTCAACAAGCTCAAAATTTTAAATCTCAGGAAAGGTTTGTAATCAATCAAAGTTTTTGAAATTTCTTTTCCTAAGCATGAGTAAAACAATGCCTACTCAAGATTATTCCTTAAAATATTCAAAAGAACAAAGCATGATCATGAATTGATTGCTATGTCTAAGCAAAATTCTCCACATTTTTATCAAACAATCAAGACTCAAGTGTTATCAAAAATGTCTCACCAAAATATCACTCAAAGGTAAGTGTTTCACTCAATCCAAACAAAGTGCATGCAACAATTCAATTCAAACATTTATCAGAGCAATGTCACAAAACATGTCGTCAATTGTGGATCACTAAGGACTTTATTAAGCTTGTAACGGGGCTGGGCTACAAAAAATCATTGTTTTTCTTTGGATTTCAAAAGGCCTCAAGAATAAGAGAGCAATACAAAACTTACAGAAAATTCAACTTAAAATTTCACATTCATTTACTCCCTTTCTTTTCTTTCTCCCCTATTTCATTGGTGATTCTTTTCTTTCTTTCCAATGACACTTTCTTTTTCACAACTTTTTCTTTTTCTTTCTTTTTGTGTCAATCTTTTATTTTCAACATTTTTCTCTTTTCAATCACTCAATCCACTACTTTTCCAAATTATTTTTATGACATTTGTAACCTACTTCTCCCCAACTTGGATCTTAACATGACCCTAATTGAAATACAATTGCTCTCCTATCCTAAGACAAGGGTAGAGTAGTTGTTTTTCCATTCTTTTGGTTTCAGGGTTTATGAAACAAACAATTTTCAAAATTTAAGGCTCAAATGGGGACACAAAAGATCACTATCTCACAAGGTAGGTTAAGTTTGGCCAAGTAGTTATCACTCAAAATGAAACAGGGCCTTGATCATATCCACAATATCAAACACATTAGTGACAGCAAGATTAAGTTAAAATCAAATGAGCACACAACATTGCCGGCTCTCAAAAATTTATGTAAACAATGGAAAGTTCACACATTCTCACCCGGCTAGGTTGATAACACAAGCTTCAATCATGTTCAACAAAAATATTGAAAATCATCTTAGAACAATCAACACAATTCAAAATCATGCTAGATTCCTAAGCTTATTTCAAGGACTAATCAAGAAGTTTTGACATGAAGTTTCACAAAACATTTTCAACATGCTTGATCATTGATTTACCACAAACCTAACTTCAGATTTTTCCTAATCATGTGAGCTTGTTTGCAAAAAAAACTATTTACAATATTCACACTACTACTAAAAAAAAAACTTATCACCAAATATTTAAACATTAAACTTAAAAACTTCCAAAAGACATTGTCTCAAACATTGTCAGGTACCACACCACATGTTCATGATACAAAAGCTTAACAAAACCACATAAAACACAATTTAAATTTGTTCACAACAAAAACAACTAAATAAACCAACTAGTAAAAGAAATAAATGACTGAAAGCTTGTAAATTTTCACTCATTTTGGTGAGCTTTCAGTCATCATCTGAATCTGCTTCTTCTTCATCCTCCCCCTCCATGCTTGCATCACCCTCACCACCATCATCTTCTTCATCATCATCATCCATACCAGCTTCTTCACCAGCATCAGCATTTGGTGCCATCCCTCCCCCAATGAAAGTAGGCCTGTCCTCAGGCCATGCAACATAGGTTTGAAAATCTTGCGGTGTCATCACCGACTGCCCTGTGTGCTGATTGTAGAAGGACTGCTGCATTGCACTCATTGCTCTATACCCTGCATCATTTTGATCATATAGATGAGTAAAGAAATTGTAAAAATTTTGATCAGAGAATCCGGAGGTGGCTGGTTGAGTAGGTGGCTGAGGTGGTGGTGGCGGTGGTTGTCGTGCCCTTCTCCTCTTCGGCTTGCAGTAGCGGTCAACATAATCATCATTGATAGTGGGAATTTCCTCATTCCCAATCTGAGGAAGATGCAGTCTGTTGGCCGAGCATAATCCCATAATGAGACATGGGAAACCTAAAGGACTCGTGCTCTTTACCTTGGATGACCTAAGTGCCCTATCCGTGTGGCCACTCAAAACAATTTCTTTCATCCATCTAGAAATTATTCCCGCCACATCAATTTCCAAGTCCTCATTTATGTAATGGATGAGGCCTAAAATGTTCATTGGGGCATCTGAAGGGTGGGAGTTAGGCTGGATGTTGTACAACACAAGGTTAAACAGCAGCACAGTAAAGGTTTTCATATCCTCTCGCATTGCCCGCAAAGGTGTTTGGGTTGCATTGTAGATGAGGTCAGTGTTTGGTCGAAGCAGCTTACTCCTCATGGATGGCACATCCCAAGTTCCCCGATTCCGTTGTTTTTGGTATGCACACAGTGTTTCATTGTGCGGCAATGTGAAAGGGTTGCCAAGGTATGCATTGATAGCATCGCGGTCGAATCGGATGGTGCGACCACGAACCATGGTGGTGTAGGAGAAAGGTTCATCAGCTTCTGGGAGAGCATTGGCATAAAACTCCCTTACTATGACGGGGTTGTAGGTAGATGGTGGGTGTACAATTTTGTCCCAACCCCGGAGTTGAACAATTCTCTCAAACTTCTCATAATCCCCATGCTCAAAGATCTCAAAGTTCCTTTCACTCCAGATTTTTCGCCCTTCAAGTACCTTATACCTTTCAAATTGTTCTTGACCCTTGAATCGGTTCATGTCCCAATCTTGTGGTTGGTGGGAAGAACTTGCGATAGTTTTCTGTTTCTTACCAGCTGAAGGCTTCTTTGGTGCCATTTCCTGAAATAAAATCTAATTAGATAACACAATAACAGGGCACAATCAAAGAAAAATAGTTACAGGTTCTGCAGGTGTTCGCTCGGCGAAGGCTCAGCGAAGGCTGGCCAAAATTTTTTTTTATCAGGTTCGCAAACCTTGGCTTAGCGAGGGCGCAGCGAAATCAAACATGAAATTTTTTTCTCAGAATCGCAGGCGCTCGCTAAGCGAAGGCAAAGCGAAGGGTTGCGAACACAGTTTTTGCAGAAGACATGGTAAATCACTAGATCTGGATTTTTAAGCATTCTAAACATTTCAATCATCATAAACCTTATAAAAGGAACCAAACTCATTCAAATCTTAACATGTAGAGTGCATTCAAACCTATTCCTAAGAAACTTGTGCAAAACTACCATAAATATTCACCTTTCAATATGAATTTGAAACTTTAAGAAAGTAAGAGTTGAAAAGGATTTCATACCTGAGTAGTGATGTAGAGATAGGATGCACTAAGTGATGAATGAATGAGTGGGTGTTTGTTTGAGAGTAGAAAGAAATTTTTGTGAAAGAAAAAGTTGGAGAGGAGAGGTTTGAGTGAAATGAGAGGATAAGATGGAGGAGAATGATGTTTTAGGGTTTGGAATGTTTTGAAAACCGTGTTTGTGGTAGTGGGTGGTGAGGTGGAAACATTTTGGGCCAGCTGTCCATTTAAAACTGAAGTGTAGGATTCGCAGACTTCGCTGAGCGAATAAAATGTTTCGCTGAGCGAACCATACCAGAAAAAAAAAATTCTGCTGAATCCTTTGGCACAGCTTACACCAAACATGTTCCTACCATCAAAATTATTTTATGCATGCTAAAACATTAAATTACTTACAAAATTGGGTTGCCTCCCAACAAGCGCTTGTTTAACGTCATTAGCTTGACGTTCTTTTTGGAGCTTCAAGGATCGGAAAGTGGGATTTTGGTAGTGACACGATCAAATTCACCACCAAAATAGAGTTTCAACCTTTGACCATTCACAGTCCAGGTTGCATTTGTTGCTGGATCTTCTAACACGACTGCACCATAAGGTTTCACCTCATGTATTTTGAACGGACCGGACCATTTTGATTTCAACTTCCCCGGAAATAGTTTCAACCTTGAATTGAAAAGTAAAACCATTTGGCCTGGCCTGAATTCTTTGTTGACAAGCCGTTTATCATGATAGCTTTTGACCTTTTCTTTGTACAGCTTAGAAGATTCATAAGCTTGGCATCTCAATTCATCCAACTGTTGAAGCTGAACTTTTCTTTGCTCTCCGGCTTGGCTTTCATCAAAATTCAAAAATTTCAAAGCCCAATAGGCTTTATGTTCAAGCTCGACCGGAAGATGACATGCCTTACCATATACCATCTGAAAAGGTGTAAGGCCTATTGGTGCTTTGAAAGCAGTTCGATATGCCCATAATGCCTCGTCTAACTTTAATGACCAATCTTTTCTTGATGCGGACACAGTTTTTTCCAGAATTTTCTTTATTTCACGATTCGAAACTTCTGCTTGTCCGTTGGTCTGAGGATGGTAGGGCGATGCTACTTTGTGTTTGACTCCATAATGCTCAAGTGCTTTGGCTAGCTGAGAGTTGCAAAAATGTGACCCTCCATCACTAATAAGCACACGAGGAGTTCCAAAACGAGTGAAAATGTTTCTTTTTAGAAATTTTATCACCGTTTTGCCATCGGCTTTTGGTGACGCAATAGCTTCCACCCATTTAGACACATAATCTACTGCCACAAGAATGTATTCATTTGAAAATGATGATGGAAAAGGGCCAACGAAATCAATACCCCAGCAATCAAATACTTCAACAACATGCATGTTTTGAAGTGGCATTTCATTGCGCCTTGAAATTCCACCAATTCTTTGACAGTTATCACATCTCCGAGCATGTTCATAAGTGTCTTTGAACAAACTCGGCCAAAAGAATCCTGACTGCAAAATTTTTGCTGCTGTTCTTTCTCCATTATAGTGACCTCCATATGGTGAGTTATGACAATGCCACATGATGCTCGTGGCTTCCTCTTTGGTAGCACATCTCCTTAACAGGTTGTCAGCTCCAATTTTAAACAGATAAGGATCATCCCAAACATATTGATTTGCTTCACGGAGGAACTTTTTCTTTTGGTGCCAATTGAAATCATCCGGTATTAATCCGGATGCTTTGAAATTAGCCATATCAGCAAACCATGGCCTTTCTTGCACCATAAGCAGTTTTTCATCGGGGAATTCTTCAAGAACCTCACTTTCATGTTTGGTCACCTCATTGTTTATAAGTCTTGATAAGTGATCAGCTACCAAGTTTTCTGTTCCCTTTTTATCTTTTATCTCAAGATCAAACTCTTGTAATAAAAGCATCCACCGAATGAGTCTCGGCTTAGAATCAGCTTTTGTAATCAGATACTTGATAGCTGCATGGTCAGTATACACAACAATTTTTGAACCAATCAAATAAGAACGAAATTTCTCAAATGCATACACTATAGCAAGCAATTCTTTCTCGGTTGTTGCATAGTTAACTTGTGCATCATTTAATACTTTGCTTGCATAGTGTATAGCATGAAAAATTTTGTTCTTTCTTTGTCCAAGGACTGCACCAACTGCATAATCACTAGCATCACACATCAATTCAAATTCGAGTTTCCAATCGGGTGCTATGATTATGGGTGCAGTCACCAATCTTTCTTTCAATTCAGTAAAAGCAATTAAACATTCATCATCAAATGTAAAAGACGTACCTTTATTAAGCAAATTGCTTAATGGTTTGGCAATTTTTGAGAAATCCTTGATGAATCTTCGGTAGAAACCGGCATGACCTAGAAAACTTCTGATTCCTTTGACATTTACCGGAGGAGGGAGCTTTTCAATGACCTCCACCTTTGCTTTATCCACTTCAATACCCTTGGAAGAGATCTTGTGACCAAGAACAATACCTTCGGTCACCATGAAATGACATTTCTCCCAATTAAGAACCAGATTCGTTTCAACACACCGCTTCAGTACGGTGTCCAAATTCTTCAAGCAATGTTGGAATGACGGACCGAATACGGAGAAATCATCCATGAACACTTCGATGCATTTCTCTATCAAGTCAGAAAAAATTGCTTGCATACACCGTTGAAATGTTGCCGGTGCATTGCACAATCCGAAAGGCATTCTTCTATAAGCAAAAACACCGAAAGGACACGTGAAAGCTGTTTTTTCATGATCCTCGGGGTTGACTGAAATCTGATTGTACCCCGAATAACCATCCAAAAAACAATAGAATTCTTGACCTGACAATCTTTCTAACATTTGATCCATGAATGGTAATGGAAAATGATCTTTTCTGGTTGCTTTGTTGAGTCTCCGGTAGTCTATACACATCCTCCAACCTGTGACTGTTCTTGACGGTATCAACTCATTCTTGTCATTTGTGATTACCGTCATCCCACCTTTCTTCGGGACCACCTGGACCGGACTCACCCAAGTACTGTCAGAAATAGGGTAAATCATGCCAGCTTCAAGCAACTTCACTACCTCCTTTCGCACCACCTCTTTCATTGTTGGATTCAATCGACGTTGAGGTTGAGCAACGGGTTTGTAATCATCTTCCATCATAATATTATGCATACAATAAGATGGACTAATACCTTTGAGATCGGATAAAGACCACCCGATTGCTTCTTTGTTTTCTTTCAGAATTTGAATCAAGCTTTTTTCTTCATCAGCTGACAATGAGTTGCTAATGATCACCGGCTTCTTTTCTCCTTCTTCAAGGAATGCATACTTGAGATGAGATGGTAATGTTTTCAAATCAAGCTTTACTTCACCCGGTCTTTCATCTTTCTTAAGCTCCTCAATCTTTGCTTCTAAAGGAGTTACTTCCTTTAAAGCATCCAGCTGCTTCAGAAAACTCTCAACTTCTTCCTCTTTCTCAGGATCAAGTGCTTCAAAACTTTCAGTTAGGGCTTGTTCGAGTGATGAAGGTTGATGTGCTTGTTTCCTCACATCTAATATGGCTTCTTCAGTTGCATCAAGTTTGAAGCACATATCTTTCTCATGTGGATGCTTCATAGCTTCCCACAAATTAAAACTAACCTCCTCATCTTGAACTCGAACTTTCATCACCCCGTCATCAATATCAATCATCATACGAGCTGTTTTCATGAATGGCCTTCCAAGAATTAACGGAACATCATCATCCTCTTCAATGTCCATCACCACAAAGTCTATAGGGAACATAAACTTATCAACTTTTACAAGAACATCTTCAGCCATTCCCGACGGACGAGTGATGGATTTATCAGCAAGTTGCAATGTCATTCTTGTACGTGTGATGTCAAGACCACCAACCCGTTTAATCACCGATAAAGGAATAAGATTGATGCTTGACCCTAAATCAATAAGGGCTTTTCCAACATTCACATTACCAATGGTAACCGGCAACGTGACTCTCCCCGGATCTTTTTCTTTAGTCGGAAGAGTTCGTTGAATAATGGCACTACAGCTTGCATCAAGTTGAATAACTTCATCATCATTGTACCTTCTCTTCTTGGTAAGGATTTCTTTCATGAATTTTGCATATGTTGGCATCTGCTCCAAGGCTTCGGAAAATGGAATGTTGATTTGCAATCTTTTAAAGATGTCCATAAACCTTGCATACTGCCTTTCTTTATCCTTCTTTGATGGAGCATGTGGATATGGCAGATGTTGAGGTAAACTATTCTTTTCTTTTCTTACTTCAACCTCCTTCTCTCCCTTCTCTGCATTTTTTTCATTTTTTTCTGTTTTTTCATTTTTTTCTTTTTCAACTAAATCTTCCTTTTTATTCTTTTCTGCTTCATTCTCACTTTCTCCTTCCTCCTCTTCATCTGCTCGTCTCATAACCTCCTTTTCCTTCCTCAAATTATCACCTATTCCCTTGCCAACTTCCTTACCGCTTCTTGTTGTAATTGACTTGCATTGTTCTTTTGGATTCGGTTCGGTGTTGGCTGCAAATGATCCTCCTTGATTGTTGGTATTGGCCATTTCTTTTGCTATTTGACCAATCTGAGTTTCAAGATTTCTTAACACCGCATCATTGCCTCTTTGGTAGACTTGAGTTTCTTGCACAAACCGATTTTGTTGTTGATTCATCACATTTTGTTGTTGATTCTGTTTGGTCTGCATCTCTATGAATGATCTCAAAGCTTCTTCCAAATTTGAATTTTGAGTTTGTTGCACCGGTGGTTGACTGTAGCTTTCATATTGTCTTTGCCTATTTGCTGAGCCACCATCTTGTTTCCAACCTTGACCATAGTTTGAGTTGTTTCCCCTTTGATAGCCAGCATTATTCGGATACTGACTTTGTCTTTGTTGATTTGCCATGAAGTTCACCTCTTCATGAGATGGAGGACAATGACCAGTTGGATGATTTCCGGTGCATAATTCACATGATGCTACTTGCTTTGCTTTCCCCGATCCTTCTTGAAGAGTCATCAATTTTGACATTTGTTTGGATAACTCCTCCACTGTGTTGGTAAGAAGTTTATTTTGAGCCAATACAGCATCTGACGGATCAAGTTCAAGAATCCCAGGCTTCCTTTGAGTTTTGCTGCGTTCACTTTGTCGATCACTAAGTGACATTTTCTCAATGATAGTCGTAGCATCTGCAGCACTTAATGATAAGAGAGAACCACCTGCTGTTGCATCTAAAAGGAGCTTTGAATCCTGCAAAAGACCATTTCTAAAAATATGAATTTGGGTTAGTTCATCAAATCCATGATTAGGGCATTTACGCAGCATTGCTTTATATCGATCCCATGCTTCACATAGAGTTTCATTGGAGCCTTGAGAAAACACCGCGATTGATGTCTTTGACTCCATGAACTTGTGATGCGGAAAGAACCGATCAAGAAACTTCTCTTCCAAAGTATTCCAATTTGTCATGACTTGTGCTGGTAAATCAAGGTACCAATCTTTGGCCTTTCCTATCAATGAATGTGGAAACATTCTCATGAACACCGCTTCCTCCTCCGCTTCAGGAGCACCAAGTGAACCGGCTATTTCATAGAACTTCACCAAATGATTGTATGGATCTTCATGTGATAAACCTGTAAAAGGGTTAGCATATAACAGTTGCAAGAGACCGGTTTTCATCTCCGTCTGTCTTGCACCTCTGGGAGGTCTTGTAAGATGAGCAAGCCTTCGTGGACTGTTGTGACATGGCCTCATACCGGCACCTTCGTTACGTGGCGGATCTTCAGCCATCTCTTCAGCTATTGAGGATGTTGAAGAAATAGAAGCAGAATTTTCTTCTTGCAGCCTCTTTTGTTTGGCTAATTGTTTCCTTTTCTTTCTTTGACTGTTATTCCTTCGAGCTGTTCTTTCGATTTCTGGATCAAACAGTAAATTCTCTGCAGAAATCTTTCCTCGCATAAACAGGACAACAACCTAACCAGACAAGTTAGCGTGCACAAAAGATAACGAATAGTAACTGAAATTAAAAAGTACAAAATTGCTTAAAACGATAGAAATTGCGATTAAACAACTAAAATCAAACGCCAGTCCCCGGCAACGGCGCCATTTGATGAAAGTACAAAAGCAAGTATTTTCGTTATATCGTATCCACAGGGACTAGTGTGATATCAATTGCACATACACAAATTCCATGATTCTAAGTGCGGGTTTGTTTTGATTTGGTTTTGTAACATAAAATTGCGATAAAAGTGCGTGATAAACTTTCGGATAATAAAAGGTTGTCGGGACTAGATTCATTATCTCGTTAGCATGTATTAATCAACCTCACTATATATATTTCATTTACCAATCATTATTATCACATATCACACATCGATCGTATCCGTATCCGGATTACGCCGTGAAATCTATTATATCTACCAACGTTCGATGCCTCGAATCATTAATCGACATAATAGCATTAAGATCTGATATTTGACGTGATTACTAAACTCAACATCTATGTCTAAACATTGAAGTTTAATAAGTGATTATCTTTTACTCTTGATTCAAACAATATATATCTATGTTGTTCAAATCTTTTTAGAAATAGACAATTAAAACAAGATAACACTTATAATGATTGATAAAGAAAACACATATATTAAGATTAAATTGACTACATGTTCACAAAATAACTACATCTAATCCCAACAACAAAGGAATTTAGCTAGACATGATAAAAGTAAACTTACAAGAAAAAGGGATGAAGAACATCTCTTGATTTCTCAAGTATAATGATGAATCCACCTTCAAGAACTCTTTAAAACTAATATTACTCGTCTCTTTTAACTATTACAAAAACTATATATCAGAAAATGGCTTCTGAGCTCTATTTATAGACTTTCAGGACAGAGGAGTTCGCTAAGCGAAATGACGTTCGCTGAGCGAACTGGTTACTTAAGCCAGGGGTTTCTTGACACGTAGCAAAAGGCTTGACTCATCACTTTGTTCGCCGATGCTCGCTATCTCTCGCTAACATACCCTTCCTCCCGGGTTGTGCTCGCCATCTCTCGCTATCTTTCGCTGAGCGAACGTTGAGTTTGCTGTCCTGCTCGCTGAATCTCGCTGAAGCTCGTCATGGACCTTTTGTCCACTGGTTTAGTTCGCTGTAGCTCGCTATGGCTTCGCTGAGCGAAGGCTTCAAAACCTGCTTTTCTAGCCATTCCTAACAAAAATGCCTTGGGATCAATTCCTTTTAGATTTAATGTTTATATTTACACCAAAAGGGGTTTTAATCAAGATTTCATCATAAAAGTATTGGTAAGTGCTCATATTTATCAAACATTATAACTAAAATTGAGCACTTATCAAATACATGCTAACGAGATGTAGTTGGGAAAGTAGTGGATTGAGTGATTGAAAAGAGAAAAATGTTGAAAATAAAAGATTGACACAAAAAGAAAGAAAAAGAAAAAGTTGTGAAAAAGAAAGTGTCATTGGAAAGAAAGAAAAGAATCACCAATGAAATAGGGGAGAAAGAAAAGAAAGGGAGTAAATGAATGTGAAATTTTAAGTTGAATTTTCTGTAAGTTTTGTATTGCTCTCTTATTCTTGAGGCCTTTTGAAATCCAAAGAAAAACAATGATTTTTTGTAGCCCAGCCCCGTTACAAGCTTAATAAAGTCCTTAGTGATCCACAATTGACGACATGTTTTGTGACATTGCTCTGATAAATGTTTGAATTGAATTGTTGCATGCACTTTGTTTGGATTGAGTGAAACACTTACCTTTGAGTGATATTTTGGTGAGACATTTTTGATAACACTTGAGTCTTGATTGTTTGATAAAAATGTGGAGAATTTTGCTTAGACATAGCAATCAATTCATGATCATGCTTTGTTCTTTTGAATATTTTAAGGAATAATCTTGAGTAGGCATTGTTTTACTCATGCTTAGGAAAAGAAATTTCAAAAACTTTGATTGATTACAAACCTTTCCTGAGATTTAAAATTTTGAGCTTGTTGAAATATTACCTTTTGTTTGAGGACAAACAAAGTCCTAAGTTGGGGAGATTTGATAAGTGCTCAATTTTAGTTATAATGTTTGATAAATATGAGCACTTACCAATACTTTTATGATGAAATCTTGATTAAAACCCCTTTTGGTGTAAATATAAACATTAAATCTAAAAGGAATTGATCCCAAGGCATTTTTGTTAGGAATGGCTAGAAAAGCAGGTTTTGAAGCCTTCGCTCAGCGAAGCCATAGCGAGCTACAGCGAACTAAACCAGTGGACAAAAGGTCCATGACGAGCTTCAGCGAGATTCAGCGAGCAGGACAGCAAACTCAACGTTCGCTCAGCGAAAGATAGCGAGAGATGGCGAGCACAACCCGGGAGGAAGGGTATGTTAGCGAGAGATAGCGAGCATCGGCGAACAAAGTGATGAGTCAAGCCTTTTGCTACGTGTCAAGAAACCCCTGGCTTAAGTAACCAGTTCGCTCAGCGAACGTCATTTCGCTTAGCGAACTCCTCTGTCCTGAAAGTCTATAAATAGAGCTCAGAAGCCATTTTCTGATATATAGTTTTTGTAATAGTTAAAAGAGACGAGTAATATTAGTTTTAAAGAGTTCTTGAAGGTGGATTCATCATTATACTTGAGAAATCAAGAGATGTTCTTCATCCCTTTTTCTTGTAAGTTTACTTTTATCATGTCTAGCTAAATTCCTTTGTTGTTGGGATTAGATGTAGTTATTTTGTGAACATGTAGTCAATTTAATCTTAATATATGTGTTTTCTTTATCAATCATTATAAGTGTTATCTTGTTTTAATTGTCTATTTCTAAAAAGATTTGAACAACATAGATATATATTGTTTGAATCAAGAGTAAAAGATAATCACTTATTAAACTTCAATGTTTAGACATAGATGTTGAGTTTAGTAATCACGTCAAATATCAGATCTTAATGCTATTATGTCGATTAATGATTCGAGGCATCGAACGTTGGTAGATATAATAGATTTCACGGCGTAATCCGGATACGGATACGATCGATGTGTGATATGTGATAATAATGATTGGTAAATGAAATATATATAGTGAGGTTGATTAATACATGCTAACGAGATAATGAATCTAGTCCCGACAACCTTTTATTATCCGAAAGTTTATCACGCACTTTTATCGCAATTTTATGTTACAAAACCAAATCAAAACAAACCCGCACTTAGAATCATGGAATTTGTGTATGTGCAATTGATATCACACTAGTCCCTGTGGATACGATATAACGAAAATACTTGCTTTTGTACTTTCATCAAATGGCGCCGTTGCCGGGGATTGAGTGGATTGAGTGATAAAAGTACAAAAGCAAGTATTTTCGTTATATCGTATCCACAGGGACTAGTGTGATATCAATTGCACATACACAAATTCCATGATTCTAAGTGCGGGTTTGTTTTGATTTGGTTTTGTAACATAAAATTGCGATAAAAGTGCGTGATAAACTTTCGGATAATAAAAGGTTGTCGGGACTAGATTCATTATCTCGTTAGCATGTATTAATCAACCTCACTATATATATTTCATTTACCAATCATTATTATCACATATCACACATCGATCGTATCCGTATCCGGATTACGCCGTGAAATCTATTATATCTACCAACGTTCGATGCCTCGAATCATTAATCGACATAATAGCATTAAGATCTGATATTTGACGTGATTACTAAACTCAACATCTATGTCTAAACATTGAAGTTTAATAAGTGATTATCTTTTACTCTTGATTCAAACAATATATATCTATGTTGTTCAAATCTTTTTAGAAATAGACAATTAAAACAAGATAACACTTATAATGATTGATAAAGAAAACACATATATTAAGATTAAATTGACTACATGTTCACAAAATAACTACATCTAATCCCAACAACAAAGGAATTTAGCTAGACATGATAAAAGTAAACTTACAAGAAAAAGGGATGAAGAACATCTCTTGATTTCTCAAGTATAATGATGAATCCACCTTCAAGAACTCTTTAAAACTAATATTACTCGTCTCTTTTAACTATTACAAAAACTCTATATCAGAAAATGGCTTCTGAGCTCTATTTATAGACTTTCAGGACAGAGGAGTTCGCTAAGCGAAATGACGTTCGCTGAGCGAACTGGTTACTTAAGCCAGGGGTTTCTTGACACGTAGCAAAAGGCTTGACTCATCACTTTGTTCGCCGATGCTCGCTATCTCTCGCTAACATACCCTTCCTCCCGGGTTGTGCTCGCCATCTCTCGCTATCTTTCGCTGAGCGAACGTTGAGTTTGCTGTCCTGCTCGCTGAATCTCGCTGAAGCTCGTCATGGACCTTTTGTCCACTGGTTTAGTTCGCTGTAGCTCGCTATGGCTTCGCTGAGCGAAGGCTTCAAAACCTGCTTTTCTAGCCATTCCTAACAAAAATGCCTTGGGATCAATTCCTTTTAGATTTAATGTTTATATTTACACCAAAAGGGGTTTTAATCAAGATTTCATCATAAAAGTATTGGTAAGTGCTCATATTTATCAAACATTATAACTAAAATTGAGCACTTATCATTGCCATTGATAGAGTTACTTACAATGACAACTACCATTCTAGCATCAGAATGGAACCGTTTGAAGCCTTGTATGGGAGGTGTAGGACACATTTGTGTTGGAACGAATCCATTGAGCGAGTAGTGTTGGGGCCTGAAATGATTAGGCAGACTACTGAAAAGGTGAAAAGGATTCAGTAGAAAATGAAGGCATCCCAAGATCGACAAAAGAGTTATTACGATCAAAAGAAGAGGGCAGTAGAGTTCCGAGAGGGACATCATGTGTTTATGAGAGTGACTGTGATGACATGTGTTGGACAAACTTTGAAGTCCAAAAAGCTCGTTCCGCGGTTTATTGGGTCGTACTATATATTTCAGAAGATAGGGGCGTGGCCTATCAGATTGCATTGCCACCACCATCAAATCTTCATGGTGTTTTTCAAGTGTTGCAGTTGTGAGGATGTATTTTCAATTTGTCGTACGTGATTTAATCCGATGATGTGCAATTGAGAAGGTATCTGACTGTGGAATTCGTGTAGTTACAAATTGAAGGTAAAGAGGCGAAACACCTAAGGAACAAAGAAATCGTTACGATGAACGTAGTCTAGGAAGGACCTACTAGTGAGGATGCGGCACTGGAGTCGGAGAGAGTCGAATGAAGGAATTTTATCTAGCGTTGTTTTCTTCAGATAATTTTCGAGGACGAAAATCTTTTAAGTGGGGGAGAGTTGTAACGCCCCAAAAATTAGAATTCATTTTATTTAATTATTTAGTTGTTGTGGTGTTGATTGACGATGTTTATTTAATTATTTGGGGTGACGAATAATTTATTTAATTATTTTGTGTGGTGAATAATTAAGTAATTGATAAATAAAAAAATAATGATGTTGCTAAATAAAAATTAAAAGAAGAAAAAGAAGTAGAAAACTATATATTGAGGTGTTGAGAGCATATGGGGGGTGGAGATGGAAAAATAGTATAGATGAGAATAATGGAGAATAAATATAATTTTAATTCTCATTAAACCAATTTATTTGCAATAATAATGTCATTGTCCTTGGGCATTAATCTATAGGTGAAGGTTAGGAAATAGGAATAGTCAACATTCTGATAAAAATAAAAATAAAATAAAATTAAGAGTGCAAGTGTGAGAAAGGGAGAATGCACGTGGGAGAGAAGATAATGAAGGGAAAGAAGGAACTCGATCTCAAACCTTAGGGAAATCACTGCAAAAACAAGTAAGGGAGCTTTATACTCTTGAAAACTCTGAATTCAATAGACATACTTTGTATTGATTATGTATGTGCTTAAGTTGTTGTTCTTATACTTCCTCCTACCATTATGTGATGTTGTTGTTGTTGTTGTTGTTTCAATACTTATTCTTAATTTCGATTTCATAATTTGCTATGATAATGTTTTTATGCTTTTGTTGTTGCTGCAATTCGTGTTCCGATGTTGAGTAAAATAAAACCATGGATTGGTGTTGTTCTTGAGAAATTCAAATAATGAGGTTTTTGGGATTTTGAGGATAATTCTAAAGAAACATTTTATAACGTATTGAGCATCCAATACGATTCTAAAGCGATTCTAGGATTTTTCTAAGTCGAGAGAATGTCAAAACCGAAGCTTTTGAACAACCATCAATGGAGTTTTTGTGTAAAAATTCGTGTGAAGCTTTTGTTATGTAAAACATTTGATTTGAGTGCTTTTCTAAAAATAAATACCGGTTATCTTTCTAAAATTGAATGGGAATCAAAACAGTATAAAGAATGTTGTTTTTCGTTGAAAAATGACAGAGAACAAGTCGGGTCGAGGAACCGGGTTGAGCGACCCGTTTTGCCGTGAACTGGGTGAACAAGACGATGAACAGTGAAAATTTCCCAAAATTTTATGAAGGGTATTTTGAATATTTTGGAACCCTCTGGTATACCTCACTCTCCCTGGTTTTATATGCTATTAAGATTTGAATTTATTTCTTAATTTTTATTAATTAAATTGACTTAAAATTCATACGTTTTGTCGGTAAACTAAATCAAGATGATTTGGGTTATGAGTCCTGTTAAAAAGGAGTAATAGGTTGTTGTTTTGGAGAGGAGTGAATGATTAATTGAGTTATGAAGTTTTAGTTAGTGTTGTAATCGAAGTTGCTAATAATTGTTGTTTATCGGTGTTGTTTTAAGTCGTTGATAGTAATTGTGTAGTTTGAATTGTCGTTTCGTTGAATAATGATGTTGAGTTACGTGGTTATAACGATGTTGAATTATCTATTTTAATGATGTTGGAGTTGTGCCGAAATTATGATGTTGTAATTGTTATTGTTGTAGTTGCTTATGGACATTGGTTATTGATGTTGTTATAATGATGATGAAGTTGTCTATCAAAGTTGTTAAATGATGTTGCCTATTGACGTTGCTTATTATAACATGACATGCATTCATTCATATGTCTAATGATGTTGCTTATTGAAGTTGTATAAATAATGTTGAAAATGACGTTGCCTAATGAAGTTGAAAATGACGTTGCTTATAATGATGTTGATCCTCTATGATGTAAAACTAGAAATGACGTTGCTATTGGTACCACATGCATGTAGCGAGTCTAGGCGCATTGCATGCATTTTAATTATATTTATTTATTTAAATGTTGTTATTTCTCTTTAGTTAATTAACGATTGATGATTGTGGTTGACTGACGAATGTGCGTGGCCATCCGCTTAGGTGGTCTTGTTGTTGTTGTTTATGATGTTGTTAGTATTGCGTTGTTTTAATTCAGTTACTTTCTTGATGTATTTTGACTCACCTTTACATTCCCCCTTCTGGGTTGGCCCTACGGTGTGCAACCGTAGATTTTCAGGTAGGATATGAATCATAGATGGTGTGTTCGGATCGCTGTTGCTTTGCTATTTATTTGGAGTCGCTCTGTTAGGATGTTGTTGGGAGAAACTTTTATTTAATTATGTTGTTACATTTTTATAACAATTGAACTATGTCACTTGATTCAATATTTTCAATTCGGACTTTGAAACCTATATTATTGGTTTAATTTTTATTCTCCGCTGCATAATTTCTAATCATTTGAGGACATAGTTACGTTGAGTAAGTGTGACATCCTTATTAAATAAATGAAATTAACTTTTTCACGAATAAAATAAAGGTGTAAATTAAGGGTGTTACAGAGTGTCATTTCTTTTAATATATGCGACTCTTTGGTTGATTCTAAAAAAAAGGAAGTGCATAAATAATTTTAAACTACCGCTAGCAAGTGCGTATAAGTAATTTTTGGATCTTGATGAGAAGCTAGCTAAAGAGTGAAATCACTTATATATATAATGAAGACAATTATTTTTGTTACATATTGAAGGTAAATTAGGTAATATTTTTCTTGGGATACAATATGACCAACTCAATAATATATTAAAAAAAATAGTCAATAAAAAAAGTTATAGAAAAAATAAGATAAATATGCATAAAATTTAACTGTTAATAATAATAATAATAATAATAATATAGAAATAGAAATATAAACAATATTTTTTATAAAAAAAAAAAAAAATACTACTCCCTCCCTCCCAATTTGATTGACACAGTTGACTGTTTGCACTATTCACACATGTTACTTTGACCTTATTTTTCTACTAATAAACAAAAATAAATATTAGCATGTAAAATGTTGTTTGATTCGTCTCGATGAGTATTTTCAAAATATCAAATTTTTATAATTTTTACTATTATACAATTTTTATAATTTTCAAAATATCAAAAATATAGTGAAAGTTATGCATCGATATGCATGAAACAATCAACTGTGTCAATCAAATTGAGATTGAGACGGAGGGAGTATTAACTATTAATAATAATAATAATAATAATAATAATAATAATAATAATACAATATACACAGGACTATTATCTGTGACAGATACATAGAAAATTGGATAATTTATCATTGATAATTATAATCAAATTTATTCATTTAATATGTTTTACAAAAAATAGCACAATAGTTTCACGTATATTTTTTTGATAGAAGTTTCACTTATATTTTAACAATATTATATAACAAATTTTTAAATATTTTATTCTAAATAAATTTTCTACTATAATATAATGACAAACTTAAATATCGAATAAATGTCCATGACACGAGCCTTTAAACTAGTTCTTATTAAAATGACATTCATAAGTTTTGACTAAAAGAAATAAAATGTGACAAGGAGCTAAAAATATCATTTTAAATAAACTAGTTCTTATTAAAATGACATCATAGGTTTTGACTAAAAGAAATAAAATGTGACAAACAAGGAGCTAAAAGTCTCATTTTAAATTATGTGATCACTAATATCACAAGCCACAATTGTCAACAAAAAAAGAATCACAATAGCCACTCCGTTCCTTTTTCTTAAGCATGAGATTTTTCTTAAGCACGAGACAATATGATATTTTGTCTTTAGCTGTTCTTGAGCTCTTTTTCTTTTACGTGTATTTTAGTTTGAGTACACTCCTTGAACTCTTTTTTTATTTATACTATTTCATTTTGATGTTAAAATATTCTAAAATTATATATGGTGCATGCCCATTTAAAAGATATTAATTTGTTGCATTTTATTTTAACTAAAAGAGGAACATGATATATTTTTTTTTATGACAAGATGACCCACATAATTTAGAAGCAAGGGTACCTATGACAAAGAGACGTTGATAATAGATGTTAAAATTGACAAATTCAAGTTCAATTCAAAGTAACTTACATTTCAAGATTTTTCTTGGGTTTGACACGAGTAGTTTGGCACGAATATAAGATGCAAACAATTTATCAAAATGATGACACAAGAGAGATTTCTACTACTCTTCCAGAGGGGAAAAGACAATTGCTTAGGGCATTTGACTAAAAGTATTTTTTTGGAGTACTTCTCTATTTTTAAAGGGTTACTACATCAATATGAAAAAACTATATGATGATATCTCCCATCTGTTGATAAACCAAGATCAAGACAACCTTTATTTATCTATCATCCCCAAAATGTTCGCCATCTTCACGTTGAAATTAAAAGGAAAAAAAAAAAGTTATGCTAGTTAGCAACACATTTTTTTAATATACTTTTCTCAATTTTATAAAAAAAAATATATATATGCTTTTCTCAATAAAACTTTCTAACCGACTAAAAATTCAAATGAATTCTACTAATTTTGTCAAAAAAAAAAAGTATGATTGATTTGGGAAAGTGACTCGCCAAGAAAAATTCCGATTAAAAGTTAATTATTGTGTACAATTTCATGAATTGTATCTGTTAACGACGGTAAACATATATAGAAATAGAGAGAAGAACAATAAGGAAAAGAGAACACCTTTTAGTTTAGCGTTTCAATCATATGAGCAAAACTTAATGAAACAATAATTACAATAGAGTATATAGACTAAATATTATAAAAGACTAAGGAGGGGCCGTTTGATTGGTAAAATATAAGTACTGGACAGAACAGTACATGACAGTAGAAGACAGAGCAACACATGAGACAAACGTTTAATGTATTGAACAAACTTTATGTTGTAAGATGTTTGGTGGACAAAATATTATTTTGGTATGTGCAAGACAAAAATTTTAGTTTTTGTCTTGTCCCTTTATCCTCAATTTGTCTAATAACAAAAACAATTTTAAAATCAAACACAGTACAATAGGAGTTGTCATGTCTGGTCCCTTATTTTTCAACAGATGAAACATATTTACATGCATAATAATATAATCTAATATATCTCCTCAAATTTACGATAGATCGAAGATATTATGATATTATTTAAAAGTATTACCGATATGTAAAATGAACGAGATTATAGCCATTATTGAGCGCAACATTCACTAATAAGTACTCCATTTGATTGAAATGAAAAATTTGAGATCTCAAATTCCATAATTTTAAAGTTTTTTTTTTGAACAAATAATTTTAAAGTTTTTTTAAAAAACTAAAATTTGTTTTTTTTTTTACAGATAAAACTAAAATTTGTTAGAAATCTACTAGTAAGTACTATGAAGGACCACGTGCTATCCTATACTTTTGTGCATTTTAAGGCTTTGACTTTTATTCACCACACGTCGGTCAAATTTTGTTTTGCTAAATTTGAATAATTGAGTTTGAATATGGATAATCGTAGACTTTTTTTTTTTAGTTTAGTCAATGATCGTAGACTTTACTATCATAAAAACACCTAAAATTAAATTGGCAAACATATATTATGTGTGTAAATAAAAATAAATAAAAAAATACACACATACATATATTATGTGTGTATTATTGGTCCCCGATGAGAAAATTTAAGCCACCGTATTAAGATTTGCACCCCCCGTTACTGACGGTTTCAGCATGAAAATTGTACTATTAATATATCATGCTTTGACTGAGTAGAACATTGAATAGAAGAAATAAAAAACGGTTAGCCAGCTAGTTTTTGTATACTTTGTCCAAATTGTTTGGATATTTTATTTTGGTATTTAATTAGTTTACTATTTGATATCATTGTAGAATATGAAACAAGAATGCACCATGCAGCAAACATATTACAAATATTGAGAATTTTTTTTGAATGAGTAGTCCTCCATAACCACTTGTCAGATACATTACTCTGCAAAATAACATTCTATAAAAGAGCACAACAACCTTCCAACAATTCTTCCTCCCAAACAAAAAGAGGTCGTCGCCAAACCCAACCCCCTGTTGGGATTGATTGCAATGTAAGTCCCACATTGCTAATGAAGAAAAAGAAGGAGGTTAAAAAATAGCTATTGAAAGTCCCACATCGCTTAGAATTGTGAAGCAAGAAGGAAATCAAAGCTATATAATGGACCTAAGTTCTTTGTTTATAATTGCACCAAGCAGTAACACTTGTAAACACTTTAAGTTTATATTTGTGTTTTTTTGCTTTTCTCTTATGCTCTTGTTTAAGAGTATTTGAGATGTAGTTCAAATATTTACTTTGGAGAGTGTGGGTGTATTGGGGCATGGGGTGATTGAGAGTGAAGTCTATGTGTTGTAACAATTTTCACATAGTGTTTATTCTCTGGTTGTCGGTTTTGACAACGGCCGTGGTTTTTTCTCCGGTTTTGGAGTTTCCACGTTATATTCTTGTGTTGTTGATTGCGTTCTTTTATTTTCTCTATGCCGGTTTTTCCCAACAACTGGTATCAGAGCTCTTGGTTTGATTCAGGGAGAGGGAGTTCCGCAGTGAAGTTTAGGCTAGAGAAAATTGATGGAAGAATCATGTTTGGCTTGTGAAAAATAAAGTCAAGGATGTGCTGATGCAATCAGGGTTACACAAGGTCAGCCTGGAGAGGCGGTGGTAATAATACTCAACATCAGTCTGGAGAGGCGGTGCTAAGAATACTCGGGTTACGTCTGAAACAACAACTTATTATGAGGATGCGAAGGTGCTAGTGGAAGTTGAGAATCGGTGGAGTGTTGAGTCATATGGACTTTGGAAGCTCCTATCACATGTGTTTGAAGAAGAAATACTTTTGAATCCCTAGAGCTAGTTGAAGGTGGAGTTGTTCATCTCGGTGACGGAAAGCTTGTAAGGTTCAAGGTATGGGTGAGTTTCTTTTAACATAATGCGAGATATTTTCTTGAACTTTGATGCATAGATAGTAGGTAGATACTTGTTAAATAGTTCTACTATTATTGGTTATGCATCTGTTACTAGTGGTGATTCTCATGTTTTGGTTAAGTTGTGGATCTTCGGGTGGATACTTGTTAGTGACATGAGTTTAGTTGGACTAGTGAAACAAGGTTTACTAGGTGATGTAACTAAACCGGAATTGTTGGAGCCTAACAATGGCCTGAAGGTGGTTTCATGGATGTTTGAAGTTGTTCAAGTGACACATGGGCATCGGTTGACATGGATGCAAGGTGTGTGATGATAGCGTGCAGGCATTGGTTGGCATTGATGCAAGGTACGCGGTTATCTCGATGGCTGATGAACTTCCAGAGAAAGCCAACATGGAAGTTGCACCATAAATTTTCAGCGAGGTTTCGAGATGAAATTCTTGGGATGGCTTGGTTCCAAGTGAAGAAAAATCTTGGGATGATTTAGTTCCAAGTGAAGAAAAATCTTGGGATTGTTTAGTTTCAAGTGAAGAAAATTCTTGGGATGATTTAGTTCCAAGTGGAGTATACTCTTTATGGTGGAGTATGATAATTTAATTTGTCGGTATAGACAATGAGAATTATGATTGTCGGTGAAGACAATGATTGTCGGTATAGACAATGGAAGCAGAAGATAATGATTGTCGGTGTAGACAATGAAGATTGAAGACCATTACAATCAAGGTGGAGATTGTTGGGATTGATTGCAATGTAAGTCCCACATTGCTAATGAAGAAAAAGAAGGAGGTTAAAAAATAGCTATTGAAAGTCTCACATCGCTTAGAATTGTGAAGCAAGAAGGAAATCAAAGCTATATAATGGACCTAAGTTCTTTGTTTATAATTGCACCAAGCAGTAACACTTGTAAACACTTTAAGTTTATATTTGTGTCTTTTTGCTTTTCTCTTATGCTCTTGTTTAAGAGTATTTGAGATGTAGTTCAAATATTTACTTTGGAGAGTGTGGGTGTATTGGGGCATGGGGTGATTGAGAGTGAAGTCTATGTGTTGTAACAATTTTCACATAGTGTTTATTCTCTGGTTGTCGGTTTTGACAACGGCCGTGGTTTTTTCTCCGGTTTTGGAGTTTCCACGTTATATTCTTGTGTTGTTGATTGCGTTCTTTTATTTTCTCTATGCCGGTTTTTCCCAACACCCCCTCCCCTCACACATGTTAATAGACTAAAATAGTTGTTTATCTCAATACAGGATGTTTGAATTGTATGAAACTAATCTCCTTCCACAAAGAAAATACATCAAGCAGATCTACTCCCCCACGAGGATAGTTTAATTGGTAGGGATCTTGTATCTTATATACATGGTCAAAGTTAGAACTTGGAATCTCCCACTATTTCACTTCAACAATATCTATATATAACAATTATTGCTTAGGATAAAATCTTATCATACTCATCCTATTATTCAATCTACTATTAATTATCAATCTTTTTGTTACTATGAATCTTTAGTCAATTTTAAAATATATAGTCAAAATACCCACGAGTAGGGTAAACTCCACAAACTTTTTGTAACTATGAATCTTTAGTCAATTTTTAAATATATAGACAAAAAATTCAAGAAACACGTTATTTTTATTATCATTTTGTAACTATGAATCTTTAACTTAATATTTTAATTAAAGAAACAAAATGAACTTGTATTTAGAACTTAATGCCAGCCAACCACTAGGCTGCACTTTGCGATATAAACTAAGCTATAAGCCAACATTTAGTCTCATTATGATACCTAAGCCTAACAGTTTTATACATTGCTGAACTTTGCAATTTGCATGCTCATAATTAAGTCAAAGAAAGCCCTGTTTTTGTGGCGCCATTAAATCCATCAAGGTCCCGCCAAAAGAAGAAAGTGAAGTTTGAGAAATCAATCAGTTTAATTATTGAAAGGAACGCATATCAACATAATCGACCAAAAGGCGTTACTTTAATTTCTTACTTTTTTTTAAGGACAGAAAAAATTATTTTAATTTCTAGATGAGAAACTTTATACCATGAATTGAAAAATATAACCTAAAAAAATAAGAATAACAACACTAATCCATTCCACTATCATCGTCAAAAGAGAGATCACTATTTTATATTTTTATAGGTTTCAAATGTAATGTGACTAGCAATTGCATAGTGGTTCGCTGATTAAAAAAGTGCACTATTTTTTTATATCAACCTTACGTACGGTTGAAGGAATTAATCTCCAAAGAAGAGAGTGCAAAATGGTAATATTAATCACGAAACTCTCTTAATTAATTGAATTAGACTTAATCACAGTTTAATTGTATACTTTATTTTATATTTTTTTTTTGAACGGCCTGTGTGCATTATTCTTATAAACTACTTTGACCTTTTTTTTACAACTATATAAAAATAAATATTAACATGTAAGATCTTATTAGATTTTTCTTGATGAATATTTTTAAAATATCAATTTTTCATAATTTTTTTCCTTCATAATTTTAATATTACACAATTAAATATATTAATATTCAAAATTATGCATCAACAAATATACAATAATAAAATGCGGCACTTATTTTTTGAGGGAGGGAGGGAGTAATATACAGTAGTATCCTTGTTGTGAAATGAAACTTCAAGTCCAATAGAAGCTAAGGCTAGATGTAATATAAGCAAATAAAGTAGGTGGCCTACAAAATAATCGCATCACAAATAGAGTGTGGCTAATGCCCCCACTTCATTCATTCCTTTGGACTTAAAAATTCCAATCTCCGCCCGTTCTTTCCGCCATTAAACTTGGTAACTAACTATTGTAAGGAAAAAACTTAGTCCTATTATCCCAAAGAAAAAACTTAGTTGTTAACTTTTTTATTGGATTTATTTGTCCTTTTTTTATATAAGACACGTTTTAAATTATTTTTTATACAAAATATTCTTATTTATTATGTTATAAGAGAAAAATATTATGTTTCGACTCGGCTAATATTGCAGAACTGAAGATTAAACCATAAACCTCTATTTTTCTACACTTAAAATATGTGAATCTAACCACTATAAACCATTTGACAAAAAATAATCTCTCTCTTGAAGATCCGTTGAAAGAGAACTGATGACCTATTCGCAAGTGTATGAAAATCGCCACGTAGTAATAAAAGAGTTGTCGATCCACAAGGATTGCGCGATTAAACAAGTAGATTCGTGTCTATAAACATAATGTAATAAGCAAACATAAATGGGGGTTTGGTTGAGTAATTTTGACGGTAAGAAAATGTGCTAGTTCAAATGATAGAAAAGTGAGGTAGAATCATCGGAATCGCCTAGTCTATGGTTTATCACATGCAATCTAACATATCACATGGAATCACTCAAGTATTCACAACTAGATCAACAATATGGTGAATCACAATCTCTTGTCAAAATTCACTCTATCCGTTGTCGATACTCCTCCGATCTCTCGGATGTAAGCTACCGACTACGAAGTATTTGAAAATGCGTTGATCGTTCGCTACACTCTATGTTTCAATCTCTCGACCGGAAACACTCAAGTGCTTAATGCATTCAGTTCAGAAATTAAATCAATATTCTCATACGTGATTCAAATCTAAGTTCATTATAAAGCTGATCAAGAATCATAAAGCATTAAACTCATAATTGCATTAAATGAATACTATTACAAGAGTAATTCCACACTACGCAGCAGATTACATAAGAACAACTGCATTCTAAGCTATCCTAGATCCTACCTCTATGAGAAGATCAACTCCTCATAGTGCTTCGTTCAGCTCCGAGCTTCAACGTCATGGTCTTGAATGCCATTCAGTTGAGAATCTTGAAGCTATCCAGTGTGTTTCAGGATCCAAAAGGTATAATCGCTCCGAATCACAGAATGCAGATGAACAGTCGCAGAAAATCGAACTCCTGAACCAGAAAAATGAAGTTTCTATATATAATAAACACAACCACGCCGCGCGTGGTTGCAAATCCTCAAACTACGCCGCGCGTGTAACGGCATCAAGCGGCGCGTGATCATAATCAGAGGCACTGGTCTTCAATCTTGGCTCAATTATGCCGCGCGTGATGGCTTCACGCCCCCGGCGTAGTACAACTTGGCCATCACGCGGCGCGTCATCCTCCTCTCACGCCGCGCGTCGTAGAAAGCTGAAAAAACCCCTCACTGGTCCAGCAATTATGCCGCGCGTGGTAGGTCCCCACGCCGCGCGTAATTGTAGCAGGAAATGGTCATCTCTGGTGCAGGTCCTACGCGGCGCGTGGTCCATCACGCCCCCAGCGTAGTTCAACTTGGTATTTTCCTGCTTTCTTGAAGAACAAGTAATCATGCTTCCGAGTAGATTTCTCTTGAATTTATTGCTTAAAACCTACTAAAATGCATCTAATGTTACTCAAATAGGCATGAATTAGAGAGTGTGACGATACGTCGTCAAGAAAAAAACGTAGTATGCTAAATGAGAACATCATAATCAACACTTATAATTTATCTAAGTAACGTTCCAAATTTTTTTAATATCTAAGTAATAAGATAAATGAGCCCAACGATGACCACGGTTTGATACGCCACAACTACGATCGGAAAAAGCTGCAACTACTTGATGTTAGAACTGATCTTAAAACCAAATTATGTGATCCAGTATATGAGATATATGGAAGAAAAAAAAACCCGACAAGTAGTATGAAAAAAATGATCTAGAGATAAAATTTTACCTTATATACACAAATGTAGACGGATATTTCTTACCGTTAAATGGCTGCAAAAACTTTATACTATACGATAACTAAAAAATATAATTTAGAAGATGATACAAAAACGGAAATGGTGTGTGGCTTTCAAATATTGACAAACCAAAACATGACCATGTGGGAGATTGCATCTTCCGGGACATGATAATATTATGACTTACCAACCAATTATGGTACCGGTTTTGTCATGCTTAATCGTTTGTTTGACATTGGTCTAATTGAGGAGCACATGCAATGTGACTTAATAATGGATTGTTATTATTAGTAGTAGTAAACAAAATTAGAGGATCATGATGTCAAAATAGAAATTGGAGAATCACCTCACACAAAGCAACCAAACAAGTACTTTTGCTTTACTTATCTTTCTTTGCCTTTTTTTAGTGATTTTATACAAAAGGAAAAAAGTGAATATTCGGTAAAGAAATAACGTATACGATCTTTAACTCTTTATCTCTAATCAAGATATTCATCCAAAGCCTGCAAATAATAAAACATAAATTGATCATCCCCTCGTGGAATGAAAGATTAGCATACTTATCTCCATTAAGAGTCATGTCTCATATACTTACACTATTTTATGTGTGTCTAATCATCTAAGTTATAAGTAAAAAATATAATTAAAATCATAAGATTTACTTATCTTGTAAGACTTAAACAACCCCCACTAACAATATATGCATATAGACAATAAGAAAATGAGTTTTTTTATACAATGCTTTGAACATGATTCCATGAACCCCACATAATTTGTCCAAAAAAAAAAAAAGGAAAAAATGGAACCCTACCTAAAATTTACATATAGACAATGGACATAAATTAATTAGTAGCGGCCAAACTAAAATACGACAAGTTCCCCTTAACTTATGCTAACTAATGAGTGGAAAATTGAGACAAAAAGAAGCGGTAGAACTTATAGGAGTTTGGTATCATCACTTGAAAGGCAAAATAAATTGACTAAATGATGTTAGGCTTTTATCTATTTATTTAGTCTATAATATTATGGTTAATTTTGTTATTTATTTATTTTTGTTTGGAGAAGAAGTAGAAGAACCATATAACAAAATCAATGAGGACATTTTACTTTGTTTAATTTCTAATAATTATTTCTTTTATATTTTTTATTTTGTTATCTCCCAAGTAGCACTAGTATTTTTTTAGAAGAAAAAAAAAATGTTCAACATTGAAATTGTGTGGGGATAGGAAATGGCCGTTCTCAAAGGAGTAAGAAAAGAGCTTGAATTGATCGGCTCACCGTTGGTTCACATGATACAACCATTTAAGTTTAATGGGTTTTTTCTGTTTTAGGTTCACATTCACATCGAAAATCATTCAATGAGTGGGCCATGGTTTTTCATAAGTATGACATTTTATTTTATGAAGCCATAACAATATTGGACTTAAGTGGTTAATAAACTTTCTTTTAAAATGAATTATTTAAAAAAACTCGAGTTCAATTATAGATAATAACAATTCTTAGTTAGACATTCCTAATAACTTAGCCAAACTTTTCAACTTCCCATAAAAATTAGAAGGTTAACAAAAGGAAAGAAAAGTATGACATTATTCCTTAATTAAAGGGAGCTCCTTCTTCTACAAAAAAATAAGGCACTCTCAGCCGGTGATTCTAGAACGCGTCGGTCTTTTTTGCAGCTCATTTGACTTGTTAGTGTTTGGGTTGTGTGGACGAAAAAAATCACAGATTGTTCAGAGGTTTAACCAGTGCTTCTAATCAGTTTTTGGATAAGATCAAACTTTTTTCCTATAGGTGGTTGAAGACAACGAGTGTTACTTTAGTCTCAAACTACCATAGTTGGTGGTCTAGTCCTTTGCTATGTTTGAGCCTTGTATGATTATTTGTATTTCCTTTTGTCACTATTTGTAAAGTTTGGTAGTCTATCTAGCACATCTTGTGTTGAGTAGACTATTTTTTGTTAATATATATCTCATTTTGATTTGTTCATAAAAAACAAAAAAAATAAGGCATATACCACCGAGTGCTCCCGAGACACTCTTTAAAGACCGTAAATAGTAAATTTTTATATAATTTTTATGGAAATTTGTAAAGTCAATGTATTGAAAATCATAATATTTAACTTTTTGAATAAAAAATTTCTTTAAATAAAATGTTTAAAAAATATCCGGGGACACTCGTTAGCCAGACCAAGAGCACCTTCTATTCTACATGTGTATGTAGTTCGGTTGGAGTAATATGAGAAATATTGGACTTTAAGCCCTCATTTATATATAATATCAGAAATATTATTTATAGAGGTTGGGGTTATTTTTTTCTTCTAAAAGGGGTCATTTTAACAATATATATTATCCATATTTTCTAAAATTATTATTAAAAAAAACTATATTTGATAAAAATTAAAAACATAATTCACTTGTAGTGTTTTAAAAAAGAGTAATTGGCATACAATAAACTATCTAAATAAAAAAAATTAATATTAAATAATACAAAAAAGGTTAATTACATAAATACCAAACGAATATTTCTATGTAAAACATTTTACAACCCATGTTAATATTTTCCTTTAAAAAAATAAGAAGGTCACAGGTAGGTAGGAGTGTTAACCGACACTTTGTGGTTGTGGCTAGGAATGAGCGTGTTGAATGAATTCTGAAACAGTTGGAACAACAACTGTTACCATTTTCATTACATACATTATTTTTAATCATTATTACAACAACAAAATTTAGTAAAAAATATTGTCTGTTCATTAGGAAGTTGGAAAGTCCGATACTCTAAAAATGACAAATTATCGTGTCCGATACGTATTCGATACCGATACTTTCTGATACACGTATCGGAGAAGTATCGACAATTAATATTTTTTTTTAAAATAAAATATAACCAATACTTGTCGAATACTTCTCTGATACGCGTATCGATCGAAAAAGTATTGGGCAATTAATGTTCTTTGATGATAGAAACGCAAGAGAGGAGACTGATACAATTTGTATTTTCTCTTAAGTATTGAATGTTAGAGTATGATGTTACCAACTACTATGTCTTTATTAGTTTTTCTCCTTGTCATGACTTGAACTCTGGACCTCTAATTCTTTAACCCTTAGCTCAACTAGCTTAACCAGTTAAGCTACCCATCCCATCATCTTTTGGGTAGTACTTAACTTAATATATGTAATTGTAACTTGTTTTCTTATTTTGAGTAATTTGAATGTTAATTTTTATGATTATCAATTTTAGTTATGTTTATATATTGTGCATTTATATATTTAATTTTAAATTTAATTTTTAAATAACGTATTCCGGTGGTATCGTATCAGGAATTTTGAAATTTTTTTCGTATCGATGTCGTATCATATCGGTATCGTGACATATCTCGTAGGAAGAGTCTCTTACGTTAGAACAAAAAACAGTGTGAGTGAGTGTTTTGTTGTGCTGTCACCATAACCCCTTCACCATTCTCATAGGATACCATAACCCCTTTTTTCCACTCTCTCTCTCTCTCTCTCTCTCTCTCTCTCTCTCTCTCTCTCCATAATTCTTCATTCTTTGTCTGTGATCCTACCTACATTTCAGTCTCCATCAACAGAATTTGCTTAAGAAATTATGGAAACTAACTCAGTTTCCAAATTTCTCTTTCTCTTCATTTTCTTCACATTATGCTTAGTTGTTTACTCTAATGTCACTTATGACAGAAAAGCCATTATCATCAATGGCCAAAGAAGAATCCTTTTTTCTGGTTCCATACATTATCCTAGAAGTACCCCAGATGTATGTTTTATCTTCCCATTTTTCATAATTATTTCATTTTCAACTTTATTTTTTCTAAATTAAGAAAATATAAAAATAAAAATTGAAACTTTACCTATTTTTTCTGAATTTTGTAACTAAATGTAATGACCCTTTTGCAGATGTGGGAAGATCTGATTTTTAAGGCTAAAGAAGGAGGTTTAGATGTAATTGAAACTTATGTCTTTTGGAATGTTCACGAACCTTCTCCTGGAAATGTACTTCACTTTCACTCTCTCAAGTTGTTAATTTTGTCCTGCTTAATTTTTTTTCTTTGTTGAATTTGAGTTTTAGGCTTTTTTTTTTTTTTACTATTTTTGTGCACACTTGATGAAATTGAATTCAATGCAGTACAATTTTGAAGGAAGAAATGACCTAGTGAGGTTTATTAAGACAGTACAGAAAGCAGGATTATATGCTCATCTTCGTATTGGACCTTATGTTTGTGCTGAATGGAATTTTGGGTACTCATTATTTATCCTTAAAAAAATGTTTTTTTTTTTTGGTTGTTGAGTAAATCCTTAAAAAATTGTTGGTTTGGTCTTTTGTGGGTTATGTTTCCTTGTTTAATAATTTTCTCTTGTCATGTGCAGAGGATTTCCTGTTTGGCTCAAGTATGTTCCAGGCATAAGCTTTAGACAAGACAATGAGCCTTTTAAGGTTTCTTCTTATATACTTTCTTTAATAACTTTTTTTGTTAGAACATTGCCTTCAAGCATTTAATACCGATTGGGAGTACTCGAGTTCGAACCCTGGTTGCGACTTGCAACAATCCTTAAGCAAACTTTATTGACGAAATTTCGATTACTAGGGCCTTTTCCTCCGCCAACAGGAGGGTTATGACCAAAAATATATGACTAGTGCCAAATTAGAAAGAAGTTTGTGAAATTCCTTCATTCATTCAATTGACATAGTTTTTTTATTTTAAATGTATGGTGTTGCAGAAGGCAATGCAAGGGTTTACCGAGAAGATTGTGGGAATGATGAAGAGTGAACGTCTCTATGAATCACAGGGTGGCCCTATCATTCTCTCTCAGGTATAACCTCTATTGTTAATTTGCTTTTTGTGTATTTGTAAACTACCAAATTCCCTTTAATAATTTTTTAGAAAAGGTACTAATTGTTGTAAACTTTTCTTCTAGATCTAGCTTTGTAGGAACATTAATAACGATACATACACTTTATGTTGTTTCAGATTGAGAACGAGTATGGCGTGCAAAGTAAAATGCTTGGACCTGTTGGCTATAATTATATGAGCTGGGCTGCAAAAATGGCCGTTGAAATGGGAACTGGGGTTCCATGGGTTATGTGCAAGGAAGACGATGCTCCAGATCCAGTGGTATGTATTCTTACTCTCCACCTTAAAGGTTGTTAACATTATGCGCTGGTAACATGTAGTAATGTATTAAGTTTTTTCTGGAATGTGGTTGATAAATTAATCTGTTTCCTGTTATGTGACAGATAAACACTTGCAATGGCTTTTATTGTGACAAATTTGCTCCCAATAAACCCTACAAGCCTACAATGTGGACAGAGGCATGGAGTGGCTGGTAATCCTTTTTATAGTTTACTCCAATAATTTGGAATTGCGGAAATGGACTTGTATAATTTTTTTTTTTTTTGTGAAACATGAAGGTTTACAGAATTCGGAGGTCCAACTCACAAAAGACCTGTTCAGGATTTGGCATTTGCAGTAGCTCGATTCATACAAAAAGGAGGATCCTTTGTAAATTACTACATGGTTGGTTTTCTTATACCGATTTAAACAATACAAATTTTGGCGATGAATTCATGACAGCCACTTGAGTAACTTACCTTGTTCGTGCAGTATCACGGAGGAACCAATTTTGGCCGCACAGCTGGAGGCCCTTTTATCACTACCAGCTATGACTATGATGCTCCACTAGATGAATATGGTGAGAGCTACAATTTATGCAACTTCAGACCATAATCGTTCTTTTTCTTAGTTGCTTCTTATGCATGAATAAACAATTTTGAGTTCAAAAAAATATTGACCGAATACTTTTTGTTGCAAAAAATATTGTCAGGTTTGATTAGGCAACCAAAGTATGGTCACCTTAAGGAGCTTCATAAGGCTGTGAAGATGTGTGAGCGAGCTTTAGTTTCAACTGATGCGGTTGTTACCTCATTAGGAAACTTCCAACAGGTTTAACTTACTTTCAAAAGTTTTTTGCTTTCATTGATATCAGTAAGTTCCTTTATTGACATTATTGGGTATTCATCCTTTCACAGGCCTATGTATACTCAACAGAATCTGGGGATTGCGCTGCTTTTCTCTCAAACTTTGACTCTAAATCCTCTGCTAGAGTGTTGTTCAACAATATGCACTATAACTTACCTCCTTGGTCCGTCAGCATCCTCCCGGATTGTAGAAATGCTGTTTTTAACACGGCTAAGGTATGTAACAAAAGTTTCAGATATGAAATCATCATACTTTGATACTAAGAGATCACAATTATGCTTCCTAGACACAATTTATTCACCTTCAACATCTCCATTCAACGAGATTTAACAATTTAGCATTTTGTAAAACCGCTGAATTCATTTTCTTCCTGTATTAGGTTGGAGTGCAAACATCTCAGATGCAAATGTTGCCTACAAATACTCACATGTTCTCATGGGAGAGTTTCGATGAAGATACTTCTTCTAGCTCTTCAAATACAATCACTGCTTCCGGTCTCTTGGAACAGATAAACGTAACACGGGATGCAAGTGATTATCTTTGGTATATAACTAGGTAAGATTTGATTTTATAAGTTGTTTCATTTCCTCCTTAAGTGATTTTGTCGTCATCTACTGTTGGAAATTATTTATGCTTTTAGATTCCCTAGCTAGTTGAAGAAAGAAGAGTCATTCTTTATTTTCATCCCACATACATCGACAATGCTTAGCAATTCTCTTACATTTTTTTTCTAGCACACTATATATCACTTGCAATTTGCATCAACCATGTATATAAATGGTTGATATATCTAGATGCTCTATCGAATATTGTCATCTATAATTGCACGACTTTGACATTTTGACTGAATGTCGAAGGTTCCAGCTGCTAAACGAAGGAGATTTAAAAACCATTTTTTGCTGTACTAATTTATTTCATGCCAATATGTCTACAGTGTTGATGTAAAATCATCCGAATCCTTTCTCCATGGAGGCAAACACCCCAGTCTCATTGTTCAGTCCACTGGCCATGCTGTGCATGTTTTTATCAATGGTCAACTTACTGGTATGTGGTTTGTTTGCTTCTTTATTAGGTCTTGTTTCCATCTGAAAGTGAAAGGAAACATAATATATATGATTGAAAACAGGTTCTGCCTATGGAACAAGGGAAGATAGGAGATTCAGATATACCGGTGATGTAAATCTTCGTGCTGGAACAAATACTATAGCTTTGCTCAGTGTTGCTGTTGGACTTCCAGTAAGTTTTGTTTTCCACCTTAATTTTCTGAAATTCTATTGCAGTTAACATCGCGGTTTTGTAAATTACAGTTAATTTTTTGTGCTCAAGATCATTCTACTGTGGGGTTTTATACTTTTATTCTTTATCTACTACTTAGTACATACTAATATCATTCTTTTCTGTTTTTTGCTGTCAAAGAATGTAGGTGGACATTTCGAGACTTGGAACACGGGAATCCTAGGTCCAGTTGTTATCCATGGATTTGATCAGGGAAAGTTGGACTTGTCTTGGAAGAAATGGACTTACCAGGTAGCTTAGTCGTAACTCTTACATTAGCTGCTTAAATTGACCCAGTCACAAAGAAGTTTCAGTTAAGACAGTTTCTTCTTAAAACAGGTCGGACTTAAAGGAGAGGCCATGAATCTTGAATCTCCAGAAGGTATCTCTTCTGTAGAATGGATGCAGTCAGCGTTAGTTGTACAAAAGAATCAGCCTTTGACATGGCACAAGGTAATAAAAAATGTGCTTAAGGTCGACTTAAAAAAAAACTAGACCTCAAAAATGATAAAATAACTGATTAGTAAACCTTTCAGACTTTTTTCGATGCTCCTGAAGGAGAAGAGCCATTGGCATTAGACATGAACGGTATGGGTAAAGGTCAAATATGGATTAATGGGATAAGTATTGGAAGATACTGGACTGCTACAGCTACTGGAAGTTGCAATGACTGCAGTTATGCCGGGTCATATAGACCTCCAAAGTGCCAGCTTGGTTGTGGTGAACCAACTCAGCGATGGTAAGTATTGTTTTTTGTTAACATTGTAGGTGATGCATGACTGTCTCGGGCCAAAAGTACCTTATATATGGGTTACGTAATGTTTCAGGTACCATGTACCGCGATCTTGGTTGAAGCCAAATCATAATCTGTTAGTTGTTTTTGAGGAACTTGGGGGAGACCCTTCAAAAATTTCATTAGTAAAGAGATCGGTTAGCAGTGTGTGTGCTGATGTATCAGAGTACCATCCAAATATTAAGAATTGGCACATTGATAGCTATGGCAAATCAGAAGATTTTCATCCTCCAAAAGTTCACTTGCATTGCAATCCTGGCCAAGCTATTTCTTCCATTAAATTTGCAAGTTTTGGAACTCCTTTGGGAACCTGTGGAAATTATGAGCAAGGAGCTTGTCATTCTTCTGCATCTTATGACATCTTAGAGAAGGTAACTCAACCATTTGCTTCATTTAACAATCATCGACTTTTACTATTATTAAAAGTTGAATCAACGATCCTCTCTAATTCCGTTGCGCAGTGTAGACTAGTTTCATTTTTTTCTGCCAATGATTGATTTCTTAACAAATAACAACTATTTCTTTGGACGATAACATTGCTTACACTCTTTGTTTTTTTTTTTTTTTTTACACAGAAATGTATAGGAAAGCCAAGATGCATAGTAACAGTATCAAACAGTAACTTTGGGCACGACCCGTGTCCAAATGTATTGAAGCGGTTATCAGTTGAAGCAGTTTGCACTCCAACTACTACCAATTAAAGATGATTAGTTCACACGGCACCCTTTTTAAGTGTAATTTGCAGCGACTTTTTTAGCAAGTAAAGTTGAAAGAATAAATAAGAGTAGAATAGATAGTGTCATAGTATTTTTTAGGGTAGTAAGTAGCTTTGTTCTTATATGTTGTGCCAAAGGCACATGGTTTTTTTATTTATTTTAAGTAGTGTTGTTATGTTAATGTGATCGAATTTAAAATTAGTCATTGCTAGATAGGTGAATCTGAAATCAAGGGTCTAAAAATTGGACCCTTGTGAGTGTGAATTTGGAGTCCATAGTTCCAAGCCTATATGTTTTAGTTGGATATAGGCACTGGAAAGAAAGGCAAGTTCATTGCTATGATGTGTTTTTGTTTGTCTTACTGGAGTAGATTAAACTCCAGTTTAGGTTAAAGTTAGGAGTGGATCCTAATGTAACCATGACATTTGTTGGAAGTTCACTATTATTCTATGCATTTTGTTTCTTATATTCATTTTTACTCTACTGCTTTTTACTTTCTTCAATGGCATTCCTCATTTTTTGGTTGCTGAATAATAATGTTCTTTCATATACACACAAACCTACTAATCATATATTAAAAGGATCTTGTATAGCCACTAGGCAGGAATATTGCATTATATATGCAGGAGGCCGGGGTTCGAACTCCGCTCATCCCATTTATCCACCTTGAGGGTGGAATTTCTAGCCAATAGGTTACTTGACAAAAAAAAGGATCTTGTATAGCCGAGGTTGGTGCATAGGGTTGGATCTTCCGCTCATATCTGTTGTGATTTGAATGCCCTCGACCACTTGAATCTAGCACAAGTGTGTGCGAGTGTAGTAAACGCATGTTATTGAGTTTGATTCATACTAGAAAAAACACTAAGTTGCCCTTCAATTCCAACTTTAAGTCCAAACCAAATAGTACTAGAAAGATGTCAATGTTGTGAATTAGGAATGCTTAATATAACATTATCATCCACCATTATTTAAGACAAGATAGAATAGTCTTTGATACATCCACTCCAAGATAACAATTGAAAATAAAGATAACATCACAGTAAATAAATCATCAAGTCACAGAAGGTGAAGCTACAAACACCAGCAACAAAATTAAGCATTGGCTGATGAAACATGTTGCTCTATTGTCTGCTGTAGCTCCTCTTTCTTTGCTCCTACCACTTTGCCCAAAATGGTTCCTTCTTTCACAAACACAAAAGTTGGCATAGCCTCAACAGCCCAATCTTGAGCAACAGACTGCAAAACAATCAAACAATTATTTAATCTTTATTCTCTAAATGAGCTATATAGTATTTGATTATTTGTCAAATTTACTCTTCTTTCAGATAACATGCACTTTTACACTGACATTCAATAAGAATCCATCATTCCGCAATTATTTTATACATGCAATTACATAGTAAGTTTATGCGATAATGCGACAAAATGATGAATTGTCATTGAGTGCCGGTGTAAAACAGCTTTATAGTGACGGTATATCTTCATTATGCAAATTAATTAGATTTTTTTTACCTTTAGTTCGTCCACATCCACCTTAAGGAATATGGCATTTGTATACTTCTTAGCCAGCTCAGCAAGGAATGGTGCAATGAAACGGCATGGTCCACACCAAGAAGCAGTAAAATCCACAACAATCTGGTTCAATTAGAAAGGTAAATATATTTCAATTTTTGAGATAATAGCATAATATGATGAATTCATGAATCTTATATTTGAAGTTTGCACTAAATTAAGATATATGATACTACCAAGATTAAAAAAAAAACATAAAAGAAAATGTTTTGAAAGGTTTGGGAACAGAGTTGCATGCAATACAGTAAGTACAGACAGGGAAGAGGTGAATTCATCATTCAGTTCTGTATAATTACAAACAAAAATCATTACATACCAAAAATTATAAAAAATAATCACATGCATTTTTTCATCATTATAAGCCGGCACTCCTTATATCTAATCAATGATACTATTGCAAAAATAGTGTAGAAGAGTGTGAAACTTGCAACAATCTATGAAACATAGACACATGAACATCAGACACGACATTGAGACATACACTGTTAATAAGTTGAGAAGAAAAAAAGCGATTAATTGTAATCACATGTCTTAGACACCAGGCAAGTCTTCCATTTAAAACCGGGCTACATAGGCAACGTACAGGCTATAACTGTGATAGATTTATGAGGTTTAATTTATAGCAGCCTAATTAAGGTAATATCAAAAGAAGACCTTTAATCCATGAGACAACATAGCATATAACACACACTAATTAAATTTGGCCTCTAAAGCTTCCTCATCATGATTCATGGTTATTGGTCATATTTGGCAGGAACATAAACAAATTGCTTAACAGTTCAAAAATAAATTCAGTCTGATTTGCAAATTGTTCACTGTTTACATCATATAGAACTTCATCTGCATAGGGTTTTCTTCAAGGTAAACCTTATATGTGGTATAGAATCTGGTAACTATGACTATGTTTACACTAACATGTTTGGATTTGCACTCGGGGTGAGCATGAACCCGAGACCCGACTCGAAACCGATATAACCGACAACACATTGAAGCATTCGGTCGGGTGCGGGTCGGGTCTCGGATCAACAAATTGCAAAAAACAGGGCATGAACGGTTGCATACGGGCGGGTGCGGGTCTCTAAAATTCTATCTCTCCATAACCGAAACCGATCGAACAACCATGAGATGCAAATTAATTTTTTTCCTTCTTTCCCTCTCAATCTCATATACTCCTCTTTGTTATTTTTATCCATCTTTGATATAAGATAAAAATGTTATATTTTACAAAGCTTATATAATTAATAATATGGTGATGAAGAAGGTGGGAAATATATTCTAATATATATTCTAGATCTATTTTAATTTCTACGTCTCTTCTACTTGATATTTTATTGTCTTTAGATCTACATATTGAAAGAAAGTAACTGCATCTAACCCTCTTTGTTTTTTTAATTTACTTCGTCTATCTTTTGTTGCATTGTGTACGAGGTATTAAACTATTTGAAAATTAGGAATTTTTGGATAATAGAGGAGTTTTAGATGTAAACAAAGTTTCGATCTAACCCGTAATAATCGACCCGTTCAACCCGCCACCCGTATGACCCGAACCCGAACAAACCAAAGATATAGACGGTCGGAATTGGGTCCAAATTAAATGGTTGCGGTTTTTATCGATTTAGTGATTTTTGGCCCGAACCCGACCGAAACCGACCGATGCTCAGACCTAATTTGCACCGAGTTTGACAAAATCACAAAAACCAAACCACCATAATTTTGCAATAGTTACAATAACTTTTGCAAAATCACTATAGCTTTAATGTGTTTTTGGTTAATCCACGCCAAACATGCACTCTTTTTTTGGTTGAGAAAAACAAATATGCACTCTATGAACTTTGTCATGACTCATGAAGCTTATTGTGAAAATACTAATAATTTTAAGGTTGCATAAGAAACTAATAATTTGATGCATCTGATATATATTATGGACCATATATATTATGGACCCGATACATTAGTTATTTAATTAACTTAAAAAGTCAACTGTTTCTTATAAAAAAGACTAGGGCTATTACTTTTTTTAAGGAATTTCCTAAAATAATTACTAGTTTTTCTTTTCTTTTTCAAATTTATAAATAAATAAAAAAAAACACTTTTTTTCATTGAAAATTAAGATCAATTTACGTTTCTGTTATCCCTCTTCTCTGTATTAGTCCAGGAAACTATACACATCAATGACACTACCATAAACAAAAAACAATCACGTTGTACAAAACAAAAATCCTAGAATAATGTTTCAGAACCATGTTGCATGAGAATAATAACAAAAACGATGATCAAAACAAATCAATAGACAATCTTTTTCATTAATTTTTTAAAAGCCAGATGCATAATGTTTAACGTACCAAAGCATATGAATATAACCATTATTTATAATCATGTCATGTTCATAAATAACACAAATAGAAGCCATAAATTGAGATCCAAATTCCAAAATGAAAATAAAATATAAAAGATAGTTAAAAATATAATTAAGCTACTAAAAAATACCAATTTCTTGGATTCATTGCCCCTTTGGAGGACATCGTTCCATGCATCAACGTTGTGAATACTGATTACTTGTCCCTCTTCTGATGAACCTGCCATTCTCTCCTAATTTTTTTGTAACAACTTTTAATTTATTTTTTTTGGTAATAACAACTTTTAATTTTAATTTCAAAGGAAGGAATGTATGCTATCAGCTCTGTCACACTGCCTTAAATAAGAAAAATGGGGTTAGGAAGTCTTGTAAATAAAAAGGCTTGGTTTTGTTACTTTTTTACAAGTTTGCCATCAATCATGCAATATATTATTTTCCCCTAACAAATGTGTTATTTATTTCTTGTACCAAAAAAAAAGTCCTATTTTTGTAAAAAAAAAAAAGTCTTATTTATTTCTATTCTATAAATGATAACAATCCTACTCAATTTGAAATTTTAATATAAAATGAGTTACCAAAAAAAAGAAAAGAAAATGACTAGATACATTGAAATAGGTTTGAGACAAGGTGATCCGTTATCTCCTTTTCTCTTCTTGATAGCAGCCGAGGGTCTTACAAGGATGATGCAAAAGGCTGTTGGTAATGGAATTTTCCATGGTTATAAGATCAGCGGCGAACTACTCTTCCATACTCTTCAATTTGCAGATGACACAATTTTGATTGTTGAAGGGGATTGAGACAATTTGTGGTCTATAAAAACTGTGTTGTGAAGCTTTGAGTTAGTCTCTGGCCTGAAAGTTAATTTCTTTAAAAGCAAGCTATATGGGATTAACTTGGATGCTTCTTTCTTGAACGCTGCTACAACTTTTCTTCATTGTGGCGTAGAGTCCATCCCTTTTCGTTTCTTAGGTATTCCAGTTAGCGCCAATCCAAGGAGAAAATTAACGTGGAACCCTATTGTGGATAATATGAAGAAACGCCTTAGTATTTGGAACGGCCGAAACTTGTCCATCGGTGGTAGAGTTACCCTCATCAATTCAGTTTTATCTAGTCTTCCGCTATACTTTTTCTCTTTTTTTAAAGCACCTGCTTGTGTTTTAAAAGAATTAAAAAGTATCCAACGCAAGTTTTTATGGGGTGGGAGCTTGGACAACAACAAGATGTGTTGGGTTAGTTGGGATACTATATGTCTCCCAAAAGACAAAGGAGGTTTGGGTATTAAGAATCTTGATTTGTTCAATCAAGCTTTACTATGCAAATGGAAGTGGAGAGGGCTTAATGAAGATAACACTTTGTGGTGCAAGTTACTGGTGTATAGATATGGTCAATGGCTGGAAATTTTCTTCTGGATGTCAACAAGAATGTTAGAGCTCAATCCATTTGGTGGCGCGACATCTTAAGGATAGGAGGTGAAGAGAGCGGGGGTTGGTTCAAATCCAACATGTGCAATGTATTAGGATCCGGCAATCTTATCCGTTTTTGGCAAGAAAGATGGTTGGGTCATGAAAGTTTCATGAATTTATTCCCTCAATTGTATGCAAAATCGTTGCAACCTGATGCTCCTATAGCTGCTTTCGGTTCTTGGAGTGATGATATTTGGACTTGGAGTTTTGATTGGGCTGTGGAGCTAGCGCGGGATGATATGGATGCTGCAACTGAGATGTCGATTTTGTTAGCAGATATTAGGCCTAAGAAGGAATGCTTGGATCATCGAAAATGGCTCATGAACCATGCCGGTATGTTTACGGTAAAATCAGCATATTGTTTCTTGCAAAACCGTGATTCATTTTTGACTATTAATAGTAATGTGGTGGATGCGCTGCAAGATTTATGGATGAACGATGTACCGTCTAAAGTGAACATATTTGGATGGAGATTGCTATTAGCACGACTTCCGACCCGTATGGCTTTGGTAAGAAAAGGAATTATCAATAATTCACGTGAGTTTTGTTGCGTGTTTTGCTTTAGAGAAGAAGAAGACATAGATCATTTATTTTTTAATTGCTCTGTCTCAATTCAAGTTTGGAAGAAAATTTATAAGTGGATGGATGTGGATTTCATCCCCTTTGAGGAAGGGTGGAAGCACTTCATATCTTTTGGTGATTCGGTGATGAGTAAGAGACTTGCTAAAACTCGTCATGTCATTTGGTTAGCAACTACTTGGAGCATATGGCGTACTCGGAATAATATTGTGTTTCGAGGAGATGTGTTTAATTTGGATGCTTTGATAGATCAAATTATCTTTATTTCTTGGTTTTGTTTTATAGGTCGTTTGGGAGTTAATACTTCTTTTGTATTTTCTTATTGGTGTAACGATCCGTTAGTTTGCATTGATAACATCTAATGGTTTTCGTTTGAATTGTAAGGGTTGAGTGCACCTTGTACTCCTTATAATTCAATTTTTGCTTATAAAAAAAAACTTGAAATAATTGAAGTTAGTATTTCTTTCCTTCATCAAGATTTAAACCCTCGTACTTTTATTTCTTAACTCTTAGGTTAAATACCAACAATGAATTGGTTTCCGTGGTAAGGGTTTGGTCCCCTTAAATATGTGATTAATTTTTATTTTTTTTATAAATATTTGAAAAAAAATTTAATACTTATCTTCAACTATTCGATGAAGTTGTTCTTGGGACTCATGTATCATGCATCTCTTTTTTATTTTAAAGATAAGTATATGGAGAGATGCATGATACACGAGTCCTAAGAGCGGCTTCATCGAATAGTTGAACATAAATATTAAAAAAAATTAAAAGAAAAAATAAATTAAAAAAATAATTTTGCTCGAGGGATTAGCAAACAAATATTTTTCTTTTAAAATAGGAGGGATTAGCACGCACAGTTGTGTCAACGGAATCCAATGTGGCGCTGCCACATGGACTTCCGTTTGTCAATTGTTAGTTGACTTAACATTTGAGACTAAGACCAAAACTGACAATTAATTGAGGACGAAAACGAGTGATTATAGACCAAATACATCCATTTTTCAATGAATCTAAAAAATATTAGGCTTATTTAATAAAATAGTCCCTTAAAGACATTTTTGGTTTCACATAGGTCCCTTAAAGAAAAAAAGGTCCGAATAGGTCCCTTAAAGGAAAAAAAGTCCGAATAGGTCCCTTAAAGACATCTTCGTTAATCAGTTTGGTCCTTTCCGTCCATTTTTTTGAGGACCAAACTGATTAACGGAGATGTTTTTAAGAGACCAAACTGATTAACGGAGATATCTTTAAGGGACCAATTCAGACATTTTTTTCTTTAAGGGACCTATTTGGTCCTTTTTTTCTTTAAGGGACCAATGTGAAACTAAAAATATCTTTAAGGGACCATTTTACTAATTAAGCCAAAATATTTTGTTTCTTTTATTTAGGACTGGGAGGGAGTAATATTTATGTGGTGAGATGTGATTGATGCATGTATAAAATAATTTGACCATATGGTGCATAATAGTGCATATAAATTAAGAGTAACGGAGTGCCTATAAATTAAATTGACAAAATACGTGATTTCAATAATTTTTATTTTGATCTAGTCAAATTGAGAAATTTACACAATAATTTATGAATTTCAAATTTTCTTCCAACAATCCAACTTTAGAGATGTATCTCCTAGTTTAACTTTAACTAGTGAATTTGAGTTTGAATCAAACGATAGCAAGTCACTTTAGAGAACAATTTCAACTTTAATTTTCTGCCATCCTTTTTAGTATTCTTCACCATTTGACACAAGAATATTACTTACACTATAACATATGCACTTTTCAAGAGTTGGCCATGATGTTCAACCTTTTCAGAAGAAACCACTACATGCTTGATGCTTCAACATCTCAATGAAAAACTGTAAACATCTGACCCCAAAGGATAGTTCCTTTAGGACCAAGGAACATTTTCCATTGGTGCCAAATATATTTGCAGTATTTCAATGTTAAATCACACATAACACAATACCTCTGAGGGATTCATACCGAAACAACTAATTTTTGGTAACTAATAATCTGAATACAAAAAGTATATGATTATATTTCACAAATGTGAATGCATTAGAGGTTTATACAAAATAGAAAAGATACCAGTAGGAGGATACTACAGCTGAATCAGATTCTCAAATCTGAACAGAAAAAGTACACGGTTAAAACAAACTTGGAATGTATTGCATTGGAATTTTATACAAAGTATCAATGAGAAAAATGGATACTACAACTGAATCAGATTCTTAAAACAGTATGTGCCAAGAAGGAACCAACCGATAAGAACCGAAGAGAATAAGGACCAAAATTTTAAGAAAGTGAAGCCTCCCAATGTGACGCCAAGAAAAAATACAACCACAAACGGTAAAATAGTTCGCACCATAGATGTTTTGCTGACCCAGCGTCCGTTGAGTAAAATGAAAATTGCAAGGTTCACCACATTCCATCCATTGGACAGGAAGCCGAGTCTGTTCAAATTATTGGCAACAAAGGAGTGGCAGTTGCAAGTAAAGAGACTGTAAGATCGGTGTTGGAATTCTTGAGTACTCTTCCGTAGAGCATCATCCCAGGTCCTCAACTCACCTCCAGTTTCGTCCTGCAAGTAGTGTTCCTCACCCTTGTATGCAGACTGGCCTAAAGGGATGCAACACTGCCAGCAGTTATATCAAACATCATTAGACAAACAATAAAGGAGTAGAAAGCCATTGGGTTAAAAAGTTGGACAAGTTAATGCAATGTTTGTTTTGGCGTTCAAACCCACTCGGTATGTGTTTCTGTGGCATCTACAACAGATACAATACACTTTTTCTTGAATGAAAGCCAAAATAAACACACTATAAGCAATGTTGTCAAATAGCAGCTATAACAGCGCTATAGCGTAGCAAAATTTGAACAAATCACTATAGTTCTAAGATATGCTATTTAGTACAAAGTATTGTCAAATAGCGGCGTTATAACACTATAGCGTAACAAAATTTGAACAAACTGTTATTTCTCACAATCTGTGATTAACATAATTTTTTTTTGACATATAGGTCTTCACAACATGGTGCAAAAATCAAACCCCAAAAGGAAGTTACAGATTCTCAAAATTGTTTCAATGCTTCACAAAGAAGCAAGAGTTTCATGATATATAGGTTTGTTTGGATTGACTTACTTGAGTTTATCTATCGACATAAACACTACTGAGACTGATTGGGAGCAGGGTTGTCTTAAACATTTTGGAACCCTGTTCTAATTTTAAAAATTAGTATGTGCAGGAATTTGGGCCGTCAGTTTTATACGCTGAAATTGGTATATGCAAAAAATTTGGGCACTTAAAAATTGGTATATACAAGATCTTGGATCCTTAAACACTTTAAAGCCCCTCAGAATTTCATATTTGATTAAAATTTTGACTCGTTAAAAAAATTTATTTAATGTTTTCGGGGAAATTTTGCCGTCAAAATTTTAAGGCCCTATGCAATAGCCTGTCTTGCACACCCTTATCGGCGGCCCTAATTGCGAGAACTTATGAAAACGGCTTATAATACATCCATACGATTTTTGTAGCTTATTTCCACAAGGTCACCAGAATAGCTTATGTAAACTACTAAAGTCTATATGAAAACCATTTGACTTTACTATATCTTTTGTTATAGAAATAGCTTATAAATAGACACTTATATGATAAGTATGTTAAGTTGTTTATGTAAACAAAGCAATTATCTTACTTTCTGTCTCTTGATTAGTATCAACTACTCAAAATGAAATTGCGTTTACAATATTATTCTCCGACGACGAAAGAACAAATTAACAGAAGAAACCAACCTTTTCTTTGGGTACTTGAAGATATCGAGTAGCAGAACCAAATGCGAAATTATCAACACAGACAAAATTAGGACCTGCAAAATCCAAAATAACCCCATCCTCTCTACAGATACCAATGTGACCGATGAAAGGAATGAACCACGAAATGACAGGAAGTGGTGACCAAACAATTGAGCATGGAAATCGAGACCTTCTAGGATCAATTTGCATAGTATTAGTTCTAGAAAAACCTCCTTCCATCATTTGTTGCTGTTCTGGATCCAAATCTAACTCTGCTTCCATTGCAAATATTGGAACAACACTACTCAATTTGCCTATACATAATAACGATTAATTAAATAAAACTTTTAATTTCTAAATAATCATTCATTCACGATGAAATTATAGTAGAAGAAACCCTAATTATCATCGCTAATCACGTAATAACAGGAATATGAGCGAGATCCGATCGAGTTACCTGGTGAAGAAGAAGTATGTAATATACTGTAGCTATAACTAGAGGACCATTTCTGCGTACAATTTCATGCCAAGATTCGGGAGGAATAATATCTTACACTCTTGGCTATAGATACATAGTACTTTATACTTACAATCTGTTTTTTTACACACAAGACAAAATTACTGTTATGTCCAACACTTGTTTTTTGAGATTACTGTTATGTCCAACACCAAAAATAATTTGAGAAAGATTTTGAATTTTAAAAAGATTTTTACCATAGTATTATGAAGGCTTAATTAGTCTATTGATCCCTTAAAGACATTTTAGGTTTTATAATGGTCCCTTAAAGAAAAAAAAAGGTCCGGATTGGTCCTTAAAGACACATCGGTTTCTCACATTGGTCCTTTCTGTCAATTTTTCACAAAAAACGTTAGTTTTAGTTGACTAAATTGTGGATATCGTTAAGTCTAAGTGGTCCACCAAAACCTTATTAATTTTTAAAATTTTAACAATTGGAATTTTTTGTTATATTTGGAGTTAAAATTTAACGAAAATGACCAATATGACAAACATATATGTCTTTAAGGGACCAATCCGGACCTTTTTTCTTTAAGGGACCAATCCGAACCTTTTTTCTTTAAGGGACCATTGTGAAACCTAAAATGTCTTTAAAGGACCAATAGACTAATTAAGCCTATTATGAAATTAATATTTCAATCGGTGCTCTTTCATTGAATAATAATTTCTTAGTTTATTCCAACCCTTAGTTAATAATGGATGACAATAGTCTCTATTGAATAGAATTCTATGATATTTTCCGTGCTCATCTTGTAACTTTCAAATATTTTCAAATTAATGGTTGTGAAGTTCCTTAAAGAAAATTGGATCGATTTCACCATATCGCTATTAAAAAAGAATAAATAAACAAAATATTAACTTGTAGAAAAGGAAAAATTAGAAACTTTGTAAGAAAGAATAAATTAAAAAATTTGTAACCTCGTTTGGAACATGTATAGTTAAGAAAGTTCAAATAGGTTCACCTTGAAGAACATGTTTACTTGAAACCATTTTTTGATATTTGAAGTTAAGAAATGAAGTTGAAGAATTTAGTTGAAAGATTTGTGATTTCTATTGTGAATACTGAATGGTTTATAAAATTGGAAAGGCTTAATTAATAAAATGGTCCCTTAAAGACATTTTTGGTTTCAGATTGGTCCCTTAAAAAAAAAGGTTCAAATAGGTCCCTTAAAGAAAAAAAAGTCCGAATAGGTCCCTTAAAGACATCTCCGTTAATCAGTTTGGTCCCTAAAAAGAGGTCTAAATAGGACCAAACTGATTAACGGATATGTCTTTAAGGGACCTATTCAGACATTTTTTTCTTTAAGAGACCTATTTAGACATTTTTTTCTTTAAGGGACCAATATGAAACCAAAAATGTCTTTAAGGGACCATTTTATTAATTAAGCCAATTGGAAAAGAAACATGAGGACAAATTGTGAAAAGAAATAAGATTTACTAATGAGAAGACATAATATTCATTGTTGGTACATTTATGACAATGAGAAGACCACATGAAATACTAAGTTGATGAATTTTGTCTTTTACTAATAATGTTTCTTGTATCATATAAGTTGTATGTGAACGATATCTTACATAATGAAGCAGTTGATCAGTTATTTGTCAAAGTTAAAATGATTTACTATCGCATAATAGTTTCTTAGTGTTGACCAGTTATTTGACAAATATAATATGAAAAGAATTTTTTTACCTTTTGCTCTCAAATGACAAGTATGCATAGAAGAGAGAAATGAGTTTGGTGTTGTATGAAGAAAAAATGAATAGAGAGAGAAAAATGATATGACAAATGTAAGTTTGTCTTCAACAGAGAAAAGTTTTGATTTGACATAAAGTTTCCATTTCATTTTTAAATAGATCCGTTTCATTGAAACTATGACTTTGTTATCGACGGACGGGGTATTCACGTCTAAATTATTTAATCCTTAAACAAAAAATTTGTTTTTGTCTCACAAACATGCAGACTAGCTTAGTTAGTGAGCCATATAGCTCAGTTAGACTTCATCTTAGTTTAGTTAGATAATTTTTGGACATCAAATACCCTTTGTTTGGACAATTGGCAACATATTAAGCAAGAACATATTTGACTTTACCATGTACTTAAGTTTTCTTATATTGTAATAGATTACAAGGTGTGTATGGTAAATAAACTTTTGGGAGATATCAACCTCCAAATAGATTCACTATCTCAAATAATTAGTCTTATAAGATCATTTGTTCGTCAAGAAAAGATCATTTGAGCAATACAGACCAAAGCTACTGCCAAGAAACCCAACAACAAGCAAAGGCTATTAAAAGGTGCGTGAAATAATTTTTGTTGGTAGCTTATAATTTAATACAACATTAAATCAGTTATCTACCAGTTGTTGTTATTCTTGTGTATGTGATCAACTGACTAATGACAATACTGTTACAGCAAATAAATGTTGTAATATTATTTGGCCACCTTAACTTAAGGCTTAAGAGACTATTAGAATTTTATTACCATATAAAATTTTCCCCTAACACCTAAGAATTGTGCACAGGAATCAATGGCTCTATGAGGGAAGAACCGTCACTTTTTTCTTTCAAATGATTCTCAGGCTCAGTGGAGATTATGAACTCCTCAACAAACTTAGTTTCTTGGCTTCTTCCCCAGACAACAAGGTATAACCCAGATATAATTAAGAAAGCTCCAATAATCCTGCACCTCAAAATTGAAAAACAATAAGATATTTATAGCATGAGCAAAGGAATTGTATAACACTATAACATATTAACAAAGCTTCTATAATAAAAAATTTAGATCTTCTTGTATAACAGATTGATGCCACACAATATCAGCTTGCTAAGGATAAATTTGCCTATGAAATTTAGATCACATTGGGACAAATTTCATTGGCAAATTATTGCATAGTATAGTGGTATTGATGTGGGATCAATGCGGAGAGACTTCATATGCAGTTAACATGCCACATCATGATCCCTAAAAGTAAAAGTTTTTAGTTGGACTATTTTGAGCGATACTTTATAATTTCAAGGACGTACTTACTAATTCACAAATATCAAGGACTATTTTGCCATCATCAAAATATCAATGAAATAAATTGAAATTGAAGTTACATGGATTATAAGAACACACCCTCCCAAGAAGAATTCTTCACCAAAAACAATGGGCGCCATCAAAGCTACGAGTATTGTCTGTAAGGGAAGATAAATTGAAGCAAGCACTGGCCCTCCTTTGTTAATAGTCCATATTTGTATTGCTGCTGTCATCCCCGAAATCACCAGTCCCTGATACAAACCACTAATAGTTAAAATGAGTTCTATAGATGTCAAAGTCACTAATCATAATCCCCTATTAAGGCTTCAATTAGAAGATCTTATTTGGTGTTTTCTTATGACATAAGCACTTCCACAATAGAGCCTATCCAAGATTCGTCGGGTCACTCAGGAGAATACAGGTTTATAAGTGGGAGACATCTCTGACCTTCCATGCCGGTTTTGTAAAGTTGGGTTAGGCTCAACCCAAATTTTAAAATTTTATAAGAAAACTGGTAAATTAAACAATCAAATTTGATTTACGAACCGAGTACAAAATACTGTAAGCCTCTTCAATGGAATTGAGCTTCCAAGATTTAGGATCTTTCTCAAGAAAGGCTGCAATTGTCCCAAACTGCACAACACCAAAGAAGCAAGTAAAAGCGGAAACTGTGAGTTGCGCTGAGTACTTTTTCAGAACAAATGCTTGCATCACAATCCAACCAGACCAACACAAGCAATGACCAAATAGAAGGATACCACCTAAGTTCAAATTTTTCCCATTTGCATCCTCAAATAACGACAATAAAAATTGTCTTTGGTGAAGTTCTAGATTTGGAGCATAAATGGTAGGTCCTTTGTAAAGGGTAATGATTGAAGCTCCTCCAACAGAAGCAAGTACTCCAAAAACCTTAGCTATACCATTTATCCTATTTAAGTGTAAGCTCTCATATCTGCACTTTCACATACATAATTGAACAAGTTTATGAATATTTCATCAAAAAGGTCTTAAATTTATGCTCTAAAGCTCAGAGGTTATAACTTGCCTTAGTAACACAGCCATCAGAAATGTAAGGGCTGGAACAGAATTTTGCATAGCAGAAGCAAATGTTGGTGATGTGTTGTCCAAACCAAAGAGATAAAATCCTTCTTTCATTGTTATTCTGTCAGAAATCAAAGGTAGCATTTTAAGTTACACAAACATGTTTTGTTAGTACATGTCTGGATTGACGGCGATTTTGTAGAATCACAGTGTACCAGCGTAATTTTAGCAAAAGTTACGCATCAGAGCTTCAACAAAATCTGTGTCAATGTAATTTTGTCAAACTCGTCAACAATCCAAACATGAACTCCGTGATGAATGGAGTGACTTAATGAAAAGAGAATGTACCCAACAAGTCCAAGAAGGAAAAATTGTAGCAGACAATAACTGGTTATTTTTGGCCTATCTTTCCTTACAAAGAGGGAAACAGATAAAAACAAGAACAAAAAAGTGAGACAGTTGAACACTATAGAGGTAAAGTAAAACTAAAAAGTGCTTAATAATATAGTACTTTTCTGTGAAATATGCAAGTGGAGCTAGAAGAATGAAAGCAGTGATGTTTCTATATACAGGAAAAACAAGCTTGCTAACTCCTGTATTAAGTGCAATTCTGAGAAATATATGATTTCCTGCATGACAAAATTGTAAGAAAGTTAAGGCTATGTGTAGCTTAGCTCGTTCACCCACCATAGTCTTTTGGATATTGTGTTTTGTTTGCAGGTTTTGTTGATATGGATCCACTCAGAGAAGTAGATGTTGACCAAGAAAAAATGAGGAAAAAATATCTGATGCAAGATAGAGAGATCTTTTTTTTTTTGTAAATAGCTAGAGAGATCTTTGTATCTATCTAATTGTGGAAATTAATTAAAATAAAAACAAAACAAAAAGACAAGTTCAATACTACTATGTTTTATTTTAGCATTGAATATGTGATTGTGATTTGTGAAGTAGTGTTTATTGTCTTTATCTGATTGCATCTCATATTTTTATATTCTATGATACAGGTTGAAATAATACACCTCTAGTATGACGCATGCAAATAAGAAATTATATCTCTACTTATACTATGAGGTAATATTTTCTGCCCCATTTACTAATAGAAGAAATGAAAATACTAACAAGTAAAGGCACTTTTTTTTTGTTTTTGACTAAAGTAAAGGCACTTGTTAAAGAATCAATGATAATATCTTGGAAATTAAGTCATTAGAAGTTAAAAAAATGATTTTTATTTAATACAAAATATTTATGTTTTTACTTCATTAACTAGTTGTTTACACTGATTTTTGGTAAACAACCGCTAGTTTAAATTAATTACTTGAGAGATCAACTAGTAAATCTCGGGACAATTGTTCATGCATTTTGTTAAAAGAAATTTGGAAGTTTATCTTTAAAGACATCCTTATTTTGCAAAAGAACAATATGTTTGATTTCTGAAACATATGTTAAATATAATTAAAGTAAGTTCACTCGAACGAGGGAACTAATAAAATGCAAAATTTGTAAATGCTTTAGGAAGTAAAGACTTATGGAAAGTAAATTTGCATTAAGAATGTAAAAGTTACAAAGAAAATGTAAAGGTTCACCGATTCATACATCTTTCTCGAGTAACTCGTTTCTCGCCTTAACATGGATACTTTGAGTGTTTGAGATTTTGTGTAAATGAATTGTGACCCCTATTTCGACTATACATACTTCTATTTATAGAAAACTAAGTAACGTCTACCCTAACGTTAAACTACTAAACTTCAGCCACGCGTCCTTTTGCATTTGAAATGAACCAAGGCCTTTAAACCGTTGTAACCGTCGAAGTCGAGTCACACTTAAATGATGAAAAATGCTCTAAGTCCACAATTCCAGACTACTTCGATTCGCTGGCTTCTATCGAAATATTCTTCAGTCTCGAGCTGTGAAGTTTTTTCCATTAGAATTCTCTTGTTCTTAAAGACATTACCCTTAACCTTCATTTAAACGACAAGAGAGATAATCTCTCTTGTTCTTGAAGACATTAAAGACTAAGGCTATTTAAAGTCATTTCAACAGGTTTTTATAACAATAAATGTCTTTGGAACTGGAGATTATCACATATTTTACCTTGAGCTAAAATATGGGATAACAAATTGCCCCCAAAAATGCCTATTTCGATTTGAATGATTCGAATGAAATAAGATATGGGCATTTTTCAAAGTACCTCTGTATTTCCAAACGCCACCCCTTTATTTCGAATTTATGATGTCATGGCATTTTAAAAAGGTAACCGTTTCACTTCTTACAAAACTGTCACGTTCTGCGCCCTTTTGAGTAGTGGGACACGCGTCAGTCTGAGAAGTTGAATCGTAATAGACAAAAAGCGCTTTTTCAGCATTTATTCCTTTTTTTAATTAAATTTTGTCTTAATCCAAGAATGGCTATAAATAGAGCTCTGCCACTTCAGTTGAAACTTTTCTAACTTCTTCCATAGCTTCTCACGCTCCAAAAATCTCTCAAAATCTTTCTTTCAATCTTGAAACGACAAAGATTCAAAACGATTCTGAACTTACCGTATCTTGGATTATCTTCTCCAAATCATATCTTTCCAGATCTCAGATCTACATTCTTCATCTTCTTCTTTTTCCGAGAGCTTCCATGGCGTCTTCATCCAACAAGATTCAAGTCCCTTTCGCTGGAAAATGGAGCGATTTCTCCATTGCTGATGATGGAACAAAGTACGTTCCAGAACCCAAAGGTAGCAAAGAACATCGAGAAATCTGGGAAAGTCAGGTAATGATTCCCTTTGCTATTAATAAAAACGTTTATGCTTTTGGTGGTCCGATTCCAGATGATATGAACTTGACTAGGGAAGTAGATGAGATATTTCCATGTCTCGAAACTTGCGAACCCAGAATCTTTGACAGTAAACCCTATAATTTTGAATATATGTTGACAAATTATAAACCCTTTCGATCCCATCCTTATTACGGAAATAGCCTTTACCTTACTTGGCTTGATCGAATAGAACAATCTTTTGGTAAATTCTGGAAAGATTATGGGATCTTCGAGTTAATACAATTTTCTAGGATAGGGCCCAAATACCAACCTGAAATGCTCATTGCTGCAATGCATTTCTTTGAAAAAATCTACCAACACCTTTCAATTCAAAAGTGGTATGATGACACCCACCCTGTTCGATGTGTCAGCTATCACAGGGTTAAGACCCACTGGCAAAACCTACAGCCCCAATGATGTTAGTGATAACATCACTTTGAACTACAAAGAAAATGCCTTTTCTGCTTATATCCTTAAACATTCAGGACCTGAGAATGAAGAAGTCTCAGATGAAGAACATGTGGCTTTTCTCACTTTATGGCTATCCCATTATGTATTCTGCTCTCGATCTCTTCAAGTCGCTAGGAAATTTATCCCTATGGCTGTGCAAATTCATGAAGGATGCCACTTTGCCTTAGGACGCCTTCTGCTGGCAACCTTGTATGAATCTATTGGGGAAGTTTGTGATAACCTGAAAGGTTTAGTCCCTGCTAAGTCGAAATCGAAGAAAGCTGCCGCAGATGGATGCTTTCAAGCTGCTGGGCCTATGTGGCTATTACAATTATGGTTGAATGCCACCTTTGAAAAAGAGCTTGGTTTGTTTATTCCCACTGAACACCATGCTTCGATAGCTAAAAGGAAAGTCGAAGGCACCCGCTTGATAAGGCTCCAACCTAATCCCCTCGAACAAAACTCTCAACAGCTTTTCATGAAGTACATGAAAATTTTCTTAGCCATCGACCAATTCAAGCCCGAACATGCCCCATTTGTGAAGAGAACTATTGGTCCCTCCTGGTTCGTCAAAGAGATACCAGTGCTGAATCCAAATGCTGAGGAGGAAATAAATGAAACCTGGACAGCATATTTGGATCCTACCATTCTGTCTATTCGAATTGGTACCTTATCTTCTGAGTATGCATTAATTGGATATCAACCGAATTTGGTCTCTATACAGTTTGGTTTCTCACAACTTCGACCAAAGAGCATGTATATAAGAAAGAAAAACATCGTGCTTGGGACTACCGTGACTTCTACTTTGTATGAAAGGTATATGAAGATTAGTCGTGATAATGTTTATGGCTTCGAGCCATTTGACTTCAACCTTTCTTACTACTGTACACAAGAGTTTGCCAACTGGTGGAGGCGATATTTCGACAGCAAACACCTGGGAGATGCAGTGCTTATCTCGAGGTTGGAGAGTGGTTTTACTCAACCTCAGATAAAAAGAATCGAACAACAAGTCAAGACTACAGGTAACTTGTCTTTATGTATGCACTTTTCTTTTGTCATATATTCTCATACTATTTCGATTTAACCCTTTGCTTATGTTCCCTAGTCACCAAGAAACAAACTGCAGAAACTGTTAAGACAGTTAAAGAAAAAACAACACCAAAGGTAGTTGAAACCACTGGAGAGCCTTCCAAGGTACTTACTGAATCGAAACTTATTTTCTTTTGAAAATTCTAAGTTAAATCTTTATTTTTCTAACCTACTTCTTCCAGGCACGTAAAAGACCAACCAACGTCCCTTCTACTGAGACTGGCCCATCGAAGAAGCCAAAACCTAGCACGATAGTCGTTAGTGACGAAGAAGAGGTATAAGTTTTTTCCTTCTAGTTTATTTTCAAAGTTCCTCCCAAATCAATTCCATTAATTCAAATGTTTCCTGTCTCGACTTCTATTCGCAGGAAGAAGAAGAAGTTTCCAGAGAAAAAGGAGACAGCCTCCTGCGAATATTGAAACAAACATTCCGGAAACTACTTCTGATATTCTCTCTACTGAAGAGAAGGAGAGGAAGATGAAAGAGAAGAAAGAGAAGAAGGAAAGGAAAGAAAAGAGGAAAGAGGAAAAGAAGAAAGAAGGAAAGAAAAGTTCAGAGGATCGAACCCGGGAGAAAAAGAATAAAAAGTCCAAGTCCTCGAGCGATCCCTCTGCAACCAACCTTAAAACTCCATCGATTTCGAGTGAACAACAAGAGCCTACCCCTGAAGCTGAAGTTCAAGAAGATGTTGCTATGCCTGATGCTACACTCAATGATTCGGATAACATGCCCCAGCAAGACATCAATCCAGAGGTACTTGTACTACTTCACTTGCATTCTCATTTAAAAATAAGTAAAGTTATTTTCCCTCATATTCGATTCTGTTTTTTAGGACATCATATCGAACAAGTCTAGTGGTGATACCCTCAAAGATAGTGAGACCACTATTTCTGAAAAGATCATACCAGAGCTTAGTCAAGATCAACCAGAGCATCCTAAATCTGCAGAGACTGATAACAAGACATCCCCTTTCAAGGAATGGAACGAGACTGCAGCAATCGATGTCGATGCTAATGAGACTTCCTCAGAAGAAGAAGATTTTGACTCTGAAGCCATGAAAGAAGCGGAAGCTGGTGGATCAGAATTGCTGCCTGAAACTTCAACGTCGAAACTGTCAGCCAGCCTAGGGCTTCCTGAAGAAGAATTCATTTCCTTGCAAATTCATGATCCTGAGGCTGCTCTGAAACTTCTGATTTCTAAAACGACTACTGATCCTTTAAGTTCGAATGGACCCAGCAATTCGACTGCTTCAGATTCAGAAATCAATTCTTCTGTTCGACAAGACTCTCTGATTTCAAAGCTATATACTGATTTCATCAATGGAGACATCTTGGCATCAGTTGAGGAGCACCCTGCTAATGCTTTTAAGCATAAATCTTTTTTGAACAAGTTGCACAATCCTCAAACTGATCTCGAAACCTTGGGGAAAGTCATCCAGCTCGAATCGATCTTGGACCAATTTGCTACTACGGTGCAAAGCTTGAAACGCAACTCTCAGAAACTTGTTGGTCAGCAGGCTGCTTATGATGCATTATTCGAGAAGGCCATGGCTGCTCAATCGAAAGTTGACCAAATGAAGGCACAAGTTCAGCAACCAGGCCTTGGGATTCAAGAATGTACCAACAATATTTCTAAGTGGGAGGCAGAGATAGATTCTCTTCGAGCTGAGATTGCTGATCGAGAGAAGAAGATCCTCGAAGAGAAAGCAAAGCGTTCGAAGATTGAAGAAGCTGTTGCTGCTACCACTCAGGAATCTATCCGCGAAGCTGCGAAGGAAGGTATTTCTCACATCAGTGCTGCCACTGTGATCAAAGAAGAGATTAAGTCTCTCGAAGATGCAATCAAGATCCAGACTGTCGAAGTTGGCCTTATTAAGGACCATTATGCTGATTTCAAATCCAAGTGTTTGTCTTAGACTTTCTTTTGATGTTTTTTAAATTCTCGAACAATTATCTGGTTTTATTTCTATTTGGTTTGTAACCCTGACAATTGCCTTTCATGGCACTTTTACTTTGTTTATGCCATTTCAATTTCGTTTCGAATATTTATTCTGTGCTAACATTAACTTCTAAAAGCGTTGGTTTATATTTTTTTAAATACTTACCATTTATATTCAATGTTCGCTTTTCTGAAGTCAATTCTTCTATTTCATATGCACCATTCGAAAACACTTGTATTATTTTAAAAGGTCCTTCCCAATTTGGAGACCATTTGCCTAAAACTCTATCTTTTTTGTCCATAGGCAAAATAACTTTCCAAACTAACTTCCCCACTTCAAAGGTTTTTGATTTAACCTTCTTATTATAGGCCTTTGCTACTCTTTCTTTTTGTCTACTTAAAGTATCAAGCGCTCTTAGCCTTTCTTCGTCTAAATCAACCAATTCATCAAACATCATACTCCAATAGTGATCAGTTGGTATCTCCATTTGCCTTTGAATTCTGATAGATTGCAAATGAATTTCCACTGGTAACACGGCATCATGACCATATGTTAATCGAAATGGAGTAGAATTTGTTGATTCTTTAGGGGAATTTCTACATGCCCACAAGACTTGATTTAAAGTCTTGTTCCAATTTCTTGGCTTTTGAGCAATGTGTTTTATGATTAATCCAATAATAATTTTATTGGCAGCTTCTACTTGACCATTTGCTTGTGCATAATAAGATGTCGAAGTCAAAAGTTTAAACCCTGTTTGCCTGGCGAATTCTTGCATCTTTCGACCAGTAAACACTGAACCTTGATCAGTTGTGATGGTTTCAGGAATTCCAAACCTATAAATGATGTGGTTTTGGATAAAACTTATAACTTCTTCTTGATCAACATTGGGCAAAGGTATAGCTTCGATCCATTTGGTAAAATAATCAACACCAACTATTATGTATTTTTGATTTTTTGATGATGCCGGTTTTATTTCGCCAATTAAATCTAATGCCCAACCTCTAAATGGCCAAGGTTTTATTATCGAATGTAATTCACTTGCAGGTACATGTTGGATTCCTGCATGTTTTTGACATTCTTGACAACCTTTAGCAAAATCTATGCAATCTTTTAACATAGACGGCCAGTACATGCCTTGTCGAACTAAAAGCCATTTCATCTTATGGCCTGATTGGTGAGAGCCACAGGCCCCACTATGAACATCAGATATTGCTATGTAGGCCTCATTCTCACTAAGGCATTTCAACAGTACTCCTTCGAGGGTCTTTTTAAACAATTCATTACCAATGATCACATAATTTGACGCCCTATATTTGATTTTTCGAGGAGCACTCCCGATTGGATTCTCCAAATATTCTACAATTGGTTTTCTCCAATCACCATCTATTAAATTGTCAATAACAAAAATTTGGAATTCATCATAATTCATTTCTTTATCAGAATTATTTATGTCATTTGGTGACATCTCTGCCCCCTCAAGTTTTGGCATTGACAATTCCAATTGCATTGGCTCATTAGGAATCAATTTTTCTTTGATTTCTATTAATTGTTCTAGCTTTTCTTTGGACACTTTGTATCCTGAAGCAATCTGTGCTAAGTCATTTGCTTCTTGGTTTTCTATTCGAGGAACATGTTCTATGTCAATCGAATCGATACGTTTTAGTAACGCATTTGCTATAACAAAATAACGAATCAAATGCTCTTTAATACATTTGTACTCTTTTGTCAATTGCTTCAACACTAATTCTGAATCACCTTTTATTCTAATGTCTTTTGCCCCCAGGCTCAATAATATTTCTAATCCTGCTATCAAAGTCTCATATTCAGCTTCATTGTTCGAACAAATACCATTAATCCTGTATTTGAACTTAGTAGGAATTTTTTGTGGGGAAATTATCAAAATACCTATTCCAGTACCATGCTGATGTCTAGATCCATCAAAATACAAAGTCCATGGTTCTAGAGCAATGTAATTTTGAGGTGATTCGATTGCTGAATGATCAACAATAAAGTCAGCCACTATTTGGCCTTTAATTGCTTTCAAAGGTTTGTATGAAAGTGAATATTCAGAAAGAGCTAAAGCCCATCTTCCAATTCGACTATGTAAAATTGGTTTTATCAACATATGTTTAATAACATCATAATGAGAATAAACATAAACATCAATAGGCTTTATATAATGCTTCAATTTCATACAAGAAAAGTACAAACAAAGACAAAGCTTTTCAATACTACTATATCTAGTTTCAACATCATTAAGGACTCTACTTAGATAATAAATGGCCTTTTCTTCGCCATTTTCGTCCTCTTGGGCTAACATACTACCTAATGTGGTATCAGATGCTGAAATATACAACTTCATAAACTTATTTCTAATTGGTGGCATCAGAGTTGGAGGATTAGACAAGTATTTTTTGATTGCATCAAATGCTTCTTGCTGATCCTGCCCCCAAGTAAAAACATCTTCTTTCTTGAGTCGAAGCAATGGTAAAAAAGCTTGAGCCTTACCACTTAGATTCGAAATGAATCTTCTCAGAAAGTTGATTTTTCCCAACAAGGATTGAAGTTGCTTTTTGTTTGTTGGAGGGTTAGTCTCCAAAATCGCTTTTGTCTTGTTTTGGTTTATCTCAATGCCTTTTTTATGCACCACAAACCCAAGGAAATCTCCTGCATGTACACAAAAAGCACATTTCAATGGATTCATTTTCAATCCATATTTCCTCATTCTTTCGAATGACTTTTTTAAACAGACCAAATGATCATTTTGTGATGATGATTTAACAATAATATCATCAATATATACTTGCATAAAAGTATCTATAAAATCATGGAAAATTGAGTTCATTGCTCTTTGGTATGTGGCTCCAGCATTTTTCAATCCAAACGGCATTACGACCCATTCATAGGTACCCAAAGCCCCTGGGCATCGTAAAGCTGTTTTTGCCACATCTTCCTCAGCGATAAAAATTTGGTTATATCCAGAATACCCATCTAACATGCTAAGATATTCGAAACCTGCTGCTGAATCTATTAACATTTCTGCTACAGGCATCGAATATTCATCTTTAGGGGTAGCATTATTTAAGTCCCTAAAATCTATACATATTCTAAGAGAACCATTTTTCTTAATGACAGGAACTATATTTGCTAACCATTCGACATACCTGGCGGTCCGGATGAACTTGCTTCTCAGCAGCCTTTCAATTTCCTCCTTGATCTTAGATAGGATTTCTGGTGCAAATCTTCTTGGTGATTGTTTAACTGGTTTCTTGTCTGGTCGAATGGGTAATCTGTGTTCGACCAAATTTCTGTTTAAACCTGGCATTTCATCATAGTCCCAAGCAAAACAATCTTTGAACTCTTTAAGGAGTTCAACCAGTTTCTCACGCAAGTCCTTTGGGATATTAGCACTTATGTACGTTGGCCTTTTGATCGAGCCATCTCCAATATCTACTTCCTCCAAAGGGTCTTGGGCCTGCATCTTTTGACTGGAACTGGAAGGATCTTTCTCAAATCCTAATGGTTCTTCATCATAGATGCAGTCCAATTTTTGAGTCATTGGCAATAATTTGCCATTTTCACAGTTATTGGCTTCGACAGCCATATTTTCTTGCAGCATTGTGGCTTCTAAAGCCATCTTTATCTTGTTTTCGGCCATATAAGCCGAAATCTTGGCCCAAGCGTTGGGCTTAGTCATCGTAGTATTCTTCAAGGTCCCACCCAGTTGGGCGGACTTTGCCTTCATCCACATGTGGACCATCATCTATCTCCTCTTTCTCCCAAATGAATCCATGAGTTGGATCCAATTTGACATAATGGTAGACATTATCAGCAGGGGCATAGGCATATCCCTGTTCAGTGCATGGCGATATGTTCGCCAACTTCTTATCAAATGAATGCTTAGTTATGTGGTGTGTCTCAGCCCTAAAATAACTTTGATCGGCTTCGATATTCTCTACCACACCATCATCTCTCCAAATACTTACCCTCTGATGGAGAGTCGAAGGCACTGCTCCAACGCCATGTATCCACTCCCTTCCTAGAAGCAGATTATAATTGGCCTTCGATGCCACAACCAAAAACAGAGTTGGCCTAACAGTGCTGCCAACTGCCACATCGACTTGAATTGCCCCCAGCGAGAAACCAGTCTCACCTTCGTAATTCGAAAGAACGATGTTGTGAGGGTGCAAGTCAGTAGAAAATTTACCAATCTTGGTAATCATGAATTCTGGCATCAGGTTTACTGCTGCTCCTCCATCAATCAACACTTTGTTGACCCCCACGTTATTTACTTTGGCCTGAATAAAGAGGGGTTTCAAATGATTCTTCATTCCCTCAGTTGGCCTCTCAAAATTGGCCATCTGTTCCTCTAAACAGCCATTATTCATTACATAATAACACATTGGCTTGTGCAAAGCCAATTCAGACTCATCGAACTCATCCTCCCCTTCAGTCACTTCTGACCACACGTCATATTCAGCAGGGAGGATCGAAACTACGTTCACCAGCACATCAAACTCGGGATCTGAATCAAGGAGATCCTCATCTTCCATGTTCTCTCCTTCAAACTCATTCTCAACCTTTCGAACATCCTCTGGTTGAGAGTCAATCTTTCTTTCAGAGGCCTTTTGGTCACTTCGACAACCTGTTTTCCTTTGTTGTCTTCAGTCTTTTGAGCCTCTTGAAGGGAGAGTCTTTGTTGGCGCTGATGCCTACGCCATTGTGTGCGGGTCATGAGATTCTTTCCCTTGTAATTGTTTCTGTAAGCATACTTCTTCGAATCAACAGAATGAATCGAACTTCCCTTGTCAACAGAATTTCTGACAAAGTTTGATGCATGACCATGAACCCATTTGTTCATTGGTGAGTTGTTGGATGGCACAAAAGTATTTGGGTTGCCCAACCTTTGATGTATTGGTTTAGCATGCGCCATGTTCTGTCTTTTCATTGGCCTTGACTTTGGCCAATTCTCTTTGTTTCTTCTGAATGGTATGAACTTGTTAAGGCCCTCAGTAGCCTTCTTGTCGAATACGACACTGCACCTTGGACAAAGCATAACTTCAGACTTGTTAAGCTTACACCTTTGCAGAAAATCAACCAGTTCCTCTTCAGCCCCAGGATACACTACTTTCATCTTCTCGTAGTATTCATTCTCTGGAATAGAAACCAATTGAGCGCCTCCTGATAAGTCCATGGCATCGATCATCAAGCATTCGACCGGTTCCACATAGGAAGCATCTGATATTTGTAGTGGATCTTCGTCAATTTTCATCTGTTGTCTGGATTTCTCTCCAAACTTCAACCTTCCATCTTTCAAAGCCTTTTGAACCAGATCCCTGAAAAGAACGCATTATGAGGTTTTATGACCCAAAAAATTATGAAATTTGCAAAAACCTCTTTTCTTTTGTTGTTCAAGGGGAGGCACTTTCAATCCCTTTGGAACAACAATTTGGCCATCAGTAACCAATAAATCAAATATTTCATCACATTTAGTTATATCAAACGAATAAGTTTTAGCAACAAATTTATCATTCTTGGGTTCGACAGGATTTTTTCCATTCGAAGGTTTTAGTAATTTGCAGACATAAGGAGGGCCAGGTTTTAGTTCGGCCACAATAATTTCATTATCCTCTATGTCTCCATAGTTTATTACATATTCCTCATCATCATCATCTATAGTTTCGACATAAGCAATCTTTTCTCTCTTTTGAAACTTCGATGATCTAGCCTTTTCAGCCTTAAGGCGTTCGACCTGTCTTACCCTATCCGCTAATTGTGCCATGTCTCTTAGATGTTGTGTATCTAATTTCTTTCGAATTGAATAATCTAGGCCTCCAGCAGCCATTTCAACTAACTCATGTTCAGGCACTTGAGTAAAACATCTGGCCTTGAGTAGCCTAAATCGATTCAAATAATCATCTATGGACTCTGGTGTCTTTCTCCTCACACTGGCCAATTCCTTCAAACTGATCTTAGATTGGCCCATATAAAACTGTTCATGGAAAGCCCTTTCTAATTGAGTCCAATGCTGAATCGAACGGGGGGGAAGAGTTGTGAACCAAGTGAAAGCATTTTTTGTAAGGGAATTTGGGAAATATTTTAACCTTAAATTTTCATTATCTGCCAAATTTCCTGCTTCGGCAAAAAATCTTGCCACATGTTCCACTGTTGACTCAGTTGTGTCCCCAGCAAACTTTGTGAATTTGGGGATTTTCCATCCCCTTGGCAATTCAGTTTGTAATATATATTCAGATAATGGGGAAATAAAGTTAGGCCTATGTAGGCCAACATTGAAACCGTTTTGAGTTAAGATAGTTTCGACTAAATTTGCCAAGTTATCTTGTTGCGCGAAATTATTTCTTTGCACATTTCTAATTACTTCGTCAGCATTCTGATTTCGATTAACCAAAATTACTTCAGGCTCTGGCACATGGTGCACTACTGGAGCTGGTGGTTCCTCTTGTACCACTTGTGGTACTTGATTATTTGGAACTTCATTGTTCACATGAAACCCTTGGTTCTGAACCTGTGTTTGGTTTCGAATGGGCTGAAGGTTTTGGTTAGGCATTGCAGGAGTACCAAAGAAATCTGCAATCCGCCCCATCTGATGGGCTAACAACTGATAATTATTATTTGTATTGTTGATTAAAGGATTCAAAATAGTCCCCAATTGTGAAGTCAGAGTATTAACCATTTCATGATTACTCTCGTCCATTTGTTGTCGAAAGGACATCATAGTTACATTGGTTAAATTTTGTAAGGCAATGTCTCTGGTCCTATTTCCCACAACAGAGGCTGCTGGGGAAGGCATGGTACTCCTGTCAGGATTTGGGTTAGAATTATGTAAGCCTGCCATTAAAGATTCTGGCATTCCTAATCCTGATTGGTTCAACAAAAACGATCGAATGGGGCTCCTTACATCTTCAGCACCAGGCTGACTGCCCCCTATACCATGTGATGCTAACGAAGATATCGACCCAGATACAGTCGAACTCGTTGAGGGCATTGTTAACCCTATATTCCCAAAACTGACTGCAGGAACGCTCGAAGCAGATGTTCCAGAGCCTTGGGCCATGACAGTAGCGTTACTAATCGACGCTTGTGTTGGCTGTCCTTCAGGATTTGGGACATTGTTGTTATTGTTTTGATTATTATTTGGTGGTCTAACCATTTTTGATCTAGATTTAACACTAGTTAAATTTGGTAAAGATTTACCACTTCTCAAATGCATACAAAATCAAAACACAAACTATAAACACTAACTGTCTTAGTATTTGTAAAAGGATTTTTAGAAAATAAACTTCTTTCAAAAATGTAAATTGCACAAAACAACCCGTCCCACTGGGCGTGCCAATTTGTTTACACTGATTTTTGGTAAACAACCGCTAGTTTAAATTAATTACTTGAGAGATCAACTAGTAAATCTCGGGACAATTGTTCATGCATTTTGTTAAAAGAAATTTGGAAGTTTATCTTTAAAGACATCCTTATTTTGCAAAAGAACAATATGTTTGATTTCTGAAACATATGTTAAATATAATTAAAGTAAGTTCACTCGAACGAGGGAACTAATAAAATGCAAAATTTGTAAATGCTTTAGGAAGTAAAGACTTATGGAAAGTAAATTTGCATTAAGAATGTAAAAGTTACAAAGAAAATGTAAAGGTTCACCGATTCATACATCTTTCTCGAGTAACTCGTTTCTCGCCTTAACATGGATACTTTGAGTGTTTGAGATTTTGTGTAAATGAATTGTGACCCCTATTTCGACTATACATACTTCTATTTATAGAAAACTAAGTAACGTCTACCCTAACGTTAAACTACTAAACTTCAGCCACGCGTCCTTTTGCATTTGAAATGAACCAAGGCCTTTAAACCGTTGTAACCGTCGAAGTCGAGTCACACTTAAATGATGAAAAATGCTCTTAAGTCCACAATTCCTGACTACTTCGATTCGCTGGCTTCTATCGAAATATTCTTCAGTCTCGAGCTGTGAAGTTTTTTCCATTAGAATTCTCTTGTTCTTAAAGACATTACCCTTAACCTTCATTTAAACGACAAGAGAGATAATCTCTCTTGTTCTTGAAGACATTAAAGACTAAGGCTATTTAAAGCCATTTCAACAGGTTTTTATAACAATAAATGTCTTTGGAACTGGAGATTATCACATATTTTACCTTGAGCTAAAATATGGGATAACACTAGTGTGGCAGTGTCCTTAATATTAAATTTGTTATGTAAGATTTAAAATTTAGAGATCGATATATTATACGAAATTAGAGCACGCTTATTTGAGAATCAACAATTATGTTTATCTGAATAACCGATATCGGACAAATCGATATGTTAGACAAAGTCTTCCTCTGCCCTGATCACATGCTCCAAGATTTGAGGTTCTAAATGGGGCAAACCACAAACGAGTGTAATGAGCGTAGCGTGATGGCAAAGGAGACCTAGCTTATCTATGGGTGAGAAGGAAAATATATCGAATCTCATGAGAAATAAAGATTGTGCACTATATAACACTTTGACACCCTAGTTTGAGAATTATTTCTAATGTTATAAAGATGCTTCAGGTCAATTTTTTGTTCATGTTTGAGAGATTTTTCATTCGAAATGTTCCAACTAGTAAAGACACTATCTTTTTTTTTTTTTTGACAAGAGTAGAGACGCTATCTAAATACTCAAGATTTTCCTCCTTTATTGGATGATCGAAGCAACAATCTTTGGAAGAAGTTGAAGGATTGAAAGGATAATTTTCTTTCTTTAGAGAACGAAATGTTCTTGTCAAACTCATGGACCACTCTATTCACAATTACATTATAGGGTACTTCTTACTTCAACACGTTTATGTGATCATATTGAAGCCATGATAAAGAAATTTTGGTGGGGTTTCAATGAGAGAATAATAAAATGGATTTGATCCACCGAAACAAATGTTGTCAACCAAAGACATGAGTTTGAATGGGGTTTAGATGACATGTTTTATCAAACCCTAATTAATTACCTCCTAAATGCTTGAAATCCCACCACTCCCCTAGTCTTAGGGGCTAGGGGAATATCCCGACTGAGTTGCTTTCGTAATTACAGCTAAAGAAGTGTTCATAAAGTTTTGTGGGTTTGGGTTATAAAACACGGTTTCACCCGGATAGTGGAAACCGGTCATTTGATCAATATATGGAAGGACAATTACCTTATATGGACACTCCAACGAATGAGCAGTGAAATTAATGTCTCTGAAATTAGTCTGTCCTTGAACGAGATATTGAATCTTAAAAATATTTTTTTTATTTTTTTTATTTTTTTTTTACATGATACTATGATAATGTAAAATGGAGAGTCAATATTCCTTACCTTACCAACATAAAATCAATTTTCCACGGCATCATGTGATGTCTAATTATATTTTCTACGACCAACAAATGAGTTTTTTGATGGCGTGAATGTCCACAAAAAAATTAAAAATTAAAAATTTGAAACAAGCCATCATCGTTACCATTACCACTAGAGTTGAAGAAGAAAGACACCGCCAAGGTCAAGTAGTGGCTCTATTCCGTTGAATGTTGAAGAAGAAATAACCAAAATTGCATTCATCATGAGGAAGCGTGATTTGGCCATTCTCATGCTTTCAGCTTTCGCTATTTTCTTCTCTCTTCACGTAAGTACCCTTCTTCACTCCACTCCAATTTTTCACTCCTAAAACCCTAACCCCTCATTTCTCAATTTCAATTCATTCAGCAAGATGGTGGTGTTTCCTTCAAAGACGCATGGATGCATCTAACCGATGAATATCCAATCAAATACGAAACCGAACGCCTTCCTCCTCCCCTTGTCGCCGATCTCAACGGCGACGGTAAAAAAGAAGTTCTCGTAGCTACTCACGATGCCAAAATTCAGGTTCTTTTTTTTTTCCCCCAATTTTTACTTCCATTGTAAAATTGCATACTTCATTTGGTAATTAAACATTAATTTATGCAAATTATGCATTGCCACAAAAGAAAAAAAAACTATTTTTTTGGTCAATTGGTAGCACAATTTAGCTCAATTGCACCGTGGACGGTGGAATTGGTGTCTCTCTGATTAGTTAGTCATTGGGCTGGATACCGAGTTTTCAGAAAAATAATTAGTTTGTCAGGAATGGTAGAAGGAATACTGTCATGGTAGTAACTGGATTTTGTGTATATTTTGGGTGTTTTAGATTTTGGAGCCACATAGTAGGCGTGTTGATGAAGGATTCAGCGAGGCACGTGTGTTGGCCGAGGTATCTCTGTTGCCTGACAAAGTGCGTGTCATGTCTGGGAGACGTCCTGTTGCTATGGCTACTGGCTATATTGACCGATATAAAATTGGGCAACCGCATAAACAGGTTTTGGTTGTGGTAACGTCGGGTTGGTTTGTAATGTGTTTTGATTCCAACCTACAAAAGTTGTGGGAAAATAATTTGCAGGTATGGTGTTTATGTTGTGATATATTTCAATTATAGAATTTTCAGTTAAAGTTTTGATTATTTTGTTATGTTGAGTTTATGAACGGTTTTAGTGGGCTTTTAACAGGAGGATTTTCCCCATAATGCTCACCATAGGGAAGTTTCAATCTCTGTAAGCAATTATACTTTGAAGCATGGAGATACAGGATTGATCATTGTTGGTGGGAGGATGGAAATGCAACCACATGTATGTGTCACTTTCCTTGTTTCCCGATTATAATTCTATTTTTGCCAAGTATGTGTGTCAGCTTTCTATATGCGAATGGAAAAACTCATAATTTAATGTGGATGGTGTTCTTCATCTTTCATAAAACTGAACTCTTAAATTTATGAGCAGCATAAGGTCGTAGCTATCTTGTTTTCTTGGAAGAGATGAGAGTTCCTCAGCAATTTTATTTGATAAAGTATGATAGTATGTGTGGCTTCTTGAGTCTCAGAAATTTCTATTTGTTATTTAATTTTTTTAATGGTAATGATTTTTGAATTTTTATCTCTTGTTTACCTTTGGAATTATTGGTATTATCTTCTAATTTGATGATTCCGGTGTAGCTTATGTTTATTGCTTTCCAATTTCAGATTTTTATGGATCCTTTTGAAGAAATTGGAATGGGAGCCAGATTTGCTGAGCAGCATCGAAGAAGTGCTACTGAAAAGGAGGTATAGACACGTTGCGAGTTGATGCTAAATTTTGTGCTCATTTTGTCTTACTATCGTGTAGCATACTAATTTTGGGTTAAACTTTGAGTCCATTCTATTTATTTTATTAACTTCACTTTAATTTTGGATCTTCAAGGCTGAGCTTATTTTATGCTCTTAACCAATCAATTCAAATTCCTGTTCTGACATAAATAGATAATATAAAAGTTCACCAAGTCTTGGCATTGTTAAAGCCAATAAACAAACTCTGTGCACCTCGCAGTAAGTATGATAAGTATCCAAGCACTTGGGGTAACCACTCTTAAAAGCTAGCTATCAAGGGGAATAAACAAGCCACTTAAATACTCCACCAAGCATCCCATACTACTCAGTCTGGGACTTGAGCACCCCATAATACCCAAGTCCCTATCATAGCACTGCCCTTGAGAGCCGACATCCTCAGCAGCTGCACTCTATGACACTTCACTCGGCATTTTCTGGTCAGACCCTTTGTATGTAGCCATTTCGAGTCACCGACAATCAGCTCTGGTACCAATTGATAAGTATCTAAGCACTTAGGGAACCCACCCTTAAACGCTAGCTATCAAGGGGGAAGAACCAAACCACTTAAATACTCCACCAAACATCTCATACTACTCCACATGGGACTTGAGCACCCCATAATCCCCAAGTCCCTATCAAAGTAGTCTATAAATCTGGACCTTCATGATCAGTTAGCTAATTAAATGGGAGACAGTTTCACTCGTTTTGTTTAGATTTTTCTTTTTACAAAAAAATGTATCATGTGATTTTAGTTTTCTTCCCATTTTAAGGTTGAAGACTTTAACAGTTTATTCTGTTCCTTTTCCTGGATAGGCTTCTGAAAACACCGGAACTGTGGATTTACGCCATTTTGCATTTTATGCATTTGCTGGTCGATCTGGTGTAGAACGGTGGAGCAGAAAAAATGAGGTGGTATTCTTTCTTCTTTGGTCTTTAGTGCACTCTATTGTTTGGGTGTTGTCATCATGCAAATACCACCCTAATTTTTTGTAGAAAAATAATAAGTGAATACTGTTCTATGTTATTCCTCAGCTCAAGGCTGGTTTAAATAGGAAGAGTACAAACATAAAAGGAAATAATAGATAGGCTTAGAATCTCCTAGAAATAACAAACTAGGAAACTAAATATTTTCCAACACCCCCCCTCAAGTTGGTGCATAGATATCTATCATGCCCAACTTGCCGATGAAATGCTCAAAGGTGGGTCTTGCTAAGCTTTTGGTCAAGATATCTGCAGTTTGCTGACTCGAAGTTACAAAAGGTAGACATATGATTCCGGCATCTAACTTCTCTTTTATGAAATGCCGATCGATCTCAATATGCTTGGTTCTGTCATGTTGAACTGGGTTATGAGCTATGCTAATAGCGGCTTTACTGTCAGAGTATAATTTCAATGGAAGCTCAATTTTCATCTTAAGCTCTTCTAGGACTTTGTGGATCCATAATCCTTCACAAATACCTTGAGCCATAGCTCTAAACTCAGCTTCTGCACTACTTCTTGCTACAACTCCTTGTTTCTTGCTCCTCCATGTCACAAGATTACCCCAAACATAGGTACAATATCCGGAGGTTGATCTTCTGTCAGTGACTGAACCTGCCCAATCAGCATCGGTAAAGATAGACACATTTCTTTCATTAGTCTTCTTAAAAAATAATCCCTTTCCAGGATTTGCTTTCAAATATCGCAGTATCCTATAGACTGCCTCAAGATGTTCCTCAAAAGGAGAATGCATAAACTGACTTACTACACTAACCGAGAAAGCAATGTCAGGTCTAGTGTGTGCCAAATAAATCAGTTTCCCAACCAATCTCTGGTACCTTCCAGTATCAACAGGAACACTACCTTCTTCCCAAAGTTTTGCATTAGGATCCATGGGAGTATCTGCTGGTCGACATCCACTCATTCCTGTTTCTTTCAATAAATCTAGAATGTATTTTTGCTGGGAAACTACAATACCATCTTTTGATCGAGCAACCTCCATACCAAGAAAATATCTCATGGATCCCAAGTCCTTGATTTCAAAGTCTAATGCTAATTTCTCTTTTACTCTTGCCATTTCAACTATATCATCTCCAGTAAGGACGATATCATCAACATAAACAATTAGGACAGCAATTTTTCCATCTTGGGAGAGCTTTGTGAACAAGGTGTGGTCAGCTTGTCCTTGAATGTACCCTTGTTTCTTCATGGAATAAGTGAACTTTTCAAACCAAGCTCTAGGAGACTGCTTTAATCCATACAAAGACTTATTTAGTTTGCATACATTTGATCCAAACTTGTCTTCAAAGCCAGGAGGAATGTCCATATATACTTCTTCTTCTAAATCACCATTGAGAAAAGCATTCTTAACATCCAACTGATGTAGGGGCCAATCTAAGTTAGCAGCAAGAGACAAGAGAATTCTGACAGTGTTCAATTTTGCAACAGGAGCAAAAGTCTCTGAGTAGTCTATACCATAAGTTTGGGTAAAACCCTTAGCCACCAATCGAGCCTTGTACCTTTCGATTGACCCATCTGAATTATACTTCACAGTAAACACCCATTTGCATCCAACCGTCTTCTTGCCATCCGGTAGTGTCATAACACTCCAGGTTTTGTTCTTTTCAAGAGCTTTCATCTCCTCAAGTACAGCTTCCCTCCACTTTGGAACTTCTAGAGCAACCTGTACATTTTTTGGAATCTCTACACTAGACAATTTTGAGGTAAAGGCAGAAAAAGACGAAGACAAATTTGAATATGATATAAAATTGGACAATGGGTATTTAGTGCAAGATCTAACAGGTTTTCTAACAGCCACAGGATCATCGATATCGGGATACAAAATACGACTCTCAGAAACAGAGATAGACTTACCTTTTCTTTTTTTAGGAAGTTGATCATCCCCCGGTTCAGATTCATGACAGTGTTGAGATGTGGACTCATCACTTTCTTTGTGATTCTTTCTCACAAAAACCTTTCCTTTCCAAGTCTTGTTTCCTGCTTCAAACCTATTATCTTTATATGACTCATTATTTTGTGGCATTTCAATTAGATCATCATTATCATTGTTTTCAAGATTCTCATTGTTTTCTTCATGAGAAAATGTAGGCTCGGATTCACCAAGCTCACTACTCATAACAGGAGTAGGATTAGATAAAGAATCATGGCCATTTTTCGTTGGTGCAGAAGTATAAGTCTTAGAACTTTGTGATACCGGCAAAGATAAATTATTAAAAAAACTCATGTCCTCAGTTTGAAACGAGTTAAAAAAACTCATGTCCTCAGTTTGAGACGAATCTTCATTTAAATTTCCCCCCTGAAGATGCGTGTCAAAAAAAGGTTTGTTTTCAAAGAATGTAACATCCATGGTGACAAACATTTTCTGATTTTTTGGATCAAAACATTTATATCCTTTCTGGGTTGGAGAATACCCAACAAAAACACATTTTATAGCACGCGGTTCAAGTTTGCTAATATTCTTATGTTCATGAACAAATGCAGTGCAACCAAAGATTTTTAAGGTCAAATCGTTTGAAACACGATCATTAGGAAAACATTCTTTGAAAATATGAATTGGAGTTTTAAAATTAAGAACTTTGGAGGGCACTCTGTTAATTAAGTATGCAGCAGTTAAAACTGCTTCACCCCACAAATAATTTGGTACTTTACTTGCGAAAAGTAAAGCTCTAGCCACCTCCAACAAGTGCCTATTTTTTCTTTCTGCAACTCCATTTTGTTGGGGAGTGTTAGGGCATGAACTTTGATGCACAATTCCATTTTCACGAAAAAAATCACTCAACATTGTGTTAAAATATTCTTTGCCGTTATCACTTCTAAATACTTGAATATTTGTTTGAAATTGATTTTGCACCATTTTAACAAAATCTTTTACGGCCTGACAAACGTCAGATTTCCCCTTTAACAAGTACACCCAACAAACTCTTGAGTGATCATCTATAAATGTGATAAACCATTTTTTATGAGAAATTGTACTCGTTCGGTTAGGGCCCCAAACATCACTGTGAATAACAGAAAAAGGTTTTGATGGTTTGTAGGGCTGTAATGGAAAATGAGAACGATGATGTTTTGCAAATTCACATGCTTCACATTTAAACAAAGATAAATCCTTATTACGAAATAACTCAGGAAATAAGTGTTTTAAATAAGGAAAACTAGGATGACCTAATCGTGAATGCCATAACATAACATCATCATTATTATTATTCAGAACTAAAAAAGATTCAAAGCATGAACTTATTGGTTTGGAAGGTAGTTGTGATTCAGGTTCAATGTCGAAGTAGTAGAGTCCTCCACTCTCCTTAGCACTACCAATCATCTTCCCCGAGTTCAAATCCTGAAAAACACAATGAGTACGAAAAAAATTAGTTTGACAATTTCTATCTTGGGCTAATTTACTGACAGACATGAGACTACAAGATAGATTTGGGACATGAAGAACATCTTTAAGGGTTAGACTTGGAGACAACACAACCGAACCTTTACCCGCAATGGCTGAAAAGGATCCATCCGCAATTTTTATTTTATGGTTACCTGCACATGGACTATAAGAAGAAAACAGAGTAGAATCACCTGTCATGTGATCACTTGCACCCGAATCTACTATCCAAGCACGACTGGGACTGACACTAAAAAGGGCAGAAGTACCTTTGGGGGCAACAGAGCCAGAAAGAGTATTAGATTCAAGAATTTTGTACAGTCTGTCTAGTTGTTCCATCGTGAATGAAAGCTGAATTGAAGAAGACTGATGCTCTTGATCAGAATTACTGGCTTGGAATGTATGACCCTCACCTCCACCTTTGTTCTTCTGATTTGAAGGTCGCGGAAGACCATGTAATTTCCAACATTGAAAAATAGTATGTCCCAAACGATGACAATATTTGCATTCACGACGGTATTTGAAAGTGGAATATCGTCGTCGAGAATAAAAAAACGTCATAATTAATAATCTTAGCCAAGTAGTACCGGAAGCAGCAAAGAAAAATAAACACCGGTGAACAGCTTGAACAGTGCGCGTGAACAGTAACCACGTGAACAGTGCGCGTGAACAGTGTCACGGGTGAACAGTGCCGCACACAAAATCAGTTGTCGTGTCAGATTGTAAACACGACGGCGGCTAGGGTTTTGCGGAAGCGAGACCCCCAAAATCGGGAGCTCTCGATACCATGTAGAAAAATAATAAGTGAATACTGTTCTATGTTATTCCTCAGCTCAAGGCTGGTTTAAATAGGAAGAGTACAAACATAAAAGGAAATAATAGATAGGCTTAGAATCTCCTAGAAATAACAAACTAGGAAACTAAATATTTTCCAACAATTTTTTTAATTTAAACTGCATCTTTCTTGGTTTTGGAAAGAGTTATCTTCTTTATCTGTAAATTCAATAGGTGATTATGTGAACTTTCTCTATCCTCTCTCCCTGTTTTATGTGAAACTTTATTCAGGGGGTAGCAACTTAGTTCTAGACAGTATGTATATGTCCTGCAACAAACATGAAAGCTGAAGAAAAGTTATTATATAGTTAAGCTCACAAAATTCAGAACATAATGAGTTAGAGCCTAAATGTCAATAATAAATTATACCCTTGAAGATATTGGAGCCTTGTTGTAAGCATCTGCACTTGGATTTTAACGCACTGGTGCACAAATATGTATTTTTTTTAAAGAAATTCCATCAAAACCAATGGAACCACCTCCCAACCAGCATAAACTTTAGTCTTTTCTGTCTTTGGCAGTGGTACTAGATAGATGTTTTACAGCCAACATAGTGGTCGAGTTTGATTGAATGTGTGATTTATGCTAGTCCAACATTTATTTTGTTAAATGATCTTGTGCAGCCTTATCCTTTCTAACTGCTAGTATTGTCATTTAATTGTTTAGAACATCGAAGAAGCTTCTTCAGATGCATCACAGTTAATTCCACAGCATAACTACAAACTTGATGTTCATGCTTTGAATAGACGTCAACCTGGAGAGGTACTAAGCTATAGCTGTTCAATTTAATCCCAACTTCATAATGGCATGTTGAATTGATGGAATATGGTGAAATGGAGTGGCATAAAAATACCATTCCATCCTTTGTAAGCAGGGGAATCATTGTTTTCTTTTTCATACATCCATTTTATTCTAATCTAGAGATATACATGTTTTTTTTGATAAAATGTTCTCTGCTTTAGCCCAGTTTTCTGGTTTTGTTATACGTAAGTAATACTGTAATTTCAGATTTATTACTTTTTCCATTCCTTTCCTCATTAATCTTATAAACAACTTCCAAATGAAAGAAATACCATGACCTTAGTTTGTTTAAAAATGTTGCAGTGCTTGTTGTCAACGTAGTCCTAATTTCCTATAGACTAGAGACTGGATTTCTAGTCATATATTTTATGTTATCCACCTTTTCTCTTAAAATGACCAACCATTAAAACAAATTGTTGTTTGTTCAAAAATTGTTGTTTGTTTATATGGAGTTTAGTATAGAACTCTAGTACAGCAGTACTCATCCAAATCTACTTGAGTGACTTAGTCAACTCCTTTCTTTGTGTGTCGAAATAGCAGCATGTGCACATAGTGGAGTGTTTCATTCAAATGTAATATTATTGTGAAATATTTCTTTATGATTATCCATATATACCCAAAAGATAGCTTCCTGTGACATGTGAAATTATAGTTTGAATGCAGGGAATTCAGAGAATCGATCCTGGGAGTTATGCCACATCACTGGGTACACTATATTTTTAACCTTGATTAACATTTGGTACTAAAGCATAGTCCCAATACCCTAGTTAACCGACATTATATGCATGCACTCATCAGGATAGGAGAGAAGATACTGTATTGAAGCTGGCCCACTTCAGGCGGCACAAGAGGAAAACATCAAAGAAAATAACTGGAAAGACTACGAATTACCCTTTTGACAAGCCTGAGGAAAACCATCCACCAGGGAAGGACTCGACCAAAAAAATTTCGAACATAATTGGGAAAGCAGCAAATTTTGCTGGTTCAGCAAAATCCAAGAAGGTAGTTAGAAACCATGTCTTGCAACTTGATTGCTAACAATTCATTCAATTGTTGACATAATGATAATTAGTTTTAAGGTAGCTATAACTGGACAACTCAAATTCTTTTCCAAAATCCAAACATGTTTTCAGCTAGAAGCTTTGCTTGCTTTATCCAGTAATAGAGCTTCCTGTTTACTTTCTAACTATTGTATGTTCAATTTTTTGTAATGTGATCTCAATCTTTATGTTGGTGATAGTCACAGCATCTATTGATTTTAATTCATTTTGATTAAACCTATTTTGAATTTGTGATGATAACCATTGCTCAGTATTTGGTTTATTTTTTTTAACCATGTACTGGTTAGATATCCCATCTCACTTGCTATATTTATTCTTAAAGATTCAAGTCTATTGCTACATTTTTATTTCTCCTCAAAAAAATTTGAATGCTGAATTTAGGGAGCCAAAGATATTTGATGTTATAAAAATGTTGATTAATAATAAATACGCAGTTTTCCCCATTTTCATGTTAATTTGATAGATAGATCTGTTATGACACCTAGTAGGGCTGAGGGTGTGTTAGTGGGCTCAAGTAACGAGAGACCCATTATTCGGAGGGTGTATGAAGGGTAGCACGTGGGAATGATTTGTATGGGGAAGAGGAAGAGATACTGAAGTGGTTCAACAGATACTGATAATGTATGTTATGGGGATGGTCATATGGTGCAGACATTGGGTAAATATGTGGTGTGCTGGGTAAATATGTGGTGTGCTTCTGCATATTGGCACTTGTGAGGTCTTACTGGATATATATGTGCTGGGGTTAGGAGGTCATGCCACAGTACCAATTACTCTTTTAATACCTGTCTAATAATACTCTATTGCTTTAAATTGACTAGGATTTGCTTTTTTCACCCTTCACTGGAAAATGTATGGGTTAAACTGGTAGAAGTGTTAGTGTGTTCAAGAACAAGCTGTCTTCCTATAGATGAAGTGCTTCATGCCTGAGGAGTCTGATCGTTAAACTACCTAATTAATATGGACACAATTTTGTTTAAATGAATTTTGAATTCACTCTTCTAATAGTTTTAGTGCTTCCAAAGATTAGAATGCATATAAAACAATTTGAGGATTATCTTGTTCTTAGGTTAAGGTACTTTATGAAACATGGCATGTGCCAAAGCAATAACTTGGTGGAAAACAGTTTTTTTCCCTTTTGAAATTAGATAAAGAGTAGTTGTAGATTTCTACTGTGGAAATCATAACATGTCTAAGCTTGTTAAATATACTTATTGAAGGTTTTTGTCATTAAATTTATCTGTTTACATTTTTTGTCCTCATGTTATTGCTTAATCGGAATTCGGAAAGGGGTTTTATAAAATGAATGGCATTTTATGGGATTCTGAGAAAGCCTTTTTGTTTTTTTGGCCAGGGTGGGGGTGTGGGGATTACACTATTTGTCTTGATATTTTTTCTTTTGGGATGCAGCATCCACCTTATGTTCCCACCATAACCAACTACACTAAGGTTTGGTGGGTTCCTAATGTTGTCGTGGCTCATTTAAAGGAGGGGATAGAAGCCCTTCATCTGGCATCTGGTCGAACACTATGCAAGGTAAATATAAGACCACTGATTAGCTTCAAAGTTGATTATTGCTTCACCATACATATATTGATCAAGTCAAAATACAAAAAATATATACGAGACTATAAGTAGTTGTACAACACAATGTTGTTCTCCCAAATATTTGCTCCTGTGGTTGTAGATTTCTAGTATTTAAACTGGCCTGGTTTCAGCCAAAATCTTATTTAGCTGTCACATTATTCTTTTGTAATCTTTTTTATTGTATCCTGTGAAATGACAATTTTGTTTCTCTCAGCTTCACCTTCAAGAAGGTGGTCTACATGCTGATATTAATGGCGACGGAGTTCTGGATCATGTGCAGGTTCATGTTTCTTCCCTTCACAATTTTTTGATAAACAAACAAGCCATATCTTATTAATTTAACATGATAGTTTAGAATGGGGGATTTTCTTCTGCCTGATGTCTGAAAGATTTATCTATCAGGCTGTTGGAGGAAATGGTGCTGAGCAGACTGTAGTTAGTGGGTCCATGGATGTTCTCCGTCCTTGTTGGGCTGTTGCAACGTCTGGTGTACCAGTACGGGAACAACTGTTCAATGTATCTATTTGTCATTATAGCCATTTTAACTTGTTCCAACATGGAGAACTTTATAGAAGCTTCAGCCGAGGTTCAGAAATGGCTTCTTTGGAGGTAGCGACACCCATTCTCATTCCTAGAAGTGATGGTCACAAGCACCGGAAGGGAAGCCACGGGGACGTTATCTTCTTGACAAATCGTGGAGAGGTATGCTCGTGTTTTGTTTGACTAAATCTGGTTATGTAACATTCAATAGTTTTTTTTTAGCACCAATCGAACCTAGTTCTTCATTTTTGTTTAACAAATTATTTCAAGTCATGAACAATATATTTTGGTGGTATTTGTGAGATATTCTGTACTTGCGTACTGACTTTGTAAAAATTGTTCTTTGCAGATAACTTCGTACACTCCTGGTTTGCATGGTCATGATGCTCTTTGGCAGTGGCAACAATCAACTGGTGTCACATGGTCAAATCTACCTTCCCCAGCAGGGATGATGGAAGGTGGTTTGGTGATTCCCACACTAAAGCCTTTTCCCTTGCGGGTGCACGACAATCAGGAGGTGATCCTTGCAGCTGGAGAACAAGAGGCTGTGGTAATATCACCCGGAGGTAGTATATTGGCTACAATTGAACTACCTGGTCCACCAACACATGTCTTGATCCGTGAGGACTTCTCAAATGATGGACTCACTGACCTTATTCTTGTCACGTCTTCCGGAGTGTACGGATTTGTCCAGACTCGACAACCCGGTGCTCTCTTCTTCAGTGTCCTGATTGGTTGTCTCATAGTCGTGATGGGAGTTATATTTGTTACACAGCACATGAATTCCATGAAGGGGAAGCCTCGTCCATCATCTGGTCCTAGGTGAAATGCAGGACCTGAAATTTATACCAGATGAACTTTGCAGGTGCTTATGAGGAAGTATAAAACAATTCGGTGTGCGCTAGCATCAAGATTGTTCAAAGTGCATAGAATTTCAAGGAGATATTGAGGTGGTGCTGGACTGTCTAGGACGGATGATTGTAAAAATTTTAGACAGGAGTGACAGAATGTCCTTCATGAGGGAAATTTGATGTTATAACACTATTATTATAAGGAACTTATACTCTTTGCATATGTGATCTGGCTGTTGTTTAGAAGTTATACTGTACACATAGTTGATGCATAAGCATAATAGAATTCACCTCAGTTGTTACTCTTTTCTCAGAAAAGGATTTTCTTTAGTTGTTACACAGTTCTTGAAAATTTGATCATTGCTTGATTTGTTTTTCTTGGTCGTTTTCATACATAGACTTAAAATCAATTAAGAAATGATTTCCTCTTTTCATTAAGTTACCAAGGTGTTTGATCTTATTCTGCATCAAGTGCTATTTACATAATCCATTTTTAAGTATCTGGCATCACCTCAACAAGTGCTTTAGCGATTGCTTTTCCATGTGCTTCAAGAAATGTTTCAAATGACCACTTGATTGAATAAATGGTTTCATCATATAATAATGATGACCCAGAAATGGTTGTGCCCTATAGTGGTTAGAATTTTACTTTTTAAGGTGAATAAGTGAAAGTATTGATGTTTAAACCCTGATCCCTACATATAAATACATTTTAACTTTGACAACAAAATTAAAAAGATAGGTTTCTTTTATGAAGGTAATTAGTTTTGCATTTAAATAAGCAATATTTTACTAAATTACTAACGAGTATAAATAGAATTATCTCCGCTTCTATATACATTAATTTATAGATAGTTAAAATATCTATTTATTTTATTTGTAAATACCTATTAAACTATTTATCCCGTGTCTATGATGGATTTCATTTATAAATATCCGCAGATACAAATTTTGTATTTTGTTGTTTCTTCAAACTCGTTTATTTAGTCATCAAATCTTGATCAGACGGTTCAAGAAAAACATATTTAATTTTCAAGTTATAATTCTCAAATACTAAAATTAAATCAGAACTATCTGATTTTGATTGGACGAGACAACCGCCAATGCATATGAGTATATGACTCCATGAACTTGTTTCTATTGTTTATATAATTTATAAATGAATCTATGTCCTGATTTTTGTGGTGCTTTTACGATTTTGTTTTGTTTTTATAGACTCTCTACAAGAAGTAATGAGTATCAAATATTAATTATTAAATATGGACATATCTTTCAACTATGATTTGAATTGTTTTTAGTCAAGTAACCTAGTGGCTAGAAAATCCACTTTAAAATTGAATAAGTGGTGGAGTGTTCGGAGTTCGAACCCCGGCTTCTGCACACATAGTGCGATGTCCCTGCCAACTGATCTAAGCTCACGGGAATACTATGATTTGAATTTTAGTTTGCTAAATTGTGAACCCAACTTCTTATATAATTTTTACTATTATAATTCTTTTACTATTTATTAATTTTTTTTTACATAACTATAGTATTAATTTCTAAAAATTAGTCACATAAATAAATGGTCAACTATTTCTAAAAATTGTTTCAAAGAAGGGGTTTTAGAATTTGTTTGAAAAAAGAGCCTTGTCACCAAATCTCTTAGGTGATTCTGTTTGTAAAGAGGCCAACAAACAATCAGTTATGCATGCAATGCAATGCAATGCACTAGAGAGACAACGATTGGACCTGACAGTTTCCATTCATTTCAAAATCATCGTTACAAACGCATACAGGCCCACATATTTTTGTATTTTTATCCTTAATTCTCTCTTACGTCCTTTCAATTTCCATCACATAAACTCAATCTGCATGCAGATGATGCATTTGCCCATTTTTATTTTTAATTTTCCATTCATATGGAAATTTTCTCCACTTATCTTTCCAAGTCACATAGAAGGAGGGAAAAATATATTTATAATTTATCGACAATAAATATGTTCAAGTGATAACGAATTTCAACTCGTTAAACATTTAGACCATTTCTAATAGTGAGTACCTATTTTTTAAGAATTGGTATTTAATAGGTACTTTAATTGGAGCAAAATGCAAATGAGTACCTAATAGGTACTAGTTCTCAAATAAACATTGATATCTATCCTATTTTGGTGGGATCCATTTATAAAAATATATAGTTATTGATGAGATGTGTTATTGATGAGACCCCTTTAGAACTTTTTAAGAGGTGTTGGGTTGGGGAGGAATTGATTGCTTATTAGGTACTACTATTAAAAAATAATAAATAAGTGATGTGTACACGTGAGACGCATTTAGGTACCAAAAAATAGAGAGCTCTATTGTGGATGCTCTTAAGAGATTGATAACTATCTTTACACTAAACAACAGTAAAAATTTCGTACTTATAATATAGAAAGAAAAATAACAAGTATTCCCTTCAATTGTTGCATTCTTGCTAACCCTACTTCTAGATTATTTAATTTAAAAGGTATATATTCGGTTTTTTTTTTTTTAATGGTGTATATATTCGGTATACTACAACCTTAAATAAGAACATAAAAAATTACATTACTCCCTCTTTTATTTTATTTTTAATTGTCCAGTTTTGTTAGATTTAGCATTTTTAAATAACTGTTTATTTGGTGTTTTAATGATACGATTTTTCAATTGTTCCATTTGTCAATTACTCTTATCTGTTTCAATAAAATTAATTGATGCTGTATATTTGGAAAACTAAATCTTTTTTTAATTTTTTTTTTGGGTACATAACATATTAAATTTTGTTTTTTTGTTTTTACATAATATATTAATTTTATTGTAAATAGAAAGTGCGTGAAAAAAAAAGAATTTATTGGTGGAATAACATTAAGGTATAATAGGAAGATAATGTGAAAAAATACACTTTCTTAATTTAATGTTACTATTCTACACTTTCTTAATTCGATGTTACTATTTGATAAGTGCTCAAAAACAGTGATTTTACCTATTTATTTTAAGCACTTATTGACTTGTTTTATAAGTCATTTTAGATAAAAACCCCAATTAATTTTAAATATTAATCTCTACTAGCAAATTAGTATTTTAGCTATTTTCCCTCATTTTTGTAGGTTTTGTGAGCTTAATGGACAAATGGAACCAAGTAGAATCACATACTTCAAGACTAAGAAATTATTATTGAATCAAGAGGCAACTTTTGTCCTTATTGTTTAAGAGATAAGATAGTTTTTATTGGACCAAAACAAGATTATGCAGCACCTTTTTGACTTAAAGTTACTTAACTATGAAGAATATATTATCATAAGTAACTAAGAACCGCCTTGTTCCAGTTGTGGAAGCACTGCCTAGTTAGTTCCAAGCCTATAAAAGGACGCAAGGCCATTCCAAATAATTCATTCCATTCTTGGCAACACTAGAAACAGAGAACAGAACATAAGAGAAACAGAGAGAAGGAGGCAGATTGAAGGAGATTTGAAGACGGATACACAATAATAGTTGAGACATCATCATTGATATGTTTGTTCATCTCTTTTCTTCTTTATCTTTTGTAAAGCTATCATGAAAATGAATAGCTAATCTCTCTTTTATTGGGATTAGAATTTAGATGTAACTAACTCTAGTAATATGTATATTTTATGATCATGGTATTATATATGATTTTAGATTATCCATTAATATTGGTGTTGTTCTTGATTTTTATGTTTTAATTATAGGGTTTAACTTGTTATAGACATATACTTTTTGAACCCAAAGAATTAGGATAATATCTATTAAATTCTAAATTCTAGATATAGATTTAGGTTTAATATTCACTTAGAGTATCGAAGCTTAATGCTATTATATCGATTGACGATCCGAGACATCTGATGTTAATAGGTATAATAGATATCTCGGCGTTATCTGGACACGGAAACGTACGACGAGCGGTACGTGATAATATTGAGGGATGTCTAAAATCTATATAACTAATTTGGAGAATACATATGAATGAGTTAGCGATGTCTAAATCCCAGCAAACTTATCTTTCTGTGATTCCAATCATTTCTTTAACATCACTATATTTTCGTACTTTCTCATAAACAAACTCCGTCAACCACTTTACTTGAAGTTATATTAATTGTTGAACGGCATCGATATCGCATCAGTCCCTGTGGAGACGATAAAAATATACTTACTTTTGTACTTCAACACTATTCTAACCGGATAATTAAAAAAAAAAAAGACGGAGGGAGTATTAAAGAAAAATGCTAACTAGTGTACAAATGGTCATTTCAGTACAATTTTTTTATCTTCTTAACTAATGCTCCAAAGATGCTACTCCCTCCGTAGTTTCGTCAGATTTAGCGTTTCTAAATAACTGTTCATTTAGTGTTTTAAGGATACGATTTGTCAATTGCACCATTTGTCAATTACTCTTATCTAATTCAATAAAACTAATTGATGTTATATATTTGAAAAAATAAATCTTTTTTTAAATTATTTTTTTTGGTATATAACATATTATATTTTTTTATTTTATTTTTTACATAATATATTAATTTTATTGGAAAGAAAAAGTGCGTGCAAAAAATAGGAATTTATTGGTGGATTAACATTAGGTATAATAGAAAGATAAGATGCAAAAATACACTTTCTTAATTTGGTGTTACTATTCTAACTAAACACTTAAAAAAAACGGATGGAGTAGTTAGCATGATACATATACTTACAAATAGTCCATTGAACTTACACACCAATTAGAGTGATTGGCACCCTCTATATTTCCATTAATTCCTGGTGACCCTTATTCCTTTTATGAGTGAGAGCTGCAACCCATCTTGTGTTAATCAAGTCGATAACGATTGCTGAGTTTGGTGATGACTCTCGTTGTCTCTTATTGGTGGGTGGCCTATTCCAAGTCTGTCTACTCCTCTAAGTATCTCTTCTCCACTAGTCTTGCTTGGTTTAGGTTTAAACACTTATTGTTGTCTTTTGTGGCATTAGACTTCCTTATTTGGTCTTTGTTTTTGGTTTTTCTCTATGTACTAATTAATACTTCTCTCTCTTTTTTTTTTTTTTTTTTTTTTATACAAGAGAGGTTAATAGTCCAAAGAAAAGAAAGAAAAATAACTAAGCAACAATCGATCTAGGCGTAGTAATCCCCAATCCATCATCACCTACTAAGATGTCTCTAATGTCCTCCAGACGACCGTCTTCATAATAAATCACTGCACGTTCCAAATTGCATCCAATATTTGCCAATGCATCCGCACACTTGTTTGTCTCGCGGGTACTCATGAACAATTTTCACATTCCAATCCATCTTCAATAGACGACATATTTTTTTTAACTATGGCAAACCCTTCAGACTTGAGAAGAAAAAAAAACCATTCAAAAAGAAAAAAAAAACCAACCATTCCCAATACTAGTATATCATTTTGACTTGAGACAAAATCAATGCAACAAATGTTGAGGTTTAAAGTAAAAAATTTAGTGAGACACTCCCTCCGATTTTATATATATATATATATATATATATATATATATATATATATATATATATATATATATAGATTCAGCATAAAATTGACGTATTTAGATTTTAGACTCTAAATAAATCAATTTTACAATTAATCTAAAGAGTAAATTTTTTCTTATATAAGACAGAAAAGAGTATAAGATTTATAAAAATAAATTAAGATTCAATTATTGAATCTTGATGAATGAAGATATGACTCATGAGGCCCTGAGTTGATCGATTGAGTTAAGCAATTGAATCTTTTAAAATATATTTTTTGCCCAAAATTTTAAAGTTCTAAAGTCCTTATTTGGCCTTTGGGCAGGCTCCAACTTGAGACACCAAACTAGTTATATGAATCAATTTACCGTTAACGATTATCTGATTTCGAGTTAACAAAAGACACCAAATTGTGGCACCCACACCAAGAACTAAAATTTCTTGCATCGTTACCTGTTTTTAGTGCTCCATGTCGCAAGAAATGTGGAATAATTACTTCTTGAAGTTGAACAAAACTAACTACAAGCCAATTATATATAAACTTGATTTCCTTATGCTACCTTTCCCCGCATGTAAGTCGTAAGATACCATCAATATTCAACTAAACTCCATGCTGAAGTTTTGTTGAGTAATAATCCGTTTTAGAGGAAATTAATTTCAAATTTTAAATTATTTGAAAACAATTATATATATATATATAGAAGATTAAATGATTCTGAAAGTTTTTTAAGTTTCATGTCCTTTAAATTTTTTAGATGTCAAATAGGTTCTTTCAGTTTTAATTTATTGTCCTTCCAGTTATCCTTTGTTACAAAAATTTATTGCACTATTATCCTTCCAATTAATCTCCTCCAACATATGTATCTTTTTCATCAAAATACTCACCATGATGAAAGTTAACGGTAATTGTCATGCGACAACAAGGTAATATAGGTTAACTGAAATTATTTATTCAAAAAGTGAAATATTTCAATTCTTAATGTGTTGACTTCTCATATTTTCATAATTTTTTTACAAAAACTTACAATTTATATGCTTAAAGAGTGTTGCGGGAGCACTCATTAGTATTTCCTATAATATATAAAATAAAAACTATTGCATTATCCCAAATATTTGATCAAATTACACTCACATATCAGAAGAAAAAAAAAAAGAGAAATAAATTAAATAATATATATATTTTTAATATAATTAAAGGCCAAATACATCAAGGGATCCTTTAAGTTTTGCATTTGTAATAGTTAGGTCTTTAAGTTTTTTCGGTAACAGTTAAGTCTTTAAGTTTTTTAGGTAATAAATAGGTCATTGATTTAAGTTTCTAACTTGTTGCATTGTTATCCTTACGGTCATCCTTCGTTATAAAAATTTGTTGCACCGTTACCCTTCTAGTTACCTTGTTGCACCTTGGCCAATGGCCATTAACGTTGACTTTCACCATAGTGAATATTTTGATGAAAAAGACATGGAGGAGATTAACCGAAAGAATAACGACGCAAGAAGCTAAAAACTTAAATGACTTATTTGTTATTTAAACAACTTAAATGATCTAACTATTACAACGTGAAACTTGAAGGACATTTGAATACATTTAGCCATAATTAAATGATATGTTAATTTATTGTGAACTTGTTTAAATGGTGCATTCAGATAATTATGTCCACTTGAATACAATATGAATATCTATCATTGATAATTAAGGCATGCTCAAGATTGCTTAATACTCAGTCAGACAGACATTCACAGACAAAGTCTTGAAGATATCAATCTCTACCACTGCACACAAAAAAATAGAGATTTTGAAGAAGGAGCTAGCAAGGGTCTGGCAGAGTAATCTCCAAGCATTCCAATAGGGACCACCATAAACCAGAACAATAATGGCAGAGTTTTGAGTGAGACCACCATTCCATAATGGTGAACTACCTAGGCTCCTATATATCAAACGGGGCTCACCCTATATGCTTCACTTATTCAGCTGCAACACTATTACTGTACCAAAACACATTATTCTACAACAAGCCCTAACACTGTCCTGTCCCTTAAATTTCTCTTTAGTGCTGCTTAGCCCTTAGAAAGGAATTAGTTAAGTACATGTATGACTTCACGGTAAGTTTGAACGAAATCATCGAACGACCTAACGTGAACAAGATCTGTTTTATAGGCTCACATTAATTACCATGTCCTTGATTTCTAAAGAGACAAGAACATAAATTTGTTGGTGGATGAATTATGACTATGTGATTAGAGCGTGATTTATAGCAGTTATGTTGTATATATGTTATCCATAAGTGATTGTAGAAGACCATTCTCAGCCAGGGGCGGTTCTAAGGCCCAACAATCCTGGGCAGTTGCTCGAGATCTGCCAAAATTTTTGGTATTTTTAAGGATTAGTGTGCAAAATTGAGATTTTTTATTGGACTATTTATATATTATGTCACATGTGAAATTTTTCTCAGATTCTATAATAATATTGGCTCTGCCACTGTTCTCAGCCGGTGTTTCCTAATTAGGTTAGTCACATAGTTGTCGGACAAATTTCCAACTAAAATCGTCGCAATTTTGAGGTGTTAACTCAGTGGTAAGAGTTTAACATTATAACCTTAAATTGCTAAGTCGGATCCATCAAAGACAATTGTAAAAATGACTATCGGTGTACCTTGAATTAATAAAAATAAATATTTTAAAAAGATTGACAAAAAATTACAGTTGAAATATAAGGATATTTATTTCATAATTCCTTCAATTATGGTATGCTATTAATTAATTATCAAGGACACGTGAAGTGTGAAGTCAATTCCAAAGCATGCATTACAAGTGGGGGTCTACTTCTACAAACCCTATGAGCTTTTATATAGAGTAAAATACAGTATATGTATAGTTGTGGAAAACCAAAAATCACAACCATGACAAAAGAATAGGGCTTGGAAGGAACCAACAATGTTACGTTGCTTTTTAGTTGCGTGGATGTTCGGTGGAGATTAGAGATTCCTAAGCCAGGGTCCAGTAAAGAAAATGAAGACTATGAACTATGAAGTCAAGGTGAGTACTCACTCTTTTATGCCTTTTTAGCTTTTAGAATTCAAACTTTGAATGCAATACAAGTGATAGAAATAACTAGAGTTTTTTTTTTATTTTTTTTTTTATTTCAAATTAAAGAGTCTAGAGGCAGAGATTTAATGATGGTTTGGTTGTTGTGGAAGAGTACAATTAATAAAGTGATAAAGAGGTCAATAGTTCACATTCATATCATCAACGAGACACAAACCTGGATTCTCTACGGTAATTATTTGCCACAATTTTTTGCAATAGTTGATTTAAGTTGTTGATCATCAATTAGATGGTTAAAATTACACATCATCAAAATCAAGTAAAAACTATCATGTCCATCAATCCTAGATCTGATGGTCTAGACAGTTACTGCACCAAATCCATCTCCACAAGACACTAACATTAATCGAATCCCCTATTATCAACATTTTCATGCTTTAACGCATTCAGGCCATTTGTGACCATATATATTCGTGGAATTTGAATACTAATTTTTGAATTTGAAAAGTCTGATTTTGATTGAACGACAACTGAATACATGAACCCATGACTATTGGAAATCATACCGATTAAAAAAAAAAATCTAGTGGAGATTCAGACATACTCTAAGTACGGAGAATTAAGAATTTAAACATACGCATTAACACATTGTAATTGTACAATCTCAGCTGTACTTGAGGACACAAGTTATAGGCTTTGTTTGAAAAAATAAAAGAATTGAAAGCTGCAGGTTGCTTTGCTTGGGATATTTTTAGAATAATCGAACTAATTGGTAGTACTTTCTAGCTAGGTTTGAATCAAAAGTTAGGAGTACTATTCAAAATGGGGGAAATAATTGGTTTGAAATATTATGTAAAGCTTTAATGAATAGGGTTTAAAAGGTAAATATAGGCTCCAGAATTTATCAATAGCCGGGCTGAAATTAATTTAATTGCCTTCATAGTGGTAGCTGGCAGAATATAGTACTTTTTATTCAATGAACAAGGAAGAACAAAAATCCAAAGAAATATTTAAAGGGCTATGCCCTAAAGCTATCAAAAAGTAAAAATTTAACATTTAATAATATAAAACATTTAATATTTTAATAAAATATTATCATATTTACTTTTTAACATGTACGCTTAAGACATGTATTAACCTTCTTCATATTTAAATTAAGAGCTGTGTTATTTAAACACAAATTTGATTGACACGTATTTGATATTGTATTAATACAAGAGAGAATAAATGTGCACACAAATCTATAATATATATTATATTATTTAAAAAATAAAAAGGTGTATATTTGTCTAAAAATTGTGTTTATACTATATATCATTTCTGTTAAATTAAAGCCATTCGTCGCATATATTATATTTTAATGTTTTGGTGGTGTTAAGGCCTAGTATTATCTCCAACATGTTACATATAGGAGTAGGACTGCAGAAGCACCTTTTCATGGGGATATAGAGCTTACACCTCAGGTATGCATAACTATAACTTTAGAGAACTATAACTTTAGAGGTATTCAAACATCAAAATACAAAATTGATATCAACACTGTTTTCAATCACAAGCACGAAAAATGATATATATAAAAAATATTACAAAAATAAAAAAAAAGTATATTTGTTATATTTTTGTCAAATAAATATATTTAAATAACATTTTTCATAACTTTATAAGGTGCTCTGCTCCTTTTGCGTCCACGGTAAGGATTGCGATTTTAATTTTCTAGAGTTTACTCCTGACCTTATAGTGGTGTGGGCTATTTGGAAAGCTAGAAATGATTTGATTTTCAACGCACAAGTGTCGGTAATGGAGGATGTTCTAAGTCGTATCACCTATACCTCATGGAAGTGGCTTGTAGATAAGAAGATGGGTAGTGGGTGCTCTCTTTATGAATGGATGACATATCCGATGGATTGTATTCGTAGGTAGTGTGTGATTTTTTGCTCTCCTTTTTTTTGGCCTTGGGTCAAGTACCCCTTGTACTTAATCCCGAGCGTGGGTTTAGTACCAATTGTACTTTCTCCATTGGAGTCTTCTCTATATATATATATACACTTTTTGCTGTTCAAAAAAAAACCTTATAGTTATACTATTATTATCAAGAATTAAAAAAAAAAAAATTTCATTCACCAACAATAATTAATTCAAGTGATAAGAATTTTGGTTCGCTTAAACATGTGGTGGGGTTTAATTTATAGCTCATGCCTATCGAGAAAATTTGATTTGGGAGGGGAGAACCCACCTTGTGTGCCCACAGGTTCCCCGACGAGATTAATCATCGCTAATGACAGTGAAAACTTCGTATTAATATCATGGTAACCTAAAAAAAAAAACTTTCCAAAATAAAGAATTAAAAAAAGGTCCTTTATTTTTTTTGTACCACTTTGGTCTTTTAGTTTTTTTGGCAAAATTACACTAGAGATCCTTTATCTTATTTATTTGTAACACTTTAATCCTTTATCTTGTATATTTGTAACACTTCAGCCTTTTTTCTCATTTTTTTTATTAAAGAAAATACTGATGTGGCTTGCCACATCATATAATTTTATTTTTTTGAAATATATTTTTATTAAAAATAAAAAAAAAATCCGGAAAAATGAAGAACATTATTATCATCGATCATCTTCATAATTTTTCTTGAATCTTCATCTTTCTTGAATAAAAAATTTTCCTCCTCAAACATAGCTCCAAATATGATGAATCTATGTTATGGTCGCATCAAACTTCTTTTAAATACAAAAATCAAAACCCTCAAATTCTCAATAAACCCAAAACATGAGACAAAAATGGTTTAATCTTCATGTTTTTCATTGTTTTGAGTTCAAGAGTTGTGTCTACGAGCTAATGCCTTAGTTCATGTTCCCTTTGGAAAATCAAACAGGGTAGTTTTAGGAAGATTGAATTAAACCCCTTTTTGTTTCATGTTTAGGGTTTATTGAGGATTTGTGAGTTTTGATTTTTGTTTTTAGAAGCAGATTGAGGTGAACATAACATAGATTTTTCATATTTGGAGCTATATTTGGGTAGTCATTTTTTGTTATTCAATGATGATGATGATGAAGATTCAAGAAAAATGATGAAGATGATGATGATGTTCTTCATTTTTCTGGATTTTTTTTATCTTCAATAAAAATATGTTTTAAAAAATAAAATTATATGATGTGGCAAGCAACATCGGTATTTTTTTAATAAAAAATGGGAAAAATGACTGAAGTGTTACAAATATACAAAATAAAAGACATATATGTTATAAATAAAAGATAAAGGACTAAAGTGTTACGAATAAATAAGATAAAAGACATCTAGTGTAATTTTGCCTAATTTTTTTTATTTGTAACATATAGATCCTTTATTTTTTATAAATAAATGAGATAAGAGACCAAAGTGTTACAAAAAAAAAGAACTAAAGTGTTACAAATAAAAAAGGATAAAGGACCAACGTGTTACAAAAAATAATAAATAAACAAAGTGTTACAAAAAAAAAGATAAAGATCCGCAGAAAGTAGAGTCATTAAGTTTAATTGGTTCAGTGATGAAAAATTTGAGTAGTATGTTGGTGATCTTGAGTTCGATTATCAACTCTATCATAAACAAAAAAAAAGGTTATTGCTGACAAGTACGTAAGGTACTTATTTTCAGCAACGAAATATTTTGCAAGCTAGATATAACATTTTTTTTAACGAACAAGGTCGGTAATTAATGTTAACAAAATGACGTGGTTTTCTCTCTGGAGGAATTGAGGTTGTTGCCAGAGGTGTTAAAAATCTTGGGGCCTCTCAAAACTAGTGGTGTTTTCTTGGCAACTTCTTCAAGATAAGTTGCCAACTTGACAAAATATTTGTAGACGTGGAGTGATTAAGGTTGGAGATGATTCCTTGTGTGTGTTCTGTTGGCTTGATTCTGAATCGGTGGACCATTTGTTTGTTTCTTGTAGACATATTTCTCCGGTATGGTACGATATTTTTAGGTTGTTGGGTTTTGAGTTAGTGATTCACGGTGGGATTCTAGCCCTTTGAGAGTTGTTTAGGCATGGTGTGAGGGTAGAAAAGATGGCTCAGGGTAGTTGTCTATCTGACATGTTATTGTATGGTCTATTTGGAACTCCTGAAATAAGTTAATATTTTCTGAGAAAACCTCATCTATGAAATATCTGGTAGATAAAGTGAAACTTTCATCTTAAATGGTACATGTATGGATAAAAATCTCAGCAATCTCTGTTCGTTCTATAAGTAGGAGATGCATCCTAATTTATGATGAATTCGTTAAAATTTGTTGAGGTGTGCAGTTGGGTCTCAATATTTCTAGTTGATTGGTGGCCAATTTGTTGTTTTTTCTTTCCTAGCTGGTGGTTGTTTCTTTTCTTTTTCTCTTTAGGAATCGTACCTTTTGTGGTTGAACTGTGGTGGTTCTTTTGTCCTATATGAGTGTTTTATGAGGAATTTCTTGTTGTTTGTAGTTATGGTTTTTTTTCTTGGTTTTTAGGTGTTTGTTATGTTGCTTTCTTAGTTTTTGATATCAGGTTATGAGTGCTTTTAGTACCCCTACTTACTTTTTATTATTGTGACTTATTAATATTTGCCTCTAAAAAAGAAATACCTAAGACATTATAGTACTAATAAGCAATTTTCTTAAATAATAGTTATAACCAGTCAAATCCCAGCTGGGTAACTTCCCAAAAAACAGAAGCAAATGAAAAGAATAGCTCGGAATTTTATGTCAATCATTTTTCTTAATTCCTAAATATTCATGCATTTTCTTCCTAAACACATAATAAGTGGCTTTCTATAAATGTATAGCTACATCCATTATCATAGTCAGAAGTCATGAACGTCCATACTCTATATGAATAATGTGTTGTTTCTAAAAGTCAGTATATAGATATGGTGTAAAAATTTTCTTCAAAAGATATGGTGTAAATTAAAAATGTAAATGTTATGTAATTTTGATCTTGTAGGCTTAAATATGATATTAGCTCATGCACTATATAACAGTTTTGGTTTTAGTTATGTAAAATTTTTTTATCGTTTGATTTCAGTTCCTACAATTTTAAAAACGATGGTTTTTAATACCTGATGTCATATTTTTTTTGGTTTACAATGAGCTGGAAATCAAACCCATAGGCGATAACAGACTACTACCCAAACCTCTCATCACTAGATCAAATCTAATGGCTTTCCCTGATGTCATATGTGTTCTAATATAATCATGTCTTGTGATTTAACCGGATTGTGTTAGGTACTAAAGTAACTATTTTTAAAATTGCATAAACAAATTCCAAAACAAACAAAAAAAACAAACAAAAAAAACTTTTAGAAATTAAACAAAAAAATATTATATTTGCATAAACTATCATTATATTTAAGCCTAATTGTACAAATTAATAACTTGCTAGAAATTTTAGATTCGATTTTTTTCGGTTTACAACGAGTACAATGGCGTCCACTCAAGAGGAGAAACATGTTGCATCACAAAGATAAGGGAAACGATGACACGTCTTATTGCCATTTCTTTTTGTTTTACTTGTTATAGTGTTCATGCAGCAACAACAACAACAAAATAAAAAATGGAGTGTTCCCTATAGTTTTCTTGCATGTGCATTAAATATGAGGACATAGAGCAACATTCCCCTCAGTAATCAACGTCACATCTATGCAAAGTTAAATTGAATAAGATAGTACTAATAGAATTTCAGCATCACATGGGGGAAGAAGGAGAGAGATTTTTCACCTTATATAAAAGGAGAATGTTAACTTGTGCCCTTAAGGCACATGTTAAGAAAGCAAAAATAAAAATTATTAAATGTTAATTTGTGCATTTTGACTTTTAAAGCATTAAATTTCTTGTATCATTAAATGTTGAATTTCTATTTTGGTATATCTTAACATGTGCCCGGGCACATGTTAACAAGACCCTATATAAAATTATAAATTATTATAAATTAGAAACTTTAATGCTCATTCATTCATGCTGCATAGTTGGATTGCCTATTACGCCATCGCCATGTATGAAAATAAAATTAAAAAAAATAAACACTTATATTTTCATTTCAATCAAGATATTAAACTCAAGTCATTAAATAACTTTTCTAGAATAAATTATTCGGGAGAATTTAAATTTGATTTTTGGTAAAAATAATTTTTATTTTTTTATTAGAGTTTACTTATTTTACGGCCGAACTCTAAATTATCAGGTCCATTCCATAGAAATCAGAGGGTTTTTTTTTTTTTTTACAAAAAAAAATTATATTTTCAGAGGTTAAATACCCAAAAAAATTATATTTTCATTACAATTTCTAGCAGGCAATCACACGGATAAACGGGAAAAAGGAGCTTTGAACTTGAAAATTAACCAAAAAATGTGACCGAAATTCAACATGATCAAAAGGAAAAAGAAAAACAAACACAATAATAATATAAAATACGCAACAATAGTAGCTAGAGCCAGATCATGTCCATTGTCCACTATACCGTACAGATAAATAAATAATCAAAATAGTCATCCTTATTTTCATGAAGAAATTAAGGAGAAGAAATACTGTATCTCCCTCCTTGGGAAATTTTCCTTTTTTTGTGGTTCTTATTTGAGATTTTTCTTTTAAATTTTTAATTGAAATATTTTTTATGGATATAATTGAATTAATTATATATTTTATTTCTCGCTTTATCTATCCGGATTATAAAGGAAAGACCTCTAATTTTAATTTCGACTGGACACTAAATAGGGCAAAATATTGTCCCATACCCAATTTTTTGTTATCGTGATACGAAGTGTTTACTGCTGTTATTGTTAGTGATTTTTAATCTCAACCAGAGGTCATGTAGAACACATAATATATGTTTCCCTCATTCAACAGAGTTGTTTTTCATAATTGAATCGTGAACACCTACTTAAAAATTTCACCCTAATTATTATTGGACCGATTCGTTGTTACTTGTTAGTAAAAATATATTAATATGTATTTAAAAATCAGTCGAACAAATCATTCACTTACGTCTTTTTTTTATATATAGTTACGTCTATCTTTTATAAATAGAGTTTTCTATGTTTTATAAAAAAAATGAGAAAATTTTAACTCTCGAATTAAAAACAACTCCGGGTTTGTTTAAATTAACCTATTTATTAGCTTATTAGTACAGAACAAAATAAATAAGATCTTATGTATTATTATAAGCTTATTATAAACTTTTTAAGTAGTCTATAAAAAAAAAACTTATAAAAAAAATGGTATGAAAAAACAGCTTATGAATATACAATTTTTGTTAATGATAAGTTATGAATTAACAATTGAAAAAAAAACTTATGAATTAACATAAAAACTTATTTATTTTTATAAGTTATTTTTCATTAGATCAAAGATATGTCAATATATACAAATGGACCCTTAATATGAAGTGTGTTCCTTCTCACTTTAAAAAACATCTTATACAAAGGGAAAAAACTAACTCAATAGGTCTTGTATTTATGGAAAAATATAATAATTGTTACTAGTAATTATTATTTATTGATTTATTTTGTTACTAGTAGTTTGTTGGTGGAAAAGTTAAAATCATAAAACTTTTAACCTTTATATATTTTTTTAATAAATAGACAAAATGACAAATGATCAAATCATAAAACCTTTTAACTTTTATATATTTTTTTAATAAATAGATAAAATGACAAATGATAAAAACTCTCACACTTAAAATGAAATGATCGAAATTCGAATTTCAATCATAGCGTCCAACCAAACAATTTTAATATTTTTACCTATTAGTTAATATATGTGGACTTTAACCCATATATTCTACAGTTCTTAACCATCAAATATTAACTTTACTATAGTACCACTCTGCCGTACACATGACTATGAAAGGAGAGTATGTTTTACTAGGATATATAACTCTGTCTAAATAAATTTTTAGTTTCTAGAAATATTTTAAATTTTGTTTTTGATTTCTATAATAAAATTTAGCCATTTTTATCTTTTAAAATTTTTTTATCACAACTTTTGATTTATATTTTCAAGTCAACTGATGCATACTTTCACATTTTTTTAATGAGTTTTTCCATTCATGCTTCTTATATTATAAGAATTTCTTCCATAAATATTTACAATTTTCAACATGAGATGTATTAAATATAGATTTTTAAACATCAAAAACTTAAAAATACGTATTTAATTCATCCTTTTATAAAATTTTAAGTTTTATAAGTGAAGTTTCTATAATGTATTAAAAAATCTAAAATTCTAAATGATATACATGAGTTGATTAAAAATAGGGATCAAAAGTCGTGACTAAAAATTTTGAAGGAACCAAAACTTGTTGAAATTTTTTATAGGACTAAAAACAAAATTTAAAATATTTATAGGAACTAAAAATTTATTTAACCCTTAAAAATATTTAAGCATATAGATAAATGAATAAAATATTTAATAAATTCGTTAAATTCTGTTCTCTTTAATTTTATATTTTTGTATGTACCAAATAATTAAGTACTATTTCTCATGAAATGGTTAGAAAAAAGCTGTATGGATTACATGGACTCAATCAATATTAATAATAATAATAATAATAATAATTAAAGGGGCTACACTAAAATCATAAAACAGTAAAATACAATAAAATAAAAATATGTTTTTGATTTTTTTTCCTGAATTATTTGTCCTTTGATGAATAGTTTGTTCAAGATGATCTTGGGTGGGGGAAGAATTGCGTACCACTAGGAGGCATGAAGGTGTTAAGTGGAGCTGGATACAAAGAAGAAGGATCAACAATTGCCCCAACACCAACACCAGCGGGGACACCAGATATAAGCTCTAACGGCTGAACCGGCACTCCACCACCACGACTAGACGAGGCATTTCCGGCAGGCATGTTATAACTACTACTCCCATGATCTGGACCATAATCATACAAAATTCCTCTGAAAACATGTCCTCCAATGTTCACAGCAGTTGAATATGCATACTCTTCTTCAGACTCATCAACCGAACAAACTCGAACACACCTGAATTCTGCCGGAGTACTCACCACTGCCGGAAAATTCACCTCATCCAGTAACCCTTTTTATTTTAGAGCCCAAAAAAAACTATTAGTTAGGTATAGATGATTTGAGAGTTACAACCAAACAAAATGGAATAAAACAGCTTTATAGGGAAAATCATAATGCATATAACTGTGATCAAACATGACACACAATATGATTTGATATTATTTCCTCCTTTGTCAGAGAAATTTCATTTTTTAGATGTATTAAAAATATAATATATCTAGTCCATATTATAATCTAGATACATTAAATTTTCAATTAATCTAAAAAGTGAAATCTCTAGGACACCGGAGGGAGTAAGCATAAATAGGTTAAAGAAATGTAGATCAAAGAAAAAAAAAATTGATGTATGTAGTCTAAAACAACTGTGAAAGTGAAGTGAGTGTTAGGAAGAGAACAAAACAATAGTAACAGCTTCTTCTCTGATCCCATTCATTCGTCAGGAATACTGAACAACAGTGTAATAGTAAGAGACTCTTCACACGCAACCATTATACTGTAGTGAAGAGACTCTTCCAAAACTTTTATTGGCATCTTCCAGTTATCTTTTTCAGAAAATTTCTCTCAATGCATCTCTGCAATATTCTTTTTTCTCTCAAGTCAATCCAGCACAGAAGTTTTTTCAGTATACTTATATGCTGCAAGCTCATGAAATATGCATAGTAACAGTAAGACAGTGACAACACAACACAAAAGACAACAACATGAACATGAACATGAACATGGAGATGTATAATAATTGGTGTACAATTGACAATTACATATAGTATCATATAGTACCTGTTGCAGAGACAGTGAGTGAAGGGTTTATAGGTAAACGAGTGCAAGCTAAAGAAGAATTATTAAGATCTCTTTCTCCATCTCCATGTGGTTGTTGTTGTGGTTGTTGTTGCTGTCGTTCGCGGCGTCTCGCCGCCGGAACCCAAGTACTTTTAACATGAGTTTGACAATCAAAACCTCTACTCTTGCAACAAGTCCTACATCTAATATGAGGACAATCTTTCTTAGCTTGATTCCCACAATCTTGACAACTTATTCCTCCTCCACCACTTCCTGACGCCACAAAAACCGCAGATCTATTCTCATCTGAAGAACAAACCCTACTTGACCCAACTCCTAACACAACACCAGCAGAGGCGGCGGCGTAAAGATCTTGCTGTGGAGGAAAAAACTGTTGTTGATGCTGAGGTGGCTGTTCGTTCCAAATCTCAAAACCACCACGGTATGCAGAAACTGAATCTTGATTATTTTTGTTATTATTATACCAGAATTCTGTTACTGGATTATTGTTATTGTTATTCTGTTGATTTTGTTCTTCGCTTCTTCCTAATGAAAATAAACCTGCCATTGTTGTAATTGTAACACTACTGCTAAACCTGAACAAAAATCCATATCAAGAAAACCTCGATCCGAGTTGTTTTTATTGTATAGTGACAAAAAAATAAATAACAACCAATCAAATTTAACCCCAAATCCACCTCAATTACTTACTAGTAAATAGAACTCTCTCTCTCTATACATATACATGTGTACAAGTGTAAATAATAGTTACTCGTATGTCTGTGTCTGTGTATTGCATTAACTAAGTGTTAGGGTAGAATTGAAGGATTGGTTTGTTGGTTGAGGAACAGTGATAAATCACGCATTGAACTCGTTAGTGTTTGTAGCTAGACAAGAAAGAAGCAATTAATAAAGAAAAGCAGCACGGTTGTACAGAGGTACTAGTAGAACTGCAAACGCCGCCACGCCCACTTCTAATTTAAGTCTTTCTTTCTTTCTTGTTGCAGAGAGAGAGAAAGTGATTAATTGAGCTTCTTTTTTTTTTGAGTTCTGAGCAATTGCCCCTTTTGTGTCTTTTGTTTTTCTGTGGTTATGTTGTTTGTTGGTTGGCACCATCGCCGAAACCAATCTCACACACACACACAGTACTGTAAGTTATTACTCTCCCACTCAAAACATTCTAATGGAATGGATGTTATTCATCTAATCTTAACGGTGAGTAGAGTTTCATATTCTTATCGTAAGGTGGAGATTATTACACGTGTTTGAAGAAATGACTTTATGCACCCTTCGTCCTTTTCTACCGGAAAACCCGCTGCTTTTCGTGACACCTTGTCTCTTTTATCTTCGTTATTATTAGTGTGATTTTGATTTGATCTCTAGTTTTGTCACTTATAATTTTTCAATATTTTCACATTTTCAATTTTTTAAAGGTAAATGCTAAATAGTGTCTCAGGGGCACTTGTTAAGGATTCAAATTTAGAAAGTTTTACTTGGAAATTGTGTAGTCAATACAACAAAAGTCTATATTTTAATGTTTTCCATGCACAACTTTTATTTTATTTCTTCTTTTGGTTCCTTAACTAGTGCCCCGGGGGCACTGGTTAGAAAGACCCTTTTTTAAATATCACTAACTAATTTTATTTTTAAAAATATAAAATCATTGATGTGGCTCTATCCTAACAGCTTAAGTTTTTGTGATAATCGATTATTTGAGATGATATCAGAGCTTATCCACGATTCGTTGGGTCACTTCATCGGACCGCCTGCAATCAGGTTTATGATTGGGCCCTCCACAGGGACGGACCCAAGGTATAAATTATCGGTGGGGCTAAAAAAATTATACACTATTGAAAAAAATTCTCTATTATAATAATTCAGTTAAACAACAAACATTATAAGAGATTACTAATACAGCATGTATATCCATAAAAAAGAACAACAATAACCCAAAAAATTTCTATTCAAAAAAAGAAATCAACAAAATATATCTAAAAAAACACAAATTTTCTATTCTGAAAAAAAAAAAAAGGACTACAACTTATTGATTATCTGTTAAATAATGCACATCGCTAGTTTAATGTTTCACAAGATCCTACCTTGGACCAAAATATATATAACCCAAAATTATACTAGCTTATAGTTTATTTGGATAAGTTAATCCAATTTAACCCGTATTATCTTACCTGAAAAAATTAAATATCAACTAAACATATTTTTTTTATGTTATTCCATATTTATATACTAGTTCAATTACTAATTTTACCATATACTACAAATTCAATTAATTATCCACTATTTTTTTACAACCAGGTCAAAGTTGATTATTATAAAATTAAACCATACAACTTAAAATAATACTCTATGTATAACCAAAGAGTTAAAATCATCGATAATAGACTATGAATTAATATTTGCACTAATAATTAAACTAATATGGCCACCGAGATACCTATAGTCATTAATAATAAATTCTAAACTAATATTTATATTAATATTTGTACAAATATGTATATAGAATATCTAAAAATTATTTGTAAAACATATTTATTTTATATAGAATATCTAAATATATATATTTGGGCTGGGCTGGGCTGGGTTGGGCTGTGACTATAGCCACACCATGTCTTACATAGGTCCGCCCCTGGCCCTCACCATTTATATTCACGCAACAAGCACAACAATGTTGAGTGCGAGGGGGTGTCTTAAAGAAGTCTCACATCGCTTGCGAGATGGCCTGAATATGTGTTTATAAGTGAGGGCAATCATCACTTTACAAACCGATTTTGTAAGGTTGAGTTAGACTCAATTCTCAATTCTAAGATTTTTGTTAAGCTAACAAGTGTTCTAAAGGATATTGTTTAAAAAATTTAAATTTTTCGTATTGATTTATTTTTAAAATTATACAATAGTTTATAAATAAATAAAAAATACGAACATACGAATTATGCTAGTAAAAACTTATGACTTAACATAAAATGTTATTTATTTGCATAAATTGTTATTCATATGCTTGAAACTAAGTTAATCCAGACGATAAAAAATAATAAAAATATAATATAATTTCTATGGAAAAATTACCTTTTAAATTTTTAAACAATGCTAGGGATATAAACATTTTTCTATTTTTTATTTATTTTGTGTATTAAGTAAATTGATTAAGTAAACCACATTTTCCCACGAGTCATACTAACAAGTGAACAAATATCATTGCTAAGAAATCATAAAATTAAAGTGATAGTAAGTTTTATGTGAAGAAAAGAAAATTAAGATGTTGAATGCACAATCCTCGAAAAATAGTAAGGAACTAATAATGGGCAAAAGATGGAATGGTTCATGACAAGCTATTGAGTTGTGGTGACTATTCAAATTGGAGGAACCATTGAGTTTTGAACCAACAATGCATTACTATCGCTCTTTCGTGAGTTCGAAGTGTTATATTTTGACAAAGATGAATAGTTTTGGAATTTCATAAATTACTCAACTCATAGGGGAAGAAAGATAGACCAAAAATTGGTTGGATGTTGTGAAAATTATCTAATGGTCACTTTTAGTCTTGATACATAGATAAATTATCTTTTGTTAGGAATCCATTTTTGTTTTTTATGTGGGAGCTAAAGTGCTAAACTATAGTTAGACAAATTCAGTGAACTTAATTTTGGTCTATTTTTTTTTTATCTAAAAATCAAGGCATTCATAGAAGGTGCGGGAAGAATGTTTATAATAAAACTTTGTTTTATCTAAAAAACTATTTTTGTCAAAAAAAATGTTGTTAGCACTTCTTCTTCATCCATTCATAGAAGGTGCGGGAAGAAATTAGAAAGTTTACGCATGTTATTGAGCTTAGTGATATTAATAAAATTTGAGCACTGCTAAGTAGTACGAAGCAATTCACACAAGAAAGGCAAGAATAACATTTGTGTTGTTTTAAAAATAATAAAAATGTAAACTTTTAACTATAGCTTGGATGAAAATCAATGTCTACTATAGATCGTGTGTTTCTTGTTTACCTTATTCAGTAACAATGAGCAGAGCATTTCCGATAAAATTTACACATATACTCAAAAGAAAATAATTAAAAACTTAATTTTTCTATCTATTCTTTGATATTAATAATTATAAAAAATAAATATGTATAAAAGTAACATATTTTTGATAAATTTACTATTAGTTTATTACAAGTATTTTTATTTTTCAGGTTTTGTTAAAAAGTGTTTTAGGGTACTTGTTAAGAAATATAAAAACAAAATAAAAGTTTTATTTTAAAAAAATTTAAATTTTTAAAATATTGAATATGAAAATTAAATAAAAATTCATTTTCATCTGATACTTCTGTGACACTTATTAGTATTTGCTTTTGTTTCTTAATACCCTTAAATTTTATTAAAAAATCTCACAATACAAAAAGGATGGTGCAGTATTAAAGGAAATACTCTCTTTGTCGCATATTATATGCCAAAAAAAAAACACACTGATTAAGAGAAATATAATAATTTGAAGTATAATGTTTTGTATTTTCTTGAAATAAGTGTCATGGGAAAATTTAAAAAATTAAAATTTATTCATTATATGGAAAATAAAAGAGAAAGTAAATTAAATGCAATTACAATTAAATTTCATGAAAATAAGTAAAAGTAAATTCATTATATGGAAAATAAAAGAGAAAGTAAATTAAATGCAATTACAAGTTGCTTATAAATTGAGACAAATGAAGTATATAAGTACAAAACATACTACCACCGTCCTTAATTTTTGGTCATTTTAGTTTTTTTTTTTAATCAAAAATTTGATTTTTTTTTATTTTAAAAACAAAGTACAATTAATAATGTTTTACTATTTGTATCTTTACAAAAAAAAAACATTGCAGTCAAGTGCAACTTTCATAGATTACTTTCTCCTAAAAAGACGTCCGACTTTCAATATTGTTATGTTACGTTGCCATATTTCCAATATCATTTAATAGCATGGCCTACTATAAGGTCACTCAAGTGGGAGAGCCGTGTTGGATGACATACGTTAGATACTATAATCTCAAATTATTATTGACATTTGATCATATGTGAAAGAGTTTCAAGAAAGATTAGATCGTTCTTAAAGTTTTAAATCGACCACAAAATAACATGTTAGATTAATAATCATCTTAATCTACCTTTCCTTTCCTCCTCTTACCCGTACCCAAGAAACTCTAAAAAATACATAAAATATCACGAGGAGGCACCTATTCAAAGCTCAAGTCACGAAACACGCTATTTTAGCATTTGAATAAATCAAGCTTATTTTATTTTGTGCGTGGGTGTTAAATTGATGGTTATGTTATTAAAATCTATTAAGATTAACAATATTCAATAAAAACATATAAACCGTTCATTAGTCAAAATTTAAATAAATAATTGAATTTTTTGCGTTGGAACTAAGAATCATTCATATTATGAAATATCCTTACAGATTATGTTCATGAAAACTTTTTTTTTTTGTTTACATATTCATGAAAACTATTTTTATTTTTCTTTCATATAATAAAGATCGGAGTGTCCCCATAAAGGCTTAACTCGGTTGTAAGGAATATCACATTTTATATGCATGGTCAAAGTTCAAATTTCGAACACTTCATTTATTTATTTTAAGAGTAAAATTTCTAACTACTAAACTATCCGACAAAAAAAATTGAGAGTAATTTGTATCGATAAAATTATAGTTAGCCACATGTTTATAACATTTTTTCAAAAATGAAAACACATGTTGATAATTTTTGGGTTGAACGAAGCAACAAAACAAACAAATTAAATCAATTTTGTACGATTATTTTATTGACGTAGAGAGAATTGGGATGGTGAAAAAGAGATGACTTTGATCGAAGAATATGTGGCGATGGAGGGAACACAACAGCGCCACCAGCCAGTAGTCACCACGTCCTAATCGTACAATTTTTTAGTTTTGTATTTTTAGTTTAGATTCTGTTTGGTAAGTCAAAAAAGCTAACTTTTAGCTTTTGTCTGATGACTTATAAACTAAAAGACTTGTTTGATAATAGTCTTTTAAAAAAAAACTTTTAGCTTATTTTACTAACTTATAAATTCTTTTTCATAAGCTATTTCAAGTAGCTTCTGAGCTTATAACTTCTACCTTTTCATTTTTTTTCCTCTTTTACCCTTATTATTTTAACTAAAATTCATATTTACCCTTTATAATTTATTATCATTAGAATTTAAAATAAAATAAGTAAATGCACGTTTTAACGTTGCTTCTTTTAAAATCACATATATATAGTATGTTTTAACGTTGTCTTAATATCTATTTTCAAATATGAATGCTAATATATATATATGGGGAGGGATCAAATTACACCAGTGTAACATTTGAGTAATGTTACACCGCTCAATAACGCTTTAACAAATACATATTTTACAAAATTCACCGTTGGATTGAAAGCTTATATCGTATAGATCATCCATGTTGAATTGTATAAAAATCTAAAATCGTTTGATATATATATATATATATATATATATATATATATATATATATATATATATATATATATATATATATAGAGAGGATGTATCATATGAGAATGACAAAGTTATATGAGAATGATGAGAATGAATAGGAGTCGTTGGATTAAAAATGAAGGGCTTAGATTAAAATATGACTTAAATGACTCATTGTATGTAATCCAATCCTTCTTTCTCCACAGCAAAACACAGAACGGTTCCTCCTTCTCCTTTGTTGCCATCTCTCACCGGCAACCATCTCACTCCCGGCGACTCATCTCTCTCCGGCGGCCGTCTCTCACTCTCTACGCAAGATGTGCATATTCTCCTATTCCTCTTTTGATTTCTCTGCCAAAAATTCCCTTTTTTATGTGTTTCTATTTCAATAGTTCTAGATCTTAAAATAAAATAGTTTTGGACAAATCTACTTAAGATGATGATTTTGGCAAAGGATGGAAGATGTACAAAATGATTTCTTCTTCCACGTATTCTTTCTTCTTTTGTTTTTCTTTCTTTTTTTCAATTTAAAATTTTCTGGATCTAGGAATTCTTTGATTATAATTTATGAGGGTGGTGTAAAATTGATATGAAAGATTATGTGAATGAAATTAGTTTTTTATGTGAATTAGATTGAAATTTGAAATTGCAACCCATATAATGAAGAAGAAGTGCGGGAGAGAGAGCAGGGAATGTAGCGAGAGAGAGAGAGAGAGAGAGAGGAGAGAGAGAGAGAGAGGGAGAGAAATTTGGCGGCCGGAAACAAGACGAACGCTGGAGATAGAGCAAGAAAAACGTCCGCCGGAATTGAGAAGAAGAAGGCGGCGGCCGGAAAGCAGTTGTCGGCCGGAAAGGAGAAGGAACGGGAAAGACAATGGGAAGAAGAAGAAGAAACGCGGCTACTAGAAGAAGATGAAAGGGAAAATGAGTATAAAAGTAATAGTAATAGAGTAAGAGAGACACATAATGAGGTTTTTTAATCTTACCCATCCATTTTTTATCCAATGGCTAATATTTCATTCTCATATTCTCATATATCTTTACCATTCTCATAATATACATCCTCTATATATATATATATTTATCAATTCATAGTTACGTACTTTACTATACTTTTTTTTTAAGCAATGAATCTTACTATAATTAACCATTATACTATATTGTGAATATATTTTGTTGTTATTTTTCATAAAGTATATCAACTGAAAGGAAAATATTTTTTTTTTTAAAAAAAATTCAACATATAAAAATTAGTTTTATAATAATATTTGAAAGATATATTTATTGAATTAATAAACTTAAAATATTGTAAAAAAAATAAAATAAACTTCAAATATTAAATCCTAAGTATCTTAAATAATATTAATTTGATAAAAAAAATTATTGAATTAAAGATGTCCTTTTATATCATTTTACATTTATCAGTCAGTTGAACCGCTAATTTTACCAAACACTTCAATCAGCTTATCAGCTAGAAGCTATCAGTCATCAGCCATAACCATAAACTATCAGCCATAGCTTAGTGGTTTTAAACGGTTTAAATTAGATTTGTTTTATCACCACATTATTCGATCCACTGAACCATCTAATTAGGTTTGGAGGTTAGTCTAAAATCAAGGGATTTCAACCTCATTCTAATTGCAATTGTGGAGGATTGAAAGTGGTTTTCCATACTAGTTCGGTGTCAGTTACCACTTGACCAAATAACGATTGGTTAAATTAAATATTATAGATGAATTAAGAAAAGGTGATCTTGTAAATTTTTTTAAAAGCCTTTAAAGTTATTTATTTAAATACTCTTTTTTTTTTTAGTTTTAATTTTTTATTGTAAAATTGTTAATAATTTATAGAACATTAAAGACTCCTGTAAATTCCATAACTTAGTTTATTTGACAGTGATATTACATTATATAGGAGTTAGAATTCGAACCACGATAAAAACTAAACAAAAGTATTTCATCTATCTTGTGACATAATAGATCTCAAACAATTTTTAATGCAACTTCTTTTGGTTGTTTCGCAGTCAACCTAAGATATAACCTCAGCTTTGAAAGCAAACCTCATTAGTGCAATGAATGCAATAAAAATTGCACATGATAAAGGTTGGAATCATCTATGATTATAAATTGATTCTAAGTTAGGTTTCCTTGGAGTTTAAGTCTCTCTCCATTGTTGCCTGGACTTTAATAAATACTAACTAGGTGGTTTAACAATTTGCACTTGAATGCTCGATCAAGAGTATGCCATTTGGTAATAGATTAGTTCTTTCATATTTTAGATTTTGTTAACATTGAAGGTTTTGGGTAATATCCCCACTCTTATTTTCAATTTATTACATATAGGGTTTGTCCCTTTATTAAGAAAAAAAAAATCTCAAATAAAATTTTAACAATAGGGAAAACTTCTCTTCTTACTCATAGACCTATTCGCGAAGTCCACCGGTAAAGTAGCGATCAAAATGCTATGATTTAAATTAAGATAATTGAAAATGCTAAATAGTGTCTCAGACTACTCTTTAAGCGCATTGAATAGTAAGACTTTGTGAAATATTTATGAAAATGTGTCAAGTCGACTGTAATGTTTACCTTTTGAATAAATAATTTCTTTAAATGAAATACTTAAAGAGTGTCCGGGAGGCATTCGTTAGCAAGACTCTAAGACAATTCATATTTGAGGTGTGTTATATCAATTTCATCTTGTGTGGGACAAAAATACGACATATTTTCTCTCTATTCACAACACGGAATTCAATGCATGCAAACAATATTAAAATAAAAATGTATATTTATTATATTTTTGTTAAAGAATTGCATTTGAATAGCATTTTCCTTCATATTTTAACCTCATTTTTTACATCAAGATAATCTCAACCTTTTATTTTAATCAAACTGCAATTACTGCTGAAAATTCTGTTTCACATTCAAGCATGACAACTCCTAATGGTGTGAAACTTCTCTACCCTCTAATTTTGTTGGATATATAGTACACAACACTTATTGTAAAAAAAAAAACGTACACAACACTCAATTATTTGGCCCAACATCACCTTTTTAATTAACGTGCAAGTAAATTTAACTTTTGAGTTAATATTGCTTTATGAGTATTGATATCTATTTTTTTTCTTGTTAAAAAAAATTCTCTTTAATAAATATATTATGAGAAAACTGTTTTACGCATTCAACATCAACACTATATTCTTGTCTCTTATAAAAAAAAAAAAAAAAAAAAAAAAAAAAAACACTATATTCTTGTCAAAAAAAATAAATATCAACACTATACTTATTTTGACAGGATCATCAACACTATATATTTTATATGATTTTTTTTTACTTTATATTATTTATTTTCTCACCTTGGATAATCCTTTTTTTTATTTTCCTTAATTAACATAACTAATATATTATGGGAGAGGATCAAATGACACCAAGATGTCAACGTTTAATTTGACATCAAATTTCATCTATTCATTTTGTTTAATATAAAGGCTTAAAACCATCATTTGGCAACTAGATTACTCGACAAAAAAATAAAATAATAATATTTAGGCACTAAATATCTTTTCCAATTGCCACTATTTATCTTTAAAAAAAAGTATGCTTTATTTTACTTTACCTTGATCCCAGGTGACCAATTCTCTTCATTTTTATTTTATTTGGTTAATTGCATTTTTTGTTTTTTATAAATTATTTGGTTACATCGATTAATGTAAAAATTCCACCCTTTAAGATGGATAAGTAGAATGATTGGGATTCGAACTCCGGCCGGGAATGGTAAAGTTTTAATTTAAACACGACCTTTTTTGTTAACCAAATGAAGGAACTATGACAATGAAGAGAGGATTCTCTCATGTTAATTTAGAGTAATTTTTTTTTTGAGTCATTGATTTGGGTGGAAAGAGAAAAGAAAAAGGTGAATTGAAGGTGATTAAACAAATTGAGGAACATGAGAAAAAATAAATGGAGAGAATTCATTCTCGATATTAATGATTATAAATTTATGATGTTTTTTTTTTTTAAAAAATAATTATGAAGTTTTCGTCAAATATAATATTTATCACGTTTTTTTTTTGTAGGTGAGTAAAAATACTGCTATTTAAGGAAAATAAATCACAAAATATTTAAACACATTAATTAGTTTAAATGATTGTTTTAAGCCTTTTAATTAAATAAAATGAATGGATGAGATTTAGTGTTTTTTTTTTCCAATCACCTAAGAGATTAGGGATGGATGAGATTTAGTGTCATATGTTTGATTCTTCATTTAATTAGTTTTCTCTTGTAAAAATATATATTAGTTTTCTCTTAATAAAATATCACTCGGCTAGTCCATGAGTTTAACTCGGTTGATGAGGGACATCGCATATTATATGCAGGGGCCAGGGTTCGAACCCCGGACACCCCATTTATCTACCTTAAAAGTGAAATTTCTAACCACTAGGTTAATTGGAAAAAAAAAAAAAATCACTCGGCTATAGAGTAAGAAAAAGAGACAATCTTTGAAAAAAAAAAAAAAAAAAAACAGAGACAATCTCACGTAATTTCTTGATTGTAAAACCTTATTATTGTCACACAAATTCCCTACTCCTACTCTTTTGGATCATCAAGACATTCCATCTTCAAACTTAAGAATATTTCTTAATCTTTTCTTGCCATCTTCACCCCGCATCTCTCTCCACAAACATCTCACTCAAACACACCTCACACACACTTTCTGCATTCGTCTATGCAGTCTCACTTGCATCAACATCATCACATTAACAATTTTTCATACATATCATAACCATAATCATAATCATAGTCCCTTTTGAATGCAAAAACTCTTATGGCATTGTTTAAGACACGTAACAATAGGAGATCATCATCACCATCATATGTATCAACCTTGGTAACATTAGGATTTATAGCACTATGTGTTTTTGGTGTATGGATGCTAAACTCCAACTCTATGTTTTCATCTCAAACACAAAGTGACGAAGAGAGCATCGCCACACGAACGGCCATTGATACATCTGAAAACACGAATAATGATTTCTCTACCACCGATGATTCCACGGAAACCACCACCACCACCACCACCAAAACCACTGAAGAGCCGGTAGAAATCACCACCGTCGTCCCCAAAACCGAAGAGCGAAAGGAGACTCCGACGGCCGTCTACGGAGATAATCCTGGTCATCTACCCGAGGATGCTATCAAATCTGATGACAAAAATGTAAACAACGATGCAAACAAACAACAGAGTGCTGTTAGTGACTCTCAGATATCGGAGGAAAGCTCGATAACACAAAAAGAACAAGTCTCCGCAATACAAGAAGCTAGTGTAGACAATGTTGAGAAAGTTTCCGAGCCTGAGAAAGTCCAACAAAGTACCATTGAAGCCTCCGAAGAAAACAAAAAGGCCGAAGAAGAGATTACCAAGCCTCAAGACGTTAGGGAATCTAAGGACGTAAGTGCCGCTGAAAATCAAGAACAAAACACGGGACAACAACAACAAGATGTTCCAAGTTTCAACACAGAAGGGTCTAAAAACGACGAAGATGAAGCAAATAAAGAACAATTACGAGAAGACAAAGGCGAGACTGAAGAGCAACAAAGCTCACAAGTCTCTAAGGAAGCATCAGAGAAAAAAAATGAAAAGCAAAATGAAGGTGAAGAAACTGTGAAGCCGAAAGCAGAGAAGAAAGGAGGAAAGGCAAAGAAGGCGTGGTCAACGCAAGCAGATCAGTCGCAAAAAGAAAAAAAGAGAAAGAAAGGTGAAGAATCATCAGGAGGAAGTGAGGAGAAAGTACAAGACCAGAAATGGAGTCTGTGCAATGTTACTGCAGGTGCTGATTATATTCCTTGTTTGGACAACGAAAAAGCCATAAAAAAGTTACGTTCCACAAAACACTTTGAACATAGAGAAAGGCATTGTCCTGAGGAAGGGCCTACTTGCCTTGTGTCACTTCCTAAAGGTTACAAAACATCCATCAAATGGCCTAACAGCAGAGATAAGGTAATTTTGATTCAAAGGTACATCTAATACATTTATGGAGACTTTGATAATGTTATCTTCAAAATTGAAAACATTGTTATTGTGTATGAAATTAGATATGGTACCACAATGTACCACACGCGAAGCTGGCGGAGGTAAAGGGGCATCAAAATTGGGTGAAGCTGACAGGTGAATTCTTGACATTCCCAGGAGGTGGAACTCAATTCATTCATGGAGCTCTACACTACATTGATTTTCTGCAACAGGTAGATGCAACTTCAGTTTCTAACCAGAACCATTTGCTAGTACTTAATATTTAGGATCGATACATAGCTTAGAATGTGAATTTATATCTTGCTATTTTTTTTTTGAACAAGCAAAAATGGAATATATTAACACCAACGGTCAATCCTTGCTAGCACAAGGTGTGCCAAGAAAGAATATCTTGCTAATTATTACTTGATGAATGAAGAATAAACTTTCTGAAAAAACTCATATCACTGACCAATTGACGACTGAATGAAATATTACAACTAAGGGATTGTATATAGGATGAATAATTTATGAATTTTATGGCGAAAACTACAACAGAAATATAATTAACTAAACTAACTTATCAATAACTAATGAATGATATGGCGAAAAGGTTATCAACAAACTATGCATATAATACCAATCATAATTTCTAACCTTGCAGGCTGAAGCTGGAATTGCATGGGGAAAGCACACCAGGGTGATTTTGGATGTTGGGTGTGGGGTTGGAAGTTTTGGCGGCTACTTATTCGATAGAGATGTTATTGCAATGTCTTTAGCACCGAAAGATGAGCATGAAGCACAGGTTCAATTTGCCCTTGAGAGAGGGATTCCTGCCATATCTGCTGTCATGGGTTCTCAAAGGCTGCCATTCCCCAACGGCGTTTTTGATCTCGTTCATTGTGCACGTTGCCGAGTACCTTGGCATGTAGAAGGTTGGTTTTGCTAATGCTTGAGCTTAGATTTTTCATTTGGTTGAGCATGGTTAATGAGAAATGCGAAACTTTGTTTTTAGGTGGCAAGCTGCTTTTGGAATTGAATCGAGTTTTGAGACCAGGTGGTTATTTTGCTTGGTCTGCTACTCCTGTATACCAAAAGCTTGCAGAAGATGTCCAGATATGGAAGGGTAAGATTACATATCATATCTATAACTGTTATTGAAAAGATAATAACTCAACAATTTTAATATGCGTTTTCTTTTAGATATGACCGCACTAACTAAGGCCATGTGTTGGGAGCTTGTGACTATCAACAAGGATGAACTGAACCATGTTGGTGCCGCCATTTATCGCAAACCCACTTCCAACGAATGTTACGAGCAAAGAGAGAAAAACGAACCTCCACTATGCAAGGATGATGATGATCCAAATGCTGCCTGGTAAATCTCTACCACTGTTACACAGACAAAAATATAGGATTTGATCAGTAAATATAGTTCTAATCTAGATCGGCAAAGTTATGAAATATATTATTATGTTACAGGTATGTACCTCTGCAGGCATGCTTGCATAAGGTGCCCGTAAACAAGGTTGAGAGAGGAGCCAAATGGCCTGAAGTTTGGCCTAAACGGCTGCAAAAAGCCCCATATTGGTTAAACAACTCACAGGTGGGGATCTATGGAAAACCAGCTTCCAAAGATTTTGTAGAAGACACTGAACGTTGGAAGAACACTATCGACGAGTTGAGCAACATTGGTGTAACTTGGTCTAATGTGAGAAATGCCATGGATATGAGAGCTGTCTATGGAGGGTATTGATTTAACCTGAATTAAAACTACTAAATTTTTTATATTTGATAATGTGATAACTAGCCTTAACATATAGTCATGGTGCAGGTTTGCAGCAGCTTTGAGGGAACTTCCAATTTGGGTGTTCAATATTGTGAACATAGATGCTCCTGACACACTACCAATAATCTATGAGAGGGGTCTTTTTGGGATATACCATGACTGGTGTGAATCTTTCAGCACATATCCACGAACTTACGATCTACTACATGCAGATAAACTTTTCTCAAAGATAAAAGAGAGGTATGGATGGAAGCACCTTTTTCACTCACCATTCTAGAGAAATTGCACCAAACTGATTCTGTTATGTTGTTTTGGTTCTCCCAGGTGCAAAATTGTTCCTGTTATTGCAGAGGTGGATAGAATAATGAGACCGGGAGGGACGTTGATTGTCCGCGATGAATCTAGCACCCTTAGCGAAGTTGAAACTTTGTTAAAATCTCTACATTGGGAGATAGTTTACTCTAAAGAACAAGAGAGTTTGCTCTGTGCAAAGAAAGGAACTTGGCGGCCTAAGTCTGTAGCTTCTTCCTCCTGATAATTGGTTGACATTCCCAATTTAACTTAAGGCTCCTTCTCGGGAAAAGCTGTGAAGAGGCAGTAATGTGCATTTGATCTCTCATGTCATCAACCTTCTATGCCCCATCAGTTGTCCAGAAAACAGTCGCACTTAATTTTTTTAATTTTATTTTCATTGCATATGTATCTCAGTTTTCAGTTTAATTGTCCCGAGATACAGAGAGATTCAGATCACACACGACAGTCGTCATACAGCGAACACCTACATGCAGATTTAGATTTTAGTTGTCAATATAACATGTCTGGTTCTGTTATATATGTTTAGTTGTTTACATTAAGCACTAGTAAATTTCTAATTCATTAGGTTACTCAAAACAGAACCGTTCTATTAATTTTTTGGTGCAAAAGCATAATTATTCTATTGAATAGACGTAGTTTATAAGACAAGACAATTCGACATTGGCTCCTTTGTAGAAATATTGTTGAACTCACATTCAAGTTTCATAGCAGAAACTGCCATCTTTTTAAAATATTGGCAAGATCAAGAGCCAGAAAATTGAAATTAACAATTTTATAATTAACAATGATGCGAACAAAATCAATTCCAACAATTAGAGCTCCGCCACTCATGATTATACTTTTCTATGGAACAAAATGAAAACATGAACTCTTACAGATTCTAAACAAAACCAGATCAAGCTAGAAGTACATGTTTATCACCTAGTAAATACCAAAAAACATGAAAAGGTATTTTTCTGCTAGAAGCTTGAAACTTTCATTATCCAAGAAAATGCGAGTTCCCCGCATACATACAAATTATAGATGCTACTATGCTAGTGCTCCCCGGTCTCTAGTATACAATCAACTTGCTTTTAGAAGCTTCTGCAATTCACCACTCTGGACTGCAGCACTGAGATCTAAATTGCAAAAACAGCAAAACTTCTTAAGAATGAATATTGAAACACAAAGAGAAAGCTTAACATTTGGTAATAGCATATGGATAATAGTAATACAGTAAACCTTCAATTTAATCCCTTAATTATCATTCTCTCTGTTTAGCCGTTAGTATATGAAAATAATTAGTCCCTAAATTAATTTATAATCTGCCTCATTGGTACTTAAGATGCTAGGGACGAACGGGACAAATCTATTTATAATATACTAAAACAGAGTCTCAAATCTTACTGTGATAGTTCATCTTTTCATATGTCATGTAATACAAAATATGCTACATCATACAAATTATGATGCGGCAGCATCTAAAACACAGCCACAACATGTTCTATCTTCTATCTTGTGCCTACTACCCAAATAAACACTTCCATTTCGTATTCTTGCATTTCAGTTTATGATTCATCCTTTTGTCCTCTAATTAATTCTATAATTGATCATTAATTAATTCAATAATACATATGAGTCATGAGACTTATGTTACACACATGTGTTACACAAAACTGTCCCACTCCACCTCTATGACCCAATGTTGTGTTGTTCAACATTGCCACATTCTTTCTTTTTTCACTCTTGCTTGTGTATCTATAATTTCAAAAATTGTTGCTTCATTGAAGATATATAAGATTGGAAGGTGATCTTGTGTTCATGTTACCAGCTCTATAATATTGGTTACAAACAATGAACAGTATAGAGGTTCATTGCTAAAAAATGTATTATTGAACAACCATGCTTTAACTAATCTACAACTATGTATGTGAGAGACCTACGTCTCACATAATTAAAATTTGTTATAAAAAACCAGTTGCCGTGCATATTTGTTGAGTTGAGAGTTTAAGGACAAAAAGTAAGGGACCTGAATATGTAATTCTATTGTGATTTAGTTCTTCATGTTTCACTAACATGGCATGAGTCACAATTTAACTTCCACTAACTTGACATGAGTCTCAACTTAGCTTCCACTAACTTGATGTTGAATAGTTCATGTTTGAGCCTAGTGGCTTTTCAGCACACTGGATTTTCATAGGCAAGTACTACTAGCTTGTAGGAAAGGGCTCTTAGCTTTTGCCTCCAAATCCTTATAAATTGTTTTAAATCACTAACGAATGTGTATGTGATAATGTTGAAAAGTATTCTCTGAATAGAAATACCATTTTCAATTCTAATAAAATACAAACAAAAAAATTCACCTGCGTATTGCGCAGGTCTCAATCTAGTTTTCATATATGCCTTGGGGACCTAAAGAGATAAATTTTCACATAGTTTAGGATGTAGATCCTTTCCAGCAAAATTTCTCTCCAGCTCTCTCCATTTAATCCCTATCTTTCTCACAGTCCACCCTTATTATTCCTTACTTTTCTGGATATAGAGGGATGCATGTTGGAGAGAGAATCCAAATGCCTATTTATTTATTATCATATTATATAGTTTAAAGACTAAGTAGGAAAGAGTGTGATACTTGAGGACTATGGACCTGTTTGGATTGACTTATTTCAGCTTACCTACCAGCATAAGCACTTGTGAGACTGTTTGGAAGAAATTATGAAAACAACTTATGACATATTCATAAGTTGTTTTCAGCTTATTTTCACAAGTCCTTCAAGATAGCTTATGAAAACAACATGTACCTTATATGAAACCATTTTAATTTTTTTTAATCGTTTGTTATAGAAATAAATTGTACATAAGCTTCAAAATAAGTTGCTTATTTAAACAAGACCTAAGAGAGAGTGTGATATTTGAGGACTAAATTGACAGTTTAGTCTTAGATAATAATAACCCAGAAAAGCAAAAAGCTAAGAAGCAAAAACTAACCATCTGATCCACCAATATGCTTGCCATAGACAAATACTTGCGGAACCGTCCTTCTACCTATCAAATCCAGAAGAACACTCTGAATTTCATACCCATCATCTGCACAAGCACAAAAAAATTTAAGACCGACATTAGATAAGTTTGAATAATGATAATCATTGCCTGTTTGGATTGCCTTATTTGAGTTTATCTACGTCATAACCACTTGTGAGACTGATTGAGACAACTTACCAAAACAGTTTTCAACTTATTTTCATAAGTTCTTGAGATTATGAAAACAACTTAACTTATAGTTTGTGCGAAAACAATTTAACTTTTGTTATAGCCCGTTTGGATTTGACTTATTTTTGAGCTTATCAAAATAGCTTATGCAAATAAATAAATTTTTATGTTAATTCATAAGTTTTCACTTACAAAAATTGTATCTTTATAAGCTGTTTTTTCATAAACTACATTGAAAAACTTATACTCCATCAGTTTTCTTAAAAGTGTCCAGTTAGAATGATAACACCAAATTAAGAAAGTAGATTTTTGCACCATATCTTCCTATTATACCCTCATCTTAATTCACCAATAAATTCCTATTTTTTGCACCTAGTACTCATCTTATTTAAATCTTCGATGAACCATTATTATAGGTAACAAATTCTGTTTAAATATGAATATAAAAAATGTAGCACCGGATGTAAACTCTCACTTGAAGAATTGCTAGCTTGCCTATAATTCCTACTTGAATAAAAGAAAGGCCTGCTTTCAATTTAAAGGCTTCCTCACTCACCGTAACAGACTCAGGTGCTAGAGAACTCAATGTCAAAAGCAACAAACTTTCCTATCGGAAAAAAAAGAACAAACTTTATTTTTATTTTTTTTAAAAAAAAAAACTCTAGTTTTTCAAATATATATAAAAAATATATATCGAAAAAGATAATAATAATTGACAAATGGTATCTTAAAACACAAACTGCATAGTTCATTAGAAACCCTAAATATGATAGAATTGGACACTTAAGAAAGCAGAGGGAGTAATACATAAAAACTTATTTATTTGCATCTTAAGCTCAAAAATAAGTGAATTCAAACGGGCCTATAGATTATACATAAGCACTTAACATGATAAGCACTTATGCTATAAGCTACAAATTAAGTTGTTTATGAAACAGCGGCACAGAAGAAGAAATCGGACAGAGTTATGATTGATGAATACCTCGCAAATCCAGCTCAACAACAAACGGTTGCTCATTTAGTTCAACAAAAACACGTTTAGCGCGCAAACAATACCTACCAACGAAAGATTGGAAAAGAGAAACATTGTGATGTGATCATTGTTAGATAATAAAATAATAGTCTATGTTATTGGGCCTATTAGTTTAGAGTCCATTAGGTTTTATTATATATTCTCTCAGTAACCTTTTTGTAACGTTAAGCTATTGGTATTCTATTGAAACCCTAGCCGTCTTTCTCTTTTCCTATTTGTGTATCTCTAATTCTAACATGGTATCGAGAGCTTATTTCGATCCTCCTTAGATGGTATGTTGTAGTTCCGCTGCCGAGTTCCCAAAAAAAAAAAATTTGGGAATACTGTGTGTATAGTTTGCAATCTCTATATGTTGGTAAAGTTTTGAGGAGGGTATTACCTTTGTGGCCTTTGTGAATTGGGTGGCGTCTTTGCTTTGTTGCTGACAACATGTTTTGTTGGCTGACAATTTTGGTTATTTTGCATTCGGTTCGGGGAAACACAATTGTTTATTCATACATCTCTACTAGTTGGTCAAAGCATGAACATGTTTGTTCTTCATGGGTTTGTTAGCTACTTTGGAATTAGTGATATTTACTGATATTTTACTGGAGTTTCAATTTGTGGTTCAAATTGCTAAGAGATGAATGAACGTCAAAAAAAAAAAGTTGGAATATTTGATTTGGTATTGGTTTAGTTATGTTTGATTTGAATTGGTTCTAATTACATTGCACTTCCGATTGTATTGTACTTCTCCCTATTGCACTGATTGCATTGCACTTCTCCCCCTATTGCATTTTTTCTGATTGCATTGCACTTCTGATTGCATTGAACTTCTCCCATTGCACTTCTTCTGATTGCATTGCACTTCTCCCTCTATTGCACTTCTCTTCTGATTGCATTGCACTTCTCCCCCTATTGCACTTCTTCTGATTGTATTGCACTTCTCCCCCTATTGCACTTCTTTTCTGATTGTATTGCACTTCTCCCCCTATTGCACTTTTTTTGATCGCATTGCACTTCTCCCCCTATTGCACTTCTCTTCTGATTGCATTGCACTTCTCCCCCTATTGCACTTCTCTTCTGATTGCATTGCACTTCTCCCTATTGCACTTCTCCCTATTGATTCTTATGATTGGTTTAGTTTGAGTTTGTTCGATTGATTTGGTTTATGGTTAGCTTGGACTGCATTGGATTGGATGTTGGCTTAATTTGATTTAGTTCTCCCCTCTTTGATGGTAAATTGCTGCGTTGATCGTGATCTTAATTTGGTTGATTTGTTGTCAGGGCTAATTTGTAACAAGCTTAAAGCTTAGTAAGCTTTAGCTTGAGGGGTGATGTTAGAAGTTTATTTTATTTGGTAGTTTATTTTATTTTCGTATTTTGTTTGACAAACTCATAATGCTTCTTGTTGATGCATCATGAGTTTGAGAGTAGGTGTTAGATAATAAAATAATAGTCTATGTTATTGGGCCTATTAGTTTAGAGTCCATTAGGTTTTATTATATATTCTCTCAGTAACCTTTTTGTAACGTTAAGCTATTGGTATTCTATTGAAACCCTAGCCGTCTTTCTCTTTTCCTATTTGTGTATCTCTAATTCTAACAATCATATTATATTATATTATACCGTAAAAAAGTAATAATAATTGGAATTGAATTGAGTTATAATTAATACATACGGGCAATATGATTTGGAGAAGATGGTGATTCTGTTGGAGTAGATTGCGTTTTGAACGAAGGCAGAAACTGAATTTGAGGCTTCTACTACTTGTACCGGTCCATTTCCATTCTCAACCAAAAACGGTAAAACGGATAACATCGTTAGAGTCACCGCCATACACCACCGTGAATTCTTCATTCTTCTGTCGGCACTGTCTCACTACGTTACTTCCACGTTTGATTAATAATCTATATATGGATGGATGGATTCATTTCCCAATTTGGTTACGACAGGATTTTGTAAAACGCAACCTCCTTCGTGGTGTCTTTACTCTTTTTACAGTCTTTTATGTGGAAAATTAAAATAAAGGATTAATCTATCTTATTATATTTTACTATCTTTGGCGATGATGAGTTTGAGGTGGATATCAATCTCACCATTATCACCTTAAACCTGTTTTTTTTTTAAATTGGGGAAAATCTAAATTCGAATTCAAATTCAGTCAACTTAAGTTTTTTTCATTAAAGTGGATACGTAAGGTTTGGACAGGTACATCTGAGTATTGATTTTATTGTCATTGCTATTTAGGAATATGTTTGATATGTATTTATAGTTATACTTATCTTAATATCTTAATCTTAGTATTTCGCCCCCATATGTTTTTTTATTGAATTTATCTCCCCCTGTTTAAATATGAAATTTTTTCATTGACTTTATAGAGATGTTCTTAATGTGCAAGAAAGTAGGACCATCAATTATAAAACCGGGACTTGGAGAATTGAACAGATGATTTGTCTTTGAAGGCATAGTATGATGACTATCATGTATTTCTACTTCTTTAGGACTTGAATCCAGGGATATGTGGTCATGAAGACGAACAAATGGCAAGACATATTTTATTTTTTATTTTTTTTTACATTTATGTGAAATATAAAAATTGTATTTAATTTAATGTGATATCAAATAGTAAATTAGTCAATAATTTTGATGTCATACTTCATTTCTAACTTTTAATATTAGTTCCATGCTAAGAGATAAGATAATTGAAGGAAAAAAAAACTCTATTAATCCTTAGTATTTCACTATATGCTCAACCTGTTGATCCATAATATCTTAATCTTAATCATATAAAGCATTTATAAATTGATAACTGTGTACGAAATTACTAAACTAGTACACTACCAAACAGAGCATTCAAATTATTTAAATTAAACCATTATTTCAAATGAATCTATGTGTGTTTATATGCTTAGTGGTTTTATGCATTTGATTTGTAATTTTTCTTATTGCTTCCATGTTTTCTTGTTACCAAATGGATTGAATGAACTTATTGGTTTATTATTCATCAGTAAATAATACTATATATTTATTCTTTTGAAAAATGTAGGATTATTTATACAATATGCCAAAAAAAAGAGAATGTTTTTTTATAACATTAATGATGCTAGGAAGTTTTGGATTGATTATTGGGGAAAAAATGTGTTTAGAGTGAGAAAACAATATACACACAAAAGCAATGACCACTAAGGTTTAGCTACTTCTTGCAGTTCGTGTGTTGCACAGAAGGCTTACGTAAACCGAATAAACGAGATTTTAAAAAAATCAAGCCAAGATCAAAGATGATAACTAATTGTCAAGCAAGGATAGGTTATAAGAATATGAGTGAAAATTGGATGGTTCAAGATTTTATGGTGGAACATAATCATATGCTACCCACACAAGAAACAACTCAAATGATGTCATCTCAACAAAAAGTTTCAGAAATTTACCGTCAACAAATTGATCCAGCAGATGATGCCGATCTTCAACAAATGAGTTAATTTAAAGGCAAATAAGTTTAGTAAATGGGGCAGATGCAAGAATGCTATTTGATTATGGATATTTTGGTAACGTGGGTTCTCTTGATTCAACATATTGCACAAATAGTTCACATAGACCACTAGTAGTATTCTCGGAATTTTACCATCGAAAAGTGGTGATCTTTAGGGCTACATTATTGTACGACAAAACAGAAAAGTCATACAAGTGACTTTTTGAGACGTTTCTAGAGGCACATCAAGCAACAACAAAAACACTTGTTCATGTAATGCGAGGAGCTTACCATGGCCTGTGTACATGGTACATGGTGCATCGAATCATGACATTCCTTATCAAATTCTGTGTCAAACACCACTAAATCAAAGAAATAGATGTTTAATTAATTAATTAGTTAATTAACTGCCGACAAAACAAAGAAAATTGAGAAACGCGTTGCAATTTACTTACAGCACTTAGTTTTTCTATAATCAAAATGCAAAGAAAAGAGAAGAAACAGTCAAGGGAGTTAAGAAAAAGAAGAAAGAAACAGAGTTCATTGAAGAAACAGTCCAACCAAAATCCCAAACTAACCACCATATATCTTACAGTTACAGCACAAGATCAAACCTAAGATGGCCGAGGTAGCAGTATCAACAGTTGTAACAAAACTAACAGAACTACTCGTAGAACAAGCAACATCAACAATCTCACACATATCAACAGTAAGAGACCAAGTCGAATCTCTCAAAAACCAATTATCATGGATGCAATGTTTCTTAAAAGATGCTGATGCTAAACAACAATCCAACGAACGTGTTCGAATGTGGGTTTCTGAGATCCGAAACGTAGCTTTCGAAGCTGAAGAAATCATTGAAACCCACATCTACAATTCAACAATCCAAACCAATTTCCACAACAAAATCTCCACACTTTTTCATCTCTACAAACTCGGTACAAAAATTGATAGAATCCTCAAAAAAATCAAAGATATTTCCGACAGACGTGAAATGTACGGTGTTGTTGTCAAAAACCCTAACCCTAATCCTAATGACGGTGGTGACGGTGATAATGAAAGGTTAAGACTTTGGAGACAGCCATCACCTTATTATTCTGAAGAGGAGTATGTTGTTGAAGTTAAAGAGGATTTTGGTTCAATTCTTGCTCAGTTGGTTACTTTGGAACCGACAAGGCATGTTGTTTCGATTGTTGGTATGGGTGGTTTGGGGAAAACAACGTTGGCGAAGAAGCTTTATAACGATAGTAGAATCGCGAATCATTTTGAATGTAAAGCTTGGGTTTATGTTTCTGAAGAGTATAAGAGGAAAGATGTTTTGCAAGGGATTCTTAGAGGTGTTGATGCTCTTGCAAGAGATGAAATGGATAAGTTTCCTGTGGAAGAGTTGGTTAATAAGCTTCATAATGTGTTGGCTGAGAAAAGGTATTTGGTTGTTCTTGATGATATTTGGGGTATGGAAGTTTGGGATAGTTTGAAATATGCTTTTCCTAAGAGGAAATTAGGGAGTAAGATATTGTTAACAACTAGGATTTGGGAGGTTGCTTTACATGCTGATGGACATAGTCATCCTCATCAGTTAAGGCCGTTGAATCAGGATGAGAGTTTTGCATTGCTTCGTAGTAAAGCGTTTCCTGGAGCAAGCTTGATACCGTCTGAGTTTGAGGATCTTGCTAAGGAAATTGTGGTGAAATGTGAAGGTTTGCCACTTGCTGTTGTTGTGATTGGTGGTTTGTTGTCTAGAAAGTTGAAGTCAAGTGGGGAATGGGCTAGAGAGTTGCAAAATATTAGAGGGGGTTTGCTTGAGGATCAAGGGAAGATAACACGAATTTTGGCTTTGAGTTACAATGATTTGCCTTCACCGTTGAAATCATGTTTTCTTTATTTGGGTCTTTTCCCAAAGGGTATGAACATTCAGACGAAAAAATTGATCCGATTATGGGTTGCTGAAGGTTTTTTACCTCAAGAAGGTGGGGAAACTGCAGAAGATGTAGCTCAGAGATACTTGAATGAGTTGATTGGTAGGTGTATGATTCAAGTGGGAACGGTGAGTTCATTGGGGAGAGTTAAGACGATTCGCATTCATGATCTTCTTAGAGATCTTTCGGTGTCCAAAGGAATAGAGGAGTATTTTGGTGATATGGCAGGCTCATCATCGTCAACATCTCAGCTAACTAAATCCCGGCGGCATTCTATACATTCTTGCCAGGAACGGTATGATTTCTTAAAACACATTGCAGATTATTCGCGTTCGCTGTTCTTCTTCAATAGGGAATATAATACATTTCTAGACAAGAACATCTGGATTCGTAGGAGTTTTATGCAAGAAAGGAAATTGGATTTCATCTACACAGAATTTAAGCTCCTCAGGGTGTTAGAATTAGATGGTGTTCGGTTAGTTAGTTTGCCAAGTACTATAGGGGACCTGATTCAATTAAGGTATCTGGGATTGAGGAAGACTAATCTCGAGGGAAAACTTCCACTTTCCATTGGAAACTTACTAAACCTACAAACACTTGATTTAAGGTATTGTTGTTTTATTAAGAAAATACCAAATGTAATTTGGAAGTTGGTAAACTTGAGACATTTGCTGTTGTATACACCGTTTGATTCTCCAGATAGCGGTCATCTACGGTTGGATACATTAACCAATCTACAAAGCCTACCGTATATTGAGGCTGGAAACTGGATATCAGATGGTGGTTTAGCAAATATGACCAATCTTAGGCAGCTGGGGATAAATGGATTATCAGGACCAACGGTGAACTCTGTTCTTTCTACTATACAAGGATTACGCAACCTTCATTCACTGTCACTATCTCTTCAATCTGAAGAGGATGAATTTCCAATCTTTATGCAGCTGTCTCAGTGCACACAACTTCAGAAGCTGTCTTTGAATGGAAAGATCAAGAAGCTACCTGATCCGCATGAGTTCCCGCCGAATCTGTTGAAATTAACTTTACATAATTCCCACCTACAGAAGGAGTCTATTGCCAAACTTGAGAGATTGCCAAAACTTAAAATGCTCATTTTGGGTAAAAAGGCATACAATTGGACAGAGTTGAGCTTCAGTGCTGAAGGGTTTTCACAATTGCACGTTTTGCGGCTCACTCTTTTGAAAGAACTGGAGGAATGGAAAGTTGAGGAAAAGGCAATGCCAATGCTGGAGTATATTGTTATTGATCGGTGTGAGAAGCTAAGAAAGATTCCAGAAGGACTGAAGGATATCACTTCTTTGAAGAAAATTAAAATTACAGGCATGCCGGTAGATTTTGAACATAGACTTCGAACTAAAGATTTGTTTGAGTTCAAAAATACTCCAATTATAGAATCGACAACAGACATTTTATCAATCGGTAAGCCATTTCATCTTAATACAAAATTTGACTGTACAAAATACATTGTATGCGGAGCCAATAATTTAGGAAACTTACTTCCAAAATTGCATATCATACTGCAGATTGATTGCCGGCACAGTGTGTGCTTTTTTTGAAGTTGCCAGCGCAGTGTTGATGGGTGATAGGAACTTTCATGAAGGAATGGAAGCATTTTCAAGTTCTGGCATTCCACTGTACAGCATGCAATCTTCATTTTTTATTTTGGCAATGCATTGTCAAATACTTACGAGTCTTTCCACTTCTCCTATGATCAAAGGGTTTTACTCCCTTTTATTAATTGGGAATGACTTGCAATAAAAGGGCAATGAGTGCACAATTATATTACTTCCATATTTAAAAGCCATTAAAATTCAGTCCTTTCCTCATACTCTTTGAATTTGTGTGTCATTTTCTATTTCTAGTTTAAGTTTTCAACACGTCCAGATAAGGGTAGCATAATTGTGATAGTGGCAACCCCTGCCTTTGCATTTTGCTTTGGCATCAACTTTAACTGTTGCAATTGCTATTGCTTACGTGCCAATTCTATGAAGTTACAATTGCAATTAATGCATAACAAATCGATCCCATGATAACAACATTAACATTACTTGTCTTACTATTGATCTATTTTGATTTCACTGAGCTATCCCAATTTTCAAAATAGCATTCATTAAATGCAAATAGTAATGGATGCACATTTATGTTACTTGCATGATTAAGAACTTATAAAATTCATCCCCTTTCCCCATACTTTATGCATTTCTCTGCGTCGTTTCTGCCACTAGCATCCTCAACTAGCAATGATGCCACAAAAGTTAACAAACTAACCAACCCGATATTTCTTTAGATATGTTATAACAGACTGGAAAGAAACATTCAATTGGTTAGTTTATTAAGAGTAAGAGAAGATAGTTAAGAAACTCATTCAATTTACTTTCTTTTACACCATTTCTTTTCTCACCTTCACTTTGCAAGGCAACACAGCTTCACATGTTTTCATTCCTATTATTTGTTATTGTCGCATCCTATCATTATGTACACTGCACTTGATATTTGCATTGTCTTAACATATATCCAATGCATAGAAATTAAGCACCGTCTACTTCTATATATCAGTTAAGTAGACCGTAAACCATGATGAAAATATGCTTAACACTACTAAATAGATCACCTGATTGTTGGCTAATGGCTATAACATTTTGCCCTGTGCACAGGCACTTAAAGTGCAAAGAACTGGAAGTGCTGTGTTGCAAACATTAATAGAGATTTATACTATTAATTTTCAGTCTTCATAAAGTGCTGTTGGTTTTCATTTTTTATGTGCACTACATACTTAGAAAATTTTCTTTTGTCCAAATTGAAGTATTGATAAAGGAAAGGGGAAAAAGCAAGGCAATATAAGTAGAATGTGCTGAATAAGTTGAAACAATATACAAATATAAAGTACAGGTACATACTAACAATAATAGGTTGAATACAATATCAAGCAAGTACTCTCACTGGCCTAATTTTTCAGCCTCCCACTTGCTCTTTCATGAGTCTTAATCTTAGCCATGCATTGATTGTTTGTCTTCTTATTCCACTGGTTTTGAATAAGATCATCCGACTAAAGTGTCATGTAACTTTGTGCATTGCAAGAATTTCATCTCGCTGTGCATTTCTGCATAATAGAGCGACCTGATAAATGTTTTTTTACTGCTCTCAAGTCCTTGCATTGTAAGAATATTTATTTTCATCAAAGCCTTATTTTTAGCAATGTCCTGGCTTGACATCTATTCTAGCAATTAAAAAGCCAACCAAAATATGCATGTGTTTTTTAAGCTACAAGCAGAATCAGTCAGAAAAATAAGCTTGTGCAAATGTGGCAAGGAATATAAAGACGAGGTGACACAAAAACCTGGTATATAGATTGGTATTTAACAGAAAATGTGGAGCTTTTACTCAAACAGGAGTTAAGAAAAAAAAAAAAACCTTTTTACAAATGATTGTATTCAAGAAATGGAGCAACAATGTTAACAAAACTACATGACTTCACTTAATGTCTCCAATTTGCATTGAAGAAATTTGATGAAATACATATTTGCTAACATACAACTAAAATAAAAACCAGATTAATTGCCATGCACATTATAACTCTTTGAAGAAAATTCTCGTGCATATGATTGTAGTATTTAAGAAAATATTTTAATTGAGACAGAGACAGCTAACAATGCGACATGATTCATCTCGCTGCCTCACAATTTTATATACACAAGTGTGTTCCCAATTTTGGTCATAAAAGAAAGCAATCATCTTCATATTATTGCAGCCCACGAAACTATAATTTATGTGTATTTCGGTACACTTAAAAAGTCTCACATTGCTTTGGAATTGAGGTTATGAGTGGTTGTTTATAAATAACATAGTCTCATCAACCTAATGAGACACCTTTTATAAAGGACTTGCACTCAAAACAGACAATACCTCATAAGGTGGTGTGATGAATTTGAGGTCGGAACATTGGTGCCGTTTGTGGAAATGAGGTCTAAGCCATACATGATGTATGACAAAATCTTTCCTCCTTTAGCCTCGATTAGGGGGCTACTTTTTCGGTACACTTAGTTTCACATTGCAACAACACTCACATTCTTCACTCAAACGAGATGTCTTTTATAAAAGACAAGACCGTCAAGGCCTTACACTCAAAGCAAACAATACCTTGAAAGGTGTGTGCCGGACTTGAGGTTAGAACAATGTGCCTTTGGGTGCATGTCTATTAGATGCATACTTGGCAAGTATCATTAAGTTTTCCAATATCACTTTAGGAAACAAATTTCATTTAAACTTCAAGACCCTTAATTCCAACAACTTCACACTTTATTAACCTATTTTTAAAACATCTTATTACATAGAATTCCTTCAAACACACAAAACAATGTTACCAAAAGTCCAAATTTATACTCAGGACATAGCTACTATGCCAATGGCTAAACAAATAAAAGATCAACAAAATGCAGATTCAATTTTCTTCACATGTGCAACATGACAATGATAGTACTTCATCAAGAGTTAATCTTTCTGCAGCGTTTTCTGATTTCACCCCTTGATCCTGTTAATGGAGTAATGTTTCCCATCTTAACCATGGACGTAGCAAATTGTTCAAAGAAAAGATCATTTCTTTCGGCATAAGTTTTCACTAAAGCTGCAGATACTTGATTCTTTGTCAACAGAATTTCATCAGAACTTAACAGACCCTTGTTGGCCAATAAATTCTTGTAGTAGTTGTTGTCGAATTTCACTGGAGTGACAAAGTCTAGGACAAACAGATTTTGGTCCCCTCCAGATCTTGGACACCGAGTGCGCAATTGAGCTGCATAGTTTTGGTCAAGAGTGAAATCTGACTTGCCATTTCCAGTTTGGTTGTAGAGTCTTTGCCGAAAGCTAGTGCACCGAGAATCTCCTATGGTGTGGCTACCTATAACATTACAAGTAAAATGTTTATGCCACTAATAATGCAGCTATAAAACTCCAATCGAGAAAAATGAATCCAATACTCGATTGAAGAAAATTGAGATCCGATGAGTTGATGCATGAGACAATTGCGACCGTAACACAATCGCTATTGAGGCTACATCAAGTATGTTTTGAAAATAATGAACATGAAATAGTAAGTACTAGGAGTTTACCGGATAGAGCAACTAGATCGACAATGTTAAGTCCCTTAAGCTTGAATTTAGTTAAGATGGTTTGGAATGTATTGTTAGGAGCAGGAATGTTGTTATTTGAGCCACTGATGCTTGCACCAAGGGAATCCCTTCTTCCCAAAGGTACATCCCAGCCTGGTCCACCAGTCTGAAAGGATTGAATATTAGATTTGATATTTAGTTTTTTATGGTCAAAGATAAGGGTAGTAGAATGCAAAACATTAGGAAATATTTACAAGGACAGTTGAATCTCTAGCAGCTAGTGTCAAAATATCAGCACAAGAGACTGTATTAGGACACTCTTTCTCTATTGCAGATTTAATTTCTTCAATGACTTCAAATCCTCTAGCTGAATTACGGTTCGGATTTGACCTCTTTTCGCTGATGATAGTTCCGCTGCTGTCTAACAAAATCGATGCGTCACAACCCTGCAAAATCAACTTTTGTCATGCATTTGAACAATACAACTCATAGCTCAGATATTTACGATGCTACTATAAATTTCCTATCTGTCTTCAAAATTTTCAAAAAACAGTTTGTGACCGCAATTGTGGCTGTAGTGTTAAGGTTTTTGACGTGTCTACAACCACCCTTCAACTACAATTGCCGCCACATCAGGAGTCATTTTCTGCAATATATAAAATACGAATACCATGACCGCAAATTTAAACATTGTTTACAAAATCACTTATGCATCAACCTTAACAAAACAGTCATGGAAATGTAGTCTCAGCAAGGAAGCAGCCATGCGAGGCTCTTTAGCGACAGCCTTCGCAACAACGGACTTGACAATCTCTTCAACATTGGGACACGACTTATCGTAAAATTGAGGGTATAGGTAATCTCCTACTTTATTTTCACAGTGACAGAAAGGAACAAAGACTAGTAAAGAAAAAAGCAGAAAAAAGTTTATAAAATTGACCATTATTTCTCTTTCAAGATAACTTCACAGAACAAAAGTTCTTAAGAAAGATTAGTTAAAGAGACGTTTTCAAATGGATTGGATGAAGACCATGATGGAAATGATAGTATTTATAGATAATAATCAATGTAGCAAAAAAGTATTGCATGACAGAAAACCAAAAGGAAAAAGTGTCAATGTGATGGAAAAAAGTTGGAGTTGGTACCTAAATAATTTTCAAATACATATAAAAGATGAAGATAAGAGTTGTTAAGCTATTACTATGTCATGTAAAATCACCTATATTGTTGTAAGGTAGTAGCTTAAGGGTCTAAGTCAAATTCTAAATGTAGTGAAACATTCTTTTAATTTGGTTTAAAGTAAAAATAGTTATATAGTAAAAGCCTTAATTAATTATTGGACAAAGTTTCTTACGCATTAATTAAATATAAGAAAATGGCCTAAAGCATTTTTAACGTATTCTTGCTTGCATTGTAAGATACCAATTGGTCTTTTTATTTGTTTGATTAAAAAACGTCTGAATCAATTCTTTTCTTTTGTTATTACTTAAATGGTATATTACTTTTGCTTTATCATTAGACAAAACAGTGCTTAATTGCATTATTGATATGCACTTTTTTTTATAAATGCTTAAGAACTTGACTAGTTATTCTTCAATCAACCAACCTAATTGCAGTTTTCATCATTTACATGTTTATACTACAACTACACTAATACAGACACCAAACACGATTCTGATAAGTCGACACCTAAAATAATTCTAAAATATAAAATATTTGAATGTAATTACATGTGTCAGTATCGAACAACGACAAGTGTTAGACACCAAACATATCTTTGATGTGAAGTGTCGGTGCTACATATGCTACGATTAAGTTGTTAGTTTAGAAAGCTTCCGGTCAACTATGAAGATATCAAAATAGAGGGGGCAGTTACTCTGCAGTTATTGTTCTGTATGTCTTATTAGAGGGAGTCTACAAAGTTAAGCTAGACTCACCTGCTCAATTTATTTGATTGTAGCTCATGAATTTGTTTACTTGAGGAACAGGTATTAATGGATACCTACTAAATTCTAGGTGTCTTCTCTAGGTTTTTAAGCATATTATAATTCTTAGGCTTACTTCTTTTCATTTTGTTTTTTTGGAATATATTATTCAAGTATATATAGTATGAGTTTAATTTTCATACATTGGCGGTGTAAAAAGTCATACACGGTCAATAAATTATAATCATCCATATATATGATTATACACGTAGTTATAATTAAAATCAAATCGTTTTTACAATCAGATGGTTATAATTGACTGAAAATGTAAACAATCTTTACATTATTTAGCACATGAGTTAAATCCATATAATAGGATATGCTTAGCTTTGAGTAAGGGGAAAACGACAACCTTTGATTATAGTTAATTGAAGATACTAAAAATAAGTGAGGAATTAGGTGGAATCATTTCTTTTATAGGAATTTTTTTTAAGATAAACTATGATGAGTACAGGAACGTGGCAAGTAACTTTAGTAGTATAAAAGATCACCAAAGATTACTGCATAAAATTCCATGCTAACATTTTTCAAATCAGAACCTATAAAGTAAAGTTGCATGCTTAGCCTTAGCCTTTTATTTGACAAGTGAATGCTTAGTCTTTATTCTCAATGCACTCAAGGGACTTTTACTTTACAATTAAGTGTATGTTTAGTATCACAGCACGTCGACCGTAATTTCGACAAACTCGCAATAATATCAAACATGTACAAAGTCTACCAAGTTCCATATTCTAGGACCACAAGTATACCCTTTCTCAAGACAAGATCACACCATCACATGAAAATCTTTGGCTATTAATGAATTGTTTAAGAGGATGTTATCATAATCACCCCACATCTTTTAACCACACTCTTATATTTTAAAAAGTACTTTTCAATTTACTGTATACATTTGGAATTAAAAATAAGCCACATTCAAACTATGTTTATATCTATATTGAAATAATTGCACAAAAAAAAAATTGAAATAAAACTATTCATCTATTTTGTATCTCCATAACATTCTAATAAAAAAACTAAAAAGAGAAAAATTAATTCTAAAAATACATTTTTTTGTTGTTAAAATATTATATTTTCATTATTAAGAGGGCAAGAGAATAGTTCACCATGATGTCTTTTTCAACTATTCCTCCATATAGTACTGATGCCTTTTTTTTTCTTTGACAAAAAGGATAGCTCTTTTGTGTGAGTAAAATTTTCACATAAATAAAAACATACTCTCTAATTTTGTACACAAGATATTGATTCCTGTGTACATAATATAGAACTGCTTTGCATAATGTGCATAGCTCCTATATATACTACATAGAAATCAATTAATCTTACCCTAATAAACACAAAAATTCTGATTTGCATAAATCATATATTGAGCATATCCTTTTCTTCTTGTCAAAGTTTTGTAAGTTTACAAGTTAACATGTTGTTGGTTGGAATATTTATGTAAAAGGGCATTTGGGAAGTCTCATGAAAGGCAGAATGTGGAAGTCAATCCCTTGCTAATCTCTGGACATCATATGCTTTGTTGAGCATCCACATTTTTAACTTACCATAGACAAAACTGCATTAAGAAAGTAAATTGCGTTATCATTATGAGAAAATAGGATATGCACCAATAGTGTAAAATAGTTTTACAACATCCAATGAGCAACTTGTATTCCGCCAAATCACATGGATATTTTGAAATTAGTTGTATGACATGACAGATTGATGGTTTCTTATTGGATAAGTGTGTAAAACTATTTTACACTGTCAGTACATGTCCATTAAACTCCAACGAGTGGTAAAGTGAAAGGGTAGGTATGTTGTATTGGTTGTCTACATACACACGTTCTTTTATTCTGCTTTTTATTCTCAACATAAGCCGAAATCTCCTCTTGTTTAGCCAGTGAATCCTCTAAAGCCTGACAAAGTAAAATTGTGAACAAGAAACATCAGAAGAAAAAGGAGAGAAATAGAGCCTAAGTTTTAAAACAAGACAATGATTAATGATTATGTCGAGTATGACTCATATTCACTACTGGTAAGTAGTCAGTCGCTCGAGCATAGTCATTAAACATTGTGTTATATTGCGCAATCCTAAGAATTGCATAATAAAAAAACTATAGCAATCACTTTGCTGTCGGAAACGTGTATGCACAATTAGTTAAACTATGTGAATATGTGATCGATCATTTGTGTTCTTGTGTGCATCTTTTTCATTTGTTTTCTTTACAACCAAATATGCCGTTCTAACAGATTGAATACCTTCTTCGTGGCCTGGAGTTCTTTTTCCAATAAATCAGCTCGACTGATAGTATTATTTAGCATTTCCTCCTTCTCAGGTGGCATTAATGCAGGCTGATGATTAATGTTTGACATTTTATCTTCCAACTCAGCCATGCGTTTCATGACAGTCACAAACTCTGCAGGATGGAAATAAGTTCGGATTAATAATGTTAAGCCATTCACAAAGATATGAAAATGTTCACAGGATCATGGTTTTAAATTGTAGTCTGCAAGTACAATCGTGGTATGACTGTGATTGCGGCTACAATTTAACACAAACTAAGTCAAAACTTCAAAGATATGTATAATTTTGTCGACCATAATGTACCTTTTGATGTTGCCATTGGGTCACTCTCCTCAACTTTTTTATCCTCAACTTTTTTATGAGAAGGTTTTTTATCAACCACCGCCGGGGTTACATCCTCTTGCTTAGAAGCTTTAGCAGCAGGGACCTGTGAGGCTTATATTTTTCAGACAGTTAGAACTAAAGAAACAATGGAAATTGAGAAAACTAAAAAGCAAGAGGATAATAATGGATGAGGTCAATAGACCTACTATGTAATAGCCTCAAAATTTTAACTATAATTTTAAAATCCAAGTAAGTTAGCTTATGAAGTTAATAAAAGGTTAATAGAATTTTACATAGTCTCTTGGTATATAAAAGGGGCATCACAAAAATTTAACATTACTATATGACAGAGGGGATAGGAACGGTAAACACACAAGCAATCGAGGGTTAAATTGATTATTTTAATTTGAATAATACTATGGAACTATATGTATATTATATTTTACTTGTTGATGGATAGATTTTCTATAAATGCCACCAGTTGATGGTTTTGGGCTTTTGAACTGTTTTAGGGGGAACTAAATCAGAACACTGCGGCTAACAACAGTAGGAGTTAGCCTTAGTGCCCGTGACTTATTTATAGACGGGGAGCCTATTGTTGATTTTGAGGCGGGGAGCCTACAATGAATTAGGAGGGGAGCCCATCTGATGTTATCTGTCTAAACCTATGGTCGGTGAATTTGCAAAGGAAGAAGGCCATATCCAAAATCTTGTCACATAGCAAAATATAACATGTAGCTTATGAAGCAAGCCAAAGATGAATTGATATATAAGAATCGGTCGCATGTAGTTTGGAATAAGAATTGATCATTTGTATCTATATTAGAATTGTTCGAATGTAGTTTGGAATATGTCTATTCTTAACAAGATTAAAAATAGATATTAACATACCTCTTCGCAAACTGGAGAAGCTTCTGCGGTGACATTTGCCTCCAACTTGGGAGTCTTGGGAGTCTTTGGAGTCTTTGGAGTCTTGGGAGTCTTTGGAGTCTTTGGGTCCTAGAGTACATCCTTATCAATCGATCAGTTAAGAAGTTCACAGATGCGAAAAGACACTAAGTTTCTAGATTGAGCTTTCTCACCTCAGAATTTGTTTTCTCTTCTTCCTCAATCTGAGACGCAGATTTTTTTGAACATTTGTGAGCACCAATCTGAACCAACTGCAACTCCATAAACGCGACTTAAAATTATTAGTTGAAATTAAAAATAGAGATGTAACTTGTAAGAAGAAAATAGAGGTAAAAGAAAATAGTGGCAGGCCTGACCTTCATTATTTCGGCATCTTTCCATGGTCCCTTATCCGAACGCATACATCCTCCTTCATCAGCACATTTACATGTACCTCCTAAAAACTCGGGTAACTCACTGAAAAAGAAAACAAAATGGATATGAAGACTTTAAGACGGACAAAGAAATACGAGGAATGTAAAAATAAAGAATTGATTCCAAATACTAAGATATTCAATGTATTTATGAACTTACCTTGCATCAATTATTTCAAGCAACTTAGTATCATACTTGTTGCCAAGAACCTGCTCATATATAAATTAATAAGTTTCAATGACACAATTTTCCGAACACAAGAAGCAGAATTAGGATAAAGTTTATCGGCTCACATTGATTTTTGCTGTGGTCTTTGGATCAAGGAAGGATTTTACAGTGTTCCACAATATTCTAAATCCAGAACCTGCATTGATGATGAACATGCGATTCAAGGTCTGCAGTGAACCAACCAATTTCATGATATTACTCACCAATCCATCATATTTATTCACAGCAAAACTTTTCCTCCTGTAATTCTGACCAAAAGTAGATAAATAATAATAATAATACCTCTGGATAGTTGTCTCCGTCGACCTTTTGAATGCGAGTAACAAGTTCCCTAGCATGTTTGCTGAAGCTTTTAAGCCCCTATGGCAATTAAACAATAGTTATCTCAGTTATAGCAACTTTTTCATATATAACTAATTATTAACTATTTCTCATGCATACCACTCCCTCCACATCCAGGATAGTCGTACTTTGATCGATGTGCTTCTTGGCAGCAATTGAACAAGCAGCAAACTTTACATCGAATGTCCTCTCAAACTCCTTTACATGGTATTTTATATAGCGATCCATGGTTGTGACTTGCATCATCTTAGTCGCATCGACTAGTCCTAATCTTTCTATGTACACAGGTCGTCCATCTTTGTCTACTCCATGATGTCCATGTGGATAATATTGCATTACTTCATCAATTTCATTGAATTCAAATTCCTAGTATAATAAAGGTCACAAAAGAATACAAATTATAAGTTAAATGTTCAAATTAAATCCCCTCAAGCTTCACACAAACCTATGAAACACACACACTCCTCAGACGAGGCTTGTCCCCGTGTCAGACACGTGCGGTGTCCGACACCAACATATGATTACATTGAACTATGCCATTTTCTCAAACTATTATCACGGTTAACGTGTTGGTGTCAGGTGTCTGTTTCTGTGCTTCATAGACACAAACATCGTTGTTAGTTACAACCAAGTACCTACCTCCCCAATAGTGTCAGCACCAAATTCTTTCCTCCATTTCAACATATCAGACCACATCAGCTTTGATTTATCAATCTCAAATTTCCTAGCCTTTAGGAATCTATACAAAAAGAAAATACACGAATATTAGCATACCGGCTTCATTGTAAATAGTATGATAAACTAAACACACAACAAGAAAAAGTAACCTAAGCATCATATGATAGTCATCATGTTTTGCAGGGAGGAGGTCTTCCGCTACAAGAACTTGACGAAACTCTTCAACGGCTTTCAACTCCTCAGCATCGTGAACATCCTCGATTTCAACAGACATGACCTTACTACTACGCCTACCTTTTCTTGACAAAGAACTCCTGAGTTTTTGTTTAAAAGAACCTACAACAACATCACATTGTTAAAAAAAAAAAACTATAGATAGATTTAATCGTCAAATTAACATCACACTAAAACAAACATATATTTACCATTCCCAGAAGCTGAAGGAGGTCCTCCTGACATGGGATCGTTACGGTTGATTGATTTTGCTGCTTGTTATGTGGAGGAGTTGAAGCTAAGAATAGAAGAATCAAGCACTCATATCATGCAGGGCAAAAAACTACAAACACTCCCAAATGCCCTGCCTGCAACAAACCAATATTTCATTAGACAGAGACACAGACACGGACACAGACACATAACATGTTTATATATTTAAATTCCGGGCACGCAACCACAATTGTGAATGCAATATAAAGGTTTTAGAAGTCTCTGCAACGACATTGTGATCATAATTGTGGCTACATGCATGGATGACATTTATCAAAATTTGCAGCAGAATTTGGAAAAAAATGACATACATTTGATATCTTACATTAAATTGTGTGGAAAAAGAAGAAAGCAAATTAGGATGAATGAAAGGAAAAAGATTATTTCCAAATGAAAAGAAAGGGATATGAAAATAGAATATTTACCTTTTGAAAGCGAATGGGTAGCGGGGAAAAGGAAAGAGAGAGAGGTTAAAGAAAAAAAGGTTATATAAAACCATCATTATACTAAGAATAGCTATATTTAGAAAAAAATGAGGTAAGAGACAGTGAAGAACCATTGACAAAGTCTCAACAAGGCCGTCAATCTCTCTGTAATTCATAATTAGCAAACACAATGATAACAATACTATACAACACTATTTGACAACAAAATAAGACAAAAAAAAATGTTGGTTTGATGTCCTAATCCTAAAAGTTAAGAGATTGGACAAGAAATTTATTAAGCATATCAAAATAGGAAATAAAAGATAAAATTAATATTAAAAATATTTTTTTTTATATTTTTAAGTATTGAATGAACAAGTTATAACACATAATTTTCTTATTAATAGTTTGTTTTTCGAGAGGTCACTTGGTTGAGGAACTCGGATCGAGATCCAAAACCGAGAGAGAAGAAGAGATAAATAAGAGTTTCTTTATTAATAAATAAGTTTAACTAATGCTTCAATTCAAGGTACTATTTAGCATTTTCTATTCATTCCCTTAAAAAAAGTATTTCATTGATAGTTCTTATTTTTATTTTTGGAAAATGCTAACTAGTGCCCTGGGGCACTGGTTAAGGAGCTAAATAAGGTATGAATGTATTGGAAATTGTGTAATATACTTTTTATAAGTATAAAAAATGTTCTTTTCAATGCAAAAATTACTTATTTTAGTATTCTTAACTAGTGCCCCGAGGGCACCGGTTAGCATGACCCTTTATTTTTTCATCACTAGTATTCGGCTCGTTCAACTGTCTATTCTGATCCGAGATCAATTTTAGCATTAAATAGTTTCAACCTCATCTAGATCGCAATTGGGCGGATCTCATTCGTTGTTCTTATAAAATAAAATAAAAATTCATTCATCGGTGCATATCATCATGCACATTAATTTAAGAATTACACATTGTATCCTCCTCATCAGGCTTCTCCTTATCCACTCCTTTATGAAACATTTATTTAATGCTTAATTAATTAATTAATTAATTAATTAATAAATCATTTTTCTGTAAAAAAATAAATAAATCACTACACTCTTTACTTACAAATCAATCAATCTCAGAATCGCTTCCTGACTCCTCACATATGGCTTCATCTCGGAATCGCTCCACTGTTTACTCACACATTGATCTCATAATTGCTTCCTCACAAAATGTTTCATCTCTGAATCCTGATGCACAATGTTACAATCCTGATTCGATCTCAATCGCTAGCTACTACGCCACGTAACAACTAAGGTAATTGAATTTTGATTTGATTTTCATATTCTTCGGTTATAATCATGAATATCAGTGCATTTATTACAATATATATATAGCTTAGGGTTCCAAATTTTATTGATTTTTTCCTTTTTGAATGTATCAAAGATGCCAAAAGCTTAAGCATATTAGGCGTAGTAATTTTAATTGATTATAAAAGTTAATTAATATGTTATACTGTAATTAGATGTGTATGTATACTTATAAGTTTTTTTTATGCAATGTATACTTATAAGTTAGTGGACAAATTTAGATAAAGTCATGTTTGAGAAAGGTGAAGTTGTTGGTTTGTTCAAAAATTAACTAACTGTGCAAGTGAATCTGCATTTTTAGGCATTCTCTAGGAGTAGAATGTGGGGGAACTTGTTAAGTGTAACAAAAAAGGAAATTAAAAGAAAATTTATATTGGGAAGATAATTTTCTACAATTTTAAAACATTGAATGCATAAATTTCAAGAAGACTTGACTCTATACTTGCTGACTATAGTCTTCAATGTCCATTCCTTGAAGAAGTTTAATAAGTGTTTTGAGAGCAACATCAGCATCTTCACCTCTCAACAAATGCTCTGCCACTAATGCAGGGGTGACATCCATTTTATCCAATAGTTCATCAACTTGTTCTAAGAGAGGGTGGTGATGTTCTTCAATGTCCAAATAATTAGAAGCTAAGATTCTGAATGGCTTGGCTTTAAGATAAGACAACTCAATATGCATGTCCATGCGACCAGGGCGCAACAATGCTGGATCTATTTTGTCTTTATGGTTCGTAGTAAATATCAAAATTCGTTCCTCCCCGCAACATGTAACAGCCCCCGGGCCCCATCATGGCGATCCCGGTGCTTTACCTCACGACCTTCTCCACCCCCCTCTCTAGTGGAGTTTTTGCCTTCCGTGGTAATCGAACCACGTACCCTGGGGTTCAAAATACGTGTTCAATCCATTCCCACTACCAATTGGGCTACGTAGCTCAATTGGTAGTGAGAATGGATTGAACACGTATTTGAACCCCAGGGTACGTGGTTCGATTCCCACGGAAGGCAAAAACTCCACTAGAGAGGGGGGTGGAGAAGGTCGTGAGGTGGCAGCTTCGGGATCGCCAAGATGGGGCCCGGGGGCTGTTACACAACATGCCCACAAACCATCCATATAGTTAAGAAGTCCTGATAGAGTAAACTTTCCAGAATTGGCAGAGTTGCCACCCTTAGCTACCCGGTCCAGGAAATTAACCTGCTCATTTACAAAAATAATATTTAGAACTTAGGTGCAATAATATTTATAATTGGATTGGATTATGTGCAGTCACACTGCATGCAGTCAGGACATATAGACCTCTGATCTTAATCAAACGGTCTAGATACGATCGACTGCAGTGCAGTCACCTCTTTTCAATCTGGTGCAATACGACCAAATGTATCATAATGTGGAAAATAATTTGACACAATTAAATACATATCTGAAAACAACAAACCTGAGCCCCCATATCTGGATACATGCCCATGTCTGGATACATGTCCGCAAATTTTGATCGATCGAGCACCTCTTTGTTGCAGTCAATGTCTTCAATGACGATGATGGATCGGTTAGATGTCCCTCTCAACATTGTAGTGAGTTCAAAGTTAGAATGCACAGAACTTAGATCCAAATCATAGACATCAAATTTCAAATATTTTGCTATAGCAACAATAAGACTAGATTTTCCTGTTCCTGGTGGACCATACAATAGATAACCACGTTTCCAAGGTTTACCAACTTTCTTATAGATCTTTTTCCTCCTCAAAAATCTATCTAAATCATCTGTTACAGTTTTCCTTAGATCAGGATCCAAAGCAAGTGAATCAAATGAAGCTGGATGATTAAAATTACTTCGCATCCAACAACCACTTTGACTTGAATGGATCTGTAGACTCCTACGCTCAGAGATTATAGCTTCATAAGTACTTAAAACATGTGGAATATACTTCTCCATTACTTTATCTCTATGCTTCTCATCAAAACTTAACACAAATCTATTCCCCTGAGATTCTCTTGTTTATTCGTATACATTCCATATTTTTCACCATATTCTCTTGGCATATTCTCATACATTTCATCATAATATAGTTCATTACTGGGATCTTCTAAAGGACGATTTTTGGTTTTTTCGATAATTATCCATTTAATCTCGATACCTTCAAATTCATCCACCACTGCTTGCTTTCCATCAAAAGCTACTAGTATGTTGTTTTGATCGAATAGTTTCCCAATTTTGAGGGATTTGTAAGTGTTGGATATTTTAGTAGGAAGATACTCTTTGGCTGCATTGTAAAGAATATTGTTGGTATATCCATCCCAAAGTTGATCGACTTGAAGTGAGACTTGTTGATTGTAGGGTTGGTAATTTATGAAAAAAGATTGTAGCTTTGAGATGATGAAAGTTCTAAGCCTTAAGGGTACGAGATCATTGATTGCTGTTCTTAAAATCATCATAAATGAGGAGAAGGAAGCATATATAGCAAACCATGATGATGGTGAACCAATGTTTGTTGTAAACAAGGAAGAAAACTGGTTCATCGATGGAGATATCATGTTGATGTGTGAATGTGAAACTGTGATGTGAAGAGGGAGACTGGTTGCTCTTTAAACTGATTGATACTCGTATTTGTGAGATTCAGTTTGTTTTAAAATTGCATAAGCTTCGAAACAAACAAATTGATTTTTGTTTTTTATAATAAACAAAGTTAGATTTTTTTTATGTATTTTTTTATAGAACTTAACAAAGTGAGATTCTGTATTGTTTTAAAACAAATTTGTTCATCTATACTTATTCTATACCTGTATATATAAAGATTATACAAAAAAATTTATGTGACTTTTCATAATACTAACGATACCCTTATTTAACATACGACATGTTTTTTTAGCAGCAAAAGTCTTTTATTAACAAACTCGCCATAATTTAAGGCATTTTTTTGTACATAAATTTATTAACAAACTCGACATAAATTAACCACGTTGTAAGTTTTATATCCTTCACTAAAAAAGAATATCGAAATAATATAAGATAAAAAAAATAAAAAATGATACACTTAAAAATAGAAATAAAACAAATTATGGATTGAAACAAAACAGTAACAAAACAGATTAATATGATCAACTCATTAATCTATTAAAAGAAAAAAGAAAATAAAATAGTCATCTACTCCGTGTGTTTCAAATTACTTGTCGTTTTAGAAATTAAGAAAATGTATTTTTGCACCTTATTTTCCTATTATACCCTTATTTTAATTCGCTAATAAATATTTTTTTATTTTGCACACACTTTTTCCAATAAATTTAATATGTTATGTACCAATTTTTTTTTAAAAAAAAAACAATTTTTTTTTTGAAAGCTTAAAAAAAACAAACTTTAGTTTTCCAAATATATAAATCTTTTACGATTTCAACAACTACTCCTAAATATTTAGAATTTACCTGAATAACTTAGATATGAATTAAACCAATTTATATTGTTCTCTTATATCTTTAATAGTAGAGATAATTATGAAAATTGGGTTACTTTTCTTAAAAATTGGGTTATCTCATTGTTCTTGTTCTATTAATACATATGGAACACTTTAATGCAATCTTGTACCAAATCCTATACAGTAAAGTAATCAAGGTTAGAAGATAATGCCATGGCATGTTACAATCTCACTATAGCAACTACTGCGTTTCTATGGGTCGAGTTGATGTCTGCTTTGGTGGTCTGTGGTCTGGAGATTGAGGAGTGTCTTTCTAAGTATGGAATTAGAAGTTGACCTCTGTTAGGTAGTGTCGGTTTTGGTTTTCTTCATTGATGTTCCACTTATATACGGCGCCTCTATTTTTGTAATTTTGTTCCTTCCGGTCTCTGTTCGTCTTGTATGGAGACCAGTTATTATCAATAATATTATATTTTTCTATTTTAAAAAAAAAAACTTTGGTAGTTTCCCCAAATCATAAATGTTTGTTCAAGAATTTTTATGGTAAGATTTATATTACCGGATGATATCTCTCAATAAATGAGGGGACATGAAAGAAATTTTGATCAATTTAAAGGGATAAATGGAATAAAATATAAGAAACCCACGCAAAATAAAATAAAATAAACAAAATAAAGGCAACATGATAGCTAGAAATGTCATATTTTATTACCAAAAAAAAAAAGAAATGACATATTTTATATAATCGGAATTGTCATGCATATTAGAATCCACCTTAGCATTAGCCCTTATTTTAAATGACATAATGAAATTTAAATGTTAGTTTTTCACTAGTAAGGACCCTAATGAGAAGACTTGACTCTATACTTGCTGACTATAGTCTTCATTCATTCCCTCTTGAAATGTCCATTCCTTGAAGAAGTTTAATAAGTGTTTTGAGAGCAACATCAGCATCTTCACCTCTCAACAAATGCTCTGCCACTAATGCAGGGGTGACATCCATTTTATCCAATAGTTCATCAACCTGTTCTAAGAGAGGGTGATGATGTTCTTCAATGTCCAAATAATTAGAAGCTAAGATTCTGAATGCCTTGGCTTTAAGATAAGACAACTCAATATGGATGTCCATACGTCCTGGGCGCAACAACGCTGGATCTACTTTGTCCTTATGGTTTGTAGTAAATATAAAAATCCGTTCCTCTCCGCAACTTGCCCACAAACCATCCATATAGTTAAGAAGTCCTGATAGAGTAAACTTTCCAGCAAACTTTCCAGCATTGGCATATCTACCTCTACGACCCTTAGCTGCCAGGTCCGCGAGATTAAACTGGTCATGTACAGAAATAATAGTTAGAACTTAGGTGCAATACGGAATTGGATTATGTGCAGTCGCACCGCAAGTAGTCAAGACATATGGAAGTCTGATCTTAATCAAACAGTCCATATATACTGACTACATGGCAGTCACTTCTCTTCGACTGCACATAATCTGGATCCGGTGCAATACATCCTAATATATCATAATGTGGAAAATAATTTGACACAAGTGTATATATATATATATATATATATATATATATATATATATATATATATATATATATATATATATATATATATATATATATATCTGAAAACAACAAACCTTAGCCCCCATATATGGATACATGTCCATATCTTCTGGATACATGTCCGTAAATTTTGATCGATCGAGCACCTCTTTGTTGCAGTCAATGTCTTCAATGACGATGATGGATCGGTTAGATGTCCCTCTCAACATTGTAGTGAGTTCAAAGTTAGAATGCACAGAACTTAGATCCAAGTCATAGACATCAAATTTCAAATATTTTGCTATAGCAACAATAAGACTAGATTTTCCTGTTCCTGGTGGACCATACAATAGATAACCACGTTTCCAAGGTTTACCAACTTTATTATAGATTTTTTTCCTCCTAAAAAATCTATCTAAATCATCTGTGATAGTTTTCTTTAGATCAGGATCCAAAGCAAGTGAATCAAATGAAGCTGGATGATTAAAATCACTTGATCTCCAGCCACCATCTCGAGATAAATGTATCTTTAGACTCCTTCGCTCAGCGATTATAGCTTCATAAGTACTTAAAACATGCGGAAGATACTTCTCCATTATTTTATCTCTATGTTTCTCATCAAAACTTAACACAAATCCATTTCCCTGAGATTCTCTTGGTTTATTCATATGTTCAATATTGGGATTTTCTAGAGAATTATTGGTTTTTTCATTAAGCATCCATTTAATCTTGATGCCTTCAAATTCATCAACAACTGGTTGCTTTCCATCAAAAGCTAATAGTATGTTGTTTTGATTGAATAGTTTCCCAATTTTGAGGGATTTGTAAGTTTTGGATATTTTAGTAGGAAGATACTCTTTGGCTGCATTGTAAAGAATATTGTTGGTATATCCATCCCAAAGTTGATCGACTTGAAGTGAGACTTGATGATTGTAGGGTTGGTAATTTATGAAGAAAGATTGTAGCTTTGAGATGATGAAAGTTCTAAGCCTTAAGGGTATGAGATCATTGATTGCGGTTCTTAAAATCATCATAAATGAAGAGAAGGAAGCATATATGTGAACCATGATGATGATCAGTGGCGGAACGAGAAAAAATATCGTGGGTGGGCCGAAAAATAATCAATCTATTTTTAAATTGAATTTTTTGCTCCTCTATTTTCACATGTTATAATTTTGGTACCAACAAACTATATTTTTACTCTAAAAATTGTGATTTTTGGCTATAAAGGTGATTTACTGTCTCCAATATTGAATCTAAAGATGAAATATCAAATTTGAGACCAAAATTCACAATTTTTTCCCATTAAAATTCGCTAATTTTACAGCAAAAAAGTAATAAAAAAATATTGAGATAGGACTAAAATTGCAACAAATGTGAAAATATGGGACTTGAAAATTTTAATATTAATTAAACATATTTTTTTTATGTTATTTCATATTTATATATGCTAGTTCAACTGCTAATTTTATCTATTATTATAAATTCAATTAATTATGAACTAATATTTACACTAATACTTGAACTAATATGTGTACCGAATTACTTATAATCATCAATAATATACTCTAAATTAATATTTACAATAATATTTGTACATATACATATACCGGATGACTTAAAATCATTAATAATACATTTAAATTAATACCCTATATATAAAAAAAATTATTTTTTGGAGGTGGGGGTGGGCCGTGGCCCACCTCAGCCCACCCCTAGGTCCGCTGCTGATGATGATGAACCAATGTTTGTTGTAAACAAGGAAGAAAAAGGGTTCATCGATGGAGATCTCATGTTGGTGTGTGATTGTGAACTGTGATGTGAAAGTGAGAGGGATGGAGAATTGTTGTTTTGCTTTGTTTGCTCTTTAAACCAATCGAAACTCCTATTTGTAGGGTTTCTGTTGCGAAGATATGCTTTAAAATTAGGTTATTTTGAGGATATTTTGTTCAAGATTCTATATGATTTTATTAATAAACCAAGATTCTGATTGTTTTTATATTCCACTAGCGGCTATCTCTGTCTATTTTGCAAAATATCTTATATTACGGTGAATTTGATAATAAAAGATTTTTGTTGCTGAAAAAAAAAAGATTAGAGGCCGTTTGTTACGGATTAAAAAAAATAGTGATTTTGATGTAAAATAATTTAGAGATCAATTTTTAGAGATTTTTAGAAAAGTTGAATTTGTTTGTTTATTATAATAAAAATCACTTTTTTAAAATAAAATAATCTTTAGTTTGTTTGGATAGAACTTATAAAAGTGATTTCTTTAATTATAAATAACTTTCTTCTTCTAACTTTTTTTTTCTCTCCTCTAAAAAAATATATTATTTTATAAGCTACTCTTAGTAGCTTATCATTTTTAGCTGTTTTCTGATTATTTTTAATTTCTGATTATTTTAAAAATCTATAACAAACAGATGCAAAACAATTAAAAGTGAATATTTTTATAAAAAAAAATAATTTTTTTCTAAAATAAGCTATAACAAACGGCCTCTAAAGGATAGTATTATGAAAAGTCCACTCAAATTTTTTTTGTATCCTCTTTATGTATAGTACAAATATATAGAAGTATAGATAAGCTTCAAAACAAACAAAGTGAGATTTTTTTTTTAATGTTTTCCACTACTAATATATTAAAATCGAGTACCAACAAAGTTACTAATTTATCCTAATTACTTTTAACCGCGTTGCAAGTGGTATATCATTCATTGTAATTTCACTAAAAATATATATAAATAATATAAGGTAAATACAAAAAAAAATTATATGCTTAAAAATAGAAACAAAACAGATTATATATTGGAACTAGTTTAAAGATCGGTGCATTAGCACGGGTCAATTGATTTTTATTCGATATTTGTGTTTGTCAACTATATTAATGTAGAGAATTTGTTTTAAATTAAATATTTAAAAATTTGTTATATAATATTGTTAAAATATAAATGGATTTATTGTGTTAATTATTTCTTATAAACTTATTTATTCAATTTTTTATGTTTTATTGACAAATAATGATCCCATGTATATTTTTAATAAAAAAATTAGAAACTTTATTAGGAATATTTAGGGTAATTCATTAAATTTGATACTAATTAACTTTATTATATTATTATTAATTTTTTTTCCTACTTTTATGTATAAATTGTTATGTTTTGTTCCTGTCTATAATTTATTTTGTTCCTATTTTTAAGCAAATCATCTTTCTATATTTTTTTTTATATTTATTTTAGTAAAATTACAATGAAGAATATAAATCTTGCAAAGTGGTTAAAAGTAATAAGGATAAATTAGGAATTTTAGTGGTAATCGATTTTAATATATTAGTAATAAACAAAACAGAGTAATCTATACATAAAATAAAAAAGAATAAAATAGTCCATAAAAAAATATAGAAAAAATAAGATGAATATGCATAAAATTAGGAATATATAAATAGAAACATAAACAATATTTTTCATCAAAAATAAATAAACAATATACTATTAACTATTAATAATACCAATATTATTATTATAATAATAATACAATAAAGTTAATTAATATCAAATTTACTAAATCATCCTAAATATTCCTAATCAAATTTCTAATTTTTTATTAAAAAATATATACAAGACTATTATTTATGATAGATACATAAAAAATTGAATAATTTATCATTGATAATTATAATCAAATGTATTCATTTAATAAGTTTTACAAAAAATAGCACAATAGTTTCACTTATGTTTTAACAATATTATATAACAAATTTGTAAATATTTTATTATAAATAAATTTTCTACCATAATATAATGACAAACTTAAATATCGAATAAAAATCAATGACTCGTGCAAATGCACAAGTGTTTAAACTATTTTTATAATAACAAAGTGGGATTCTGTTTTATTCTAAATCAGATTTGTTCAAAGTCACTAGGTTTGGTGCCTGTTTGGCCTTACTTATTTTTTACTTCTCTACTTCTTTTAAGGAGAAGTAGAGTCAAACACAATTTTGATAAAGTTTTTAAAATAAAAAGTTTATTTTTATAATGAACAAAACACAATATAAGTGACTTAAAAAGAGAATTTATGATAATTATCTTTTTTAAGTTGTTATTATTACTTGTTATTATATTTTTTTAAGTTTGTTATTATTAGGATAATTATCTATTAAATTTAGATGATAATGAATTTATGATAAGTTAGTTATTAATCTATTTTAACTAGGATTTCTATTGTAAGTCTATTTAACGTCATTCAGGTTTGAAATAAAGTAATTTTTTTTAACAAGCCAAAATGAGATAAATATTACTAAACAGTCTCCCCAGCACAAGGTGTATCGAGAATGACTAAAAATATTTACAAAAGATCAAAGAAAAAAAAAGCATAAAACCAATCATACAAGACTCAAACAAAGTAAAAGATCAGACCACCAGCTATGGTAGTTTGAGACCAAAGTCACACTCGTCGTCTTCAACCACCTATAGGAAAACAACTTGATCTTATCCAACAATTGATGAGAAGTACTTGTTGAGCCGCTGAATAATCTATGATTTCTTTCCGTCCATATAACCCAAACACAAGCCAGCTAAATGTGCTGCATAAAAGGCTGTCGTGGGCGAGAACCGCCTGTTGAAGAAGTGAACTGGACAAAATGATCACACAAAGTAATGTAGTCCACCATAGGAACGCCAATCCACGATCGAACCAATGCCCAAAGAGAACCAGAAAAACTACAGGAGAGGAACAAGTGATGAGCCGACTCGACCCTTCCACATCTAGAAACACAAGAGATAGCTGTAGATGATAAGATGCCTCGGGTAACCAGGTTGGCTTTATTGGGAAACCGATCCCTCAATAAACGCCAAGCTAAAATAGAAACCTTTAGGGGTACCTGTTTGTGCCAAATAAGATCATAACTAGCATCCAAAGTAACCGAGTCATGAGAAGATCATTACAACTTTTTATAGCAAATTTTTTTTCGTTACATTCATCTGCTTCTTTTCTCATCAATGGTTGTAGTGGTTTTTATTTGTGATTAGAAACATATACGTAAAAAAAAATGTAAGGTTTTTTTTTTTAAAAAAAAATATTTGGATTCCCAAAAAAATATAATTTCTTTTATTAAAATTTATTGATTCTTTTAAAATTTTCCTAATATACAAAAGTTTCCTAATATATAAAATATTATGAAATCTTGATTGTAAAAAGTCTTTTGGAAAAAATCTCTCTAAATCCATTCAAATCATGTGTTAAAAATCTTAATTGTAAAAAAGTCTTTAAAATCTCACAAAATCAATATAGTCCAACAAAATCTCAACACCAAGTTTTTTTGCAAAAATGTTCTCATAAAATCTCAATCCAATACACCCACTTAGTTATTTTACACTAGAAAATTGAGGGTTGAGTAAATTTTATTAAATGTTGTGCATTCATTTGCTAATTAACACCTATTTAATTATAAATATATACAACCTAAATAAACAATCTAGGAAATTAAAAAAAAAAGAAAATTTGATACAATCCAAACACAATCGAAACATAATAGCTTAAGTATGTGAAAGTGATTCACATTTCACAGTGAAACAATAAATATGAATGGTTTTTGGTGAATTCTTCGGTACACATATTATGTGGATGTGTACCAGTACACCGCTGATGTGGTTAACAAGTAATATAGTAATTAATGCAGATTTGTCAAACAAAAAAAAATTATTGCAGATTTTATTTCTTTATTAAGTTTTTTATATTTTTTTTTGACTAAAAATAAAGGATATTCATTCATTCAAATTGATAGAGTACATCGATGTAATACAAATTCAAATTTGCTAAAAACAAAAAGGATGAATCTGCAAACAAACTCACAGCATCCATGTTAATAGCATGAAACGGCAAATTACATAAGCCTACATATATGACTATATTGAAGTGTCTGGAATATCCATGCCCCCAGATCTGCAGCGTTGATGACACAAAAGTCGACATTGGATAGATTTGTACTTGATCGGATCTAATCCTTCAACCTGAAACAAATGAACACCGCACAAAGACGGGAAAACAAAATACACCGCACAAAGACGGCACAACAGAATACACCGCACAAGAACGGGATAACAAATAACACAAAACCAAACAAATATGTGAAAAATCACACTTATTTAATAACGAGAAAGAAAAAACAATTTGGAGGGGTGATTTTAGGTCAAGATTTGACCTGAAATCACCCCTCTTTAATAAAGTAAGAAGAAGAAAAAATGTGACGGCTAGGGTTAGAACTATTTTAGTTTAATTTTCTATTTTCTTAGTTTAGTTGAATTTTGAAATTGTACTTATGAATTAAGTTTTTTATATTAAATACAACTTTTTAATATTGGCAAATGTATCTTTCCACAATAAATCAAACCATGCATCATATCTTTCAACTTATATATGATTTTCAACAAATTCAAATATTTTAATATTATTCTAATATCTTATAAATAATATTATTTTAGTATTTTGTATTTTCTTAAAAATTAAAATATGATTTTAATAACTTTTTTAATTATTCAAACAAAAAAAACTTTTAAAATTATTAATATGATTGATCCAACTACGATTTTAATATTTCAATATTATTACCTTTCAATTTTTTTTAAAATTATTAGTTTATAAAGATTAATATTCATTTATCACCTAATCATTAGTGCATATAATTATTAAAAAATATTTATTTTTAGTAAAAAAAACTTAATTTTTTTAATATGTTTATATATTTATTGTAATATTGCTAATTTTTACTGATTCGTTATATTTTACAGGGTTAAATAAGTTTGTTATCGATACAAAATTACTAAATTTAATTTTTCATCTTCATATGAAAATGTCATGTTTTGATCCCCCCAAATTGTTTATGCATGCAATTTTGGTCATGTTGTAAAGTTGATGTATATTTCTATTGATTTTGCAAATATGTATAGCGCATTATAAAAAGTTTGTCCAAAAGTAAGGAGTACAAAATTTGATTTCTAGGTCAAAATATTCGTTACTTTTATCTTGATATTTTAATTTACAAAATTCATATTTAATTCGTCTCATATTAAAAAATACTAAAGTTTTGTAAATGAACTTTTGATATTGTTCTAGACATGCTTAATTATCGAAATTTAAATTCATAAGTTATTGTTAGTCCGATTAAGTGATATTGAACGACTTGATTGAGAAAAATTGAATTCCTTAATAAAGTAAGTATAATTAGGTAAGTTTGCATATGAACTATGTTTCAAGTTGAAGAGTTTGATCTAAATTTTTTTTATTTCTGTTGACACAATTGGCATTATTAGTCGAGACTTAATAGTCATTTCATTTGAACTATGTTTTTTTAAGTCATAGTTAATCTAACTAGTTGAGGTTGAATTGTTTGATTTTATAATTTGAATTCTTAAGTGTTTCTCATTCTCATTTGGTCAAGTTGAATAGTGAGATTGAGAATGTTTGATCTCCTTAGTTCCTTTCAGTCTAATTGGTTGTGACTTAACAATCCTTTCATAATAACTAGGTTTCAGGTGTAATAGTTCGTCCAACAATATGAGATTGAACTGTTAGCTAGAATGTTGAAATTCAACTTTTTAAGTGTTTATCATTTCAATTAGGTCAAGTTGAACAGATTAACTGAGATGAATTGATTCCCTATGTCACAATTGAGAAAATTAGTTGAGACTTAACACTCATTTCATATGAATTACGTGTCTTGAGTCATAGTTAATCTAACTAGTTGATGTTGAACTGTTACATTGTCGACATTTAAATTCTTAAGTGTTTTACATTTCAATTTGGTCAATTTATTTCTTTGATTTTTATCGGTAGAATTGATAGCAACTTAATAATCCTTTTCTGATAACTAGGTTTTTGATTCACAAGTAATCCAATTAGTTGACATCGAAATATTATATTGCTAAAAATTTAAATGTCATGGGTCTCGTTCCAATTAGGTGGTATTGAATTGTTTGAGAAAAAAATTAAAATCAAACACGTACAATACAACTGAAGTTGTCCTGTCAAGTCCCTTAGGTTTTAGCATATCAAACGCTGGTAGAATTACTCTATTTTTTTTTTTTAAGAATCACACACTACATGAAAACCTCAATTTTCTAATAAAACTTGTTGACGGCTTAAGTAAGTAAAGCCCTCAAACTTATTAGGGGGCTTCTATGGTTGCTCATTCACTTGCTCGGGCGGCCAATTCTTGGGCTAGTTTCCGTAGGTTTGAGATTATTCTCTTATGTATTGAACATTTACTAGTTAATGAAATGCGTTAAGTTTGTTTGATTAAAAAAAAAATTGAAGGAATATTTTTAGTAAAGGGTAATTTTGGTAGAAACTCTCAAATATCTCAAATATTGCACAAAAAAATATATTTGAGAGTTTCTACAAAAAAATATATATATATATTTGAGAGTTTTCCAAAAAAAAAAAGGTACCGTATATATAATACTTGAAGAGAGTTTTTTAAAAAATATATAACATTTGAGATATTTGAGAGTTTCTACCAAAATTATCCTTTATTACAAATATTTCCCCACCTCCCCTTCACTCCATCTACTTCGAAACAAACATACCCTAAAGGAAAATGTTACTCCATCCGATCATATATATAAAAAAAAGTTTATTTTTTAGATTTATTGTAAAATTGATGTATATTGATAACATTATAGTCTAGATACATCAACTTTACATTGAAAGAGAAGAATGATACCCACAACCTAAAACGAAAAAAAAAAAAAAAACCGCCGTAAATTGAAAAACCTCGAAATTGCATATATGAAACAAAAATATGAACTTTACGATAAATTGAAAGAAATACTTCAAAACGGGTGGTGCTATAAGTATAAAAAATAATAGAAATTGATGAAAAGCAAAAACACACGCATATTAAAACCCTTTTGTCAATTTCACAAAAAAAAAAAAAAAACCATTTTGAAATTTTTGTAAATTAAAAATCTCATCTAAAACATCTCATCGCTTTTTATTTTATTTTTATTTTTACAAAACATCTCTATTTATTTTGACAAAAGGCAATTTAGGAAATTTCTTTAATTTCCATTTTAAAATTTTTGTAAATTAAAAGAGTAATTTAGGAAATTTCTATTTAAAGAAGTCTTGAAATGACATGTTAAATTATTATTACATATGAACCAATTAAAATTATACACCTTAACAGTGTACCGGTACACGTCCACATAAGATGTGTACCGGAGTGCTCACCATGGTTTTTTTTTTTAAGGTAAGTAAAGTTTGGCTAAGAAATTGTTCCACCCATAAATCAAATATGAATGAGTTTCTTTGTCCAAAGTGAAAAGGTGCAACTTATACTTGGGTCCCTTAATCATTTGGTCCCGGATTTGATCCCCGGCCGATGTGCATGGAGAAACATTTGTTGGGAGAGGTCAACCCCTTAAATGGATCTTAGTTACCTCAAGGAAATTAGTCTAGCGCAATGCACCTTGCTATATTTTTAGGTGAGTTTATATAATTTTTTTTGGTGCATATATAAATTTTTAGTATTTAACTACATTTTAGCAACTTTGTGAAAGTGTGGAATATCCCAACTAATAGGTCATGTTCCCATCTCTTTTCTCTTGCCAATAATAGGGTGTCAAACTGTCAAGGTTCTCCAATCTCCATCTCTTGCGCGGAAGCTACCAAATGAATGATTGTGAAGCTTCTTCGAATGTGCCTGCGCCGCAGAATAATTAGATACCACTTCTTTAAGAGTAGTACCGCATCTAATTTAGAAACAGATTTCTTACTAGTCAACGCAGCTACAACATCAATGTCCGATCTCAAATGAATAGTCAACATTATTTTAGTGTTTGTATAATGACTATAATCTATATAATCTAAACTGTCTGATGTGAAATCAGTGACCAAGATAAATTACAACGTAAAACCAAATCCAGGTACATCTAGTTTCAAAACCAAATAGAAAACTCTACAAATAAACGATTCTCCATTCACTCTTCACACACACACACACACACCATGAGATCCTCAATGTTTGGTTCTTTTTCTTCCTCATTTACAAACATTGGTTCATCATCATCATCATGGTTTGAGCTATATGCTTCCTTCTCCACTTTCATGATGCTTTTAAGAACCGCAATCAATGATCTCATACCTTTAAGGCTTAGAACTTTCATCATCTCAAAGCTACAATCTTTCTTCACAAATTACCAACCCAACAATCAAGTTTCACTTCAAATTGATCAGTATTGGGATGGAACTACCAACAATCTTTTCTATGCAGCCAAAGAGTATCTCCCTACTAAAATATCCAACACTTACAAATCCCTCAAAGTTGGAAAATTACCCAAACATAACAACATAGTTCTAGCTTTTGATGGAAAACAAACAGTGGTAGATGAATTTGAAGACATCAAGGTTAAATGGAAGCTTGTTAAAAATTCTAACAATGATGATCTTTTTGACAATCCTAAAAAAGAATATAAGCATAAGTCATCAAAAGATTATGAGGAAAATGGGTTTGTGTTAAGTTTTGATGAGAAGCATAGAGATAAAGTAATGGAGAAGTATCTTCCACATGTTTTAAGAACTCATGAAGTTATAAAAGCAGGACAAAGAACTCTCAAGATTCATTCGATGCAATCGGGGCCATGGAAACAGAGTGATTTAACACACCCTGCTTCATTTGATTCACTTGCTTTAGAACCTGATCTAAAGAAAGCTATTATTGATGATTTAGATAGATTTTTGAAAAGGAAAACATTGTATAAAAAAGTTGGTAAGCCATGGAAACGTGGTTACTTATTGTATGGTCCACCAGGAACAGGAAAATCTAGTCTTATTGCTGCTATGGCAAAGTATTTGAAATTTGATGTTTATGATTTAGATCTAAGTTCTGTGTATTCTAACTCAGAACTCATGAGAGCCATGAGGGAGACATCTAACCAATCCATTATTGTTATTGAAGACATCGACTGCAACATAGAGGTTCTTGATCGATCAAAACCGGACAAGTACTCAGACTCTATCTCTGGCACTAAGGTTTGTTTTCTTATTCCTTCATTGTCTCGTATTAAATACTCCTCTGTTCGTTCTTAAATGTAAATAAAAGTCAAACTGTATTTGGTCTTAATTTGACCAAATATACTTTGACTTTTGCTCGTATTTAAGACCAGAGTAGTACAGTATTTTATGTAGAATGAGTTTAATAATCTTAATTATGGAATAGGTGGTTAAGACTAAGAGCAAGCCTAGGCGGTTTACTCTATCCGGCTTGCTTAACTATATGGATGGACTGTGGTCAAGTTGCGGAGAGGAACGAATTTTGATATTTACTACAAACCATAAAGACAAAGTCGATCCAGCGTTGTTGCGCCCAGGACGTATGGACATGCATATTCATTTGTCATTTCTTAAAGCCAAGGCATTCAAAATCTTAGCTTCTAATTATTTGGACATTGAAGGAAATCATCAACCACTCCTTGAACAAATTGAAGAGCTATTGGAAAGAGTAGAGGTTACCCCTGCAGTAGTGGCAGAGCATTTGTTGAGAAGTGAAGATCCTAATGTTGCTCTCGAAGAAGTTATTAAATTTCTTCAAGAAATTGATGTTTCAAGAGTTGTTATGGATGAAGACTATAGTCAGCAACAATGTTCTGAGAACCAAATCGAACATCGAACTAGCAAGACCTCTAAGTTATGGTTCAACTGCTTTAAACTACTCGAATCAAAACAAAAACGCAATCGAAGTGCTAAAAAAACTAAATGATAGATAATATTCATTCACAGTTCGAGCGGCTGAATCGTCCGTATCAGTTTTTAAAACATTTGTCATCTAGTTAAAAGATAAGCACTACTTGTATATGGACTTGTTGAATGCAAAATGTTTGAAATTTGAATACAAAATGCTTGGTAGGTTTTAATATTAATTACAATTCCAACAATCTAAAATTTGGAAGCATACTTTCAGTTTCAGACCACATAAATTGGCTAAATGTATACTTCTAAAAGATTTAAAAAAACTGCATTTGCTATGTATAATTTTTATGGTCATAACCCTCCGATTTACAAAAGAAAGAATTTTGATGATCTTACCTGATCAGGAGGTTTTGGCTGGTATGAAACACCCTGTCCATTCAATTGTTTGAGGAGAGTATACCGGCTGACGTTCAAGTAAGTGAGGGCTTGAACTTGAAGTAAGAGAATTAAGAATGACAAAATATATACATGAGCCTTTTGCATGAAATGAGTATTCATTGGCCCTAGACGCGAAGTCACGACCATCAATGTGAGAACAAATGAGGAGGCGACCTTGACATTGATGGTTGTCGGAATCTTGGTCTTAATCATGCTTGTCATTGAAGGCAAATAATTCAATTGTTAGACTATTACTGTTTAAATTAGAATACTAAAGTGATGATAGGCTCATGGTGGTTCTGAATTCTGATGGATGAATGAAGTTAACATTGTCTAAATTACTAAGCTAAGCTTCATACATGGATTGTGGTCAAGTTGTGGAGACTAAGAGAATTGATTGTCATATTTACAACCAACCACAAAGAAAGATTAGTTCTAGCTCCTTTAAGGCCAGGAAGAATGTGCATGCACACACAAACACACACTTTCATCACATGTCTTATGGTGGTGGAAATAGCAAGAACAATGTTGGTGTTACACAAAGAAGGCCTATAGAAACATAACATTGCTACTGACTATAGTTTGTAATTGTAATTAAGCTGGGCATGATCAAATAAGATTGGATGAGCTACTAATTATGTCTAGAAACAAAATATTGTCTATGTAAGCTTTCAAGTGGTTCAGGGGGGATCTCAGTTCTGGTATCAAGTGGTTCCAGTCCCTCCCGATCGTAATTGCAAGGGATCGAACTGTGGTGTACCCTACCATATTCAGCGCCAATCACCACTGAACCAACTAACGATTAGTCACACTATCATATTTTAGATTGTTGAAATTGTAATGGATATTAGATTCTACCAGCATTTAGCATTGAAGTTTTAGGACAACTCAAAATACAAGTGCAAATATTTACAATACCATAGTTAATTTGCAATCTTGCTTTTTACCAGTAGCAACAAAATCATATCTTAAATAAAAACTACAATTACATAAGCATTTCTAATGTCATTTTTTCACCAGCAAGAAAACACTAAACTTTCTGACTTCATTCTTCATCCACAATAACTTTTGGAATGTCAAGTTCTTGAAGAAATTTAACAATTTCTTTAAGAGCAACATCAGGATCCTCATTTCTCAACAAATACTCTGCTACTACTGCAGGGGTGACCTCAACTTTTTCCAATAGCTCATCAATCTGTTCTAAGAGAGGCTGATGATGTTCTTCAATGTCCAAATAATTAGAAGCTAAGATTCTGAATGCCTTGGCTTTAAGAAAAGACAAGTGAATATGCATGTCCATACGTCCCGGGCGCAACAATGCCGAATCTACTTTGTCTTTATGGTTTGTTGTAAATATCAAAATTCTTTCTTCTCCACAACTTGACCACAATCCATCCATATAGTTAAGCAAACCAGATAGAGTAAACCTTTTAGGCATTGTCACCTATTCCATGATTTCAAGAAAGCAAACTAAATTACTTACTTATTTATAAAAAGGTCTCATATTAAGATTAAAAAACTAATTAAAACAAACAAAATGTCCTCGTGAGCTTAGCTCAGATGCCAGGGACATCGCACAGGAGCCAAGGTTCGAACCCCGGACACTGCACCTATTCACTTTTAAGGTTGATTTTCTAGCCACTAGGCTACTTGACAAAAACAAACAAACAAAATAAGATAAGAAACAAAAATGTATTTTAGCAGAACATTTATGTGAGACTGAAAGTAAAGTAAGCAACACAACAAACCTTATCAATTAAGTCAGAATCTGAATCCAAATTTGCAAACTTGTCTGGTTTTGATCGATCAAGCACCTCAGAATTGCAATCAATGTCTTCAAATACAATGATAGATCTGTTAGATGTCTCTCTCATAGCTCTCATAAGTTGTGAGTTAGAATGCACAGAACTTAGATCCAAATCATACACATCAAACTTCAAATACTTTGCCATAGCAGCAATAAGACTAGATTTTCCTGTTCCTGGTGGACCATACAATAGGTACCCACGTTTCCAAGGTTTACCAACTTTCTTATACAAGTTTTTCCTTCTCAAAAACCGATCTAAATCATCAATAATAGCTTTTTTTAAATCAGGTTCCAAAGCAAGTGAATCAAATGAAGCAGGATGATTTAAATCACTTTGTTTCCATGGCCCACTTTGCATAGAATGTATCTTAAGAGTTTTATGTCCATCTTTTATAGCTTCATAAGTGCTTAAAACATGTGGAAGATACTTTTCCATTACTTTATCTCTATGCTTCTCATCAAAACTTAACACAAACCCATTTTCCTCATCATTGTTTGATTTTTCAACAAGGTTCCATTTAACTTTGATGTTTTCAAACTTATCCACCACTGTTTGTTTTCCATCAAAAGCTATAACTATGTTGTTATGTTTGGATAATTTTCCAACTTTGAGGGATTTGTAAGTTGTGGAGATTTTAGTAGGGAGATACTCTTTGGCTGCATAGAAAAGATTGTTGGTAGTTCCATCCCAATACTGATCAATTTGAAGTGAAACTTGATTGTTGGGTTGGTAATTTGTGAAGAAAGATTGTAGCTTTGAGATGATGAAAGTTCTAAGTTTTAAGGGTATGAGATCATTGATTGCAGTTCTTAAAAGCATCATGAAAGTGGAAAAGGTAGCATATAGCTCGAACCATGATGATGATGAACCAATGTTTGTAAATGAGGAAGAAAAAGAACCAAACATGGGAGTTCTCATGGTGGGGTGGTGTGTGAACAGTGTGTTATGAAAGAGTGAGATTGAGAATGGTTTTGTTGCTTGCTTTGTAACTTGACACTCTTATATATGTAGTGATTGATTTCTATTAGACCTCCATTAGAAAACCAAGTGAGTAAATTACTTCACTAGTTCACATATTAAAATAAGTGTATAATCGAATTTCAGTTTAGTTGATAGCTACCAGGAATATTATTTATTGAGGTCTTAAAATTGGAAATTGAATTTAACTTAACCATACAAAATCAGTTTGTAAGGTGCTGATTGTCTCTATTTTATAAACACATATTCTGTGGCAACTAATCTGAGACTTTTGACACAACCCGCTCGTGCCCAATGCTATTAGGCTTGAGACACGAATATAAATGTTGGATGACCCGATCAGAAACCTGATAGCAGACGGCCCAGTAGATCGTGTAGTAGACTTTGATACCATCTTAGAATAGAGAGTTGGATCTAACTCAACCTTACAAAATCGGTTTACAAGATGAAGATTATCTCTACTTTATAAACATATATTTAGGTCATCTCGCAACGTGAAACTTTTTAAGTAGTGGGACAAGAGTGTGAATTCTCATTTTTATACAATTACAACGTGTAAGTCTAGTCTTTTTCTTTTCTTTTTCTTTATAACCCTCTGGTTCCTCGGGGAAAGGGGCCCTAGTAGTCCAGAGTTTGACCGCGAGGTAAGTAAAGTTTGACCAATAAATTGTTCCACCCAGGAATCGAACCCGGGTTCTCCCGAAATTCGTCCTTTTTGATGAAACTCATTGACCACTTGAGCCAATAACTTGGTTTAAGTCTAGTCTTTTAACAACAAAATTAAAATAATAAATATATAATGTGACACAAAAAAAAAAGGAACTAAAATAGTAAAATTGCGGGAAAAAATTGATTTTTAAATTAAGGGATAAAAATGCCATTTTAAAAAAATAGAAAGTTAAAAATTCAATTAAAATTATTTTTTTATGGAAAAAAATTAAGTGAGGTAAATTGCTTGAACTCATTAGGTTTAGGGTGTGCCCACCATCAGATTTTTCACACAAATGTAATCTGAACTCATGTTCTTGCGAGATATGACTCAACTATCTACTATAGTTTTTATGTGGTTATTTTTGTTATATGTATGAATTTTTTACTATAGTTTAACAACGACTAATCTCTTTTGAAAATATGTGAAATATATAAAGCTGATTTTCTCCTCCGATCAAATTTTTATCATATACGGGAATCAGATATCAAACTTATAATCACTTGAAAAAAATAATTTCTTTCATAAATAACACATTGTTCGTACTCATACATGTTGTAGAGTGTTCATCCGCCATCAAGGGATAAATTATTTATTTATTTTTTTTACGCACCATCAAGGGATAATTTAAGTGGCTAGAAAGTTGGAGAAAAAAATTTGATAAAAACCTAACATTGATACTAATGTGTCCATTATATGTAATTATCACATAAACCAATATTTTATTACCTCAAAAAACCAATATTATTTTTTTGGTATGAACTAAGTTGGATCGGGTACAAATTGCCGGAGACAATTTGGGCCGTCCAAGTTATCTTATCTTAGACTCTTTTTTTTTGGATTAAAGTTATTTTAGACTTATTTAGCCATTTATTCCTTTTTTGTTGTTGAAATTTCCTATGATCTTCTTGTACCTTGGATCATCATTGCTCAACTAATATGTTTCCTTCGGTCTTATATATATATATAAATAAAAATTAATTTATTAAATTTATTAAAAAAAATAAAGTATTTCAAATAAAAATTAATTTACTTTAGTTTTTTTTAACTAGAATATATCTTCATTTTTTATAAATCTACAAAATTAATTTTTACTTATATGTATTCTTTTGCTTTTAAAAAAATCTATCTACAAAAGAAAATCTATGCTTTTTTTGTTTCCAGTAAAGTAAAAATAAAAATCTATGCCTTGTTGCCGAAGTAGCTTCATGATGAAGTCATCTAAGTCAATTTAATCATTATTGTGCGCATTCGAAGAAGCTTCACATCATTCACAAAGAACCTGATCTAGTTGGGACAATATATTTTGACCGTACATAGAAATTAAGTTCATAAAGAATAAAGTTTAACTAATTTTGTGTTTCTAAAGAATGAGTTTTTTTATTTTTTTTAAAAAAGTTAAAGAATGAGTTAAAAGTATCTTCTTTTCTATCTTTCATTAGCCTACTTTTATATTTAAACATATTACTGAAAATAGGGATAATATAGTCTTTTGTCATTAATTAACTATGCAGGTTGACATTAATATTATTCTAACTATGACACTATTTAAACCACTTTTTGTTATCTAAAAAATACAAACTCCTTTATCATTTATGCCAAATTTTCAAGTGAACCAATATGATAAGACAATATAAATATTTTATATATTTAAATCTCAATGACAACTAACACTATATTATTTGGTCTCAAGTGCAATGATAACCTACATGCCTAGTTTGTCAAATATGATTTCAATATCATTGATATAGATTTGGTATATGCAAAAACTTCGATGTCTATGGTGCAGCGGTCTACTAAGTCTTGTATCCATTGGATCCAGAGTTAAGGTTACTGATATTTTTATGGGTCGGGTTGATGTCTTCTTTGATAGTTTGGAGGTTGATGTGTGTCCTTCTAAGAATGACATTAGAAGTTGACACTACAACATTTTCATTCTATAGCAATGCCAAAAAACCGTTGTGAAAGCCTAAAAAACTACAATATAAATTTACACCGACTGTGCATATAAATTAAATTATTTGTTTTTATTGTTGGTTTTAATGTAATAAATTATTTCTAAAAAAAATATAAAAATATTAATCGAACTAAAGAGTTTATTTACCACTTAAGTTCAATAAATTGATTTATTGTTAATGGTTTTTGAAGTTTAAGGGTTGTTCTAATCTGGTTGAGCTCTCAGAATCCAACACACCTAAATTTATAATTTGTCTCAAAGTTTGGGGTGGTTTTTCAAAATGATGTTTTCTCTCCCGACCACCCGTCTTTCTTTTCTATCCCATGAATTTCCGTTTTTGCCCTTGGAGGTACTTCGGTTTGTATGAACCGAGTTTTTTTTTCATGCTAAAAAAAATCGGTTAATAAAAACCGAAATTTTGTGTTTCAATTTTTTTTCCAGATTTCCTGCATAAATTCAGCATCAGACCCTCAACTTCCACAATTTATTTGAAATACTAAACGATGTCCGATTTGAGTAAACGACCACTCGTTGGAAAGCTTAGGGTGTGAAGATTACAAATATAATTTTTATTTTGAGGGTTAACTATCTAATTGGTTCAGTTTGACCAAATAATGGGTACTGGTACAGAAACTTTTCTCAAACTTGTAGGTAGATTTTCTCATACTATACTTAACGAAATTTAACAATTCCGGTGTCAAACCTGTAGTAAAGTGTGTCTTCTTTACACTAGATTAAAAATCATTAACATACGACTTATATTCAGAGAGATATCCTAAATTTACCACAGGTAACTCTACATGAATTTTTACATAAATCTTTCTTCTTTTCTTAACATTTATGTTATTTCGGTTTATATAAACCGAATTATTATTTCCATGTTTAAAAATTTCGGTTTGTATAAACCGAAATAAGTTGGCTAAATTTTTCAAACCGCAAGGGACAAAATGAGATTTTTGGGGGTATAAAAGAAAGGCGGGGGGTCGAGAGAGAAAACATCTTTCAAAATTTTATTCTATTACTTTAAAAACTTCAGTTCTTTGATCGATAAACAAATAACAAAAAATATAAATTTAGCGGTTTAAATAAACAATAAAATAAGAAGAAAAAAACATAAAATACAAAATTATTATTATTATTATTGAAGTAAAAAAAGTTTGCACCTCTGTCCCAGGTTCTTGGATCCGTCACCGAGTGTAGTAACTAAACATTTCACCGAATAAATTGAATGTTTGAGATTAAAATCCCAACATATATAATACGATGTTTCTGCTAATTGAATTTAAGTTCGGAAAGACTAGTTGTTTTTATTTTTATGAAGTCATGTCAAGTTTCTATTTATTTATAAAGTTTTCTCAACTAAAGTCAATTTAGCAATTTAATAATGTGTGCAGTGCAGGTAAATTCGAAGAAGCTTCACATTATGTGCAAATAAATAATAGCGGAACTTCTACCAAAAAAAATAAAAATAATAGCGGAACTTTACCTTTAATTTGGTAGATGTTGAGCTTGACCTATTGGTCACACATTATTATTTTTGAATGATGACTACATACTACATATAATAAGGAAAACTCTAATATAGACTACTTCTTGATGGATCAGCACATAAAAAATATTTAAAATATTATTGATATTTGGAAAGTACAGTATATTTTAATGATTATTTTTAGGTGAGACTTACTCTACCCTTTCATAAATTGAGGGTATGTACTCATCAACCAATAAGAACAAGCTACATAAGTGGATTTACAGGTGATACCCACAAGAAACTTGAATTCAAGTTTTGCTCAAAAATAATTTTACCACCGATTTAATACAAAATTAACACCTAATTCAAAGCCCATTTTAATATTCGGTATTTACAACATTGCATTGAAATACTAACATTTTCAAGTCATAACCGGTTTTTACGGTTTTCCTAAAGGAGGTAGGAGAAGAGACTTTTGGAATTTCATGCGCCATTTATCACAAATATCTCAACTACCTTGGTGCATAATCGGCGACTTCAATGACATTCTTTCATCAGATGAAAAGCGGGGACGTAATGAACGTCCAGATTGGTTAATTCATGGTTTTCAAGAAGCTGTTTTAGATGCAGGATTAATTGACATAGAGCTGCATGTTGGGATTGATTGTAATGTAAGTCTCACATTGCTAATGAAGAAAAAGAAGGAGGTTAAAAAATAGCTATTGAAAGTCCCACATCGCTTAGAATTGTGAAGCAAGGAGGGAATCAAGGCTATATAATGGACCTAAGTTCTTTGTTTGTAATTGCACCAGTCAGTAACACTTTAAACTTATATCTGACTTTTTGGTTTTTCTCTTGTACTCTTGTATTAGAGGGTTGAGAGATGTAGTTAGGTATTTGCTTTGGAAAGTGTGGGTGTATTGGGGGCCAAGGGAAGGTTGAGGGTAGTCTATGTGTTGTAACAATTTTCACATAGTGTTTATTCTCTGGTTGTCGGTTTTGATAACAGCCGTGGTTTTTTCTCCGGTTTTGGAGTTTCCACGTTATATTCTTGTGTTGTTGATTGCGTTCATTTATTTTCTCTATGCCGGTTTTTCCCAACAACTGGTATCAGAGCTCTTGGTTTGATTCAGGAGGAGGGAGTTCCGCTGTGAAGTTCAGGCTAGAGAAAATTGATGTTTGGCTTGTAGAAAATCAAGTCAAGGATGTGTTGATGCAATCAGGGTTACACAAGGTCAGCTTGGAGAGGCGGTGGTAATAATACTCAACATCAGCCTGGAGAGGCGGTGGTAATAATACTCAACAACAGTCTGGAGAGGCGGTGCTAAGAATACTCGGGTTACATCAGAAACAACAACTTATTATGAGGATGCGGATGTGCTAGTTAGATACTTGTTAGATAGTTCTACTATTATTGATTATGCATCTGTTACTAGTGGTGATTATCATGTTTTGGTTAAGTTGTGGATCTTCGGGTGGGTACTTGATAGTGACATGAGTTTAGTTGAACTAGTGAAACAAGGTTTACTAAGTGATGTAACTAAACTGGAATTGTTGGAGCCTAACAATGGCCTGAGGTGGTTTCATTGATGTGTGAAGTTGTTCAAGTGACACATTGGCATCGGTTGACATGGATGCAAGGTGTGTGATGATAGCGTGCGGGCATTGGTTGGCATTGATGCAAGGTATGCGGTTATCTCGATGGCTGATGAACTTCCGGAGAAAGCCAACATGGAAGTTGCACCATAAATTTTCAGCGAAGTTTCGAGATGAAATTCTTGGGATGGCTTGGTTCCAAGTGAAGCAAAATCTTGGGATGGTTTAGTTCCAAGTGAATAAAATTCTTGGGATGGTTTAGTTCCAAGTGGAGTGTACTCTTTATGGTGGAGTATGATAATTTAATTTGTTGGTATAGACAATGAGAATTATGATTGTCGGTGAAGACAATGATTGTTGGTATAGACAATGAAGATTGAAGACCATTACAATCAAGGTGGAGATTGTTGGGATTGATTGCAATGTAAGTCCCACATTGCTAATGAAGAAAAAGAAGGAGGTTAAAAAATAGCTATTGAAAGTCCCACATCGCTTAGAATTGTGAAGCAAGGAGGGAATCAAGGCTATATAATGGACCTAAGTTCTTTGTTTGTAATTGCACCAGTCAGTAACACTTTAAGCTTATATCTGACTTTTTGGTTTTTCTCTTGTACTCTTGTATTAGAGGGTTGAGAGATGTAGTTAGGTATTTGCTTTGGAAAGTGTGGGTGTATTGGGGGCCAAGGGAAGGTTGAGGGTAGTCTATGTGTTGTAACAATTTTCACATAGTGTTTATTCTCTGGTTGTCGGTTTTGACAACGGCCGTGGTTTTTTCTCCGGTTTTGGAGTTTCCACGTTATATTCTTGTGTTGTTGATTGCGTTCATTTATTTTCTCTATGCCGGTTTTTCCCAACACTGCAAGGCTATCCGTTTACTTGGTTCAAAAGCCTCGGAACTAACAGAGCAATTGAGGAAAAGCTGGACAGAGCACTGGCAAACGTTGAATGGTGCAATCTGTTTGTTCATGCCAAGCTAGAGTGCCTCATAACGACCGCATCAGATCACTATCCGTTATTATTAAGCTGGGAACAAAGAATATTTCAAAGCAAACCCCCTAAACATTTCAAGTTTGAAAATTCTTGGTTAGTAGAACCGAATTTCACACAATTTGTGCACCAAAAGTGGAATTCTTTCACTGAACCTATATTAACTCAGAAGATGAACAACTGTGCAAAAGAGCTGACTCACTGGAGCGAAGCAAACTGTCAAAGGACTCGGAAAGAAATTGAGAAATATAGGCGCAAATTGGAGATGGCAAGACACCAAGTTGATGAAACCAATATTCACCATTTCAATGAGATACGCAAAAAGCTGGATTTGTTACTTATTAAGGATGATATCTTCTGGAGACAAAGAGCAAAAACATTTTGGTATCGCGATGGTGATCTCAATACTCGGTATTTTCATGCAACTGCTTCTTCCCGGAAGAAAAAAACCAAATTGTGCAATTAGAGGACGGCCATGGTAACATTTGCAATTCTACCGAAGGCCTGAAAGCTATAGCAAAAGATTATTTCATGGACATCTTCCAGCAGCAACAAGGAGAACGCATGTCTGTTCTTAATGCAGTCAGTCCAAGCATTTCAGAGGACAATAACAATGATCTCACTACACCTTTCACTGTTGCTGAGTTTAAGGATGCCGTCTTTTCAATGGAAGCGGATAAATGCCCTGGTCCGGATGGATTTAACCCTGGATTTTACCAACATTTCTGGGATCTTTGCGGCAATTATATATTAGCAAGGCTTACGATCGCATCGACTGGGACTTCTTGAAAGATATGATGGCAAAGATGGGTTTCTCTCAAAAATGGATTGGATGGATTATGCTATGTGTTGAAACGGTAGACTACTCAATCATTGTTAATGGCCACATGGTGGGGCCTGTTATACCTGGCAGAGGTTTACGGCAAGGCGACCCTTTATCGCCGTATCTGTTCATTATTTGCGCAGAAGGGTTGTCAGCGCTTATCCGACAAGCTGAGAATAGAGGGGATTTACATGGTATCAAGATTTGTAGAAATGCGCCTGTTATATCTCATCTTCTCTTCGCGGATGATTGTTTCCTATTCTTCAAAGCAACTATCAATGAGGCAACTGTTTTAAAGAATATTCTCTCTGTTTATGAAGCAGCATCTGGACAAGCCATCAACCTCCAGAAGTCTGAATTCTATTGCAGTAGAAATGTCCTCGCTGAAGTGCGTGAAGCTATTGCTAATCAACTCGGAGTGACTCAAGTGCTTGGTACTGGTAAGTATCTTGGTTTACCTTCCATGATTGGTAGGAGTATAAAATCAACTTTCAAATTTATCAAGGATAGAATTTGGAGGAAGATAAATTCTTGGAGTAGTCGACACCTCTCTCAAGCAGGCAGGAAAATTATGATTAAATCCATTTTACAATCCATTCCGACTTATGTGATGAGCATCTTTCTTCTTCCAAGTACTCTTATTGATGAAATAGAAAAAATGCTCAACTCGTTTTGGTGGGGTCATAGTGGTAACAATGGCCGCGGATTACACTGGCTCTCTTGGGAACGCCTCTCGGTAAGCAAAGATTATGGAGGTATGGGCTTCAAAAACCTTCAAGCATTCAACATTGCCATGCTAGGTAAACATGCTTGGAATTTAGTCACAAAACCAAGCAGTTTAATCACTAAACTTCTCAAAGCTAGATACTTCCCTAAATGTGATTTTTTTGACTCAAGCATTGGCCATAATCCAAGTTATGTTTGGAGGAGTATATGGAGTTCTAAGTCAGTTGTCCAAGGAGGATGTAAGTGGAGCATTGGTACCGGAGAGAACATAAGTATTTGGGAGCAAAATTGGCTCAAGGAAGGCATGTCAATTCTCATACCTTCTGATATGCAGCATGTTGGTGATATTACAACAGTAAAAGATCTCATGTTGCCATACTCAAAATCATGGGACTTTGCCAAAATATGTGACATATTTGATAGTAATATTGTCAGGAAAATTATGCAGACCCTACTCTTTGCTTCAGTGTGTGACGACAAATTAGTGTGGAAGCTGGAACAAGATGGCAATTACTCCGTACGCAGCGCTTACAAATATTGTGTTAACATTAGAGGCAGTCACGACAGATACGGCGTTGCTGGCCATTGGAATCAGATATGGCGCGCGAAAATTCCACCAAAAGTGAAGAACCTTCTTTGGCGTATAGGTCGGAACGTATTACCAACGCGCAAGAGACTAAATAGTCGCGGTGTACAATGTCTGGTGCAGTGTACTATTTGTAACGACGCAGAAGAAGACAGCTTGCATGTGCTGTTTATGTGTACGTCAAGTAGGCGTTGCTGGCAGCGAGCAGGGCTATGGAATCATGTAAATGCAGGTCTGAATACTAATAATAATATTGATGAGAATCTGTTCTCAGTTTTGCACAGGCTAGACAAAGACCAGCAAGAATTCTTTAGTGTGATGGTGTGGAGTATATGGAAGCGCAGAAATAATCAAGTATGGGACAATATCACCGACTCCGACCAAACCGTGGTTGCACGAGCCAGACATTTAATTACAAGTTGGCGTGATGCACAACAGATCCGCTCTCTAACCAACACTGTTCAGACAGACCCGCAACAGATGATTTGGGTCAAGCCAAGTCATGGAAGGTACAAGTGCAATGTAGACGCTTCTTTTTCCCTTGCTCATAACAAGGTGGGTATTTGATGACAATTTTAGCAAGTGTACTAAATTCGTCGTTAAGTAATAAAATTTATAAGATTCGTATCCATAGGGATTGTTCTTATTTTCAACTAGACAATTAAATTAAATTAGGATTAATAAATAAATTGCAAAGGGGGGGTTTTCAAATTGATTTGTAGTAACAATGACAATATTTAAAATTGCAAGAAAGTAGAATCGTAAACTTTTATGAGAGAAAGACGATTAGGAATTATTTTGAATCCTCTCTTTGTCCCTAACTGATCCTCTAGGTTCTAGCCCTCAACAATGAAATTCTTATAATTACGACAATATAACAAAATAGACCGAGTCCAATTCCTTGGCTCATCAATCTCGTTTATCTAATAAAGTACCCTAATTCCTTAGGCGAAACTAATATTATCAAAAGTTTTAACGAACGTTATATTAACAATCATGCCAATTAATTCTATATTCCTATAGCAATTACGATTGACAAACAATTAATCTAGTTCCAGTATAAACCCTAGGGTCAATAGTGATTTATAACTTAAAATCAATTCGAAAGTGATCAATTAACGAAAAACAAAAAACACGAGATTAACTGAATAAATATAAGTTTTCATTGAATAAACTAGAACACGTAGTTACATGACTCAGATAGTTTCAAAGAGAATCATCTATAATTCCTAATCTGATGAGATTGGTTACTCATAATAATAATTGACATAACAATTAAGTTCTGAAAATTATACATGAATTAATATGAAAAGCACCTTGAATAAGAACTCCAATGGGAATTGCTTCTTCTCTCCCTGACGGCGTGAATTCCTTGGTTCCGTTTTTTCCCAAAAGTCTCGTTCCCCCCTAGGTTACTATGAAGCTCCTATTTATATATGGGTGCTTCTATGGTGAGGCCAGTAAAATGGCCTCTTTAGTGAGGTCAATTGAATTGCCCAATAGAATTTTAAGTGATGCCACATCAGCTCTACATTGTAATGAAGGTCTATGGTAAGTCTTTCTAATGAAAGTTTTACTTATTGCACATCACCCCTTCTTTTAGTTAAAATTATTTTAATAATTAAAACTTATTTTATTTAGATTTAAATCATATAACTAATATCCAATTTTTAATTTGTCTTTTTAAAGTACAAATTTTCTCATTATTTGTGTTCTTCATTCTTCATGTATTCATCATTCACCATCCAGATCCTCCATTTTCATTGAACAACAACCTTAAAATTAAATATTCTGGAAATTACTACCACTATTCTAGATCTGAGATTTTTCTCCAAACGAGAGTTTGATGCTGAAACGCGATTTAAACTCATTCCTTTGATGTGTGGATATTTGCAAAAGCAAATCTCAGATCTGTAGCCCCAAACGCGAGTGAACTCAAAACTATTTGGTTTTAAGTTTGACAATCCCAGAAACGTTTTTCTTCTCCAGTTGTGAAAAGTAAAAAATATCTATGTTTAAATTTGTCATCTATGTGTAAACAAAAAAAGATTTGTCATACAAAATCGATTATAGATTCAAAATTTAATTGAAGTTTTAATTTGGAGGTTCTGCGTTTACTGCAATCGAGACTGGTACCACGGGTCTGAAACCGGGTCGGAATGGCCCGGCTGAAGGTTGAAGATGATGCTTTGTTTAATATATTAACGCGCTCTATCTTTATAAATATTTCATGATGCGAAGATAACAACAACAAGTTTCGTTGTAGTAGCGGTTGGTGTGTGTTACCGTTGCAAAGCAGTCGTGGGTTCGATTCATATTGGTAGCGTTTTGTGAATTATAATTTTTTAAAAAAGCGAAAAATAAAAAATGAAAACTATGGCACAAGCATGATTCAAACAGAGAACCTAAATTTATTAATAACCAACACTTACCAACTTGGCTGTAAACATTTCTTGTTAAACTATGCACTTGATACATACATATTCTATTTAATTCGGTTGTAATAATCCCTACGGGGATTAAAATTAATTGAATATATTATTAGACTTTTATTAAATATTATAGAAATAAACTACAAATTTACTATTTAAAATATAAAATGAATTAATATTATAATATGACTTAACTGAAGTTAATGAATTAAACTTTAAAAATATATTTTGGACTATTAAATTATATTTTGACCGATACTTATAATCCGACTGAAGTTAATGAATAAAAACATTTAACAGTAAGGTAAAATTTAATAAAATTACATTTTTATTTTTTGAACAACATAAGATTACATATATGGTGGTGGTGGCGGTGACCTTTTTATTGGTGATTAGAAATACATACGTAAAAAAAAAAGTAAGGATTTTTTTATTTTTTTTGTTTAAATATTAGCATTCTCAAAAAAATATAATTTCTTTTATTAAAATTTATTGATTCTTTTAAAATTTTCCAAATATACAAAAGTTTCCTAATATATAAAGTATTATGAAATCTTGATCGTAAAAAGTCTTTTGAAAAAAATCTCTCAAAATTCATTCAAATCATGTGTTAAAAATCTTGATTTTAAAAAAGTCTTTAGAATCTCACAAAATCAATATAGTCCAACATGTGCCCTTGGGTCAATAGTGTTCAAGTTGATTTAGAGTTAAAACTTAGTCAAATAATTATTTATTTTTAAATTTTACATTATTTATATAATTTTTAAGTCATAAACTTCAACCGAAGTATAACTCGTATTAAAAAACTAGGGTTAATAATACTTTTGAACCGAAGTATAATCCATTATCAAATACTATGATTAATAGTGATTCAGTTGAACCAGAGTATAATCTTAAGTCAAATTATATCTTATTTTTAAATTTTAGTTTATTTATATAGTTTTTAAAACATTAACTTCAACGGATTATAACCATTAGTCAATTACCACATTTAATAGTGTTTTAAAATAATTTTATTTAATTAAAGATGATACGGGTACTCCCTAATCAAATATAAATTATATTAACATTTGATTCAAAATAATTAAATTGCATAAACATTATATAATTCATTTTAATCCATATAATTACATGTTTAAAATGACAAATATTATCTTTTTTAAAAAAATGACAAATTTAGTGTATTGGTCCTAAACTTTCAGAAATAGAGATATATTGATAAGGTGGACTAAAATACACAAAAATTAACACTGCCAAGTGGTTAGCTAATGAGAGTAAAGTCAGTAGGTCATGGGTTCGAGACCCTCTTCATTCAATTTTTTTTTTCTGCCTTGAATTTCAAGGAAAATTTTTAAAAAAATTCACAAAATGTTGTGAACAGGTATCGAACTCGCGCGCGTCCCGTATAGAGTTAAAACCTGCAACCACTCGGACACATGAATGAATTTTTAATTTGCATTGCGTCATATAATATATATATATAAAATCAGCGTTGATAAAAAATATATAAATTAACATCATCTTCAACCTTCAGCCGGGTCAATTCGACCCGGTTTCAGATCCGCGATCCAAGCTTAATACCCGTCAGTATCATGTTCATTTTAACGGCGAAAATAACAATTAATTATCCAGAAACATCACAAAAACCATTTACAATACATTTATGCTTTTAATTTTGATTCAAATTGTCTAAAATAAGAAACCTAAAATTAAAATTTTCAAAAACTTAACCATTTAGTAAGGCAGTTATGCGAACATCAACAAATTTGTTGATGAAGTGGTGTGTTCGTTCTTATTTTCCAACGTTAAATCCAGATCTATTCATTCTACCGATTGATAATTAACTCAGATCTATTATTTTTTTATTTTTTTTTTTACTTTTTTTTTTCTTTCATGAAGATAACTCAAGTCAAGAAAAACTCCAACTACTACCTTCAACCATCTACACCATGAACTTCTTTTAATAAATCAGATCTGATCAATCAGGATGAGGATGAAGATTTTTGTTTTTTGTTTGATTTATTTGTGAACATTAAATTGGAAGAAGAAGAGATTATTTTTATTTTTTAATAGGAAGGTAAGAAACAATTTCTTTGAACAGAAAATGATGTTGTTGTTGTGATATTGTTTCAATTGATTTTAACAATAACAATTAAAATTAATAAAAGAATATAAAGATTGAGATAATTATGTAACTTTTAATATGATAGGGACTTATTTGCAATATTAATAGATATGAAGGTACATAATAAGTGGTATGTACCATATAATTCTATGTGACATTTGAATAAGTCAACTTAGGCTCTGTTTGGTAACACAAATAAGCTAGCTTATAGCTTATTATATGAGCTTATAAGCTTGTTTCAAAAAATTAAAGGTGTTTGGTAACAAGCTTTTTGTACTAGCTTATAGCTTTTTTTCAGATGCTATTTCCAGTAGCATTTGAGCTTATAGCTTATAGCTTTTTACACTTTATTCCATTTTTACCCTTTAATTTAATAACTACCCACTCTAAAAAATAAACTACCCACTATCAATTATGTAATTTTATATTTAATAACCACTTTAAAAGCTAATTTTACCAAACAATTTAATTTCAATAAGCTAGCTTTTCAGCTATCAGCTATAAGCTAGCTTTTCAGCTATCAGCTAGCTTATCAGCTATCAGCTAGCTTATAGCTTATTTTTACCAAACAGACCCTTACTTTTCTATTGGCCACAGTGTCTATCTCACCAAAGAGGCCAATTTTGTGGCCTCACGCTAGAATTTTCCTTTATATATTCCTAAAGAAGAGTCACGTGCCAATTAAAAGGCCTCAAGCCCATTAGTGTGTTGACACCTCATCAAAGAAAAACAACAACAGCTGGTCCACCACTGTGTCATGCTGACGTCATGTGTAGAAATAATTGCAAAATCGTGTCACTATGAAGCTTGTGTAGTGGCGCGATAAATACAGTAGCTGCATGCTTGGATTGATTCAAGAACTTCACAATTTTTCCCAAGTCTTTTTCTCTTTTGTCTTTAGTCTTCAAACTTTTTGACATGTTAATTTCTTCACAAAAATTCTTCTTTTTGACTATGCAATTCTACTAAAAACTAACTAAAATACTTAAAATAATAATGAAAAATACTCAAATGACCGAATGTCATCAGTATTGGTATGTGTATAAGGGATGACCATGGAAGGTTTGTGGCTGCCAGAACACAATGGGTAGAACTTATTCTTGATGTGGAGCTTGGAGAAGCCATTGGTTTGTTACAGGCTTTAAAATGGGCGGTGGACCTACAATTATACGACATAGACTTTGAGATGGATTGCAAAAGGATAGTAGATAGTCTTTATAGCAAAAGCACCTATTTTTCTGATCTTGGAGCTATCCTAGGTGATTGTAGAACTATTTTAGCTTCAACTCTTGCGAACTCTCATGTTAAGTTCATTAGGAGACAAGCAAATGAAGTTGCTCATAGGCTTGTCGGGGCGGCTACATCGTTAGCTAGTTTCCATAATTTTATCGATATTCCTACATGTATTTACGATATTATTATGAATGAAATACTGTCAAAAAAAAAAACTAACATTTTCAAGTCAATTAGCACTCATTTTGCCCTCTTGTCAAGTGTAATATGTGCTAATTCAAAGTACATTTTTTCGAATACGCTACACCAAAGTTGGAATTACTCCACCAAATTTATTGTTATATATGTAATCGTGTCAATAAGATCTTGGACTTTTCACAAATAAGATGAAACATATGTTCCCCCTCAATGCCATATACAAACCAAGATACATATCCCACATTTTCGCATGCATATGATGCTCTGCATGCGAAAATGTACTTTCATCTATAGCTTGCTAGGGTTGCAAAACATACCTCCACAACCTAAAATCACATAATAAGCTCTCTTGCAAATCACAATGAAGTTTAATCTATCACTTAGTGATACTACTATAGTACTCTCAAACACAATCTGTCTCTCATTATTTTCTTCTCAAATAGTAAAAATAGTTCGAGTACAGTTTGGATGGAAATGTAACCTTAGCAAAAGATTACAACAAACAAATTAAAACCTTAAGCCTAGATAATAAGCAACATTTTTTTTTCTTTCTAGACAAAATTAGTAGCAGCTCTTTCAATCTTATTTAATTCCTCTTGTCCTTCTTAGAGTAACACCAACATTGCTTTTGCTATTCGCACCTCCTCTTTTTTGCTTGCAACTAACCTTACGTTTTTTAGATTGCTTCTCTTGTTCTATTTTATTATTGTTCTCACACACATCACCTTCCATCTTCTTCCTTTTAAGTAACTTCACAAATCCTTCAAGTGTCGCCTCGGCGTCTTCGCTCTTCATCAATTCTTCCGCCACTTGTGCCGGTGTTATTTGTATGTCTTCAATTAGTCCTTCAATCTCTCCAAATAAGGGGGTATCATGAGAAATTTCCAAGTAATTTGAGGCCAAAACTTTGAAACCTTCATAAGAACAATAGGACATGTGAATGTGCATGTCCATTCTTCCTGGCCTTAAAAGAGCTGGATCTAATCTTTCTTTGTGGTTTGTTGTAAATATGATGATTCTTTCATCTCCACAACTTGACCATAATCCATCTATGAAGTTTAGTAATCCAGATAATGTCAACTGCATCCATCCACCAGAATTGTATAGGAGCATATTCAGAATTGTAGTATAGGAGCATATTCAGAATTGTAGCTTCTGATTCTAGAATTAATTTTTACACTCAAATTTATTGTTCAATTCACTTTTATACTACATAACCAAACATACGATTAGAATGTGGATTTTTATTTGAGAAATTATTAATTTAAATTAAATAAAACATAAATAGGGTGTAACTATAAAAAATAATTTTTTTCTTTTTTAGTTTATAATATGTAGCCAATGAAGATCAAATCTAGAATCTCATGCATTTTATCTAAATCTTTTTGCTCTTAAACCAAATCTACTCGTTTATAAATAGGGTGTAACTAGTTTAGATAGTTCTAAGTCAAATTATTGATAAAAAAGTGCATAGCACAACTAAAGTACTTTAATCACTTCATTTTTCCCTTGCTAAATACTCTCTTCAATCCTTAATGTAGTTCAAGTAAATATTTTAATCTTTGTAAAGACTAAAATATTTGTTTGAGTAAATGGTTATTTTAGTCTTTGTGAGTTGGTAAATTTAGTTTTCCAAATCAATGAAATATCAAATCATTCAATATCAATCAATTTAGTCTATTATCAAAATATTTTCCTACCTATAATCACCTACCTTGAATAGAATGATTAAAGAGTGTCCTGAGGATACTCGTTAGAAAAAAAAAAACTCTTATTTTTTAATGATATGTATATATATATATATATATATATATATATATATATATATATATATATATATATATATATATATATATATATATTTTAAATTTACCATATTTACTTTGAATTCACATCATAAGGTAAAGAGTTACATGGAGGACCATCCTATGAGGCATCCGCCATTCAATAACAAAAACTTTTGACAGCATGTAGGTACACTGTATTTTTCTCTTGCTAGTAGTATTATTTAAGCAAAATAGAAAGCGACAATCCAAAGGACAAAAATGCACGTGGATTGATAGTGAAATCTCATTTTGGAAGTACATCTTTTTATGCTTACCATAAGTTGCTTTTGAGAACTTTAATTCAACTTTATTGAAAAAAAATATAAAATTATAAGCAAAACCAAATTTCTTAACCAATTATTGAGCTACACGTTAGTTCCATTGTCCCCACTTTACTTATTCAGGGTGTGCTAAGGAAAACAAGTAGTTTCCACTTGTGTGTAAGAGAAAATTAAAGTAGAAAAAAGTTTGTCCAAAAATGAGGAAATGACTTTAAAGTAATGAACTTGTCATAGCACATGCAATACTTTTTTGTTTGTATCTTTGTATAATTCAATCACAACTCACATGGTGATGGTAGCTATAGCTACTACTACTAGAAACAAAAATAACCATTTTAGGCCAAAAACTCACACTTGGCTATTGTGAACACAGTCATATTCCACAATTGGAATTCTTTTATATATACTTTAAATATTCAACCATGTCGGATATAGCACTGCGCCTTCTGACAACCATGGTAGGAGTACTTTTATTTTCATGAGAGGCAAAATTAACAAAAACTAAAACTTTTTGACTAATTTTGTGTAGTGATGGCAAAAAAATTCAAACTCGAGAGACCCACCCGAACTCAAATCCAAGTCAACGGGCTAAACCCGATTTGACTGGGTTTGGCTTTGGGTTTGGATTCGGGTGACACCCGATAATATGGGTGTGGATTTGGTATCAGTCAAACCCACACCCGAAACCCATACACCCACCCGAAATATTTTACAATTACCTAATTACCCCGATAGTCTCCCTCAATTTCGTTGGAAGACCTTAAATTTTAGTTGTAATTTAATTTCTTGAAAGTCTATGTTGTAATTTCTTGAAAGTCTATGTTTGAATTTCCTTGAAAGACCTTAATTTTAGTTGTAATTTAATTCAAAGTTTATGTTGGAATTTAATTTCTTAAATTTGCAAATTATTTTCAAATGTGTTACGGGTTTGAGTTTGGGTGAAAAAAACCTGAACCCAATGGGTGTGGGCGTGAGTGTTGTTTTGCCACCCGAACATCCTTTGGGTTTGAGTTTGGGTTTGGGTGATGATTTCGGGTGTGAGTTTGATAAGTGTCAAACCCGCACTCATGAGCGCCCGTTGCCATCCCTAATTTTGTGTGAGGAGTTTAACTAAGTGGTTAAGTCAAAGTGAATCTATCTAGGAATATAAATTTTTTATTGTTACTGATGAAAAAATAAAATTTTCTAGTAGTTAAACTTTGTATGTTATATGTTCTAATATGTTTAAAGAGTGACATTCCAATAAACAATTATGTAAAGAATATACATTGTCAATGTAATAGTCTATTTGAAATTTGGGTGTTGTGTCTCAAAGTAACTTTGTAGTTTTAATTGATTTGAACTAAGAGTTATAAAAGTTAGAGGATTCAATCTCAAACTCAAACTTCGGTGAAAGAAAAATATATTAATTTAACAATTAATTAGTACTAATTTTGGTCAATTCAAAACTAACTTTAAAGAAGCTTCAAGAAAGAAAAAAAAAAACTAACTTTAAAGAAAAAAATAGAAGTTAAAAAATTAGGTCATGAATGAGACATGCATTAACTTTGTTTTCAATGTAAGTCAATTTGAAAAATCATGGTAGAACATCGTGATTCTGACCTATCCACAGAAATATCAAACATACACTAAGTCAATTTTTAACTTATATAATTAAGTTTAAATAAAAAAACTTATATAATTAAGTTATAATCTGTAAAAGGGTATGAATGAATGATGATAATCACTAACCTGTATATCAGTCTGCTGTTTCTGTCCATCTCCATGCCTACCACCACGTTCAGGAATATCAACACTGCAATCAATATCTTCAATAACCAAAATAGATCTATTAGCAGTAGCAAGAAGCAACTTTCTAAGATCAGAATCTCTAGCAATATTCCCAAGTTGAAGATCAAATATATCAAACTTCAAATAATTAGCCATAGCAGCAATCAAACTAGATTTTCCAGTTCCAGGAGGACCATATAGCAAATAACCACGTTTCCAAGCTCTTCCAACTTTCTTATAAAACTCTCTTCTCTTCACAAACATATTCAAATCTTGTATAATTTCATTCTTCAATTCTGGTTCCATTGCAAGTGTTTCAAATGTTGAAGGATGTTCAAGATTTATAGAATCCCATTTCACACTACTGTAACAATAAGTAGTGTTTAAAGTATGCATTTTCAACACTCTTTCTTCTTCTTTCATCTCTTTAGCTTTATCAAGAATGAAAGGAAGATAAGATTCTAAAACAATTTCCTTAAACTTTTTGTGAATACTAAGTTCAAAATATTTTTTTTCTGATCTAACTGAGATACTGTTGTTACTGTTCTGCATATCATTTGCACTGTTTTTCTCTGTTTCAGCACAAATGAATCTCCAGTTGAGACTAACACCTTGGTAAACATCGGTTAATTTTTCGCCTTTTTCTAATCGAATTGTGAGTTTTTTCTCTTTTGGGACTTTGCTGATTTTGAGTCTTTCGTTTTCTGGAGTAACTCTTGTTGAGAGATAAGATTCTGCTGCATCATAGACTTGGTTTCTTGCTATTCCTGTTGATTCTTCTATGATGAGAGTGAGTGTTGAGGAACGTGGTTTTATGAAGTAGCGGAAAGTGTTTAAAAGGTAACCACGAATTGGTTGAGGAATGAGTTCTTGTGCCATGGAACGAAGTAGCATGATTGAAGCTGTCATGGATGCATATGCTGAGAAAATTGAAGATGGTGAAGGCATTTCTCTTGGTGAAGAAAACATGTTGTGATTTTGTGTTTTGTAAATTATGATTCTATCGTATGTGTTTCTCGACCTATTTGTTGGTATTTATTGGGGTTCACGGGTGTCAACAATACAGGGTTTAGAGAAACACAAAAAATATTTGTCGGTATTTATCGGTAGATTTGTTATTTTTATTTAGCTAGGTTTATTATTTTTATTTTTCACTACTATTTAAGCAAAATTGTTGTAGCCTTGAAGACAACATTTTGATTCAATAAAAATTATAGAGAATTTTCTCAAGTTTGGTGGATCCAAATTAATTACTTTTCTGGTGGATTCTGGAAATCTGGTGGATTCCAGAACTTTATCCGACAGGTTTGTCGCTTGCAAACATGTGTTCCATAATAGGATTAGCGTCTGTTATTCCTTCATGCTTCCGTACTGCATCATCATTTGACATGTATCAGCTAGTTGAACCGCTAATTTTATCAAACACCTCAATTAACTTATCAGTTATCAGTCATTAGCCATCAACTATAAGCTATAAACTATGTTGGGATGAGTAGCTCAATTGGTAGCTAAAGGTTAAGGAGCAAAAATAAGCTATAAACTATTAGTCATCAGCTAGCTTATCAGCTAACAGCTATTTTTACCAAACAGAGTCATAAGCCCAAACTAATATATAAAAACTAGCTAGGTCCCATGTGGTGGTGTGCATTCACCCATTTAAGATATTGATTGATCGATAAAGGTCAGATGGTTAGATTTAAACTTAAAATTTTAAGTTATAAAACAAAAATCCACTGACTGTTAATTGGATCATAAGTAAAACTCGGAGGATAATCTGCATTCAACTAAAAGTAACCACACAAGTAAGTTGGCCATCACATTTTAATTCAAAATTTTAAAACATCGCGTTTACGAATTCTTTTAATTCTATATATGTTGATTAACCTTCATTATTTTTCTAAATAATAATGTGAAACTTCCCATTCATACTAACTACACAACAGTGATTTTTACTGTTAGGTCGTAAATGAAGTTCACACGACAATCTACATTGAACTAAAAGAAATCTAGAGTATCCACATCCATTACACTAATGTAGATTTTTTAAATGGACTTCACTTAATTTTTATATTATTTTATATTTTTCAATTATTTTAACGACTCAACTATATTTTCTAAATATTCATACAACAGAAAAATTAAAACGGGTCTTACTAGACTCGACAATATACCCCCAACAATGGTTTGAAGTAATGAAATAAAATGCATAAAGCACGCTCCTATGTAATGTAATGTATATGTGTGTGGAAGTGGAATCCTCATGTGTGTTTTTGCATCGCACGTTTCACCTTTTTATATATAGTGATTGATGGTACTTATAATTCTTTACATTAGGTGTATCTGATGGTACTTATAATTTTTTGGTATTTTTTTTTTTTTGTGTTAATTGTAATACTAATACATTGTCTTGACCAAAAAAAATAAAATAAAAAATATTGATACATCTTTTATATTATAAGCTTGTATACACAAGCAAACTCTAAACCCTAATTTGTTTTCCTGTTTTCCCTCCATTTTATCTTGCAATTTTTATTAAAAAATAATACAATTTTGTCTTGACTAGGATTCGAACCCGTAAACCTTCAATACAAGGCAATATTTCCAACTATTATGGCAAGTATACCAATTGTAATTAAAATTATGTACAATAATTGATAAGCACCATCAATTTTAAAAGTATATCATATCAAAATTATTGTTGACTATATTATTTATCACAAAAAAATTTTATGTCTTTCCTGATCAATGATTTTTTTCTACCGGATCATCTCACAAAATATTTTTATGTCTTTCCTGATAAATGATTTTTTTCTACCGGATATTATCACGTGTAATTTGAAAAGTTATTATCAAACTCAATTCTGCTAAATCAATTTTTTTTGCAATACAACCAAACACAACCATAGTCATGTGACTAATCACAATTTAATATTAACCGGTGATAATTGATACAATATGCACTAGCAGACCAATTGTGATTTAAATTATGTCCACAAAGTGTTAAGCTCCATCAACTTTCATAGGAAAGATTTCATACGACAATTAAGCACCATCAATTTTCATTGCACAATTTAAACAATTAAAAACCAATAATCTCTTATATTATAAGCTTGCTAACATAAGCTAACCCTAAACCAAATTTTTCCCCCTCTCATTTTCTCTTTCTTTTTATTGCAACTTTATATTAAAAAAATACAGATTTGTCATCGAACCTGCATCCCTTACTTACAATAAAATCTTTCAACCGCTAAAACATGTGTTTCGATTATGAAAGAATTTAGCAATCATAATATGTTAACCCCGTTTTCAATAAATTTGAACGGCAAAATTAATCACAATTTTTATTTATTTATGGATGTCTACTTAAGTTTATGTTCTTGATTATGTCTTTAATTTTTTTTTTTTAACCTTTAATTATCATCAATTTTTTAACCTTTAGTTATCAGCAATTTTTTTTAATAAGTAAACAAAACGACGGGGTTTCAAAATTATTTAAAAAATATATAAAATATAAAATAAGCACATAAACAAATATAGAATAATTAGTCCATGAAATTCCCTATACTACTCTTATTGAAAATGCTCTTAGAATTTTTGTATTTTATTTTTTATTATTACATATTACACCTAATTAGACCCATGCACCGCATGGGTCAAAGTTCTAGTTATTTAAACATTGTTCAAAATTACAATTGTCAAACACGTCAACTTGTTCTGATTGAGCCTGATATAGGCAACCCAAACATTTAAAGCGTTTAGCCCAACCCAGTCCGTAAATTTTATTGTCCACCCATCCATGCCCGACCCAATAAGCAAAAGTGGAGTTGAGATCCTCTCCATTTTCTATCATTTCCATTTCTTCCATTACCAAAGTTTTTAAATATTTTTTGGTGTATAAAAAATATTTGGACCCACTTAATATCACATTTTTGCATTTATATTCTCAAAACTATATAATAATGAAGGAAATGGAAAGAATGAGAAATGGAGAGGATCCTAACTCGCAAAAGTCTACATGGCTCATTAGGTCAGATTGTTTATTATTATTATTATTATTTTTTTGAAGAAACTAAATTACCCCACCCAAATTGACGCTAGAGATAATCGAACCTCAGACCTCAAGAGAAACACATTCTCAGGTCCCAAGCCAATACCAATTATTATTATTATTATTTATTTTTGTTACAATTTTTTTAAATGTATCAATAAAACACAAATTAGTATTTTTTTTAAAAAATGGATGTCACTATTTCACGAGATAATAAATACTATAAACTATGCGTACAAAATTCAAAAGACAATAACTTTACATAATGAACCATCAAAGTAAAGAACAATGCAGGATCTATTTAGGTTTAATCAAAGATTTCAGATAAATTATAATTTTGAATTGATTCAAATATTTCTGCTTTTAAATAGACTTACAATAGAAAAATAAATGTTAAAAAGAAAATAACTAAATTATTCTATATTTATGATCTTGTAAGTTTAAAAAATAATTAACCTAATAATAATAGACTTAAGGCACCAAAATACCTTTTTGTTTTGAAATAAAAATTTCAGTTTATTTTGTTTTAACATCTTTTTTTAATTCTTTGAAGGCATAACTCAAACCTATCAAAAAGCTCATCAAGGCCCACGAAAAGTTTGAGCTAAATTCAATTTTGCTTTGCGTGGTCTGGATTTCTTCTATCGTCACTTAGTATAAACCAAAGAGGTACTTCCTTTAAATAATTCGATGCCATATTCTCCATTTATGTTTCGATTTCTTTTGTTGTGGTGGAGATTATGTTTGAGTTTTATTTGTTGTTAGGTTATGAAATTGTCAATAATCTGGGAATTGTTTAGGGTAATAATGTTGGGAATCCGTTGTCAATTGGTATTGATTTACTCTGATTAATCCAATTACCATTTTTATTTATAAGCACCACTCTATTCCTCGACAGTCAAAGCCAGATCAGGTTGAAAAGATAAGGCAATATAAAATTATGGTGGAACGCTTAATAGCATTCCTACAGCTTCCCAAGCAAAAAATTACGCCTGCTATTAAAAAAAAATTTGGAACATATGAAAAGCAGGTAGTAAGTACCATAAATTCAGTTAAGCCAAGGAGAGGCATCTCTTCACTGCAATCAGGACAGCTTCCCCCAACTCATATGCCTTCGATGCCACAGTCACAATCCCAAGTTACTCTAGTACAGTCTCGTGAAAATCAAATGAACTCTCAGATGCAGCCCATATTTTGAATAGAACAACCAAAGTGGTTAATGACTTTTCCTTAAAATGAATTATTTGGATAATCAAAATTATATTTCCTAATGAGAACAACTCTTGACCAAACTTACCAAATGATTAATTCAATAAAAAAAGTGCCCTGAAACATTAATTAAGGATAAAAAAATGTAAATTTTACTATGAAAATAATTGTAAAATAACTGAATATCCCAAAAGCTTACGCTGTTAGGATAAAGTCGCATCAATGATTTTATATTATTTCTAACACGCCCCCACACGCAAGAGCCCACTTGGGTTTGAAGTGTGGATAATGCATAGGCCCACCTAACATATGCTTAAATTCCACTTTTTAATTAGAAATTGAGGGGAACGGAGATCGAACTCTAGATCACTTAGTAATAAAAGCTCTGATACCATGTTTCAATAGAAACATTTTTTTTTACAAAGTTTCTATCATTTCATTAATAACATTATTTATATTTTACAAATATTGTTACACAAATTCCAATTTTGTTTTACTATATTGAGTTTTTTTAATAAACCGTCGGAACAATTGGTATACGCGGGTTACGTCGATTTTAGCCAAATCTGTTACCTGACCCGAGTTGTTACATATAAATTTAGACTAAATTTTACTATTTTGAAGAAGTTAAATTAGTCATCCAAAATGACACTAGAAAGAATCGAACTTGAGACCTTAAGGAGGATGAACACACTTTTAGGTACCAAACCAATATCACCTGACCAACTAAAATGGGTTGTTAAACACTTGAAATTACCTGAAATATTTTAAATATAGTATCAAAATTTAAGATTTTAAAACATAAATATATATATATGTATATATATATATATATATATATATATATATATATATATATATATATATATTCTTTTTTTTTTGGTACAAAACATAAAAATATTAAACTATATTATAAAAAATAATAAATGTAACAATTTTTTTCAAATTTAAACAGGTTGGTTCGGATTGGAGTAATTCGGATAAAATGCGGGTTGAACGGGTCCCCATACCCGGAACACCCAAAACGACGGTTTGGTGAGCTCACTCATCCGAAGATGGAGAGAAAAAGAAAAGATGAGAGAAGACTTCTCCGAAGAGATCCTCTGTGTAAGGAAAGGAATACACCCATTGGATGATGGTACCCAAAATCCCAAATTCTTGAAATGAAGCTTTGATTCAAGCATCCAATCGGAATCACGAACTGCTTCTCTACCTCTTCTAACACCAGGTAAACCAAAACCCCATTCTTCCTCTTCTTTCATTTTTGTCACACAACATAATTGTTTACAATGATGATATATCAACAAAGAATTTGTATATCACTGTTAAGTAGTTAAATTATGTATGATTGCTTGATGTGTGTGTATTTACCCTATGATATGCTGCTGTGCCTGTATGTACTTCATTGCCCAATACAAAGATTCCACTTGCTACCAAATGAGATGTGCTCCTGCTTCATATTTGTTCATTATTGAATTCTTGTACTTCATTATTTTGTAAACATGCTTTAGACATGTTTTCTCCATTATGATAATGTTGATGTCCAGCTGGTAATGACTAAATTATAAGGCAATGGATAACTATGGATATGCTTTGCCGGCCTTTGCTCAAGGTGGTGGAGCCTGCATTATCTACTATATGTCGGCCTCTGCTTAGGTGGGACTTATTATCTATTATCATGACATTTGACGTTGAAACTTGAAAAAATTATCTAAGACAACATCATGTGATCTATTATGTGACCTTGTCTCCCTTGTTTGGATTGGTGGTATGAGATGGAATGGAGTGGTATGTGGTGGTATGAAGTGAAGTTCCATTGTTTGGATTCTTTAAAAATGAATGGAATGGAGTGGTATGTGATGGTATAGATTCCATCCCATTCCATCATTTTCTCTTATTTTTCTTCCCCTCCAATTTGGGGTGTATGGGATGGAATACAAAATGTCCAAACAATGGAATACATTTTATGCTCCATTCCATCCCGCTCCGCTCCATTCCATCTTATTCCATTCCGCTCCATTCCGTTATGTACCATCAATCCAAACATAGCCTAGGTTTTATGGCTCCTATACAACTCATGGCCCTCCCTCACTGATCATTGTAGTTGCCGACTGTTTGTCACACATCCTTTCATCTATATATATATATATATATATTCGTCGTTGTAAGCATTTAGGACCAACACAAAATCATTCACAACCCAAAAGCATTTGAAATTCAGAGACCTATACACAAAGTTCTTCACTTTTAGACCAATATCTTCTTTTCACATCACTTTGAGTGTTTGGACTTCAAACTCCAACTTCCGCATATAAAATGCCGATGTCCCTACCAGTAATATAGGCTTATATATGTGATAAGTCCTTGCAGTTACAACTACTTTTGGTATTAGTCCGTGTAATTTTTTTTGTTGCCTTTTGATCCCTGCGGTTTGAAAGCATTTTGATATTAGTCCCTCCTTACTTCAAATGTTAAAAATCTAGATACAGTTAATGGAGTGCCACGTGACCCAATCAATTAAAGCCACGTGGCATAGTAAAAAGCATAACTTTTTTTATTATTACTTTTACCATTGTCATTTATTTATATAATTCATATTATTATTATTATTATTATTATTATTATTATTATTATTAATAAACAAACGAAGAAGAACACGAAGTGTGATTATAGAATCACAAAAAGGAAAAAACCTAACATAAACAAATAAAAAAAAGTTTTAAACCCTTTTGCATGAAGAGAAATTAAAATCTAAAAAGAAAAAAAAAATATTAATTTGGGTTTAATGGCCCAACCCATAAACAAATAAAAACCTAACATTAAGCCCCCACTCCCTAACCCTAGCCGCCGCATAATTACTTCTGTTCAATTTTCTTTCTCTGTTGAGTTAGCAATTTCCCTGTCAAAATAAACAAATTTGCTTCCACCGCTAACAATCCTTTTCGGCCATTCCCCGTCACCGTCCGGTCTCCTCTGATCATGAAACCACAACCCTTAGACTCATATTTTTGTTTCTCGGATCTATTTCTTGATTTTTGTCACCGCCACTTTACATATGTTTCCCGGACACACTGTCTTCAACAAAACTCACCACAGTCGCTTCTTCATGCATACCACTACCACCACTTTAGTCAAGCTCACATGCCTTCATTCTCAGAACCCTAATCGAATCCCTCTCACGAAAATCATTCTTGAACCCTAATCTGTAAGCTTATTCTCGAATCACTCTCATGAAGCTTTAAGAACCCTAATATATAAGAAGAAGAAGAAGCATGCTTTGTTCGTGTGAGAAGAAGAAACAGAAAGGTATTCATCGAAATTTTCACAGATTCTTCATTTGTATTACGATTTTCATTCTTTTTCTATCCTCTCATTTTCGATTTTCAACTTTTCCTTTCGAAGTAAACAGGGTATTTGGAGAGATTGAATAGTATGGCGAAAGTGAAACGAAGTTTAGATTGTAATGGTTCTAGGGTGTGATTTTTATTTTTGAAAAGTTTTGATTTTTTTGAGGTTTTGGATGTTTACACTGCAAAAATTTTATTTTTTGTTATCTGGGTTGTTGCATGTTTTGGAAAAGAGAGGATTTTTGTTTGTTAACTTAATTTGTTTTATTTGTTTTATAGATTGTGTACTTGTGTGTTGGAATAGAGATTTTTGTATGTTAATTTTGTTTGTTTTTCTTTGTTTTATGGATTATGTATTTGAGGTGCATGTGGATAATAATGATGGGAAGCTTGAAGAGAGTGGAGTTGATAGAAGCTGCTTTGTTTTCACCTAAGCAGATTTCCAACCCAGTTTTGTACAAGCTTGTTCAGGTATATATCTCGTTACTCATTGATTTAGTGTGTCAATGTAATTTAGATTTGAATCACTGCCATTAATTAGATATATAGTTACTACAAAATTCAAACTCTTTACAGAGGTAAGAAGGCATGTGGTTTCTTGTTTGAATGAGGCAAAGGAAAGACAAGGATTAGATATGCGAGTTTCTTCTCTGGTATGTCATATGCTCATGCTTTCATACAAGTTTAAAATTTAAATAAGCAAATGCAATATTGGTATGCATAATTTCACACCTAATAGGTTAATGGCACTGATTTTGCAACTTAATGTACCCACTGATTTTGTAATATTATTTTAGGATCTCAAACTACTTTTAACTTTCATACCTTAGATAGGAGGTTGTTATGCATATTTTACTCATAAGAGTGCTTATTTGTTGCTTCTCTGTTAATTTCGTGAATCAATCCAATATTTGAATAGCATCTTTTCATAGAAAACAAACCAAAGTATATATTAGATTACATCTAGTATAGAATCTATCTAATACTTGACCGGTTATGGTGCCAAAGTCATCCTTTCAAGCCATCTAGTATAGAATCTATCTCTATGTATCGATTTCATGTATTTTTAGTTTCTGGTTGTGTCTTATTTTGATCTTTGGATTATATTCTTGCCATTGGTGGCTTTGATTTGGAGAGGTACATTTGTTCTTGTTTCTTATTTTTCAATTGTTTTAGAAAAAAGGAATTATTAGTGTAGGCACAATGAGTTTTGTTTTAATCTTGTCGATCCTGCAAATTGGTACATATACTTGATTTATTTTCATTTTTTTTGTTGACCATATACTGAAATCATTCTCATTTCCTACCAAATACATTTAAAAACTTTTGGTGTCTTTCTCTTCTTAATGTGTCTAATTGTCTAGTTTTTTTAAAAAAATTTACAACTCACTCTTCTATCTAAGTGTTTAGTTTTTATCTAATCCTCTAAGTTGTACTCACATTTTTCTTCCCTTGTCAAGTGCCTTGTTTTGTTGCCACTTACTGTCATGAGCTTAAGTGGATGGTTAAATATTTCTTCTTTATTTAATATATTGTTATGCTCTCCCTGTCCAAACCTGAATATATGATTTATGCATGTCTTCTTGATCTTTTTAAGGATTGAATACTCAACAAAATTAATGATATACTACAACTGTGAAATCAGTGTCTATGTATTTTTTATTGCTTTCAAGTGTCTGATTTAGATATGGTTGTGGTGAAAAGTCTTTTTTGGTTTTAATTTGCTGTGTTTTAATTCTGTATTTAAATGACTTACAACAACTACACTCCACAAGTTATGAGCTCATGACTCATTGTAAACTTATTTTCATATTCTTCTGGCTCTGTTTGGACCTTTTAATATGATATAATTTTCATATTGTTCTCATTATTATACTCCTTGTTTGTTTGTTTGTTTGGTTTTTTTTTTGTTGATATGGTCATTGTTCGTGGTCATGGTATGATTGAACCTACCTAATAGAGCTTATTTGGAACATCTTTGGGATGATTTCTCTGGGTTTTTGAGGATTAATTTTTTTTTTTATAAAAAAAGCAAAGACTCTTCATTCAAACAGTCCTTAAACAGAAATAATCATGTCTACCACAGAAACATGTTCCAATTTTTGAACACAAAATAAGTAATATGTGACTACAATGAGAGATACTCTTAGCATCGCATGTCTTTGATTTAAGCAACTGTCATGTTAATTTAGAATGTGTGGCTTAACTTGAGTGTATTGTCCGAAAACAGGTTGATGTGAGATTTAGGAGGAGGGTGTATGAGCTTATGTCCCTTTCAAATAATATGTGGAATTTTAGAAGTATGAGGGTGTCAAGTGAATGAGTGGTAAAAAGCTTAATTTTTGTGTGAATATATTTTTTTGCTCAAGTTTAAATGATTAAGAATGGTTTAATAAACTCACTTTCCTTTATTGGTGGTGTAGGCTTCATTGGTAGTGTATGCTCTTCTTAAATCCTGTTGCTCCTTCCTTCCTTTGCAGGTAAACATCTTCTAGTCCAATCCTAAAAGAAATTTTTTGGCACACATTTGAATTTTTTTTTTAGTTATGTTCATAAATTACAAAAATAAACCATAAATTTACTTACCTATTAGAGAATATCAGGGAGTTATAAATGTAGAAGCAACACATGCATCTATGAAATTTGAGTTTCCACTTTGTTAACATTCTTGATTGATATGTATGTCAATGTTTCTAAGGAACAAATAATAACTAATTGGAAACTTCTATGAACTTTGTATGGTTGTGCATCTCAATGAAACTATGTAGAGTTTTCTCTATAATATGTAATTATAAACTCATGTTTTCATTGTCTATTTGCAGAAAAGTAATTGTTAATAGATTGCACCACAAATTATTTGGTATGACTCAAATTCTTTTACTAATGACATATTCATGTAATACCAAATTAAATTTGATAGAAAATCATTTCTTTACCTTTGTGAAACACAAGTAAGATCCTTGAAAGAAGTGAGGCTCACCTATAAAAAAAAATCAAAGAACAAAAATTACAAAATTTAAGTCTCAAACAAAGTAACATAATAAATTGGATTTGGATCCTCTCCTTTTATTGTTCTTAGCCTCATGCTTTGTTCATATATTCATGCTCCACTAAAAGATTGACTGTGAATGGAGATCTAATTAAATGATTTTAGCATTTTCAGGCTCAAGAAATCAATGTAAACAAACAAAAACGAAATGAAGATTGGTCATGTTATGGCTGTTTAGTGGTAAAGGAAGCTGAATGAAGGGATGGTTGTTTAGTGCTGAAGGAAGATGAATGAAGAGAAGACTATATATTGTTAAAATTTTGTTCTAATAATACCAAATTGTCCTTCTACTTGGTCTCCAAGATTTGTTGTTATTAGTATAAATGTGTAATAAGATGGGGAGGAGCGTCAAGAGACTTTTGTTCCAATCCAAACTCTTGGCATTACACATAAAGACAAAATTTGTAAGGATAATAATATAAAATCATTTAGAAGAAGTACAACAAAACACTAGACACGAGCTGACATTGTGAGGATAAACAAGTAAAACAAAAGTGATAAAAATAAAAGTGGGAGTTTTGTTGTAACAAAAATAAACGAAAATGAAAAATTAATAGGGGCTATCTAGGTAGTGGGGTCCACTCCAAAGTGGGACACTCCCTATAAAAAACTTTTTCCCAAATTTGAAAGCTAACTTTGGATGTGGCTTCATTTGGAGTAAAATAGCAATCACTTATGCCACCACGTGTCAACAATTTCAATGAACAGTGCTTTTAAGGCACTCAGCAGTTTTCCTCTATTATAAGGGTTTTTGATTATATGATATATTTGATTCAATAAAAATAAATAAATTCATGATATATGTTGCAATATGTAATGTACTTTTTCAGGTCTAAACTATTTTTTTAATGTAATTTCTTTATGCTTCAACAATTGATGAATAATTTTGATAATGATAGTTTAGGAAAGTGCCTAGCTAGGTAAAATGCGATTAACATAATAATTTGATTGATCGAATGTATGTGTTTAAAATAAAATTATAAGTGATATTTATAGATAATGTAAAAGAGGCCATGAACATGGACGAAAAATGATAAAGTCATCATAAATTTATACATAAAAGTGAAGGATTCAGAGTTCGAACTTCGATCATAACATCCGACTTTACAATTACGGCAATTTTATTCAGTTAACTTTATTTACACACCTCACTACGAAAGCAAACCTATAAATTTTACTTCTTTAGTTCACATGTATGGATGGATGAACAAATGTGTCCACACATGCTAGCTAGCATAGCAACTTTCGGCAAGGTGCAATATTAATTGAAGATTGCCTCACTCTAATTTGTATATTATATAGCTAACACACTCAAACATGACGAAACTTTTATGGTCATCTCATTTGCCTTTAACCCAAAACATTATTTTGAACAAACTTTCCACGACGTGTCGAACACATAAATATGCTACAAGAAAACGACAGGATGAACAAGAATCCTAGTTCAAGATTTCTTAATAATTAAATAAACATTTTTGTTTTTGTTAGAGAACAAGCACACGCTTTGTGTTATTGAAGAAGAGGAAGGAGATTTAGGAGAAATAAAAGAGATTTTTATTGATTAGTGAATATTGTGGAATGGTTTACAAGGAGTGATTCTACACTTTATTCTAACTCCTACTTATAGAAAACAAAGATAAGTGGTTAACTTGATAGACAAGTAACCAACTAACCAACTACTAACTAACAAGTTAGTTACAACCAACTAACTTGAAATGAAACTAACTTCTAAACTAGGTTTGAACAATTACAAAACAACATGCTCCCTTAATTTTCAAACCTATACAACAAGTTCAACCTCATGATCTAAGTTGGAACACACCAAGTGAATTCCTTAAGTTCAAAAATCTGTCAACCTTCAAACTCTTAGTCATAATGTCTGCAACCTGTGAACCAGTAGCACAATGAATTACTTCTAAGCTACCTTGATTCACCTGCTCCCTCAAGAAATGAAATATGGCTTCTATATGTTTGCTTCTTCCATGCAGCACTGGATTTTTAGCTAAGTTTATTGCAGATTGATTGTCAATTTGCAGTGTAATTGGCTTCTTCACATCGATCTTCAATTCCTTAAGCACTGAGTTAATCCATAGGGCTTGACATGCTGCATAAGAACCAGCAATATATTCTGCTTCACACGAGGAAAGTGCAACTACTGGTTGCTTCCTTGAACACCAAGCAACTGAAGCATTCAAATACTTGAAGAAGTAGCCAGTGGTACTCCTTCTATCCACTTTATCACCACACCAATCAGCATCTGAATAGCAAATTATTTCTGATTTTGCATTCACTGCTGACTTTGGAAAGAGAATTCCAAAATCTAGTGTGCCAGCTATGTACCTCAATATTCTCATAGCAGCTTTCATATGAGATTGTCTAGGATCCTCCATAAATCTGCTAATCAAGCCAACTGCAAAGCATATGTCTGGCCTGCTATTGCACAGATATCTCAATGACCCAACAATCTGTTTGAACATTGTAGGATCCACTGCATCTTCACTTTCATTCTTTTCCAGCTTAAGATTTGTCTCCATTGGAGTTATAGCATAGGTACAATCAGACATATTGAATCTCTTCAAAATCTCACCAGCATACTTTCTTTGATGTAGCATTAATCCTTTTGAAGTTTTCAAAAATTCAATACCTAAGAAGTAAGAGATTTCTCCCAAAAAATTCAGTCATCATGACAGTTTTGAACTTCTCAATCTTAGCTATGTCACTCCCAGTTACCAAGAGATCATCAACATACAAACATATAAGAATGATGCTTGAAGTTGACTTTTGTACATAAACTCCATATTCTGACTTGCATTTGCTGAAACCTTGTTTCACAAGGAATCCATCAATCCTTTTGTTCCAGGCTCTTGGAGCTTGCTTCAAGCCATATAGGGCTTTCTTCAACCTGTATACCATGTTTTCTTTACCTTTTATCACAAAACCAGGAGGTTGAGTTACAAAAACTACTTCTTCTAATGGTCCATTTAGAAAAGCAGATTTGACATCTAGATGGTACATAGGCCAATCTCTTGCATTTGCTATAGCTACTACCAGCATTACAGTCTCAATTCTAGCAACAGGTGAGTAAACCTCTGAGTAATCCAGCCCTTCTCTTTGCAGAAAACCTATTGCAACCAATCTTGCTTTGTGCTTTGCTATGGAACCATCTGGGTTGAGCTTCAATTTGAACACCCATTTTACTACTATTGCTTTCTTGTCTGATGGTAACTTGACTATCTCCCATGTATGATTCTTCTCAATGGCACATAGTTCTTCCTCCATAGCTTGCTTCCATTTCATGTTATTCAGAGCTTCAATATGATTAACAGGTTCTGCTCCTGCTAGCAGTGCAAAGTGTACTAGATCACCATCTTCATTTACCTCATTATCATTTACCACATCACAATCTTGTAATCTGGCTGGAGTTTTTCTTGCCCTTGATGATCTGGCTCTGGTTCCAACTTCTGATGCTTCAGCATCTGCTGTTTCTGAAGCTTCAGCATCTGCTGCTTCTGATGCTTCAGCATCTGCTGCTTCTGATGCTGCAGCATCTGTCTCAGCATTCTGATCACTATCACTGTCTTCAGTTAAACTCATCAATGGCTTGCTTGTGCTGCTGCTAGATATCCAATCCCAACTCTTTGCTTCATCAACAATGACATCTCTACTGTATATCATTTTCTTTGTTGTTGGATTGTACAGTTTATAAGCTCCAGTTACATGATAGCCTACTAGAATCATTGATTCACTTCTATCATCCAGCTTCTTTCTCTTGGCTTCTGGTACATGCTTGTAGCACAATGCACCAAAAACTCTAAAGTGACTTACACTTGGCTTCTTGCCACTCCATACTTCTTCTGGTACTTTGTCTTTGAGTTTCTTTGTAGGGCATCTGTTTAACACATACACTGCAGTACTTACAGCTTCACCCCAGAATGACTTAGGCAGATTTCTATGTTTCACCATGCATCTAGCCATGTCAAGTATTGTTCTGTTCCTTCTCTCAGCCAAACCATTGTGTTGAGGTGTGTATGGAGCTGTGACTTCATGTTCAATGCCATTTTCTTCACAAAATGACTCAAACCTCCTTGAAGTATACTCACCTCCTCCATCAGTTCTGAGAATTTTAATTCTCTTGCTGCATTGATTCTCTACCAACGCCTTGAATCTTTTGAACACATCAAATGCTTCATCTTTTGACTGTATCAAGTAAACCCACAATTTTCTGCTAAATTCATCCACAAATGTTATGAAGTACCTGTTTCCACCAAGTGATTTCACATCAAATGGTCCACACACATCTGAGTGTACAACTTCCAAAACATTTGCAGATCTTAATGGTAAAGATTTTTTGAAAATGTTCCTGGTTTGCTTGCCTGCTAAGCAACCCTCACATATCTTATCTTGCATTTGAATTTTGGGTAGTCCTGATACCATTTCCTTGCTTGCTATCTGGTTCAGATATTTAAAATTCAAATGGCCAAATCTCAAGTGCCACAACCAATTTTGTTTATCTTCTGACACAGCTTTCATGCATTCTACTGTAGCATTGTTGATCACAATTTTGAAAGTTCTATTCTTAGCCAAAGGTGACCTCAATACTAACATGTTTGCAGGATCATAGAGTTCAAAGTATTCATTCTTTATACTAACTGAGAAGCCTTTCTCTATTAATTGACCAACACTAAGCAAGTTACAATCCATACCTGGTACAAACAAGATATTTTCAACTATGGCAGAACTACCATTCTTTCTTTTGATTACCATGTTCCCAGTGCCTTCTGCTTGTATGGACCTACCATCTGCTAGTTTCACTTTGCTTTTCTTTGTGTCATCAAATTTGATCAGCCAGTTTTTATGAGCAGTCATATGATTGGAACACCCTATGTCCAAGTACCATGCTCCACTAGCAATTTTATCTTCTGACATAGCAGCCATGAAGGTTACAACACCTTTACCTTCAACTGAGTTTTCTTCCACCAAGTTTGCTTCATCATCACTGTCTTTTGCCTTCTTTGATCTACATTCAGATGCATAATGACCCCACTTCTGGCAATTGTAACATTGAATGTGACTTTTATCCTTTTTCTTTGGATTCGAATTTGATGTTCCTCCTCCTTTCTTGAAGGATTCAGATTTTTCATCAAACTTCTGCTGGTTTTGTGAAGCATTCTTGGACTTATTCTTTCCTTTGTAGCCATCATTCTTCTTGAATGTTTGAGCTTTCAACGCTTCCACAGATTCTTGTACACCCTTTCTCTCATTAATCATCAATTCATGTGCTTCTAAAGAACCAACCAAATCTTCCAATTTCATGTCTGCTACTTTACCAGCTTCTTGGATAGCAACAATAACATGATCAAAATTAGGGGTTAAGGTTCTCATTACCTTTTCAACAATCATCTTCTCAGAGATTTCTTCACCACAACTCTTCATGGTGTGAATCAGTGCTTGAACCTTTGATGCATAAGATCCAATCGATTCATTGTTGTCCATTTGTAGTAATTCATACTGCCTCCTCAGTGATTGTAGTTTCACAGCTTTCACCTTTTCTCCACCATCATAATACTTCACCAAGATATCCCATGCTTCTTTGGATGTTTCAGCATGAGAGATCTTATCAAAATTTGCTGAATTTAGTGCAGCCTGAATTGCATACATTGCCTTGCAATCTTTCTTCTTCAAATCTTTGTGATTGTTTCTTGCCTCTGCATTTGCATTTGCAGGTAATGCTGCAACACCATTAATCACCACATCTAGTGTATCTTGAAATCCAAACAAAGATTTCATTTGCTTGTTCCATCGTTCCCAATTCTTTCCATCAAGAATTGGAAGATTATTGGGTAAACCACCATTGCCACTTGCCATTGCCTCTGAATGTTGACAATCTTACCCAAAAACCCGAATCTTGTGATGCTACACAATGAACCAAAAGGCTCTAGATACCAATTTGTTAGAGAACAAGCACACACTTTGTGTTATTGAAGAAGAGGAAGGAGATTTAGGAGAAAGAAAAGAGATTCTTATTGATTAGTGAATATTGTGGAATGGTTTACAAGGAGTGATTCTACACTTTATTCTAACTCGTACTTATAGAAAACAAAGATAGGTGGTTAACTTGATAGATAAGTAACCAACTAACCAGCTACTAACTAACAAGTTAGTTACAACCAACTAACTTGAAATGAAAGTAACTTCTAAACTAGGTTTGAACAATTACAAAACAATTCATATGAAAAGGAATATAATATGGTGCTTGCTGTGTTACACCATACAAGATGCTTTTATATATTCCACTTTTCTATGATCCATCCATTGCAATCTTAATTTGTAGATTCTCTTCCTGAGCAAAAAAAGCATCCACTAGTGTTCTTCAATTATTCACTCAATCCCTCCAATACAGTTTCATTGTCCCCCAAAACTAATAAACGGATTTTCTTCTATAACTGTATGACACAGTTACAATTATGAGCCATCCAATCCGAATCAACGGATCAAATTATTTAACTGTGTATTTAATCTGAACTGTTCGCTCTGATTACATACTGTCAGAAACTGTGGGATCCTATACCAAAACTATATAGCCTTAATAATAAAACAAACAAAGTTTGGCCATATTAATTTAGATACGCTGAACCCAAATGAAACATAAAGACAAGTTATATTAAGAGTGTACTATGACACGTAATGAATACACATTCAAATTTCAAACTTGCAACTTATGCAAAAGTCATTATTAATTGCATGTATATCAAATGAAAAGAAGGAGATTTATCCAAAATCATTCACTTGAAGACAACGTTATTAACTTATTGCGCAAGTGGTCTAATGTACACTGTTCGTGTGAATGCTTCTATAGATACAATTTTTCTTTTTTTATCTCTATAGATAAAAATAAGGTGAACTCTTGGTACTTTCCGGTTGTGTTGAATATTTACACACTATTTTGATGTCATGTTATTTTTCACATTATTTAATGTCATCTTATTTTTGTATACTTAATTATTTTTAATTAATTTTATACATAATAGAATAAAGATATGCTCCCCCTTGAGCTTAAGTCAATGTAGAAACATCACATTATATGTGTAGCCTGTAGCTGCCGAAGTTTGGTTGAATTTAGTACTTTGTATGTGTACGTGGTTCCATGTTAGAATTCGGCTCACATATTTTTTATTGAATTTGAAAATAAAGGTTTTAATGCAGTTTTGGTCCCCTTATTTTCAATTTCTTGAAGTTTTGATCCCTCTGTTTTAAAAACCAACTTTTTGGTCCCATATTTTAATTTTTCTTGAGTTTTGATCCCTCATTCCATTTTAGGGTCAATTTTGATGACATGACATTGCACACTTGGCAAAAACATTATCCATGTCATTAATTTTTTATTCTATTTCAATAAATATGTTTTAGAAATTAGAAAATTTCTAAGAGGAAAAATAAAAAACGATTATGAATTACTATATAATAATAATAATTTATTTTTTTTACAAATTGTTATTAAAAAAAAAAACTCATCTCAAGTTGTTCATACCATATTATCGTTATCATGAGAGAATCATCATCGATTCATAATCTTTGTCATTGCTTCTAATCTTTGTTATTCAAATTAAAAAAAAAAAAAAACTAATTCATTTATTCTCAAATTGATCTATTCCCAAATTGATGTTGAATCTAAGAAAAAATAAATCTGGAAAATCTTAAGAACCCATACAACATCATCAGTATCAGTATCAACATCAGCATTGGAAATTACAGATCGCTCAACTCATTCACTCTCCCTCTAGAAGTCTTCGGCATCCCCTCATCGATATTAATGTCCTCTTTCTAATCGATACCGACAGACAACATCATCGTCATCACTCTCTTTTTTATTGTTGTTATTCAATTTGATATTTATCTTGTTTTATGGATTAAGGTTTGTTCTTCATTTATTTTCTGCAATCCAATATTAAAAATGTGATCTTTCACTATTTGGGTTTTGGGGTTTGTTGTTGTGGATGAAACTTATTTTGATGGAGTGAATGATGGTGTTGATAGAAAAATATGATGAAGGATGGCGATTGTGTTGAATATGATTAAAGAGAGAGATAAAAAATATCAATCACTAATTAATATATTTAACTTTTTTTAGAATTTTTTTTAATTTTCTTAATATTTAAAATATATTTATTGAAATGTAAGAAAAAGTTTGATGACATTGATATTGTTTTGGCCAAGTATGCAATGTCATGTTATTAATGACCTTGACATGTCATCAAAATTGACCATAAAATGGAGTGAGGGACCAAAACTAAAAAAAAAAAACTAAAATAGGGGATCAAAAAGTTGATTTTTGAAAAAGAGGGATCAAATAAGAAATTAAAAATAGGGGGACCAAAACTGCATTAAAGCCGAAAATAAATGACAAAGGCAAACAAATAAAATAAATAATGAAACCAAGGATGTTTTTTCGTCAAGGCCAATTTTTTTATTGAGACTTACATGTTTGAATTGACTTATTTTTTAGCTTATATGTGTTTATGTATTACTTATAAATTTGTCAAGACAGTTAATGATAAAATAGCTTATGAAAATAGAATTTTTATTAGTGGAAACTTAATTATAAATTAACATCGTTAAAAACAACCAAACCAAACCAAACTTAAATCAGCTCATTTAACACAAAAACAAATTAGAGCTTTCAGATTTTAAAGAAATAAAAACTAAAAAAATTACAATAATCAAAACAAAAACTCTCTCATTTTATTTGGAAAATAAAAACATTATTTAACTCTTATAAATAATTTTTAATACCAATAATTGAATTCATGAGTGGAGTCCACTACAAAAGTAGTGTACCATAAGTATCTCCAAAAAAACATCACATTATAGTGCAAAATGCATTGGGCTCGTCCCACCTAGTCATGTGCACCACAGTAACTGGTTGGGCCTGGTATTGTGGGTAGTAATAAGGCATCTGCATATAGGGCACATAAGATATTTGGTCCAGATTCTTTACCGGGTCGGGCTTATTTTTTTCTTCGGCCTTAGGCTTTTCTTCAGGCTTCTTTGGAGCATCCTGTTTTGGAGGAGGTGGGCCAGGTGGAGGCCCAATACTCACAACTTCAGCATTTTTTCCAGCTTTCCTTATTCGAACTATTATGTCATATGGGTCTGCATCCCCTATTATGGTCAATGTTCCTTTTCCTTCATCTGCTTCAATTTTGTTTATACCTGTAAATCAATGAAAGTACTTTTTTTTTATAAATCAAATGTTTCGACGTGCAGCTATAAAGACTAATAATTGAGATCCAGTTGACATATGTTACCAAATATAGACATGAATTGTTTGCGGTAAAAATAGCATGATGTTTTGAGTAAAAAAAAACGTTAATTGAAAATTTGACGATTTAAATTACGCACTAACAAAATTAACTATAAACAATCTTGGTTGTTGATTTCAATCAAGCAGCTAAGAGTAATAGTGTGACGCAATTACTGTCTCTAATCCAAATCCCACCAAATATATATCATAGGTACTAGTTAGAGATTTCTTTGACATATGTATTCTCGAAGGAGTAGTGTAGTGATATAGGTTGGAACAACGAAAAAAGTTTATGTAGGATTCGGAGTTCGATCTACAACTAACATAGTTTTCTCTAATAATCTAATCACTAATATTTTATCTATAAAAAAATTCTCACATATGTCTATACTCAAAATATAGCAAGTACTTATAAGCATTTTCAATGTTAATTCAATCCATAAGAAAGATAGGGTTAGAGAAGAAGGAAATTAAGGACTAATGTAGTGTGTGTATAATCTAATATTGTGTTACCTTGAAGAGAAGAAACGGTTTTGATGAGTTTCTTTTTGCATTTGAGACAATCAATATCAACCTTCAAGACTGTTTTCTTGACCATGGAGAAATTATGAAACAATTACTTGTTTCGGATATCACTAGAATGTTTAAGTAAATAATACACACGGATTATTGAAGTTTACAATAACTTTGGTGTTTTCAAATATTATATAGTATATTTTTTTGGTCAAGAATTGTTCAAATATTATATTTAATGTACTAATGTTTATTTAAGGTGAACCTAACGAGGAAGATATTAGAGGCTACATTTGACGGTTGTTTACCGTCCTCAGCAAAACATCAAGACTATTTGTCTTTTGTTTAATTTTTTTTATCTGAAGTTTTTAATATATATCTTTGTGAGGTTTATATCTTTGTGATTTTCTACAACTTGCATTATGCTTGCTTGAAAATAGAAGCTGAAATAAACGTTTGTTTTTTCTCTTGACTTTATTTATATGAGTATTAATTTAGTCCTCCCGTTGAATTTGTCAGCACAATTTGTAAACTCATCGGAATTTTGAAATTCAAGTGGGTTTGGTCAACTCACATAGATGAAATCACCATTAATGATGGTCGATAAATAAAGAGTGTGAAAATCGATTGAATCAGTCACATATATAAATTCTAATTGGCATCGAGTAGTAACCACAAAACTGAGGTTAGACACTACATCTTTATCCAAAATCTTACTACATTGAATTTATGGACGAAGAAAAGAGAACACATCCTCAATCTCAACTATTTCCTCCAAATTGAGATTCAACTCACTCATGAATGATCTCAATACATGGGAAATTGAGGGATCGATCATCATATTAGGCAAAAAAAACAACTACATAAATGAATTGAACACCATATTTTTATCTAAAATTTTAAGACATTGAATTTATGAGTCATTTTATTTATACGTCCAACTTTCACTTTTTTACGTGGAACATCCAATCTCACATGTATTACACAACACTAGTTCATCCAGCTTCTCAACAAGCATGATATCAAAGCCACAACATATAGACTCTTTGCTTCCCATTTCTATTTCATCAATGTTTAAAAGTTTGTGTGTTTCATCAATCTTTGCTTCCGAATTTTTCTTTATTATTTCTTGAAATTAACTTGCCAAATACTTCATGCATACATCCCACAAAAAAGTCTATATTCATTCAAATCAACTTACCAAATATAATCTCACATATGTATTATTTCTGATTTTACAAATAAATACATATAAGGTTTATGCAAATTATAAATAGTACACAACATTAATCAAAGTTATGCAAATTAACTATAAGTCATACTTTTTTGGTCATTGATATGCTCACATTAACGAATTCAGTTTTCTCCTTAGACATTCGATCAACTAAAATTTCTTGGTATCGTACGAAAACTTCATCAATAATAGCTTCTCCAAAGTGATTGACCAACAAAGGTTCAGCCACGGCCCTCATGCAATTTGTGACGTTGATTGCCCCATCAATGCGCGATTTGGGCAAACTACTTTCGAAATTGGTATCATTCCAATCATTATAAGCATTCCAATGTATTTCTGTTACCTCAAGACGATCAATGGTGAACGACCCTTCTTTCAAAATCTCTAATTTTACTTCTGATGAGGATGGTGCGTATTGAGGAATGTTGAAAGTGTCCATTTGCTCTTCCATTATGATTCCCTAAAGGATCAAGAAAATCATTTTTGTAATTCCTCTATAAGAAACTTTATATATTTGTTTTCTTTTTAAATTTAATTTTTCTATTTATTTTCAAAACAGAATGAGAGAATGAGGGAAAGAGGCGAAAAGTTCTTAACAATGGTTATTTTCATTCATGATCACAATGTGATTATTTATACACTTGATCTAATGGGCTTGCAAGTCACTAATTGAACCCCAAACTAGCATAACCACCTTAGTTATTTAGTTACTTGCACACAAAGTAACATAACTAATTTAACTAGTTATAATTAACTTATTACTTGCTAAACTTAGCTCACTCTTTCTTAGAATTACATTTGAACAATCATATGCCAAAAACTATGTAGACATAAAAAATTACTTATATAAATGTGAACGATGTAATATCAAATTCTCAATCGCTTATTATCATTTTTTCACTTTATCAATACTTCGATTCTGTTTGGTAAAAATAAGTTAATTTAACTAGTTATAATTAACTTATTACTATCTAAACTTAGCTCGCTCTTTCTTAGAATTACATTTGAACAATCATATGTCAAAAACTCTGTAGTCATAAAAAAACTACTTATATAAATGTGAACGATGTAATCTCAAATTCTCAATCGCTTATTATCATTTTTTCACTTTATCAATACTTCGATTCTATTTGGTAAAAATAAGTTAATTTAACTAGTTATAATTAACGTATTACTAGCTAAACTTAATTCACTCTTTCTTAGAATTACATTTGAACAATCATATGCTAAAAATTACTTCGACTCTGTTTGGTAAAAATATATTATAATCACATTTTTTCACTTTTTTGTGTCATTTTGTAAAAAAAAAAAAAATCACATTTGGTCTAGCTAATTTATTTTACAAAACTATCTCAAAATGATTAAAATAATCGATAGTTTTCAAATTAAGAAATTAAATTATGATTTACTAAACTTTGACTATAAGTAATATGTACCTCCAAGACCATGTCATTAAGAGCACTAGCAAGAAGCTCCCAAATATAACAACTCTCTTTGCTATATTGATGGTCACTTTTTCTTCCCAAAAATATTAAAATCATACGACCTCTTTCAACGAGTTCTTCTGCACGACACTTGAGAAATAATGAGAAATCTGTTTGAAATTGATTGTAGTAAGCCTTCAGCACGTTTATGGGGCTTGTGCTAGCCATGTAAATGTTTCCCTTATTGTTCTCTACACCTTTAGGAACCTAATTAATTACCAAATAGACAACAATTATATTAGTTTCAAATCTATAATGTGTTCTCTTGTCAAAAAAATAAATAAATCTATAATGTGTTTCACTCATATTTAATTTAATTAAAGAGAAAACTTGTGTTTTGGGTTATTATTTGATTAATCACACAATAAAACATGTGTATCGAGACTATGTTGAAAATAGGGACATCAATGGGATGGAGAATGAGTGGGGAGTACTTTACCATAAAATTAAATTTCTTGATAACCATTTAAAATTATCTCCCATCCCCGTCTCCATTCCACAATGGAGAGTATTCTATCTCCATCTCTGCAGATCTTCACAGTTTTCGTAGAGATCCATCAACATTAAACAAATTATCAAATTTATATTGTTTTCCATCAAACTAGTAGTAATAAAAAAGTTTAATCATAAAACAAATAAAAAATTAAGAGATCATTGTGAGTTGCGACAATAATAAACATCAGATAATTTACTTATTTCTGGTCAGATAGCCTAGTGGCTAGAAATTTCACTCATAAGGTGGATAAGTGGGGTGTGCGGGGTTCGAACTCCGACCCCTACATATAAAATGTGATATCCCTACCAACCGAGCTAAGCTCACGTGGATCACATAAAAATGATTTTATGCACACATTTTGTGAAAATATAAATATATAACACATAAATTACTTAAATATATACATATAAAGTTATTTTAATAAAGTGTTCGGGGACGGAGTCTCCGCAGAGCGGAGGATAAAATTTCATCTCCATCCTCAAACCTCCTTTGGGAGGGACTTTTTCCTTCATCCCCGCGGAGAAACCACCCCCCCCATCTTCGGGTCCTCAAACGGGGCAATCCCCACGGGGATACCATTTACATACATGTCAAATTTAAAAGTGAGGCCTACACTATCGTTTGATAATTTTGGGACCAGGATTTAGTGCATTCATAAATGGGTGCAGTCAGTACAGTCAAAGCTCCATTACCATTGGATTTGTTTTCTATCTATTATTCACCCTTAGATTGTTTTGTCCCAAAAAATATTTGTTGAGATTTGCCTTGAAATTGAAGCAAAAAATTGGTTTTCTCACTGTTTTGGCACCCCAGGCGGAGGAAATGGTGCCCCAGGCGCAGGTTTTGGTAGAACAGGGCTGATTCACTGTTTTGGCGCCCCAGGCGAAAACACGCATTATATATGTTGTTGTTCAGTTTCTGCAGCCGCAAGAGAGAGGAAAAGAACGGTTTGTAAATGGTTTTTTTCACCAACATCAATCTAGGGTCAAATGGGGTTCTTTTTGGGTATTCTCTAGGGTTTGGATAATCTTTGTAACACCGGGAAACACTTATTGATTGAATCTCTTGTTCACGGGAGAAATCGGGAAAAGGGTAGATTTAGGAAAACTCTAAATCTTGTAACTCTTGTGGTGAATCTCATGTGTAATCAAGTTTTCTTTTGATAGTGGATCAGAGAGTTCTCTCTCCCCCATAGTAGGTTGGTTTTAACCGAAATGGGTAAATAATTTCATCGTGTTCTTTATCGCTTTTGGTAGTTTTAGCTTTTGTGTGTTTAATTGCTCATTCATTTTGATTTGGTTGCTTATTTGTTTGCTCCACACACTAAAGGATTATTGGTGTGGTTTCTTCGGATTCACAACAATATTAAAAAAAGACTTGTACGTAGAGAGATAGAGAGAGAGGTGACCGTAGCTAATATGCATATTTTGGGGTGTTTACCCAACAACCAATTAAAAATAAACCACATAGGTAGATTGGATGTGGTATCTACAACTAACTTTTACTTTACATCGGAAAAAATAATTATGTCAAGGATCAAGTTTCATGCATAGATATGCGGATCTGTTCAACATAAAAGTCTTTCATACATATTTTCGTAAAAAAAAAAAAAACTTTCATACATATTTTAAATGAGATTAAAAGATAATTGCTATAATTTTTATTTACACCTAAATTGTAATTGCTATAATTTTCTATTCACAAATCTTAACTTCAAAAATCTTAAATGTTTGTCGCGTTCCATACAACTCGTGCGATAGCACGGGTCTATTACTAGTTTAATTATATGACTTATTTTTATTGGTTGTTGGATAAATACTCCTAAATTATCAAGAAGTATAGTAGAAAAAATCAAAAAACCAAAAATAAATTGAGGAAGTGTAAATTATTATTAATGACAATGACATTAATAACTTTCTTTTTTGGCAAACCAAGGTATCCCTCCCATCGTGTAAGTGCAATACGAAGAGATGGGAACAAACTAAAACTTTTTCAAATTCAAACTCATAAAATTTGGGTATGTCATAGTACCTGAGATAGCCATTGAAGGCTGTAAGAGGAATGAATAAAATGCATTGTTTTAGATGGAAAAATCCTGCCATAAAAAGAAGCAGGAACCCCATTGAAAAAACATGGACCAATTTCACCATCAACTTCATCATTTAGTTTCTCTTTGAATCTCTCAAGGGACTCAAAAAGGTTGTTAAAATCATTCCCTGGAAGATCATTCAAGAAAACTTGGTACTCTGGAGATTCATGGTTCTTTTCTTTGCATAGTTTCTCAACTAATTTGATAACCTCAGATATCACAAACAAAGTGTTTGGTCCAGAAGAACAACCTAAATCCGCAATTCCTAGTCTTTTTGGGAATGTTCTGCAGTAGAGATTCCTTATTGCTTCCTCTCTCATTTCCTTTGTCAAAGAAATGACCTTTTTCTGTACCATTGTTAAGTATTTTTGGTAATATGAATTGCAAAATAAAGAAAAAATTGAATTGATGATTTAACCTTTTTTTTTACCTGAAGTAAGGAATTATATGCATAGCTTGTGTGTCCAGTGCCTCCGTTCATGTGCAATACTTGTCCCACTTTCATGCTTGTTTCTCTGTGGATTTCCTACCGTTACTATAGGACGCAATATTTAATCTGACCCGTCCGATTTTAAATCGGTGGTTGAGATTTTTTTTAGTATAAAATTGAACTTATAGGGTTCGTTTGATCTGCAAAATATAAATACTGGACAGAACAGTACAGTACATGACAGAACAACACAAGACAAACGTTTAAGGTATTGAACAAACTTTGTGTTGTACGATGTTTGATGGACAAAAGGTTATTTTGGTATTTTAGACAACTTGTGCTGAGGACAAAAAGTTGTCCCGTGGTTCTGTGGGGGACAAGAATTTCAAGTTTTGTCCTGTCCCTTGGCCCCCAGTTTGTCCAGTACCAAGAACAGTTTTAAAATCAAACACAGTACAGCAGAAGTTGTCCTGTCCAGTCCCTTATTTTTTAGCAGATTAAACGCACCCATAGTTTAAATCGTCCGATTTAAGCGCAATTACTATATGTGTATAACTAAGCAAAGATACAAAAAAACCTAAGTGTGCGTTTGATTTACTAAAAAAAAGCATTAGGTAGGACATCTTCAGTGTTGTATTTGATTTTTGAAATTATTGCCGAGAGTGGAAAAACCGGAGAAAAGGGCTTGAAGACAAACCGAAACTCTTATCTATCATGACAATTTTTTATTTCAAGAACGTTATCTAAAATATAAAAATAATCTTAGTCAAATTTTACTTACTTCGTAGTACGTCAAACTGAAAAATATGTTATGTTGTTCTGTTTATAAGTGCTTATACGTATCTTTCCGAAATCAAATGGTCTTTATTGCATTGCATTTGCATCCAGTAACTCCTTATCGTGAAAACATTGCATTCAAAACGTTAATTGGTTAAATATTGTACAATCCATCCTCTGGTTCAGAATTGATCATCCCTCATATCGTATGGTCCACTAAGATTCAGATTCAGACAGATCCACAGACACGTAACAAAAACCACGTTCCATATGTGGTTTTCAAATTCTACGTACCACTCATGCTGCTAAAGCCACTACTCCATACACTTCAATTCCTGATAAAAAGAGAGAATCAAACCTTACTATGTACATTCAGTGCCTCTGCCTCTGCCTCTATTGAAAACCACATATTGTTTGCTTAGAGTTGTTAGCCTTTAATTAAAATATTTTTTAAATAAAGGCAGATTAAAAAAAATATCAAACCTACCATATAATTTTTTTCAAGGCCCCAAAAATATAGAGGTCCGGCTCCATAGAGCACCTTTGCACATGTGCAAAGCCAGCCCTGACCAGCTCATAAATTATTTTGAACCCCCTATTTTTTGAGATATTGAGACCCTGTGTCATACGGAGTAACTCTTATGGCACATGCATAGAAGTCGGGCCTGTCACTAATCATTAACCAATTAAAATATTTTGTTAACCACTAAAATTCATAATTAAGGTTAATACAAAGCTGTACTCAAAATTCATAAAGTATCATCACTTTTTCTTTTCTTTTTTATTTATAAGCAAAATTCATTTAAGTCAAATACAGAGAGTCCCTAAAATTCATTACAAAATTAAAGTATCGTCTCTTTATTTCTTGAATCTTGATCATATTTATATATAGCGCCCATCATAATCTCCACAGATAGGCTTAAATGCACTTTTGATCCCTCTATTTTAAAAAAAAAAAGAAGTTTTGGTCCCCTATTTTAAAAACCAACTTTTTAGTCCCCCAATTTTAATTTTTTTTGAGTTTTGATCCTCCATTCCATTGTAAGGCTAATTTTGTTGATGTGGCATTGCCATTAATGCATATCAGCGTCCACGTAGACAAATTTAATATTCATGTCATTATTTGTTTTTAATTCAATAAAACTTATTTTATAAAATATTTTAATTAATAAAATTATAGTATTTTTAAAAATAAATCAATCAAAAAATAATTCAAAAACATCAAAAATCACACCAAACAATCCATAGCTCCCATTATCATCATCCAGTTATCCTTACTCTTCTTACCAACCCAGAAAACAAAATAATCATGTTTCATCATCATATCATCATCGTAAACTCATTAAAATAAAAAAATCTCAAAATTCACAACCTCTAATTTATTAAACCTAAGAAAAAACAAACAATCACAACATGGACATGGTCCTCTTTGATTCAAATCAAATAATTGCATATTGAAAGCAAGTTTTGTGTTTCAAAAACCTCCAACTTTCATCATCATCCAACTTTATATAAAATCAATCTAGAATTCATCTTCAAACTTAAAACAATTTATGGGTTTTCATTCAAACTCATCCAAAGTCATAGATAGTTTAAAGAGTATGGGTAATTTCTATTAAAACACAAAATCATCTCTAATTTCTTTTCGTTTTTAAAAATCCAGAAATTGTTGAGTTTGAACGGAAACCATAGGATTGGTGAAATCCATAAGGAAGGATTCTCTCTGACGGTGAATAAAATTCTAGTAGTTGAAGGTTTGATAATTAGGGTTTCAAATTTCATATTTTATAAGATTTAACAATTATTATTTCAGTTGAATATATAATTCTAATAATTAAAATATTTTATAAATAAAGTTTTATTGAATTTAAAAATATATAATAATGACATGGATATTAAATTTGTTCACATGAATATTGTCACATCATTAGTTACAAGGCCACGTCAATAAAATTAACCCCAAAATAGGATGGGGGATCAAAACTCAATAAAAATGAAAATAGGGGGACTAAAAAACTGGTTTTTAAAATTGGGGGACCAAAACTTCATTTCTTTGAAAATAGGGGGACCAAAAGTGCATTTAAGCCCCACAAATATTATATATCAGAACACATATTTTATTTCCATATATTACAACTAAATACATACTAAGTACATACAAATTATATATTGTTTGGAATTATAGGAGTTTAATATCTAATATACTGTTTGGAATTATAGGAAATAATGCAAACATTGAAACACACAACAAAAGAAATCAAACATATGCAAACAACTTCTACGGCACGGTGGATGTCCCATAGCGTGTCACGAGAACCGAGCTAAGGGGCAGTTGAGCAATTCAAACGAACCGCCCTACCTTACTATAGCTAGCTCATACCTTTTTGGTCATTGATATACTTACATTAATGAATTCAGTTTTCTCCTTAGACATTCTATCAGCTAAAATTTCTAAGTATCTTCCGAAAACTTCTTCAATAATAGCTTCTCCAAAGTGACTTGCCAACAAAGGTTCAGCCACGGCCCTCATGCAATTTGTGACATTGTATGCCCCATCAATGAATGGTTTAGACAAATCATCACTTTCAAAATCAATATCATTAAAATCATCATAAGCATTCCAATGTACTGTTGTTACCTCCAAGCAATCAATAGTGAATGACCCTTCTCTCAAAACCTCTAGTCTTACTTCTGATGGAGATGGTGTGTATTGAGGAATGTTGAAAGTGTCCATTTGCTCCTCCATTATGATTCCCTAAAAGACCAATTCAAATAGTTTCGTTATTCTTTTTTTTTCTTCTGTCAAATAGACTGGTGACTAAAAATTTCACTCTTAAGGTGAATAAGTGGAATGACCGAAATTCAAACTCTGATCAATATCCCTTTCAAATGTCAATTGAGTTAAACTCATATGACAGTCTCATTATTGCCTTATAAAAAACACTGCGTTTCAAGACGTAACCAACATGTATTTTTATTTTTTGAAAATCACAAGTACATATATTTGATTCGGTAAATAAGATGTAAAGTGAGAAAATAAGATAGCTAATTAAAAAACTATTAAACAATTAACTAAGTGTTAAGTATCACATGGCATTTCCCTCAAAAATAAAATAAAAAATCAAATGGCATAAAAATACTGCAAGTCGTTAAGATTTTCTGCGTTGGTGGTTCGCGTGAACCAAGAGACAAGATAATTTGTTTAAGGATATTATGTTTAATTTATGTCAAGAGTATGTAACATCGAAAGAAAATATAAAAAAATACTAATAAACTATAAACTCAATCGATAAATTGTAAAGTAATATAATTAATAAGCTTGTTATGATCTATCAAACACTTTTTTTTACCAAACAACCTTATAAAATACTATAAACTATAAGCTCTTAACCTTAACCTAACATAGTCTTCGTAGAATAATGAGAATCTTCAAATTTATTATTATTGTTATGGTAGTGACACCTAGAAGTCTTTGAATATTCAAGGTACGTAAAAAAAGTAGAATATTCAATGTACTTATAGGGGTAGGGTCAAGATAAAAAAAACAATACTCCCATGGTAATCACGGACATACTCCCTCCGGTTCTTTTTATAAGGAACACTTAGGGCAAAAAATTTGGTCCTTTTTATAAGAAACTTTAACCAATTTTCAAATGTTTTAAATGTTCAATTTCACTTATGCTCTTAGTTATTATGAGAGAGAATTTAAAAATAAGTAAATTAGTTGAATAAAGAGTAATTAAATAAGGGTATATATGGAATAAATTTAAATTTATAAGAGTATTAAATGAAAATAATTATGTTAAATGTGATTCCTCGGTCTGTGTGATTTTTTCAAATTGTTCCTTATAAAAAGGACCGGAGGGAGTAGAAAATAACAAAAAAATTATTACTTCTTTCGTCCCAATTTGATTGATACAGTTGACTATTTCACTCATGCCGATGCATAACTTTGACGATTAATATTTTTAATTGTATAATAGTAAAAATTAATATTTTAAAAATACTCATCGAGACAAATCAAACAACATCTTATATGCTAATATTTATTTTTGTTTATTAGTAGAAAAATAAGGTCAAAGCAACATGTGTGTCAATCAAATTGGAACGGATGGAATATATTTTTTGTTCAATAACCTGACACTATATTTCGATATGAGGAGTGCTAGCAACACACTCTTTAACAAACACACTCTAACACATTTTGTTCTATTGGTTAAAATTTATATGGGTCCCATAAAAGTTATATGGGTCCACATTTTTTTATGGGACCCATGTGAATTTCAACCAATAAAAGAGAGTGTGTTGGAGTGTGTTTGTTAAAGAGTGTGTTGCTAGCATTATTCACTTATTCCTCTAATTTTTTTTAAAAGCACATATATTGCATATTTTTTTCTTTTTTTTAAAACATCTTATTTCAGTAACAAAATAAATATATAAAAAATTTAGTGCAACAATATAAACCTAAAATAAAAAAACCTGGACAAAAACTCAACATGCATAATTAATATAGAAAAACTCTGTTTCCGTGAGTTTAACTCAGTTGGTAGGATATTGCATTTTATATTTAGGTGTTGGGGTTCAAACTCCAAACACTTCAGTTCGTCATCTTAAATGGTGAAATTTCTAGCCACTATACTATTTGACCAAAAATATATATATAAAACTCTGATAAAGGCAATTGTTGAATTGCCAAAGATGATAATTTAAAATATTATTAAGGTAATTATCCAACAAAAGTAGACAAATAAGTAATATACTAATATGGTCAGGGTCAGGGAATCCACGAGGCGGAGGATGATTCTCGAATTCCCGCCTCGAAGTGTCTTCGGAAGAAGTTTTCCCTCCATCCCGTCTCCCACAAAGGAAAAAATCACCGAACATGGAGCCACAAACAAATAATTTCCACAGGAATCCCCGTTAATAGATACAAATTGACATCCCTAATAGTGTCGCTCATTTAGTCTCTAAAATTGCTATAAGGCTATAAATTTATTTTTTAAGAGATATTTAAAATTTTATGACCCAAATTATCAAATTCATACTATTTCAAAAATTAAATTGATAATTTGCTCAAACTTTATTTTGTAAATATTTACCTCCAAGACCATCTCATTAAGAGCAACAGCAAGAAGCTCCCATATATAGCAACACTCTTTGCTATATTTATGGTCACTTTTTCTTCCCAAAATTGTCAAAACCATACGACCCCTTTCAACAAGTTCTTCCGCACGACACTTGAGAAACAATGAGAAATCTCTTTGGAATTGCTCATAGTAAGCCTTGAGCACATTTTCAGGGCTTGTATTAGCCATGTAAATATTACCCTTATTGTTCTCCACACCTTTAGGAACCTATAATTAATCACCAAATAAATAACATTTTTTTATTTTCAAATCTATAATATGTACTCCTAGCAAATTAAAAAGAAAAGTTGTGTTTAGGGATATTATTTAAATTATTATTAAAAAGTTGTCTCTTTTTTTTTGTTTTTGCATTTGATAACATTTTTTACAAGGATTATTAAAATTTTCAAAGTGTTCTTTATAACAAGGATTAGATGGAGTAACAGGAGCTCGGATATAAAAGTTATTATCCACGTAAGCTTTGTTTGGTAAAGTCATATTTTGAGTTTATAGTTTATAGTTTAGGCTTAATTAGTAAAATGGTCCCTTAAAGATATTTTTGGTTTCACATTGGTCCCTTAAAGAAAAAAAGGACCAAATAGGTCCCTTAAAGAAAAAAAGGTCCGAATTGGTCCCTTAAAGATATCTCCGTTAATCAGTTTGGTCCCTTAAAGACATCTCCGTTAATCAGTTTGGTCCTCAAAAAAATGGACGGAAAGGACCAAACTGATTAACGAAGATGTCTTTAAGGGACCTATTCGGACTTTTTTTTCTTTAAGGGACCTATTCGGACCTTTTTTTCTTTAAGGGACCTATGTGAAACCAAAAATGTCTTTAAGGGACTATTTTATTAATTAAGCCTATAGTTTATAAGCTCGTATAAACATGTTTAATTTGGTAAATATTTTCTAAATACGGATATTTTTTAAAACAGTAAACATACCATACCCCCAACCCATATCTTATCATTTCCATCCCTAAACTTGTCAGAGAAATTTTTTGGATTAGATAACTAACATTAATAGTTCACACTTCAGACAAAACATGCACATTAATTATGCAACTAACTTTTTTTTTTTATTAGTAAAACAAAAACATTTTTTTTTATACTTCCTCCGTTCCAAAATGAGTGAGTCATTTTGACTATATATATTATTCGCATATCTTATTTTGACCCTATTTTTATACTAATAAATAAAAACAAATATTATAGCACATAAGATGTTGTTGGATTCATCTCGATGAGTATTTTCAAAATATCATATTTTTTTAATTTTTACTATTATACAATTAAAAATATTAATCGTCAAAGTTATGCATTGGCATGCGTGACACAATCAACTGGTTCACTCATTGTGGAACGGAGGGAGTAGTTTAGTAATTAGAATTTTACTTTTTCTGCAACTAACATACTTAATATGCATAAAATATTTCTAAGATCTTATAAATAGTGTGTAACAAAATATATGTTAGTCCTTTTGGTTCTTGTTAGAAATAAATTCCTGGCGAAAGGAAAAAAAAATAAATTACTTTAAACTAAGTTTTTAGAAAAGAAGATGCGGATTTTTTCAAGCTTAATCAAGGTTTTAGGATCAATCTTTATCTTGGACATGTAACACCGTTAAAATGTGTAGGGAAAGTTTGCCTCAATTTAATTCTTATAAAGTTCAAGAGATTAATCTTTATAATTATGCTCGTAGCATATACCCCCAATTTACACTAGGAAAAAAAATAAGAAATAGACTATTTTTTAGGTTAATTGAATAATTTGTATATTTAGTTTATAATAATAATATATAGAACAAATATATATTATTCAATAAATCTAAAAAATAATTTGTTTCATATAATAAAAACCACAAGAATACAAAACAATTGTCGGTTTATTTTTTTCAATTTTTAATTTAAGGTTGTCTGATCTAAAATATATTTTTGAGATCATTTGGTTTTAAAACTAAAAATATAGTTTCAAAATAAATGTTATTTAGACTTTTTTATTTAATATAGGTTAATTTTCTTGTCTCTCAATTTTTTTCTCGAATAATTATTGTGTACACTATTTTCAAAATATTATATTCCACTTTAACTAATAGTTAATAAAATTAATTTAGTAAAAATATAATATATTTTGATACACACTAATTTTGAAATAGAGAAAGTAAAATTTAGACATGGAAACAAGACAAAGAGAGGAGAGAGAGAGAGAGAGATAAATTTGATGATCATCACAGTGATATTGATGACTATGATAAGATGTTATTAGTTATAGGTACCTGAGATAGCCATTGAAGGCTATAAGATGAATGAATAAAATGAAGAGATTTAGTTGGAAAAATCCTTCCATAAAAAGAACTAGGAACACCATTGAAAAAACATGCAGGACCATTGCCACCTTCAAATTCATCATTTAGTTTCTCTTTGAATTTATCAAGTGACTTAAAAATATTGTTGAAATCATTCCCTGGAAGATCATTCAAAAAGACTTGATATTCTGGAGATTCATGGTTCTGTTCTTTGCAAAGTTTCTCAACCAATTTGATAACTTCAGATATCACAAACAAAGTGTTCGGTCCAGAAGAACAACCTAAATCCGCAATTCCTAGTCTTTTTGGGAATGTTATGCAGCAAAGGTTCTTTATGGCTTCATCTCTCATTTCTTTTGTCAAAGAAAGAACCTTTTTCTGTATCATATAATACAGAGGTATATTAGCATGTAGTATAGACTATAAACTTTAATGTGTGATTAATGAAATAATGAAAACAATTTAATTGATTTTATGTGCTACATTTTAAATTTTTGTATACCTGGAGTATGGAGTTATTTGCATAACTTGTTTCTCCGATTCCTCCATTCATGTGTAATACTTGTGCCACTTTCATCCTTGTTTCTTTTTTCCCCGTATCACTCTTTTTCTTTTTCTTTTTGGCTACAAATCTTGATTTAATGAAAATTCATGAGTACCACACCTATTTATACATCGATGGATGCGATTTTTTCATAATTTTTTAAAGTATTATACTCTACCAATTCAATTATAAGCAAAAGAATATACTCTCCTTAGGTTAGACTTAAATGAAATCATTAAGATATATCAACTTATCAAGTGTGAAATCATTAAGATATATCAAGAATATACTCTCCTTATGTAACTGAGATGACTCATAAAATCAAATGTCGTTAAAGTTTTGTTATTGGTCCAAAGCCTAGTTCGACTTGATGATCTTAGTATAATGTGTAGATCCAACTCAGTGAATCCTCCTCATGGTCCAACATAAATAAATGTCAACTAAGCTACAATAATTAAAATTATTATTATTTCAATTATACAGGTTAGAAGACTTATAAATCTAATGTCTTTAGATTTTGAGTGAATATATGGTGTTAAAAATAGTTTTATGGTTGCTCTTGTTCGATATGTTAATACAACACAGTGAGGCTCCTCTTCGTGGTCCAACACTTTGCTAATCCTTGCGCTAGAGAGGGTAATGATTTCGTCACTAAATCAGGAAATTTACGTCACAAACAGTATAAATGATGGATTTTGCAACGAGCCAAAAACCGCAATGATGGCGACAGATATTATTCATCACTAGACTAATAAATCCGTCGCTAGTCATGGGGCGTAAACAGAACATGAAAGTTTAGATTAATGAGAGATTCTTTCCGTCGCTATGTTTGTGACAAATTACATATTTTCGTCGCAAATGTGACAAGATATCATATTTTGTGAGGTCCTCGTGTTGCCTACAAAATTGTCTCGCGTTATTAATTGTTTTTAATCATATACAATCATTTATTATTCTCTCCAAAACATTATCCTAAATAAGGTAAAAAAAGTCTTTCTTTCCTTCTCTTCCTCTCCTCCAAAAACCTTTTCATATCCTTTCTAAACTAGCAAACAAAGTTAAGTTTATATATTTTAAAAAAATTAAAAGAACGACATAATGTTCGAATTCGGGACACTCCACTATTTACCTTTAAGGTGGATTTTCTAGCCACTAGGCTACTTAACCAAAAAAAAAAAAGAGATATAAGGAAATAAAATGAGGTGTTGAATAAGTATAAGCATAACATATGTCCAAAACATCATAGTTATAAACTTTTAATAGTACACATCTCCAGAGACAGATTCAAGAATTTAGCTTAAGAGAGGGGACCGAGTTTAAAAATATAAGTTAGTAAAGAAAAAACTAAGTTTTGAAAGCACGACATATATAAGAAGTTATGAGATAAATTTAAAGCTAATATTGTGAATCGCATTTTATAGACAATTTTTTTAAGTCGAACTTTTTGGCCTTTATTTTTATACGTATTGTAATTTTAATCTTAATTTATGCACTTTACCATAAAAATTGCGACTTTTTACATTATAAAAGGCGAGTTCTAATCTCAAAAATGATTTTTTTATTGAATTCATTATTGGGGCAATAAATTACCTTTTTAGGTACAAAAATACTATTTTTAGTTGAAAAAACATATGCTGGGATCAAATATACACCAAGTATAAAAAAACAGAGCCAAAAATTTGAATACAAAAAGGGACCATTTTTATGAGTTTAATAAAATAGGAGGACCGTTGATCAAAAAAAAAAATAGGAGGACCAAAAGTAAAATTAAGGCAATAATATAATACCATAATAATATAAAAAATATTCAAAAATATTTAGGGGGTCGTGGCCTCTGTTGATCCCCCTTATAGCTTCATCTCTGCGGATCTCCTAAGCCAGAGTCCTATCTCCAGCTCCACCACTGCTATTCTTTAATTATATGATTGAAAATATTATATTTATTACTTATTTTTGTTATAATAATCCCAACTTTATAGAAAATGTATATTAACTATCATATAAATAAATTATACATGAGACAAAATATGTTATTGATTCATAAAACTAATAACTATCATATATACTAAATAAATTAATTATATATGAGACAAAATATGCTACTGATACATAAACCATATAAAATTAAAATAAAAAAATATAACTGGTTTGAATTAAAATTAAAATAATTTAATAATGTTTAACTTCAATTTTTTATTTTATTTTAATTAACAAAGTGTAGCCTCTAAAATTATATGCATAATAAGATTATGACCCGTGCAATAGCATAGATCTCTTACTAGTTTATATTTATAATTTAATATGATTGAAAATATTAAATCCATTACTTGTTTTTTTATATAATTAGACCGACTTTATAAAAAAAAAGTAAATTATTTATATGACAATACTAACAAACACTTTAATTAAAAGTCTTTTTTTTTTACTAAATAAAAGGTATTCATTCATTCAAATTGATAAGAGTACATCGATGCAATACAAATTTAAAATCGCTAAAAACAAAAAGGATGAATCTGCGAACAAACTCACAACATCTGTATTAATAGCATAAAACGACATATTGCATAAGCCTACGTATTTGACTATATTGAAGTTTTCGGAACATACATGCCTCCGGATCTGTAGCGTTGATGACACCAAAGTCATTGAGTGGATCTGCACTAAATCAACTTTAATCTTTCAACCTGAAACAAATGAACACCATACAAAGACGGGATGACAATACTCCGCACTAAGACGGGATACTCCGCACTAAGACGGGAAAATCAAAACAAAGGATGATGAAATCACAAAAACAAACAAAAGAAATACTAAATATATTCAACACCAACTTTTCATGAATTGTTATTTTTAGTTTAATTAGTGTCTTGGTCCCTTCAATATAAAACCAACGTTAACGTTTTCTGCAATAAATTAACATAAGGGATCAATGACGCAAACAGATATATTTTTAAGGGACCAAAAGAAATATTTCATACTAATATAAAAAAATTCTTTTAAGAGCCTTAAAATACTAATTAAGTCTTGATTTTGAGTTTGACAATACTCTTATTACGTAAGACCCTGATTATATTTATCTATTCAATATTCGGTTCTCATGTGAATTTTTATCTTCTTATTCTTTTGTACGAGATTCATGGCCAAACAATCACCAATCAAATGACGATGGCAACAAAAGTTAAAATATAGTGAAAAACAAGGACCTAAAACGAGTCTGCTTATAATATTTTTCTATGACATATGGGATTCGGCACTCTTTAGAACAAAAAAATAAATCTAATGAAAAAAATTTAGGATTAGGCATGAGAATGAGACGAGAGGAGACCAAGTTTTTTATTCAAAAACACAAATCTATAAAGTTTGCTAATTCTCATGATCGTACCAATTTTCAATAGGAATAAAAAGTAAAATTTAAAATCCGGGGAAAAAGTAAAATCTTATAAACTCATATTTGACGGAGTTCGAGTATCCCACTTGAATTTATGTTGTATTTTGGTTTTTTTTTTATCAAAGAGGGTTGAAGCCCATGAATAAATATATAAATATAATTTAAGAGATTGTTTAAGGATTTTTAATTTAATAAATGTAAAATATAATTATGATAGAAGCGGAGCGGGTTTGGGTTGGGTATTAATATCCCATTATCCACTCCACCAATCCATATTTTAAAATTGGGAAAAACTCAAACATAAATCCAGTCAACTCAAATTTTCTCCGTCAAATCGGGGCAGGTTTAGATGGGTACCTGTGGGGACGGATTTTATTGTCATGCTATTTAGGATAAGTGAATGAAGCCTCGGTACAAGACAAAAAAGAATTTATAACTCAAATGACACTTACAAAAATATTTATTTATCTCTTTTAAAATACTAGCATAATTCAAACACATAACCTCTGAGGCTCTGGTTAGCAAAAATAACGGATGACTAATAAATTAGCTGATAGTTAATAGCTTATACTCCCTTTGTTCCTTTTTAAGTGTCGTTTGAGAATCGTGCACACTATTTATATAACTTACTTTTGATCATATTTTTTTTATTGATATATAAAATCAAATGTTAGCATATAAGATATTGTTCAATTTGTTTCGATGAGTATTTTCAAAAATAAAATTTTCATAATTTTTTATAATATATAATTAAAAAATTTAGTGATTAAAGTTGTGCATTGGCATATGTCTCGTGATCTAAAACAACACTTAAAAAGGAACGGACAGAGTAACTAATAAACTAATTGAAGTGTTTGGTAAAATTAGCGGTTCAACTAACTGATAAATATAAAATGATATAAAAGAATACTATTAATTAATAATCAAATTTATATTAATTTAAGATGTAATTTAAATTTATTAATGTAATATTATCCTTTATATATTATTAAATTAATTTTTATATACTAAAATTTTATTTTTAATTTATTTTTATTTTAATGTAATATATATTTCACGTCAAAGTGTACATGTACATGTAAAGTAAAAAATAAAAAACAAAAATAAAACAAATACAAGTCATTCAAATCCTACAAACTAACCTTATTAAAGTATAGTAAAAGAAAAAACAAAAGCCGGTTGAAGAGAGATGAAGAAACATGCAAACAAAGTGTGAAAATAGAGGAGGTTGAGAAATAAAACAATAGACGTACGAGAAGATCTCTTTTTATTTTTATTTTTTGTTTACAATGAAGTTGAGAATCGACTCGAGATCTAAGACCTAAAGGATGTGTTTTTTATTATAGACCAGATCAAATTCTTAGAGTTGAATCAACTTATAATATAAACGTCAATAAGAAAACTTAAAATATAATGTACAATAAATAAACTTATAATATAAATGAGTACGTCTAGCAAAATACAATTCATCGGAGACTTGGAGTTCTTTCAACATTAGTTAGGGAAGGGAATCCCTTGATTGGGTCTTTTAAATTGCATGATGTAAGATTCTAATTAATAACATGCACATGGAAAAGCTGTTCATCAAAAAAAAAAAAATGCGCATGGACAATTTGGATCCTCGGTTGTGATCATATCTGCTGCTATCCTGCTGCATCATGTCAAGTGTCAACCATTGGATTGTTCATTATTAAATTTCATGTGCGTATCATATTATTTTGGCTTAACTATACATTTGGTCCCTTACGTTTAAAAAGTATCAATTTGGTCTCTTACGTTTATTTTAGGTTTCAAGTTAGTTATTTCCATCAATTTTGTCACATGTGGCAGTCAATTTGCATATGTGGACTAACACGTGGCACTTGGACACGCTGACACATGTACTATTCAAACGGTGTTAATGACAAAACTAACGGAAAGGACTAACTTGAAACATAAAATAAACGTAAGAGACCAAATTGATACTTTTTAAACGTAAGGGACCAAATTAAAATCTAAAATAAACGTAAGGGACCAAATGTGTAGTTAAGCCTATTATTTTTTCCTTACTATCAATGACAAATAGTCACCAACTCACCTTTTACAAAATTAGGAATTTTTACCGTTAGTTCGTCGCCAACTCACCCTTTACAAAATTAGGAATGCTTGCAGCATGTCGGCGAACGACGACGGCACTTCCGGTGCTCACATGGGTGAATGTGTGTTTAAGATCGAAAAACAACGGAGAATGACGAACACGATGTTTCAGTGGTTCGAGACCCGCCACCGAGAGAGTCGATATATTACATGCATCTAATAGTCCACTATTTTCCATTCAACACTAACTTTATAATTTTATTTAGCTTTTAAGAATCTTTACTAAGCTAATTAAACAAACTACATAAAATAATAATTAGTTTTTTTTACTAATAATAATTAGTTGTATCTAATTAATTTATCTATAACATTAACAAACAGTAGCTAACACATAGTACAAGCTTAAAAGAAACAGTAATTTTAATTTCAAAGCCTAATTTCCTTTCTTATTATTTAAATTTCAATGTCAATTAACATGAATCTTCCCTTAGAAACCTCATTTGCTTTGCAATGAAAGCTTCTATCGTACGTTGAAACTCCTCATTACTCAACTTATCCTGCGGATACAAAATCTCCCGCACTTTCTCCGTTTCCGATGTTTCCGATCGCCGGAGTTTCTCATTCTCTCCCTCTCCGTTCATAGTCTCCGGCAAAGGACTACAAACTTGCAAATTACCAGAATCTGTTACAGCAGAGCATGAATTCACATCGACCATACACTTGTCATTAATCTGCTTGATCTGACACTCTAACCGTTCCTCCACTATAGATGCGAAATCGGAGGCAGAGGAGGAGAAGCGGAGGTCGGACTGAGCGAAGAGAGCGGCGATGATGGCGTTGGAGAGAGCGAAGATGAAGATAGGACTTTGGAGGAAGTCGAAGGAGATACGGAGGAAGAAAGGGAGGTGAGTGAGGGTCCATAGGAGGAAGAGGAGAACTAAGCATAACTCGAGAAGGCGGAGCGTCTTTGCAATGCTGGTGAAGATATTGTGTGTTTTCATGGTGCTCTGTTTCTCTGCTTTTGTGTTGAATGCTTCCATGGAAGTAACTTTTGAGAAACAGAGGGATAGGTGAAGAGAGAGAAAGAGAGAAAATTTGAAGGAGGGGGGAGGGGGAAAGATGAGCTATCCACTTTATACTCTACAGTACTATATAGTATATACTTGATTTTTTATTTTTTATTTTTTAAAAAGTTTGTTTATTATAGTATAGTAGTACTATCTCTTGATTTATTTGATTATATAAATCAGTTACTTACTTCAGTTATTCAATAAATCTAAAACTGAATATATTTACGTATAATTGTGATCTAAAATGAAAAAAAAATCATAATACTACTTCATGCTTATCATAAGAAAGAGTTTGATTTTTAGATTCTTAATTATTCTCAAAGTATAATATGTAATCCTTAAATTCATGTTTATCTCTTAATGGTAAGACGATTATATATCAATGACTCTCAAAATTATAAATGAAACGGTCAAAAACTTAAACAAATGTGTGTGAATTTTTGTTTTAACTTTCTGGTTTATGGAAAAAGGGTCTGGTAATCTAGAATTCGACTGCGAGATAAATAAAACCTAATTAAGAATTGCGTGTTTGATACTAAGGTGAATTTTTATGCTCTTGTTGGTTATATTTAATCATTTTTAAATAACTTTGATTAATTTTGGGGTGTCAATATCCAACAAAAGTATGAGATAATTGAGAATTTTCCTAGAAATTGAAGTATAGAAAAGTACTAGTAGTACTAGAGATTGAAAATGTATCTATGTACAAAAAAGATTGACTTATTCCAAACGTGCATGTTTAGAAGAGAAGAGAATCAAAACTGCTCTAACAACTGGCGTACTGAAATTGTAGTGTATTATTAGACCTGCTGCTATCTACTCTCCATCCATTAGTATCTTTTTACAGTATTTTCTTCTTTTCAATTCAAAAAGGGCGGATTCTAGGGTGGGATAACAAGTCATATCCCCCACCAGTGAAGAGTGATTTTAACCGGGTATTGGAGGTTATTCCGGTTCCAATTTTTTTAAATTTTTTTTAGGAATATAATACTAGTTATACTTCAATGCTGAATTTGTTTATTTTTACTGAAGCAATGTACCATAACAACCCCAAACACACAGTACCCGCGCGTTCAGTTCACGCCAGCCTACATCGTCGCCACACCACACCATCAACAACCTTCATATCCATTTCTCCGGCCGCCGTCTAACCCTTGTCTTTATAGCTTCTTTTTTTTTCTTTTCTTTGCATCTCCGGTCATGATCTAACCCCTTTGAATCCATAAACACCATCAGTCAATGAATCATCATTGTTGCACTACCTTTCAATTTCACTCAAACCAACTCTAACTTTTCTGGTTAAAATTCCAAGGAGACGACACGGGATAACAAGGGCCATGTTGGTGTTTGGGTTTGCGGTTCCCTGATTAATAATTCCTCAATTTTTATTTTGGTCCTACAATATTAAGATTTAAAATAAAGTTTTAAAACAACAAATCGAAAACGCAGGTGGAGAATAAGGAGAAGTAATTACTAGAAAATTTAATGCTAAAGTTGTTGTTCAATGAAACTCAGAATAGTTGAAACCCAGAAAAATTAATGTGAAAATCCAACAAAAATAAAATGAAGAATTTTTGTGTTTTCTTTTTGAAGAAAATAGCAACCCAGAAACCTTTGATTTTTTTAATTATTTATTTATGTTTATGATTTGAAGACCAATTATTAAATTTTGTGGATGTTGGGATCTCTGAAAATAAATTGAAGAATTAGTGATTTGTAATAGAAGAAAAAATTAAACTGCATGTGTGGTCGGTGTGTATCTTGTAGTTCATAGGGAAGGAGCTTGGGACTGAACGAAAGAGCGGTGGTAAGTTGGTAACAAAATGAGGGACAAGATTGAAGACATGAGACGGTGAAATCAAAAGTTTGAAGAGAGTGAAATTGGGGTTGTTGATGAATTGAGATTTTTTTTTAATAAATTAATTGACATTTTCTTAACCAGCACATGGTAAATTAACAAATAAAAAATAGTAAATCGTACTGTAGCAACAATTTTCAGGTAGTGCATCACAGCCGTTTAATGATTTTTCAAGACATCTAATGGTTGAAAGTCACTCTTCACTAGTGAGGGATATGACTTGCTATCCCACGCTAGAATCCGCCTTCAAAAAGTAGTTTTATTCCTGCACATCTATCTATATTTTATATAAATATTTTTGTAGTATTTTGTATTTATTTATTTATGGTATTTATGAGCTCATTTTCTATTTTTAAGTCAAAAATCAGGAAAGAAGTTATGAAGAGATGAAGATGTTTGAAAAAATGCGTGTAAGAGTGAGTAGTTAGAAAAGATGTGGCATTTCACGTGAGCCAATGAATCAGTGTAATGTAAAGACCCTCGTGCATTCTGGTCTTATTGAATCAAATGAAAGGACGTGAATGGGTACCAAATAAATTACGTACTGTACCAGTTACCAATTCAACTTTCCAACTAACACACCTTGTTTATTCGGATCATGTGGATGTGGTAAGGTAAAGGTTCTGCCCAAACCAACCTACACTGAGTCCTTTACCACTGAATTTTATGGCATTGCCATCAACAATAAGTGATTACTCAAAATTGATTCTTAATTGTACAATTTTAATCAAATTATTACTATTGAGATATTGTTAGTTAACATGTCATCGAAGAGCATGGTTCGATATAAAACGCTCTACAATTTCTGCGAGATTTGAATTGTACCCAGTTTTCAATTTGGCATGATTGTGTAGCGAACTTTTGAGGCCTAAAACATTTTATGGAGAGACCTTATAAGATCTAACTTGTTACCTATAGTTATAACAAACACATTTTAGAGTTTTTACAAAGTTGATGGTGTAGCCTAGCGGATTGGGACACGCTTGTTTACCCAAAGGGCGCTGGTTCAACCCTCACCAGCATTAATTTTTGAATTTTTTATGTTTTCCTCTTTAAAAAAACACTCTCCGGCCACAATTTTTGGATTCCAAAAAAGATATTTTATTTATTTATAGGTACAAAAAAAAAACAGTTGATTTTCAGTACAAAAAATGGATAGTTTCTATTTATTTATTTTTTTCTAAAAATACACAAACTATTTTGAATTAAAAACCAATCATTATTTTTTATATAATATAATAAAATATATTATTTTTTGATAATCAATTTTGTGCAAATATTAGTTTAAAGTAAGTTATTGATAATTTCAAGCTGCTTAACACATGTGGAATATTATTTAAAGTATGCAATTTACTTTTTTTATGAACAATTTTTTTTAAAAAAAAAAATTGTGCTTATTAGCGGCCCACCCGAATTTTATTTCCTGGTTCCGCCACTGAGTTGATCCATAAAACTCTACTATATTTGTCTTTTGGTATTATCATTTTTTTAACATCTCAATACTGAGAAAGCTTAAGTAAAACATGAAAAATTAATAGTACTATCACAATATTAGTGTGATTGTTAGACAAACAAAAAACAAGTACATGCAAATGAAAAATCACTAGCAGCTCTCTGATAAACAAATGAGAAGCTGAAAGCATTACATAACATTAAAAACATGTATACATAATTTAGTTACGTTACCCTCTTGGACGAAATAAACATTCTGATTCATCTCAAAGAGCGAAACCTCTTTACTTTAAAAACACAAACAATAAGTAAATACTAATCCAAATTCCATTTTCAAAACCCAATTTGTCCTCCTCTATTTCCACCAAATCGCGAAGACCTTCGATTACCTCTAGCTCTTTTCCATCTTCTTTCATTAGCAATCCTCGCGTAGATCTTCCGAATAAGGTATAACTTATGAGATTGCTGAGCAATGACATTAGCAGTAGAAGAACTCTGGCCAAGCGTTATTCCATATCCATCGTCGAAAGATTCCATTCCTTCGGTAAGAAGTTGCCAAAACATTGCTCCACTCGCAGGACCGCCTCTTTTCGCAGACGCATATATCTTGTAGTACACGGTATTGAAAAGTTGATCTCTCTGGTAGGTACTGTAACCGGAATCTTTGAATGATTTTCCGAATTCTGCTACAAGTATTGGTTTCTTTAGAGCATATTGTGCATCTAGGAAATGAGCATTGAGCCAGTTATTCAAAAATGCTAGTTGATCTTGCTCATTTGAATTTTGTTCCCTGTGTTTGTGCAACGAAAAAATTAGTCGTGAACAAAGTCAGTGAATAATTCGCAATTTCGCAATTTTGCAACAATAACATAGTTATAAAAAAACATAAATATAGCTTTTTTTGTACAAAAAACATAATATAGTTTTATAGCTTTCCTTAATCCTAAAATTCATCTTCAAAAACTAATGCAATAAAGGATTTTTAACTTTTGACACCATTTTAAAATTTTTAAGGACAAAAATTATGCCTATGTTTGGTAGCGTGGTAATGCGCCAGAATCACGGTGATCCACCGTGATTTTACAGAAGCTACACTGTAGTTTTTGAAAAAATCATGTTGAATCACCATGATTCTGTCATACCCATCGTGATGCCAAAGATAGGCTCTATTGTTAAAAAAATCAAACTCTCAGTTCTGTAATTACGGGACTAAAATTGTGATTAACAAAGTTTTTTTTTTTTGTTACCATTGGTCGGGGTAACAATGAACTGTTGCAAAATCAATGTCTGGGATTCGATTGTTGGCAATGAAATCTGTTCCTATGTTCAAAGCAGGATTCAATTGTGTCCTTTGTGGTGTTGATTGACCATAAAACCCTTCAAGTCCAGCTTCCAGCAAGTGATTCCTGTCAATTGACTTTACTAAAGAAGCCATTTCCGTAATCCAAGCCTATAATCAAAAGTTAAAGTTAAACAGTCTTAATCAGTTCATGAAAGAATAGCATAGCCGTGAAATCAGGCCCGTGATTCGTGAAATTTGTCCAAATCATGCTCTTATAGTCTATAAATACTAGAAAAAGTTACATCAACAAAAGTCAAATTTTCTTAACCAAACTTTTGGACATACTGTAATATGAGCAGCATATTTTTTTATCGAAGAGTATAATAGCTAGAATTTCATCTTTTTAAGATGAATAATTAGGAGTATCAGCCGATCTTTACATATTATATTATATGCAATGTTTTTTTACCAACCGAACTATGTTTACGGAGACTAGCAACATAATTTTTAAGAAATGAATTTGGTACTCCAAAGTTCACAACGCGAATACATTTTGGGCACCAACCAATTGCGTTAGACCCTATGGCTGCATATTTTGTTTATATTTAAGATCGGATGGAGCAGTGACGTAGTGCATATAAATGAAATTTATATTTTTCAAAGAAAAAAATAAATAAAATTTATAAAATAATTAAAGTGTAATTTATTTGGCAAATTAAAAGTATTTTCAGTGCAAGATTTGAAGGGTCACTGTCTATGAGAGGAATAAAGGTGGAGTATGAGTCAAAAGAGGAAAAGAGAGAAAAGAAAAAAGGAAAAAGGGGTAGAAGAAGAAAGAAGAAGCAAGTAAAGAATAAAAATTAAAAAAAAACTTGACCTGAATAGTTCTTCCTGAAGGATCTGATGTACACCTAGGTTCATTCATAAGCTCCCATGCCATTATTGTTGAGTCATCTTTGTAATGAATTCCAGTAAAACTGTTGTACCTGTTAAGAACAGTCTGTGCAAGATGTAGACAAATAAATCATATTAAATTATCAAAATTTAGATTAAATACATCAATTTTAATCGACCAATTTTTAATTATATTTAAGACCATAATATTATATTGTACACTACAGAGTCACAATCAAATGTTACTGATGCGGCATCAATCACAGTCTCATATATTTTATAAATTAGAAAATATCATTTCCTAATGTTTTAATTTCATCCTTAAGATAATTTTCATATAAATTTTATACTAAGTATGCAAACAGAATTTCTAGTAAGAACTAACCTTAACATGGTTGATGTAGAAACCTTTAACAACAGGGTTCCTAAAGAAATCATCATCTGATGTCAAATACTGTCCATTATTACTTCTAGCCCAATTCACATATTGCTTCTTTCCTCCAAAACTCTCATAGTTGTTCACCAAGCTTAGTATGAGCTTAATCCCATGCTTTCTAGCCTCAGCTATAACAAAATCCAACCCCTTCAATCCAACAAACAGAAAATATCTGAACAACACATTCAACTACCAAATAATTTTTTTTAAAAAAATGGTATTCAGCTTAAGGACTGATTAATCAACTATGAGAAGGTAGCTCAACTGGTTGAACTAGTTGAGCTAAGAGTTAAAAGGAATCAGAGGTCCAGAGTTCAGTTCTGGCAAGGTGTAAAAAACTAATATAACAATGAACATACTAACAATTTGCCATTCAGAAAAATCAACTATCAGATGATAGATACCAAATTGAAATTTTTCGCTCGAAAATCAGAGGATTAACACATCAAAAAGAACAATTTTCAACTTTTTCTTGTTGGAACAAATTATTGATCAGACTTTACTAATATAGTCGAACTACATATTATCAGGACTCTTTTCCATTAAAACCGAAAGAAAGATAAAAAATTGAACAAATTTTTAGAAAATTTGGTCTTGAATATTTTGAGAAATACTAACATACCTTAAACATTTGTTCATTATAAAAGCCAGGAGAATATTGTAAAGGACTATAACCACCATCACTGAAAGCCCAAGTTCTAGCAACAGTAAGACCATGAGAAGTTGCTTCATGAAAAGCATTTGAAACTTTGAATCTCTGGGAAGGATCAGCAGCTGTATACATTAACCAATAAGCATTAAATCCATTTGCATAGTAAGGATTTCCATTTAACATGAAGTGGATGCCTCTTGTTCTTACAAAACCATCACCACCAGAAGCTTCTACATTGAAACAATAGTACTCTTGATGGACCAAAATGGCCAAAAGGAAAAACAAAACAAAATGTTTCATCTTTGATATTCAATTATCTCTATTAGTTTGTGTTAGATACACTGAAAAAACTATGAATGTGTATGTAGAACTTTAGTATAGTGATTAGTGAGAGTGGTAAGAGGAAACGAAAAAGTGCATCTATTTAATTGGCAGTTGCAAGACAATGAAAAGTGAAAAGGAAGTTTGTCTTGCCTCTTTAATTACTAGTATAATCAATAATGTAAGGAAAATAAATTGGAAAAATTGAAAGAATTTTCTTTTTTTTAACTAAGAATTTTTTTTTTTTAATTGTTATTTTTCAGTCTCTCCGTATAAGTTTTTTTTTTCCACAGATTAAGAGATGCAATCATGTTATCAAAAAATATTATTCTTTCTGATTTTTAATATAATTTTTTTTTAGGTTTATCGAATAAAATATGTATTTGAATCATTTTTATAATGATAATAATAATAATTAAATCACACATTTTTTTTTACAAATTAAATAACACAATTAGAGTTTGATAAAAAAAAATAACATAATTAGAAATTTTAAATTGTTACTTTTCATTTTTTTTCCACTAAACTTTTCATATTTATTGTAACTGGTGTATTTGATCTACATTATTTAATAAATTTAAAAAATGAGTATTTGTTTATAAATGACCTCAGAGAAAATAATATTTTGGGAATAACACATGTAGTAATGGATCACTTATTCGGAGGAGATTTTTTTTTGCCTTCCTACCTACTTATCGCGTGTCCTACGCGTTTCCATTTTTACTATCTGTTAAAAATGAGAAAATTTTGAGAAATTTTATAAATGACATCCGCTACTTAAGTAATAAACAGATGTATTTTGATAAATTTGTATGACACGCGAGAAAATAGATAAAGTGGCAAAAATATTCTCTATCCATATACTTCTTAATTCCTAATTGGAAGTTGGTTGTTTACTTTTTATTGTTTTATTTTATTGGGTCAAGTACCCCCTTTTACTTAATCTCGAGCTATCACTATAGTATACCATTTATAGTTTTCACACTATTTTCACTCTGTTTCAACTCTTGACCGTTGATTGTAGATCATACAGTTCATATCAACATAGTTATAAAATTCCTTAAAACAATTGTACACTAGTTTTATATTTAGAATTTATCGTAATTTTTTGTTCTAAGCACTTTTTTTAATATTTTTCTTCAATAACTTATATATCATTTCATTATTTAAAATGAGAGTAATACAAAAAGATAAAGTCTCAAAAGTACAGCGACGGGATCAAGACAAAGTCGCCCTAGCGAGTGTGTGAGCAACATTGTTCGTTTTTCGCTTAATAAACTTAACCATGAAGTTTGGATTACATAACAATACATTATTAATACGACATATAAGAGAGCTAAACCCGAAACTACCAACATGTAATGATGAGTTGCATCCACTACGCTTTTTAGAATCCAGCTCAAAAATAACATAAGTTATGCCTCTTTACCCTGATGTCTTCATTGGTTCGAGTAAGGCTATTGACTCTCCCTTCATATGTCTTCTTTTTATATAATTTGTTCTTAGCAATTCTTGTATTTTGTTACGATTTTGTTAATATATTTTTTCTCTTGACCTTTTTTTTAAAAAAATCAATAAAAAATAGAAAAGTCATTTTATTTTTACTCTAATTATTATTAGAGTCAGGATCCGCTGACACCAACTAGTTTGACACCAAATGTTACACCTCTCAATAACGTTTTAACCGATATAAATTTTATAAAATCCACCGTTGGATTGAAAGTTTACATCATATAGATCATTTGTGTAAAATTTCAAATAAATCCAAAATCATTTGATATGTTATTGAGATACATCAAAATTAACGGTTTTTGTATTTTTTTAAATGCCGTTAATCTTTATGTGTCTCAATAGCATATCAAATGATTTTGGATTTGTCTGAAATTTTACACAAATGATCTATATGATGTAAACTTTCAATCCAACGGTGGATTTTATAAAATTTATATCGGTTAAAACGTTATTGAGAGGTGTAACATTTGGTGTCAAACTAGTTGGTGTCAACGGATCCTGACTCATATTATTATTACTAAAAAAGTAATATGAGCCTCAAGTTAATTGTAGCCGCACAAATTGGTCCACCGTGAGTCCCTGGTACCGACACCTAAAGGTGGGTAAACCAACTGCCACACTTTTAAGACGAGGCTTTACAATGATACCAACTTCTCCAACCAAAAATATTAAATTTACTAAATTGTTAGTCGGTTCAGTGATAATTAACGTTAAACTTGATAGTGAAGATCACGGTTCGATTCCCATAATTGCGATTGAAAGATGGCTGAAACTAATTGATGTCAGAACTGACCTCCAGACGAGATTAAACCGATGGTGAAAGCCCAAAAAAAATATTAAATTTTACTATACAATTATTATCTATCTATCTACAATAAAATATCTTTTATTTTTAAAATATGAACACAATTAATTTGAAAAAAAGGTATTGATAAAGTTCAATTGATTTCTCATTGTTTCCTTACGTTTTTTTTATTGGTACGATAATTATTCCTTACGTTGTTTTTTTTTACTAAAAATAAAGGATATTCATTCATTAAAACTGATAGAGTACATCGATGTAATACAAATTCAAATTTGCTAAAAACAAAAAGGATGAATCTGCAAACAAACTCACAACATCCATGTTAATAGCATAAAACGGCAAATTACATAAGCCTACATATATGACTATATTGAAGTGTCTGAAATGTCCATGCCCCCAGATCTGCAGCGTTGATAACACAAAAGTCGACATTGGATAGATTTGTACTTGATCGGATCTAATCCTTCAACCTGAAACAAATGAACACCGCACAAAGACGGGAAAACAAAATACACCGCACAGAGACGGCACAACAGAATACACCGCACAAGGACGGGATAAAAAATAACACAAAACCAAACAAATATGTGAAAAATCACACTTATTTAATAACGAGAAAGAAAAAACAATTTGGAGGGGTGATTTTAGGTCAAGAAGATTTGACCTGAAATCACCCCTCTTTGATAAACTAAGAAGAAGAAAAAAGGTGACGGCTAAGGTTAGAACTTAGGAGATGAGAGAAAAAAAATGCAAAGAACAGAGAACAATCATTTTAATAATTATTCCTTACGTTATTATCAAAATAATTGTTAAATGGTCATGCATAACTTTTTTTAGTCATCAACTCATCATGCATCAATTGGAAGTTGTAAGATCCTATGCTTGTTTTCAATATATTTCATTAATCACCAAAATTTCAATACATGAAAAAATAATCTCAAATATATGAAAACTAGTTCAAGAATTGGCCGTCCTAGCTAGCGTATGAGCAATGAAATTCACTTGTCTCATAATAAATTTAACTTCAAAGTTTGCACAAGATAACATAACAAGAATAATATCATTAACGATTGAAAGAAACTCCGAGTTGTCTCTCCTCATGGTACGAATTGCTTCAACAAGCACTTGAGAGTCACTTTCGAATTGGACTTGTTCATAGCCTCTACGCTTAGTTTCATTCATGGCTTGCAGTAACGTTCATGCTTCACTCTCCTCTATTGCTAAAACCATATGCGGCCACTGTGTGAATCCAACAGTAAACTCACAAGAGCTATTACGAAAACAAGCACACATTGTTGTTCTTCCGGAGTCAACAAAAAAAACTGCATATATATTACATTTTAACCCTTCTATACGAGGTTTATCCCACCGTTATGTGCTTAGAAGAATTTAATAGAGGTCATTATTGAAGAATTTACACCTAATTTTTTTATTTTTTCTAGTATGTTCATAAATGGCGAATATGGTTCAAGTAATAAATGTCAAAGTATTGAAAATTAAAATGTTTAATTTTTTCAATAAAATAATTCTTTAACTAAAATTCTTAAAGAGATATTGTTAACAAGACCTTAAGTTTTAACTCAAGTTTTTTTACTAGCACTACTTATTTGAAATGCACCGACAATAACCAATGTTCATTGGATCTAAATAAATATTTACTGGAGTATATGCAGATGCAGGGTAGAAGTGGAACAAGGAACTGCAGTACTGGAACCCAGATATATAGCCCTCAATTATTGCGTAGCAAATGAAGAAAAATAAATATGGAAGTTCTATAACCTCACCAGGATATATTTGCAAGTTTATGAACATGAGATTTTTTTTTAAGTTTTTGCCAAAACCACAAAAAGAGTATGCAGCGACATTGAAAATTAACCTATCTATTTCACTTTATAAAAGAAAGAATATTTTCCCTTTGATAAAGGCTTCTCTTGTTTTGCAATCTCTATCTAGCATCTGATCCACCACGTGCCATAGTGTGGACTATTTAATTTTGATCCACATTCTTTGTTGGTTGTGGCAGCAACATCTGCCCATATCTCAAATATCATTAGGCTTCAATTGATTTCTAAGTAGTTTATTTATTGATATAAGTATTTATGAGACTTCTTTATAAAATTATGAAAATAATTTATGACATGTTTATAAATTATGTTTTCATCAAAAAAATTATAGTTTTTTTTTATCAAGTAGTTTAGTGGTTAGAAAATTTACCCTAAAGGTGAATAAGTGAAGTGTTCCGAATTCGAAATCAGGTTCCTGCACATATAGTGCGACGTCCCTACCAACTGAGTTAAGCTTACGGGGACAAAAATTAGAATAGTTTATAAAACAGTTTACAGTTAAATAATTTAAGTTTATTTTATCATTCATTATTGAAAAAATTTACATAAATCATTTACCATAGGCACTTATTTTATATGTTTTAAACTGTCTATTAAAGTGGGCTATTGTAATTTTGCAAAAATAAACTTATGGTAACTAGATTTTCGGGTCCTGATAAAAGATGGAAATCGGCTTTTCCTTAATCCCGACCGACCGATAAGTTTAATACATTGAAAAAGGGGAAGAAGCGGATCGGGATTTGGAAGATCAACCACGAGCTCTATTGATTCTCCAATGCATTTCACAACAATATCACAATTACACTGCAATTTAAAATTTACTGTCAATTCTTGCCAAAAAAATAAAATTACTGTCAATTTAAATTCCACAAAATTTAAAAATTAATCTTTAGTCGTGTAAGAAAAATACAAATATAGTTGATTTACATAAAAAATAAACGCCACCGTCAAGGTCAAGTTATAATCTATGATTTCTTAGAGGGCCACAAGATTTGGTTGAGTAAGTAGTAGTAGAAACAATAATGGAAAATTACTTCTAGTACTTCCCAGTGGATACTAATTTGTTCGATTATTCAGAGATTCAGACATGTAGTATTAATGGCTGCTATAATAATGGGGTATGTATTGTTTTGTTTGTGTATGTGTAGTGTATATATATGTGCATTAATCACGGAAAATGGTGGGGACAAATAATTAACGTAGGGAAGTGTGAAGCGATAATGCGACATGTGGATGAACAAAGCAACGTTGGTGTTTCACCATTACTGCCACAATTAAAGCACACAAGATCTAATATATTTTGAGTCAGACATTGTCTCGTGCCTTACCAGATGGATCCGGATCCTCAATCTCTTAGCAGATGTGGTATGTAGGGAAGGAGAGGATTCAAGGATTCAAGTCCATGAATGAATGTATGTATGTATGTATGGATTTTGGAGTTTATTTATGTACTCTAAAATCAATATATACTGCAGTCTGCAGTTCATGGTTTATAGTATACTCCGGTCTCGCCCTGAGTTTCTCAAAACATTGGATTTGTTCGAATTTTAAAATTTAAACGTCAAAGATTGGGATGGTTTTGCGCATAAATTCTATAATCTGAACAAATTACGCATTTTTCCAAACGCAGGTATTAGGAAAAAACGATCCATCTGATACATATTGAGATTCATGCCTCAAGACAACATACAATTGAGTTCAGAATAATACAACTTTGATCAAAGAGGAATTATACTTATATGTATAGCTAGTAGAAAATAGACTACACAAGTACAATGTTATAAATTTGTTTAAATATCATTTATTTTATATAGAAAATTTATAACATCCGCTACTTAAGTAGCGGAAGGGTAAAAATGAAAACGCATAGGGCACGCGAGAAGCAAGTAGGGCTGCAAAAGAAGGGATGTGGATCCTTTCCAATTTTCCCTCATGTTTTCTCTCATTTTACTTAATCCAATGGTTGATTCTCTCTCTTCCTTCATATATCAATCATTGGATTAAGCAAAATGAGAGAAAACATGAGGGAAAATTGAAGAGGATCCAAATCCCAAAAGAATATCTCATTTTTTAATTATCATCTTACATCAACCCATAGTCTTCTTACTTGGGGCATTGGCCCTTGCCAAATGCTGATCCGTTCAAACCTAGGAAACTTTCTACCGTCTTCAAATAAACCAACTACAATTATTGTTATTATTCCCAAATGTATCTCTTCTAGTATTTTTATTCGTCACAGTGTTATCATCTCTACTAAAGATGATTTTAGTATTCTATAACAATTGACAATGCTTACCTAAAAAAAAGTCGACAATGCTCAAGTGCATCAAGTTATACAAGTAGTGTCAGCGATTTTTTTGCTATAATAGTTTGTATTCTACTGACCTGCTAGTTCACCAAGGGAACTAGACACAACACAAAAACAAAAGGCGAAATTCGATATTCATCACCTCCCAATAGATTCACCTCATTAAGTAGATCAAACAAAAATGCTCAAAAATGGCATAAACAATATGCTATAATACACTGTGCCAGATGTATCATACAGCCAAAGTGACACAGCTGGCTCGAACGCGTAGGATACTATGAAATATCGCTCTATCATATGGTTCAAAACACTACAATAACCTACAATGGTTTCCAGTGAAAGATACATTCTTTTATATATCTAGACTAGATTATGGACATACTCCAGATGCCAGAAAATTGTAACTGATCAAAGCGATGAGTTAACCACATCGTGGCATGTATAACTTATTTTTTTCTCCTAAAGTATATTAGTAACAAGGATTCACTGTTAGAAACTATGGGGAGAATTACTTAGCTGTATCTTCATGTTCGGGAACCAGATGGTCTTCTGCAGAGGACAATCCTCTGCCTACTGGAAGATAAGACAATGCTACTGCTGTAGTACCAAGTGCAATCACAGTCGTAATGGAACCCCAAATCCATTTCTGCCTTCTGCGCTTTCTTTGCCTCTCGCGTCGTGCCATCTCTACACAAGACAGAAATCACATAAATAAGATTGAATATTAAGCAAGCTGAATAAAACAAGACATACTTTAACCTGAACACAAAATAATGCAATGTTTATAATATGATCTTATACTTTTGTGTTTTTGTGCAAATAGAATATCATCTAGTCTGTGAAAAATCACAGGCCCGGGCTCGTAGAAAAGCCGTATTAGGCTGGTTAATATCCTTGGATAATGGATTTGGATCCACTAGAATAAAACTAGTTTCAATCGGTGAAGGTTTCACTAACTATAGCATCTTGGGTTTGTCCTCTTAATACAATAAAAACCAATAAAAAATAATACCCCGCAAAATTAAATTTACGCAAACCTAGCAAGTAAACAAACATCACTCTTACAAAAGTCTCATTCCATGCAAAAGTCCACTTTTTTCATAAGATTCAATATACCTATTATTCAGAAAGCATTCAAGTAAACCAAATACAAGAAGTAAACCAACTACATGCTTTGAAGAGAATAAAGAACTTGCATAAAAGACCGAAGCAGTCAAGAGCCACCATAGCTTCAGGACGCATCATGCAATAGTAGCACATGTCAAGCATAATGTGTACTAACACCAATAAGAAGTTCAGCACAACTAAACAATAAGGATTGATGACTTATGACACACACATATGCATCAATTTAAATGCAACGTAAGATAAGTAGGAAGTGTTATGAGGGGAAACATGACAAAACAAATTTCCACTAGTTGAATAGATATATCTAATTATAATTAGATAAATGATTTTTGTTCACACAGTCAAAACAATTGCAGATTAAAGATGTGATATAAGTCTTACCGACTGCTTCCTGGTTTCGCTGAGACATCTCATGATTCATTGTCTCATAACAGTGAAGACGTTCCAACAGCCGACCAATCTCAAAGTTCTTCGACTCTAGTTGAGCTTCCATCTCCATCTCCACCTCAGCTCTGACAGTTCCTCTCCCAATAGTATTTGATATGAACCTAGCAACATAAAGTTGTTGACATAGGTCTTCCACAGGATCAGAATTCAGCTGCTCACCCTCGGCTACAGCATTAAGATCTGCAGGCAAAACAATTCCCGCTAAACACAACCCCTGCCTAATACTCTCCCATTGACTTCTCATGTTGTTTAGGGATTCCTCAGCTTGCTTCCGCTTCTCTATTTCCATCAATAGACTCAATCTCATTTCACGCAATTCAGATTCAACATCATGTGCAGAACTTTGAGAAGCAGTATCCGATGATAGCTCTACAGGAAGAGAAGAAACAAGTAAGCTAATATATGACATGAAACATTTCTAAGAAACCCCATTACAGAAGTGATGATCCTCTCTTTGCTCCCCTATTTAATCAGTGTGTGAAATATGCAAAATGATTGATATATCCATGCAAAACTGACATATCCCTTTAATCACAGCTGCATGACCAATAAGTTACGACGTTGAGAAAAAAGTAAGGAAAAAATAGCTATGGTTGCAATGTTCATTTGCAATGGAAAATTTGGCAGTAAAGCCTCAAACCAGTTTACCTTCCCGAGCATCATAAAACTCCCCACCAGGACTGCTGAATTTCAAAGATAGATCTGTCCCAGGATTCTCTTCCACGTCTGTGTTGCTTGTGCAACTCATTGAATCTTGAGGGTCAAAGAAGTCTTCAATCTCTGTATCTCTTTCCGTATTCAATGCAGGCCCATTTTCCCCGAGCGAACCATTTGTATTGCTGCTATTCTCGGGTTCTTTGTGTCCATTCACCAGCTCGCTTCCTTTGCATCTATCAAATTCCCCACCACAGACACCATTCACATGCTCCTCTTCAACCGGTTCAGGGTTTGTAAAACTGAATTGGAGATCACCAGCTGAACTTGCAGAACAAGTATCAAAGCTCTTATCATTAACCTTTTCATCTCCGGAAGCATTCTGCTTGGATAGCACACTGGCCTCAGATGCACTCTTTTGAAGGCGTGGGCCACGACGTTTGTGGTTAATAATGTATGGTGATGGTGGGAATGAAGAAGGCGAATCTACAACTGGAAGTTGTTTCACCTCAGGTGTGGTATAAAGTGATGGCTTTAACGGAGGACGGGGAACTTTCTTTTTCAAAGCTGGAGCACTAGTAGTCCTCTCAAGTGTATGAGATTTCGGTATTGGCATTGAAGCTGGAACAGGTTTATCACTTGGCTTGGAAGCTCCAGATTCTAATAACCTATCCAATGCTATTGCAGTAAAAGTCGGCATGTCTGTAAATAAAAAAGACATATAAAAGTCAATACTTCAATAAAGCTTCCCACTCAAGCACAAATTTTAGGAATCTACGACCCCGTTTCGATAAACAACTTAATTATACGCTTATAGTAAGTGCTTAGCCGCATTTCATATAAGTGCTTATGTATCAGCTATTTCTATAACAAAAGATAAAATAAAGTCAAACTATTTTCATATTAGCTATAAGTATTTTCATAAGCTATCTTGGAGCTTGTCAGAATGAGTTGAAAACAGCCTATGGACATGTCCATGTCCTAAGCTGTTCCCAAAAATTCTCCCAAATAGTATCACAAGTGCTTATTTCAGCTGATAAGCTCAAATAAGTCCATCCAAACATCTCTATATCTACATTCTATCCAAATCCCTAATTCTGCAATCTTAAGCTACCATTAATACATGATTAAATCTATAAAAAAAAAATATACAAATTGTTTTATTCTACCCAAACCACCAACATATACAAATTGCAAATACTTGGAAACAAATAAATGCAAAAAAAGTAAAAAAAATAAAACTCAAATAATCTACTTTGATGCACACTTGTTTGATGTAGAAAAAGTACAATTTTTTTAATACCCAATAGTCAAAAGATGCATTCCCATAAACATATTCTCGTGCCATCTTTAATCTTTCATCCTTCCTTCAACATGTTGAAAGAAAAAAAAAACAACAATATTGACATATAAATTTTCCCAATAAAACCAGCAAAAAACAAAAATTAAACATAAAGTATAATCGAAATTCAAAAATTGAAACCGCGAAAAAGCAAAAAGAGAGAAGTTAAAAAAGATGCTGCATAATTACCAATAAAAAAGACGATAGAGATTAGAGATAAAGAGAGAAGAACAAACCTGGTAGAAGAAAGCTTAAGCATGAAAGAGAGTAAGAGAGGAAGCGGCGGGAAGAAGAGAAGTGCGAAGGTTCATAATTTTGCGGAAGTTTCTTTGCCTATCAACTGTTTGCGTTTTGTTCACACAGAGCTTACAACAGAAAATATCGACAAATTCTTTGTGTTGTTGTGTTTTGGAGTTATTCCAATGACCGCTTTTTACAGATTTGAGTTTTGCGTTGGAATTTTCTTCTCTTATTTTTTCTAGAATTTCAATTTGGACACTTTCGTTCTCCACAATTGTTTGGGACTTTCTGGTGTGTAGGGGTTGGTGCCACTTGGTGGGGACCCTCTTTAGGTCATTCTAGATATTTTCTCTCCGGCGCCATGTATCTTTTATACCTCCAATATTTCAATTTTGTTCTTGATAAAAATTCCGGTTCGCAGAAATCGAAGTTTTTTCTAGTTCAAATTCAGGAAAATTTCGGTTAACAGAAACCGAATTTTTTTTCAAGGCAAAAAAAATTCGGTTCGTAAAAACCGAAGTTTTTATTGAAGGGCAAAAAAGTAAAATCCAAAGGGTGAAAAAGAATTATGGGGGCCTAAAGAGAAAATATCGTCATTATTCTCTTTTTTTGGGTTAGGTCCTTTGTTCTGTGGACCCTATCTATCTTGCCAAGCCCATAACAAAATTGGGGTTTAGTCTATTTGTGAAAGGAACAGTCACATAAAAGAACGGGTGTGGTTTTAATCAAAGGGGGGTTAAGATTCAATGTTAGATTTCTTAGTTTTTTTTTTTTTGTTCGAAGATTTTTTTAGATATCCTAGATCCAATCCTCTCACTTTCACAATATTTTTTAATTTTTTTTTTTAAAAAAAAAAGACTGGACTTGAGGTATGTATCGTCCGATCTCATTTGGACGGTCACGAATCTCCTACCTATGTGATTGCATACAGTTAGTAACTGCAGACAACCCGAATTTCTATTACTTTCTTATATTTTCTCTCCTTTCTTCTTACGCTTGTTTTACTTGAGAGGAAAAAAAATAATGAATAATCGAAGGTGATGATCCTCATCCTTAAAATTTTCTCATTAATTTGGTCGATTTCACTACTAAAACATTCTATGCTCAATCTACATATTTTAACACAAGCTTCTACAAATCAAAATTATGATTTATTTTTTTTAACAAACTAATTTATAATGCTAAACACAAATTTATTGTATGTTTGAATCCACATTGAGAAGCATACAAACGCATGGCAACCTTGAAGCTACTTAATGATAGCTACCATGGTGAAAGAAATTTTGACATGGTTCAAAATAGTTGCTTATATCATTATTATTCAAGATAGATGCATGTATACATACATCATATCAATGATGAAGAACAAAATCATTTATATTTTGATCTATATCCTCTTAGTCTTATACAAATATGATATGATATGAAATTCAAACTCTATTTTATACAAACACTAATTAACACTTAGAGTTCAAAAACTAAGCAAGACAAATATCATTTGTAATAGATTACAGGTTTATTTGATTCTGAATCCCACATGCCACCTTCCTTCATATACTCAACATATCTTGCAAATTCAGGCTTAGACGATGCTTTCTTTTTCTTCCCAAAATCAAACAAATTGAAAAGTGGGTGAGTATTCTTTTCCTTATCACTACTTACTTTTTTTGTTGGATTTCTTTGTAGATTAATATTCCCTAAGTTTGAAGCCATAGCCATCTTTGCCTTTGTATTTGATGGACCAACACTTATACTCCTCTTCAAATATTCTTCATTTGAAATTCCATTATTATTTCCACCGAATTCTTTATCTAATTTCTCATACTTCTCATTACCTCTTCTAGTACTATTGGATCTAAACATGTTTGGATTGAATCCAATTGTATGAAAAGCAAAATTTTATGTCTTTGAAAGAAAAATGGTTGTGACTTGGTAAGAGTTGTGGATGAGATAATAATAATAATAGTGATTTATATATTATATGATGTCAAGTTTGGTTTGCTATTGTTGTTTCTACATTTGTATTTTTTATTTTTATGGTTGTTGTTTTTAATGTTTTTCCATTACGTGGATTGAAAACAACATCAATGATGCAAACTTATGTTGACATTTTGTGCCATACACAAATAATTCCGCCCACAATTAAATTAATATTGTAGACCAAGTAAAAATAATTAAAATAACAAATGTGTGAATAACGATTTAGTTTTTCCCGGTACACCAAGCTTGATTTTCTTAAGTCAAAGTGCTCCTAACTGCATTTTTTATTTCTTCTAAAACATTGAAACATTCAAAATAAATTGCTGGGTAGTATGACTAAAACATTGCTACCTCCGCTAAATAAATGTTGTTTAAGGTTACATTAATTTTAAAAAATGAATAAAGTGTACAAATTTGCAAAATTGTCTCCATAAACTAGTGACTGACTTTTAACAAATGTCACATAAATGTTTTGACATGAAACATTGATCATTCAAAACGAATTGATGGGTAGTATGACTAATAAATTCCTTAGCGAGCACGGTAGTAGTAGTAGTAGTATGACTTCTTTTTGTTAACAGTAGTATGACTAAAATATAAGAACTTGAAAGTTGTACACACAATATTAATTTGTGGATAATTTGAAAATATATCATTGACAATGTAACACAATATTTTCGAACAATTATACAATGTAATGCAACACTTAATTTCTCGTTTTTATTTTTCCATTTTATTATCATGTATTTTATTTTTCCGTCTTGATATGATGTTTATTTGTTTCAAACTGAAGGATCAATTCAATCTAATGCAGATTCAATAAGTAATTTTGGTGTCATCAGCGCTACAGATCCAAAAACATGGATATTCCAGAGACTTCAATATAGTCAAATATGAAAGCTTATGCATTTACCGTTTTATGTTATTAGAGAAAAACATAGTTGTTGTGAGTTTTGTTCACAGATCTATCCTTTTATTATTAGCAATTTTAAATTTATATTATATTGATGTACTTTATCAATTTGAATGAATGAATATTGCTTATTTAATAAAAGATTGCAACCACGTGTTAATTCAAACCATCAAACCAAAAAAGATGGAAATAAAAAGAAAAGAAAAAAGAGTCATGCATGACTTGGTAATAGAAATTTTTGAAATTTCCTTGATTAAGTACGGAAGAATGCGTGGAATATTCAACATTCCATTGTCGTCCAGCGGTTAGGATATCTGGCTTTCACCCAGGAGACCCGGGTTCGATTCCCGGCAATGGAACTTTTTGTATTTTATTTCAGTAAAATAACAGTATGATGCAGTACTTGTGTAGCAGATTTGTTTTTTTAATAAGAAAAGCATACGATGTGTTTATTTATAAGTTAATTTTCAATTAAGATGGCAATATTTATGGGTATTTGTTTTTTCTTTCTTACACTAACTAAAATTAAATTAGCCTCCAAAATTTCTTACAAGGTAAAAACATCTCGTTAGAGCAACGTTAAATTTTTTGACTGAGTAGTTTGGTCTAAATAAAAATTTAAGATATTTCAGTTAAATTTTTTAAGTTAAAAACAACAGATTAATTTAACTGAGTAGTTTGGTCTAAATAAAAATTTAAGATATTTCAGTTAAATTTTTTAAGTTAAAAACAATAGATCCAATGGACTTTATTGTGTATATGATGAAAATTTTCCTACCCCGTATTTCTTTTATACCCTTGAATTTCCAATTTTGCTCTTACAAAAAAAATCGGTTTATAAAAACCAAATTTTTTTTTCTTTCGGTTTCTATAAACCAATATTTACTCTGAATTTGCACTAGAAAAAATTCGGTTTCTGCGAACCGAGTTTTTCTGTAAGTGCAAAATTGAAATATTAGGAGGTATAAAAGAATCACGGGGTCAGAAGAGAAAACATCGAAAATCAGAGGATGATGATATGCTAATTACGGTGTGAATCAATCAACAATCTCAAAGGAATTCTCATCCAATTTTCCCTAATTCTACCTATATAAGGACATTTGCACCAAGAGAAATGTACACATTTTATTATGTTAAACTTCTCACTCAAATTGACTTAAATTAATATTCTTTATTTTGAAGTACATGCCCAAGAGAACTGTAGAATTGCAGATATGTCCGCGGATGATTTAAGTACAACTAAATTGTTGTGTCGTCATTATCAAGAAGAAAAAAATATACGCCAACACGTACAACGTGTTTTGATATTCAAGTTAACAGTATGAACACCAAAGCATCCCCAAAACTTATTGGAAACAAGAGCAGCCAACATCCAAGAAATCGCACATAAAAGGTACTCAGAAAAGAAATAAAATTAAGAAGCCTTTGGAGCATTATCTAACACAGGGTGGTTAATCCCTGGAGTTGTGTCACGAACAGCGTCGAGTAGTGAAGCATCTTCGTCAGGTCGAGCAAACTTCTTGCCAAGAACTTTCACAAATTCAGTCTCATCCAGCTTTTTTGCATTTTCAGCAGCATGAGCCTGAGCCAAATTGGAATAATTTAGGGCAGATTGTGAGAAGAATGTCATTTCATCTTCTGTGAGCTTCCTCAAGAACCTTGCTGGATTGCCTCCCCAAACCTGCAAAATGAAAAATATACTCATGATAATCGTAAATAAGTTGAAAACCTTCTGAATGATTCATATGAATATAGGTCCAATAGAATCACTCATAGGGATGAACGAATGCTCTATGACAACTTCCATTGATAATTGTAGGAAATAATAATATCTAAAACTATTTAGTTTCAGTTTTAAAGAGGTATCAGAAAAGGGCACACTTCCTTCTCTGAAGGAAAACATGTTCATACAAACCTCTCCACAGGGGATCCTTGTATTCTGTCTGACAAGAGCTCCAGCAGCAACCATGGCATGTTTCTCAACATACACACCATCAAGCAAGGTTGCACCCATGCCAATGAATGCCTCATCCTCAACAGTACAACCTTGTAACACAGCACTGTGACCTAAATTCATAGTGCCAAATCCTTAGATAAAGTTCATGCTAAAACCATGTTTAAGTCATTGACAAAACGATCAAATATCAATTTCACTCACCTACAGTGACATTGTCTCCGATGATAGTAGGTAAAACCTTTCCACTCAAATTAGACTTAGCAACATGAACAAGAGAATTGTCTTGAATATTAGTCGAAGATCCAATAGTAATGCTGTTAACATCACCTTCACAGGAAAAATATCGTTTATCTAAAGGTAAAAAAAAGCAAGAGAAACACAAATACCAGAAAGACAAGGGGGTGGGGGATATTAATACTAAACCCCATTTTATATGGAGTATGCCAATGTGAATATAAAATGAAAATGTGTGCATGCATATTAATAACATTTTAAATAAGTATAACTGAAAATGATGTTGTCATTAACATTCCATTTGAATACAAACAATTGAAGTTGAAGCAATGAAAAGTGAAGGAAATAAGTATCAAAGGTGTGGTCCTTTCCGTCTTATCCAAAGAGGGCGGAAGGAAGTATAAGGAAGTTAGGGATGTTAAAAAATTTGGGAACACATGATCCAACATCCAACTTGTCAAAATCCAAAATAGTTTGATATGGGTAATAGGGCTTCAAATTTCAAACATGTGAACTTGTTGCCCCACCCAAACAATTTAACTTTTTTATATTATAATTACTTGGTTTATTGTATTATTATTTTCTTAAAGTATTTTGGCTATATAAAATAAAGTGTTGAAATTATGACGAAAAAAAGTGATAGAATGTTATTAAAAAAAGTGCATTTTAAATAAATTTGTAGATTTATCTTTCATTTCATTACCTGATTGATCCGGCCTGGAACCAACCATTATTCATTGGATTGGCTTGGGATTGATTTAAAAATTACCTAAACTCAGCCCAAACTGAAGAATTTTGATCAGTACATTTTGATTAGCACGGTTAATGGGTTCGGTCAAACCAACCAGTGAATACCCACCCTTAAATGCAGTAAGCAATAAATTTCAAACTCTACTTAAAATAAGTATGATTGGTAAAGGTAATAGGTACCCTATCCAAATGGTTTGTACTGAAAGAAAAAAAAAAGTATCCCAATGGAAAGTCAGGACATATGGAATAGAACAAAGTAAAACTCGCCGGGTGGAAAGGTTTTGCTTTTCAGTCATGGTGCTTGGTAAAGGTATCCAAATGGACTACGGAAAGTCATTTTCAAGCAATGGGATGAGAGACTTAAAATTACAGTTCTGAAGTGGATGAGTTAAATTTCCACTAACTGTGCCACCTTTTTTGTTTCATCAAATGAGTGTGAAGTATATTTTCATTTCAATAATTTGACTGCCTAATATCAGATCAACCAAGCACACCCTAGGTAAAATTTGCACAGTTTAGAATCCCCACCCCTGCCATCTCACGTCCTCTTTTCCATTACAATCGAATTAAGAAGAAAACTCAGCATATATGAAGTTAGGTTCCAGATATGATTCTCTAATCATGTATTTTGTCAAACAACATTTATCACAAACCAAAATATAACCTAACATGTATTCTGAATCTTAATTGCGTTCAATATATTACGAGATGCAAATTAAAACCTGTTGTTATGGTCTAAAGTCCCAAAATATAATAAATATTCATGGACATCAACTCAATAAAAACATTGAAATGCATACACAAAATAAGGAATCCTTGACTATAAAGGAATTAGTATGGTCAATTGTTATTAAGCACCACAATGAACATGTACTAGACTTTGTTTTGAATGGATTGTGATGGGTTGAATCGTTCTATTAATGCCTTACGAGAGGTGCATCATGCCCTCGTCCATTCGATTATTTAATCATTGTCCCATTAGACAGTAAACTAAAGTGGTAGTTTGCTGTTGTCCATGTTCTCTACAAATCATAATTCTCTGTTCTCTACCTATATCTCTTTTTTCTCATGGATCCTTTTTTGGAATGGCAAATTGTTAGTATATTACAATGTCATGTTAGTTTTTCTCGTTGCCAGGATTTGAACGCTGAGCCTCCAACTCTTTAACCCTTAGCTCAACTAGCTTAACCAGTTGAGCTGCCAATCCACCCCTTTTTTCTCATGGATCCTAAAGGTGCACGTTCTTGATTTCTATGTGTTATATGTCTAACTAATTTGTGTCTATTATCTACGATTATAACAATATTATTTCAAATCTTTCAATTGGTATCAGAGCCAACTAGCTTCGATGACATAAAGAGTATCATGAAATCTTATACAAGGGTTTAATGGTTACCTCTTAGAACACATCCATACCAAATGGAAGAAGATTGACCAATCTGAACATCACCAGTAATGGAAGCACTAGGAGCAATAAACGCATCCTTATGAACATAAGGAGCTTTATCAAATACATTCATCAAAGTTCGATGCCTTGACACTGAACATAAATCAAAATCACAATCAATAGATACAACACAAAAATAAAACCGCGTTTGAAACCCTAATTATACAAAAGCTATAAACCCTAATTGGTTGAAAAATGGGATTAGAAATGGAACGTACGTTGTTCTTGGAAGAAGTAGTTGCCTTGGAGACGAGAACCGAGACGATCAATGGCTTGACCGGTTTCGCGGATCCAGAATCCGACGGCGTAGAAAGCTCTGCCCAATGTTCCCATTTCAATAACGGTGACTGTTGAGGTGGTGTGGTGGTGGTAGTGGTAACCTCACTTCCGGCACTTACACAGATCTTCACTCTTTTTTCTCAATATTCCATGATTCCATCTATTATTATGACTGCCAGAACAATTTTACAACGCTTACATGTGTAATTTTTTTTTTTTTTTTATTTAACCATTGTGTAAAACATTTTAGAATTTACATTCTAATTTGAATTTTTAAATGTATCCATGTGAATTTTAGTGGTATTTGTTATTTCTGCATCTTAATTTTATGTTGAAATAAAAAAAAAATTAAATAAATATTCTTATGAGTATACAGTTAATAGAAACATTGTAATATACAAGCTTGGGTTCAAATTCAATTTTCCCCCACTTATTTATCTTAAGAAGTAAAATTCTTATCACTAGACTAATTAACAAAAAAATTGAAGTAGGTGAAAATTAATATCAACCAGACTCTTTTGTTTGTGTTTTGTTTGATCAGAAAATGGGGTTGTCTTAGTTGTGATGGGTTTCTTAGACTCGTATGGGTTTGGTTGTTCCTTTTAACCCGAAAGAGTCTGGTTGGTGACTAACGTGTTCGACTCATCCCTCGATATGGGTTCACACATCTGATTTCTGGTTTTACTGGTTGTGTTGGATTCTTGTTCTCTTTGTTTCTCTGATGCTTCAGATTTGTTGAGATCCGCAAGTCTCGAGACGTAAGTTTTCCTCCAATCCAGTACTAGGTGCCTATCCATTTCAGTCCTTGTGACTGTTCTCGGACTGTTTGGCTCGAAAGAGCTTTGATGTTTGTTGATTCGTTCAGGGAGTTGTTGGTACGTGGTTATGGGTTCCGTGTTGGTGGTCGTTCAATTCGCCTGTTTAATCCTGAATGCTCGCTGCAAATTTCCACACTTTTCTCCTTTTTTTTTAACTTGGTTTCGCGCCCGTACGCGGGTTTGCTGGGTTGCGCTTGGGATGAGTGTTTATTTGTTACATTTGATTTAGGATTGTTTTTTATTTATCACGATGTATTTTTATACTTGAGTCAGGTCTAATGTCCCTCAATCTTTGTATCTCTTCATTTTATTTAATATATTTTTCTTTTTGCCTAAAAAAATAAAAAATATCCATCGTTTCTTTCTCTTTTATGAAAAATATTTACGAGAAGGAATCACAAGCAGAATTCAAACCTAGAATTTTCGAGTTTAAAACTCATCTTTCTACAACTAGATCTTAAGAGAATGTAAATTTTTTTGAGAAAAAAAACTTCAGTGTAATTTGGTCAAATAAAGTTAGTTACAATTGTTTTTAGTAGTTTATAAGGAATAGACTCAATGGACTATGCTGCATATGATGAATATCAGAGGATATGAAATCACGATGCAAAACACTCAACAATCTCATCGGATTTTTTATCCGGATTTCCTAAAAGTCTTCCTATAAAAGACATATGCACCAAGATAAATGTAAAGTAACATTCTATTATGTTAAGCTTCTTACTCACTCACTAAAATTGACTTAAATGAATATTCTTTACTACAGAGTGGTAAAATTGCAGATATGTCCATGGATGATTTAAGTACAACTAAATTGTCGGAGTATACACTGATGAAAGTTTCCTTCTCGCCATAGCTTCTACCATGGGGAGGCTAGGCTAGTTATGATGGATCGAAATACCGGAAATGACGAACATGGAAGACTTGAAAGAGTAGGCATTGAGATTGATCTTTACTCAACATGTGGTTGAAAAGGTATGGTTCGGTGGATAGAGAGAATCCACTTAATATGTGCTACATAAGTTTTGTGGTCAACTAGCTAAAAGTTGATTAAAACATTCGACGGTATTGCTAAAAACCGTCATTTTCCAGCCGGCAGCTATGTTTACTCGATAAATATTGTTTGAAATCTATTTTAGGTGATATATACACTGCATCACGAGGAAAGAGATAGAAATAAAAGATAGTAAGGATAATGTGGAAAATGCGAGAATATATTTGTTCTAATAACAATACAAACAAGAACATAATTATGGCTTTTATAAATCAGTGCTTTAATAGTAGAAATGAGCTCATTATTCGATAGCAATAAAACTGCAACCTCAAATAAGAAGGTTTAGATACTAATGGTTATTCTTGTGCCAAAGGCGGAGCAGAACAAGTGTCGCGACACAATGACACAGAAATATCATTGTGTTTGGAGTTTTATTCTCTCATTTGTATGATCACTTAAATTATATATTCAACTTCTAAAGAGTCACTTCCTTAAGCTTTCAACTATGTAAGAAGCATAGAGGTCCCTGCAAAAGGCAATAATCAAGTAAAGAAAATTGATAAAGTAATTTATCCCCAAGGGAAAAGTAAAATCATTGAAGATTAGGGCAGAAAATCTAAAACTAGATTCGGAGTATGAACAAGGTGGAGTTCATGGCAAAGAGAAATAGCTCACATGGAGTACTTGATGGAGTCAATTGCAGCCTCAGCTGGTAGAAAATCGTCAACATCAACTTTTTTGTTCTCATTCTTCTTGTCTAGTGTGACTAGCTAAGGAAATGTGCATCAAATTAGGGGATGTGGTAATGATAGCATTGACGAAATAAGAAGGTTTCAAGTATTTAAAATAGTCATATTCGAAAAATAATATAAAAAAAGGTCATTAATTAAAAAGTAGGAGATACATTACTCTTTGAACCTGAAAAACTAATCAATAATGGGTAAAATTGCCAATAGCTATGAGCTGACATGCATATGCATTAGCATTATGTTCAAATCCAAATGTTAACTAATGCTGTCATGGGCTCATGGCAAATGACAATGGTTAAAATTTCAAAAACAAATATTTTTGTAAATTCTACGTTTCTTCTGAAAACTTTCTATTTTTTTTAAATTTAATTGGTGCCCCAAGTACATTTGTTAGCAGAAACCATAAACTAATGCAAATAACAGGATACAGTCCTCAAAGAATCTTCTTATTTCAGCCAGCCGATGTGGAGGAAGCTCTTTGATGTCTGTGTAATGGCGGAATTCAGGGTCATCAGCACAAACTGCTATGATCTTGTCATCCTTCTCACCCTGCACCACAATTCATTATAAATAGTTCTTTTCTTAAATGTCTACTTTGATTAATTGGAGAAAAAATTATCAAATTGTATGACATTGAAAACCAAATAACAAATAAGAGGAGCAAAAGTTACAGTCCGCTACTGTAATATATTTGATGATAGTTTTTATTTGACCTTTCTAACAGTGTTATGGCATACATAACAATTTTCCTTTTGTTGCTCCAACAAAATGAACACTCATTCATTCATAACACCTCCCTAGTTAAAATAGACTATGGTTTGAGATGTTTATGATGATAAATTCACCGTGTTATATCACATAACAGGGTAGAGCAATGTTTTATCGTTTCAGTCATGGGACAACCACTTAACCTTGATTTTAAACTCACTAGCAGAGAAACAGACAATTAGCTAACAAGCTAAATAATTTAAGGGAAATGCTAACATGTGCCCTACATGTTGGTGTACTAAAGATGGAAAATTAGTATTGGAAATTATACATTTCATTTATTAAAAGTTTTTTTTTTCAAAATATAATTACTATTTATAGACAATCTTAAGGGCACATGTTAGCATGACCCAAATAGAATAAAATACAAAGGCGGGTAGGATGCAACTTCTACCTGGTCAATCATCGGCATTAGTCCAATAGCACGAGCACGGAGGAAGGTACCAGGTAGCACAGGCTCCTGCTCACAACATAATATTTTGATTTTTAATTCAGTTAAAATTATGGCTAAAAGTGAAAACGGGCATTTTTATTAAATATCACGGATTTATAAGTTTTAGGTGTTGCTACCTGCATCAGAACCAGGACATCCATAGGATCGCTGTCTTCACAAATGGTTCGTGGGATAAAACCATAGTTGTGTGGGTAAACAACTGATGAGTAAAGAACACGATCAACCTAAGGTATTTAGCCCATTAGTTAGTTATGCTTCATACAGATAGATAAAAGACTCAAAACTATAAATAATTGCATTATTATCTATGTATAGCAAGGAAGCAAAAGATTCACACGAAATCATAATGCGCGATAACTTGCAATCAGAATCTACCATTCAATATTCAAGGATGCTACAGTTAAAACTTAAAAGTGTTCAATGTCAAACAAAACATGTTTGGAATCAATTATAGCACTCACATTATCTAAAATGCATTGTGAGGGTTGAGTTATCACTTATCATGTATCATTCTACTTGAATATAATTCCAAGATTGGAGTTTTAAATATTTTAGTTTCAAAGTTGAACAAGTCCCAATAGAAAGTGAAGAAATCGTAAGTGGCAATACTACCCCCTTGCAAGAAAGTACTTTATATCTTGCTATTGAATCAAGCTTATGGAATGGAAGAAGGCGAATTTAAGTAGAGAATAGTGAATGACACCTTTATAAGTCCACTTGTCTTGTCCAGCTCATACTTAACCTTACCGCCTTTGCCAATTTCAATCACCTGCCATGGAATAACATTTTTCTCACTAAGAAAACATGAATAGGAAACAAAAGTTCAACGGAATAATCTAACTAGGCAATATGTAAGATCTGAAATTCCAGATTCCTAGTGGGATGACCATGTTTAGGGTCTACACACAAGCTTAACCACTTTTCTAGCTGCATTCACTACGAGTACAAAGTTAAGTAAATATTTGATGAATTGAAAGAAGTAAATTAATATAAGCTCCACAACTTGGATGGCTGTGCCCTTAATGCTGCTGCAAGTAACATTCTTACAAGGAAAAATTGTAAAGTTTCTGAATGCAAGTTATGAAACAGCAAACGAAAACTTACACAATTGAAAACTGATGGAGCTCCTGGCCCTGTATTTATAAAAACATTTGTAAGATTTCAGCAAAATGATCATACATCTATATATCTTTATCATCGTTTGAGAAAGGAGACTTATATTGAAACTACACAACAGTTTCTTTTACATTCTGAGAAGAAAACAAACAAAAAATATATATTTTTCCAAACACAAATTCATTATGACAAAAAGCGAACCAAAAATATCCACAAGATTACTGTTGTACCTATCTCTACATCATGCCAGGGGTGAGCAGCAACAGTTCTCCGCGACATCGAAGAGAGTATTCTTTCATTGAGCTTAGGATGAGGTAAACTCTTTGACCCTTCATGGTTAGCCATATTAACTTTGCAAACAATACCCTACAAGAACATAAAAATCGCATGCACACGACACAATAAAAAGGCTATCAGTCTAAATTATCACACAACATATTGCAGTTACAACAGTAGTCAAACTTTGTGTATGTTTGGTTCCAATTTCGAGGGAGCCAAAATTTATTCTAGAGGTGTAAAATTAATTTTGACATGTATAGTTGCCCTTGAATAAAATTAATTTTGCCTCCAGAATTGAAGCTAGGATTTGTAGCTTTTGTTTCTATAATTAATTTTTCCATTCAACCATTAATTTGGAAAGAAGAATGAATCTATAAAGAACTCACCAGCAGATTTTTTCCTTTGAAAGATTAATTTGAGAATGAAAAAAAAATGAGTATATGAATCCAACTCTATTGTTTTTTTCTTCTTATGATCTAATTCACTTTTTAAACTTGATCACAAATTAATTACACAAAATTTAACAGAATGTTTCTACTTTTGGATTCTTAACATTTTACCCTTTGTTCAACTCATTTTTATATGAATGTATCCCATCCAAACATAAATCACTTTATTATCGACTCAATTTTGATCCGAATAAATTTTACAAAATCGATCAATTCAGTCAAAATCAAATTTTCTCGCGGCATAATCAATCAATCAATCAACCAACCAAACATACAAATTAGCAGTTGTAAGAATTAATAACGAAATTTACATGCAGAGAGCATCATATAAAAAAAAAAATTGATCTAGAAAATAATGCAATTTCATTCAGTTGTAACTGACTAATTAGTACTAAATCAGAAAAAATAAAAAAAAGGACAAAAAAGTACCAAAAAATGAAAGAGGAAAAAACTGAGAATGAGTCAGAATATTATTGTGATAATTTGAATGATGAAGATCATGTATTGAAGTGAAGTGAGATTGGAGAAAAGAGATGACTTACAGAGTGAGTCACAGTTCGGCGACTAGGGAAGAAGAAACAAAGACGGGTTGGTGTGTGTATCAAAACGTAATAAGCTCAGCGGCCAAACGTTGAATTGAATATATGTCGTGTGATTAAAAGCGGTTTTCAATCGGACGGTTGTTAATGAAGATGACATGTGAGGGATTTTAGGTAAACCAAATATTCCATGTATTCGGACAATGTCACCTGTTTTGTCTTCCACTACAAATTAAATATTGCTCATTTATGCCGCTTTGTGTCATGTTATGTCTACATTTTATTTTATTTTTAAACAAATGTATCTTACCAATAGTTGATCTGTTGAAACTTGGTAACGAGGATCACGGTAAGTTTTTTATAATTGTGATTGGAAGAGACTGAAATCATTTGATGTTAGAACTAACCTCGAACTAGATTAAGCGGTTCATTGGACCGGATACCGGTAGTGAAAACCAACAAAATAAAAATATTTTCATTGCACATAGATGTAACTCAAATTTATTTAAACCACTATGTTTGGTCTAGTGATGATAAATTTGATTAATATGTTAGAGTTCGTAAGTTCGATCATTAGCTTTATCGTAAACAAAATGATTCAACTATCCAACAGCATAGATACGTTGTACTCATCTCCTTTTCAATGAGTACATGTTATGCATTTGCTTCTATATCCTCACTTTTTAAGGATGAATAAGTATGCAATTTTTATCCTAAAATCTTCCGCTTCACATTTTTATATTAAATTAAACGTTAGAGTGTGTTTGCAGATATCCCCAACTTCAACCTGAACAAATCAGTGCACTAGTAAAATTCATATTATTGCATAGTCACTATATTTAATTTAAAACATTGTCTCATACACTATTTAGCATAACCCTATTTTAAATATGTTGTCATCCAATATGAGAGATTCTTAACAAATCTCCGATGGATTGAAAATATGAAGCATGATTTAAGTATCAAGATGAATGATAGCGTTAACCTAATAGCGGCCTCTTTCAAGAAAACTATAAAGTTAATAAAATATAAAATAATGTACAAAAAAAAAAGTAAAATATAAAATAAACGTCTTATTGAAATATAGCATAAGCCTTTAATGCATCTTATTTATCGTGGTACTAGGGTCTGTAAAATATCTTCCACCTTTAAACCTTTCATTTTCATCAATCGTTAGTTGGTTCAATAGTAATTGATGGTTAGAACTACTTGATGTCATAACTAACTCCCGAACCAAGATTAGCAGTTCAGTGGACCGAATATTGATGGTGAAAACCAAAAATAAATAAACCCTTCGTGGCTTGTTTTTTTCCTTTTCGAATGACCTTTAAACCCTTCGTTTCTTTACACTTACCGGTTACCACCGTCACAAAGGTTTGCTACAGTTTTCGACGAGCTTAAACCGCCGAACCACCGTCGTTCTCCTCGATAAAAAATCTCAATCAAAAGTGCTATTTTACACAATGTCCAACGGTTAGGGATTTCTGTCTCGGGTGACCTTGCACAAATTCCGGATAGCGTGTTTTCATGTCAGACTTTAACACATTTGAAGCTTGCTATTTATCGTCATCGAGTTCGTGGAGTTCATAAGACACGGTTTCCAGAATCTTTCAATTTACCGGCATTAACAAGCATGCAATTAGAGAATTTTAAATTTTGTGCTAGGGATAAAGATCGTGCCGAGCCATTTTCTACATATAACAAGGTTGTATAGTTTGCGATTAAGATTTGCTGCTGTAGAAAAATCACACAGTTTCACACTGTGTTTGATCTCAGCCGTCAATGTTAGATCGAACGGTTTATATTAAAACTGTGTCTTTTCAGTAATATTGATCATATCCGTTGATTTTTGATCGAACGGCAGAAATCAATTACTGCGTGTAACAGCGTGATAATCTGACAGCAGTGAATCTTTTTCCGTATAGTTTGCTCATTTCCAATTGTACTGTGAGTGGTGCAAGAACCATTTGCATATCAAGTGTGACACTTGTCAATTTAACTCTAAATAATCAGTTTTCCGACTCTTACATAACTGAGCTATGTACTCCAAGTCTTTGTACGTTCGCTTTTACTGGTACTCCTTATCAGACACTCTCTGGGACCGATGTTTCTTCTCTTAAACATGTAGAAATTTATGCAGACATTTCAAATCAAAAGAAGACTCCTTCGTATCTATTCAACTGGCTGCTAGAGTTTCCTAATATAAACTCATTGATAGTCTCTGCGAGTACTCTTCAGGTTCCTTAACTTACCATGTTTGAAGGCTATTTTTACTTTCTTCTTAAGATGCTGTTTTATTTATTTCTAAATTTTATAAAACATAATTGACTTGCAACCCTCATTGCTCAGGTTCTCTACTTAATTCCCAATCTGTTGAGACTAATCACCCTTCATTGACTAACTTGGAGTCATTGAAGGTGAAAATAGAACCATTTTCATATAGATTGCGCATGACATTGCGCAGTGTCATGTTAAAAAAAGTCAAGAAAAAAAGTCAAGTCAAAGAAAGAAGATGCTAGCTTACGAAGAGCTTTTTTGCGCATTGTTTCTTTAATCATTTACCAATTTGATTCTCTAGCATGTAGACGGATCATAGGTTGAGATAAGCATTAGCTGCTAACATGTACTAAAAAAGCTTGTTTGCAAAGTTAAGTGGATCACATATAGAACCATTTTGAATTAGTATATTAGCTTATAAGTACTTCACAACTGAGATAAGTATTAGTTTTTCCAACAAACAAAAAAAGTTGGTATAAATCTATAAATTTATTGATATTCATGGAGAAGTTAAATGAAGAAACTAATTATGAAATATTTAAGGTACAGTGGTGCATAAGTTCATTTTATTTTGTGCCTTTTAAAACACTTAGATAAACTAACTTGCATTGCAGTATACTATTCTTTATTGCAGATCATTCAATTTGCTTATAATGTTATCTACATGACTCCGGTCTTAACAACTTGCATCAATGTATTGATGTAGTGATGCTGAATCTGAGTTCAAGTTTGCAGTCCCCACTTGAACTTTACTTATGAAACTTAAAATGGAGCTTTTGGTGCATTTGTAAATGCATATGTACTAGAGTTTGTCTACGTAGCATAATTCTCTATATATGATTCATTTGCAAACAAAACAACTGCTTTTGAGTGACCTCAAGTTTTTTTAGATCTCCATTATTTTAGATTTCAAGTTAGTATTTTTAGTCAAATTTCAGTTTAAATCGTCCATGTAATTAACAAATTTGCATACATCTACAACTTAGTAGGCGTTACGTGGAAATTTTAGACGAAATTAACTCAAAATTTAATAAAAAGAATGTTTAATTAGTGAAATGGTCCCTTAAAGACATTTTAGGTTTCACAATGGTTCATTAAAGAACGAACTTAAGTTGACATCAGTAACACAAGGGATCAAATTAATTTTAAAACATATAGGACCAATTTGAAACCTAAAATAAAGATAAGGGACCAAATATGCAATTAAATTTTAATTTTATTAGTATTTATTCTTTTAGGCCTCATTGTATTAGTTTTACTCATTAATTTCGCTGTTAATTAATTGAGTTTAAAAAAATTATTCAACCAATTCATCAATTTTGTTTATCCAAATAAAAATGCAAACTGATCTAAAAAAACCTGAAAACCCCAAAAAACAAAATATATTTAGATGTGTTTGATGTTTTTTTGTGAAAATTGCTGGATAGGATCAGATTTCAGATTGATTTTTCAAAATCGATCCAAATCAAACCAACTGCATATACATATTTTAATACTTTTTAATTGTATGAATATATATATATATATATATATATATATGTTCATTTTAAATTTTGTTAATACTATTTGTTAGTTTAATTTAATCTATTTTTTTTTACCTTTTCATATGTTTCAAATATAATCGATAATTGTTATTCCACAATATTAATTTTTAATATATTATATGTTATATTTTACATCAAATTTAATATTTATTTTGTCAAAAAATTTAAACTATTATTTTGTAGTGTTTTTTACAATATTAATATTTAATAAAAAAATTTACAATTTATAATTTGGATATCTAAAAACCGATCCAAATTAAACCTCATAAAATTGAATCGGATCTGATTGGATTTTTTTAATTTGTCATCCAAAACTGAACCGCGAATAAATTTATTTTTTGATCGGATGAATTTTTGCCTCAAAACCAATCTAAACCGAACTGCGAGCATCTCGATATATCACACTGTGGCAAGGAATTTACTCGCTATAAATTCTTCTATTGGCTCATGTGAAATTAGAACCATTTTCATATGGAATTTGTTTATGTATCCTGATATCTACACCAAATACTGACATGTACGAGTTATCGGGGCAGTGACATTACTAGTACAAATATGACATATTACACAAGTAGTTTACATCTGACGAGCATATGTCAGATGTAAAATGCTATATGGAGTAGTCTTTTCATCTGGTTTCAATATCCACAGATGTGAAAAATATATAGACAAAACGTTTTACATCTAGCCACAATATCCCCAGATGCAAAGCTAAACGCGGTAGCAATCCCGTAATTATGGTAAAAATTGTCTAAAATAATTTCACATATGACCATAATATCCCCGGATGTAAAAAGACTTCAAGTGATTTTTTTTGTTTGAATGGAAATCTTTTATATTATAAGCTTGTATACACAAGCAAACTCTAAACCCTAATTTGTTTTCCCTGTTTTCCCTCCATTTTATCTTGCAATTTTTATTAAAAAATAATACAATTTTGTCTTAACTAGGATTCGAACCCACAACCCTTCAATGCAAGGCAATATTTCCAACCATTATGGCAAGTATACCAATTGTGATTAAAATTATGTGCAATAATTGATAAGCACCATCAATTTTAAAAGTATATCATATCAAAATTATTGTTGACTATATTATTCATCACGAAATATTTTTATGTCTTTCCTGATCAATGATTTTTTTTCTACCGGATCATAAATTTAGAGAATAATTATCATGTGAGATTTGGAAAGTTATTATCACGTGTAATTTGGAAAGTTATTATCAAACTCAATTCTACTAAATCAATTTTTTTTGCAATACAACCAAACACAACCATAGTCATGTCACTAATCACATTCATTATTTTGTTTTTAATATTGCAGATTTAATATTAACCGATGATCAATTGATATAATATGCACTAGCAGACCAATTGTGATTTAAATTATGTCCACAAAGTGTTAAGCTACATCAACTTTCATAGGAAATATTTCATACGACAATTAAGCACCATCAATTTTCATTGCACAATTTAAACAATTAAAAACCGATAATCTCTTATATTATAAGCTTGCTAACATAAGCTAACCCTAAACCAAAATTTTTCCCCCTCATTTTCTCTTTCTTTTTATTGCAGCTTTATATTAAAAATATACAGATTTGTCATCGAACCTGCATCTCTTACTTACAATCAAACGTTTCAACCGCTAAAACATGTGCTTCAATTATGAAAGAATTTAGGAATCCTAATATGTTAACCCTGTTTTCAATAAATTTGAACGGCGGAATTAATCACAATTTTTATTTATTTATGGATGTCTACTTAAGTTTATGTTCTTGATTATGTCTTTAATTATTTTTTTTAACCTTTAATTATCATCAATTTTTTAACCTTTAGTTATCAACAATTTTTTTTAATAAGTAAACAAAACGATGGGGTTCAAAAATTATTTAAAAAATATATAAACTATAAAATAAGCACATAAACAAATATAGAATAATTAGTCCATGAAATTCCCTATACTACTCTTATTGAAAATGCTATTAGAATTTTTGTATTTTATTTTTTATTATTACATATTACACCTAATTAGACCCATGCGTGCATTGGTCAAAGTTCTAGTTATTAAGTGTGGAAGGAGTAAAAAAAAAAAACATAATATCTTCTCTCTCTCAGATGCACGCACGCGAAACAACCTAACTTCGGATTCACTCGATCTATCGCTCCCTCTCTCAATCACGATCTCACTATACCTCTCACTCGATCAGTTTCGTTCTCTCTCACCCTAGATTCACGATCGAACTCGACATCTCTCTCTCACACTCGTTCTCTCTCGAACCCTAGCCTCCAATCCGTTTCACTGAATCACAAATTCCAATTCCTAATTGAAGAATCAAGGCTTACTGAACCCAAATCGAAGCTTAGTGGAACGAATCAAAGCTCTCTCAGCTCGTTACAGAGTCATAATTCCACCGCCTCTTCTCTCGATCTAAAACTGGTGAGTTTTAACGATTAAGGGTTTTTAGGTTTTAGCATATGTTTATCTTTCATTTTAATCTTTGATCTTTGATTTTGATGACTAAGGGTTTAATCCTGTGTAATTTTCTGTAATCTCTTCTACTTTTGCTTTTAGTGTTGTGAAATTCATTGTTTTTTGCTTCTCACCGCCTCTGGTTCCCTTTACATAGATGTTCAATATTTGTGTATCTTGTAGCCACTAACCATTACATAGATGTTTGGGTGGGGAACCAATCTCTGGCGGTACGCTTCCCTCGGTTGTATTCTATTTCGATTCAGCAACAATGTAAAGTAAGTGATATGGGGATGATGGATGGTGACGGCTGGAAGTGGAATCTGTTATGGAGGAGGGATTTCTTCTGGGAGGAACCTTTTTATCAGTAGTTGTTAGCAGTAATTGATGGTTTTCAGCCTACAGCACAAGATGATGGTTGGAGTTGGAGGCCTGATCCTGCGTCGGGGTTTACGGCGAAGTCTGCGTATCAGAATCTTATCTTGCTGCATCGCTCTGAAACTGAGATGGATCATCTTCGGAACTTTGTCTTCAGTAATATATGGAAAAGCGACGCGCCGTCAAAAGTTGTAGCTTTTTCGTGGCAATTGATGCTTAATAGAATTCCAACAAAGGCGAATTTGACGTTGAGAGGGATTGGTAATGATATGGTCTGCTCCTTCTATAATGTGACTGCTGAAAATACACTTCATATGTTCCTTCACTGTGGAACTTCGGCGAAAATCTGGTATGAGCTTGTGCAATGGATTGGCCAGGAGTTGCTGCTTCCACCGAGTTTTAGCCTCTCCTTCTCTATGATGGTAGGGTGTGGGACTGGTAAGAAAGGTAAAAAGGGGCTTATGTTAATTTGGCACGTGTATATTTGGACAATTTGGCGTACTAGGAATGACCGGATCTTCAATAATGGGGGAATTGACGCTGAAGATGCGGTGGAGACTATTAAACGTCTGTCATGGAAGTGGTTTATTGGGCGAATGGCAAGAAGACCTTGTCTCTTTTATGAATGGTGTTGGAACCCGGGAGATTGCTTTCACCGCTGATGGTGTGTACGGGTTGCTTAGGGCTGAGGATCTACTATTTTGCTGGTGTTAATGTTATTGCTGCTGCCTTCTATGTTTGTCTGCGTTTTTGTTTTCAAATTAAAGGCTTCCTTTTGTGGCTTTTTGTGTTGTAGTGATCCTGTACCTAGGCTCTCCTTTATTCTTGTACTCTTAACTCTATAAAGTACTACTTGTGCTTTATGGGTTCTTTATATATAAATTTTGGCTTTTAAAAAAAATCAATTAATTATTTGAATCCATTTATATTTATTTACTATTGATTATACTTAATCTGTTAACACAAGATATATTGAAAGAAAGTGATCAGTTCAGGCACACTTTTTTCTCACTATTAAGCTATATATGCTTCTCTGTATGACTATCTTGTGTTTCAAAGGGACTTGTTGATATGCGGATCTCTGAATGTAACTTATATTGTTCAATTGTCATTTTCTGACTCAAGCAGTGCTACTCTTGAAGTTTGTAGATCATGGACAATGGCTGAATTATTTACTACGTTAACAACTATCACATGGGTAAAAAACTACATAACCTTAAAGTCTATTTATTTACACATTGTTATTTCCTGATGTTTGTTTCCTGTTCTATTTTACTTGAAGATACTGCTTCTGATGTTTTTCTAATGTTATTATTGTTGCAGATTATTAGGCTAACATAGTCATCAAACTAAAATGTTCCTAGAAATCAAAGAACAGTTTAAAGAAGCTGATAAAAATGGTATTGTTATAATAATATTAAAGTTTTGTTTAGTTTTTTTTGTTCATTTTTTTCCCTAGTATAAACTATTTGTGTACTTGTAGATCTTGAAGGCATGTTAAATATGAAGATTCAAGATTTGGATACTGTAGAGGAACTTAGAATCAAAAGAGCGGACAAACATGGAATTGTTAATTATGAAGATTTAGAGATTGCTATTGCATCCGAAAACGTTGTTCAAGTCTGTGGCATGAAGATTTAGAGATTGCTATTGCATCCGAAAACGTTGTTCAAGTCTGTGGCTTTGTCAACATCACCTTGGTAATCATAGTTTTGATAGTTGATTTACACTTGATGTATGTGTTAACTGTACTCTAGGCTATGTTAATTACTTAAGTTGGTTAGGATGTATTCTAGCTAGCTAAAACCATTTTAATTACTTAAGTTTTAGTCATGTTTTAGTCATTTTAATTACTTAGCATGATATCTCTCTTTTATTCACCAGGTTCTTTAGGAAGTGTATTGTGATTTTGTTAGTTTTATGTGTGTAATTACTTATTGATTAATCAAAAGCATGATATCTCTTTTATTCATCAGGTTTGTGATTTTGTAAAACTAAAAAGGATCATGTTCTTGATTTTTAATTTAGGTCCGTTCTTGATTATTGTATGTTGTGAAGTTATGTTTTGGATGCTGGTATGTGGGTTGGATTTAAAAAAAAAATGTAGGATTTTAAAAAACAAAAATGCAGGATTTTTTAAATTTTTTTTTAAAAAAAAGTGATGATTTTACATCTGTGGAAAGCTTGGCAATACGAAACAGAGGTAAAAAGTGTTGATTTTACATCTGGCGTAAGTCAGATGTAAAATGCGTAAACTTACTACTTCTTGTACGTTTACATCTGACAGGCTTCAGATGTAAAATGGGATTTTGGCCAGATGTAAAAAGTGTTTTCTAAATTCGTTCTTAAAGGGTGTGACAAAATGATATGAATCTCATATTAAGTAGATAGAAATATTGTGATACTTGAGAACGGATTGTTTCATGTGAGGACTCTCCAGTTTTCTGATGTGTGGTAATCCACACCTTTCAATGAATTTTTTTTTTAAAAAAAAATTGGGATGTACCGAGTAAATGATTTTTGGAAGTTCACTTAGTTTTGGGTCCTTTGTTTTAGTTTTTAAAAAAGTGATTTTTTATTTGTATTTTTTAAAATATTTTTTATGATAACTTGATTAAAAATAGTAAAACTTATTTCAAAATCATCTTTTGAGTGATTTTCACATTTAATAACTTAAATATATACCGTATTAGAGATTTTTTTTTAAAACCAAACAAACTCAATGCATTTCATTAATTATCAAAAGTTCAATACATGAAAGAATAATCTCAAATCTATGGAAACTAGTCCAAGAATTGGTCGCCCTAATTAAAGTGTGAGCAACCGAATTCACTTGTCTCCTAATAAACTTAACTTCAAAGTTTACACATGATAACATAACAAGAATAATTTCATTAACGATTGAAATAAACTCTGAGTTGCATCGCCGCTTGGTACGAATAGTCTCAACCAACCCTTGAGAATCACTTTCGAATTGGACTCGTTCTAAGCCTCTACCCTTAGCTTCATTCATTGCTTGCAATTATGCCAATGTTTCACCCTCTTCTGTTTATAAAATCATTTGTTGCCACTACGTGAGTCCAACAGTAAACTCACTAGAATTATTACGAAAACAAGTACCCATCATCGTTGTCTTGCATGCGGCAACAAAAAATGATGAATCTACGTTACACTTTAACCATCCTATAGATTTTAACTTAATAAAAATCACAATTTTAAAAAAACTATCTCTCAAAAATTATTTTTATGAAAAAACTATTTAAAATAGTTTTTTTTTGGAGATTTATTTGAAATTTTATAATCTAAAAAAATTTGTAACAAAATAATAAAATACTTTTATAAAATAATCTTTTATATTAACAAATAAAAAAAATAGTTTAATTGATATGCATTGACGGTGTAAAATAGTTTTACACGATCGTCCAATAAATAACAATTATTTTGCCATGTCATGTCAAGAAATGGGGTGATGTGGCGGAAAATATGGTTGATATATGGATTGACAGTGTAAAATTATTTTACATCGTCGGTGCATATCAATTAAATAAAAAAATCCCCACAAAAATCATTTAAAAAGAAAAACCAAAACAAATCCTTTGTCTCTCTTGCTAAACAATTCGCCGCCACAATACCACTGATTCAATGATTATCGATCGTGAACCATAATCAGAGGAAACATATTCAAATTCGCACCAAAATCAAAACCTAAAAACGAACCACAATTCGCAAGGTATTTCTTATTCCTCAGTTCAATTCTTCTTTACAACTTTCCCTATATAAAATAATCCAGTTTGTTTTGACTTTTTTTTAAATGGATTTTATAGTGTTACGTATAAAAAAAATTACAAAAGAAACTTTTTATAAAAGCTTTAAATGAAAATTTGGTCTTAATAGTTATTTAGGCTAATGCTACTGTGGACCACCTTCACAAGTGGTCCACCGTGGACAAGTGACCTACCGAATATGAATTTTACTAAATTCACAGTTGGATTGAAAGTTTATATCGTATAGATCATCCATAAATTTTTTGAAAATCATTTGATATGTTATTGAGATCCATCAAGATGTACGTTATTTAATAAACCGTTAATCTTGATGTGTCTCAATAACATATCAAATGATTTTTAATTTTTCTAAATTTTTTTTATGGATGATATATATGATATAAACTTTCAATCCAATAGTGGATTTTGTAAAATTCGTATTCATTATAATGTTATTCATGACTGGTCCACCATGGACCACTTGATGAAGTGGTCCATATTAGAATTTACCTAGTTATTTACGTTATTTTTGAGATTTTTTGAGATTTTCACCCTCTAGTTCCTGGGAAGGGGCCCTAGTAGTCCAGAGTTCGGGGCGAGTTGTGGCATCAAGTGGTTCCAGCCCCCTCCCAAATGCAGTTGCGGGGATCGAACCGTGGTCCTCCCTACCAAGTTCAGCGCCAATCACCACCGAACCAACTAACATTTGGTCGGTATTTCATCATTTTATTGAAACTTTTTTTGAAATACAACATTTTGAAAAAATTGAGATTTTGACTGGATTTTGATTTTTAATAATGTTTGTTTATGTTATATGATGTCAAAATTAGTATTTCAATTCAGAAAAAGAATGTAAAAAAAATTTGTAATATTTTGAAAAACGGTTTTACACAATTTATTTTGAAAAATACAAAGAAAAAATTCAATTTTTTTTAAAGCTGAAACAAACAGGCGAAAATAATCCGGTTTTCTTTTTGTTTCACTTTATCAGAATGTCAAATTCCGCTATTCAGAACAGCGGAGTAGAAGAAATTGATAGCAAAGACAGACTCAGTGACTTATCTGATTGTCTTATCATTCACATACTCTCATATTTGGACGCCAAACAAGCCGTTCAAACTTCCGTTCTTGCTCCGAGATGGATGAATCTCTGGACAGGTTTTCCTGAACTTACATTGCATTCTACAGGCTTTCAAACTTGCGAGATATTCACGAAATTCGTGTCTAGGGTTTTATGTCTTCGCGATCCTTCTATTCCATTGCAGGCTCTTGATTTTAAGCATGCTAGGGCTACTGGTAGGTTGGAGCCTCGGTTACTCAAAATGATTGTTAATTATGCTAATTACTCATGCCAGACTTTAACACATCTGAAGCTTGCTATTTACTCTCGTGGAGGTCATCAAATACCATTTCCAGAATCTTTAAATTTGCCTGCACTAACTAGCTTGCAACTAGAGAATTTTAAATTTTGTGGTGGGGATAAGAGTCGCGCTGAGCCATTTTCGACTTTTAACAAGCTGAGTAGTTTGCTCATTTCCAATTGTACTATAAGTGGTGCAATATTCCTTTGCATATCAAGTGTGACGCTTGTCAATTTTACTCTGTATAATAAGCTTTCCAACTTTTATATAATTGAGCTATGTACTCCAAGTCTTTGTACGTTCGCTTTTACTGGTACTCCTTATCAGACACTCTCGTGGAGCAATGTTTCTTCTGTTAAACATGTAGAAATATATGCAGAAGTAATTCCATATCAAAAGGAGCCTCCTTTAACTCTATTGAAATGGCTGCGATTGTTTCCTAATATAAAATCATTGACAGTCTCTACAACTACTCTTCAGGTAGCTTAATTTGCCATGTTTGAAGGCTAATTTTGCCTTCTTCTTAAGATGTAGTTTTATTTATTTCTAAATTTTATATAACATAATTGACTTGCAAACCTTCTCATTGCTTAGGTTCTCTACTTAATTCGCGATCTGTCTCCCTATCTGTTGAAGCTTAATCTCCGTTCATTGGGTAACTTGGAGTCATTGAAAGTGAAAATGGAACCATTTTCGGATGGATTTCGCATGACAATGTGCCATGTCATGTTACAAAAAGCCAAGTCAAAGGAAGAAGCTTCTAGCTTACAAAGAGCATTTACAGAAGGATCGGAACCATCTTCACCCATACCTGATGAAATAATGGATTTATTTCTTCGGAGTTCGCCCACGGCAAAAGTTGAGTTCATAGATTGCTAAAGGCAACCTCTTAGACAGACACATTTATAATTGGTTTGTTTTTTTATTTCTTTCTCAGTTTCTGAATGTCTCTTTGGTTATAACTAATTATTATTGAATAAATTTCAAGTAAACATTAGCTTGTGCTCTTTTCTTCTCTGTCTTCATAATTAATTATTATTGAATTATTTTTACTGAAGAAAGAACTTCCATTCAACATATTAAATATTCTGTGCATGCATTTTACAAAGTAAGATGCCATATGCAACTTACATATGCTTCCTACACAACAAGTAGCTAATTGATTAGCATATAGATATTAGATAACTGTTTACAATATGAGAAGAAGAAACTGATTTCAGTACTTTTCTTTCTGATCACTTCTAAAATACTTGTCTTTTAAATAAAGTATCTTTTGCGTGCAACTACACATAGATGTAACTGAGATTTATTTAAGGGTTAGCCCAAATATCTAAAGGGTTGCCTCAACTATCCAACCGAAGAGATGTTTTATAACCGTGTCCTTTTCTATGACTAAAGGTTATGCATTAAACTTCGTTTTTTTTTTTATAACGGGAACAAATTTAGGGCATTTCAATTAAAATTATGTTTTCAATACAAGATGGATAATAATAAAAAACCTGTGGTTAGTAGAAACACGAGCTACCTGAAATAACTCATGAATTCTAGATTAACTTGTCTCTTGATATGACTGACCTTATAGTTTTGACTCGAATTTAATATATGTTTACAATGTTCAATAATGTTGTGAATTCGGATTGAATCACACCAATAAAATAATTGATGTGTGGAGCAAATAACGATTAAGCAATCAAATAATGAGATCGGCAATAAAAATCACAAATCAAAAGATAAAGCGATAAAAGAAAAGAACACAAGAGAATTGTTTACCCAGTTCAGTCAATGTGACCTACTCTGGGGGAGAGAACAGCTCTCCGATCCACTATCAAACTTGTTCCTTGATTACAATGAAATTCACCACAAGAGTTACAAGATTTAGAGTTTTTCCTAAATCTACCCTAAGCCCGAATTTCTTCCCGTGACCAAGAAATTCAATATGAAAGTGTTTCCCAAGGTGATAGAATGTTTCCCTAACCCTAGAGTCTTCCCAAGATGAAATCTCTCAACCCTAGCCTTTTTGTTAGCCTTTGAAACCCTAAAATCCCCTTAAAAAAGTCAGAAAACGCATAACATATATAAAGGCCCGCAGACACTACGCCTGGGCGCAGCCTCCCACGCCTGGGCGTGAGCAACCTGAGTTCAGCCCAGTTTTTCACGCCTGGGCGCCAACTCCCACGCCTGGGCGTGAGCAGGCAGAGACTACCAAAACATGATTTTCTGATTTTTACATTATTTCAAGGCAATATTCAACAATTCTCCACCTTGCCTTTAAATCAATGGTGATGCCGACTTCTCATCAACCATCGTGCTGCTCTCTCCAACCTCCGTCTACTCTTCAACGAAGTTAATCAAGTCCAAGCAATGCTTGAACTTAGCTCTAGGTAACGATTTGGTGAACATGTCAGCTGGATTCTCCTCCGATGCAATTTTCTCCACCATGATCTCTTTTGTCTCAATCATGTCTCTTACAAAATGCAACCGAATGTCAATGTGCTTTGTCCTTTCATGATACACCTGGTGATTTGCCAAATGAATGGCACTCTGATTGTCACAATGTATCTTCACACATCCTTGACTAATCCCCATTTCTCCAATCATACCCTTCAACCATATGGCTTCCTTGACCCCTTCAACAAGGGCTATGTATTCTGCTTGAGTTGTTGACAAAGCTACAACAGATTGTTGATTGGCCTTCCACGTTACCGCTGTACCGAACAATGTAAACACAAAACCCGATAAGGATTTTCTAGTGTCTATGTTACCTGCATAGTCCGCATCCACATATCCCTCCAAAGCATCTCTTCCTGGATCAGTTCTTGTGTACTTCAGACCACCCTTCAAAGAACCATTCAAATACCTCAAAACCCACTTCAAAGCTTGCCAATGAACTTGGCCCGGATTTTCCATAAACCGACTTACCACGCTAATTGCATATGATAAATCAGGCCTACTACAAACCATGCCATACATGATGCTTCCAACCCCACTTGCATAGGGAGTACTCTCCATCTTCTTTCTCTCATCCTCGGATTGAGGACACTGTTTTATCGACAAATTTGAATGGTGACCAAGTGGCGTGTTTACTACCTTAGAATCTGTCATTCTAAACCGCTCCACCACTTTCTTCAAATAATCATGCTGAGATAAGAACAACTCACCTTTACTCCGGTCTCTCAAGATATCCATACCAAGTATCCTCTTCGCATTGCCAAGATCCTTCATCTCAAATTCACCATTTAGTTTCTCCTTGAGCTGTTGAATCTCTTGCTTGTCAGAACTTGCCATAAGAATATCATCTACATAAAGAAGAAGGTAGAGAATGACTTTCTCATTCCTCTTCATCATGTACACACAACTATCATAGTTGCTTCTCACAAATCCAGCCTTCAATAAGAAATCATCAAACCGACGATACCACTGCCTTGGACTCTGCTTCAACCCATACAAAGATTTCTTTAACAAACACACTTTTGAATTGTCTTTCACAAAACCTTCAGGTTGTTGCATGTAGATAGTTTCTTCTAACTCTCCATGTAAGAATGCGGTCTTCACATCCATTTGTTCTAACTCAAGATCATACATGTTAACAATCGCCATAAGTACCCTTATAGAACAATGTTTCACCACAGGTGAGAAGATTTCATTGTAATCAATCCTCTCAACCTGAGTAAAACCCTTTGCTACAAGTCTTGCCTTATACCTTGGTGCTTCGACCCCTGGTATACCTTCTTTTCTTTTGAACACCCACTTGCTACCAACTACCCTTTTATTTTTAGGTAATGGCACAAGCTTCCAAGTCTGGTTCTTCTCCAATGAAAGCATTTCCTCATTCATTGCCTTCAGCCAGTCTTGACTATCTATGCTTTCTGATGCTTCCCTGAAGTTCTTTGGTTCTGAGTCTTGCACTTCTTCAGCTGCATTCAAAGCATAACAAATAAGGTCAGCATAACCGAGTCTATTAGGTGGACGAATAACTCTCCTCTCCCTATCTCTTGCTAGCTGATAGTCAGGAACAGTTGTTTCATCACTTCCACTTTCATCAGGTACTTGAGTCTCATCCTCCTTTTCCCTCTCATCTGTGGAAGGCTCCACCTCAAACTGAATTCTCTCCACCCCCGTTTCTGGTCTTTTCTCAAGGTCTTTGCACTTCATCCCCATTCGGGTCTCATCAAAAGTGACATCCCTGCTTATGATAAACTTTGATCCTCCAGGCTCCATCTTCCACAGCTTGTAACCTTTCACACCTTCAGGGTAACCAATGAAAACACACTTCACAGCTCTAGCATCAAGCTTATCTTGCTTGACATGTGCAAATGCTAAAGCTCCAAAGATTTTCAAGTTAGAGTAGTCTGCCGGCTTGCCACTCCAAACCTCCATAGGTGTCTTTAGATCAATTCCTGTTGATGGACATCTGTTGATCAAATATGCAGCAGTGTTAACTGCCTCTCCCCAGAAACTCTTGGGTAATCCAGCTCCCAACAGCATACATCTCACGCGCTCCAGCAAGGTCCTGTTCATCCTTTCAGCTAGTCCATTCTGCTGCGGTGTGTATGCAACGGTCTTATGCCTCTTTATACCTAGTTTCCTGCAAAACTCATTAAACTGCTCTGAAACAAACTCCAGGCCATTGTCAGTCCTTAAAAGTTTTAGTTTACTTCCTGTTTGATTTTCTATTAAGGTATGCCATTCTTTGAATTTTTCAAAAGTGTCACTTTTATTCTTTATTATGTAAACCCATACCCTCCTAGAGTAATCATCAATTATTGAAAGAAAATATGAACCTCCCCCATGAGTAGACACAGATGCTGGACCCCAAAGATCCGAGTGAACATACTCGAATGGCCTAGTAGACTTATGCACTCCCACCCCAAACTTAACCTTATGTTGTTTTCCTAGAGTACAATTATCACAAAAGTCTAGTTTGTTCAATTTTTCTTTCCCTAGTAAACCTTGTTTAGCTAGTTCAACTAAACCCCTTTCACTAACATGACCTAACCTCAAATGTCATAGTTTAGTTATGTCTGCATTTTCAACACTAGTTACTAATGCATTAGAAATAACAGTTGAACCTTCTAAAATGTAAAGACCATTCATTTTAGACCCCTTAGCAATTACTAATGCACCATTAGAAATTCTCATTACCCCACGTTCAATCCTAGTACAATACCCTAGATTATCAAACATGTTTATGGAAATTAAATTTCTTTTAAGTTCAGGAATATACCTCACATTCTTCAAAAGGAAATCACGATCGTCATACATTTTAAGACGAATAGTACCCATACCTTGAACCTTGCACGCTTTATTGTTACCTAGACGGACGACTCCACCTTCTTTAAGCTCCAAAGTTTCAAAGTACTCCTTTCTTGGACAAATGTGATATGAGCACCCCGAGTCCATGACCCAGCTCTTCTCAGGTTCCCAACTTGTAACTGTCAATGCTCCTGCACTCTCATAACCTTCCTCTTCACTAACGACAATTTGAGCTGACGAACTACCACTACCCCTTCTCTCAGGGCAGTCCTTCTTGAAGTGACCTGGTTCATGACAATGATAGCACTTTAACTTGCCACCACCATCACCCTTTGACCTAGACTTGGACCTATGTTTCTTTCCCTTCCCCTTACTTTTGTTCTCGCTTCTTCCTCTCGTCACATTCAGCCCTTCTCCGCTGTCATCAATCCTCAAGTCTCTCATCTTAGTCATCTCCTTGGTTCTCAAAGCCGATTGGACTTCATCCAAGGTGATAGTACCTTCTTTTCCATAGAGCAATGCATCCTTGAGGTTTTCAAATGACTTAGGTAAAGCACACAATAGGTGGAAAGCTTTGTCCTCGTCCTCTAAGTTCACATCAATCTTCGCCAAATCGTCAATAATCTTATTGAACTCTGAAAGCTGCTCAACCACGGACTTGTTCTCCGACATACGATAGAAGAACAACCGTTCTTTCAGACACTGCTTATGTGCCAAAGACTTGGTCATATATAATGCATCAAGCTTCGACCACATCCCTGCAGCAGTCCTCTCCTTTGCTACTTCTCTCAACACATTATCCGCGAGGCACAAGATAATGGCACTCAATGCCTTATCATTCATCTCGTTCTTCTCTGCTGCTGAGAAAGTATTAGGCATGTTCGCAATTCCTAACAATGCTTCTGAACACTTCTGTTGTGTTAATATTGCCCTCACCTTCACCTTCCACAACCCAAAGTCGTTACTCCCGGTGAACTTCTCAATGTCCCACTTAGAACCCATGATACTTAAATCGTTTGATCCTTTGCCCCACGGTGGGCGCCAATTGTTGTGAATTCGGATTGAATCACACCAATAAAATAATTGATGTGTGGAGCAAATAACGATTAAGCAATCAAATAATGAGATCGGCAATAAAAATCACAAATCAAAAGATAAAGCGATAAAAAAAAAGAACACAAGAGAATTGTTTACCCAGTTCAGTCAATGTGACCTACTCTGGGGGAGAGAGCAGCTCTCCGATCCACTATCAAACTTGTTCCTTGATTACAATGAAATTCACCACAAGAGTTACAAGATTTAGAGTTTTTCCTAAATCTACCCTAAGCCCGAATTTCTTCCCGTGACCAAGAAATTCAATATGAAAGTGTTTCCCAAGGTGATAGAATGTTTCCCTAACCCTAGAGTCTTCCCAAGATCAAATCTCTCAACCCTAGCCTTTTTGTTAGCCTTTGAAACCCTAAAATCCCCTTAAAAAAGTCAGAAAACGCATAACATATATATATAGGCCCGCAGACACTACGCCTGGGCGCAGCCTCCCACGCCTGGGCGTGAGCAACCTGAGTTCAGCCCAGTTTTTCACGCCTGGGCGCCAACTCCCACGCCTGGGCGTGAGCAGGCAGAGACTACCAAAACATGATTTTCTGATTTTTACATTATTTCAAGGCAATATTCAACAAATAATATAACCAAACTTGATATCATTTCATTCCTTTCCTTTTAAATTTTGAATGACTTGCAAACAATCCATTTCAATATGAATGCATTGTGCAGCAAATTGTTGCACCCATATTTTAATGCTTCAAGCAAGCATAGAGCTTCAGCCTCACACACATCCGAGTTGTCCTTCCAGTCTTCGAACAAAAGCGTTCAGAAATCTGGCAGCGTCAATGTTGCATTCCCATGAACCTGGCAGCGTTTTTTTCCACTCCATGTCAGTTGTAACTGGACTTGTTGTAGACATGTTTGTTGTTCTATGTTGTGCATGCTTCCAATCTGCTATCGATTCCTTTGCTCTCATATGCACTTCAACCACACAAAGGTAATATGTCATTCCAACACTCTTGATTCCTTCTCCACCAAAGACCCCATAAGCACATGCTCACTTTCACTATACTTTGATTGTCAAGCTCCTCAATGTGTTCAAATAACATGTCCACAAAATCGGTTATTGTATACAATTTATGCTCAATATGTTCCCACAACCCAGCTTCCATCAAAACTTCTTGAGTTGCCGAGGGTGACACGTTTATAATTGGATCGTTTTTTTTTTTCCTTTTCATTTTTTATGTTTTTTATTGTTTATTTCCTTCTCTCTTTCTGTTTCTGAATGTTTCTTTGGTTATAACTAATTATTAGTGGATAAATTTCAAGTAAACACTAGCTTGTGCTCTTTTTTTCTCTGTCCAGAGTCTTCTTAACACCTCATTTGAATTTAAAGTTGATATTTGAATTCTTTTTACTGAAGAACTTCCATTAAACATATTAAATATTGGGTTAAATATGCAAAAGGTCCCTGCACTTACGAGTCATTTGAGTTTTAGTCCCTGCATTTTAAAAATATTTCATTTTGCCACTGCACTTTCATTTTACTTTAAAAATGGTCCCCAAACATTTTTTTTTTGTTGAAATGACACATTTTTGCTGATCTGTCACTGTTTACTTGACTTTAGAGTTGATGACTTATTTAATTTTGTAGTGAATCGATCAAAATACCCTTAAATAAGTAATTTTTTAAAAGTCAAATAAAATTTACACATCATAAAAAAATGTGCCACTTCAACAAAAAATGGGTTCAGGGACCATTTTTAAAGTAAAATGAAAGTGCAGTGGCAAAATGAAAGGATTTTGAAATGCAGGGACTAAAACTCAAATGACTCGTAAGTGCAGGGACCTTTTGCATATTTAAGCCTTAAATATTCTGTGCATGCATTTTACAAATTAAGATGCCATATGCAACTTACATATGCTTCCTACACAACAAGTAGCTAATTGATTAGCCTGTGATGCGAAAATATAGATAACTGTTTAGTGTTTACAATATGAGAAGAAGAAACCGATTTCAGTACTTTTCTTTCTGATCACTTCTACAATGCTTTCCTTTTGATAGAGGGATATGGAATTATGTTTTTACACAGAATTATTTACCGCTGCCGGTCACATGATAGGACATTCTATAGTGACATCCATGTTAATTAATCTACACATATTGCCTACTGACTGAGCTTCTTCTGCAAATGCTCATGAACTTGGCCACAAATTCTGTATACAAGAGCATATTAGTCAATATTGTGTCAAATGCAGCACATTATTAGGATACATTTCAAGAGCTGTTTTCATTAATCCTCATGTTATTCTAGCTAATTAGTCTGCATGGTTAGTTTAAAAGCAATTATTGATATGGTTGGTGTGTCTTACCTTCTAATTTTAGTAAAGCTGTTGTTCCTGGTGGGAGTTTTCTGTCCTGTTAGTCATAAAGCATTTGGTTACTAATTTACTAGAAAAAGTGCTTTTTTTTATAGCTTACCATCACGTTAAGACAAATTATAGGAGGAGAAGTCATTACTCACATAATAAGCATGCCAGTAGTAGAGCTCCCTTTTTAAGCCAGCGTCAGTTTTTCTTAGGAGCTGCTCCACAAGTTTCTGAATGTTTGAACAAAATTCCATTAGAAAATATTGTTGGTTAAATTGAATAAATTCTTGATGGTTTCTTTGGAAACAGCTGCTGATTCATTACCAGGAGGATCAATCTGGGGTGGACAAAATCCAGGAGAAGCATTTGAAATTTCCCTCGTATTGAGAGTAAGCTGATAAAACCATAAGAACAGTTAATTTAAAATGTAAACTTAAACTATAATCATATTGACAATTCTATAGCTACAATATTATGCTACTTATTATAACAGTCTTGAAATAGGCCAGTTCTAAAAGATAGGAAGATAAATTTCTTGCCGTGAAAATGATGGATCAGTTAGGATCTCTACAGAAACTTCTATTACAATCTTCTCCCATCCAACAGGAATTGGTTGTTCTTCTGAAAATGGATAGCTGCCAATCATATTGCACCGGTTAGTATTTATAGACATGTCAAAATACATATTTTACTTGTTAGGAATTCTTACTTGTGTGCTCTGCATGTTTCAAGAGCCAAGATTGCTTCCCTGAGGTTCTGCTTAGATTTTGTAGCAATCTTCATAGCAAAATTCATGGATAGATCAATTTCCTCTTTATTTGCTATCTGAGTAAGAGCCTCAATAATCTGGGAAGTTGAGGGTTCGTTCATGTGAGTTTATTTTCATTTTTATTGTGACAATAGTTAATTAGTTATTAGAAATATAAGATAAGATGCATTGTTTGATATCAATAGAATTTTGTTTTGATCTTTTCCGACCTGGAATTTATGACAACTAACCAAGTTCTTGTGCAAAAGATAATTAGGTTAATAAACAAGGTGAAAGTAAAATAATTAGGTTAACAATTTTTGTAGCAAATCTTACTTCAAAATGAAATATAGCAAAATGTAAATCATATAAATGTCAGCATACTTCATGTTTCTAAACTTCTTAATTCTTACTTCATGAGTTTGAGGAGCATCAACATTGATAACTTTGAACCGGGTTTTCACAGGTGCAATTATGTTTTCATCATCTTCACAGCAGAGAACTAATTTGCATATATCTGAATAACGGTCTATGATCCATTTGATCAAGTGTTGGATGTTCTCTACAGCTTTGTCGACCTCGTAAAGAATTATTACTGAAATCAAGGGAATCCAACCAGATTAGCCAGGCTCACATGAAAGGATAAATCTGTTTAAAAAGAGAAACATGTATCTCCACAACTAACCTTTATAATCTGATTTGAAATTCGCATTGCTTACTTCAGGGGTAATTGCATATATATTGCTAATTTCTTTGATTAATCCCATCAAAGCATATTTGGCATTTGGTTCTGAATTTACATTGAGCTCCATGTGATGAGAGCTGGACGTGATTGGAACCGATACTTTCATAGTCCTTTTGTCCTGTCATTGTAGAAAAATAAATGCTATAATTTTCTGGCAATGGATTGCAGATGCAACTTTTTGAAGTGATAGTATAAAATGTTTTTATTTTTAACTTTACTAAACCAAAACCTATAGGGAGAATAGGAAATCTCTACCTGAATAGGGAAATGCCTTAAATCATGTGATAGCTGCAAAAGGGATTGATAAGGTCAGCTAAGAAGTATAGAACATATCTATTATGTAGAAGGAAAATAATGAGAGGAAACATACATTAGAACATGCATCACCATATATTTCTCGAAGAAGAGCCATTGCTAGTTCTCCTTTCTCAGAACTAGAGGGTCCTTTAAGTAAAATGTGAGGACAAGAGCCCTGTGATGATACCTGTAAAACTAGGTAGCCTGAGTAAAAATAATTTACATTTAAAAACATGAAGAGGGCTAAGATATCTTAACTGCAAAAAACAATAAAGACCGAATAAATTTGCCTTAAATTTGAAAAAACTTTGCAAAACAGTATGGGAAGACAACAATAAAGGGATAGAGTAGAAACTGCATTTGAGTATTTGGTAAAAACAGCAAACATACTAGTTCCTTGAGAAGTTGAGCTTCTTGTTTGTTGCAAATGAAGCCATTTAGTGAAGCTGGTTGATGTTTATCTGCCCAGAATTGTGGAATGCTTTCCACAATTATTGCTCTCTCAATCAACGAAGCTTCGTCAATTGGCTTACGTTCAGGTGATTTTCTTGAAATCTTACAGTTTCCTGTTCTCATCATACAAGCAAACCATGCATCTTTCTGGTTCTTTTTTCTGTTGGATGTGAATTTCCTCATGCTGTCAGTTGTTTTTGCACTAGCATCACTTTTTACACTAGGATTGGTATGAGTCTTCCCAGTTCCACTTCCCTTTCTGATTGATGTGACCCTCGTTGTTCGAGACAACAACACATTGGATGAATTTCTTGGCATATTCATATTGAGGTTACTCCTAACTTCAGAGGGGTTGCTAATGGGATTTATGTCGGTAATCACTGGTCTTGGGCTAAAATACCCGTATTGTTGAACTTTTTTAGGCAATGCAGAATTCTTCGCTTGCAAAGCATTGCATTCACGAGAAAAGAAAAGATCACCTGTTTGAATTGAGTCTGTACTTTCTAGTGCTGATGAATAATCATCAGTAGGATTTTTTGATAGCTTCACTTCTGCTATCATTTCATTGATTTCTCTTTCTCTAACTGGACCTGTTTTGAAAGGAGATTTTTCCCTTTGTTTCAACATTCTCGTGTTTTGCAATGTTTGTTCTTGGTCCCTCAATCTTGGAGCAGTCACTGCTCTCCTGTAGTTTGGTTTTGTACTCACTCTATCCACTTCCAGAAATCCCGAACTTGCTTTTCTGTTTTCATTCGAAGGTGTTCTTTGTTCATGAGTTCGGTTATAAGGAGACACTGTTCTTCCAAAGTCAGGTCTTGGCAAAGGACTTGTATTTCTACGTGAATTCAAACCTGTTATATATGACAAAGAATCATCATCGTTATTACCATCATCCTGCGCTATGCGTGGCCTATAGGGCGACTTGCTGTGGTGTCGTCTTCTTGGTTGGCTAAGAACCGAACCTGTTACTGAAGGTGATGACGGGACTTCAAATTCAAACCTTGAAAGGCGTCTCTTGTGGAGAGTCATAGGACTTTTGTTCCTTACAGACGTAACTCTTGTTTCTTCGGGACTCAAAGTTACGTTATTTCTTCCTCCTCGTTCATAGCGTGGAGTATCTTGCCACTCTGTCTCCGTGTCTGATGGTTCATATCCACTCCGTCCCTTCTTGGTCGAGAATGTGGAACTTGGAGTTAGAGGAAATAGGTTATTTAGTCGCGTCTTCTCCATTAACCTTCACGAAATAGAATGATTTTGAGACCGAGCTGAGAGGTAGTAAGTAGTAACAATATTGTAACTATAGAAAAGTGAGTTTGTGACAATGACAAAGAAAAAGTGCGATGGTTACGAAATAAGATGCATTGATGACTATAATAATGACAACAATGGTTGTATGTACTATGTTGGGAGATGAAAAAAATGTGTCTGTTTGCTAATTCATATATCTGCATTTTTAGTATATATTTTGTCCTTTTTGTTTTTGGTTCGGACAGTGTAGATTACATGGGAAATTCTAAGAATCTTGTCAGTTGCCAGCATTTGAGAAAACAACCAACTTGGTTATTAACGTTATATACTGCTAAAGTCTTTTTGTAATTAAGCGCTTAGTTAAATTCACCACTAAAAAAATAAATTCACCACTAGCTTGGATCGGATTAGATTAATTGTGATTTTAGGATGTCTTACCTACTAGAATTAAATGTTAAAATGGTAAATTGAGGAATACTTCTTTCGGTCTCGTATATATAAGCAAAAGTAACTTTTTTAGATTCATTGAAAAAATGATATATTTATTCTATATTTAAGACTAAATACATCCATTTTCCAATGTATCTAAAAAAAACTAGTTTTGCTTATATATGAGGCCGGATGGAGTATATAATTTGGGTCATGTAGCCTAGTGGCTACTCTTAAGGTGGATAATGGGATGGCCGGAGTTTGAACCCCGACCATCCTGAATATATAATGTGATGCCCCTGCCAACTGAGCTAACCTCATGGGATTAATTTTCTATATTATCAATATTTCAAAATTAAATTATAAAATGGTAATTAGATTTGTTCCTCTAATTGAAATTTATGGTGACTACTGTATAATGATCTTAAGTTAATAATATCGGAGATGCTTTTTGAAATTAAATGAATAATATTAGAGATGTATTTGGTATCATCGATCAAGATAAAATAATGAATCGACAAAAAACAGTGAATTTGATTAATGTTTTACAATGTTAGAGATTAATTTGAATGTTTACTCTTAAATTGAGACATAGAAGAAGTGGGACTATCATTTGTTTGGTGAGCAGAAGAGGTACTTGCAGAAAATACTCTACTTTTAAGTCATGAGCTATTTTGGTTAAAAAAAAAGAAAAAGTCATGAGCTATTTTAGAGTAGTAATATAGAGGGTTAAATATGTTTTTTGTTTTTACAAAAATGAGGACTTTCGGAAAACAACAATGAGAATCTTATGATTGATCTATAACGGGCTATACAGATTTTTACCATTGAACTTTTGAAAAGAACCAACAAAAAAATAATTGAGAGGAGGATAAATGATTAAAAAAATAAAGGATAACATTTATTTATAGAAAAGAGAAAGTTAACTAATTCTTCAAATAAGAGGCAACGTTTCTACAGAGACCGATTAGAAAAAGCCACCAGTTTAAGGGCAAGATTATGACCACTCTCAATTCAGATTCTAGAATTTGAACAATAAAAAAATGCTTTGAGTTATAGAATTCGGGCGACATACTCCCTCCATTTTTTTAAAATTGTTCAGTTTCGTCAGATTTAGCGTTTCTAATTATCTGCTCATTTGGTGTTTTAAGGATACAATTTGTCAATTGTAATATTTGTAAATTACTCTTGTCTTTTTTAATAAAACTAATTATTGCTATGTATTTGGAAAATTAAAGTTTTTTTTTTTAAAATAAAATTGGTACGTAACATATTCAATTTTGTGTTTCTTTTGTACATAATATATTAAATTTATTGGAAAGAGAAAGTGTGTGCAAAAAAATATGAATTTATTGGTGGATTAAAATTAGGGTATGATAAGAAAATATGTTACAAAAATAAAATTTTTTTATTTTGTGTTACTATTCTAAATTGACACTAAAAAAACGGAGGGAGTATTAATGAAAAATTAGGGGTTTGAGAGACTTAGAGGCGGGTGTAAAAAGAAAAACACTATAACACATACATCTTTCCTTGTATGGGCCTTTTGCATCAAGATCTGAGCTGGTGAACTGTGGGAAGGTTTTTTTTCCACGAGAATTACTTTTTACCCTTCTGCTAATTAAGTAGCAGAAGTTATAAAAATGAGATTTTTTTACAAATATCGTCCGCTACTTAAGTAGCATGCGGGTGTTATAAAGGTAATGTGTTTTTGGGGTGTTCGCTACCTAAATAGCGGACAAAGATATTTTGATAAATTCGTAGTGCGCTTGAGAAAATGGGTAGGGTAGCAAAAAGTAATAGGATTGGGTAACTTTGTCCATTTTTAGTCAACTTTTGAACAATAATAGCATGAATTGAATAGAACAATTTGTTTTAGCTTTATTATATTTCTACTTTTTTTTACTCATTATTATATTTCTACTTATCTACCGAATATTCTTCTATTTTTTTAAGCATAGTGAATTGATCATAGTACGAGTCCATTTTGGCGTGCGTTGAAATTATTTTTTTATGCAGAAACACCAACAAATAATAGAAGAGTGATGTAAAAGTTTGATTAAAAAGACAAAGATGTGCAAACATGGTACCTCTTACAATTTTATTATTTTTGCAAAACATTACATCAATTGGGATGAATTATTGAGAAATGAGAACAAGACAAATCAAACACCAGTAACATACACTGGATGTGGTACAAAGCTAGTGAAAGTGTGAAACTATTATAAAAAAAAAGGACATTATCTTATTCAACTTTTTTGGTATGAAAAAAAACACATTCCTTAGACAAATTGATTCAAATATTCATCAGCAGTGGTGTATGGCACATCAGGGTAGGCTTCAGAAGCTTCAATATCTTTGGCAGGATCAATTTCATAAACTGCATCTCCCCTTATTTGTTGTGAATGGTACAATGCCAACAAGTAGTTACGAGGGAATGAAGATTCTGCATTAAAGCATATTGCATGGTTAATTAATTTTACAAAATTATGTAACATGACATACATATCACTCATAATAATTTAACTACAGAGATTAATTTTGGTACACTGTAAGTGCAGAAAATTTTACACCGCAAACACATTGGCGGTGTATAATTTTTTTTACACTGTCAGTGCATAATAATTACTGTGAAGTGTTTATTTAACTAACCTTTAATATCCTTAAGAACTTGTTCCTCTGTAACAAAAGTTTTCTCAAGAGTCTTCCCAATCTTTTTCTCCCATAGAGAAATAACCTCATTTTGGGTCAAATAATTTTTAGGGAGTCTTATATGGACAGCTTTGTTCAATGCATTGGGATCATTTGCTGCTCTAATTGTAAAAACTCCCACATCAGACTCAGTCACATATGCTCCTGAAATGAGTAAGGCAAATATATTGAAACAACTGATCGAATTGTATGTGTTTTGTTCAATACTAAGTCAAAACCGATATTTCAGATTGAAGACGTGTTTTGTGTTTGACACATGTGGTGATTGCATGTGCCGAAGTGTCAATATCATATTTTTTGTCCATGTCAATGTATCATAGGTGCTAAAATTGTTGTGACTAGGTTGTTACCTTTCACATTTCCATCTCCAAGAATGACAGCTTTGTCGCGAGGAGGATCCGTGGTGTTGACTTGAGCCAAGTTACGTAGGAAGAAACCGGTAAAGGCATGGCAACAAAGGTAAGTGTAAGGAACTCCTTCAGCTTCAATTACTCTTCGGATACTTGCTTTTTCATCGAAAACTGGTTTCACTGGATCAACTGCATCGTGACGGTCTACATCTAGTCCGAATTCAGATGGGAAAAATCTCTGTTGACACAAAAAATTGAAAACCAATATTTAATATAACTAGCCCAAAAATCCAGCCATCAAAGAAATTATTAATGTTAAAAATATTATAATTATAGTAGAGATCAGATCACACTAAGCAACTTGAATCAAACTTATTTTTTTGAGTTCTTAAACAAATTCACCTCCCTTGTTTTTATTTCCAAGCAATTTTAGAGTAACTTTGAACTATCAAACAAAATATTAAGCAATTATTTATCTGAGCTTATTTACTGACATAGAGACGTATTTTCTCACCTTAACATTTCCAGCTTCTTTAACTGCTTTAATGATCTTGACTTGATCTTCAATTAGTAATCTACCAGTGGCACAAATCACAGTATCAACTTGCTTAATTGCCTTAACAAGAGTTTCATGATCATTAATATCACCCTGCAGAGTCAAACACATAAACATATAGATTAGAACAAGTTCATTAGTAGTAGAATATATAAAAAAAGCCGCATTCATATATTATTTAAGTTTCACGTTTGTAACAGTTAGATTTTTAAGTTTTTTATATTAAAAATTATAACTTACTTCAAGAAGAATAACTCCTAAAGATTGGTAATTAGCAATAAGCTCTTCCTTGGTTTCAGGATTAGCAGCTTCAACGAGCGTTGGCTTGTTAACATTGCCAGGTGTGTTCCTAACCAAAGCATATGTTGGATTTCCTGCTTTAACACTTGCCCAAACTATGTGTCTTCCAATAGATCCTGTTGGTCCAAGGATCAAGATTTTGTTTTCTGTTGCCATTGGTAAAAAAGTTAATTATAGTAAAAAATTAACTAAGTGTTTGTGTTTGTGTGAGTGTGTTTTTCTTTTTATCAAACTAGTAGTGAGTGTGTGATGAGTAGCAATAACTTTGATTGATATTTATAGGACTTGTTGGTTTGCCACCACCAACTTCATCTTAGCTACTACTCAAGTTTCTTTGAATTTTAGTGACCAAATTAAAGTATAAATTTTTTGTGGAAATAATGGTGGCTCTTGTTAGTCAAAATTGATACCTTACTATATATTATATTATATATAAACATTTTGTGTGAGGGGCAGCCCCTTAATTTGAACCCATTTTGGTTTATTTGCGATGGCTTATATTATATAGTTTGACAGCTATTGGACTCATATTATTGAGCAAGAGAGATAAAAAGAAAATAAATAAAAAAATACAAAAGTAGGACGAAAAAGAAAAATTGGTTGTAAAAGAAAACATAAGAGAATAATGTGAAAACATTATCGGATGCTTGATTGATACAACAACAAATTATATGACTAATAGAAAACATTATTAGGATTCATTTATATTCTTTTTTCACCCTTTTCATCCTTTAATTAAAAATTAAACTAAGAAAAGAAATGTTGCAGTCCATAAAATACAAACAAAGTCCCTTTGAGAACATCCGATAAAATATGAACCGAGTTATACATATAAAATAATTGAAGAGAAAAAAATATGAGTGATTGAATTTACAATCAATTGGGATTGAATATGGTGGAAGGAGTTTGAGTGTTTGACGTTGAGAATATGATAAATTAATGCTCAAATTTTTATAGAGATCTGATCAAAGGTAAAGTTAGAAAAAAGACTAAAAGAGATCATGTTCCCCTTAAATATTTTTGGGTAAATGATCATTTACCCCCTGCAAAATAAGCAAATTTTCATTTACCCCCTGCATAGATTTTTTTCCTGTTTACCCCCTTGCAAAAAATAGATTCCCTCATTTCGCCCCCTGGATGTACAGTAGGACAAGTGACTATGCAAACCTGTTGACGTGGCTTGTACATGTGGAAAAAATCATTTATATTTATTTTTTAAATTCCACGTCAGATAATATTTTTTTTAAAAAAAATAATAATTTTTTTCCTATAAAATAAAAAAAAAAATCTGTTTTTTTTCCCCAAAATTTTTTTAAAAAATTCCTAATTTTTTTTTTCATACAAATGATTTTAAAAAACTTTCCAACAAAAAAAAATTTCCTCCCAAAATTAAAAAAAAAAATGAATTTTCTTATTTTTCTCCCAAAATAAAGATTTACTCCGAAATAAAGTTTATTTCCGAAATAAAAATTTTAAAGATTTATTTTCAAACTTTTTGAATTAAAAAAAACATAATCTTTATTTTTTAAAAACAAAACTTTATTTTTTGTTATTCTCTTTGAATTAAAAAAAATAGAAAAAGATTTTCAAAAAAAATATAAAATAGAAAAACAAGTTTTATTGGTGTTTTCCTCTTCTATCAAAACCATTTGCCCTAAAACTAGAAAATTATAAAGAAGCAGAAGACAATATAATGATGTAGAAGATGATTTTGGCGATTGAAGAAGACGACGACAAATACAATCATGACGGTGGAAGCAAACGATTACGGCGAAGATTCTGTTTTATTTAATTCAAAAAGATTTGAAAATAAATCTTTATTTTTGGAGTAAAATAAGAAAATTCGTTTTTTATTTTAGGAAAAAATACTCAATAATTTTGTACGAAAAAAAAAGTTATTTCTGGGAAATTTTTTAAAAAATTTTGAAAGGAAAAAAAAAACAAAATTCATTTTTTAAATTTTGTAGGAAAAAAATTTTTTAATTTTTTTTTTTGAAAAAAATATTATCTGACGTGGAATTTAAAAATAAATATAAATGATTTTTTTCCATGTGTACAAGCCACGTCAGCAAATTTGCACAGTCACTTGTCCTGCTGTACACCCAGGGGGCGAAATGAGAGAATCTATTTTTTGCAAGGGGGTAAACAGAAAAAAAATCTGTGCAGGGGGTAAACGAAAATTTTCTTATTTTGCAGGGGGTAAATGATCATTTACCCAATATTTTTTAAATGTTTTTATGTAAATTATTTGTTTAATTTTATTTTTGGTCCATTTATTTTAATAAACTCACAAAATGGTTCCCCTTTTTTAATTCAATTTTTTTGCTATATTTTTATATTTGTTGTAAATTTGATTATGGCGGATAATTTTCCTGTTTTTTTTTTGTAAAAAGGGTGATTTATTGTCTCAATAATTGAATTAAATGACAAAATTTTATTTTTGAGACTAAAATTCACCTTTTTTATGGAAAAAATTGTAATTTTTATGACAAAACACATGGGTTGAAACCAAAAATTACAATAATTGTGAAAATATAGGGACCAAAAAATTTGACTTAAAAAAGGTGATCCATACAATACAAATTTACAATATTAATATCAAATTTATCTTATAATTTCTTATATATATTGTGAGCTCTTAAAATTTAATTTCTCTTTGCCAGTTATACATTTAATCTAGATTAGCCTCTAAGCTAATTAATTCCTATCTTTGCCCCTAGATGAATAAAAAATTTCTAAAAAGTACCGGTATATAGAAAAAAGATTGGAATTGGATCCTCTCCATCCCCAATTGACCACAACAAAAGAAACTATGACAATGTGATAAAAGAAGAATTTTCTTCACCCTAAAACTTTTGTTCCCCAAAAATATATTTTTGCCCTTACTAAAAAATCTGGAATATATTTTTCGAACTTCTTTTATTGTTGAAAATAATATTTTACATTAGAAAAAGTTCAAAAAATATTTTTCAAATTTTTTATGCATGAGCAAAAAAGCCTTTTCAAAGGAAAAAAAAATTAGGAGGAAAAATATTTTGGTGATAAAATGAAAATTTGGCCCACAAACAACGTAGTGAATCTCAACTAATCCATACATTATGAATCATGATTATAGAAATGTCTCGCAAATCATATGACTAATAGAAAACATATTATCCGATGCTTGATTGATACAACAACTAAATATTTTTTATTTTTTTTGTCAAGACAACAGCTAAATATTTACTATATTTAATATTTTCCTTTTGCATTTAATTAAAAAAGTCTATATTGATTTTTTTTTTTTTTTTTTTTTTATTTGAGTATAATAATACGAGAAGTCGAGAACGATAATTTGAGTGAGGGAAGTGGAAACTACTTGTCATTGCACACCTCACCTAATCCCCTCTAAGTCAAGGCCAAGCACTATCGGGCTAGTACATTTTTTGATTGAACAATATTGGACTAATACATAGTGACTTGCATTCATAGTTTTTTTTTTTTTTACTAACTTTCATTCATAGTTAGAAATAAGGTTACTCTAATATGATATTAATATATACATAAATAAATAAATATTTATAATATACGAGTGCATAGAAAATTTGAGAGAAAATAATAATGTATCGAGTGACAATAAGATCTCATATTAATCGAATGAAAATGTTAATTTTAAACAACGTATAAGTAGTAACAAAGAAACATTGAGAGTGGCATCATTCTCAATGGCTTGTCCACATTTACTTAATTTATTTTTTTTGTAGAGAAGAAAAGAAACAAATTTGGTAAAATAATTATTCAATATTTTAATATCTCTTCACTATCTAAGTAAAAAAAAGTAGGGGTCGTTTTAATTTCTCATTAATCGTACCTTCAATTTCTCCTTTAGACTTTTCGCATGTTATTTTTTGAGACATTGCACATTTTAGCTCGTTAATCGTGCCTTCAATTTTTCCTTTAGACTTCTCGTAGTTTCTTCTTTTGATTATGTTATATTTTTTGTTTTGCAGAATCGTGATTTGATTAGATTATTCGACTGCGGGAATAAGCTGCTGGACTTGGATCATCTCCTTCTTCAATTCTCTACATTTATCTCCTTCCTCTCTATGTCTCTTTTAATTTCAATCTCTCTCGTCAATAAAAAACAATAAACAAACCAAGAGAGAGTGATTTTAAGAGAGATAGAGATGTAGAGAATTGGAGAAGGAGATGATCCAATTTGGTATAATTTGGGTGTTAATCTTAGTACGATGGATTAGTGGGGATAGAGCGGTTAACAGTGGCGGAGCTAGCCCGAAAAATTGGAGCGGGCCGCTACAAATATAAATCGAATATGCAAAAGAAATTACTAAAAAAAAGACATATCATTTTGAGAGTCTGTCTAGTATGGATATCTCAAAAATAGTCAAAAGTTGGACCATTAACATGTTTATTAAATAAATTTTAAAAATATATTATGAAATATATTTTATGTCAAATGTGTAAACTTCATACTTTTTAATTAGTTTTTGTATTTATGTTTATAATATTATATGCATCTCTTTAACATAAATTTAAATTTTTTTAACAAAAGATTGATCAAACATGAATTTTTATGCACAAACTCTATTTTAAATAAAAATTTGAGTACTTTTTTCTCCAAAAAATATACTTGAATACTTCTACAAAATAAATTACATATTTTAAGACATCTATAAATTATTAAACAATAAAACATTAGAAGGGATGCTTAAAAAAATAAATTAAAAAGTATATTTGAATCATTTGAATTCTGGGACGTAAAAATAGCGGGGGTTTGAAACCCCCGCAAAATGCAAACCTGTTAAAGAATACTGGATTTTATGGTTTGAAACCCCCGAAAAACAAAATATAACAAACTACACACACTATTTAGCAGGGTTTATAACCGCCGCTAAATAGTATACCTATGAAAAAAAATTAAAAATTCTGGGACGGGTCATGGCCCTGTCCAGCCCATGAAGGGCTCCGCCCCTGGCGGTTAAGACAATAAGACCACAAGGTTGTCCATACTCTACACTAGATTCACATTCTTTGATCCTAGCTTGTTGTCTACTTTTGTAGAGAGATGACATGAGGAAAACAACAACTTCCATATACAATACACCGAAAAAATCACTGTCATTCTAAATGACGTGCAGTGTTTTTGTATCTTCCTATTAAGGTACTCCCTCCGTCCCAAAATATAAGCAAAAATTGGTCAACAAAAGTGGATGTATTTGGTCCAAATCTTTAACCAAATACATCAAGTTTCTTTGACCCACTTTTGCTTATATTTTGGGACGGAGGGTGTATATCTTTTGCAACTTTTATTTTTCCACCACAATATCCGATTTACTGGACTGTTTAATTTAATTTAAAAGTCAATTCTAACATCAAATTGTTTCAGTTCTACTCTGGATGGCAGTAGGGATAGCAAAAAAACTCAAACCCAAGAGACCCACCCGAACCCAAACTCAAGTCAACGGGCGAAACCCGATTTGACTGGGTTTGGATTCGAGTGACACCCGATAATATGGGTGTGGGTTTGGTATCAGTCAAACCCACACCCGAAACACATACACCCACCCAAAATATTTTATAATTACCTAATTACCCCCCTTAGTCTCCCTCAATTTCCTTGGAAGACCTTAATTTTAGTTGTAATTTAATTTTTTAAAAGTTTATGTTGTAATTTCTTAAAAGTCTATGTTTAAATTTTCTTGGAAGACCTTAATTTTAGTTGTAATTTAATTCAAAATCTATGTTGGAATTTAATTTCTTAAATTTGCAAATTATTTTCAAAAGTGTTGCGGGTTTGGGTTTGGGTGGAAAAAACCCGAACCCAATGGGTGTGGGCGTGGGTGTTGTTTTGCCACCCGAACAACCTTTGAATTTGGGTTTGAGTGATAATTTCGGATGTGGATTTAATATGTGTCAAACTCGCACTCATGGACGCCCGTTGCAATCCCTATATGGCAGTTGCAAGACTTCTTTTGCAATAGTTGAATTTATTGGGGAAACTCCCGTCGGATTATGAGGGCTCGTTTACCGGAGATAATTATGACAATGCTGTAATCTATAAGCAGACCTACTTATCTGAAAAGCCTAAATTTATGCATTGAAACCCCCGTTTCTGTAGATGGGCTGTCTTTTCAACACAAAGCCCAAAGCCCAAAAGCTACTTGACCGAAGAAACAAGTAAACTTACTAGTAGTTACTAGTAACTGTTTCATTTTCTTTTTTCCATCGGTTACACTTTCTTTCTTCTTTTTTCTCTTCTCCATTATTTATACTCATCTTCCACACTAATGCATTGTAAATCTGTTACTCTTTTATTAGGTTAAAATCTCATATTGGTGACGTACAAGGTATATTCTTACTCCTTATTCTTTTCCTTATTGAAACTTTTTTATGGAGTTGATTGAGTTCTTTTTCATATTGGATCAAAGTCCTTTTTTCTTGCATTTTCTTTTCTTTGTGCATTTTTTGGATGTCTATTCTTGGCTTTTGGATGTGTATTCCTAGGATAGGAAGCCATATATAGTGAGGTTTTTTTTTTTTTGCTTTTACCATCGGTTTAATTTGGTTTGGTTCAGTTCTGCCATGAAGTAGTTTCGGCCCCTCCGATTGCAGTTGCGGAGGATCGAACCGTGGCAATCCTACCGAGTTTAGTGTCAATCACCACTGAACCAACCAACTAACAATTGGTTAGAGAGTGAGATTTTTATTGCCATTTTATGTGCTTGATTGAGTTTTAGGGTATGGAGCAAGACTTTCATGGTCACGTGACTATATAGTCACGTTCACATAATTTTTTATTATTTATGAAATAATTAAAAAAATAAAATGAAAAATTCAAATTTTGAGTGTGACCAAAAAATTATTCTAATAATTCTATGTTTGGATGGAGGGTTTTGGAGGGAAAGAGAGGGGAGGACTTATTTATCTGTATCTTACCTTTTAAGTTTTTGGCTTTTGAATGTGTAATCTTAGGAAAATTCTTTGATTTTACATGTTATACACTAATGGTTCTGAATTCTGATAATCAAACTACATATGATTGCAATAATTTACAAATTGGATAGTGAATGTATGTAGGTGAAAGGAAGATGTCAAAACCAAATGAAGGTAATGCTGAAGTTGATATTCCACCTGAACTTCTGATAACAAATTTTAACGATCCTATCGAGGCTATTGTGCGATGCACATATCCAAATCTTCTCTCCCGATACCAAAATGGACAGTTTGTGCAATCAAGAGCTATTTTGGCTTCTACTGTTGAGGCTGTTGATCAAATAAATGATTATGTGCTTAAGTTAGTTCCAGGTATGTATAATTAGTTCAGTTCTGTTCATGTAACGATGTAACCATTCAATTATTAATTATCATGTCTATTTGAATATATCGTGTGTGTTTTAACTATCATTTTTCTTTGTGATTTTAAGGTGAACAAAGGGAGTATTATAGTGCCGACAAAATTGATAAGTCAGAGATCAATGATGCACAAGCAATTGAATTTGACATGATTCCTCCTGAATTTCTAAACAGTCTCAAAGCATCTGACATAGCAAATCATAGATTCGCTCTCAAGGTTGGGACGCCGATAACGCTTCTAAGAGATTTAGACCCTTCTCAGGGTTTCTTGACTGGTACTAGATTAATTGTTACAAGGCTAGGTCAATTTGTACTTCAGGCTCAAATCATGTCAGGAAAGAATGCTGGTAACATGATATTAATTCCTCGGATACCAATGTCTCCTTCCCGGTCACCATGGCCTTTCAAGCTAGTTAGAAGACAATTCCCAATTAGTGTCTCATATGCAATGACACTGGACAAACCTCAAGGTCAATCCCTCGACAATGTGGGCTTATATTTACCTAGATCGGTGATACGTCATGATCAGCTAAAAGTCGCATTCTCTAGTGTCAAAAGCAAAAATGGACTGAAGATTCTAATCCAAGACAAGGATGATAAAGCAATGTCCAGTACTATAAATGCAGTCTTCAAAGAGGTTTTCGGAAACCTCTAACAAGTAAGTAATGCTTTTAACGACTTGTTTGATTAAAAATTCTATTTTATTGGTCTTTTACTCCAAAACACGGCTCTTATATAGATAAATTAAACTTGGTATGTCGTTATAATGTTTGATATCTTTGTATATGTTCCATTATGCACACAATTATATGCTTTCAATTGGTTATTAACATGCATTTTATTTAATAGGATTGCTGGTATCTGCAACCAACCTTGATAGAGAAGTTTTTTGATGAGCTAGGTAAAGATCAAATATAGTGTCAACAACTCTATCACTATCTTTACAATTTAAGTTTAAAGTTGGATTTTGTTGCTTATGTTGTTTTTTATTTTGCCGTTTTAGAACATTTAAGTACTCAAACTGTTGTTTTTGATGTCTATGTTAATGGTGTGTACTATATAATCACTTTGTTTTGGAGCATAAGTTATGTCTTTATCACTTTGGTACCAATTCCGTTTATATATCTAAATTTGATTGTCGAAGTGCAACCTGCTCAAATAATACGCGACAAAACCATACTAATAGCGGGCGAATGCACGGGTATCTTATTAGTATGCTGTTCTACAATAGTAGTATGTAGTTTAAAGCATGGAAATATAGCAAATTTCACTAACACTTTTCACGATAAACATATTGTAATATATGATTACTATTGAAACTTTCATTCAATACATGGAAAAGCAAAGTACATGACATTGCAAATATTTCAAACTAACATATATGAAATTATTCTTTTGATGATAATAGAAACACAAGTGATTATAACAGTAAGTATGTTATGGCTTTATTACTATGTTGTAGCAGTTTTTTTGTTGATAGCGCATTTCCTACACTTCAAACAAACACATTCAAATAGGTGTCGACACTGGTGTATTTGACCTCAGGATATAGTTCAGTAACTTCCACACCAAAAGTAGAGTCAATCTCAAAATTTGTACAATCTCCCTTTACTAGCATTGAGTGACCTATTGCCAACATCAAGTTTGCAGGGAAAGGAGATTCTGCATAGAAGAAAAACATTCATGGCATAAACATGACATAGTATATATGTGGCTAGTGCTTCATAAGGAGTGTTGATACTAACCTTGAATACTCTTGAGAAGTTGATCCTCTGGAACATAAATTTTCTCAAGAGTGCTCTTAATCTTATTCTCCCATAAGGAGACAAGCTCGTTGAAAGTCAAAACATTGGCAGGAGGCCTAAAGTATATAGTTTTGTTCAAAGTTCTTGAGTCATCTACTGCTTTGATGGTATAAATTCCAATGTCTTCCTCTGTGACATAAACTTCTGAAACAATGATTTCAATCGAACAACATGAGCCAATTAGTTTTACTTGTAGGATTTTTTTAAAAAAAAAATAAAAGAAATTTGATGTTACCTTTTACATTTCCATCTCCGAGGATGACCACTTTATCTCGGGGAGGAGCCGTAACATTTTGTTGTCCAAATGTAGGGAGGAAGTATCCGGCAAAGGCATTAGAGACAACATAAGTATAAGGAATTCCTTCAGCTTCAATTGTCCTTCTAATTTGTGCTTTTTCCGCTAAAAAACTAGCTAGCGGCTCAATGGCATGGTGATGGTCAGGATCAAGTCCGAATTCTGATGGCAGAAACCTCTGATGACAATAACAATATCAATATATAGATAATTCAAATATACAACAAATTTTCCTTAAAAAATATATACAACTAATTTAATAACCATTTAAAAGTATTCCAATTTTTTTTTGGTTTACAATGAGCTGAGAAACGAACACATGACCTATAACGTACTACCCAAATTTCTCACTACTAGACCAAACCTATGTAACATGTTCCTCTTAGGACTAGGATTTTGCTCTTCACTGCCATGGTACTAATTAAAAAACAAAAGTTCAAAGTACTAAAATCAAAGAAGTTGTGAGTTTGTAATTAACTTAATTGTGGATTTTCCTGTGTAAAGCAAAGGGATTGGTTTTGCTATTTGTAAGAGTAAACGAACAAATTTGTCTAAGACTTTATGAACGTTTTCAATTTTTTTTTTTAATTTGTCAAATTTTACTTATATTATCCTATCATAAAATATGTTAGAGACTAAATTAATAATAAATAAATATATTTATTGACCAAAGTGGTGTATATGTTGTAAAAATATAGCCTTAATTAAATAGTAAATTGTAAAGTAGATGTATCTAGACAACATTATAATCTCTCACCAATCTATCAAATAGTTTATACAAAGTTAATAAATTTCGGTGCTACTTGGTTTGGGTACTATGCAGGTACTATGCAGTAGGTTATAAATTCGATCTTCTCTTGCTCCATTGTAAAAAATAAAATTACAAGTCAAATTGATGTATCCTTTCAACGTGTCATATATACATTTGTGTACAAAGTAGTAATAATTTTTGACTTTTGTACCAAAATGAAAATGATTTTCGACTTTGAAAATATTCCATATTATCCTATATTTAATGTCAATTCTTAATTCTGTCAAAAAAAAAATGTCAATTCTATATTACTATTATCTGCCTCAAAAAAATATTACTATTATCAATGGAAGTCATACGATATGTTTCAGCCCTTGAAGTCGCAGTTTCTCAGCTGTCATATGGTGAATTTGGAGACATAGAAATTTAATGTGTTTGAGCAATGAAACTTGGTCTCCTGTTCGCCTTTCTTTTAACATCCACAACATGGTTGAAACTCTAAAGGCTAGCTTCCCTTCCACTGACAACAATGCTACAACAGACCGATTTATTAAATGGAATAATAATAATTTTCCGGGAATTATCCTCAACGCCGACGGCAGCTGTTCGGGGACGCCAGCTAAAGCTGGTTTCAGATGCTTCATCAGGAACAACGACGATTTGTACTTGGCTGGAGCTTCGGGTTTCATTTCAGGCTCCACTGACATTCTTCTCGCATAGCTCAACGCTATATTCCATGGATTGAAATTGGCTAAAGACTTGGGTTTCAATGAGTTATCTTGTTACACCGATTCACTTACCTGCATAAATCTCATCCAAGACACCTCATCTTCTTATGCATGTCTATGCTGTTCTTATTCAGAATATTAAAGATATTTTGTTACAAGGTACCATCTCTTTGTGTCACACTCTCCGAGAGGGCAACCAATGTGCTGACTTCCTAACAAAACTGAGTGCTTCTTCAAATGATGATTTATTAATCCATACCTCTCCTCCGGTTGGCCTCTTGACTCTCTTCATGAGAGAATAGTTTTTCCTTTTCTGTTTCTTTTTTCTTTCTCATTTAGCTTTGTAACCAAAAAAAATAAAATGGGAGTCATACGATGTTTTCAAAAAAGGAATTCATTATGTTTCTATCAAACACCAAAGAAAATGAAAAGTCTTACTTTTTGTATTTTTTTTTTAAATTTTTGAAAAGTCTTTTTATTTTTGTATTTTCTATTTATTTTGAATATTACACTCGTAAATGCTTTTTTTAAGTAAGAGAGATGTATATAAGAAACTCTGTGCAACACTCTAGATAGAATAAAATAAATAAATAAAAAAGAAATATTAAATATCAGGGGACTTCAAACAAACTCTACCAAATCATATAATCAATCAAAGCACGTATGCAAAAAGTTAAAATACAACAAAAATGTCTGATAAAGGCTAAAGCAAACACCCACACACCACAAATGAGCACAAAACAAAAAAAATGGTGTGTGAGAATTCATATTTTAAGATGATGAATAAGTAGAACATGTCAACACAAACAAATTCATGTACTAACAACTCTTGTGACAAGTCATGATAAACATTAAAACTCTTTCGAGCCATACAGTTCAGCGTCAAAGATCGAGCATACCACTTTTATGACGACATGCTAATACTATTAGAAGTGGAGGAATAAAACAATATTTGAAACCGACTTCAAAAGACCAAGCAACTCAACCTTGGTAATTCAGAAATTAACGAGAGACATCGAAGACGATAATTTGAAGCATCAACAACGAGTCCCTATTTTGAAGGAAACTATTTACATTAGTTGGAAGCGGACACAAGAGAGATGAATGGTGCTTGCAAAGAAAGAGGAGAAGTTGCGGGTTGTGGCAGACTTATTCGAGATTCTGATGGATTAAAGGTTTCGTTAGAAAGATTTGAGCTTGTGATGCCTTACATGCTGAAATGTGGGGTTTAGACCTGGGGTTAGAGATGGCTTGGCAGAAGAATACATCTCTTTTCATTTTGGATAACGAGGGTCCGTTTGGTTATATGGAAAGAAAGTGGGAGAAAATAAAATTATGCAAACTAATACATGAACTTGGACCAACGTTAGTCTAAATTCATACATTAGTTTGCGTAATTTTTTTTCTCTCACTTTCTTTCCATAGAACCAAACAAACCATAGGATTCTTATTATAGACATGATCTCCAATAATTACAAATTTAATAGGAATATCCCAATTTTGGTTCAGCGTAATGTTAATTTGCTTAGTTTGATACAACAACTCCAAATCAATAATGTTTGATGCAAAGGGGAGTGGATTGTCTCCAGTGACAATTCCACTGCAGAGAATAAAGTGTGGATCTCAACCTTTTACTTTTACTTTTTTAATTAAACCACTAGCAAATAAAAATAATGAAGGGTGATGATTTCACTGGAGAAACTTTACTTCTCCCGATGCGAAAGAAATAGGTGTACTAACTGACTAGCAAACTTTAGCAAATTTTTAGATGATTTATAGGCTCTGGTTTTGGAGAAACCTCCTAGTAGTAGTGAGCTTTAAAAACTTCAAAAATCAATTTTCGTCGTTCTCTTACGTTATCATGAGTTTTCGCCATGATTTACCTACCGTTGACCTAAGACCAAATGCGGAAGACTAATTTTATTGCAGATCAGATAATGATGACATGACATGATATGACAATGCTCAATTTATGCATTGAAACCCGTTTCTACAGCTGGGCTGTCTTTTCAACCCATAGCCCAAAGCCCAAAGCCCAAAAGCTATTTTCTGAATGACCGAACAAACAATCACAATAATAGTAGTACGTAACACACTCATTTTCTATTCTACATCGGTTACACTCTTCTCTCTTTGGCTGTGTAAGTATTTTCCACACTTTCTTTCTTCTTCTTTCTCTTCTCCATTATTATTTATTATACACATCGTCAACACTAATGCATTGTAAATCTCTTGCTCTTTTCTCAGGTTAAGATCTCCTTCTGGCCACGGAAAAGGTACTTTATTTAGGAAGTTGATTCAGTTCTTTTTCATTCATTATAAAAGACCATTTTTTTCTCGTTCTAAAGTGAAAAAGTCACATAAAACTCACACAAAACTGCAAAATTTTAGTTTTGAACTTAGTTGAACTCCAAACTAACGGTTTGCCAGTTGGTCTAGTTCAATGGAGGGTTTCAAAGTACTATATTATATGAGATGAGATTATGATCATATATCATGTTATTTCTATTTTTTTGTATTATTGTTTTTTATTAATATGCTTAACTAGGAAATCCGGGACACGTATTTTTCTTATTTAGTTTTCACCACCAGTATTCAATCCACTTAACCGCATAATCTGGTTCGGGGTTCATTATGCGGTTTTGGCCCCTCCTGATCGCAGTTGCGGAGATCGAACCGTGGTAATTCCTACCAAATTCATTCTCAATCACCACTGGACCAACTAATTATACTAGTATTTTAAAAGTTTAATTTCTATGTACCGATAGTGTAAAGTTTCTTTGTAGATGCATTCAATGATGTGTTGACGCATTATTTAATGAATGTGACATGCCATGTGAAATATAGACTTAACCCTCCAAAATTCTCCTCCCAAATAGGCCCTGATTTAATCTTTTTATAGATGCACAACGAATGGGAGCATTTGTATTATTTTTTTCCTTTCATAAACTCCATTTTTTTTGTTTTGTTTCAGTTTTTCCCTATTCATCTCCTTTATGAATTTGTAAATTTGATTTTTGTACCTATTCATTTTTAGCTTTTGGTTGTAAAATCTTAGGAACATTCTTGGCTTTTACATGTTATACTACTGGTTCTGATAATCAAGGTAGTGAAGGTACATATGATCGCAAGAACTCACAAATTTGATATTGAATGCATGTGAAGGGAAAGATGTCAAATCCAAACGATGGTAATGCTGAAGTAGATATTCCACCTGAATTGCTGATAACAAACTTTGACGATCCTATCGGTGCTATTGTGCAAAGTACGTATCCAAATCTTCTTTCACAATACCAAAATGGACAGTTTGTGCAATCAAGAGCTATTTTGGCTTCAACTGTTGAGGCTGTTGATCAAATAAATGATTATGTACTTAAGATACTTCCAGGTATGTATATTTAATTCACTTGTGTTGTGTGCATGTAACCATTCAATTAATTATTCATTACAATGTCTATCTAAATATAATGTGCTTGTTTTAACTATCATTTTGCTTTTCGATTTTTAGGTGAAGAAGGGGTGTATTATAGTGCCGACTCTATTGATAGTTCAGAGATCAATGATGCACAAGCATTCAACATGATTCCCCCTGACATGATTCCTCCTGAATTTCTAAACATTCTCGAAACATCTGACATACCAAATCATAAACTCACTCTCAAGGTTGGGACGACTGTAACACTTCTAACAGATTTAGACCCAGCTGGGGGTTTATATAATGGTACTAGATTAATTGTTACAAGACTAGCAGCTGTAGGTAAATTTGTACTTGTGGCCAAAAGATTGTCAGGAGAAAACATTGATGAGCCTGTATTTCTTTTACGAGTGGATATGTCTCCTTCACGGTCGCCGATTCCTTACAAGTTAGTTAGAAGACAATACCCAATTAGTGTCTCATTTGCAATGGCAATTGAGAAATCTCAAGGTCAATCCCTAGACAGTGTGGGCTTATATATACCTAGATCAGTGATAAGTCATGATCAGCTGAAAGTCGCATTCTCTAGTGTCAAAAGCAAAAATGGACTGAAGATTCTAATTGATGACAAGGACAAAGAAGCAATGTCTGATACTATAAATGATATAAATGCAGTCTTCAAAGAGGTTTTCAAAAACCTTAACAAGTAAGTAATACTTTTAACGACATTTAGAATAAAAGTTCTATTTACTATCAATCAATCAATATCATCAATCAATATATATATATATATATATATATATTTGTAAAGCAATTTTTTTTTGCTGATGTGGCAGAATATTTGATGAGAATGTCAATTAAAACTTTTTTTTGCTCTATTTGACAATTGCACTCATACTTATTGTGTGTTCCTTCCTTTTGTATAGGATTAAGGAAGTCTTTCTCAACGATCTCTCCGGTGTTGCTCGCAAGTCCACCGTCAAAGTCAGAATAACTAGATTGTGGGACACCTGGAACATAAACAAAAGGAAGGGCATGATTAGTATAGACATGGTACTAATGGACGAAAAGGTATTCGTAATTGCACTTATTAAATCATTGTTCATTCCAAGACAATTACTTTGTTGACCCCTCCTAACTTTAATTTTTTTTTAGCACAATTACATACATGGCACAATACCAAGTAGGTTTGCACACTTATTCAAGGATATCTTGCAAGAGGGAAAGATATATGTGATTGATACTTTCACAGTCTTAAAAAATAAAGAAACATATATTATAGTTGAAAATAATACTTCCATGCTACAATTCTCTGGATCAACAAACTTTACACCTCAAGAATTTGATGATGGGAAAATCCCACGCTATGTTTTTGAATTTGTTCATTTTGAAGAGTTACACAAGCGTGATAACCAGGCCCACGCAGGTATGTTTATCTTATTATTTAATATCATTCTTGGTTAATCTTTTTTCATGTAAGGCAAGTTTGTTTTTTTTGCTAACCAGATGTGATTGGGGTTATTATTAATATAACTCCGATTGAAGAGAGGACATCTGTTAACGGAAAGACTGATATTATGTCACTCTATTTAAGGAATGAAAGGTGGGAAATAATATTGGTCCATACTATTTGTCAGCTAAGTATTTTCATGCATAGCAATTGTATGACATCAATATATTAATGAGGTTTTACAACTTGAAATGTTTTGACAGTGGAGACATATTGAAAGTCACATTGTGGGATGGCTATGTTTCAGTGTTTGATAAAAAATTGAAAAAATACAAGCATGCTACTATTGAACCAAACGTGGCAATATTCACATCCATCTTGGTTAAACAATATAAAGGTATATTTTTTTCATTTTGGTTGTTTCTTTTTTCATGGTCTTTCATTTCAACCACCATTATATTTTTTCGCAGGTGAGTTTTTTGTCCAATCTTCAAGATCCACAACAATTTATATCAACATAGACATTCCAGAAGCTATTGAGCTCGCTCAATCATCCAAGTATGTTTTTTTAATTATTTTATTTCTTTCCTTTTGTTTGAATTGCATTCTATGCTTATATGTTATTACAATGTCATTGAAGAGTTGCCAATGTTATGGATGAAAGTGTAAATCTTCCTCTTCTTGTTGTCCATCCTAAAGTTAACAAAGTAAAGACTATATCTGAAATTTTGGACATTGCAGCTTCAGGGAGTAATATGGTAAACAACGTCTTATATTCTTTATAACTAATTTATTATTTAATTATTCATACTTTCAATTTTATGTGCAGAATGATGTCTACCATTGTGCTGCAACAGTCGACGACATTTTGGTGAAAAATGGATGGTATTATGTTTCATGTCCTGACTGTAGAAAAACTGTTTCTCCAACTGAAACAGGTTTTAAGTGTGACCATTGCAAGGTGGATATAGCATATCCCAAGACTAGGTACTCTTTTGAAAATATTGTCTCATATATAACAATCATGTGAAAATAATCTTTCATAATACTAAATTGACTGTTATTTTGGTATTAAGTGCTTGAAAAATATAATCATGTGATTGTATATGTATTATAGGTTCCGTCTAGAGCTTCAGGTGAAAGACCGTACCGCTACAACCATATTTGTATTGTTTGATGAAGTTGCTGAGCAGGTGGTCCAAGTTAAGCTAGGTGACCTCACCTCAAATTTAGAAAATGTGTGTATCTGTGCCTATCTAAATTGATATTTCCATATATACATGGTTTATAAAAAATATAAATTAACCTACTCATCTAATAATAACAAGTCAATAAGAAAAATGTCTTTCATATTTGAACAGGGAAATGGGGGAGACTCGGAACTGCCTGGACAACTCCTTAATATCATCGGTTCCACGCACGTTTTCCAAGTTAAAATGAGTTCTTACTTTGAAAGTCTTGGAAGACAAAGTTTTACGGCAAATACAATTTTGAAGCTGAATGTCAAGGTGGTTAATATTGTGGTGTGATGGTATCATTTTGCTTGCTAATAAAATTGATGCTATTTATAATTCTCCCTATAATTTTCCGACTTTCAGGTAGAACAGGAAGACACCGTGGCCAATATATGTTCTTCCTCAAGTGGGCCTTCCCCAATTTTGGAACATAAGAGGAGAAAATTAATGTAAGATGTTACAAATTATAAATTATTTGTCTTTGATCAGTGTATGCTAAAACAATACTAGCCTACTTTTTTAGATTGCATTCTTTGCCGGACTCGGGTGATATGGACCAAAAGGATATTGTGGAAGATTTGGATGACTGAGGAGTGAAGCTTGGGTTGGAAGAACCGGTCGATATTTGTGTTTTAAGTGTTTTTGACAAGTTTGTGTTTTTGGGCAAGTTTATGTTTTTCGACCTGTCTTCATTGTTGGTTTGTTACTAGTATAATAGAAACACAAGTGATTATAACAGTAAGCATGTTATGGATTTATTACTATGTTGTAGCAGTTTTATTGTTGATAGCGCATTTCCTACACTTCAAATCGACACATTCAAATAGGTGTCGACACTGGTGTATTTGACCTCAGGATATAGTTCAGTAACTTCCACACCAAAAGTAGAGTCAATCTCAAAATTTGCACGATCTCCCTTTACTAGCACTGAGTGACCTAGTGCCAACATCAAGTTTGCAGGGAAAGGAGATTCTGCATAAAAGAAAAACATTCATGACATAACATATATGTGGCTAGTGCTATGGACTGTGGACTAGTAACGTAAAATTATTTTAAATTCTAACAATTGTTGATAATATTCTTTAAAAGTAAAAATCACCATACTCTTAGTTTTTATGACTAAAACAATAACATGTTTGGTGTCAGTTTAATACAAGTTAAATTTAGATTTTTGTTGTTTTAATGAAACCGATTTCAATCAAAAAACTTGAGCCTATTTCAGATTTTTTTTTTTTTTTCAAAATGTCCCTCCAACCATCAAGTAACATCAAAATATCCCTCACCTTTCCAATATGTCCATTACTTATAGGAAATTATTTTAATTTATTTTTTAAAAATTTGATGTTACCTTTTATATTTCCATCTCCGAAAATGACCACTTTAACTCGGGAGGAGCCGTAACATTTTGTTGTCCAAATGTAGAGAGGAAGTGTCCGGCAAAGGCGTTAGAGCAGGACCGGTTCCGACATTTTGGAGGTCCAGGGCAAATAATTAAAAGGACCCCTAATAAGTTTTTTTTCCAATTTTTTTTAAAAGAACATCATCTATTTAAATTGAAAATAGCATATGACCGTCCCAATACATTTGGAGCTCCCAGATAAATTGGATAAAAAAACCCTATAAAGATAAAATAAATTTAGTAAAATTAATGTTTTTTATTTAAAAAAATGTAATTTTTAAAAGAGAGTAACTTTTTTTAAAGAAAATGAAAACATCAATAATATAAAAAATGTCATATTCTAATCAATAACAACAAAATACACCTTAAAAAAATGATAGTGTTTTTAATCTTGTTAATAAAAACTTATGTTTTAATAAAAATTGCAACTTAATTTCAAAGAAATAACAAAATATAGTTTTATTAAAAAAAAATAGTAAAACTATTTGTAAGCTATAGAGTAATTCTATTTATAATAAACTCATTATTTTATAAAAGTAAACAATTTTTGTCATATTTAATATGAACTATAAATAATATTAAATTAAAATTAACTGTATTTATTATGCATTGATCACTTAAAATAAAATCAAAAAACTATCATAGGTGGGATTTGAACACACCACCCTCAAGACTAGCTCTGAGGACTGATGCGCGCACCACTAGGCCAGGCAATGCTTCATGAAAATGTTTTTTCGAAACATATACATAACCCATATTTACAATGATGGACTTGAAAATTTTTTTTGAGGCCCCAATATTTTGGAGGCCCTGGGCTGGGGGCCTGGTTGCCCTGGCCCAAAATCGGGCCTACGTAAGAGACAACATAAGTATAAGGAATTCCTTCAGCTTCAATTGTCCTTCTAATTTGTGCTTTTTCCGCTAAAAAACTAGCCAGCGGCTCAACGACATGGTGATGGTCAGGGTCCGAATTCACCTCTGATGACAATAACAAATATACTACTAATTTAATAACCATTTAAAAGTATTTCCAATTTGATTGCAAACATGGAAGTTCTTTAATTTATTTTTGATGATTTCTATACCTACAACTAATTTATGATTTATTAGTACGATAAGTCTTATGAGCTTCACTTGATCATCTATTTTTGTGCTCCATTTATGGTCCGTATGGTTGAGTGGAAAAAAAATTGGAGAAAAGAAAATTACGGAAACTAATAAATGAATTTAGAATAACTTTAGTCCATGTTCATTTATTAGTTTCCGTAATTTTCTTTTCTCTCTCTTTCTTTTCATTTAACCAAACTGGTAGAAATCAAATAACATCAACTTGCTTAATTTCCTTAATAAGGCTTTGGCAGAATTACACATATAATTCTTTATCTTATTTATTTGTAACATTTTAGTCCTTTATCTTTTTTTTGTAACATATAGGTCCTTTATCTATCAAAATATGCACAAATTAGTCCTTTTGTCAATTTTTTCTATTAAAAAACACTAAAACAATACTTTTATTAATAATTTTAATTTTAAAATATATTTTAATTAAAAACCCAGAAATTCGTCATTAGCTCTTCATCTTCATCATCAAATTCATACAATCCCATAAATTTATCTTCATTTTCATATATTCCCAACACACACACAAAAATTAACATAAACCCAAAAAAAGAAAAAGAAAAAAAACATTCTGGAAACTTGGTTCCACTTGAAGATCTAAGTTAATAATATATATGATTGTAGTTTCCGGTTGCATATCTAACTTAACAATCATACAATGGTTTTGCTCGGAAACAATAATTTGAACTTTGAAGGATAGATGGAAATTTGCTAATTTCCTTTCACTATTAAGCCCTATTTTTTTCAATTGAATTTGGGGATTTTAAATTTTGATTTTAGAAGAAGATATGCAAGCAATTTGGATGAACATTTTCTTTTTTAATTTAAGGAATAAGGATGAACATGAGGATGAAGATGATGAGGAAGAAGATGTTCATAAAATTTATGGCTTTATGCATTTCTGGGTTTTTAATTAAAATAGATTTTAAAAATTAAAGTTATTAATAAAAGTATTATTTTAGTGTTTTTTAATATAAAAAATTGACAAAAGGACTAATTTGTGCATATTTTGATAGATAAATGACCTATATGTTACGAAAAAAAGATAAAGGACTAAAGTGTTACAAATAAATAAGATAAAAGACTATCAGTGTAATTCTGCCTAAGGCTTTCGGGATTGCCTAGAGGGAGCATGATTTTACCCAAGGCCAAATACCGAAGAGTAGTTTATTACTCCATCCGTCTCTAATTATAAGCACATTTTTAAAGATAAAATTTGTCCCTAAATATAAACTTCTTTTCAATTTCCTAGACACATTTATTATTACTTTTCCAAACATAACCTTACTTTACATTGAAATCCGAAAAGTCAACTACAAATACATTTTTCTTTTTACCAAGGACAATTTAGTAATCTTAATACCCAAAAAATACACATATATTATACTACCAATTTTTTTTAATATACGTAAAAAACTCCAATAGGAATCTTATATTTAGGGATGGAGGGAGTATTACAAATGAGATAATGATGACATGACATAACAATGCTAAATTTATGCACTGAAACACGTTTCTACAGCTGGGCTGTCTTTTCAACACAAAGCCCAAAGCCCAAAAGCTATTTTCTGAATGACCGAACAAACAATCACAATCACAATAATAATTTAATAACACTTAAATTTTCTATTCTTCATCAGTTACACTCTTCTCTCTTTGGCCGTGTAAGTATTTTCCACACTTTCTTTCTTCTTCTCCATTATTATTTATACTCATCTTCCACACTAATGCATTGTAAATTTTCTGCTCTTTTCTCAGCTTAAAATCTCCTTCTGGCAACGGACAAGGTATATTATATTCTTACTTTATTTTATCAAGTTGATTCAGTTCTGTTTCATTCATTATATAATAAAAGACCATTTTTTTTTTTCTTTTCGTTGTGTTTTTTTATTTATTTTTTATTTTAGATAAAACTTAAAACTCACACAAAACTGCAAAGTTTTAGGTTTGAACTTGGTTTAACTCCAACCTAACAATATCTGCTTTGCCAGTTGGTCCAGCCAGGTCAATGGAGGGTTTCAAAGTATTACCTCGTACTTAATATAAGAAAATGTTTACTTCTTAAATTCATAGAATGATTAATGTATTATGTATCTGGTCTCTAATTTAATTTAGACAAACTATATAGACTAGATACATCAATCATTTCATAAATCTAAAAAGTAAACATTTTCTTATATTAAGATCTATAAAAGACCGGAGGGAGTATATTATATGATCATATATTATGTTATTTCTATTTTTTTAAAATATCAAATATATTTCAAAAGAGTTTAATTTTTATCAACGGTCAGTGTAAAGTTTCTTTACGCATAAAACTTACACAAAACTGTGAAGGTTAATTTTTATGCATTGTTAGCATAAAGTTTCTCTACATATAGTATATTTTTGGACACACGGTGTATGTAAATTAAATCCATTGAAATATAGACTTAGCTCTCCAAAAATCTCCTCCCATACAGGCCTTAATTTAACTTTTCATAAATGCACAATGAATGAGAGTATTTGTGTTATGCTTTACCAATTTTATTTTTTTTCCTTTTCCCTTCCCCTTTTCATATTCTTTATGATTTTGTAATTTTTTTTTGTACTTAGTAACATTTTTAGCTTGTGAAATCTAAGGCTTTTACATGTTATACTACTGGTTCTCATAATTAAGCTACATATGATTGCAAAAATTCACTAATTTGATGTTGAATGTATGTGAATGGAAGATGTCAAATCCAAATGTTGGTAATGCTGAAGTAGATATTCCACCTGAATTGCTGATAACAAACTTTGACGATCCTATCCGTGCTATTGTGCAAAGTACGTACCCAAATCTTCTTTCGCATTACCAAAATGGACAGTTTCTGCAATCACGAGCTATTCTGGCTTCAACTGTTGAGGCTGTTGATCAAATAAATGATTATGTAGTTAAGTTACTTCGAGGTTTGTATATTTAATCCACTTTTGTGCATGTAACCATTCAATTAATTATTCATTATCATGTCTATTTAAATATAATGTGCATGTTTTAACTATCATTTTGTTTTTCGATTTTTAGGTGAAGAAAGGGAGTATTATAGTGCTGACTCTATTGATAGTTCAGAGATGATTCCCCCTGAATTTCTGAACAATTTCAAAACATCGGACATACCAAATCATAAATTGACTCTCAAGGTTGGGACGCCGATAACACTTCTACAAGATTTAGCCCCATTCGGGGTCTATAATGGTACTAGATTAATTGTTACAAGACTATCACCCATAGGTATATTTGTACTTGAGGCCAAAAGAATGTCAGGAGAAAACATTGATGACCCGATATTTATTCCTCGAATGTCAATGTCTCCTTCACGGTCGTCGTTTCCTTTCAAGTTAGTTAGAAAACAATTCCCAATTAGTGTCTCCTATGCAATGACAATTGAGAAATCTCAAGGTCAATACCTAGACAGTGTGGGCTTATATATACCTAGATCAGTGATAAGCAATGTAGTCAGGTTCGGGATCCTACGTAGGATCGGTAGGCTGGTGGAGGGTCGTAAGGTCGGGATCGTAGCTCGATTCGTAAGAACCTACTTAAGGGTAAAATGGTAACTTCACATATATATACATATACACAGAACCACAAAATAATAATAATAATAATACATGAACACAATAAACTTAATTAATATTTCATAAATATCATTCCAAATGTTCATAACCAATGTAGTTAGGTTCGAGATCCTACGTAGGATCGGTAGGCTGGTTGAGAATTGTAAGATCGAGATCGTAGCTGAATTCGTAAGATCCTACTAAGGGTAAAATTGTAACTTCACATATATATACATATACACATAAACACACAAAATATATAATACATAAACAAAATAAACATAATTAATTAATATTTCATAGAGATCATTCTAAATGTTCATAAATTCATAACAGAGGGTTGGAAGAAGCAACAGCAAGGTTAAAAAAACAAAATGAAAACCGAGGGGTTTCATGTAGGACAGAGGTTTGAGTGAAAGAGATGGTTGAAAGTGAGAGAGGAATGAACCAAAGTGAGAAAGGAGTGAGAACAAACATACACTAACCGCCGTCGAGGTTCACAACGACGCCGTCTAGAGCTCGGGTAAAGAAAAACCTCTAGGATCGTAAGAACCTATGACCCGGTGCGAGAACCTGACTACAGACAGGTCAAAAAAGGAACCTACATGGGTTCTAAGCTCGTTTGGCCTTCACGAGCTCGTAGGATCGTAAGAACCTAAGACCCGGTGCGAGAACCTGACTACATTGGTGATAAGTCATAATCAGCTAAAAGTCGCATTCTCTAGTGTCAAAAGCAAAAATGGACTGAAGATTCTAATCAATGACATGGACAACAAAGCAATGGCCAGTACTATAAATGCGGCCTTCAAAGAGGTTTTCGGAAACGTCTAACAAGTAAGTAATACTTTTTACGACATTCAGAATAAAAGTTCTATTTACTATAGTTATCTAATTGGAGTATTGTAGTCAATAGGCATACATCAAGAAATTGCACATCATAGTCCTATCAATGAAATATTTGAATCTGGTGAAGTTATCAACTGAATATCTTTGTATTTATATTCTATTAGTCCCTATCCATGAAATATTTGAAACTAATGTAGTTATAATATTGAATACCTTTGTATATATATACACAATTATATGCTTTCAAATAGCCAATTTTTTTTTTGTCAAAAAAAAAAATTGGCTATTAACATGCATTTTATTTAATAGGACATTTGTTAATTGAAACCAACCTTGATAGATAACTTTTTTGACGAACTAGGTGACCATTGGTGGTTAGTGCATGCTGAAGGAAACAAACACCAAAGCTGAAGATCAAATGTATTGTCAACTACTCTATCACTATCAATCTATCATTACAATTCAAGTTTAAGTTGGATTTTGTTGCTTTTTTGAGTTATGTTCTTCATCAATGTTGTTTTTTATTGTCATTTTGGAACATATTAGTACTAAACTAGCTTGTTTTCAATGCCATGTTAATGGTGTGTACTTTATTTATGTATTTTGTACTCTATAACACTTTTCTTGGAGTAGAAGAAATGTGTTTACCTACTTAGTTAGCAATTCCATTTATATCCGCATTTGATTATGAAATGTTTCTAAAATAATATGTAATTTAAAGCAGGGAAATATGTCAAAATGAAACTTTCATTCAATACATGGAAAAGCAAACAAAGTACATGACAAAGCAAATGTTACAAACTAAAATATGAAATGATTATTTTGATGGTAATTTAAGCATAAGTGTGATTAACAGAAATACAAGATATGAAATTTTGACCAACAGTATGCATTTTATGGTCTTTATTTAACTTTGGTGAAGCGGTTTTATGGTGTGATGGCGCATTTCTTACACTTCAAACGAATGCATTCAAATAGTTGTCGACACTAGTGTATTTTACATCAGGATAAAGTTCAGTTGCTTCCACACCAAAAGAAGGATCAATCTCAAAATTGGTAGTATCTCCCTTTACTGACATTGAGTGACCTAATGCTGCCATGAAATTTGCAGGGAAAGGAGATTCTGCAGAGAAGAAAAACATCCATGGCATATATATATGTTACACATTAAATTAAAAAGGGTATTGAAAATGAATGTTTAAACTGACCTTGAATACTCTTAAGAAGTTGATCCTCTGGAACATATATTTTCTCAAGAGTGCTCTTAATCTTATTCTCCCATAAGGAGACAAGCTCGTTGAAAGTCAAAACATTGGCAGGAGGCCTAAAATATATTGTTTTGTTCAAGGTTCTTGGGTCATCTACTGCTTTAATGGTATAAGTTCCGATGTCTTCTTCTGTTACATAAACTCCTGATCAACAATGATTTCAATTGTACAATATTAGTCAATTTAACCTTTCCAATATGTCCATTACTTGTAGGAAAAAGAGATTTTGTAAGATGTTACCTTTTACATTTCCATCACCAAGAATGACCACCTTATCCCGGGGAGGAACCGTAACATTTTGTTGTGCTAATGTAGGGAGGAAGTATCCGGCGAAGGCGTTAGAGCTAACATAAGTGTAAGGAATTCCCTCAGCTTCAACTGCCCTTCTAATTTGTGCTTTTTGCGCAAAAAAACTAGCTACCGGCTCAACGGCATGGTGACGGTCAACATCAATACCGAATTCTGATGGTAGAAATCTCTATTAACGACGATAACAACAATAATTTCAGTTTATATGGATGATTCAAATATCCAACTAATTTAATAACTGTTTAAAAGTATTTTCAATTTGAGTGTAGAAATATACAACTAATTTAAGTCATATATGTATGTACCTTGATGTTTCCAGCTTCTTTTATTGCAGCTATGAGCTTGACTTGATCATTTACTTGTGCTCCACCAAGTGTTGAAATAACAACATCAACTTGCTTAACTGCTTTAATAAGGCTTTCATGATCACTTAGATCACCCTATATAGAACCAACAAGAGATATAGATTGATGTTAGAATATTTGAAACAACTATGTAAATATATATAAATTGAAAAATTAAATTAATAGTGATTGAAAGATACATACATATAGCAAAGTAACTCCATAACTCTTGAAGCTCTCAATAAGCTTAGATTTTTCAGGATGAGAAACTGTGTTCTCTCTAATCAAAGCAAAAGTGGGGTGTCCTGCTTTAGCACTTGCCTCAACTATGAATTTTCCTATGTAACCTGTTCCTCCTAGGACTAGGATTTTGCTCTTCTCTGCCATGGTAATAATTAAAGAACAAAAGTTCAAATTAGAAATCAAAAGAAGTTGAGAGTTTGTAATTAATTTAATTGTGGTTTTGCCTGTATAGAGCAAAGGGATTCATTGTCCTATTTGTAGGACAGCCACCACCCAGTCCTAAGTCAATGGTATTTAATTGTTTCATTATTTAATGCTACAAATTCGACCCTTCTAAAGATTATTATTATTTTTTTAAATGGATGAAATGATAAGTTATTGAAAACTCACCCAAAAATATAAGGAGCGGAGTTTGAGCTACAATCATAACGTCCAAACGAAACAATATTAAGAATTATGCTAGTTGTATTAGAATATGTGGACAATTCATTTAATATTACTATTATTTAGTTGATTGAAACATGCCAACTCCTTCAACAAGTCGTTGGTTTTTTAAGAAATATATAAAAATTAATCTGCTTTCAGCCTTTCTTGATTATTTTTTCCTGATTTTTTAGGCAATGTTTGGTGGATGCACTGGTTTAGAATTAGAAAAAAGTTTTCCATGAAGTGGTTTGTCTTTACTGTCTTTATTATCTATCACTCGACTCAAATATAAGTTGTCCTCTTAAAATTTGGGTTCGGTTTGCTTAGACCAATATGTAAATTGATCAAAATTTCTGTTTATAAATTCATATTCAATATTGGATGAGATAAACTCCGAACATAAATTTATATGAAAAATCACTATATTATTGGTAAATTCAAGGTATATTCAATAAAAACACATAAATCGTTAATCTTGATTGATCTCAATAACATATTACAGTATAATTTTATATTTTTTCGTAAAATTTAACATATGTGATATAAACTTTTAATCCAACGGTGAATTTTGTAAAATATGTATTCGTTAAAGTGTTAATGGGTAATGTAACATTACTCAAATGTTACGTAATTTGATCCTCTCCTATATACTATATAAATAACATTTTTTTTCTTAGTAAAAAAAAACTTTTTTTTTTCTGTCTCTCAGAAAATAAATTCCGACGGACCAATTTTTAAAAATCATTGAAAAGAACAAATGGTAAATGAATCCAGTCCACATTTGAGTGTGATACATGTACAGCAGGATTTATTTTTATTTTTTTTTCTTTTTGCGAACACTTTTGTTTATATTTATATTGAGTCTCTTAGAATTGGGATTGAGTCTAACTCAATACTATAAAATCAACTTATAAGTTAAAGATTGTCTCCTGATAGCAGAAACCTGGTAGCAGTTAACATGTGGTCCAGATCTTGGACAGATACTATCTTTGAATTGAGTATGTAATTTAAAGCAGGGAAATATGTCAAAATGAAACTTCATTATATTTGATATTTGTTCTCCCCCTTATAAAGAGGGATAAACATATTGTAATACATGATGGAACTTTCTTTCAATACATGGATAAGCAAACAAAGTACATGACAAAGCAAATGTTACAAACTAAAATATGAAATGATTCTTTTGATGGTAATACAAGCACAACTTTGGTCTGTGATTAACAGAGATACAAGATATGAAATTTTGACCAACAGTAAGCATGTTATGGCCTTTATTTAACTTTGGTGGACCGGTTTTATGGTGTGATGGCGCATTTCCTACACTTCAAACGAATGCATTCAAATAGTTGTCGACACTAGTATATTTTACATCGGGATAAAGTTCGGTAACTTCCACGCCAAAAGAAGGTTCAATCACAAAATTAGCGGAATCTCCCTTTACTTGCATTGAGTGACCTAATGCCGCCATGAAGTTTGCAGGGAAAGGAGATTCTGTAGAGAAGAAAAACATTCATGGCATAAATATAACACATATATATATTTCACACATTAAATTTAAAATGAATGTTTATATTGACCTTGAATACTCTTAAGAAGTTGATCCTCTGGAACATAGATTTTCTCAAGAGTGCTCTTAATCTTATTCTCCCATATGGAGACAAGCTCGTTGAAAGTCAAAACATTGGCAGGAGGCCTAAAGTATATTGTTTTGTTCAAAGTTCTTGAGTCATCTACTGCTTTGATGGTATAAGTTCCAATGTCTTCCTCCCTGACATAAACTCCTGAAACAATGATAATTTTAATTGTGCAACATGAGCCAATTTAACCTTCCAATACTTGTAGGAAAAAGTTGTTTTTTTTAAAGATTTTGTAAGATGTTACCTTTTACATTTCCATCTCCGAGAATGACCACTTTATCTCGGGGAGGTGCAGTAACATTTTGTTGTGCTAATGTAGGGAGGAAGTATCCAGCGAAAGCGTTAGAGACAACATAAGTGTAAGGAATCCCTTCAGCTTCAATTGCCCTTCTAATTTGTGCTTTTTGCGCCAAAAAACCAGCTGCTGGCTCAACAGCGTGGTGACGGTCAGCATCAAGCCCGAATTCTGATGGCAGAAATCTCTGATAATTGACGACAACAACAACAATGGTATCAATTTATATACATGATTCAAATATACAACTAGCTTAAGTGGTATGAGTCTTAGGTCCTTAAGTAATTAGTCAGAGTTCGATCCCTGTCTCTTGGAGAAACTTAATACCAATAATATGGTAACAAAATAAATTCTTGCTTAAGATAAGTCTTGAATGTACCTTGATGTTTCCAGCTTCTTTTATTGCTGATATGAGCTTGATTTGATCATTTATTTGTGCTCCACCAAGTGTTGAAATAACAACATCAACTTGCTTAATTGCCTTAACAAGACTTTCATGATCACTTAGATCACCCTATATAGGACCAAAAAGAGATATATATCTATGTTAGAATATTTGAAACAACTATGTAAATATATATAAATTGAAAAATTAAATTAATAGTGATTGAAAGATACATACATATAGCAAAGTAACTCCATAACTCTTGAAGTTCTCAATAAGCTTAGATTTTTCAGGATGAGAAATTGTGCTTTCTCTAATCAAAGCAAAAGTGGGGTGTCCTGCTTTAGCACTTGCCTCAACTATGAATTTTCCTATGTAACCTGTTCCTCCTAGGACTAGGATTTTACTCTTCACTGCCATGGTACTAATTAAAAAACAACAGTTAAAAGTATAAATCAAAGAAGTTGTGAGTTTGTAATTAACTTAATTGTGGCTTTGCCTGTGTAAATCAAGTGGATTGATTATGCTATTTGTAGGACTAGCACCACCCCCTGAATGTGCTTAAATGTCCTAAGTCAATAGTCCTTAATTAGTTTATTATTTTATGCTCTACAATTACAAATTCGTCTCTTCTAAGGATTCATTGACTTTTATTATTTAGTTGATTGCAACATGTGAACTCCTTCAAGTTGTTAGTTTTATTAGAAATATGTAAAAATTGATCTGGTTTAAAGCCTTTCAAGATTTATTTATTTTTTAGGCAATGTTTGATGGATGGGGGCATTGGTCTACAATTACTATCTAACATATCGTTATCTATGAAGTGGTTTGTCCTTAGTATCTTTATTTTTACTCGATTAGGGATGACAAAAAAACCCAAATCCGAGAGACTCACCCGAACCCAAACCCAAATTAACGGACGAAACCCGATTTGACTGGGTTTGGGTTTGGGTTCGGGTGACACCCGATAATATGGGTGTGGGTTTGGTATCAGTCAAACCCACACCCGAAACCCATACACCCACCCGAAATATTTTATAATTACCTAATTACCTCCATAGTCTCCCTCAATTTCCTTGGAATACCTTAAATTTTAGTTGTAATTTAATTTCTTGAAAGTCTATGTTGTAATTTCTTGAAAGTCTATGTTTGAATTTTCTTGGAAGAACTTAATTTTAGTTGTAATTTAATTCAAAGTCTATGTTGAAATTTAATTTCTTAAATTTACAAATTATTTTCAAATGTGTTGCGGGTTTGGGTTTGGGTGGAAAAAACCCGAACCCAATGGGTGTGGGCATGTGTGTTGTTTTGCCACCCGAACAGCCTTTGGGTTTGGGTTTGGGTGATTATTACAGGTGTGAGTTTGGTAAGTGTAAAACCCGCACCCATTGGCGCCCATTGCCATCCCTATACTCGACTCAAATATAAGCAAAATAATAAGTGAAGTTGTCTTCTTAATCTTAATATTTGAATTTGTTTTAAATTCTAGTTCAACCGATAGAAATGATGAAATTGCTACGTCCGATGTGGTTCAAACCTCACTCCCTCTATTTTGTGTGTATGAGTTTTCAATAACTTATTATTTCGTTTATTTAAAAAAAATTGGGTTTGATCTATGTCAACAAAATCAATATGTAAATTGATGAATCGTTGAAAATAAACTTCCAAATATGTATCTAGTCCCTATTTGAGTGTGATACATGTACTGCACGATTTTTATTTTTGTGAACAATTTTTTTTTTGTTTAATCTATAATGACAATAATATTTTTATATTATTGGAGTATTTTTTAGGTAGAGTAGCATAACGACTAGATTTAAATATATTAAATGTGAAGAATTGAAGAATTTTAAATTCAAACTCAAATTTTTTTGTATGTAAATTATTTGATATCTAGAGTTTGATCGATAAAATTTATTTTATTTTAAAATAAAACATAACATAATATAATATTGAATTTTGTTCATTAATAAAATGATTGGTCCAACCATTTTATAAATAAAGAAGATAATCAAATGATGATAATTGAAATCTGAAGATGATTCCCCGTAAGCTTATCTCAGTTGGTAGAGACATCGTATTATATGAGTAGGAGTTAGGGTTCGAACTTCGGACACTCCACTTATTCACCTTTAAGGTGAATTTTCTAGCCACCGGGCTACTTGACCAAAAAAAAGAAAAATCGGAAGATCAATATAATACTCCATGTGGTCCTATATATAAGGAACACATTGAGAAAAACACACATACCAAAGAGACTTATTTTTTTTATTAAAAATTCTAAAATGTTATGTGTTATTCCAAAACTAACCTTGTGAATGTGTTGTGTAATTAATGCATAACATTAGAAATAAGTTGCATTTTATACAATTTAGGCTTAAATGCACTTTTGGTCCCCCTATTTTTAAAAAAATGAAGTTTTGGTCCCCTATTTTAAAAACCAACTTTTTAGTCCCTCTATTTTCATTTTTTTTTGAGTTTTGATCCTCCATCCTATTTTGGGGTTAATTTTGTTGATGTGGCCTTGTAACTAATGATGTGACAACATTCATGTGGACAAATTTAATATCCATGTCATTATTATATATTTTTAAATTCAATAAAACTTTATTTATAAAATATTTTAATTGTTAGAATTATATATTCAACTGAAATAATAATTGTTAAATCTTATAAAATATGAAATTTGAAACCCTAATTATCAAACCTTCAACTACTAGAATTTTATTCACCGTCGGAGAGAATCCTTCCTTATGGATTTCACTAATCCTATGGTTTCCGTTCAAACTCAACAATTTTTGGATTTTTAAAAACGAAAAGAAATTAGAGATAATTTTGTGTTTCAATAGAAATTACTCATACTCTTTAAACTATCTATGACTTTGAATGAGTTTGAATGAAAACCCAAAAATTGTTTTAAGTTTGAAGTTTAATTATAGATTGGTTTTATATAAAGTTGGATGATGATAAAAGTTGAAGGTTCTTGAAACACAAAACTTGCTTTCAATATGCAATTGTTTGATATGAATCAAAGAGGATCATGTCCATGTTGTGATTGTTTGTTTTTTTCTTAGGTTTAATAAATTAGAGGTTGTGAATTTTTGAATTTTTTATTTTAATGAACTTTTTTAGGTTTAATTAAATTATTTTATAAAATAAGTTTTATTGAATTAAAAACAAATAATGACATGGATATTAAATTTGTCCACGTGGACGCTGATATGCATTAGTGACAATGTCACATCAACAAAATTAACCTTAAAATGGAATGGGGGATCAAAACTCAAAAAAAATTAAAATTGGGGGACTAAAAAATTGGGGGATCAAAACTTTATTTTTTTGAAAATAGGGGGATCAAAAGTGCATTTAAGCCTACAATTTAATAAGGGTGTATAAAAGATTATCTATTTAATAAAGAATAAATTTAAAGAATGTTTCTTATGGGCTTTTGCCCTCTTCATATACCAAAAAAAATGTTTTTTATAAAAAGGAACAAAAAAAATTCTAAAGTATTCCTTATATATAAAACTGGAATGAGTATATGTTGAGATTCCTTAAAAGAAAAATGTTGAGATATGCATATAAATTGTCTTCTAGAAGTGCCTGCTCTTCCTGTATGAAGAAACAATGCTGAAAATAATAAATAAAAAAAAAGTAGGCTAAACGGCTTACGTGACCAAGAGAAGCAAAAGGCCATGGTATTTGAAAATGGAAACGCTAAAGCACCCGTGGGCGTGGGCTACAGATGTATATACCGGCAATTAAAGGAAAATTTTTTTCCTACCCCAACAATCTTCACTTTACCCCAATATTTTTTTAAAAATACCCAATATACTCTTATTAAAAATTAATATAATTTAAAAAAACAATTTTTGTCGTATTATACTGTTCCGGTAGAATTTTCATCCTCACGAAAAACTGTTCCGGTAAGCAACTATCCATACCGGTAAGTTAACTTTACCGGTACACTTTTTTAACAGTGTTCCGGTATGTTAATTATACTGGTACACTTTTTATAACGTTTCCGGTATGTTTATTTTACCGGTACACTTTTTAAAAAGTGTTCCGGTATGTTAATGTTACCGGCACACTTTTTAAAAAGTGTACCGGTATGTTAATTATATTTCGTTTATCATTATACATACCGGTACACTTTTTTAGAGTGTTCCGGTAGTCAAAGTGTTCCGGTATGTAATAAGTGTACCGGTATGTTATTCTTAATTTTTTTAATTTTAATTTATTTTTAAACAGATATGGCTTATCTCGGCGATACAAGTCAAATGTTGGTAGATACTACGGATGTTTTTACAACTCATCAAAAATTTGCTACCGCAGATGATGTTGTCAAATGGGCTCGAGATGTTGGAGATGCCAATAAAGTCGGTATTATCATTACTCGGTCGGATAAAAAGAACGGAATAAGAGGAAGAAATGACAAGTTGATTTTGGGTTGTGACAAAGGTGGAAAGTATGACTCTTCAGAAAGTTCCACGACATCTGCATCGAAAAAGTGTAACTGTCCATTTAAAATTAGAGCTGCACCTTCAACAGATGGTTCAGGATGGAAAGTTCAGGTTATTCATGGAGTTCACAACCACGGGCTACCTGATCAATATCATGGTCATTCTCGCAAGGCACGTTTAACCGCTGATGAAAACAAACGTGTTCAAGATTTGACAAAGCGTAAAGTAGCACCAAGACACATTGTTTTAGATTTGAAAGATCAAAATCCAGAGTCTGTTGTTGATGCCACACTTGTATATAGGAAAAGACACATGATGCAAATACAGGAAAGAGGTTCCAGAACAGAGCTGCAACACTTGCTGCAGTTGTTAGATGATGCAAAATATGTCAGCTGGAATAGAAGAAAAGATGATGGCTCCGATGTTTTGAGTGATATTTTTTGGGCGCATCCAGATTCAATCAAGTTGTTGAACTTGTTTCCCATTGTTTTGGTTATGGACTGCACGTACAAAACTAATAAATATAGACAGCCACTGCTTGAAATTGCTGGCATAACGTCAACTAACATGACATTTGCTGTTGGATTTGCTTACATGGAATCTGAGAAGACGGACAATTATCATTGGGCGTTAGGTAAGCTGAAGCAATTGATTACAAAGCAAGATATATTTCCTAGAGTAATTTTGACTGATAGGGAGTTTGCTTTGATGAATGCAATTAAAGATGTATTTCCACATACTACTAATATGTTTTGTACGTGGCACATAATAAAAAATGTGAATGCGAGATGCACCGTGCAAATACCTAAGGATATGAAACAGAAGGTGAAAAATTTGTGGAGAGATGTTGTTGAAAGTCCGAATGAGGTGGAGTATCAGCAACTGTTGAATGCGTTTCAGCAAGCATGTGTTAATTCAAGCAATTTTGTCGAATATGTCAATAACACCTGGTTGGCCCCTCACAAAGAACAATTTGTTGAAGCATGGACCAATCGAGTGATGCATTTAGGAAACACAACGACTAATAGGTATAATTTTTTATTTTAAAATTGAAATTATATTTTTCTTTTTTTGGCGTTTAATTGACTATTGTTTGCAATTTGATATTTAGAGTTGAGTCTGCACATTGGAGACTGAAGAAAATGTTGGAACACAGCAAATGAGACTTATGCAAGTGTTTGGAAGGCATCAATGACAACATAAGACTAGAAGTTGACAAAATAAAGAAGTCTTTTCAAAAAAGTTTTTACTATACAGAAAAGACACATAGCAGTCCATTTTTTCAATATTTGAGAAACTTTGTCTCCAGGGCCGCTATGACACTAATTTCTGATGAGATGGAGAGAATTGACATTGTTGGAACAAATAAAAACTTGTGTGGTTGCAAACTTAGGTCAACATGTGAGTTGCCTTGTGCTTGTAAATTGAGTGGATATACAACCAGCGGTGTACCGATACCCTTAGATTCAGTTCACGGTCACTGGAAGAAATTAACTATGGAAGAACCATTGGAGGATGACACAGAGGATGGATATGAGTTGGACATGAGTAATGCAATGGAGGCCATATGGACTCGATTTCGGTCACTTGATATTGTTGGTAAAAGAGCGTTGAAGAGTAAAGTGTTTGAACTTGCTTATCCAGCCTCAAGTTCATTGTGTCCACCACCTGAAAAAATAAAAACCAGAGGAGGAGTGAAGAACAAAAATAAAGGCAAAGCACCAAAAGGTTATGATGTGTATCGTGATCCATCATACTTTGAACACGTTGAAAGAGAATATGGTGATTCACAAGGTGACTAATTTATTTTTTTGATAATATAGTTATTGCTTATATTTTTATGTCTATATTCTATTATTATATATTCATCTTTTTTTGTTTTTACATAAATCTAGGTACATCGAAGAGGTTGTGTATGATAAGTGCCAAAAAGTAGTTAAAATTCTTATTCAATTAAGGCAATTATCGACTTATTTTCAAAAATATTTATAGTTAAAACCCCAAAACGTTGTACATTTTAACTAAAGATGTTTTATGTCCTAATCCTAGCTTTTTAAGCTTTCATGATTAAAAGAGGAGCAAAATTTAGTTCTTTTTCCAAGAGGCTGGTGGCTGAGCTACCAGGTGATGGCTGAGCGAGCAATTTAAAAGAAATCTTGGGAAACAAGCAAAGAATTCCACACGTGTCAAATAACCTCTTCACCAAGCCAAGTTGGTGGCTGAGCGACCAGTTAGTGGCTGAGCGACCAAATTGAAGGAAATCTTGGGCATCAAGCTTCAACTTTTGTACGTGTCAGAAAACCCCTTTACCAAGGCAAGTTGATGGCTGAGCGACCAGGTGGTGGCTGAGCGACCACTTGATGCCTATAAATAGCAATTCACTCTCATTACAAAACACACAATTCAGAGAGTTCAAAGACAGAGCAATTAAATTAGAATTAAGCTTAGGTCATAGGCAAGAAAAGGTGGATCCATCCAACTTGAGAGATCAAGGGATTGATGTGCACTCTTTGTTCCTCTTTCCACATTTGTAAGTTTACCACCATGACAATGAGTGGCTAAATCTTTTGTTGTTGGGATTAGGTGTAGCTCATTCATAAATATGTACAACTCTTAATCATGTTATATATGTTTTAATTTATCATCAACTTAGTGTTATCTTTGATTTACATGTTTATCTTTAAGATTTGAATTGTTATAGACATATTTCACTTTGAATCAAATGGAAAAGATAATCACTTATTAAAAATCCTAAAACTCTAGACATAGATTTAGGTTTTTAATATTCACTTTTGTATTGAAACTTAATGCTGTTGTGTTATTCAAATGTTTCGAGACATCGGAGTTTAAATAATACAATTTAGCCGTTATATTAATTATTCAATCGAGACATCGAGGATTAATAAGTATAACGTGATTCTTGTCGTTATCTGGACACAGGAACGTCCGTGAGCAATACGTGATATGTTGATGATTAGTTAAAATATATATGAATGTTTTAGAAACGTACATATAAGTGAAAGAGTGAAGTCTAATCCCGACAACCTTTTCTCTCTGAATCTTTAATCACATTTTTATTTACATTTATATGCTTTTGCAAGTTTTTACAACAAAACAAACTTTAAATACTTCACTTAAAATTATGGTAATTGTTGAACGATTTTTAATATCACACTAGTCCCTGTGGAGACGATAATTCTAAAACTTACTTTTGTACTTTCAACAAAATGGCGCCGTTGCCGGGGACTGGCGTTTGATATTAGTGTGTTTAACAATTTCTATTGTTTTAAGAAATTTTCCAATTTATATTTTCTATTTTATTCCTTGTGCATGCTAACTTGTTTGGTTAGATTGTTGATTCTTGTTTATGCGAGGTAAGACTCCACAAGAGGACTTACTTTTTGATCCAGAAATAGAAAAAACTGCTCGTAAGAACAACAGCAAAAACAAAAAAAGAAAACAACAAGCTAGACAAAGACAGCAGCAAGAAGGAACTTCTGCTCCTATTTCTCCAATACCTTCTATTCCTGAAGAAACAATGACAGAACCTGGAGATCCTCCCACCCCTGGGGTTTGTAACAACAGCCCGAGACGTTTGGCTCACTTGGCGAGACCAAGAGCTGGAGCCAGACAAACCGAAATGAAAACTGGCTTTTTGCAATTGTTATATGCTAACCCTTTTGCAGGTTTACCACATGAAGACCCATACAATCACCTTGTCAAGTTCTATGAGATAGCTGGTTCACTTGGAGCCACTGAAGCAGAGGAAGAATCAGTATTTCAAAGGGGGTTCCCACATTCATTGATCGGTAAAGCAAAAGAATGGTACCTTGATCAACCTACTAATGTTATGACCAATTGGAATACCCTCGAGGAGAAATTTCTTGAAAGATTCTTTCCACACCATAAGTTCATGGAGGCCAAAACATCTATTGCAGTGTTCGCTCAAAGTACAAATGAAACTCTAAATGAAGCCTGGGAACGTTACAAATCTATGATACGTAAATGCCCTAACCATGGATTTGATGAACTAACCCAAATTCATATTTTCAGAAATGGTCTTTTGCAGGAATCAAAGCTCCTTTTAGATGCAACAGCAGGTGGTTCTCTTTTATCATTAAGTGCTGCAGATGCTACAGCAATCATTGAAAAGATGGCACTCAGTGATCGACAAGGTGAACGCAGCAAAATTCAAAGGAAGCCAGGAATTCTTGAACTCGACACATCAGATGCTGTTTTGGCTCAAAATAAACTTCTTACCAACACGGTGGAGGAGTTATCTAAACAAATGTCAAAGTTGATAACTCTTCAAGAAGGATCGACAAAAGCTAAACAGGTTGCAGCATGTGAGTTATGTACCGGAAACCATCCAACAGGTCATTGTCCTCCATCTAACGAGGAAGTGAATTTTATGGGAACTCAACAAAGGCAAGGTCAGTACCAAAATGCTGGCTATCAAAGAGGTAACAACTCAAACTATGGTCAAGGTTGGAGGCAAGATATTGGCTCATCAAATAAGCAAAGACAATATGAAAGTTACAGTCAACCACCAGTACAACAAACTCAAAATTCAAATTTGGAAGAAACTTTGAGATCATTCATAGAGATGCAGACCAAACAAAATCAACAAACTCAAGTCTACCATAGAGGCAATGATGCGGTGTTAAGAAATCTTGAGACTCAGATTAGTCAAATGGCAAAAGAAATGGCCAATAACAGAAATCAAGGAGGATCGTTTGCAGCCAACACTGAACCAAATCCAAAAGAGCAATGCAAGTCAATAACAACTAGAAGTGGAAAGGAGATTGGTAAGGGTATTGGTGATAACTTGAGAAGAGAGGAGGAGGTTTTAAAAAGAAAAGAAAAAAAGGAAGTAGAAGGAAGTGAGGAAGAAACAGAAGAAAAAAATAAAGGAGTATTAGTTGAAAATGAAAAAAATAAAAAAAATGAGAATGAAGGGAAAGTTAGTGAGGAGAAGGAAGACAGAAATCAGAAGTCAAAAAATCTAACTACTCAGCACTTGCCTTATCCTCCAGTTCCAACAAAGAAGGACAAAGAAAGGCAATATGCAAGGTTTTTAGAAATTTTCAAAAGATTGCAAATTAATCTTCCATTTTCCGAAGCCTTGGAACAAATGCCCACATATGCAAAATTCATGAAAGAAATTCTGACAAAGAAGAGAAATCTTAATGAGGAAGAAACTATCCAGTTAAATGCTAGCTGTAGTGCTATTATTCAAAGGACCCTGCCAACAAAAGAGAAGGATCCAGGAAGAGTTACATTACCTGTCACAATAGGTAATGTGGATGTTGGAAAAGCTCTCATTGATCTGGGTTCTAGCATTAATCTTATTCCCTTATCGGTAATTGAAAGAATTGGAAGTTTGGAATTAAGAAAAACAAGAATGACATTACAGCTGGCTGACAAGTCTATTAAGCGTCCAACAGGAATTGCTGAGGATGTGCTAGTAAAAGTGGACAAGTTTATATTCCCAATAGACTTTGTCGTGATGGATATAGAAGAAGATGATGATGTGCCATTGATCCTGGGTAGATCTTTCATGAAAACTGCACGTATGATGATTGATATCGATGACGGGGTAATGAAGTTAAGAGTTCAAGATGAGGAGGTTAGCTTTAATTTATGGGAAGCCATGAAGCATCAAAAAGAGAAAGATGTCTTTTGTAAGCTCGATGCTACTGAAGAAGCTATTCTTGATGTAAGAATACAAATGGACAACCACTCGACTCTTGAACAAGCCTTGACTGATGCGTTCAATGAACTTGATCCAGACAAAGAGAATGAAATTGAAGATTTTTTGAAAAAGCTTGATGATTTTGAAGAAGTATCTCCTCTTGAAGCCAAAATAGATGAATTGAAGATTGATTCAAATGAACCAAAACCGGTGGAAGTAAAGCTCGAATTAAAGACATTGCTGTCACACTTGAAGTATACCTTTCTTGAAGAAGATAACAAGAAGCCGGTGATTATCAGTAGTTCATTGACAAATCAAGAAGAGAAGGAGTTGATCAAAGTTTTGAAAGAAAATAAAGAAGCAATTGGGTGGGCTTTATCTGACTTAAAAGGTATTAGTCCATCCTATTGTATGCACAACATCATGATGGAAGATGACTATAAGCCCGTGGCACAGCCTCAACGTCGTCTGAATCCAACAATGAAAGAGGTTGTGAGAAAAGAAGTTTTAAAGTTGCTTGAAGCTGGCATGATTTATCCAATTTCAGACAGCACCTGGGTAAGTCCAGTCCAAGTAGTTCCAAAGAAAGGAGGGATGACGGTGATCGCAAATGACAAAAATGAGTTGATCCCTTCAAGAATAGTTACGGGGTGGAGAATGTGCATTGATTATCGGAGACTCAATAAAGCCACCAGAAAAGACCATTTTCCATTACCATTCATGGACCAGATGCTTGAAAGATTGGCAGGACAAGAATTCTATTGTTTTTTAGATGGTTATTCGGGGTACAATCAGATCACAGTCAATCCCGAAGATCACGAGAAAACAGCCTTCACATGTCCCTTTGGTGTCTTTGCGTACAGACGAATGCCATTCGGGTTGTGTAACGCTCCAGCAACATTTCAAAGATGTATGCAAGCTATTTTTTCTGATTTGATTGAGAAATGCATTGAAGTGTTTATGGATGATTTCTCGGTGTTTGGCCCCTCTTTTCATGGCTGTTTGAAGAATTTGGACACCGTTCTGAAGCGATGTGTGGAAACTAACTTGGTTCTTAATTGGGAGAAGTGTCACTTCATGGTAACGGAAGGCATCGTGTTAGGCCACAAAATTTCTGCAAAAGGTATTGAGGTGGATAAGGCAAAAGTTGAAGTAATTGAAAAGCTTCCACCACCAGTCAATGTGAAAGGAATCAGAAGTTTTCTTGGCCATGCAGGATTCTACCGGCGATTCATCAAAGACTTCTCCAAAATTGCAAAGCCTTTAAGCAACCTGCTTAATAAAGATAAGTCTTTTAACTTTGATAACTCTTGTTTAAATGCTTTTGAAGAATTAAAAATGAGATTGACCACTGCACCCATAATCATAGCACCCGATTGGACACTTAAATTTGAACTTATGTGCGATGCTAGTGATTATGCGGTTGGTGCAGTCCTTGGTCAAAGAAAGGACAAAATTTTTCATGCTATACACTATGCAAGCAAAGTACTAAATGAAGCTCAAATTAATTATGCAACAACAGAAAAAGAATTGCTTGCAATAGTGTATGCGCTGGAAAAATTTCGTTCTTATTTAATTGGTTCAAAAATTGTTGTATACACTGACCATGCAGCTATCAAGTATCTCATCACAAAATCTGATTCCAAGCCAAGACTCATTAGATGGATGCTCTTGTTGCAAGAGTTTGATCTTGAGATCAAAGATAAGAAAGGTACAGAAAATTTGGTAGCTGATCATTTGTCAAGATTGGTGAACAAAGAGGTGACCAAGCATGAGCATGAAGTTCGTGAGGAGTTTCCAGATGAAAAATTACTAATGATGCAGGAAAGGCCGTGGTTTGCTGACATGGCTAATTATAAAGCTTCTGGATTGATTCCGGAAGATTTAAATTGGCATCAAAAGAAGAAATTCCTCCGTAATGCAAATCAATATGTTTGGGACGATCCGTATCTGTTCAAAATAGGAGCTGATAACTTGTTAAGAAGATGCGTTACTACTGAGGAGGCCACTAGTATTCTATGGCATTGCCACAATTCACCATATGGGGGTCATTACAATGGAGAAAGGACAGCTGCAAAAGTGTTACAATCAGGGTTCTTTTGGCCAACATTGTTTAAAGATGCATATCAACATGCTCAGAAATGTGACAAATGTCAAATGACGGGTGGAATTTCAAAGCGGAATGAAATGCCATTACAAAACATTCTTGTGGTTGAGGTGTTTGATTGTTGGGGCATTGACTTTGTCGGCCCATTTCCTTCATCATTCTCAAACGAATATATACTTGTGGCAGTAGATTATGTATCAAAGTGGGTTGAAGCAATTGCATCACCTAAAGCTGACGGCAAGACGGTGATAAAATTTCTCAAAAAGAACATTTTTACTCGCTTTGGAACTCCTCGGGTGCTCATAAGTGACGGAGGGTCACATTTTTGTAATTCACAACTGGAGAAAGCCCTTGAAAACTATGGAGTAAGACACAAGGTTGCATCCCCATACCATCCGCAAACAAATGGGCAGGCAGAAGTTTCAAACCGTGAGATAAAACGGATTCTTGAAAAGACGGTTTCTACATCAAGAAAGGATTGGTCTTCAAAACTTGATGATGCATTGTGGGCATACAGAACTGCTTTTAAGTCACCAATAGGTCTCACCCCTTTCCAGATGGTATACGGCAAAACATGTCACCTACCAGTCGAGTTGGAACATAAAGCCTATTGGGCTTTGAAATTTCTTAACTTTGATCCATGTTTTTCAGGAGATAAGAGAAAACTGCAGCTACATGAACTTGAGGAAATGAGAGCTCAAGCTTATGAGTCCTCCAAATTGTATAAAGAAAAAGTCAAGAGTTACCATGATAAAAAAATTCTCAGTAAAGAATTCAAGCCCGGGCAAATGGTTCTTTTGTTCAATTCAAGATTAAAATTGTTTCCCGGAAAATTAAAATCAAAATGGTCCGGACCTTTTAGAATCAAAGAAATAAAACCCTATGGTGCAGTTCTTTTGGAGGATCCAAAGACAAAGGATACATGGACTGTCAATGGACAAAGGCTCAAGCTCTATTTTGGTGGCGAATTTGATCGATTCACCACAAAAATGCCACTTTCCGATCCATAATTTCAACGAAAAGGCGTCGAGCTAATGACGTTAAACAAGCGCTTGTTGGGAGGCAACCCAACCTTGTTTTTTTTTATTTTTATTTTCAGCAGGGGTAACATGAATAAAGGAACTAGGCAAAAATTCAGATTTGGTCGCCCAGGCCACCAATCCTTGGCTCAGCGACCAGAGTGACACCTGCACTCTGCAGAATGGCGCCAGCTGGCCCACTCACTGAGTCACTTGATGACTCATCACCCTCACCACTCAAAACACGGTTTTTGTTTAGAAAAACCTAAAAACAAACTACCCCAACTCTATCTCATCCCAAAACTCATTCTCTCTAAACACCCACTTCCACATTTCATTCTAAATCAACTCCATTTCAAAAAAATTTATCAAATCCAAAGTGTTTTCAAGCAAATTTCTAAGCAATCTCTTCCACACCTTCTATTTTAGTTCATCTTTCAAAGGTAATGGCACCAAAAAAAGCAGCAACCAACCAAGGTAGTTCTTCACATGCCCAAATTGATCCCATCCGTTTCCTTGGCCACCCACAATACGCTCGGTTCGAAGAATTGGAAGCAAGAACTATTTGGGGAGAGAATGTTTTCAGAATTGAAAGGAGAGGCATCTTTTCACGCTTCCAAGAGATTATTGATGAAAGGAATTGGGGCGTCTTAGCCAGCCCAGTTGAAGAGATCAATGAGGATTTAGTTCGTGAATTTTATGCTAATGCCATGCCTTTGGACGATCAAGATCCAGTGTCCTTCAAAACCATGGTGAGAGGACACACCATCAGATTTGACCGAGATACAATTAACACTTTCCTTGGCCAACCAAGTGACCTTCCCACTGATACTTACTGTGCTTATACCAAAAGTGTAGTCCAAAGAAATTGGGACATTCCTGCTATCACCCAGACACTTTTGGAACCTGGACACGAGTTCGTGTGGAACCGAAACAACACTCACCCTATCCGTGCTTTGAAGGAGGATTTAACAATTCCAAGCCAACTTTTGCTGCTTTTCACTCTTCATAATATCATCCCTCGTTCCCACACCTCAGATGCTACTATGAGAGTGCTACAGTTCATGCATTTCGTGGAAAGTAACAAAGAGATAGATGTTGCTCGGGTAATTGCTGATCAAATGAAGGAGATAGTGTTAACAGGACTCCGACCAACCAAGCTCAGAGGCAATGCTTCTTTAGGATATCCAGGCCTCATTATGGGCTTAATTAAAGAACAAGCCCACATGACTATTCCTGAAGAAGCAGTAGATTTCAAATTAAAAGAAATTGATGATGCTGAAGCTAGGCGACTTTGCAAGCATAGAAGGCGAACCTCTAGGAGGCAATCTTCTGTGCCACAACCCGCTAATCCTCCCTCATTTCCTCCCACAGGATACCCACCCATGGATCCCCTTACTTTCCACAATATGGTTTCTTATAATTGGGATTTGCATGATGCAGGTTACAGGGCTATGCAGGCTGTGCATCAGTCCATCTATAATACTCAGGTTGTGCAGCCAGTCATGACTCCAGACCAGTTTGCCACTTATGTTCAGTGGCCTGGGGACAGGCCTTTTATTCCAGGAGGGGGTAGCACCTCAGGTACAAATACTAATATGGGAGATACAGGTGCAGGTGTAGGAAGTGGAGCAAACACATTTGATGATCCTGGTGATTTTGACATTGATGATCAGACGACTTTGAGGCAGATGATGGATTCTTTGAACAGGGGTGGAAGCGATGACGAGATGGCTGAAGAGGACCAGACTTCAGTCTCAGATGAGTTTTGAGAGGAGATCAGATAACGACTGAAACTCGCCAAAAAAAGAGTGATATTTTAAATCTTTCAGTCGTTTATTTCTTATTTGTGATATATGTGGTATACTTTTTGAAACAAAACTCTTGATGCATGCACTCTAAAAGAATGTTTTGGTGAACCTATGATGCATGAACTTTGAAAAATGTTTTGGTTTAAGACAAGCATGTATGGTTTTGTGAACTTTAATATCTTTGTAAAATAGTTTGGAAGCATGTGTTTAAATTTCTAAGTAAAAATAGTTTTAATTTATGCATGTATGTTAGAAACAAGCTTTAAAATTTTAAGTGAATCAAGAGGATGGGTTGTAAAATCAAATGATCAAGCATGATAATTTTGATTTGTAGAACTTTATGTCAACTTTTGATTAATGTTTAAAATATGCTTAGGAACTTAACATGTTCTTGAAGTGTGTTGTTTGTCCTAAGATGATTCTCATTATTTTTGTTAAACATGATTGAAGCTTGTGTTATCCAATCTAGCCGGGTGAGAATGTGTGAACTTTCCATTGTTTACATAAATATTTGAGAGCCGACAATTGTGTATGCTCATTTGATTTTAACTTAATCTTGCTGTCATTGATGTGTTTGATGTTGTGGATATGATCAAGGCCTTGTTTCTTTTTGAGTGGTAACTACTTAAGCCAAAATAACCTACCTTGTGAGTTAGTGTGATCCTTTGCTACCCCCCTTGAGCCAAAAATTTTGAAATTTTGTTTGATTTTGAACCCTTGAACCACAATAAAGAAAAACAATGACTTAACCCTTGTCTTAGGATGATTGAGCATTGAATTTAAGTAGGGTTGAAAACAAGTTGGGGAGAAAGAGGTTATTTGTTTGTTTGAAAAAAAAAAAAAAAAAAAAAAAAAAAAAAAAAAAAAAAGAAAGAAGTAGTTGAAAATGGTGATTGTGAAAAAGAAAAAGAATTTTGAAAAAGATGTTACAATCAAAAGAAGTCATTCAAATTGAAAAAAAAAAAAAAAAAAAAAAAAAAAAAAAAAAAAGATTGTGGCATACAAAAAGAATTACCAAAAGAAAGAATGGGGAATGTGAAAGAGGATGAATAGCTTATGTGATGAAATTCTCAAGAATTATGCTCTCTTATCCTTAAGGCATTTTGAATCCAAAGAAAAACAAAGATTTCTTGTAGCCTAGCCCCATTACAAGCTTAAGAAAGTCCTTAGTGATCCACGACTGATAGCATGTTTTGTGATATTGCTTGGATAAATGTTTGAATTAAACTGTTGCATGCACATTGCTTGGATGGAGTGAAACACTTACCCTTGAGTGATATATTTGTGAGAAATTTGTGATAACACTTGAATCTTAATTGTTTGATAAGAATGTTGAGAATTTTGCTTAGGCATAGCAATCACTTCATGATCATGCTTTGTTTCTTTGAATATTTTGAGGATTAGTCTTTAGTAGGCATTGTTTTACTTATGCTAGAAGAAGAAGATTTTCAAACTTTGATTGATTACAAACCCACTCTTGAGATTGCAAATTTTAAAGTTTGTCTATATTATGATATTACCTTTTGTTTGAGGACAAACAAAGTCCTAAAGTTGGGGAGAGTTGATAAGTGCCAAAAAGTAGTTAAAATTCTTATTCAATTAAGGCAATTATCGACTTATTTTCAAAAATATTTATAGTTAAAACCCCAAAACGTTGTACATTTTAACTAAAGATGTTTTATGTCCTAATCCTAGCTTTTTAAGCTTTCATGATTAAAAGAGGAGCAAAATTTAGTTCTTTTTCCAAGAGGCTGGTGGCTGAGCTACCAGGTGATGGCTGAGCGAGCAATTTAAAAGAAATCTTGGGAAACAAGCAAAGAATTCCACACGTGTCAAATAACCTCTTCACCAAGCCAAGTTGGTGGCTGAGCGACCAGTTAGTGGCTGAGCGACCAAATTGAAGGAAATCTTGGGCATCAAGCTTCAACTTTTGTACGTGTCAGAAAACCCCTTTACCAAGGCAAGTTGATGGCTGAGCGACCAGGTGGTGGCTGAGCGACCACTTGATGCCTATAAATAGCAATTCACTCTCATTACAAAACACACAATTCAGAGAGTTCAAAGACAGAGCAATTAAATTAGAATTAAGCTTAGGTCATAGGCAAGAAAAGGTGGATCCATCCAACTTGAGAGATCAAGGGATTGATGTGCACTCTTTGTTCCTCTTTCCACATTTGTAAGTTTACCACCATGACAATGAGTGGCTAAATCTTTTGTTGTTGGGATTAGGTGTAGCTCATTCATAAATATGTACAACTCTTAATCATGTTATATATGTTTTAATTTATCATCAACTTAGTGTTATCTTTGATTTACATGTTTATCTTTAAGATTTGAATTGTTATAGACATATTTCACTTTGAATCAAATGGAAAAGATAATCACTTATTAAAAATCCTAAAACTCTAGACATAGATTTAGGTTTTTAATATTCACTTTTGTATTGAAACTTAATGCTGTTGTGTTATTCAAATGTTTCGAGACATCGGAGTTTAAATAATACAATTTAGCCGTTATATTAATTATTCAATCGAGACATCGAGGATTAATAAGTATAACGTGATTCTTGTCGTTATCTGGACACAGGAACGTCCGTGAGCAATACGTGATATGTTGATGATTAGTTAAAATATATATGAATGTTTTAGAAACGTACATATAAGTGAAAGAGTGAAGTCTAATCCCGACAACCTTTTCTCTCTGAATCTTTAATCACATTTTTATTTACATTTATATGCTTTTGCAAGTTTTTACAACAAAACAAACTTTAAATACTTCACTTAAAATTATGGTAATTGTTGAACGGTTTTTAATATCACACTAGTCCCTGTGGAGACGATAATTCTAAAACTTACTTTTGTACTTTCAACAGTGTACACAACAATCACAGTCATCTCAGAAGGAACTATCTCAACCCTCTCAGAAGCAACAATCTCAACCATCTCAGAAACAACTATCTCAGATGTCTAAAAAACTGACATCTCAGAAATATTTGGGGCAATTTCCTAATCATATGCATCCACATATTGTTGACATTGCTGATGTGCTTGAAGATGGAAATTGTGGTTTTAGAGCTGTTGCATCTTTACTTGGTTACACAGAGGAAGGTTGGTCCATCGTCCGCCGGGAGTTAGATGAAGAGCTTAGAAATAATAACAATTTGTATGAGAAATTATTCAGACAAGATTTGCAGGTTGTGAGAGATTCGTTGGTAGCAACTAGATGGTTCACCATACCTGCTATGGGTTACTTGGTAGCAAATAGGTATAATGTCTTTCTCGTCACGTTGGATAAACCTAGTAAGACTTTCTTTCCTATGATGACTTCATATTCCTCTTCAGCAAGGTTTTTTTCTATTGGTTTTGTCAATGGAAATCATTGGGTTCCGGTAAACATGTCAAAGGGGTTTCCGTTGCCCGAAGTTACAGCTGATTGGAAGAAATTTTGTTCACATGAAGCAAGGTCTTGGATGTCAAACTTAAACGGACGCCTACAATATTGGAACCTTCTAAATCCTCCGGTGAAACGTCTTAGTGGTGTTATGTCTGTTGAATAATTTTTAATTGTTTATTTTATGTCGAATATTTATATTACTTATGTTTTATCAAATATCTAAATTCGTTAGTAACGTTTATTGTGTTAAAAAATATTTTATGTCAATAAAATGCAATGCCTACTTTAGCAACGTTATTTGTGTCAAAAAATAATGTATTGAAGTATAAAAAACATTTGATCGATAAAGTTCATAATCTAAATAAAGTACACGATATAGTAAAAATAGTTCAACAAAATACACAATCCAAAAATAAAAGTACATAAACCAGTGTTCAAAAAAACATAACAATAAAAAACTAGTCATGGGTATGCACCACGACATACATCTAGTGCAAAAAAAAGCTCCTCAAAATCCTCATCATCCCTATCAGCGTCTATCCTCGTAAGAAATGTCTCAAGCGCGCCTCGAGCCATACCTCTCCATCTCCGCTCACGCTGTAGTGCAGTTTCTTGTGGTGCATCATCTGCTGGTGCATCGTCTACTGGGGCATCTGGTGCAGGTGCAGGTGCAGGTGCATAGTGCGGAACTGGTGGTGCTCCATGTGGTCCATCAACAGGGCGACACAGTCTAGGATGTGATACCCTATAGTACCAGGACATGTAATCAGGTACAGTCTCACTAGCATATGTCACTGGACGTGTCGGCTGAAGGATCCGATCAACGGACGCGTGATAACCAATCCAGTCGCTATCAATATCAGAGTAGGCAGGAGCTAGAGGTGGTGGTGGTGGTATATACTGTACAAATCCAAATTGCCTAATACACCTCTCGGGCAAGTAAGGAACTACCGTGGATCCACGCAGATGACCACTATACAGAGTAATCAGATCAAAAGGAATGCTACCTCTGTGAATCTCAAACGGACGCCATATCACGTCATCAGGGGTCAGTGCATCCAATATAGGCCGATAATCGGGGAGCTTGGTCTTCCCTTGCTTATACATCCACCGCATAGCTCGAGGAAATCCAGGATTATCACAATTAAGATCCGTCTGAGCCCGCCTACCAAGGGTAGGAAAATACTCGTGGATCCAACACTGTTACAAAAAAGAAAAAAAAAGAAAATTGTTAACAACGCAACAAAGAGAAAAGAAAATTAAATTACGCAACAAAGATAAAAACAAAATTTAATTGCACAGCAAAGAGAAAAAAAATTTAATTACGCAATATTTAAATTATGTCTTTGTAGTGAGTGTCGCATACCTTAAGAAGTGTCGCATACCCTGCAAGGGCCCTCGTAGAAAACATGGATGCATCGTTCAAGTTATCGTATAAACAAACTAATGCAATACTGGCCCACGAATATGTATGGACTGCAGACAAATCACTAAACAGAAGTAGCCATTTGGCATCCACACGTGTATAACTCTTATCGGCCAGAATGGTAGATCCCACCAACATCAACATCCATGCCCTAGCTGCGCAGTCATATTTCCCGTAGAAATTGGCATTCCTATTATAACTCTCATATAGCCACTGCTGTGAAAAATAACCACCCCTCCGCGCTACAGTCTCTCGCAATGCAAATTCATACTCCTCTCCTAACAACTCAACTGCAAGTTCCGCAGCTTGTTCTTGAGAAACTGATACAGGAGTATAAAACTGACCCCTAACAGGTAGATGCAGAAGACATGCCACATCGTCCAAAGTAATAGTCATCTCGCCGAACGGCATGTGAAATGACGATGTCTCAGGGTGCCACCTCTCAACAAATGCGGATATAAGATGCGGATCGGTAAATTTCAAGCTAGTCCGCTCAAGCCAGCACAACCCCGAAATATTCAACCACCCTTGAATAACTTGAGGATGGTGATCAGGAATCCTGTCAGCTAACTTTCTTCCTAAAGATACTATTCGTAGCTCAATTTTGTCACCTTCGACACGTTCCTACATATATTTAATAAAAAAACATTGTGAATAATAAATTAGACCGGATAATTGGATGCATATCATAAGACATTGAAAATGAACTATAATAATATTTTAACACTAAATTTGTATGTAAAATAAGGATTTAACAGTTGTAACGAGAGTATAAACAATACAAATTAAAAAAAATGATCAATATAACTTAACAAATAATAACAAAAAAAACAAAGTAGTACCTGACCAAACCATACATGACGAGCAACATGATGCTCGTATCGAGTCAAAAGACTCGTATCGATCGGCCCTCCAGGCCAAGCCTGCTGCACAGCCTGCTCCTCAACCTGCTCCTGATGCACTGGCGGCATCTCATCGTCTTCCGGCTCCTCCTGATGTGGCCGAGACTCTCCGCGTCCTCTGTTATGCCTAATTCTACCGTCTCCTCCTCTTGTACGCACCACTGAAAAAAAAAAATTAAAAAAAAAAAAAATCACTGTGAACCGGTACACTTTTTTAAAAGTGTACCGGTATGTAATACGATACGCAGACGTCGAATATACCGGTACACTTTTTTTCAAGTGTACCGGTATGAATATCAATACCGGTACACTTGAAAAAAAGTGTACCGGTATGCATATTCATACCGGTACACTTGAAAAAAAGTGTTCCGGTATGAATATGCATACCGGTACACTTGAAAAAAAGTGTACCGGTATGAATATTCATACCGGAACACTTTTTTTCAAGTGTACCGGTAAATAAATCGAACCGGCACACTTCGAAAAAGTGTACCGGTATGTAAAATTGCACTTACTCTCTCAAATTCGCCGACTCACAACGGAACACTTTTTTGACTAGGGTAAATAGTGATTTTTTTTTTCCAGTTTTACATTATATATGAGGGTATATTTGTCATTTCAAATAGGATTGTTGGGGTAAAGTGAAGATTGTTGGGGTAGGAAAAAAAAATTTCGCAATTAAAAGGTAAAAAAGTAGAACTAATTAGGTGTGAGTATCCATCGGTTTCAACTTTCAATTGGATTCAGGGCGAAAATCACATTATTAATTTTGATTCAATTCTCATTATTTATATTTTCGATTTGTTCGGGTGGCGGGCCATACAAATGGTAGGTAGAAAGAATCGGTTTTTGTAGATTAGCTTGAAATTTTTATTATTCAATCGGTAAGTCTTACTATTGAGTAAAACTGAGAGATACATATAACTTTGTCTAATTTGCACACACTATTTTTACTGATGTACTTTCTCTGGCCTCATATATAAAAAAAAAATAGTTTTTTTAGATTCATTCAAAAAAGGATATATTTAGTCTTAAATATTAAATACATCACTTTTTCAATTAATCTAAAAAAATATTTTTGCTTATATATGACTCAGAGAGAGTAATAGTGAAAAAGAAATTTATGTGTGTGATGCAACACTTTTTTACTTATACACTTGAGAAATTAAATAAGTTGACATCAAAATAATAGTATAAGATAAATTTTCATCTGACAAATAGATGAGAATCAGGGGTGCTTGCGGTGCGGTTTGGTTCAGTTGGTTTTTCACAAGTCATTCAAACCAATGCGGTTAGGGTTGGTATGATTTGTGTAATTTATCACGATATATAGCTTGAGGAATAGTCGAAGCCATACCCAATCGAAAAAGTATGTTATCCAAACGCATTTCAAGTAATTGTAGTATAACTTGACCGGTTGACCCTTTGGCCTTTCCAGCGATACGAACGTATTTAAACAATTGTCGTTCTGTAAAGAATATGATAATATTTTCAACTTGTTACAAAATAAACATAGGAAATTTAAATTTATTTTATTGTTTACATGATATAATATGCAGATACAGAAATTACATATACATAATAACTTATTTTTAATACCAACAATATAGTTTTTATTGCGTGAAATGATATGTTTAGACAACCTAGTATTTTATGGACTCAATTTGGGTTGATTGCTAATAATTAATAGAGTTAAGTAAAGTATCGCGGTTTGGTTTGGTTTTTTGAAAAGAAAACCACAAACCAAACCAAATCGTGCGGTTTAGAAGAAAAATTATCCGTGCGGTTAAAACTAAATGCGATTTTTTGCTGTTTCGGTTTGGATTGATTATGTTTGCGATTTTATTTTTGGATTGGTTCGGATACGATCACCCCTATCGGATTTCATATATTTTCACATTTAAAGTGTATAAATCTAATTCAATAAACTATTCGGAGTAGGGATTTTCATATAGTTCTTGTATTCTAGTTACATTAAGTTGTTATTTTCTCAATTTCATGATATTTTTGTAATTAGAAGTTTGGTGTAGTCAATTGAAACTCTTTACTATTATACAACGTGTTTTAATTAAATAATATTTTAAAAATTTCCCTAAATTTCTTTACTATTTATATTTATGCTGCAGAGCTAAGTAAAAACAAGGCGTTAATAGCACTTTTTTGGCCTTTAATAACGCTTCCTCTAAAATTGCTATCATACGTTTACTTTAATGCCATAGTATAATACTCCCTCCGTCTCATAAAAATAAGGAGTTTTTACGGTATATCTGAAAAATTTCAATGTATCAGTAATTAGATCAATTAATTAATATATTGATGATTATTTTTATAAATTAAAAAACTATTTTTCGATTATTATTTTTCAGATATGATGATTTCATTAGAAAAAACACAAGTTCAATGTTTTGTATGCATTATACTAACTTTTTAACATTTTTTTATTAAAAAATTCAATAATGACTATTATTAGTGATAAAAAAAAAATAAAAAAAAAAATATTTTTTTACAATTTTGATAAATAACATTCAGTTATTATAATATTTTAAATGATAGAAAAATCATTTCTTTCAAAAAATATTCATTTACTTAATAATTTAATGATCTGATGTACCGATACATTGAAATTTTTCTAATGTACCATAGAATTTTCCATAAAAATATTATATTGGGGTTGTGCGCTAAAGTGATAATTATTTTGAGAAAAAAATATTACAAATAAGTCACTTTTATGAGACGATGAAGATGAATACATGCTCATTATCAGAACTTGCATTCAGTACATGGCAAAGCAAACATAATACATTACGGAGCGAACATTACAAAGTAAAATGTGAAATGATTCTTTTGACGATAATAAAAACTCAAGTGACAAACAAGACGATGAAATATGAAATTTTGACCAATACAAAACATGTTATGACTTTATTGACTTTGGTGGGGCGGTTTCTTAGATAACAGTGTAAATGTAGAAAATTCGAAAGTAGGAAATCTTATAACCGATTTATTGGCGCCATCACATTTCTTAAACTTCAAACAAATGCATTCAAATAATTGTCGACACTAGTGAATTTCCCCTCAGGGTAAAGCTCGGTAACTTCCACGCCAAAAGAAGAGTCAATCTCAAAATTTGTACAATCCCCCTTTACTAGAGTTGAGTGACCTAGTGCCAATAACAAGTTTGCAGGGAAAGGAGATTCTGCAGAAAAGAAAAAAAAAAAATATGACATAAATATAACATATGTGTTATACAATATTAAATTATTTAGAGTAATGCTAGCGTAAATAATTTTAATATTTTATTGAAAATTATGTTTATACTAACCCTGAATTAGCTTAATAAGTTGATCTTCTGGAACATAAATTTTCACAAGGGTACTCTTAATCTTATTCTCCCATAAGGAAACAAGCTCGTTGAAAGTCACAACATTTGCAGAAGGTCTAAAGTATAGAGTTTTGTTCAAGGTTCTTGGATCATCCACTGCTTTAATAGTATAAGTCCCAATGTCTTCCTCAGTGACATAAATTCCTGAAACAAAGATTTCAACATACAATATGATGAGTTAATTTAACATTTCTAGTATGTTAATTACTTATGAAAAAAACAATTTGACATAAGATATATGACCTTTGACATTTCCATCTCCGAGAATGACCACTTTATCTCGGGGAGGAGCCGTAACATTTTGTTGTCCTAATGTAGGGAGGAAGTATCCAGCAAAGGCGTTACAACTGACATAAGTGTAAGGAATCCCTTCAGCTTCAATTGTTCTTCGGATTTTTGCTTTTTGCTCAAAAAAGCTAGCCGCTGGCTCAACAGCATGGTGACGATCAATGTCAATTCCGAATTCAGATGGGAGAAACCTCTAATGACGTAGGACAACAAAAACATGTTCGTATTAAATAAAATAAAAAAATATGAAGTTAGAAATCCATAATCATAAAGGATAGCTCAAATGAGGTGTTACCTTGATGTTTCCAGCTTCTTTTATTGCTGCTATGAGCTTGACTTGATCATTTATTTGTGCTCCACCAAGTGTTGAAATAACAACATCAACTTGCTTAATTGCCTTAACAAGACTTTCATGGTCACTTAGATCACCCTATAGAACCAAAAAGAGATATAGATTGATGTTAGAATATGTGAAACAACTATGTAAATATATAAATATTGAAAAAGTAAATTAATAGTGATTGAAAGATACATACATATAGCAAAGTTACTCCAGAAGTTTTGAAGCTCTCAATAAGCTTAGATTTTTGAGGATGAGAAATTGTGCTTTCTCTAACCAAAGCAAAGGTGGGATGTCCTGCTTTAGCACTTGCCTCAACTATGAATTTTCCTATGTAACCTGTTCCTCCTAGGACTAGGATTTTACTCTTCACTGACATGGTACTAATTAAAGAACAAAAGTTCAAAGCAGAAATCAAAAGAAGTTGTGATTTTGTAACTAACTTAATTGTGGCTTAATTTGCTTGTGTTGAACAAAGGGATTGGTTATGCTATTTGTAGGACAGCACCATCACCAAATGTACATAAATTAATGTCCTAAGGCAATGGTCTTTAATTAATTAGTTCATTATTTTATGCTACAAGTTTGTACCTACATGCTCTTCGTGCATGAAAATTGCTCCTTTGAAAGAAAAACCACGCATACGAGATGAGGTATGTATATATGGCATGCATCGCACCGGCAAAGTTTAACTTAAATACGAAAGTTAAAAAAAAATCTGTAAAAATGTTGAATTGAACCATATTTAAAAACTTCATTGTGACTAACGGTTCGAGAACTAAATAGAACCAGTTCAGTTGAATTCATGAGTTATAAGTGCCGTTCGCTTTCATTTAATAGTTCGGTTCGGTTTTTAGTTTTTCAAAATAGTTCGATATATAGTTTGGTTCTGTTTGACATGTTGATTTGGTTTGATTTGGTTCTTCTATACGATCAATTTTCTCCTACTACTTGACTCTAATATTGTTTCTCACTTCTTGTTGGTGCTCTCAGTTGGTTTGATTTTTGAGGTTAATTTTATAACAAACATAAATTTTAGTAAGTTTTAGCTTGATGGGATAGTGTTAAAATATTAGATATTATTAAGTATTTTATGATTTTCATTTTTTTTTTATTTGACAAACTTTTAATGTTTCCTGTTTGATAGTCCAAACCTTTTAAATTTATTATATATTCTATTTGTAATCCTTTTTCGCATACTATATTATTTTACTTTCTCTTCATCCTAGGACTAGTATATTGCTGTTCTCTTTTTTCTTTTCTTTTTTTATAAGAGATTTTGCTCTTCTCTACCACGATCTAATCAAAGAACAAAAGTTTTTATAATTAAGTAATCGAAATATCGTCAACTGAATGAAAATGATAACACTGCAAGCTACATCAAGTGAATGAGAATAATAACACTTACAAAAAAAGGCATTTTAGCTATGTTCTTTTAGCCACTGCCCACTAGGCACTACCCACAATGATTATCGTGCTTGTGGATAAAAATCTCTATTTTCAACAAATACATTATGGGAAACAGTATTCTTTAAGTATTTTATTTAAAAAAATTATTTATTCAAAAAATTAAGAATTTTAATTCACAATGCATTGACTTCAGACACTTTCATATAAAATTCATAAAAATTTACTATATATTTAAGATGCTTAAAGAGTCATTTGAAGACATTATTAGCAAAAGTTATACTCCCTCCGTCCCAAATTATAAGGGAAAAAAGCTCATTTTTTTGTCCCAAATTATAAGAGAAAAAATTATTTTCAAGAATGTTTTTTCTTTATTTTCATAAAATTAAATGCAAATTGCATTTAATTTCTTCTCTCTCTCTCATTTTCTCAATAAACAACAACCAATAAAAATTGTTTTTACATCTTCCTATGCAACTTATTCCAAGGAAAACCCACAAAATCATACTTCAAATTCTCATATTTTACTTTTTCTTAATAAGTGTGATTTTTTTATTTTCCCTTATAATTTGGGACGAAGGGAGTACATTATTATGCCTACCCATTATAATTAATGGTATTTTAGATTATTGACTGAGCTAAAGCCCAATCCAAAGAACTAATCCACTTGTCTTTAGATTTCTCTAATATGTAACGTTGTTGTTAAATTCGACAGTAACATTGATGATCATAGTCCGTAATATTCCATCTCTATACTCCCTAACATCCAATGTTAGTAATTAGTATTGTTAGTTTTTGTTAATTTTGGTGAAGGGGAGAATCAAACTTCTCCTTATAACTTCATTCTCTAACTCATCTATCCCGGCCAACAAGTCACCCTTAAACTCTATCTCTCACCATTTGCTCTCTTATTAACTTGAATGTCCGAGTATTTGCGATACCACTCCCTTACATCCATCTCGACTGACACTTTTGAAGCTTGGCCAATCAATTTCGATCAGATCACACAAGACCTAATCATTTTCTAAAGAAACATATACAGCTCACAAATGAAACATTGATAAGAGAAAGTCTATATGAGCTTCATCAATTTAGGAAGCTTCACAATCTAGTTTCACACCTTAATTACACAAATTTACTCCCTGAATGCAGACATACGAATACTTAACATCATCTCTAGACCATAGTACTATAAAAATAGACCACTTTGGACCACATATTGTTACCCTTTGCCAATGCCAAGTACCCACCACCAGTGTTTTAAAAACCGGACCGGCCGGTTGAACCGGGAGCCGGAGGTAAACCGGTCTGGTCTGATTGTTGGACCGGACATGCTAATGAACCGAAAAAACCGGCGAACCGGCAGTTTTTTGAACCGATCGGTTTATTTGCAGGCAGATTTTTTTTAATTTTTTTATGCTTTTTTTTATGCTTTTTTTTTTTCTTTCTTTCTTTTTTCTTTCCCTTTTACGCTTTTTATTGTTTTTGTTACGGTAAACAACACATGCAGAACGGATGAAATTGTTTTGAAACGAAACAAATTTCACTTGATATCCAAAGCACAACAAGAAGTAACATTGGATAGGGCAAAACTAATAACAATAGAAAAGAAACAAATGGTTGCTCAAAATTATTAACCCATTTGAATATTCCAAGAAGAAAGTAACAATATCATCCCATGAACTGAAATTCATAGATCAATCACCGAAAAGGTCTAACCTTGGGTAACAAAATCAATATTAGGCATGTTTGAAAGAAAAAATAAAAAAATTAGTAAGATGAGAGAGAGAGAGAGAGAGAAGAGGAAAGAAAAAAAAAAGAACAAAGATATGGCTAAATAGTGAGGAGAAAAGAATCAAAGAAAAGAGAGAAAAAAGAAAGAAAAAACGAAATAGATGGAGGAAGAGAGAAGATAGAGCGGCTGTGCAAGTATGTTGTGTAATAGGAGTAATGAAATTTCAATTTTAGGGTTATAGCTTTTATTTGGGCTTTTGGGTCAACAAAACTAGGTAAATTAATAGCCCAAAGTATTATAAAAAGGCTACTTTTCTTTTTAACCAAATAAAAATAAATCAAGTATATTTGACATACAATTTTTTTTGGTAAGATATACAATTATTATTTATTCTTTTAAAACCTATAAACATAATTTATTTGTATATGACATTCTTTATATAAAAATTTATTTATTATTATTAGTGGTATATGTTTGTTTTATATAATTTATGGCATTCTTTTTATGAAATTTTCAAATTTTCAAATTTTTTATATTTTTTAAAGACCGAGTTATCCAATTCAACCGGTTTAATAACTATATAGTTTTATCATAGAGACTGGTTCATTCCATCGGTTTAATCCGGTTTGTCATGCGGTTCGACCAGTGACACAGTGGTTCGACCAATGAACCAGTGACCCAGTGCCCTCGCCGATTCGATGATCGGTCCAATTTTTAAAACACTGCCCACCACTCTGATTTTAATTAAATCTCCTGTAGATAGCTATGCTAAATAAATGTGAGTCAGTCACTGTCTCCAGCAAAGGATACCATTTCTCCTTCATCTAGATGAATTGACACTTAAACAAAGAAGTACTCACTTCGAACCACAATATATGTCACTTTGAGGAAAAATTTGTACCACAATATATGTCGCTTTATATTACCGATGAAACATTTAATGTTATTTTTCCTATTATATCCTTAACTATTTATTACTCTCTCTTATTTTAATTCTTCAATTTATTTTTTCCATACCATAAATGAAGGATAATTTTGTAAATCAACTCATAATATCTCTTTTCCATACAACGTTAATTACATTTCTTAATATGTGTAAAAGTGACAAAATGATATATATTGTGATACGGAGGGAGTAAATTTTTTGGGTACATTCTATCTAGTTTTTGGTACTATATAGTATGCATTAATATCCACATTAAACATGTGCTACCAACCAACCAAATTTTTTCACTAAAGAGTTGGAACTAAGAAAGTTTAGATAGATAACACGGATCTCTTCTAATTAAACCAATATCATGAATTTGATTTTTGGTTTGGACATACACAACAACAGTATAACTCTTACAAAAGATTTACTTTTTATTTTATTTGAATCCTACAAGACTCGAGAAATTAATCTTACATGTAGACGATACCCGGTTTAAAAAAACAAAAAGATGTTGTGAATATTTTTAATATTTATTGGATATATAACGACATTACAGTATTTTGAATATTTTAGGACCCTCTGGTGTACTTCACTCTCTCTGATTTTGTATCATCTTAAGAATTGGAATTTATTTCACAAGGGTTATTAATTAAATTGATTTAAAAACTTGTATGTTTCGTCGGTAAACTATATTCAGTTAATTTGGGTTAATGGGACTTTTAAAGATGAGTAATAGACTGCTATTTTGAGGGGTGTTGATGAACCCTAGTCACCACTTCTCTTCTTCCTAGTGTTTATCAAAAATGAGTGATTCAAGGTCAATTTTGGTCTAGAATCATCCCTCCAAATTGTTTTTTCTTTCACGTTATAATAAATAAGTGTGATTTTCGCATATTTTTTTGTTTTGATATCCGGTCTTCGTACGGTGTATTTTGTAGTCCCGGCTTTGTGCGGTGTATGTTGTTGTCTCGTCTTCGTCTTTGTGCGATATTTATTTGTTTCAGGTTGAAAGATTAGTTCGATCTAGTGCAGATTCAATCGATATTGACTTTTAGTGTCCTCAACACTACAGATCTAGAGGCAATGATATTTTAGACACTTTAATATAGTCATATTTAAATTTGTAAGCTTATACAATCTATTATTTTATACTATTAACATAAATACTAAATTTGTTCGTAGATTTATTTTTTTCATTTTTAGCGACTTTAATTTGTATGATATCATATCCTCTATCAATTTGGTGAATCAAGTATAACTGGCCAGCCCCTGCAACATTGGAAAATAAATTATTGAATTTTTTGACTTTATCACCATGAAACTCAAACTCTCATATGTATCACCATCTTCTTCTTCCTATCATTCTCTCATGGAAGCTCGTCTCAAAATCTTCAACCCTTCACTTTTTCGTCGCCAATTAACCCCCAAAACCAAAACCACACCACCCTTTTTCCCTCTCCTCAAAATCTCTCCAACTCGAGCTTTTTCTTCTCATTCACCAATTCCTCCAAATTCAGATCCTCACACTCATAGATTCTTCTCTTCAGTCACAACTTCTCAAAATCTCAACTTTTCAAACCCCAATAAAAATCTCAACAACCCATTTACCTCAAAATTACAATCCAGCAATATTGTTTGGAACCCATCTTCGGAAAATGGAAATCAAGGTTTTTTCAGTGGCAACAACAAAAACTGTGTTGTTACAGTGGTTTTATTGGGGTGGCTTGGAGCAAAAACTAGACACTTGAAAAGATATGCTGAATGGTACAATTCACGTGGTTTTCATGCGGTTACTTTTGTTGTTGATGTAAAAGAGATTCTTGGATTTGACCTTGGAGTTGTGCTTGAAGAAAGAATTTCTGAATTTTCTGACCAATTAGTTTCATGGGTTTCTTGTGAGGAAAATGATGGAAGAGAAAGATGTTTGGTTTTTCATACTTTTAGTAACACTGGTTGGTTTGTGTAAGTTGATTTTGTTAATCATTTTGATTTGATGATTTTGGTGTTTTAAAATGTGGTTTGTGTGATTTTGTTTTTGAAATGGTTTTTGTTTTGTTTTTTTAGGTATGGTTCTATTCTTGCTAGATTTATGGATAGTTATGATGTTATGGAGAAGATTAAAGGATGCATTGTTGATTCTGGTGGAGCAGAACCTTTTAATCCTCAGGTACTAAGAATTTGAATTTGTTAAGCATTTTTTCATTAAGTTGTTTTTGGCTCTTGTTAACCTTTGTTAAGTAATGTGGAATGTTGTTGATGAAGATAGTGTTTTGAAACTTGGATGTGTGTTTTGTTCTGGCTAAAAGTGAGTTAAATGTAAAATGATTTATGTTTGGATACATTCATATTCATGTAAAATTTGGTTGAAAAATAGTTTTGAGGTTAAGTCAATTGTAGAAGCATAAGCTCAAAATTATAGCTTTAATTTAGAATCAACTATGTAGTTATACGCCTCCGAAAGTGGAACCAAACATGCATTTTGTGATTGCGGATGTTACTTTGGGACTTTGTAGTACAATTGTGATGTGGTTAACAAAACCTTTGGTATGATAACTACTCTTAAATTTGTTAGAATTTAGAAGGGATATTCTGTTGCTGTGGCAAAAAATGTGGATTATCACTCAACCCATTTGTATTGAACACATTAGTGTGTGTTTGGTTTGACTGTGGAAATCAGAATTGATTTTGCATGCGATTTTAGTAAAATATCGATGTTTGGTTCTAGTCATACAATTGGTTTGATTTTTCTTCCAGTTCTCGGGTTGTTTATTAGTGATAAGAAGTAGTTTGTGTTTAGATTGAAAATTTGATACTAGGTTTTTTGACAAATTGACCTTTAGATTAAAACTGTTGAGATTGTTGAGATATTTCCTCATTCATTTCTTACTATCTTTTTTTGGTACAATTTGTTTTCTTACTTTAATTTGTTGAGAATGCTGAATATCCAATTGTTTTCTTCTTCGCCTTTGGTAATTTCTTTGATTGTGAATCGTCGATTTCTGTTTCATTGTATGTTTTTGTTGCAGGTCTGGGCTGCTGGTTTTGCTACGGCTATATTGCAAAAACGCAGCTCTTCAGCCCAAGCTTTAGTTGACGTAGGAAACAAGCTTAAATCAGAGACAAAGGTTCAACAAAATGAACCTTCCATAATTGAAATTGTGGTGTTGTCACTATTAGACAAGATATTCTCATTTCTTTTGCAGTTGCCGGAGTCAAAACAGTAAGTGTCTTCCCTTCAAACATTATATCGCAACATGAATAGCATCAACATTTAACCTTGTTAATTGGAATTTATAATATACACTTCAAAATGTAAAATAGTAAGCACATTTTTTCTGTCTCGTATACAGGAGGTTAAGGAAGGTTTTCAATCCCCTTGCGGAACACCAGCCTTGCCCCCAGCTCTACCTGTATAGTACAGCTGACAAAGTAATCCCGTTTCAATCGATAGAAGCGTTCATTGAGGAGCAGAGGAAGTTGGGAAAAAACGTGAGATCATATAACTTTGGTTCATCTCCCCATGTGGATCATTATAGGAATTTTCCGGACGTATATCTTTTGCAAGTTTCCGAATTCTTGAATGATTGTTTTGATACAGACAAACAGACCAAACATGCATCGGTTAAGTTCCAGTCTTGAAGTGTAACATTATTGATGCGATCGGTGCTAATTACTGGTAATTATACAATAGCACAATTCTTTTGATGATTAATATAAACAAGATCAAGTGACTAACAGAAACACATCATGGCAAACTGATGAGGCCCAAGTTTCTGGTTTTGTTAAATCAATGAAGCAGTTTATATGAATCTGAAACTACGTGCCTATACTCGGAACAAATTGATTCAAATATTGGTCAGATACTCAGATGTACTTTATTTCACCTCTATATACAGCTCTGCAAGTTGGAAGAGAGGTCTTAACATTTAATGCAGCAAGCATTATTTTTGTAGTTGGGATTGCTAGAAATGTAGGATCCTGAACTTGGGGTGGGAAATATCCCAAACCCAAAATGAAATTCATCTTTGTAATGTTCTTTGGTCAATATTATTTTATTAAATTGGAGTTGGAACTGCTTTCATATTTCAAGCTTTGTTTAAACTTTAATAGAAATAGAAATACATCACTAGATATTTGGAAGTACCCTTATAAATGGATCAAGTGCACGTTAACACATACCAGTACACTAACATATTACCATTAGTTATTTCAAGTTTTTGTATAGAAAATAGAAGATGCACTGACAGTGTAAAGTAATGTTACACTATCATACGATTCCTATACACCGCCTAATTCCAATGGATTTGGTAATGGTATTGGTAATGGTGGTGGTAAGCATGGAAATCATAGTAATCATCAGAGAAATTATTCGCATTCGGGGATTAATATGAAGGGAAGGGAAAGTGAAGACCCTGAGACTAAGGCAAGTATGAAGGAAATGGCAGCGAGAGCACTATGGCATTTGGCTAAGGGTAATGTGGCGATTTGTCGTAGCATTACGGAATCAAGGGCTTTGCTGTGTTTTGCTGTTTTACTTGAGAAAGGACCGGAGGCTGTGCAGTATAATTCTGCTATGGCATTGATGGAGATAACTGCGGTGGCTGAGAAAGATGCTGAATTGAGAAAATCTGCATTTAAGCCTAATTCTCTTGCCTGCAAAGCAGTTGTTGATCAAGTGCTTAAGATAATTGAGAAAGCGGATTCGGATCTCCTCATTCCTTGTGTCAGGGTGATTGGAAATTTGGCAAGGACATTCAAGGCTACCGAGACAAGGATGATTGGTCCGTTGGTGAAACTGCTTGACGAAAGAGAGGCAGAGGTTTCCAGGGAGGCGTCGATCGCACTCAAGAAATTTGCCGGCAGCGAAAACTACCTTCATGTTGATCACTCCAAAGCAATTATAAATGCAGGTGGGGCAAAACACTTGATTCAGCTTGTGTATTTCGGAGAACAAATGGTTCAGATTCCAGCATTGGTTCTGCTCTCTTACATCGCATTACATGCAATGTTTTAAGACCGGACCGGACCGGCCGGTTCAACCGGTTCAACCGGGAACCGGACACAGCAGCGGTCCGGACTAGTGCTGAGAACCGGTAGTCTGCAGAACCGGAAAAAAACCGCTTGAAACCGGTACGAACCGTCCTGAACCGCTCAAACCGTCGAACCGGGGGCGGTTTTAAAAAACCGGCCGGTTCGGAATCTAGCTTTAAAAAAAAAAAAAAAACATTTTTTCCCTATTTTTCAGTATCTTTTCACGCTCTTTTTTTGCCAAGATTTTTTTTTTTCCTTTTATACATTGATTAAGATTTGTCTTTGTCTTTTACATAATTAATTAACAGAGTTGTAAAACAATCCAGACATAGAAAAGAAATACAACTAAAAATACCAGAAAGATTCAATTTTCTTTTCCTTTGCTTTTATACAAATAAAAGTAATTGATTTGTTTAAAAAAGTAAAAGAAAAGAGAGAGATTTGCTTGAAGAAGATAAAGAAAAGAGAGAAAAAGAACAAGATTGAGCTTGAAGAAGAGATGTAAGAAATGACGTGCCAATAAAAAATAAGAAAGAAAAAGAAAGAAAAAAAAAATCTCACGTGAGAAGAGAAAGATGAAGTGACGGCTGATTACATTTGCATATTGTTTGTATTGTATATATACTAAGACTAGATTAGATATTTATATTTAGGGTTTAGTAAATGGGCTTGGGTCAAGTATGTTCTTTTTTCACTAATAAATTGGGCTTATTGTTGAGCTAAGTATTATACTTTTTATTTTATTTAATATTTATTTATTTATTACTTTCTTAAGTTGTGTTTTGTTAGTTTGTTATAGAGAAAAAAAAATTTCATTCTATTTTGTTATTATAATAAAATTATATGAACGGTTCAATGTAAACGGTTCAATAACGGTTGAACCGGTCCAACTGGTTGAACCTTGAACCGATGGTCACAACGGTTCGACTTCCGGTCCGGTTCTTAAAACATTGATTACATGTTCCGGATAGCGAAGAACTTGCTCTGGCTGAAGTGCTTGGAGTGCTTGAATGGGCATCCAAACAATCTTTCATGCAACATGATGAAACCCTTGAGACATTGTTGCAAGAAGCCAAGAGTAGGTTGGAGCTTTATCAGTCTAGAGGTTCAAGAGGATTCCATCATAAATTGCATCAGTAGGAAGCATAGTACATTGTCATCATCATTGTAAATGTAAAGGTTTTCCGATCATTCATGATTCTTATCCGTTCCATCATTCTTCTGAGCGTGTATACAATCAGTTTGGCTCCTCTAAAGTGAGTAAACCGAAAAGCAAGAAATTTAGTTGTTATTTCAACAAACTCGTGACTTGTTATGATATACATGTAATATCTACCTTTGATTTGTTAATCACTGGTCGATAATACTCACTCTCGAGGATCCAAATCCGTATACAATCAATTTTACTTCTTCAATTGTCCAGATTCATTTCCATAGCAGGAATGACCATTTCATTTATCATCTTATGAGGATTATTTTTTAAGTTTTACCCTTAAATTAAATATAGCAATGTGTTGCAGACTTTGCTGTCTACAATAATTTACCAACTCATATGCGTTGGACCAAATAGAGAATCATGTAAAGAATACTTTTGAATGATTCTTCAGGTTTTGTTGGACGAATAGAAAGCAAGGGAATATATGAAAAGTCTAGTTGACCTAAGGTTGGCTATGGATGTGGTCCAAAACAATCGACTGGTGGAGTTAGACATACCCACGTCAAGTTTACCTTCTCCTCCCTCCCGGTCCTTTTTATAAGGAACACTTAGAGCAAAAAATTTGGTCCTTTTTATAAGAAACTTTGACCAATTTTCAAATATTTTAAATGTTCAATTTCACTTATGCCCTTTATTTATTATGAGAGAGAATTTAAAAATAAGTAAGTTAGTTGAATAAAGAGTAATTAAATAAGGGTATACATGGAATAAATTTAAATTTATAACTATGTTAAATGTAAATAACTATGTTAAATGTGTTTCATTGGTCTGTGTAATTTTTTCAAAGTGTTCCTTATCAAAAGGACCGGAGGGAGGATTTATTATTATCATTCCATCACGTCACTATAACTTTTTTTGACCACCATAATAAAAATCTGCAACTAGCAATGCTATTAGATCGACTTATTTAAACTTAATTAGTATAGTTTTGAGACTATTCGACAGAACTTATAAAAACAACTTATGATTTTTTTTATAAGTTTTTTTCAACTTATATTTATAAGTTATTCAATAATATTTTATGTAAACTTATACATAAATGCATATTGTAATAAGCGTTTGTACACAAACACAACCTTGACTTGACTATGATTTGTTTGGAACGGATAATTAATAATTAGGTATAGATGGGGTGGGGGTGGATAGCTCAACTGGTTTGAGCTAAGAGTGAAAGGAGTTAAAAAGTAAAGGTTCAGGGTTTAAGTTATGATGAGATGAAAAAACTAATATTAACAACTAATTACTAAGTTTTCCGTTTCAAAAATATAATTGAGATTTCATTTTTGTGCCCCCGAGTCTCACACGCGTCCCCTGGCCTTCCAATCCTACCCTCTCGCAACATAGGATGCAAGTGTGTAAATAGCAAAAAGTGGAGAAAAAACCGTTCACATTCTAGAATGCGAACCTTATAAAATCTAATATTTTTGTATCTCTCTCTCTTCCTTCGCTCCCTATGTTATAAGCATCACATTCTAGAATGCGAACTGATTTCACATTAAAGGATGCAAACTATTTTTCCACCAATTTTTGCGCACCTGAGTTCGCAACTTAGTAGTGAGGGGGTATTTTGAAAATTTCCAAAAGCGAAGGAAGACTTCAAGGGGGCGCGAGAAAAAAATCTTAAAATAATTAAAATAATTAGGTATAGATGGGGGGTTGTATACCTATCTGTATTATTGTTAACAACAATCCTGTTGTTGTATTGTTAGAGTTATTTTATTTCAAAAGTTATCTCAAGTTGTTTCTAATTTCTTGATATTTTGACCAAGTCATTCCATGCTTAGCCTAATTATTGATTTTCTATTCTGATTTATGAGCCAAAGGCTTATTTGTATAGGTTATATCGTTTACCTTTGACTAAGCCTTACTGATTTTCCTCTTTATTAGGAACAAATGATATTAGGTACGTATAGAAAAGAAAAACGTGTTATATTTATTCTTGAGATATACACGTTATATATATACTCCTTCCTCATTCACATGCTTTGAAGTTGTTCTCATTTGCCTTTTGATCATGTTTTGGTTTAGTTGAAGATATATTTTTCTATAAATACTTTCAACTCGTGGAACAAAAAGGAAATGTTTTAGTTGAGTCATGTTTTGGCATGACTAATTAATTAAACCATAATTTATGTTCCCTGGTCTTGTTTCTTTCCTTTCCCGTTCTTGTGTCCTGGGTTGCATTTCAAGTGTTCAGTGAAATTGGAGTTATTCTGTTATCATTCTGTTATCTCTGATAAGGAACTATTGAATACAAGGGAATTTGTGCTTATGAATTGGATAAATCCTCAAGGGCAGTGATCACATGCCTCAGGTTTATGATTTTGCAGTTTCTTGTTGTTTCCTTTCCTCCACGGTGGCTGGCATCAATTACCTCAATATTAAGATAAGTTCATTAATTTCTATTCTATTTTATTTTCATATTTATTTGATACCTATATTCATATTTTTGTTTATCATTCAGATTATTCTAGGTCCAATTGTATAACAACTGTATGAGTCAAAGTATTATATGAAATGTATATATAGTTGTATTTCTTACTCTCCTGGGCCAGATATGTTGATTGCGGGATTTGATTAGGTGAGAGACCAATGAATGGAACAAAATATTGAAAATTGGTTTATACTGTTATTTTAAAAATCCAACGGAATTAGACAGTTCAATTAATTGAACCAGTATTGTCTACGGTTTAATAACAATTTAAAACAGTTGAACTATAATTTTAAGGTCTTGCGGTTCAATGTCATGTTGGTCTTCTTAACACATTGGCAATTTTTGATTGAACACTTATGCGGCCATGTCATACCTCTAACTAAGGGGGACCCTTAAAGAATTCTATATATACTCCCCTTATCTTCTCTTCACTTCTCCCTCTCTCATTTCTTCGGTCGTTTTCTTCTGTAGTTTTAGTTATATTAAGTTTAGTATAACTTTTATCATTTCATGTATAAATGGTCGTATAGCCCGTCGTCGGCTACTCATATTATTTTTACTGATGTTGTTTAATCATCATGGTTGAAAATAGTATGTTAATCGACGAAGGACTTTTTGTGGTCAAATTGAAAACCATTTGACTAGCTGAAACAAATGTCAATCAAATGAAACTTTACCCCAAAAGAGACCCGCCCTGATTTACTTTTATCCCAAAAAGAAAAGGTAGAGGTGGTTATGGAAGATTCATCTACGTGAGATTTGCTATAGGGGGATTTATTGAATGTCCCCCAAAAGTGGCAACAACCTGGCCTCCAACATCTTGATGAACTCCTAAAATGAGAAGTAGATGGCGGATTCGAAATTTAAGTTTTTGTTTTTTGAAGTACTTTTATGTCTAATGTAATTTGTTAGTTTGTTTTATGTTGTAGTAAACATTTTTGAATGCAATGAAATCAATAAAATTATTTATGTTGAATATAACGTTGCAATGTAATTCTGATTTTTAAGTCTATAAAAGAGTTTTCTGCCACTTAAATAGCAGATGACTTGTTTAAAGTTTTCCTAGGGGGCATGGATTCTTTCCCATCCACTAATTAGGTGAAGAATTTTGTGCGTTAATTAACTAATGGATAGTAGTATTTTGATAATTTAACAGGGCGCTTGAAAAAATTGAAAGGGTGCTAAAAGTAATTCCCTATATTAACATACGTAACGTGTATCCATCATAATGGGCTTTATTCATTCCCGTAAAGGATTGGGCTCAAATACCAGTCCAAATTGATCAGCAAGACAATTTGCCCATGTGACTTGGTGCACCATGTTTTCTCTCTAGGCCTCCCATGTATCTTTTATACCTTCAAATATTCTAATTTTGCCCTTGCTAATAACTTCGGTTTGCAGAAACTGAAGTTTTTTCTAGTTCAAATTCAGGGAAAATTCGATTAACGGAAACCGAATTTTTTTTCAAAGCAAAAAAAATTGGTTCGCAGCAACCTAAGTTTTTATTGAAGGGCAAAAAAGTAAAATCCAAGAGGGGAAAAAACCATGGGGGCCTAAAGAGAAAACATCCTGGTGCACAAGGTTGGACAAATAATTGAGAGTTTTTTCTTTCTTTAGACTTAATTGTATTTTTTGTCCTCCTATTTTGGGCCTATTTGTTTCAGATTTTTCACCAAAAAAATCTATTTTTCCCAAAAAAAATTTGATTTTTTTATCTTACTTTTGTTTGTTTCAGATTTTTTCAAAAATCATTTTAGTAAAAAAATTATTTTTTTTCATCAAAATGAGAATCTATTTTCAATAGCTTTTATCAAAATCCATTTTTTTATCATTCATCATCCCTCACCATCTATGTTGCATAGGTGCGGGTACGGTACCGGTATCCGGTACTGGTACCGGAACGTGATACGGCATTTTAAAAGAATTAAGGTACGGGTACGCTCGTATAGTTATTTTTAATGTAATTATATACTTAAAATAATAAAATTATATTCTTAAAACAAATAATTAAACATAGAAAATATAGCAAACTTTAAAAGTAGTTATCTTGTGGTTTACACGTTTAGGAAATTAGGAGTAGTAGTAAGACTATGCGGCTCTACTTTTAAAAATAAATAAAAAGGGAAGGAGACTGAATCGATTCTAATTTTAAACTAAAGTGAATCTTTATTAAAAAAAAATAAACAAATAAAAAAAAGAATGAGATTGGAAAGTGTTGCAATGAGAATTTTTTTTGATGAAATATGTACCACGTGTGTACCCTGAGAGTACCACGCGTGTACCAGCATGAAAAAACAAAAAAAAAAACTCGGTACTTTGAGGGTACGTACCATGAGAGTACCATACGCGTACCGGTACCCGGTACGTATCCGGTACCGGTACTCTGTCTAAAACGGAGTACCCATGCAACATAGCTCACCATCTTAAAATCATAAATTTTAATGATTGTAAACAAACGACAAATAACTTTAGATTTTTTTCAAAATCTCTGCAAAAAAAATGATTTTATTGAAATGATTTTTTAAAAAAAAAAATCAATTTTTTTAAATCTCAAACAAACCGGCCCATTATCAAATTCATGAAAATAGTCCCTCTATTTTAAAATTGAACATTTTAATTTTCTATTTTCATATTTGTTGTAATTTTTGTCTCAACCCATATGTTTCTTAGGGATGACAAAAAGGGTCAACCCGCCTCACCCTATCATTAACCCGTCTAAAAAGGGTGATACAGAGCGAGCTAACTAGTGGTGGCGGATTGGCCGTCAATAAAATTTTAAAAAATAAATTGATAAATTTGCAAAAATGTCATAAAAATTTGTAAATAAAATTAAAAATCATTCAAGAAAATCAAAATATAATAATCAACCAACAAGGTGACCGAAAAACAAGATTATCAATCAAAACTTCAAACATGCATGAATTATAAAACCATAATAAAGAAATAAAACCATTATTATTTCTTATCATAACATTGCCATGCCTACGTGGTCTACGTCCAACAAATAACTTGATAATAAAGAAATTCAAGTTGCAAAATAGGAGTTGACTGTCGCAAGCAAAATTAAATAATGGGGGTCTGATTTTATTTTTTAATAATCAAACAATTGAATGTTCGACGAGCTTATTCTTTTTATTTTTATTTTATAATGTTCGACGAGCTTAAGTACCATCACTATGATTTATTTCTTTAATTTATTTTATTTTGTTATTGGTCTATGATGATACTTTATTTATTTGTTTTCTATTTTTTAAATAGACAAAATAACAAATGATCCCTCCGTCCCAATTTGATTGACACAATTGACTGTTGTGCAGTATTCGCACATGTTGTTTTGATCTTATTTTTCTGCTAATAAACAGAAATAAATATCAGCATATAAGGTCTTATTTGATTCGTCTCCATGAATATTTTCAAAATATCAAATATTTTATAATTTTTACTAGTATCCAATTAAAAATATTAATCGTAAAAGTTATGCATCGATATGTGTGAAACAGTCAACTGTGTCAATTAAATTGAAACGGAGAGAGTACTATTTACCCACACAACTATGAAGTTTCTTGTTATACTCAAATTAAGGTGATTAATTTCGTAATTGTCAGTTGAGCTAAGTGTTAGCGAAAATAGAAGGTTGACTTTTTAATAAAGAATCAAATAATTTTTTAATTTCTATAAATATATCAATTTTCATTTTTAATCATTTTAACAACTTTAAAACTTTGATTCTATAAATTTTCTGTTTTCAATTTTAGTCTTTATTTTCTTACAAATGTTCGCGTAACATGTGTCTAATAGCTTTTGATAAAAATATGTTGTTACTAAAACTTTAAAATATCTTCTACAAAAAAAATTAAAATATCATTAGTTTAATAATTTTACTATTTAATCTTTAATTTAAAAATTTAATATTTAATTTAAAGTTAATAGTAAATTGTTAAAAATTAAATAGATAAACTACTAAACAAATGATGTCTTAAGTTCTTTCCAATCACACGTCATAAAAAAAAAGTTAATTAGAACATTCGACATGTATGAACTTTTATAAAAAAAAATCAAAAGGTAAAATTAAAAATAGAAAATTAAGATGAACTACGTTTGAAAGAAAATTTTAGAAAAATTAAATAATATTTGATATTCTTAAAGAGACAAAAATATACTTAATTCTTGATAAATTAATTAGGAATTTTACCAACAAAATATTTCTAAAATCAGGGGCGTCTCCGAGTTTTAGGAGGCTCTGTGCAAAATATAAAAGTAGCCCCTTAATAAAAAAAATTAAAAAAATTATCGATTTAAATTGCATATAATATAAAAAAAACATTCTTGTAAACATATAAATTATCAATATTAAACCTTACATTAAATTAAATGGAACAAGAAATACAAAATAATTATCTTTGAATATAACGTCAAAAAGGAACATCATAATCTAAGATTAAATTTTATGCAAAGATTAAAATGGACTAGAACTATATTTACGAGTATAGATAACTAATATATTGATACTCATGATATTTATGAACATTAACAATATATAACTATTATTTTAGGGCCTAAAAACTAATCTATTAATATACATCTGATATTTTATAGGTATAAATAATATATAAATAATATTATAGGACCTCAAAATTTTGAGTTGAGGCACTCAAAATTTTGAGGCCCTATGCCGTCGCACACCTCGCACATGCATGCGACCCTCCTCTGTCTAAAACAATGTTTTAAATTGCGGACCGCATCAGGTGATGCGGCCGCAATATTGCGGATGCGGTAGGCACTGCAACCGCATCGGACCGCAATTGCGGTGTGAACTCAAATCACACGTGATACCGCAACGCAACCGCAACGCAACAGCATTTCACCGCAACACAACGGAGTTTTGACCGCAACGACCGCAACGGTTCTATCCAATATTCCTTTTCGTAAAAATTCAGAGAATGTCACCTTTATTTTTTCCTTTATGTCATTTCATTTTAGAGTTTCTGTCTTCTTATGTCTCAATGAGTTGTCGAGGAGATGACTAGATGTGTTGTTGTGTGAGTTCAATTAGTTGTTTTACCGAATATCAATATTCATCAATTTCAGCTTCCTTTGATCTTTCCTCTTTGCATCACTGTGCTCTGCTGCTCTATGCTAATGTATGTATTATGTAACTCTTCCCTTCCATTCACTCATATTGTGCTTCGCTATGTGAAGATGGAAATGGGGTAGAAAGTTGGGATCTAGATCAACAAGAAGGTACTGCTACATAAATTCTAAGAACTTAAAACATGGGAAAGATGAAGATTTGTGAATCTTGGCTAAGAACATAAATTCTATAACAATTATAAATGTTATATATGTTAATGTTTCTTCCATTGGAGTCAAAGTTATATTATTCATAAACATGATACCATGTCTTAAAAATGAATTAAAATTTATATAGAATTATAAGTAAAAGATATCTAAGGAATTACAATAATTATAGTATTTTTTCTGTGTTTGTGCGGATAAAAAATTATTTCACGCCGCAACGGCCGCAGTTGCATCGCAGTGTCCGCGTTAGCCGCAATCGCAACACCCGCAACCGCAACCGCATCCACGACCGCAACCACAATTTAAAACCTTGGTCTAAAACACAAAAGAAAACAAATAATTAAACATTTAGAAGAATAAAATTCAAGATTACAGATAGTGGCCTGAAAATTCAAGGATGAATTTAAGTTGGAAGGTTCGACGAATTTGAAAGATGATAGTGACCTGAATACTGATGACACATTACTTTGCTAAACATTTGATGAATACTGATTACAGATTACTTTATCAAACGGAAGCCGTGCAAAGTAAGAATGACAACATGCATGACAGAATACTGATTCCCTGCTCTAACACCATGACGCTGTAATAGATAAAGGTCGTCCGATTAGAATCGTGTGGATCATATTATTTCTAATAATTTTATTAATGAGTTAATCTCATGATCGATTTAATAATCAACGTCTGAGACGCAAAAGAATGTAAAAATGTGTATTTTTGCACTACATCATATTCTGGTCACCGATATTCTCTCCATTTTTTTATTATTATTATTATTTTTTTTATTATTTTTTTTCCACTTTTCAGCAAGGAAGAAAAGGACAGAATTAGTTTTTTCCTATCTCTTGTTAATTATTACAATTTAATAGGATGTCATGTTTTTTGATTTTTAGGTTGCTAACTCTAGGAGGGTTGGGCAAAAAAAGAAAAAAAATAAACCGAACCAAACAAAAAAAACTGAACCATAATTAATAATTTTAGTGAAAAATTAGTTATGATTTAGTTTAAAAGCATAAAATCAAATCACTTTAACAGTTCAATTTGGTTCGGTTCGAAAGACAAATAATTCAGTTCGGTTCAATTACTATAAATTTTGAAAATAATTTGATCAAATTTAGTTTGATTTTCTTCCAAAATCAAACCGTACACACCAACTGGCATATGAATGATTTAATTATGTTTAAACTAATAAATAATTTATTTGACTGATAGTGAATGTTGTACAGCAGGGAAAAGGATTATTGCAGGGTCCTGCAGGGAACTACATTCTTTTTTTTAGTTTATAATTTCTTTATATTATTTAAATAACAATTGCGTAAACTTACGCAACATTGGCACCTTGCCGCATGAGGGATGAGGATTCACAGGCATACTAAGAAACTTAAAGTGCTAAGTCCGGACTCCACTAACTTCGTTAAGTAAATTGAACTAAAAATACATATATTGAACTAAAATAGTATCTCATCCCCTTTCACACACAAATGCCATCTCCCTTGTTGGGGTTTAGGCCCCTATATATATATGCCTTCGAGCTCTCCCTCCTCCTCCTCCTCCTCCTCTCTCTCTTTCTCATTTCTCTCCCATCAACTTTTACGTTCCAACTATGTCTTCTTCAACTAAATTTACTACAAATTTGTTCATCATGTTTCTCTTCCACAGCCTAGCAACAGGTGAGCAAGTCTTACCTTTGCTTATTATTGATCATCATAAAAAAAGAAACTTTTCTTAATGATAACAATTTAATATATAGAATGTTATGTGTTTTTTGATTTGCAGGTTCATACTCTGCAAAATTCACTATCGTCAACAAGTGCAGCCTCTCTGTTTTTCCCGCTATTTTCCACGGGTTCCGAACCTCATTGCCTTCTACCACTGGCTTTTCCCTTCACCCTGGCGAATCCAATGTCCTCACCATGCCCCGTTCCTGGTCGGGACGTTTATGGGGGAGAACCCATTGCTCCCACCACTCCAATGGAAATTTCTCTTGCCTCACCGGCAACTGTGTTTCCTCAACAATGGAATGTAACGGTGGAAAGTCTTCCTCACCAGCCACACTCGCAGAGTTCAACCTAAACGCCAAATCCAGTGGATTTGATTTCTTCCGCATCAGCTTGGTTAATGGTTACAATCTCCCAATGATGGTTGAGCCTCAAGTCGGAAACGGCTCTGGCAATTGCACGACGACGGGCTGTATGGTACCATTGGGCACAGTGTGTCCATCGCAGCTTAAAGTGATGAGTGGAGGAGATTGCATAGGGTGTAGAAGTGCGTGCAACCCATTTTCTAAGCACTGCTCCTCGGAGTTCTTCGCAAAGGCATGTCCTCACGCCAAAGTCGATGCCACTAAAACCTTTCAGAGTGTTTGTGCAACTACTGATTACTTCATCACTTTTTGCCCTACCTCCACAAGGTAGGTCTCGGTCATATATCTCAATATATTTCTATTACAAGTAAACTTTTATTGAAAGAAATTATATATAACCATCTCAAAAGTTAATATTTGTAAAAAAATATTGATTTATGATCCCAAAATAGATAGACTTTCAAATGGAATGTTTAGAGTAAAAAATGTGATTTGGTGATTCTATAATTGTTTGGTTGCATAAAGTCAAAGCAATTTTTCTATTTAAATTGATTCTATTTCCAGCATGAATTTGTAGCTTCCATGCCCATCTGATGTTTTGTTTTGTTTTGTTTAACCCTGTTTATATCCTAATATTGTATCTATTTTTAGCCAAATCTTAGTTGATTTTAAAAAGTTAACATGAACCCATTAAGATTAATTGAGTGATGAGAGATAATTTGAATAGTAGTATATATGCATAAGAGATTCAATATAATAGGAGAGATTCTATTATAATATGGACCAATAAAAATATTGGTCAATCTTGGACCACATTTTTCATCAAATTAGGGTTTCTCATTGATTTCACTCTAGAACGGAAAAGGACAAGAGAATAACAAATACTCTTTCCGGTCCTTTTTATAAGGAACACTTTGGAAAAAAAAATTGGTCCTTTTATAAGAAACTTTGACCAATTTTCAAATAGTTTAAATGTTCAATTTCACTTATGCCCTTATTTATTATGAGTGAGAATTTAAAAATAAGTAAGTTAGTTGAATTAAAAGTAATTAAATAAGGGTATACATGGAATAAATTTAAATTTATAAGAGTATTAAATGAAAATAACTATGTTAAATGTATTTCCTTTGTATGTGTAATTTTTTCAAAATGTTTCTTATAAAAAGGACCGGAGGGAGTATATATTATAATAATGGGGAAGAGAACGAGAGAATAACAAATATGAGCTGTGTTATTTTAATTAAATCATCCTCTTGAATATGAGTTTATGGGATTGAAAATTTGAAATTGTGTGCAGTAGGATCAAGCCGAGCAAAGAGAAAAACCCTACTATGGTGGACAACTCAGAGGATCAAAAGAAAGGGTCAACCATAGACAAAATTGTCAACTTTTGTAAACAAAATATAAAACTACTGGGCATTGTTGGTGGTAGTGTTGGTGTGGTTGCCATTGTGATAACCATCACAATTTCCTGTGCCTGTACCAAACATGGTTGCAATTGCATCTTCGGCTTGAGCGCAGAAATCAAATCCAAATTTCCTAGTCATCTATTCACAAAGATTAAAGGATGAGTAATCAGTCAATTTAGTCCCTAAACTATCACTCTCTCACCAACTTAGTCCCTAAACTATTAAAACCAACTAAAAGGTCCCTAAACTATATTCACATCCTTCAATTTAGTCCCTAAACTATTAAAACCAACTAAAAGGTCCCTAAACTATATTCACATCCTTCAATTTAGTCCCTCGGTTAACTTTTCCGTTAAGTGACTCTTAGTAGTCCCTAAACTATAAAAAAAAATACTTCAATTTAGTCCCTAAACTATCTTAAAAAACAACAAAATAGTAACAACACTGCTAAATCATTACTGCTAAATCAAATTACTGCTAAAACAAATAGTCTCTAAACCATACTGTTAAATCAAATTCATTTTTAACATAATTCATTACTGCTAAAACAAATAGTAACAACACAAATTCGTTCACAACCTAGTAACAACACAAATTCATTACTACTAAACCAAATGAAACATTACGGCTAAATCAACAAAAACCAAAAAATAAACTTAACCATAATTTAAACCATAAACCATAATCTTCATTACATAAATCAACTAAACCATAATCCATCAAATTCATTACATAAGTCAACAAATCCATTATCCATCAAAACAACTAACTAAATCACAATCCATAGTTAACTAAACAACAATATTAATCATAAACCATAATTTCATTACTAGAAAACTAGCATGCATCATTACAAAAAACCAAATATTATAAGCAACAATCAAACAAAAGCACTAAGTAGAAGGTCCTTCATTGCGTGATCCTTGGCTTAATCCTGGAGTTGGCATGAATCTCATCGATGTTTTCTCCCTTGTGTTGTTGTATGCTTTCATTGGATCTACAAGTTTCGGACTAACTACGATATTTTTGACAGCAACTACTGGTTTAAAAACTGGCGGCCCTTCTTGTTGTGGTATAGTGCTCATTTTCACCGTCGAACCTGGATTCTAGGATAATAACTCATGGCAATAGTCCCATAGCTTAGCATACTGATCAATTTCAGATCCCTCGACATTTTGTTTTGCTTGTTTAAGTGATCTATAAATCATACTATCCTCCAAATGTATATTATAATCCTCTTTCATCAAGTAATAAGCCTCACTATGGCTAAGAGACGGCTGTTGTCTCAATCTCAATTCCAACTTCTCAATAACCCACTTTAATACTTAAACAAATTAGGACCACAAAGCAAAATAAACAATAATATAGATGGTAATAATATAAGAGATACAAAAGCTTCAAAATAGCAGCAACATGAATAAGCCAAAAAGGAAGCAACAACAACATGGTTCACACTAAAACAAATTTGGTTCAAGCTAAAACAACATGGTTCATTGCACTAAAAAACACAAATTTTATTCCTGAAAATTAACAAGTGAAAATAAACCCTTACAAATTTATAAAAGTTAGAACGAAAAACAGTGAAAAACGTACCTTAAAACAACGACGACAACCGGAATTGGAGCGTATAGGTGGCGCTAGGGTTTTCAGATTGAGATGATTTGAGAGAGTTGATCAAGAAGAGAGATATAAGCGTAAAAGTAGCTTTTGAATTTTAGGGTTTTAAAGAACAGTTAACGGAAAATATAACGGAGGACTAAATTGATGGATGAAAAATAGTTTAGGGACTAAATTGAAGGATGTGAATATAGTTTAGGGACCTTTTAGTTTGTTTTAATAGTTTAAGGACTAAGTTGGTGAGAGAGTGATAGTTTAGGGACTAAATTGACTGATTACTCATTAAAGGATTATTCTCGACAGCTGGGTGCAGTGAAAATCCGAACATCGAGACTACTTATTAGTTAATATTGTGGCTTTCTGTTATTGAAGTTAGTAAATTTTATGGTTTTTAGGTGTTTGTTGTTGTTGTATTGCTTTTTGAATTTTCCACTTTAAGTCATCAGTACTTCTGATATCCCTATTTGAATATTTCTATTATTGTAATTTATTCTCACTTATGAAGGGAGTATAATAAACTCAAATTTCATTTTTAATTTCTCTAAAAAATTTCATCAAATACTCCTGTCACTAATTTTAATCCTCGTCGCTAAATGGAGTTAACAAAATATGACGTGGCACTATGTACTATTTTTAATGACATGTCTTTATTTTTTGAATATCACAACTTCGCTTTTTTATACAAATTATTTAAATAATTAAAAAATTGTAAAATTAAAAAATCTAATTTCTTTAAAGAAAAATCCCGATATTCTTCCTTCTCAAAAAACAATCATCATCTTCATCATCAAACTATTAAGATTTGGAGTTATGCCCATCATTCACCCTCATTTAAAAAATCCGACAAAAACGGGTTCCTTCTCTATTTTCGCGTGACGTTTATTGCGTGACGGTGACAGGTTGCCCACAAAAGTAAACCTGGTTACTCAGGCGTTTTATCTTCTACGACTCACTCTTGTGTTTTTGGATGTGGAGAAGCCGAGTCAGCCCATCACTTATTCATCTTCTGCAGTACCGTCGGCTCTCTTTGGGATTTAGTGCGCTCATGGATTGGTATTCCTTTGGTGGATTTTACTAGTCTACGTGATCATTTTGTTCAGTTGTTTGCATCTTCAGCAGGTGGCTCTCGCGGACGTCGATCATTTTTACAGCTCATTTGGCTTGCTTGCGTTTGGGTTGTATGGACGGAGAGAAACCATCAGTTGTTCACAGGATCAGCAGATACACCCTATATTTTGTTGGACAAGATCAAGCTCTTCTCTTTTCGGTGGTTAAAGTCGACGAATGTTACGTTAGCTTATAACTACCATAGCTACTAATGAATATTTTTATTCCGTCAAAATCACAAAGATATTTTAAATTAATCGTATGATATGGTGGATGTTGGGTTACGAGGGAGCAGCCGGAGGATCATCTATATTAGACTTAAGAACAACCTCACAAATAAGTTGAACATAACACTTTAACCTAAAACTTTAAGGCATTAAATTTATGGATCATCTAACTTATAAAATGTTCAACCTCTATTTTTTCAAATAAAATTATGTTTTTTAAAGATTAAAAAAATACAAGTAAAGCATCGTCACTTGATATCTTGAAAATGGTGAGTTCACCTTAAATTTTTATTTAAGAAAATTTTATATAAAATTTGCCATTTAATCTTCTTTTTATTTTTTCTTACTTTTTTTTTAAAAAAAAATTTACACAATTATTCATCTGTTATTAACTCCTCCTTAGATGAAAAAAATTAGGGAAAAATACACTAACCTCCCATGAGGTCTCTTTAAATGAAACAGACACCCACTCTATTTTTAAATTTGACACCGACCTCCCCGAGTCTCTAAAACTAGATAAATATCTCCCTTATCAACTTAACACCGTTAACTATCCGTTAATCATTCATCTAATTTTAAACTAGACAGTAACGTCCTTTAGATCTCTTAAAATGGATAAAAAAAAACTCCCTTGTCAACTTAACACTTTATTTTTTAAACTAAAAACAACTATTTTTCCATGGATTTGGCATAAGACATGACAAAAATCACTGCTAAAAAACGAGAACCTGCAACTCAAACGTCCGAAACACAAAATCACACCTCCAAAGCAAGAACAAAAGTCCTCCCCAACTCAAACTTTAAAGCACAAAAGATACAAATTTCTAAGCTATACAATCAGGAAGCACCCCCACATCATAACATCAAGCTACCCATTACATCAAAAAACAAGCATTAAGAACTCAAAAGTGCACAGAACCTGCAAATTAACCAAAGAAACATGACAAAACCACAATATATCTGATAAACTCAAATTTGTCAAAAAAAATATATCAGAATTGTAACTATCAAAAAATTATACATCATATTTCCAAAAAAACAGTGAATATCCATCAAAATATCTCCAAAATCATATGCATATCTTCAAAATATCTCTAAAATCAAAATATCCATCAAAATATATACCTAATGTGAAGATAATTCCTCAAAAATCTGTGAGCTTTGTAGTCATACCTGTTTTTGAGTTTTATCTCTTTGACAGCCCAATATGTTGTGCCCAAATTCCTTACAATTTCCACATCTAACTGTGTTTGATCTTCTTGCATCCCGAGGACCACCTGGACCTTCGATCACACTTGTCTTTCCATTATATGAAAGTGCAAGTATGAATTTAGAAGGAGAAGAGGGAACTGAATAGGCGGTAACAATTTTGAAGAAGCGCGCTTTCTATTCTCAATTTGATGGACTTTAACGGAGTTAAGTGGGAAGGGAGGTTTGTGTCATGTGAGAAAATAGACGGGTGTTTGTTACGTATGGATAAAGTTGAGGGGAGGTTAATAATGGAAAGTGAATTTGTGTTAATTTTTTTTTGTTTTTTACCACCAGTTCGGGGTCAGTTCTGACATCACGTGGTTCCGGCCCTAACATCGGTGAATTTGTGTTAATTTTATGAGAAAAGAAAATCTCAATTTCAACAACACCGCACCCGCGAAGTGAGACGGCGGCACCGGCGTAGTAGTGATTCTAAGTGTGTGTTTGGTTTAGCGGCAAAGAGAATTGTGTTTGATAGGAGAATTGATTTTGGTTAAAAGTGAGTTGAACAAAATTGGTTTATGTTTGGATACATTTTGTAAAAGTAATTTTCTCCAATTTATATTGTTTGGATAATTTAGATCAAAATTACTTTTGGGGTGATTAATTACCAAAATGGGTTTGTTAAGAAATACTCCCTCCGTAGTTTAGATCAGAATTTTTATTATTGATTATAGGAAAAAGAAGAGATAGAGTAAATTAAATGTAATTTACAATTAATTTTATGAGAATAAGTAAAAGTAATTTTTTTTTGACAAAGTAAAATTAATTTTTTTCTTATAATTTGGAACATGAGAATTTTTTTTTTTTTTTTTATAAGATGGAAGAAGTATCTGACAAATATTTTTATTTTTTCTCATTAAATTAATGGGCTTGTTAAGAAAAGAAAATAAATGGACTACAAAAAAATCAATTTTAGAAGAGACACCCAAACACACTTTAAAATACAAAAATCACGTTGAAAGATAGAAAACGCACGTTTATGGGTTTCTAACGTGAAACCAAACACTCGCTGAGTTCCACTCCACCGCCCGCCGCACCACACTTCCACCGTTGTCCGTCGTTCTCTAATCTCTCTGATTTCTGTTCTCTCTCGCAGGTTTCTCTCTGCCGCAAAAACCCTTTTATTCCTCACTCTGATTTTTTGTTAACTTTTTATGGTTCCTCTATAACTCTATTGTTGAATCTTGTTGTTATTGAATGTTGATGAAGTTGATTCTTCTATTGTTATTGTTGAGTTGCTCATTTGTGCATAAGCTATGTTGTTATTGAAAAGCCATGTTATTGTTGATTAAGTTAATTCTTCTGTAACTGTGCATAAATGAGGTGGGGAATGAAATTAAGTTGATTTATTGTTATTTGATTTACTGATTTCATCAACTGGGGAATGATTTTCCATAAGTTGCTCAAGGCTTCATATGTGTAATGTGTTGATTTGTTTGTTTATTGATTTATTATTATGGTTGTTGTTTATTTCAAGTTGTGTTAATTGCGTAATGCATCACTTTAAGGTATTTTAAACTATGTAGTTTAATTTTTTGATGATCAAGTATGAGCTAATTACAACCTAATTTTTTGTATACAATATGATTTGCATGTTTGATTTATAAATTAAAATTTGTTTTGGCTGCCCACCCCAATATTTTTATTTCAGTCTAGCTCTGTCACTACTCACAAACTACTACTTCTCGTTTTTCAGTCACTATGGCGGTTAACGATGATCCAATGGTGGTTCCCAACCTCTCTCCGCCCAATACCTATGAAGCCGTTGTCAATGGTGGCACCTTTGACCGATTGCATGATGGCCATCACCTCTTTCTCACCGTCTCTCTCTCTCTCTCTCTCTCTCTCTCTCTCTCTCTCTCCACTTCCATTTTTCCTCATCGTCTTTCTTTTCATTTTTCGAAAATTTCCAATTTTTATACTCATCTAATAACGCCAAAGTTTGAAAATTTGTGTGCAGGCTTCAGCTCAGTTGGCAAAGCACCGTATTGTGATTGGAGTTTGCGACGGCCCTATGCTTGCCAAGAAACAGGTTTCGTTTTTCCCCAATTCTAGACGTATCATAAAATATATATTTTGTTCTTCGTTCTTTATTTTTGGTGTGGATTGAATAGTTTCCTTGGTCTATTAGTTGCTAAAAGCAGTGTACACTCAATTAATTAGAGGGTACGATTGGAAGTAAAATAATAATTCTACATTGAAAATTGTAAATGGCATTCATTTTGAAACAATTTTTTATGCTAAAGTGACATTCATTTTGAAATGGAGGGAATAGTTTAGAGTTAGTTAGGTTAGTTATTCTTGTTACCTTTTTTACTTGTACATATATGAAATGTGTTGAGAAGTATGAACATAATAACCTATATATATATGTTACTTTTCTCTTTAATCTACTTAGTTGTTTGAAAATTGGTTTTATGTGTGTATCTATAAAATTTCATGGATTCAACTAGTTAGCCTAAACTTCACAATTAATTGGTATTACAGTTCAATCAATTATTGAATCGGTTGTTTTGGTAAGATCACCCTTTTGTGAACCAGGGGAGTTGCTGAAACTCCCCCTTCCCTTTGTTGGATCAAAAAAGTCAAATGTATTTGGATTTGACTTTTTGGATAATTTTTGCTTATATTTAATTCGGGAGGGAGTACTACTTTACATGCAGTAGAGTTCTGTATGCTATGCAGAATTTCTTGGTGGAAATTTCACCTGTGATGCATACCACATGACTGAGCCACACCCTGATGGTAATTTACACCTTTAAGGTCTTTTTTTTTTTTTTTATTTTAAAACATAAATCATTTGTAGCAACACCAATCACTATTGTATAGACATCTTCATGAGTACTATCTATCTGGGTCTAAAAGTACCATACTCTTTAGGATTTCAAGAGAGAACAGTGAAATAAGATGTTTGTGTGATCAAAATGAATTCCATTTATATAAAGAAAAAAAAAACTGGCATTTTCTTCTTTGTTCACATTGTTTTACTTGGTGAATCTCATATATGGGTTATGATAGTAGAAAATCTTAAAACTGTATATCTGAAGGTAAATTTATAAATCATGCTATGTTTTGAAACTTCCCGTGGCTATGGATGTTTAAGCTGTTACTTTTGCCGCATCTGTCAGTTTGAATTTTGAAAACTGAGGAATTGCAAGTGAATCTTCTATTGATGCACATGATGTCAGGTGAAACTTCCACCAAGAAGTATGAACATAACCTATATATATATGTTACTTTTCTCTTTAATATGCTCAGTTGTTTCAAAATTGGTTTTATTTATATGTATCTATAATTTCATGGTTTCAACTATTGAATCGATTGTTTTGATAAGATTGCCGTTTTGTGAACCAGGGGAGTTGCTGAAACTCCCCTTTCCCTTTCTTGGATAAAAGAAGTCAAATGTATTTGGATTTCACTTTTTGGATCATTTTTGCTTATATTTAATTTGGGAGGGAGTACTACTTTACATGCAGTAGAGTTCTATTTTGAACATCAACTTTTAGCTGTTAATGATCTCTCTAACACCCCGTTGTCTGATTTTGTCATTAAGTTTATGTCTTGCGGATTGTTAATCCGGACATATCTTGTACACTGAGACTTGGTCGTTAGTTTGCGTTGTGAGAGTTAAAACAACATTGTAATAACTAGAAGTTGAAGTCTGATTGAAGCTTTCATCTTTTAAGTATCATAATCTCTTTCTGAACTATTTTTCAACCTTATTTTGTTCAAATAATGTTGAATTCATCGTGGATGTGATCATGTGGATAGTTAAAGGAGATTAAATTACGTTAAAATTATTTGGAAGTCGAAACTAAGGATAATATTAGCCATCTGTTTGCATAATTTCAATCAATTAAACTGAATGTGTTACCTGAACCGAGAAAAACTATTGAATACCACAGATTAAATATTTGAAATGTATAGCTCTTAAAATTCAGTGATATAACTTTTATCTAAAAACATCTTTAATAAATGATATAGGACCTACCTTGTGCTATTTTGATCTTGTTAACTTACTTAGCCACATGACATGGATTGCCTTATTTCTATTTGAAAATCTTCTTTACATATAAAGGAGTCATTAATTGTTATATAAATTATAATCCTTATGTTTTTCTTTCATGTTTAGATTTGCAATTTTGTGATATGATCCTTGTTACACTTATGCAGTTTGCTGAAATCATACAACCAATTGAGACGAGGATACATAATGTCGTAGCTTTCATAAAGGTTTGAGTCCATGCATTGATACATAATGTCGTAGCTTTCATAAAGGTTTGAGTCCATGCATTGACAGATTTTTGCCCGTGCTCTAAATACATGAAAAAGTGTATTTTTTGTTTTTTATTTTGAATAAAACACTGGCATGGATAATTTTTGGCTATAAAACCTGAAGCTTTTATTTTGCTTGTTGATGGGGAACATAAAGGGTATTTATAGACATCTTTTATCATCTATCTGACAACAAAATATACATTTCAATCAGCATAGTGTAAACAGGAGAGGTTGCAGAGTTTTGTATTGTTAGTATTTAGTGCATGGGGGAGGTAATGAACGATAGTAATCTGCATCTTGAAACATTGTTCCATCAATTTCATATAGCGATTAATCTTCTAAGATACATTTTTTTTTTCATTTAAGTTTTGATTATAAGTTTGATCTGACATGCAGTCTATCAAGCCAGAGTTGGAAGTGCAAGCTGTACCAATCACAGATCCTTATGGCCCTTCCATTATAGATGAAAAATTGGAGGCTGTGATTGTGAGGTTTGTTATATAGCATACTTGTCTGTGTTAGTATTGGGTAGTGGTGTGAATAGACATTATAAAAATTAACTTGTGACCAAAGTATTTCATTCCTAATAGCTGATTTGTGATATTTGCATTCACGATAACTGAAACTAAACCGGTGGTTTGTACTTTGGTGTAAGTTGTTTGAAAGGGAACACTAGTTTCCCTTGTTGATTTATTACTAGTTTCTCTAAATGATAGAAATTTAAGATGAACCTGATATAGCATCTCATTTTGAAGGGAACTTCGGTGTGGTCCTTTAACAAAGGGAACACTCTAGAACTAGCCCTGAGCTGAATATCTTCGTTATTGCTCTGTCAATTGTTGTCATGATTTTGTGACATCGATTCTAGTTACAGTATAAATAAATGACATGCAACTCTATATATGGAGTTATTTGATTACTAACGGTGGAATTGGTTCTCTTACAGCAAAGAGACTTTACCTGGCGGATTGGCTGTAAACAGAAAAAGAGCAGAAAGAGGCCTTTCCCAGTTGAAGGTCTCAATTAATTACTTATCTTGTTTAGTTATGTTTATTATATAAAAAAAATCAAAAGAAAACATATATTTACTTTATCGAAATACTTGTCACATTAGAAATATTTATTCCTGAATCTGTGCAGATTGAAGTTGTAGATTTGGTCTCTGGAGAATCGGGTGAAGGTAAGCTGAGTTCCTCAATGTTGCGAAAGCTTGAGGTTGAAAAGGCCGAAAAACAAAGCACAATACCACAGACATAGTAGTGACAAAGATTTGTTGACATGTATAAAAACAAAGATAGAGTCTAAGATGTCCATTGAAGCAAAAAATATGCAGTGCATGTTCACATTCTTTAGAAGAAAAATATGTTGTAACAATGTATCTCTTTTCCTTAAGTTAAATAATCACGTGTAACAAAAATATTATGATTTGAACTGTCAAAAAAAATTATGATTTGAATATGGTTCTTTTTTGTGACTTAATTTCAAAATTATACTTCCATGTATAGTTCATAATAATTCTGTTATAAGTGGCATACTAATTCTATGTTAAAAGGGCACATGTAACATTTTTGAAATTGATAAAAAACCAATATAATATTAGCAGAAAAGTAACATTTTTGAATTTTTTGCGACTTAATTAATTCCATAAAGAACCAACAAGACGTGTCTAGCAGAAAATGTTAGACCTCTCAAAATAAAGAGTGTGTTGCTAGCATTATTCCTCAAAATAATAGCGAATCAATATTGGAATTTAGCTAATCCCAAAAAAAAGTGTTTATTGGAATTTTAGTTGAGAGCGATACATACATTTGGTGCCAAACATATAGGTGTAATTGGACAAGTTTAATTGTTGTGCACCGTCGGTGTAATTTTTTTTTACACATGCATCCAATGACGCGTTGCCACATCATTTAATGAATGTGACATATCATGTGTTTTTAATTACCATACATGATGTGTCGGTATATTATTGGACGCATGTGCAAAATAACTTTACACCAACGGTGCATATAAATTAAATTCGTAATTGGACTTGGATCGTCTTTTTTATAAAAATATCTAAACCGATGAACTCTATGTTAGTTTGGTGTTCGATTTGGTGTTTTTCAAAAGTGGATTTTTCTCAATTGAGTTATATTCACGTAAACTTTTTGCATTCTACTTTATGTGATTTAATTTCCAAGTATTTAATTAAAGATGACAAAATAGATTAGACTTATCGGTCCGTCTGTTTAACCAATCGTTCACTCACATTTTCACCAAACAAACCAAAATTTCTAAGATGGAGTTTTGGTACTTTGCCAACCTGGTACTACCTTAACATAACCCATACAAGAACAAATTTAATCATTTAGTATGATTTTAACCTCATATTTCTAATAATTTGTCAATTTGCATTATTTAAAATCTCTTGTTGCCTATTATATGTTTTGCACCACCAACACAAGTTATAGTCAATCATATATTTGATTTTAAGAAAATTAATTATTAACAATATATTTTGTCAAATTACTTTACTACATCTCACTTTATTGAGAAATTTTTAATTTCTTTTTATTTTTTTGTTTAAGTAGTCTAGTTGATAGAATTTCAATTTTAATTAAATAAATGGACCGTCTCAAGTATATGGAGCATATGAAGTTTGAACTCTAACTAGTACATATATGTAATTTTCCTATCAACTAAATTATACGCATTTCTATTAAATATGGTGTAAAATTAATTTACACCGACACAAAATATCCATCAAATAAAAAAAATGGATATGCATAATATGAAAAAAAAAATGCTTAATTTCATTTTTTTTCACCACTAGTTTAATCGGGTTCGGGGGTCAGTTCTGACATCATGTGGTTTCAGCCCCCTCCCTATCAAGTTCAGCGTCAATCACCACTGAATTTAATTTTTTTAGTCAAGGAAAATGCTTCATATCATTAAACTCTTAAATCTATCCTTTAAATCGTAAAAACAAAATTTACATTCCATAAATATATTGTGAGTTTTTTTTATTGGAAAATATTACTATGACTTTAGTCAAAAAGAGAAATTGTGAGTTTGCCATCATGACTCGTGACGGTTCAGTTGAGCTCTAACGTAACAGTTACGTTTCATTTCTCATTCGTACCCAACGGATATTTTCTGTTTCTCTAAAAACCCTTACCAAAACTAAATTCAAATTTTAACCCATTATCATTATATATACCCTAACAATGCTAACAAATCAGAACCATTTCAAATTTCAAAACTGCATTCAACATTTTCATCACACACACTCTCACCAAATTGCCATTCAAACTATCAACAACAACAACGTTGCTTTGGTTTCATATCAAGGTTCTATTCTCTCACACTCTTCTTCTTCACCCATTCAATTTTTTTCAACATTGATTTTCATCAAGATTCTGTTTTTCTTTGTTAACATGAATGTTAATCACTTTATAGAACAACCCATTTGTTTATACATGACATTGATACACTAAAGATTCAATTTTTAATAACCCTTTTCTTCAATTTTTAGGTTTCTTTTTTTCACTTTTTGCTTTGAATATGCATCTTCTGGACTCTTCTCATGGTTAACTTTGTGTTCTTTTTCATTCTAGATCACTTGGTGACAGAAAGTTGCATCCTTTGAGAAATTCACTCATTTCTTGAATCTTTCCAAAAAAGGGTATGTAAATTTAACTGTGTATGCATCGCAAAAATGTTTTCTTGTTTCAATATTTTCATTGTTCTTGTTGTAATGATTATGGGTTTGGTTGTTTTTTGAAGGTGGTGTTTTGAGAAAACATTGCAAAGATGAATGACTTGATGACAAAATCGTTTCTAAGTTATGTGGAATTGAAGAAACAAGCACAGAAAGATTGTGAACAAGATCTTGACCTTGAACTAGGGAACCTCAACCCAACACAAGATCCTAACCTTTCTCAATTCTTCCATGAAGTTGAAGCAATCAAGGTTGAAATGGAAGAGATTACCAATCTCTTGTTAGATCTTCAGCAACTGAATGAAGAGACAAAATCAACTCACAGTGCAAAAGTTCTGAGAGGGCTGAGAGACAGAATGGATTCTGATATGGTTGCCGTGCTACGCAAGGCGAATGTAATCAAGGCAAGGTTAGAGGCTCTTCAGAAATCCAACATTGCGAATCGAAGCATATCAGAATGCTACAAAGAAGGAAGTCCTAATGATAGAACAAGAGTTTCTGTCACTAATGGTTTGAAGGTCAAGCTTAGAGACATGATGAATGATTTTCAGTCCTTAAGGGATAAGATTGTGTTGGATCATAAGGAAGATTTGAAGAGAAGGTACTATACTGTAACGGGCGAGGTACCTAGTGATGAGGTTATGGAGAAAATGATATCAGGGAGTCTCAAAGTTGAGTTTTTGGCTGGGAAAACAGATGCTGATATGGGTACTCAAGTTAGGCATGAAGCTGTGATGGATATTCAGAGAAGTTTGAATAAGCTTCATCAAGTTTTTCTTGATATGGCTATTTTGGTTGAGACTCAAGGAGAAAAAATTGACAACATTGAGGATAATGTGGCCAATGCTGGTAACTACATCCATGGTGGAACTAATAGTCTTTATTATGCAAGCCAGATGAAGAAGAGGAACAGGAAATGGCTCTTTTGGGTTTTGGCTGTGTTGTTGATTGTAATTCTGGTGTGTATCATTGCAATGCTTTCTTTTTGAATGTAGCTAATCATTGCAAGATTGTAAAGCTGTTTTTTCTTCTTTCTCTTTAAAGAAGAAAATTAACTGGTCATTAGAAAATTAGTTGGTATTTTAGAGGACAAGTTTCAATTGTTCTGTTTGTTTTGGTATTAGTTCTACTAATTGGTTCAAATTTGTTAACTTGAACTAAATTTTGTTGAATGAAATTGATTGAAAAATGCAAATATTTGGTCTCTTTTGTTTGTGTTTCTGGTGTGTGTTTCAGTTTCAGCTAGCTCTTGTTTGTGTTTGTGTTACAACTGCAAATAGAGGCAATCACTAAAGTGCCTTGTAATAACTCATGTAATTCTTTAAGAAAATTTGACTTGTAACAACATGAAAATAGCCAAAAGAAGTCCAAATGAAACATGATAGTGTTTGGTCTACAAATATCTTATCCAAAACTAATGTAAACAATTGAAAACCACCAATTTAGAACAACATTTCTCTTCTCTCCATAGCTTTTTTACTTCAGCTTTGCAACTACTGTCATGTAGAACGTCATGATCAGGGAATTGTTTTGTAGCATCAAACACTTCATTATTCATTATTGCATAATGCTTACACTTTTCCTTTCCTTCTCAAAGCATGTTTGCACTTTCAACATATATAAGGAAACACATTGAATCCATGCTCAAATTATCATAAGGGGTTTTGGTTTAGATTTTTGCTAGGACTTAGTACCAGAGAGGAAATTGTTGTTCATAAACTATCTTGCAACTCAGATTATATATACAACTTTTTAAAATATAAGTATATTTTAACATTTTGTAAATTTTTTTTGAAGAGGCAAAGATAATAATATTAATGCAATATCCCATGTACAAGCAGTACTTAAAGGATAGATACAGTACAGAGATTAGGAACAATCATAAGTGCTACCAAGTTCCTCAACAATTCTATGGGGTAGCTAGAGACTCCAGACCTCATACAAATCCAATATAATTCTTAATAGAGATGTGCTATGTAAACACAAAATGGTTGGACAAAAATACGACATCGTACTTTCTCCACTCACATCACGAATATCGAGGTGTGCAACAAATATTAAAAAAAGCAAAAAGTGTAGTTTTGTTGTATTTTTGTTAAAACATTGTGTCTAAATAACATTTTCCTTCTTAATATATGTTCAATACTAGCAACAGCAGATGACATAACTATATAGCACCAGTGACAGACCATTTAATATCAGTAGAGCATCCAATCTATACCATAATTTTGGAATCAGTTCTAATGCTTAATAGCCAGTTCCACAGCAGGAAAACATATGGATGGGAAACAAAACGGAATGTACCGGATTTTTAGCACTCGACCGCAAATCGAACACAAAGCTGCATCAATACCGCAGAAGCCTAGCCACCCACAGCGTGACGGGATCTCATGCCAATGCCACACATAACTCAAGAGCATGAGAAGCAGAGATGGCTTCAGACCCGAGCATAACATGCAAAGCCTTATGAGATACTACCATCACGATAAGGTAAACTAGGCCGGAGCGCAAAAAACATTTTACCAGAATAAACAAGAGCCATTATATCCTGAACAGCAATCATTACGACCAAGCTCGGCTTCCGCTGAAACATATAAACCAGTAACTCCAAGTCTGATGCATCATAAGAGGAGCACAGTTGACAAGGCTTGGTTTAAAGCGCTTGTTCAAAAAAAAAAAATGCTTGGTTTAAAGCTTATCACTCAATGGACCAGATCTGCAAAACAATATCAGTACATTCTTTGCTATATAGCAATGGTCAGTTCAAGTCCACAGATCACAGAAATATAAATACTGAACTTTTCTTGGTTATTGTCTATACAACCCCATACATGCTAAAGGATCATTTTTATAATTTAATTATTGAAAAGTTTTACAGCGATGTTTACTTTTTTGACAGTTAAAATAGTTCATTCAATTGATAGAGAAACCAAAGGTACAAACTGATTGATCATCATGTGCATTGTGCAGGGATATTTCCCAAATACAAATTAAAACTAACATGGTTAACTAAACAATATAAGTCATGGGCAATGGTGTACACAGAAAGGGCAGAAAACACTAAGGCATTTTCAATCCAATATCTCTATATCCTAACCAAACCAATAACTTCCAATATCTCTTATCCTACCAACAAGAGACAAAGATAACAACTTGAGTCAAACAGTGAACATAAAACAAAATACAACAAAAATCAAACAAAATACAACAGAAAACACCAAGTACTCTTAGAAGGAAACAGTGAGGTACAATAAAACAGATTTTGGTACTCCTATCATGTATAACTTTCCTGCCACCAGCGTGTATTTTGCGGAGGCTCTTCGTATTTGTCTTGCCAACTGTAATGAATCAATATATGTCTTAGAGAATAAAATAGGCCCAACCAAGATGCATTGGATAATTGGTCTTAGCTTTACATATGCTTTAGCAGCTTCTAAAGCGGTATTGAAGGATCCTACCAAACCCGCGTTTTTTCTGAAGGATCGCTGATTTCCGTGGCGTATCGTCTCCATGGCTACTTCTGAGCGCCGCGGTAGCGGATTTCCGTCTACGGAGTAAGATTTTCGTTATGCGGAGTGATAATATCGTTCTCTACCGGAGTTCGATTTTCATTCGGCGAAGGAGGAATCGGTGCTCGAACCACCAGTCTCCGTAGTGGTAACCTCGATTCTCGGGTTAATCTATGGCGAGCCGTCGATGCTGTTACCAAAAAAAATATCTAAGTGACACCGATGCTCCGATGAATTTCGATACGGAGGATGAAGAGATTTGTGCTACCGAATCATCTTTTAATTTTTTTCTTAACCATCATTTTTTTTCTTCTTCCAGATTTTTTTTTTGGTAACAGCATCGATGGCTCGCCAGAGATTAACCCGAGAACCAAGATTACCACTACCGAGACTAGTGCTTCGAGCACCGATTCCTCCTTCGCCGAACGAAAATCAAACTCCGGCAGAGAACGATATCCTCACTCCGCTGAACGAAACTCCTACTCCGGAGACGGAAATCCACTACCGCGGTGTTCGGAAGTGGCCATGGGGACGATACGCCGCGGAAATCAGAGATCCTTCGAAGAAAGTGCAGGTTTGGCTAGGAACCTTCAATAATGCTTTGGAAGCCGCTAAAGCTTATGACGAAAAAGCGATTATGTTCCGCGGTGCTAAAGCAAAGACCAATTATCCAATGGATCTTGGGCCTATTTTATTCTCTAGGACCTATATTGATTCGTTGCATGTGACGGGACATGATCGTCTCAGATGTATTGGATGATGGGGATCATCCGGTTGACTTCTTCAGCTATGACTTGTACCGAGGCGATAGCGTTGCTCGTAGCTGAGATAGCTTCTTGCAATCACAGTTTTATTGGATCCTGAGATAGCTGAGATAGCGGTTGGCTTTTTGGTAAAGTTTTGATTAAATTGGATCCTGATCTTGGTGGCCTTCATATCCATTTGGAAAGCATTCATGCTGCGGCCGGAGAGTGGAACAGAATGGTTCAAGTGAGAATCCTATTGGAAAACCTAATTCCCACATTGATTAAAGATAAGGTTTGACTATAGTTTATAAAGAGTGACACCCCTCACAAATGGGCCACGCACCAAGCCCAATAGTGTTGGGCGTGTGGGGGTGTATTGAAAAAACCAATTCCCACATTGATTAAAGATAGGGCTTGACTATAGTTTATAAAAAGTGACACCCCTCACAAATGTGGAAAAGATTAAAAATGAAGGAAAATATAATTATTACAACTTTCTTTTGTTTGCTACAACAATGTTACATATGTAATGAGTTCCGACTTTAACCTCTCACAAATGACATATCCCTCACCACTAATCAACTATTAGTGGATTAGTTAATTATTATACAAAAGATACAGATTGTAGACAAATCAAATAAGGCAAAAAAATAATTGATAATGCAGAACCACGGTTACTGTTCAAGCAATGGTAAGATGCTGCACGGCCGTCCAAGTTTGTTCTGGCTCTAGCTGGACACTTCCAATCTGAAGCATTAAAAATAGTAGAATTTATAATTCAGAAGAATAAACAGAGAACGCTCAAACATTATTCTAGATATCATAATACTGCAGGATGCTCCGAGACATGTTAAAAAACCACAAGCAGTCTATTTAATTCAATTTCCATCATGTTGACGTTGTAATCAAGAACAAATCACAGCCTAGCAGGGTATGTTGTTGATGTTTGTAAACTGATTACCTTAGCATTTTCAACGCAAACAAAATCTTTGTAACATGCTTCCATTTGAAGATGAGGATTCCACAACACTGCATCTGACCAGCTACATAAGAGGCAAAGGAGTATAAGCCCGTGCCTTGGACAATGAAATAGTAAAATTGTAATATAAGCTTAAAATTGCATACTTTGTGTTCTTGATAGATATTATATCACCCAAGCCATTATCAAGTTGCAACTCATTTGATGCGTCAAGATAAACGCAATCTACAAATCCTGGAAATGTGACCACATCCCTGCATTATGAAGATGGTCAATTAAGCTAAATTAAGAGACTTGGCGCCAATATTTGATTCGTTATCATTGAATGAAATTTTGGTCTTACATGGATTATAGAACAAAATATACTTGTGCATTAGAGGAAAGATGAGTAACGTAAAAGGGATGAAAATTGAAATAAGCAACATAAAAGACTTGGCCACTAAATAAATGAAATGTTGCAGAATTCTAGTTCAATTCGAGACATAATGAGGAAACAAAGAAGGTAGGCTTTCCGGTCATTAGCTGTCTTATATAACATACAGCGGTTATGAACAAGAAAATGCATGTTTTGTATATATCTCACACAGTAAAGATAATTGCAAATTTCAGTAGTCACAATTTTTTGTTTATCTATACAAGTAGTGACCATGCTAAATTTTAATTTAAGAATTCACAGACATAAAGATACAGACCTTTCTTCACTACCCTCAACTGGATTATTAGGATCCGGATGTTTGTTCAAAGTTTTGCAACCTTTTAACCCTTTAACTGATGCACCACTTACAGAGGCCTGTGTATAACAAAATTGAGTTACAAAATGATTACTTTCACAAGTTTAAGCAGCAAATGTAAGCAATAAAATTGACTTAAGAAAAATCATGAAATAGAATAATTAAGATTCATTCAAACTATTTTTGGAAGAAAATTGTTTGTATATTGTTAGGCATAAGATGCTTTGTTTCTGATCAGATATCCAGCAAACATAATACTAAATGTCAATAATATTCAAGCACAAATGTAAAACTCCATTTAGGTAATTCCATAGCGATTATTCAAAATTACGACCATTGTCACTTACCCGAAAATATGTGTGCAAGGCAGTATTGAAAGAGAAAGGTTTATTGTCTGTATTTTTAACTTTTAACTCGGTCGAAAGACTTTTAGCATTTAGTGTGACCTGCAACAAGGGAAACATGAAATCGCATCATGATTTGATAACAAAAGAGTGTGTACTCATAATCATAATCCAGTAGTATTGAAAAGGTGAGCTGTGCTTGAAGAAAACAAGCCCTTGAGGACCTTGTATAAAGCATGGAAGCTGAAATCCCACATAGCGCGACTATAAGAATCATCCTTCAGTTCCAGAGTTACAACGGGATTTCCCTCCACATTCTCAGAATCACCAACAGTCCAATCCAGATTCCTTGCAAACCCATGCTGTCAAAAACTCAACCAATCAAACGTTTTAACAAAATATGATACAAACTACTTGTGATTTCGTTTAATACACACAAGCTTTATTGACTAAAATGGAAGCACCAAATTTTCCATCACTATTTTCACTAAGCTACATACAATAGTAGTATGTAGCAGTCATACCAAAACCAATTAGTCGTCAATTTTTTGTATTTGAATTTCATATATGTAACATTGAAAAACAGAATAAAATGAACTGCAAGAAAATAAGATTGAATAAAGGAACATACCTGCTGAATTGCACCAGGACCAAACTGTGGAAAGCAATGTGGAATTCCTCCACTGTTCCAGCAAAAAAAATTAATCAGTATCTGAGGGATCCCAAATCAGTAAATCACAATTTGTAGCACTGACACTTTTGATTGAAGACGTGTCTGGTGTCGGAAGCATTAGTTTGGCAATGCCAAATTTTGAGCTTATAGCTTTTTTTTGAGCTTATAGCTTATAAGCTCATATTTTAAAAAAATACCTATTTGGTAACATTTTCTTCTCATGAGCTTATAGCTTTTTTCTACTAGCTTATAACTTAATTTGATAAGCTTATAGCTTATCATTTTTTCTTCCAATTTTACCCATGTCGTCTTACTTGAACAAAATTAAATATCAAGTAAACATATGTCGTTTCATATTTATAAGCTAGTTCAACTGCTTATTTTATCAAACACTAGAAATTCAACCAGCTAGGTTATCCGCTATAAGCTATAAGTTCATCCGCGATATGCTAACTTATCAGCTATCCGCTATATGTTAACTTATCAGCTATCCGCTATTTTTTTTTTTTGCCAAACGGAGTCTATATCCAATCACTTCCATTTTTTCAAATAATTACCGGTGTCTAAGTATTTGTGTGAGGTGTTGGTGTCGGTATTTCATAGATAATAATAGAAGAATTGATTAAAAACAAGAACCTTATTGGTTTCTTCTTATTGAAAACAGCATCAGGACGAACAAAAAGAAGGTCTTTGCCATTGGGAACTTTCCAAGAGGTAATGCAACCACCAAAAAGATATATTTCAGCTTCACTACAATCAATAAAAAATTCCACATATAATTCATTCTACTTAACCATAAAGTTCAACAAATATACACACAAAGAGCATAGAGAATGATCCACGCACCTACCAGCCGGAGAAGTGAGAACAAGTTTAGGCAAATTGCCCTCACCTTCCGTAACTCTTACTCCCAAACTAGTTACTTCTTTGTTTCCCAAACTTGCACATACCATTCCACTACATCACAAAAAACAAACAAATTGTTGATAAATCATTACATTATTAAAGGCCATAAAATTGGAAGATATAAAAGAAAACTATGAATGGATTTTGATTTTGTTTTGATTAACCTGTTGTGTCTCCTACGGTTCTGAAAGGTCACTGTGTTGACACCACAGAAAGCCATAGAAGCCATCGCCATATTAACAGAAATACTACTATTTCTTTTTCTCTTTTCATTTCATTATATATATGGTTGTTAATTTGTTATCCTTTTTGTCTCCTACCCATGGAAAATCGGATATTCCAATTAACTACCTTCTCTGGTGTTTTTGAAGAAAGCTAAATTAGTCCATCAAATTGTCAGTAGAGACTTTAAAATGAGCATACTCTCAGTTTTCAAGCCAATACATTATCGGTTGTTAATATGTTTTTATCTTAATTTATAAGTTCTTATTAACAAAAATTATAGCTTCACAAGCTTATTTCTTCTCAATAAGCTTATAATAATATATAAAAATCTTATTTATTTGTAAATTTATCTAATATATAAGAAAGTTGATTGTCTTAGAAAACTCTCAATTGCTCTTACTTAAAATGTTGTCATGTGTCCAAAGTAAGGGCAATTAATGTCCAAAAATTTGGTAACTAACCTAAAAGTACATAACTAACCAAGTCATCTAAGCCATATGACATTTTGTGAGTGAAAAGGAAATGTATAATTGAGATTGGCCCAAGCCATCTAAGCCAACCATATGACATGTGACATCCCTGGTTTTGACTATTTTAACTTCTTCCAATTTCGATTCTCAATGTATGACACCAAATTTCAAATTCAATTTTTTCCCCTATTCACTTATTCAAAATTATATTCAATTGAATGTCTCTAAACAAATATTTTAACTATCGTATATGAGACAAATTATCATTGATAAAAAATTCAATATAATTATCATATGTGAGACAAGTTATAAATAATAAAAAAATTTAAAAAAATTATTTTACACGGGATAAATTCTAACCAAAGTATAAATTTTAACTATCATATACCAAATAAATTATCACTAATCAAAATTTTAAAATAATTATCAATAGAAGGGATTTTTTGAATAAGTTGTGGTTGCTACCATAAATTCTCAATAGAAGGGATGCATCTTAAATGGTCTCTTATGGCAATACATTGTTCACATACGAAAATTATGTTTGTTTCACAGTCAAGACAGGACTTATGGTGAACTAAAAGGTATTCTTTTTTTTAAAAAAAAACATATTCATTTTGAAGTTTTAATCTGATCCATTAAAATAATTATGGATGATGAGAATATGTGACCATTAAAAATTTCAAAAAAATATCATATGTGAGATAAATTCTAACTAATAAAATTTTCAAAAAGACTATTTTACACGGGATAAGTTACAACTGACATAAATTTTAACTAACATAATCAACAAAAAAAAAACTATCATATACGAGATAAATTATCACTGATAAAACTTAAAAAAAACTATTTTTTACGGGATAAGTTATAACTGACATAAATTTGAACTGTCGTATATGAGATAAATTATCACTGATGAAAAATTCAAAATAATTATCATATGTGGCACAAGTTATAACTAATAAAAATTTCATAAAAAAACTATTTTATACGGGAAAAGTTCTAATTAACTAATATAAATTTCAAACTAACTATGATATATGAGACAATTCTAATTGACATAAATTTTAACTATCATATATGTGATAAACTATCACTGATAAAAATTTCAAAATAATTATCATGTATGAGACAAATTCTTGCTATTAAAAAGTTCAACATTTTTTTGTATCCAAAATTACTATCATACATGAGACAAATTATACTATTAACTCATAATACTGATTAAATAATTTTTTTTTTTAATTTTAATTAGTAAAGTGTAACTGCACAAAATATCTAATGTGAATTCTAACAACTCCTTATTTTGGTTTCTAGAACTTAAACTTATTATGTATTATAAAATTGTTATGTTATTTTATATATTAATTAATGTTGTTTGTGATTCTTCTGCTAATGAAGTCAAATAAAGATTTAAGTTTATTGTTGATTAATTTCACTTATGAAGAAGTTTTATGATTTACTTACGAAGAAGTCTTTTGTTTATGTTTAAAAGACCCGTAAATTTTATAAAATTCTGCAAATATTTCTTTCTGCATAAGTGTTTATTGCTAAGTTTATTTTAGTTTCAAAGTTACGATCTAATACATAATTGAAATATATGAATTTGGATAATATCCAAATTTTTCTCTCATGTTATCTTTCATTTTCTTAATCCAATAATTAGTAAATCACAAAGAACAAAAAAAACACTTAAGAAAGAAGAGAAATAAATTGAATGAATACCTAAAATTACTATAACATGACCAACCGATTAGAAGATATATTTGTAACGAATTAGAATGAAACTTTTGATCCTTATATAAAGGTCAAATGTGAATTTTGAGGTGGTTGCATGTGAGTATGTTAGCTGGAACAAGTTAGGTGACAAAAATTAATTGATAAAATCTTTTTTCTTTTTGCGGAATTAATTGTTGAAATATTGTATCTATAGCAAAATAAACAAAAAAATCATGTAATAAATTAAATTGTTTTTTGTGCAATTAATAGTTGAAATCTTGTATCTATAACAAGATGAAAAAAAAATTATGACCTCGAAGTAAACTTGCAGAAAACTGAATAAATGTTTATAAAGGAATTAAGAGAGTATCTTATGAGGTCGAATCTTATGGGGAATTAAAGGAAACATGCGTAATTAATCTTTGAAATCTTGTATCTATAACTTCAATTGAAACTCTCTTAAGATACTTTTCGTTCTTATATAATTTTAATTTTGATCTCATATTTGAGGCACTTTTCGTATTTCCTCAATGCAAAGCCTCCGTTTCTTTTTTCGTTTTAAGTGTTTTATTTAACTAAATCAATCTACTTCATAAAACAAAGAATATATACTAAACAAAAAATAGAGATTATCATTTATGTATTTACTAAACAAAAAAATAGGACGTTATATTGCAAAAAAAAATAAATTTGATTTTTGAACACATGCCACTAGTAAAAAAGAAGAGGATCTAGTGTGGGCAAGCTTATATAAGTACAATAAATATATGTTATTTTTCGGTTTGGAAAATCGATTAAAAATAGCAACAAAGAAATTACTAGCCGAGTCGCGGTTTGATACGCTTTCTTTAAGACGTTTCACGACACTACCCAAATTGTGCAAGGTAGACTAGCAACCGTGAAGTCCCTAGGATAAAACAACCAATTTACTCAAAATATCGTTCTCTACTGCACTGTAGAAAACGGGCAGAAAAACACCTTCGATGGTTGTACAACAACCAGTCTAATATTGATAATCGAATTATCAATTCGAAGTGGCAACAACCACTTTCTGTGAAACAAACGAAAAAGATTTTTTTTTTAAGTAAGAATGAAGCAGCGAGAGAGAAGAAGGAAGATTTCAAATTGTGAAATCGGAGTAGAAAAAATTGTGATAACTGAAGAGTATTTATATAGCAAAGAATTGAACTAGAAAGGAGGAAAATGTGGGAGCCAGCAAAGCAAAACGTGACCAAGAAATTTGGTCGAAGCATATAAAACATGTGCGAATTAATTTTGATACGGTCACAGCAACACACGTATAAAAAAAAATTAATTAATTTTTTCCTTCTGAGTATTAAAAAATAATATATGCCCAAGCCCGACCCAATCCGAGCCGGACGACGGCGGCGGCGCGCGTGTGTGGTGTGCCCCGTTTACAAAACTGGGTACCCCTTGGGGCGTACCCCAAGTAGTGACCTTCTAGTATATAAACACTACTAAAATGTGTGTCCTAACCAATGTGGGACTCAATGTGAACTTTTTCAAATTCACACACTCTAGCTCTTTCACTTGTGTTTATTTCAATACCAAGTTCATCATACAAGTTGTTAACTTGTTCCAACAGTATACAACTAACGGTCTGTTTTTGTTTCTTGTCCATGGAAGAAGTTGTGCGGTTATGGGGAGTGGGCGTATAAGAGAAGAACGAAGAGTGTATAACAATTAACAACAGTCGGTTGCTTCAGAGAGGAATAAAAGGAAAAAAGCGATGCTGATTTACATTTTTCGCGGACGAAGAAGAAACAAGCAACACTGATTATTAGCTAATTACGAAAAATGAGTGAAAGGAGCATGACAAGCTGTTGTTGTTGTTATGAGATGAGTGAATAAGGAGCAAATTGAAAATAAGATGAGCGAATAAGAAATAGGGAATTGTTGAGATGGTGAAGAATCAGAAGCTACTATGGTCGAATTGCTCAAAAGAGGAGCTTTCCTTTATAGAATTTTGTGATGACAGTTAAGTAGATATCGGTTTTTTTAATAAAAAACTTAGCCGATTTCTTACGCGGATTTATGACTTCGATTTCTAGTAAAGGGTATTGTGTAGAGCAATGTGCATTTGGTATGTCTTCAAAAACAGTACCTTCAAAAGATGACATCACCCTAATCCAACTTATCGTTTGAATATATTTTCGAAGACTACGACCAACATCGTCATCTATGTACCACTTTTTTTTATGACTCGGATGCATTTCATGATAGGAAACCGGACTGAAATAAATTATAAAATATAATCATAAACAGAAATATAATCATTATTGTACTTAGTTACCTGGTTGGTGTAGGCTGATGCGAAAGCGGAAGCAGTTTTTGGCCGGACCCATAAATACACATTTCTTGTCTTTGAGGCAGGAAGTCTCTGTCGTAAAAGACAAATAAACCGTTTTTATCGGTCCATCTTCGGCGGATTAAACTACTTTGGTGAAGGATTCATGTGATTATAAAGCAAAATCATTGACAAATGAAAACAGCTTGACACTTCTTCACTTCAACAATGAAAATTCCTTCCTTGTTGATTCTTCTAGGTTCATTCAACCCTAGTTGGAAAACATAACCACAATGCAGGAGCTTCAATCATGTTTCCCGGAGCTCGGGGAAAGAAAATGCAAGTTTAGAAACTGCTCTCATGATAAAGACCACAGAGAAACAGAGAAAAACAAAGAGAAAAATAGTGAGCAAGAAAAACATGATCGGAGACCCTCTTTAGATGAGGATTTAAGCATGAAGGGGAAAAACCCATATCTGCAACTCTCTTAAGATACTTTTCGTTCTTATATAATTTCAATTTGACCTCATATTTGCGACACTTTTCAGATTTCCTCCATGCAAAGCCTCCGTTTTTTCGTTTTAAGTGTTTTGTTTAACTAAGTTTTTAATCAATCTACTTCATAAAATAAGAATACTAAACAAAAAATAGAGATTATCATTTATGTATTTACTAAACAAAAAAAATAAGACGTTATATTGCAAAAAAAAAAAAAGAAGATTTTTGAACATATGCCACCAGTAAAAGAAAAAAGGATCTAGTGTTGGCAAGCTTATATAAGTATTGTAAATTAATCAACTTGTACAATAAGTATACAACTTTAGATTAGATCTTATTCGTTTGATTACAATTATATTAAATTATTGGCTAGTATTATCTTGGTTAACCAATCTTTTTATTGCTGCAAATTATACAACTCCTGAAGAAAAACAAAGAGAAGAACATAACATAATAGGAAAGACACAAAAACAATAAAATCATTTGAAAAATCATTAGCTGAGCATCTACCTTATCGGTTTTGTTCACAACGACGGTGAAGGGATGATTTTTATTTTAATTTAATATTTGCTTTTTTTCTTTAAAAAAAAAATAGTTTAAAAGGTTAAAGATTAAATTTTGACAAAAAAATTGACTTTAAAATCATTTGATTTAACTTAATAAGTTGAACCTAACGAACCGAACTAAACTGTTCGTAAACTTTAAATGAGCCGAATTCGAGCTGAAAAAAAGAGTTTGCGTCGAACTTGAGCCGAGTTTTGAGCTAAACTAATTCTTATCAAATCGAACTCAGACGAGTTCTCTCAGCTCGACTCTTTTCCGGCTTATACAACGGTAAAACGTGAATTTTGAGGGGCCTGTGTGTTAAGGGACTAAATAGCAATGAGCCCATAAAAAGAAGCATATAGAACCGCCACACACACAGTGTAAAGAAAAGAAATGTGGCGATCACGGGAATTATTGAAAAGCGGTGCGGTTGTTGTACGGCGGAGATGGATGAGCACGGTGATGAGTTTCGGCGACGGAAGTCACGGAGCATTAGGATTACCAACAACAACCGTAGGCATAGGAGTAGATTCATACGAACCTACTCCAATTCCTTCTCTACCTTCTGATATTCTTACAATCCATGCCGGTCACTATCACTCTCTCGCAACCACTTCACAAGGCCATCTTTGGGCTTGGGGTAGAAACAACGAAGCCCAACTGGGTCGTGGGCTTTCCGGTAGAGAAACATGGAATGAACCGAAAAGAGTAGAGGGTCTTGAAAATGTGAAGGTCTGTGCTGCTTTTGCATCTGGTGTTGTTTCTTCTGCTGTTGGTGAAGATGGTTCTGTTTGGGTTTGGGGGAAATCGAAACGTGGTCAGCTTGGTCTTGGAAAAGATGTTATTGAAGCTGTTGTTCCTTCTAGAGTTGAAGCACTTTCAAGGGAAAATATTGCGAAGGTATTTTTTTTTTACTTAAGCTTAATTAAGAGCTTACTGTTAATCATGAATATAATGAGCCCTCTTATTTGGAATGGGAAAGTTTCGTACTTTATTTAGGCCTTTTGGGTGTTTATTCAATTCAAATAAGTTGAAAACATATTATGCTTTAGCTGATAACTGGTAAGGTAGCTTGTAGTGGATGGATTAGCTTATAGCTAATAACTTATAAGCTAACTTATTAGCAGATTATCTAGCAGATATAAGTTGTAGTGTTTCGTAAAGTCGGCGTTTGAACTAGCTTATAATTTTAAAATGACATAAGAAAATATAGGTTCAATTAATATTTAAGTTTTTTTTTCAAGTGAGATGACAGGGGTGAACTTGGAAGAAAAATAATAAGCTATAAGCTAGTCGAAATAAGTTATAAGCTTGTGAGAAAATGTCAGTTACTAAACCGGTCTTTATAATCATATAAGTTTATAAGCTATAAGCTCAAAATTGTGTCTTGTCAAACATACCCTATTAATATATACTGTTAATCCAAGAGTAGACGATAGCTTGGTCCGTAAAATTGTAAGGGTCGACCAGTTTAGTCCTTCAAATTTGGGAAATACGAACAAGTTACTCATTTTCTAAATTTAGCATCACAATTTTAAAGGTTTTATTTTTTTCATGGTATAGCAAGAGAGTATTCAAGTCAAATTGCAGGTCACTCATTGGTTTTGATGGATGTTTACTTAATAGATATTTTGGTTTAAGGACTAAATTGATTGACATTCTTTAAATTAAGGAACTAACTTGCTATTTGTAAAGTTAAGAGAATAAATTGCTATATCCTTACAATTTTGAGAACTGAAATGATCATTTACTCCTTAATCCAAATAAGCAATTTTACTATGAAGCATTGACACGTCGACACGGGTAAAAATTTGAGAAAATTGAAGTAATTGAAGCACATGTGTTGGTGTTGGAGACAGTGTCCAACACCAACACATATTGGACACCGACTTAAAGCTTTATTTGTGGCTGTTTCTTTGATGGAACAGGTCTCGTTTGGTTGGGGGCACGCACTTGCTTTAACTGTGGATGGCAAGTTGTTTGGGTGGGGATATTATGCGGATGGGAGGATTGGGAATATGGGGAATGATCGCTTGGAGTCATCTCCATTAGATTCAGCTGCAATTGCGTTTTCAAATAACACACAACTCACGAGTTCAGACCTTGAAGTTGCTGAAAAGAAAGTCTTACAAGGAATGAAGGAGGAGAGTAACATGCCAATAATATGGGAACCTCGCTTGGTGGAAGAATTGCGTAACGTTCAAGTTGTGGACATTGCATGTGGCCTTGATCACTCTTTAGTTCTTTGCCGTATGTAACACAAATCTACTTTGCATAATTTTTCTATGAATCATAATTTATTCTATGAATTTATACAGCACTGTAAATTTAGTCTTAAAAAATAATTGAAAATCTTCTATCAAATTAGTCTTTTTAGACCAGTTATTAGAACCTGAAATGGTCTAGTAGAGACTAATGAGATTGAGAATTTTCAGATTCAAGTATTATTTTAAAATTTCCTTAAGTTCAGGAATATAGTTGACAGCATCTCTACAAATTTATAGACTAAATTAGTGATTCACTCGATAATTCTTTTAGCAAATTACATATGCATAGTTTTGTTCTCTTTCAGCTCTCAAGTATTGTTTACCCTTATCAGGTGATGGTGTCCTCTTGAGCAGTGGGAGTAATGTGTATGGCCAATTGGGGAGAACTAGACAAGATTTGGGATTTTTTCCTGTTGATATAGATTTCACTCCCGTTTCTGTAGCAGCAGGGGTTGGCCATTCTTTGGCAATATGTGAGCTTGATGAATCGGATGGTAGTGACACTGTGGGGGCTACAAACATAGCGTCATGGGGATGGAATCAGAGTTCTCAGCTTGGAAGGTCAGGACCTGCCAATCTTCCTGCCTTGATTGATACATTGGATGAGGAAAATCCGGTGTCGGTTTCAGCAGGGCGTGCACATTCGATTGCTCTTACGTCAAAAGGAGACATGTGGGTCTGGGGATCTGGTAAAAATGGCAGGCTTGGACTGTCAAGTTCTGTTGACGAAGTTGAGCCGTTTTACCTTGATTCCTTGGAAGGTTTTCAAATATTGCAGGCTGTGTCTGGGTTTGATCATAATCTTGTTCTAGTTGCTGAATGATCTGTCTTCAACAAATGGCTTAGTGCTAGGCTTAGTAAATTTAGTAACCAAATAAAAGATAGCAAAGTAACATAGTAAAGAGTGTACTAGGGCAAAGCTGCGTCTCTTTTAAGCTTAAAGCTGTGCCTCTTTTAAGTTCAAAGCTGTGTCTCTTTTATGTTTAAACTAAAGGGTCGGAGGCTTGAAACAAATCCAAGCACTCCCTTAGTCCTAATGTAAAAATGTTAATCATGAATAAAGGTGAGTGTATTTTGATGATTGCGAGATTATTCTAATTACTAAGAGCAAGGATTAATAATCAACTGATGCAAGACATTGGTCCAAGTAGCGGAAGAAATGTAATAGCTTTGCGAGATTAGCTTTACATTGGCCTTGATTGCAATGTATTTTGCAAGACATTGGTCCAAGTAGCGGAAGAAATGTAATAGTCTATAGTAATACTCATGCAAGTAACAATTAAATAAAGAATAAGAATCATTCATTACTTGTAAATTTAATAGAAGAATTCCTTGAAGTCTTTCTTTACATTTGTTTCCTCTTATTTTTGCTCTTAATGATAAACCTTCTGCAACTTTTACAGGAAGGCTGAATAGACAAAAACAGTAAAAACCATTGAATACTGTTTAATTCAATTTTTCTTTGGTTGGTTTTTAACCGATGACTAGCATGATGGAAGGTCCTTTGGTGGTGGCAGAACAGATTGACTTTGTTCTGGTCCATTTTCGACAAGGAAAGCTGTTTTCAACCCCCAACCAGTATGCAGCTCCAAATGACAATGCATGAACCAAACACCTGTGCAATAGGATATACAAAAACATCATGTCATGATATAGCAGAACATGCCATGAAGTTAAACATTATAGAAGCTTAGCACAACTTCGGACGTACCTGGATTATCTGCCTGAAAACGAATTGCTGTCCAACCACCAGTGGGAACCCCAACAGTGTTCCTCTCCATAGGATCTACCAAGTTGTATTTAGCAGGGTCTTTAGCAGGATCAAAATTACCAATACCAGTTCCAACAACAAAAAAGTTATATCCATGAAGATGAAACGGATGTGATTCAACTGTGAGGAGATTGGTATCCTGCAAAACTAGTTCCACGGTAGAATTGAACGCAATCTGGTTTACTCTTGTGCCTGTTGAAGTACCAAGATTGGCCGTTAATGGCACACCGGTATAGTTGAAAGGAATTGGAGGGTTATCGGGAAAATCAGCTCTGAAAACACCCTTGATATCGAAGTAGTGAGCTTGGAGAAGCGCAGTTTGAGGCATCACAAAGGATACATTGTTTATGGAAGCAAGAAACCGGGTTCCATTGAGGCATGTAGGGCAAGAATTTTTGCCTAAACCAATAGTGTAAAAGAGGTTTCTATCAACTTTGAGTGGAACATTGGCAGGGTATTTAGCAGAGTTTAAGCTTCTGAGTTTCGTGTTGTAACTCAAAGCAAAACCTGTGTCATTGCTAGCTGGCAACTGTGGAAGAACGGGTAGGACAGTGTTTGGAATGTTTTTATATTGAAGTATACCTGTAGCAGTTTTGTTGTCAACTGGAACTGGGGCATCCATAAAAGCCTTGGTGCCCATGAAGAACCTGCCAGAAACTTGGTTCGCATGAACCAGAACGTTTGTGGTTTGACCAGGAGCAATTAGTATTGCCTGAGTGGTGAATGGTTTTGTATAAACAGCATCAACCTCCACTACTGTCATATTGTGACCCGCAATTGCAAAGAAAAGCTCGTCGTTGAGTGCAGCATTGATGATTCTCAGGAGGTATGTCTTCCCTTGCTCTACCTCCATCGCAAATGTGTCTAAAAATTTAAGCAAATCAATTTAACTTCAAACAAAGGTTTGACTCTGTTGTAAATATAATTTTACATTTTGTATTTATTTGTACAAATTGTATTTGGCCCATTAATTTGTTCTATTAGTATAACATATTCTATTTAAAGAGTTTAGTGATAGCACAAACTCGGACTAATGTTCTTACGTTTCTCTGAACAAGGAAAGAGTGGTCCTGGTTTTCCATTGATTGTATGTGCATCTGACATATTCGGTGGTAACCCCATTTTGTTTCCTTGCTTTACAATCTCTTCCACATCATTGTTCCACCATTCACCTATTGCATGCACAAACAATTAGAAATCAACTTTCATACTTCTTAATTCTTATCTTATCATATGAATCTTTATAATACTTACCTAGGAGAATTTCAAATTCTCTTGCTGGCTGTGGAAAAGGAAACAGTGTTCCAAGTTTAGGCATAATTACTATTGCACCATAGACAGTAGCCCTCAGCCAAAGAATGTGTGCATGCCACCATAGTGTTCCTCTCTGCCCAGTAACGTTGAATTCATAAGTATAGCTGTTTCCGGTCTGTATCGGACACTGTGTGATATAAGCTGGTCCATCCGCCCAACCGTTACGATACTGTTTAAGTCCATGCCTATAATAAGCATATATCTGATTATTAGACAAAATAAAACTCATATTTACTAGTGTAAAAAACTTCATCTATATGTATTTAATTGATATTCGAAATTCGGCTACCAATGAATAGACATGTTGTATTGTGCATGGTTGGTAACATTGACAAAAACTTGATCTCCTTCCCTAGCATAGATAGTTGGCCCTGGGAATCTCCCATTTACAGTTACAATAGGTTTTGCATGGCACAACCTACTCACATTCTTCACTTGAATCTATAGAAAGAACAAAATGCTATTTAACGAAACCTTGCATTGCAAACTAGTAATTTAAGCATGTTGAATATTATCAAAATATAATAACTCACATCAAACTGGTATTTCTTTATGGCAGCTTCAGATGAAGACATTAAATCAACAAAGAGGAATAAGAGAAAGGTTAACACAGACATGAAACCGCTCAAGCTTGCCATTCTGTTCTGCTCGATATCGAACTTTTTTTACTATTTTGAATGTTATGAATGCAGGTACATTGTATTGCATTTATATATGTTTTGAATACTTATATGAATATTGTTAAGAAGGTGAAATGGCCTATCAGTTTGTTGTTTGAAGGATAGAAAATGAGCTAAGGTTGATTTGGTAGTTCCTTAATGAGTTGTATAGTTTGCAAAATAATGAATAAAAAATTTGAAGGTATTGAATTCCGTAGAGGCTGGGGATGGTAAAGAACAATGTTTTAAGAAGTTATAATTGTTTATACATTTATTTCAACATTTGATATGAAACTGTGAGAGGTACATGAAGCCAAACCAAAGCTAATAATGTACATTGGCTAGACTTTATCGTTAAGGACAAGTAATGGTTCATCAAGGGTGAGTCCTAGTGTCTAGAACTCCGTGTACTATGCAAATTGAAGGTTCCTCTGCCAAAAGAAATGGTATTTTAACCGTTGTGACAACATCATGGTAAAATTTGTGTCTGAAGTACATTTCATATTGGCAAAAAGATTACCCCACACATTTAATATATTAAAGCGTGAGTTTGAATCTGGAATTTTCTACTTCTCAATGCTTGCGTATTTGAGTTTCACTATCAAACTTTAGAAAATTTTTAAAAATTATTAAAATGTTTTTTCGTAAAAAAAAAAACATTACGGTAAAATCTCGCCGTCACTATTTTTCACCCTCAATTTCTAAAGAATTTGCTATGTTTATTTGACAAAAAGTATTTTTTTTAATGTGTGCATCTAAAATAGTTCAATTAGACTTACCATGATTCACCCTATAACTTTGGATGAAAATATGCTTGAAATTTACTTTTGATTAATTATTTAATAATTTAATTCCTACCAAATTATTTGCTTGTTTTAGGCATTTGTCGTTAGTTTCCTATACTAAGTTTTGTCTATCTGTTCTATTGCTTTTCTTAAACATAACAGCCAAGTTTGTTTTTTGGCAATCAAAAAATGAATAAGTTGTAAGGAAAGGAATGTAATGTCCATGGACTGTATCTTCTACTGCATTTAAACTCCTTTTCTTGGACCTCATGAAACGCATCCTTTGTTATAGTTGCATTGTGAAACTTTTTACAACTAATTGGAGAAAACATTTAAAATAGTTTACTTCATTTGGATTTAGAAATAAGTCAAGATTTTAGTGAACGGCTACGTTATATAAGGACTTATCACACAGAAAAAAAGTATGTATTATTGTCGTTACTTTCCATTGACTTCAGTGTTTGAGTGCTCGAAAGTACATGACCTCAACCGTAGAACTCATGTTGTGGTCCTCCATCATAGTTCAGTAACGCTGACAGTCGTTTGAGATCCACTAGTTCATATCAATTACTGATATTAAATGTCTAAAATATTTTATGAATAGATTTTATGTTTTTCATTTCATCGATCATTTTGTAGATAAAGATGCACATATGTGCGCGCACACATGAACATATTTAGGAATTCTAATAGCGAAATATCATATACTACCAATGTATATAAATGATAAAATGATGACATCGATCGTTAGAAATAAACAAAAATTTGTAGATTACCAAATTGTACCATTATATACCCATAACCATAAAATTGCAGACTTGTTAACCAAAGGTGTTTCAATTGATGTCTTCAAGAAGTTAAGATGCCTAATGGGAGTTGACTCATTAGCAAACATGAATTAAGGTGGTGTGCTGAGTTTAGTGCCATTCATGTTAAGTAAAACTAGTTAACTTGAAGTACAAGTTACACAGTTTCATTGTAAAATTATTGATAATTCAAAATTGTTGAGTTTGTTAATGTGTTAGAGAGTTAGTTAATAACTAACCACTTTCAGTTAGGATTATTGTGTTCAAATGATTCCATAAGTCATAAATAATGTTCAACAAAAATATTTTTCAACACGTGACGATAAAAAGAGCTATGCATGGAAGAAAGATAAAATAATGAAGTGTTTTTTGGCAGATGAGTTTGAGTATTCTTTGTATTTACTTTAATGAAAATAGAAGGAAGATAAAAATAACAAGAAATCAATTAACAATTTTATACATTGTCCAAATCTTTGCATTCATTGTTTCTCACATTCAATCTTGAAATTAAAAAATAACTGCAATTTTTGCAGGCAACAACATTAGCAGATAACAAAAGTCAATTATTACACATTGAATAGTACTGTTCCACACAATCTGAAGAACTGTTTGATAATTTCTTTCATGGGTCCTAGCATTTTGGAAGGTCTTTAGGTGGTGGCAAAACAGATTGATCTTGTCCTGGCCCATCTTCCACAACAAAAGCAGTTTTCAATCCCCAACCAGTGTGCAATTCCAAATGACAATGCATGAACCAAACACCTACATAATCATATATACAAAAACAAACATGCATGTCATTATCTTAATAAAACGTCTCTGAGGTGTCAGTTTAGTGGTAAAAATTTAATCAGACAATCTAAATGGTCGGACTTCAAATCGTTTGTGGAACAATTATAGGTCTTGAAGTTTGTGATTTTACTGTTTTAAAAGAAAGGTAACTAGTAAAAAATGTTTAATTACCAAAGAAAATTAGAGACGTAAAAAAATGAAACTCTTCTCATTTTTCCCCTCTAATTTTCGTTGGTAATTTAACTTTTTTTAATGCGGTTGATAAGTTATACCTGGATTATCAGCCCTGAATCGAATTGCGGTCCAACCACCGGTGGGAACACCGACGGTGTTCCTCTCCATAGGATCAACCAAGTTATATTTAGCAGGATCTTTAGCAGGATTAAAATTACCAATACCAGTTCCAACAACAAAAAAGTTATAACCATGAAGATGAAAAGGATGTGATTCAACAGTAAGAAGATTAGTATCCTGCAAAACCAACTCAACAGTAGAATTAAACGCAATCTTGCTAACTCTTGTCCCTGTTACAGTACCAAGATTCGCCGTTAAAGGTGCACCGGTATAGTTAAAAGGAGCCAAAGGCTTATCAGGAAAATCAGTTCTAAAAACACCCTTGATATCAAAGTGATGAGCTTGAAGAAGCGCGGTTTTTGGCATCACAAAAGTAACATTATTAAGTGATGCAACTAAACGCGTTCCGTTGATGCATGTAGGACAAGAATTCATGCCTAAACCAATAGTGTAAAAAAGGTTTCTATCAACTTTAAGAGGAACATTAGCAGGGTATTTAGCAGAGTTTAAGCTTCTAATTTTTTTGCCATAATTTAAAGCAAAGTTTGTGTCATTTGCATTAGGAAGTGTTGTAGGTAATGAAGGAATTATAGTGTTTGAAACTCCTTTGTATTGAAATATAGCTGTTGCAGTTTTGTTATCAACTGAGAGTGGTGCATCCATGAAAGTTCTTGTAGCAATGAAATATCTACTTGCAATTTTGTTTGCTTTGACTAGAACATTTGTGGTTTGACCAGGACCAATTAGAATTGATTGTGTTATGAATGGTTTTGTGTAAACTGCATCAACTTCAACTACTGTCATGTTGTGACCAGCTATGGAAAAAAATAGTTCATCATTGAGAGCTGCATTGATGATTCTTAGTAGATATGTCTTTCCTTTCTCAACCTCCATTGCATATGTATCTAGAAACAATAAATTCATGAAAATTTTCAATGAGGTTAATTAATCAAAATGTGCTAGCTTAATTAGTTTAGTTGTTTTCTTACAAGATAAGTTAAACCTAGTAACTTACATAATTATAATCTCTCTTTTTATAAACATTTTTTTGCAGTATAAAAATGTAGTATAAAGTTAGACTATTATTCTTACGTTTCTCTGAACAAGGAAAAAGTGGTCCCGGCTTTCCATTGATTGTATGTGCATCCGACATATTTGGCGGCAAACCCATTTGGTTCCCTTGATTTTCTATCTCTTCAACATCTTTGTGCCACCATTCTCCTATTACACATATTAAAGAAGATTTTAAAGTTGTATTAATATGAACCGTCTGATTTTGTAATTAACGGCTGAGATTTTGTACTACAGAGAATCTCAATCCCTCAACATTTAGCAAATATAATAAATTATTGAAGAAATAGTAAACTGACCTAACACAATTTCAAATTCTCTAGCTGGTTGTGGAAAAGGAAAAGGGGTCCCTTGTTTAGGCATGATAACAATGGCACCATAAACAGTAGCCCTCAACCAAAGAATATGTGCATGCCACCATAAAGTTCCTCTTTGTCCAGTCACATTGAAATCATAAGTGTAGCTTCCACCAGTTTGGATAGGACATTGAGTTATATAAGCTGGCCCATCAGCCCAACCATTACGATACTGTTTTAGTCCATGCCTATAATATACAAAAAAAAAAGAAGTAATAATCCATATTTTCTTGTTAGAATTAATCATATCATTAATTTTGCATGTGTGTGTATATAAAATGTGACCAAATTTGTGTTTGGTAAAAAAGAACAAAATTGGCCTACCAATGAATTGAGATGTTGTATTTTACATGGTTGGTGACATTGATTTGTACTCTATCTCCTTCTCTAACATAAATTGTTGGCCCTGGAAATCTTCCATTTACTGTTACAATTGGTTTTGCATGGCATAGTCTACTCACATTCTTCATTTGAACCTGTAATTATAATTTCATAAAAAAATTATTAATTCAATTAGTAAAAATAATAATAATTAATTCAATAGATATATACTAGTCTAAGGGCCTGTATGATAAAACTTTTTTTAAAAAATAATCAGAACTTTTCTTAAAAAAAATGAGAATCTAAAAATCGATTAAATTATGAAGCTCTTAATATGAGTAGTTTCTCTTGAAAATATCATTTTCAATAGGTATTTCTACAAAAAAAAAAATGTAATTTTCATTACGGTAAGCAAACACAAAATACTTTGTTTTCTAAGAAAAAATATTTTTTAAAAAATCTTTAAATTATTAAATGTCAAAATAATCATTTTTATAATCTCTAACAAACGGGTCCAAAATCCCGTGCTTTTTTTTATACAAAAAATTCCATGTTTTTGTATGAAAAAAAAATATAAAAAATAATGTACCAAAAAAAAAAAAAATATAAAAAAAAAAATGTGTGAAATTATGTCATGTTTTATTAAAGGAGTGTTACATAAATAGATAGAAAGTAGCATGCTAATTAATTTTGACCATACTTATATAATATATGTATATATATTGTGTATGTATTAACTCACATCAAATTGGTATTTCTTTAGTGCTGCTTCAACTGGAAAAGAGATCAAGCCAACAAAACCAAAAAGAAATATTAACAAACATGTTTGACTACGGAAGCTTATCATTTGATAAGCCATTCTTCTCCTCTTAGAAAACTTTAATTTTGTAATGTTAATGAGAAGAAGATGGTGATGAAAAAAAATGTTGAAATGTGTTAAGTATTTATACAATATTACTACAAAGGTTGTTGAACAATAACCAAATATTTTAATGAGGTTATAAAAACACGAAGGTTGATTAGGTTCATGAAAGCTTTGAAGGGATATGTTGATAAGGACTTAAAGACATTGGAATGCCTTAGAGGCTGAGATTGCTAGGCAAAGGAATCAATTTTATTTTATTTTATTTTTGTTAATTTTTGGTATGTTCAAATGTGGACTGAAAATGAAGGGTAGATGTGACCAAACAAACCTTATACATTAGGCTAACATTTTTCGTTAAGGAGAAGCAATGTCTAGTTAATGGTAAAATGTTGTTGTTTGCAGGAGACACTATGTATGCCTCCAACCGAACCCTTCATTACAAAATTGATCATAGAATATAATAATCAATGTCATGTATTTAAGTCACCACGTTATGACCGTGCGACTTCGAGAAAATGGTTAAGAGTCTCACATTAACCGAGTTTAGTTAGATGTGAGAATAATTTTCATCTAATAAGGCGGTTTTATAAAGTTTAGTTAGCCTCAATCTAAATTTCAAGATAATATATAAAATTTTTGGTGCGATTCGGAAACTCGTATATTATAGGACCACCATCTTATATAGTGGTAATGATCCAACATATCTTGAATAACGCACGGAATCCAGTTGTCTAATGAATTTGGATTTACCGTAGTACGTCAACAAATGCATGCATTGACATAGTCACACGGAGATGACCATTTTATTAAAAGGTAAATGCTAACGAGTGGATTGTCTTATTAAAATCAGACAATCCATATTTAAGTTTTGTATCGTCCTAACTAACCGCGAACTCAGCCACGAGATAAGTAAAATTAACTTGACCAATAATTGTTTCCAGTAGAAACTTGGGTGTTTTTGGTTGCAATTGCAAGCATTTTATTTCTTATTTATTTATTTATTATTAATCAATGAATTATTTAGCTATCAGAGGGATATTCACCTGATTAAGAATTTGAGATGTTATAGCTTGTTTTAGGGGGTGAATTCCTATTGTCAATCCTTCATTTTAAGGTTTTCTATCGTTTCTGGTTGTCGTTTCAAATAAATAACACAAATTTTAAGGTACTGCTACTTCAAACTTAAGTTAAGATATATGTTAGACATGTAGCAAGTTTAGTCATATATACTACATCTATACATTTCTTCTACCAAATATGTTATCTATACATAAAATTAAAGGATTTAATTAGTTTTTCCTTTTGGTACAATATGGATTTATTAGCATTCTTTTTTTATGGTACAAGATTTAATTAACATTTTTTTTTCTTAACATGATTTTATTTTATTATGTTATAACATTATATATATGAAATTTGCACAACTATATATAGTGAAGAATAATTTCTGCTGAAGAACCTATAAAAATAAAATATATCTAAAGTGAATTATTCTCTCCTAACCGAACTTTTTCTTTATAAAAGAATCAGAAATCGAATTTTATATTATAAATCCTACCATGGCTTATGAAAGGCTAACTATTCATTAAAATCAATTATCTCTTCAGCTGATTTTGCAATTAGTTGGCCTCATCACATCATAGTAAAATTATCTATAAATAGCCTTAGCCTAACCTGATTCTCTCACTTTCCTATTTTCTTCTTCCTCTATATTTTCATTCTTCTTGCATCTTTCTTGCTTTCTCAAGCCTATACTCTTTAATTCTATTGTTGTTCTAAGTTCTTCTCTTCTATCTTCAACTTATCACCATGTCTCAATCCTATTTTCAAAATTTTCCCACAGCTACGCCAACGGTTCCTTTACTTTCTCTTTCTCGATCCAAACATAAAGGCATGCCCAAATTTTTGTTTTATTAGGCCCTAAACAAAATTCTATGACTAAAAATATTGGTATAAATAAATAGCACATATACATAAGATTAACAAATTGCTTTGTAACACAATTGGCAAATTATTTTATTTTGAAGCTTAGAGATTATTTCGCTTAAAATTTATTTTATATCTACAAATGTATTTGTGATGACCACATGTCTATGAAGTCCGGCCCCGATACTTCAAAAATGGTAAAGTATCGTCTGACACGTATCCGATAAATTAGCAACTCATTTTTAATTGAGAAGGAAAAATGGGAAGAGTCGTGAGAGAAATAAGATATCATGCCATGCCAGCTACTCCTTTCCTCAGCCTATAAGAAAAATAATTCAGTATATCACCATAATTCCATAAACAAACATAATATGTGAAGTCAAAACTAAGTAGGTCCAATGTGATGGTACTCTTGAGGAATGGATAAAGATTAGATTTATAGCATCCACAGAGGATCTCTAATAAATATCCTAGAGAACGACATAGTAAAGATATAGCACGTGCAAATGGGAATTTTGTCAATTGCCTAACCAACACTTTTAATTTTTTGTTAAATAATTTATATAGGATTTTATATGCTTTGTCAAAAATTATTTTCTCTCCTGAAGTAGCTGCGCAATTGTGGATATGTTGATTATGAGATCGTTTTTGGATGCCTTACATGTGGGGGTAGGTGAGCTTGAGACATGTTATAAAGACTAGTTCTTGTTTATTTATACTTTATTTTAAACTTTTATACAACATTTTTGACTTACATACAAATAGGACTAGTATAGACTGCTAATTTATATCAAACTAAAAAATATGAAAATGTAAATTAGTAGTTTTTTTTCTTCTTAATAATAGAGCAAAACATCCAACTCAAATATAATGTATACTACTAAGACTCCTCGCTACAAGATAAAACCTAATGGCTTATTCAAAATTAATTTGAGTTTGGCAAGTGATTTTTTTATCCAAATAAAAAATACGCGGACTGTGGATCATATTCATGTGATCCTAAAAAATTGGCGGATCTTGCTAGTTGTGGTGGTTTGCTGCGTAATTCAAATGGTCGGTGTATTTAATGCTACACTCAGAAGATTGGTACTTATGACTCGTTTCATGTTGAAACGTGGGGCATGTATGAGGAAATGAAATTGGCTCGAAGACAATGAGTTACTCACATCATTGTAGAAAGTGACTTCAAATTATCGATTGACAGGGAGATGCAATCTTAGTGGGGTCACCCCCATTCTGATTCGTAGAATACAAGAGCTTGTCATTGGAAGACTCAGTTCAACACACGTGGCGGGAAGGCAACAGAAGCACATATTGACTAGCTAATCACAGTGTTATATATGCAAAATTCTTTTGATGTTTTACCTCTAGAAACACCTCTACAAATCTTCATAGTATCCTCTTTGATGACACATTCGGGACTTGCATGCCTAAGAATGTGCGTGTAGTTTTGTAGTTTTTTTTTTCCTCTTTTGGGATTTACCAATCTTCATGTAAAAAAAATAAAAAATAAAATAAGTGGACTTCTTATTTTATTTTTTGGTCAAGCTTTAGTGCCTAAAAATTCCACACTTAAAGATGAATAAGTGGAGTATTTGCGGTTCAAACTCCAACCCTTACATATATATAATGTTTTGTCCCCGTGCCAACTAAACTATGCTTACCGAAACCACAAATTATTTATTTATAGTACTAAGTTAAAAAACCAACCTAACTAAAGATAAACAAAAAATATCACTATCATGCAAACAAATAATTAGGGTAAGCATTACAAAATCTCTAAGATAATTGAAAAATAACAACAATAGAGGTAGAGAATAAGAAATGAATTATTGTAAAAAAAAAGTTTATAAGAAATGAAGTTAATGTTGCACATTTTTCTATTTGAACAAAAATATCCACCTGTCAATAATGATTGCGCCTCATCTATTACAATATAAGAAATTTCATTACTATGGAAAAATCAGTTTTGCCCTTGCTTCATAAATTGCCAAGTGTCCATTGTAAGGGCAAATGCAGTCCAAAAATTATTTAATTGAACCAGATTATGGCCTAACCGAGCCAAATGTGTGGCTAACTAAGCCAAATCAAGATGTTGTGAGACAAAATGCAACTTTATTGCAAGCCATGGTTGCATTTGAAGTCTACCAATTGGTTTCCAATTGGTGACTTTATGTCCCATCAGAGCTTTTCCTTCCAATTTTTTCAAACTGACAAAAGATATCTACTCTTTCCCTTGCAGTCCATTTTGTTCACATTACCCAATACCATCTCAATTTCTTCTCTCCGAAAACTAAAGGTAAGAACTCTTCTTTCATGTACATCTTCATCTTCTTCAAGTTCTTCAAGTCATGCTTCATTTTATACAATCAATCCTTGCAACATTTTTACAACTTAATCAATGTTTTGTCTGTTAAAACTGAGGAAATCTCGGATCAACGGTTTCAAAAATTTTCAATCCGTTGTTTCATGGTTTATCACTTAATCATATAACTTGAAGTTGTTTCATGGTTTATAAAAAGTTTTCCTCTGTGTTTAACTCCAATATTTTGGGTTCAAATTTTTAAATTCTTAAAAACTCAACAAAAATTTATGTTTAACTTCATGTTCTTTGTATTACACCTACCAAATAGAAGATCTATGAAAGATTAAATTTAGTTGTGGTTTTTTAAAAACAAGTATTAATGTCACTTTTATTTGATTTTTTGGTCCAGCGAAATGGCAAGAAAGTTCGAATGTGTCAAAGATATCAATGATGGAAAAGATCTTTGGAAGATTTCAGTGAAGGTCAAAGAAAAATGGAGTAACTCGAAGGATGGAAAACAGTCCATTGAGTTGCTGGTTTTTGATGATAAGGTTATCCCTTGAACAATGTGTATTTATTACTGAATTTTAACTGTTGTTCTTGGTTTTAAAATCATTTTTATTACATTCAAGGTTCTCTGCAATGTTTTAACTCTATGGTTATACATTTCAAAATAGGAGTCTGTATTCAAACATTTGTTTGATATGAGTATGTGTTCAATAGTATGTGTTCAAAATCTCATTGAAAACTATATAAGTATTCAAACATTTTCTGTCAATGAGCATGTGTATGGTTATACCATCAAAATAGGAGTTTGTATTCATACATTTGATTGATATGAGTATGTGTTCAACAGTATGTGTTCAAAATCTCATTGAAAATAAATTGTTGATCTTTGAGTTTACAAATTTTCATAAATCATTGATACTTGAATTTGAAAACATCAAACAATTATCTGTGTTTGTCAGATAATTCCACACAAGTATTATTTCAAGGCTTTTCTTTATATTTCAGGGAGATGACATTTCAGTTTTCATTCCTCATGAGGTTATTCAAAATAATGAACAACTAAATGATTTAAGTGTGAACAACACTTACACTATGCAAAATTTTCAAGTCTCAAAGAATGATGACCTTTACAAAGCCTCACATCATGTTTACAAGCTGAGGTTCAATGGTGGAACTATAGTTAAAGATGTGAATGTTCATAAAATTGGTGAACCAGTCACAAACATTAAACCTTTCACTGAGATTGCCAACCTTGACTTTCATGAAGATCTATTATATGGTATATTTTCATGTTTGTTTACATTTATTTTTTAAATACAATTTTTGGAGTTTACAACTTTTGTTGTGTGTTTTCAGATGTTATTGGACTGGTGGATCAAGTTGGTTATTCACAACCTACTCATGGAAATAGGAAAGTTCAAGTTAACCTTACTCTTCGAGACCTTGGGTATATTTTCCACTTTTTATTGTATATCCTGCGACATGTGTTCAATTGATTGTATACTAACTTGCCTATTGTATTATTGGTAGGAACACTCCAATTGCTTGCACTTTATGGCAAAACTATGCACTTAAGTTCTTCAATGTTCAGAAAGAAGTTAAGGGTGATCCAATTATCGTTTTCATGAAATATGCTAAAATCAAAAAAGAAGGTACAATATATAGGTTTGAATTTTTTTATAATTTAACAAATATGAACTATTAATGATAGATACATAATATTTTTAGGAAAATGGCCATTGACAATTTCAAATACATGGAACACAACAAAGCTTTTCATCAATGAAGAAGTTCCAGAGATTATTGACTTCAAGAAAAGGTCTATCCATTTATTTGTTACTTTTGATCTTTGCAATATTATTTTTAACTAACTATCTACAAATGTTATATGTTATATTATAAGGTTACTTGCTGGGATTGAAAATGGTACTGTTGATCGTTTTGCTGAAACTCCGACACAAATGATGAGCCAATCGTATGGAAGTTCCCAGTACACACCGCAACAAACATTCATGAACAATGCAGATCTGATTACACTGACAAAAATAGTGCAACTACCACAGGTAAAACATTGTACGGAACAAAAGTGATGTTTTAATTGCATCCAAAAGTTTAAATTAAACTTAATCAATGACAATTGTGTAACTCTAAATTGGCCAGGAAACCAAATGTGTGACAATTGTCAAGACAATTAAGATCAAGCCTACAAAGTATGGATGGTACTATATGACTTGCTTCAAATGCCCTAAACAATGCTTTGGTGCTGCTCCTCCTTTTATATGTGGAGATGGTCATGAAACTGAAGCAGAAATTCTGAGGTAAACCTTATGTATGTCGATTAATTCACAACCGGTATAATTTAAAACATTATACATGAATAGCATTGTATTGTCAACAATTGATTACTTACTAAATTACAGGTACAAGCTGGATGTTGAGGTTGGTGATGGAGATGTTAAGGCAACTTTTGTTTTCTGGGACCGCGAGTGTGAGCAATTGATTGGCAAGAGTGCGACTGTTTTACGTGCTCAAATGTTGCAGGTCAAAATTAAACTCTCTTACAATATGATATTGTTTTGTAGTTGTTTTTGTCATCTACATATATACTGATTATATGATTTTGTCAACTACATTTCTCCTGATTATATTTTATATTTTTCAATATATTAGGATGGAATAACGGATCCTCTGGATTATCCTGAGGAAATTGATCTAATTACTGGGAAAAAAATTGCTGTCAAAGTTAAGTGGCAACCCAAGTGGAAAACTGGATCAGTCATTCAAATCAACCAAGGAGATGACTTTATCAATGAAATTGCTGCGATGTTCTCACCTGCTGATGTAAGGATATTACTATGTTTCCATCTAATAATATATATCTCTTTCTTATAGTTTTTTTACCATCATCTTGGAATTCATATTAACTCAATTAAGTCTCATTCCATGTTATCATTTTTTAGGCTCCACAAGGACAGATACAAGATGATAAATCTACATTATTAATTGAGGTAAAAAAGTTATTCATAATTTACTTCTTTAGTATTCATAATATTGGTATCATAAACATCTACAATATTTGAATTCAATTGTTGTTTTTTTTTTTTTTTCAGGACAATAGTACTGCTGAATCTATAGCCCAAAAGAAAGATGAGGTTGAGGTTACAAAACTTCTTAAACAAGTTTTTCTAATATTGGTTATTTTTCTGAAAACAACATTAATTGAAACATAAAAACAATTACATGCAGCCTACTGATACTGATGCAGATGTTGCCGATGGTGATGAAATTGTTATACCGACTGTACGTCCAATCAAGTTTATCTCTTCGCTTATTATATTTTGACTAAGTATATTTCATATTTTTATTTGAATTTAGTTTGCTTTATATCATATTTTCAGTTTTCTCTGTCTGCTTCTGATGAAATTGATCCTGATATATTGGGAATGAAGACACCATCAAAGAGGTCAGGGAACGACCTTATGTCTACTTCCCAGAATGCTGAACTTGAGGATGTCATTGGAGAAAAACAGTCATCCACAAAGATGTTGAAAGTTGGAGGAAAGGCATCAGGCAGAAAGGGACTCAAGGTTCCAAAAAAGGAGTGAATCAATGGAATGTATAATGGATAGCTTAAGTATTTAGTTTAGGTATTATGCTGAACAAAACTTTAAAGTTGTAGCTACTTAATTCATTTGTTGATGTTTTGTCTTATACCAACACTACATGTGTTGTGTATTATATTATGCTTTAGGTACCTATGTTTTGTTGATGTGTTGGCCGTGAACTTAAACACATTATGCCTACTTGGTTGTAATATAATTATATCAGTTATTGCTCCCTTTATGTAGTCTCCATATTAATGACTTATCCAACCTCCAACATTTAAATGCAGTATACCAACTACAACAACTTATTTATGACTATCACATGTCAACTTTTACTTTAAATACACCTTCATAACATTTGATGCTCACTTATTATACACTTCACTTAAGTTTAAACATGCCAACATATTATGAGGATATCAGTTTATATCTTGGTTCCAGGATTCAAAAATCAATTACATATACAGTTCATGTCAATGGTGTTGTAAGTTCAAGTAACATTGTTTATGCATATGTCTACTATTTTTATGTTACATTTTTAAATTTTCATCCTTATGTTATTTGCATATGATATTGGACAGCCATATGGTGAAATTGATCCCTCCTTCGCACAACAATACTCTCATGAGTTAGATGATCAATGGAAATTTTTTTGCTGCAACTACATGTATTTAGTTACTTGGAATGGCGATGTCAATCAACCTAGACTAACAAATGGATGGACAGAGATTCGTGAACATTTGGATTTGCAGAATCATTATCATCTTTTTGGTTTAGAGTATTATGGTGACAGCATGTTTCATTTGGTGCTTAATCCAACTAGGGATTCCTCAACCTATGGATTACCCTCATTTCACTCTCTATCTGCTAAACCAAATGATTCATTGAGTTTTGATGTTGCTATTCCTTCTGATCCTAACTCTACAATACAATTAGTTGAGTATTATTATAAATGACTAAATAAGTTTGCAATTATCAACTGGTTTATTTTGTAACTTTTTTCAATTTTTCCCATTTCAGATACTTAACCAAGAGTTGGGTGAATATATTACTTCTTATCACAATTCCTTGCTGCTTGAAGGACCAGTAGCTGAGCCTATGTTATCTCCAATTATTAAGTTAGTAGATCAAGACCAAGTCACAAGCTATGAAGTGGATAGTTGGCCTATTTTCTGCAGGGAAAACTATTTCAGTCATGGAGATATTGTCAAGTTCACTTTCTTTGATCTTGAAAATAGTAATAGGGTTGATGTTGATTGGATAAGTCATTAGTACAGCATCTCATTAGGTATGTTATTGAGTTTATCTGTTCTAAGGATTTGTTGTAATCCAGCATCATGAAGCAGTAATTGAATCCTTTGTGCTAAGTATTAGTAATGTGTTTAATTATGATTTTATGTTATTGTCTTTGTTTAATGATAATTTATAAGTTATTTAGTTTAATTAAATTAAATTTGGGTTGTTGTGTCTAGAAACATCAAGTCTCACCTATATCCATTTATTGTTGATGTTAACTTTTCATCCAATGTCAGAACTAATGGATAATAACTACAAAATTTTAATGTTTCTTGCAGTCTAATTTGGTTTCTCAGTCTCAAGACAACAGGTTTCAATGACAACCTGATTTTGCAATCTATCTTCTACTATTTCTTGCAATCTAACTTAGTATATGCCAAAGGATTTTGCAGACCAACTTATAGTTTAAATGGTTCAAGTTTTATTGTTTCATAGCAGTTCGTTCATTTAGTATGCTTAATCAAGAGGTTTTCATTTTTTATTAATCATAGCTTTACTCTGATCACCTATATTGTTCCTGCAACTAAGACACTAATACCCATATCCAGCTATTGTGATACTAAGTTTGCATCGAATGCATCAATTTGGTCATAATAACATTAAAGTACTTGGAATTTTATATTATAAACATAGTACACAAAGGAGTAACTTGCAGTTTTTTATGACAACCAACATCATAGTCTTTGACTTCGTTTTACACCATGGTATGATCAATATAGGTGAATGAAAGAGATGTGTATTTAATGCTCTTACCAACTTAGTCTATTCTACAAGTTAACTCACCTTGCAATTTCATTCAACTCAAGCTGCAATGTAGACATACCATCATAGTCATAGCATCCATATTTCCCTTTTCACTTATTGATTTTTTTATAAGATTGCAATTTAAAATTCGTGATGTAACATCTGAAATCAAAACCTAAATGTTTCCCACCAAATTTTGAATTTTGAAAACCATTTCCAATTTGAAATTTCAAATTTTGGTTAAGAGGATCACACTTAAACATTACTCAGTTTTATAATGTTTGTCATCTTACTTAACACTAGAGTATAATAGCCAAACAAACATTGAAAAATTATAACAACTTAATGTTATCATATGGATCAAAGGAAGAACAACCCTCAAAACCTTAAGCAGTTTCAAACTAATGCAAGACAAAAAAGAAAAGCTGTTGTAGATAACAAGAAACAGTCCACAAAGAAAGCAAAACCTGTCATCAGTTCTTCTAAGATATCACAATCAATTTCAAATGAAACATTAACTCCACTTGCTAATATTACCAACACCAGAGAGACTAATGTTAATCTTAGCAAACCAACTGATAAGCATACACAAGGAAATACATCTACAACTACTCCCCAAAATTCTATGTTGAATGTTCCAAATGAAACAAGTCCAACACAAATTTTTTTTCCTTCAGCATCAGCCAATTTTATAAGGAACTGGAATGCTACTCTTAGGAAAATTGCTTCAAATGAACCAAATCCTGCTTTTGGTCAAATGCGGCGAAATGGTTTTGCTGAAAATCATATGCCAATCTCTCAACAAGATACACAACCAATTCAGCAAAGATCCAACTCTATCCACAGAGAAAGTTCATCAGGAATTCAAATCAATCAAACTGATAAAGCACATACACGCACTTCAAATGCTACCCAACCTTCTGATTTGAACAACATTATTGAACCCCCTGCAAAAAAAACTCATTATCAAACTAGAGGAGTTAATCTCTACAACAAGTTCACTGATACACTCAATCAAAATTACACAACTTTAGGGAATACTGAATTTGGAACCAAAACTAATTCTCAATATTCCTCACTTTTTGATAATCATGTCATTGAATCTTCTTCTGATGAGTCTGGATCAGAAGACAGGGCTAGCAGTGATGAGTATTCAGAATCTGATGATGAACAACATTTAGAGGAAGATGATCAACAAGGTTCAATTTTAGCTCCTTCCTTTATTTATTGTCATCAACAATGTTACAATTTAAATTACAAACTACTTACTTGCATTTCTTTTTGTTTGCAGGGTATTTTGATATAGGTGATCCTATTTGGGAATGCCAACAATGTGGTGCATTAATGTGGTATCAAGAAAGGAAAAACAAATGTACACATTCCCTTACACCTCAATTCCAACAATGTTGCCATGGAGGTAAAGCTCAACTGCCATTGTTGGACCAGCCACCAGAACTTCTTCAACATCTTTTGTTTAGTTACCACAATGCAGACAGCAAAAATTACCAAACACACACAAGGATATATAATTCAATGTTTGCTTTTACATCTCCTGGAATGAAATTGGATGACAAAAAGAGAATTGGTAGAGGTCCACCAACATTAAGAATTCAAGGACAGGTTTGTCATCGAATTGGGAGCATGTTGCCAGTCCATGGTCAACCTCCTAAATTTGCACAGCTATATATTTATGATACTGAAAATGAAATTCAAAACAGAATGAACAATTTCAGGTATTGAAATTAACATGTATATTATGCAATGTTGGTTATCATCATGATGCTGTATTCCATAATTGTAGTTTTGATACACCTCAATTATTATTATTTCAGAGATAACAAATGTTGGGTTTTGTGTTTGGCTACATTTTGTAAAAGCCAACTTTGCCAGATGCTGGACAAAGATGCTGCAGCATCCTCGTACAGCATCCTGATGCTCTGTTTTAAGTGCAGAATTTTTTCTGTCAATCTCGTTCAAGATTTGCTTCAAATATTAATTCCAGCACGTGTGTATATGCAAGACGAGACTTACTGCACAAGAATTGTCCAAGTCGGCCTAAGGAAAGTTATTAAAAACAAAAATATAATTATATTATATTTTTGTTCGATTTTTTTTGTTTGGTACAACACAAAACATATTTTCAATTTTAATCTAGGTTTGGCCGCAATTCTCACAGCTGTACAAGTCTGAAGACCTAACTTGGACATCAAGACAATTGAAGACTATAAATATGTGAAGCCTCAAGCCTTTACAACTCATGTATTCTAAACCGTGTTCTTTACAAAGTGTGAGTTTTTAGGGTTTAGAGTTTGTGGCTTTTGTCAGCCTTTCTTGTGTCAATCTGATGCAAGTTTAGGACTGTGTTTGTGTTGTTTATTGTAAGCTACTCCTAAGCTTTGAAGCACGGAGTTAGTGTGTGTGATTCACTCATAAGCTTTTAAGCAAGAGTGTGGTCTAGTTTTTAGGAGAGTGTCTCCATCCTGATTATTATTATTGACAGCAACATGGTATGTGTTGTTAGAGGGAATTTGGGACGGGGTCTCATTATCTAAGAGGTTCTTAGGTAGGATTGCACGGGTAGTGTCTAGGTGATAAGTCAAGTACCGGGTGTTGGTCGAGGGCTTTGAACTAGAGCTATTATAGTGGATTCATTCCTGGATTGGTATCCCCCAGAGTAGGTGACGTTGCACTGAACTGGGTTAACAATTACCTGTCTTATTTATTATTCTGCAATTTTTTATTTATTTACTGTGTTCTGCGACTGTCTTGCTGCAACGTGTGCTATAGCATCTTGTGCAGCATTGTGTTCACTGCGTGCCAGATTTCAATTGGCATCAGAGCAGGCACCCTTTCTGGTTATAGGGTGAGCTCCAGGGAGAATGTCTGGCAACATGGAAAAAGAAGGAGGACTTGTAAGCAGACCACCGCTTCTAGTTGGTGTCTCCAACTATGATTATTGGAAATCACGCATGATTGCTTTCCTAAAATCTATGGATAGCAAAACTTGGAAGGCTGTTCTGAAAGGATGGGACCCCCCTGTGGTCATGGACAAGGATGGAAAGCCAACACTTGAACTAAAAGCTGAGGAGGACTGGTCTAAAGAAGAGGATGAGCTTGCTTTGGGAAACTCAAAAGCATTATATGCATTATACAATGGGGTAGACAAACACATCTTCAAACTGATCAAAAAATGTGTCTCAGCAAAGGAAGCTTGGAAGATTCTTGAAACTGTTCATGAAGGTACTCCTCAGGTAAAAATGTCTAAATTACAGATTCTTACTACTCAGTTTGAAAATTTACGCATGAAGGAGGAGGAAACAATTCAAGATTTTCATATGACTATTCTAGACTATGATAATCAATTTGATGCTTTGGGGGAGAAAATTCCCGAAGAAAAGTTAGTAAGAAAAATGCTTAGATCACTTCCAAAGAAATTTGATATGAAAGTCACAGCTATGGAAGAAGCCAAAAACATATCTCAGATGAAGCTGGATGAACTGGTTGGATCACTCCAAACTTATGAAAGTGTTGCAAATGGAAGAAGTGAAAAGAAAAATAAGAGCATTGCCTTCTCATCTAAAAATAATGAAGAAGAACTGGAGGATGAAGAAGAATCTAATGAAAGTATCTCTGAAGCTATGGAGTTGCTGGGAAAACAGTTCAACAAAGTTCTAAAACAAATGGACAAAAGACCCAGACCAAATTCTAAGAATGATGCTCCAGGCACTATGCGCATCATTGTGAATCAAGGAAAACCTAAGAGTGATGAAAAGTCAAGCTTAAACAAGAATATTCAATGTCATGAATGCGAGGGATATGGTCACATCAGACCTGAATGTCCAACATATCAGAAAAGAACGAAGAAAGGACTAACTGTCAGTTGGTCTGATGATGATGACTCGGAAGATGATACAGCATCTGTGACTGCCAAACATATCTCAGTCTTAACAGGTACTATTACATCTGATACAGAATCTTGTGATGGAGAGGTAACCTACGAAGAACTTGCTGATTCTTACAAAGAACTCTGCCTCAAGAGTGGAGAAATATGCAGAGTCATTGAGAAACAAAAGGTAACCATCAATCAATTGAAGGCAGAAAAATTTGAAAATATATCAAAGATGGATGAGCTCCAGAAGAAGGTAAATTATCTATCCTCTGATCTTGATGAAGCTAAGGAAGTCATTGAAAAATTAAATGCTGACATTTGGCGTTTGAGAAAATTCTCTGACATGTTGTATAAAGATGATGATCATCTTGATAAACTTCATAAAGCTGATGGTCAACTAGAAGAAATCTTAGAGAAAAATGTTCTAAAGCCTAAACATATTGGGCTTAGTTATGAGAATGTCAACAAACACAAAGGTTACAGCTCAGATCTCACGTACATGCATCCAAAAGAAACTCATAAGCAAAAGATGCCTCAACAGATGCTACAGCATCATAAGCAGCATCCCTTGTCAAAGAACAAAAGAAAACATCACTCTTGGATATGTCACTACTGTGGTAGAAAAGGGCATATAAGACCTTTTTGTTACAAATTGTTTGGATACCCTAACAGGCATCATCAGCCTAAACCAGTTTCCACAACTGCCTCCACTCAACAAGAATGGAAACCTAAAGGTAAGAATGTGAAGACCAGTGATGGTACTCAACTTGAGAAGAAGATTACTGCTCTGGTTGCTCACACATCACTTAGAGCTTCATCAAGGGAAGACTGGTATTTCGATAGTGGTTGTTCAAGACACATGACCGGAATTGGAAAATTTCTTGTTGATTTAAAGTCTTACTCAACTGGTTTTGTAACTTGTGGTAATGGTACTAAAGGAGAAATTGTTGGTATAGGGGAGCTCAACAGTAATAGCTTGCCTAAACTAAGCAATGTGTTGTTAGTAAAAGGATTGACTGCAAATTTAATAAGCATCAGTCAATTATGCGACCAAGGGATGAAGGTAAACTTTACCAAGTCTGAATGTTTGGTTACAAATGATGAGGGTGAAATTTTGATGAGGGGCGTCAGATCAAAAGACAACTGCTACTTATGGGTTCCCCAAGAAGAGGCAAATGTGTCGACATGCTTAATCACGAAAGAAGATGAAATAAAATTGTGGCACCAAAAACTTGGTCATCTCAACCTAAGAAGCATGAAGAAAGCTATACCTGAAGAAGCCATCAAGGGCTTGCCAAATCTCAAGATCGAAGAAGGAAGCATTTGTGGTGAATGTCAAATTGGAAAACAAACCAAGAAGCCACATCCAAAGCTGCAGCATCTTACCACTACCAGAGTTCTTGAGCTTCTACACATGGATTTGATGGAACCTATGCAAACTGAAAGCTTAGGAGGAAAAAGGTATGCCTATGTTGTTGTAAATGATTTCTCTAGATATACCTGGATAAATTTTATTGGAAAGAAATCAGAGACCTTTGACGTATTCAAAGATCTATGTATTCTACTCCAAAGAGAGAAAAACAATGTTGTATTAAGGATCAGGAGTGATCATGGTAAGGAGTTTGAAAACTCCAGGTTCTCTGACTTCTGTGCCTCTGAAGGCATCATACATGAATTCTCATCTCCCATTACACCACAACAAAATGGTGTAGTAGAAAGGAAAAATAGAACTATACAAGAGTCTGCAAGGGTAATGTTACATGCAAAGAAGCTTTCACATGGTTTTTGGGCAGAAGCTATGAATACTGCCTGTTATATCCATAATCGTGTCACCCTGAGATCTGGAACTATAACTACTCTGTACGAATTATGGAAAGAAAGGAAACCTACTGTTAAGCACTTCCATGTGTTTGGTAGTAAATGCTACATCTTGTCTGATAGAGAACCAAGAACCAAAATGGACCCTAAAAGTGATGAAGAAATATTCTTGGGATACTCAACAAATAGCAGAGTCTACAGAGTATATAACTACAGAACCAAAACCATGATGGAATCTATAAATGTAGTAATAGATGATATTTCAAGTGAAGTTGTGAAAGATGATACAGAAGATGCTACAGCATCTATCCCAGGTAGTATAGATTCTGAAACTATTGAGGAATTCAAGAATGATACAGAGATTACTACACCTGAACCAATCTTTGCTACTTCAAAGAAAGGGTCATCCATTCGTACTCAAAAGAATCATCCTACAGATCTGATTATTGGTAATCCTAATCATGGAATTACTACTAGAAGGACACTTGACTTAGTTCCTAATGCTTGTTTTGTTTCTAAGTTTGAACCCAAAAATGTGATGGAAGCCCTCACTGATGAGTTTTGGATAAATGCTATGCAAGAAGAGCTAAATCAGTTCAAGAAGAATGAAGTTTGGGACTTAGTTCCTAGACCAGAAACTACTAATGTGATTGGTACCAAGTGGGTCTACAAGAACAAGTCTATGCTAGAGGGGTATTGTGATGCTGATTGGGCAGGTTGTGCAGATGATAGAAAAGGCACCTCAGGAGCTTGTTTCTTTTTAGGCAACAATCTAATATCTTGGTTCAGCAAGAAACAGAACTGTGTGTCCTTATCTACAGCTGAAGCAGAGTACATAGCTGTTGGTAGTAGCTGCTCCCAGCTATTATGGATGAAACAAATGTTGCTGGAGTACAATGTGGTACAAGATGCTATGGCATTGTACTGTGATAACCTTAGTGCAATCAATATTTCAAAGAATCCTATCCAACATAGTAGGACGAAGCATATTGATATTAGGCACCATTTTATCAGAGATCTAGTTGAAGAAGGTATTGTGACTCTTGGGCATATTGCCACTAAAGAACAGTTCGCTGACATTTTTACTAAGGCTCTAGATGCGGTTCAATTTGAAAAATTGCGAGGCAAACTTGGTATTTACCTATCTGAAGAGTTATAGCAATTATTGCTAGTGTGGCGTGCAGTTCTCTTTTCAATTTATTTAGTAATGCACGCTGTTATAGGTAATGTTGAAACATCTGAAGATTTGGTAAGAATTTTGTGTTTATTGATGATAAGGATGTTTCTTGTGGTGAGAAAGTATTTGTCAGAGAAAGTTATGTGGTGTTCTCCCCTGCTGTGTTTAACATTTGTTGGTAATGATATTAGCGCTCCATTTGAGGTCAAAGATGACTCTGTGTTGGAACATGTCAAGAAGAGTGTTCCTGAGAAAGATGCTGCACATGATGCTACAACATCTGCAGCACGGGAAAATTTGGATAACATCTTGATACCCGAGTCTCCAGATGATGTTATTGTTCCTGACAAAGAAAAGGGTTCTGAAGCAACTACTACTGATAATGTTTTTGTTCATGATATCTATGTGATCCCTTATGTTGATGATAGTGGTAAAACTATGTCTGTTCCTTTGAATGTTGATGAATCTGCTGAGAAAGATTCAAATGTTATTTATGTGGACAATCTCAACCTTACTGAGAGGACTCCTGCTTCTAGTACTAGGAGGTTAAAGAAGGCTTGATGTGGAAAGGAATTTAAGTGAAGATTTTTTACAATGCTAAAAGCTTGTTGATTTGATTAAAGCAGAAAACTGCAACCGGCTTCAACTACTCATTCCAATACTCTGACTACAGGCTTGGCTCGGTTTATAAATGTTGTAGGGACCAGATCACCTCTTGACCTTGGTTTCCATATTCTTGATAAAACTGTTCTGCATGGTAAGTCATGTGCTGTGAAAATGCCTATAGTTTTCCCTACACTGATGTGTGATTTTATTCCAGCTCAACATCCTGGCATTTGTACTGAGGCTGGTGTTTCTAGTAAGAGAGGTTGTGATTTATCTTTTGATTTTAGACTGTTTGAGGGTACACATGCTGCAGACTGTGCTGCATCATCTGTCAATCAGTCAACTGATGTTTTGCCTAGGAAGCAAATGATTGTTGACCTCAAGGTGTTTTTTTTTTTTTTTTTTTTAATGTCAATCCTGGTGTTCTAAATGATATTTCTGGTGGTGATACTGAGGTAGAGGAGGAGGACTCTGACGCAAGTCCTTCTATGTGACCTGCTTATGCTTTATTTGCATATCCTTTGATGCTCTCTGGATTGTAACATGCATAATCCATGTCTTTGGGTCCGATACTCCAGGTTTTCTATGCCCTGATGGTTTGTATATGCACTTTATGAGTTCTTATGCTCTGATTCTCTCTGCACTCTATGTTCTCTATGATCTGATAACTCTGTGGAAATATGTATTTTGCTCCTACTATGTGATACTGACTTTATTTGTCAGAATTTATGGCTAAAAAGGGGGAGTAATATGTTGTGCATGATGTGATGCATAATGCTATAGCATCTAGTATAGCATGTCTGTTCTATGTGATATGCATGTGTTGAGGGGGAGTGAAGTTTATGCATATATTGAGGGGGAGTAGGTAGAATTTATTTTTCTACTACTTATGATATGCATGCTTATATAGGAATTTATTTTTCCTATTCTCTGTGGCGTTGCTAAAATTTTAAGGAGTTTATTTCTCCGATCTTGAATCCACTATGTGAGAGTTTATTTCTCTCTATCTGTACTTTGAGGCTAAGATGTGTTATGTTCCGCTGTTGCATGCCTCTGATGCTTACATGCTAGCTACCTTTTCATCTGATGAAATTTTACTTTCTTTCCTAGTTGTGTGCTCATGTTGACTTGAAGGAAAGTTTAAATAGCCTAGCATTGTTCTACTTTCTTTCCTAGTTGTGTGTTTATGTTGACTCGAAGGAAAGTCTAGACAGTATCTCTCCATGCACTGGGCCAAAGTTGTTTTAGCCAAAATTTGCCAAAGGGGGAGATTGTTGGGTTTTGTGTTTGGCTACATTTTGTAAAAGCCAACTTTGCCAGATGCTGGACAAAGATGCTGCAGCATCCTCGTACAGCATCCTGATGCTCTGTTTTAAGTGCAGAATTTTTTCTGTCAATCTCGTTCAAGATTTGCTTCAAATATTAATTCCAGCACGTGTGTATATGCAAGACGAGACTTACTGCACAAGAATTGTCCAAGTCGGCCTAAGGAAAGTTATTAAAAACAAAAATATAATTATATTATATTTTTGTTCGATTTTTTTTGTTTGGTACAACACAAAACATATTTTCAATTTTAATCTAGGTTTGGCCGCAATTCTCACAGCTGTACAAGTCTGAAGACCTAACTTGGACATCAAGACAATTGAAGACTATAAATATGTGAAGCCTCAAGCCTTTACAACTCATGTATTCTAAACCGTGTTCTTTACAAAGTGTGAGTTTTTAGGGTTTAGAGTTTGTGGCTTTTGTCAGCCTTTCTTGTGTCAATCTGATGCAAGTTTAGGACTGTGTTTGTGTTGTTTATTGTAAGCTACTCCTAAGCTTTGAAGCACGGAGTTAGTGTGTGTGATTCACTCATAAGCTTTTAAGCAAGAGTGTGGTCTAGTTTTTAGGAGAGTGTCTCCATCCTGATTATTATTATTGACAGCAACATGGTATGTGTTGTTAGAGGGAATTTGGGACGGGGTCTCATTATCTAAGAGGTTCTTAGGTAGGATTGCACGGGTAGTGTCTAGGTGATAAGTCAAGTACCGGGTGTTGGTCGAGGGCTTTGAACTAGAGCTATTATAGTGGATTCATTCCTGGATTGGTATCCCCCAGAGTAGGTGACGTTGCACTGAACTGGGTTAACAATTACCTGTCTTATTTATTATTCTGCAATTTTTTATTTATTTACTGTGTTCTGCGACTGTCTTGCTGCAACGTGTGCTATAGCATCTTGTGCAGCATTGTGTTCACTGCGTGCCAGATTTCAACAAAGAACTTGATGAAAATATTGTGCGAAAATTAAAGGTTATGCTTGATGAACACAATGTCCATGCAAAATCATTTAGAATGGCTAGACATACATTGCAGAATAATTTTTTCCAAGACCTGATGTTCAAATTAATTTATGAGAGGACTACAGATGGTAGGATTTATAATAAACCAACTGTTTCCGAAGTAGCTGCTCTCATAGTTGGAGATATTGACTCTGCCGCAGAAAGAGATATAATCATGCATAAAAGAAGTGGTAGTTTGCAAAGAATAAATGAGTTTCATCCAGCTTATCTTGCTTACCAATATCCACTACTTTTTCCTTATGGTGAGGATGGCTTCAGGTCAGGTATTCAATTTAGATATAGACACCAAATTGACATTACCAAAAGGAATCGTCTTACTATCAAAGATTGGCTTTGTTTTAGAATTCAAACACGGAAAAAAGAAGCACAAACTTTGTTATGTTCAAGAAGACTTTTCCAACAATTCTTGGTGGATGGATATACGATGATGGAAACTGAACGGTTGAATTGGTTGAGAAAAAATCAGTCAAAACTCAGAGTTGGAAAGTACCACAAATTGAAAGAAGGACCTGCAAATGCTATTAATAGTTCAAACCAGAAAAGAGGAACAAGAGTTGTTCTGCCTTCTACTTTTGTTGGAAGTAAAAGATACATGGATTAGTTATACTTTGATGGTATGGCCATTTCATCTGCAGTTGGATTTCCAGATATTTTTATAACTTTCACATGTAATCCTACCTGGCCAGAAATCACAAGAGAGTTGGCAAAAAACAATTTGAAACCTCAAGATCGGCCAGATATTGTTTCAAAGGTTTTTAAAATCAAATTTGATGAGCTTATGAAGGATTTAACAAAAAGACACATTCTGGGCAAAGTCTTAGCATGTAAGTTATTCTTTTAATATTCAATTTATTCATTCATATGTTATTCCATATCATGCTTATATATGTCACCTGTAATGAACTTATACAGATATGTATACAATTGAATTTCAAAAAAGAGGACTGCCACATGCTCATATATTGATTTTTTTACATCCATCAAGCAAATATCCTTCACCTGATGATATTGACACTATTATTTCTACTGAGATACCAAACCCTGATACTGACATTGAACTTTACAACCTGGTCAAAAAACATATGATCCATGGTCCATGTGGACAATCCAGAAAACAATCACCATGCACTGTCAATGGAAGATGTACTAAATTCTTTCCAAAAAAATACATTGAAAAAACCATAGTTGATCAAGATGGATATCCTGTTTACAGGAGAAGTTCAAATAGTCATACAGTGGAAAAAAATGGTATTACTTTGGACAATGGATATGTTGTTCCATATAATAAAAGGTTGTTGCTCAAATATCAAGCTCATATAAATATGGAATGGTGTAACCAATCTTCATCAATAAAGTATTTGTTCAAGTACATACACAAAGGTTATGATCGAATCACAGCTACAGTTGTACGATCACAAAACAATGTTACTAACGAGGAGACACAAATTGATGAAATCAAACAGTATGTTGATTGCAGATATATATCACCATGTGAGGCATGTTGGAGAATTTTCTCATTCAAAATTCATGGTAGAAAGCCAGCTGTAGAGAGAATGTTTTTCCATTTGGTCGGAGAGAATACTATTTATTTCACTGATTATGACCGTATGGAAAACATTTTGGAAAAACCAAGTGTCACGGAATCTATGTTCACATCATGGTTACAAGCAAATCAAGACTATCCAGCTGCAAGAAAACTGACATATGGTCAGTTTGTCACAAAGTTTACATACAACAGAAAAAAGAAATCTTGGACACCAAGGAAAAAAGGTTTCAAAATTGGGAGATTGATTTGGGTTCCTCCAACCACAGGAGAATTGTTTTACTTGCGAATGATGTTGACGGTTGTCAAAGGACCAATGTCTTACGAAGATATTCGAAAAGTTGGTGATATACAATATAATACCTTTAGAGATGCTTGCTTTGCCAAAGGATTTCTTGGTGATGACAAAGAATACATCAGTGCAATCAGAGAAGCTCATGGATGGGGACCAGGTTATTTTTTAAGAAAATTGTTTGTCATTCTACTTGTGTGTAGTTGTATGAATAGACCATATTTTGTATTCAAGAAAACAATACAGTGGCTTTCAGATGGCATCCTATATCAACAAAGGATCATTGCACATAATCAAGGTATCTATTATACTTATAATATAATTTTGTCATCAATACATTCACTATATATTATACACTAACAACTTAAAAATATTTTTCATTGCAAAGACTTGCAACTGACTGATGATGAGATAGAAAATTTATGTCTCTTGGAGATTGAGAAGTATTTGCAAGGCAACAGGAGATCATTAAGGGAATTTGGTTCAATGCCCTATCCTAGAGGTTATGTGCTACAACAATTGGGGAATAAACTTATATATGATGAGAGAAATTATGATGTTCCATCACTTAAAGAAGAATTCGCTGAATTATCCGCTTCACTAACAGGTTTAGTATAATCCTATCAAATAGACTTTTATTAAATTTCCCTACTTATTCACATATTAATTTACATTAACTTTAATTATTATCATTTAGATGAGCAAAGGAGTCATTTTAAAACAATTATGACTGCTGTGAACAACCAAGATGGAGGAGTTTTCTTTTTACATGGTTATGGTGGAACCGGGAAAACATACATTTGGAGAACACTTGCAAGTGCATTGAGATCAAAACAAGAGATTGTACTTACTGTCGCAACAAGTGGAATCGCATCACTACTACTCCCTGGAGGAAAAACTGCTCATTCCAAATTTAAAATTCCTATTCCAACTTTAGACAATTCAACTTGCAAAATAGACCATGATAGTGACCTTGCTGAATTGCTAAGACAAACAAAGTTAATCATTTGGGATGAAGCTCCAATGGCTCACAGGTATTGTTTTGAATCTTTAGACCATTGTCTACAGGATCTTATGACAAAAAATGGAGAGGAGAACAAGATTTTTGGTGGTAAAGTTGTTGTATTTGGGGGTGATTTTAGACAAATACTTCCAGTTATTCCAAGAGGAAGCAGATCTGATATTGTCCATGCTTCAATCAATGCATCTTATATTTGGGATCATGTCAAGGTTCTGACTCTAACCAAGAACATGAGACTGCGACAAGGCCCGAATAATGAGGAAAATGATGAAATTGAATCTTTTTCAAATTGGCTCTTAGCTGTTGGAGAAGGTAGAATTTCTGAGCCTAATGATGGAATTGCACAAATTGAAATTCCAGATGATCTCTTGATTACAAACTTTGATGATCCCATCAAAGGAATTGTTGATAGCACTTATCCAAATTTCCTGCAGAATTACAAGGATTATGAATATTTACTCAATAGAGCAATCTTAGCATCTACAATTGAAGTAGTTGATTCAATCAATGATTACATGCTCAACATTATGCCAGGTAAATGCCAACATTTCCAAATTTGTTTTAAAGTAATGAACAAATAATGACTCAATTATACTTTTATATTTTGAATCAATCATGATCAGGTGAAGACAAGGAATACTTGAGTGCAAATGATATCGACAGATCAGAAATTCATGATCAGCGTATTACACAACTGTTTACTCATGAGTTTCTGAGCTCTCTTCGGACTTCTGGTCTTCCAAGTCACAGTATTAAGCTCAAGGTTGGATCACCAATAATGTTAATGAGGAATATTGATCAGACTCAAGGTTTATGCAATGGTACAAGAATGATTGTGACCAGATTAGCTGACCATGTCATCGAGGCAAAAATCATTGGTGGCAAGCATCATGGAAATAAGGTATACATTCCAAGATTGGATATGTCTCCATCACAATCTCCATGGCCTTTCAAATTAACCAGAAGGCAATTTCCATTGATGGTATCATATGCCATGACCATTAACAAGTCACAAGGACAGTCTTTGGATAATGTCGGTGTTTATTTGCCGAGAGATGTTTTTTCACATGGTCAAATATATGTAGCTGTTTCAAGAGTTAAAAGCAAAAAAGGTATTAAGATTTTGATTCATGATGAAAAGAAACATCCTAAAGAAACTACAAATAATGTTGTCTTCAAGGAAGTGTTCAATAATATTTGAACTTAGCTAAGTATGCCATTTTGTAAAACAGGTATGTTACTTTCCTATATTTCATGTTCAATGTTGCTTCATATTATATAATCATCTTTTTTTTTTGCAGGTTTAAACACAACATTCAATGTGTTCATGTAGAACTGAATTCAATTACTTATTGAATATATCAATTACATGTAGTAATTTTTTTTGAAACAATATCTTGGTTTGTATTTGTATTTTAATCTATATTTTCATGCATTACAATCTATGTTTTGTAACACCAATGCCTCTAATCATATGTCCATTCCAAATTTCAATCAATTCATGATGATATAATTTATAATTGGTTTATTTTTACACCATTGTTTATCTTTTTCCTAATGTCAAATGCTAATATCTTAAACATCTAAATACAAATAACAAAAATGATAACTATTAATTTCTCATATGGTTGAAAACACATATGAAAGGGAGGTTACTTTTTAGCAATTACTGTAACTTATATATAGCTTTATATGGGCTTATAAGTAGGTCCAACTGATATCAATGGCCCAACACTAATTTGTTCAATTATTGTTAACAAACAATCTTTCGGTGGTCCCAACAAATAAGGACCACAAACATTTTGTGTTATCCAATTTTAAGGAATAAGAAACTTCTAAATATCCTAAAAGTTGTACTTTACTATCCAAACACATTCCAATCGATATCTTCTTCCTTGCCAACAATGGAAAACGAACAACCAAGATTCAAGTCAAACTCATTGCGTGTTTCAACTCTCAATTCTTCAAAATCAATGGGATCATCTCGCATAAGGTATTTCTCAAAACTTATGGTTCCTACTTTATCTAATTGTTCAATTACAATTAATAGATAGGGATGTATGGTTATTTTTGGTTTATAAGATTGGTAGTTAGTAACTATCTGTGTCACAATGATGAATAATTCATATATTGATTTTCCTATTTTTATAGCCTGTAATAATGCAAGCAATAGAAAGTTTAGGGAATGCCAAATAACTTCTTTAGCCTGAATGACATATGATGAAATTTTTTTCGATTGTTTTCAGAGTACCAACACCTGAGGACATTGAAAAATACAAGAACAAATTTAAGGCTGTGGTTGATCCTAAATTGGTATAGTTTTATGTTTTTGTTTTTTAATTTAATAAAAATATTGGAGTATATCTGATATACATTTTTATTTACATTTTGTGTGTTATATTTAGGCAACTATTTCCATGCCTGATGATTTTTATAACAAATGTAAAACCACTTTTGACAAACACCAATTTGGGTGGATTCGAGGACCTAACTATAAGAAGGCTGTGGTTTTATATCAAAAAACTAACACTGGGATGATTCTGAAAAATACATTCAATGTTTCAAGAGCTTTTGGCTTTGTCAAACCTACCAGAGTAAGCTTCAGTTATGTCCCAGCAGAAAATCAATTTTGGATGAGAGTTTTACCAAACAACAGATCTTCTGGAAAAAGGTAATTTGACATTCACAATACTTAATTTGATTGACTATATGTATCATGTCTTGATATTGTCCTTAACCATCATGTATGAATTTACTTTATCAAATAATGTTAATCATACTTTATTTTACTATGTGTTTCATAAATTTGAATTTTTTTTCTTTTTTTTAGAGTTCCAACTGCTGCAGATATCGAAAAATACAAGAACAAATTTGACACTGAAATTGACCCTAACTTGGTATAGTGATTTTTATTTCATTTGGGATTTTAATAGGTTTAGTTGCTTTTCTCAGTTACTTATTAATTCAAATTTTGTTCATTCTATTTAGGAAACCATTTCAATTCCTGATGATTTTGTTAAGAAATGGAAAACATCTTTTGATAAACACAAGTTTGCCTGGATTAGAGGTCCTAACTACAAAAATGTTGAAGTCTTCTATAAACAAACTGACTCTGGGGTGGTCCTTACTGATTCATCAGTTGTTTCAAAGTATTTTGGTTTTGTGAGACCAACCAGAGTTACCTTGAGTTACGTCGCTGCAGAAAATAGATTTTGGATGAGCCCAATACTGAGACTGCATACACTCCAAACCAGGTAACTATATAATTCAATGTATTTTAACAATACATAAATATTTATATTAGAAATTATTGTTAATTTCATTTTCTTCTTTACAGGAGGTGCAGATTGAAGAACTACCAGTGGATAATAACACAAATATGTCAGCTACTCATGACAACAATCATGCATCTCAAATTTCTCCAACAATGGTAAATTAAATCATATATTTCGTTTAATACGTTACATTCATATTTCACATATTATATATCTAACGTTTATTATTCTCAACAGAACTTGAGTAACAAAAAAGGCAGGCTCTCTTTAAAAAGGAAGCGACTTAATGGAGATAATGTCATTCATGAAACTTTTGATGAAGTCTCTTTAAGGAGATCAAGAAGATTGACTGTTGCCAACCACAAAATTCATATTGAGGTAAATATTCATTTTATAATTGGCGCATTCCTTTTAATTAGAATGATTTTCTTCCAAGCCAAATCCTAATTGTTTTGCATATTAACAGAAGTTAACAAACAGCAAACCAAACTTGTCATCAAAAAGAATGAAACACCGAAAGATTGTCAGGGCTTCTACCAAAGCTATGGTTAGTAGGATTAAAATAAAAAAGACTGAATTCGGATATGAATGGACTAAAGTTGTGACTGAAGCAATGGCAAGAAAATATGGAACTAAAGTTCTGGTAATTATATTTCTTTTTACTATAATTATACTTAACTCAAGTTACATTATGACTTTATTGTGCAAATAGCAATTTTAGTATAAGTCTCTAAACCTTATAATTGACAGCACTTCCCAAATGAAATTTCAAAAATTGTATTGAAGCCAAATTTTGCCAAAATTCTGATTGAAGTTCAAATGAATGGAGTAACTCTGCTAAGTATTCCTTGCAATGTCATGACTGCCAAGAGATACCAATTTGAAAGATACATATCTAAAGAATGGTCTCACTTCATTAGGAAGAACAATATTGAACCAGGTGACAAACTGATGTTCAAGCTTGAAGAACCTCCAGCAAAATTGATGATTCAACTGATCAAGGGCAAATGAGGATGGTGACTTTCTCATATTCTGGTTTTTGCAAGTTAACTAATATTGGTGATGTTTAGCCCTATATGATAATTATGTAATAGATCTGTGGATTTTTCTCTATCCTATTTTGTTTAAGACAACCTACAAATATGTTCAGCAATATTGTCTGTAATGACTATTAAATGTTTGTTTCCTATGATGTTCTATGTTTAAAACAATGATATTCTATATTACTCTGACTTATTTCAATACCATCTTATCCGACTAAGTAAGATATGAATAATTTTTTTCAGAATACATTATTGCATATCTATTATATTCAAATTTTTTTTACTAAACATATGATGTAGTTCATTTATTTAACAAATAAACTGCTAAATGTCCACATTTTTGCCACATTGTATTCACTTTACTTACTCTTTCATGTTGTCTTCTCATTGTAAAAATAGTACAAAAATAGAATATTGTATCTTATCATTAGTGAATATTATTTCACTTCAAAATTTGTCTCCATGTTCCCTTTCCAACTTTAAATAAAAAATCAAAGTCCTCAGGTGTTGGTACAATCTATATATTGTACCTAAAATGATGTTTCATGAAATTTTCGTTAAATTTTGTGTTTAGTTGATGAAAAGTTGTCTGAAATATTTTTACGACTGTTATAATATGTCATGTTAGATCAGAGACGGAGGCACATGCATGACAATGGGGGCACAAGTCTGCACTAAGTTTTTGAGAATTTTTTTATACTATATATGTGTTGACACTGTTACCACTTAAGCCCACATCCATTTATCATCGAAATACTAAAGTTGCTATGAGTGTAAAACTTCATCTCCACCCCACTACACACAAGTGACTTCTAGGAATGTAAATGGATATACATTTTACAAAATATTGTAAGATATATATGTGTTGGATAAACATGATATTCGTATTTGTCTTATAAAGAGGTATTTTTATTGAGATTGAAAAATGAGAAGATCATTCAATATTTTATATTTATGATGTATATTTATGCTTAAAAAATAAAATGTAAAATATATTAAATGCTACAAATTTATACTATACGATTATGATGGCCCCTCTATACAAAATTCCTGGCTCCGTCACTGTGTTAGATAGTCATTTTTTTAACCAATATTATAAATACCATCAATATTTTTAGTAAATAAATATTGTATTATTCTAAATTTCTAATCCTTCATTATTTAATTATTTTCAATTTAATTAAATAAATGAAAAACAAATTAAATAATCATGCAGGACCACATATCATTGCTTTAAAAAGATAAAAGATACAAATGGGTCTACAAATTTGTCAACATTAATTTATTGGCCCAAATCCTATGACACTGTGCGAAATTCTTCCCAGGACCACACCTTTAGTGTTCTATCAAAGACTAAAGTATCATTCCTTTTCAACAACCACCATAACAACATACATACAAACAAAAAGAACAAAATCTCCAACCTAAATCCTGTCGATCCACATCCTTCAATTATGGCTTCTTCCTCAAAAAGGTTAGATTTTAATATTCATCTCTCTATTTTGCATCGTTTATGTTTCTTTTATCGTGGAATCAATTTCAAATTTCACCAATTTTCAATGTTAGGGTTTGGATTCTATTTCACAAACACAAATATCTTAAACACATTTATCATCGTCTTCCATGTTTGATTTAAATGAATCCTGCAAACGAAAACAACAACAAAACAATTTATCAAACCTATCGACTGGAATCTGAATAAACAAATTTTCATTATAACTCTACTATGTACTTTGAATATGGACTGACTTGAATATCTAATAATGTTTATGTTTAAAGAATGACAAGACTTGAGGTCGAAAGGCAGAGGACAAAAACTTTTCAAACTGTGATTTATCCAACCAAGGTATTAACTCATTAAAATGTTCATATCAAATTACACATTGTATTTTAGGTATTAGTTATACAACACACTAATACAGTTTGTTCCTTATATCAACTTGAAATTTAGGACAACATTAAAATATGTACACAATTCAAAACCCATTGGATGTTTAACCTACAAAAACAACCATTTGGCTGGGTAGAACATGCAAATGGAAAAAGGTGTCAGGTTTTACTATGCCTGGATGATGGAGATTGTCACATTCAGTCAGGGAGAGTCTTGGCAAGAGAATTTGGTTTTGCTAAACCAACAGAAGTAATTCTTGAATACCAAATTGATGACAATCGTTTCAGTATGACTGTTATCAAAGATGAAGATTTGGTTATTTTATCAACTGATCAAGATGTTGCAGATAACAGTGAAATTTCTGAAGACAATAGCGAACATGACTCGGCCAATGATTCTGATCTTGAAAATTTTCTAAGCAATTATTTTGATAATGATCGTATTTTGAGTTGGAAGCTTAAGGTCAGCAAGGCTTATGCTGACAAAAAAAAGCAACAAGTTTTGGTAAGTTATCAGCATGATATTATAAATTGCATTTAAATGTTTGTTGATATCTCATTGTTGTCTAATTTGATGTAATGTTTTTTGTTTTAAGCATTTCCCACCAGATACTGCAGAATTTGTTATTAAGGAAAAGAAGTTTGTTTACATTGAAACTCCTCACAAACTAAGTGGAATCAAGTGCACGGTTCAAAAGGCACGAAGAAAGAAGGCTATCAAGGAAAAGTATTTGACTAAAGGTTGGTATCAATGGGTGAGGGCAAATGAACTGATGGAAGGAGATGAATTAAGATTCCAAATGGATCCTTTAGTCGATCATATCATTGAAGTTCAAATAGTTCGTCGCAATACAAAAAGAGATCGAAAGAACAAGAATCACAAATGAATCCAGATTAATGTTAGCATGAGTAAGGTTCAAGTTAAGTCTTTAATTAGAATTAATCCTTTTTAACTTTGTTGCTTTAAACCCTAATCAATGGTATGCTGTGTTGTAATCTATGTTATGTTGTAGTGTTTAATCAATGTATGTTGTGTGTAGCTTTGAACTTTAGTATATGCTTTTAAGTTTAGTTTTTCTTTTTAGAGTTACTACAATGGTTGCACTAAAGTATTTATAGTAACCATGCTATGTATCTATCAATGATGAATGATGAATGCTAAACTGTTTGTACGCTATGAGTGATAGTCTTATGGATAATACTATATATTATTGTTATAGTTCATGTGATGATGGTACTTAATTTCAGTAACTATTGTTCCCCAATAACTTAACTATATAATTTTTTCAAACCATAAATTAGGTTCCCCAATAACTTGGCTATATATTAAATATACTACATGTGCATGTTGTCTAAATATTATATGATGATTAGCACATGACAAACTATTTCATTGTCAAGTAACATCATAAGATTCTAAAATCAATAAACTGATATCAATAAAAGTAATTTCTTGAGAGACCAACCAAAAGGACATATTCACATGTCATTGATATGCTACATCTTCAAAATCATATCTCAAAATTATTCTTCACATGCTTTTGACAAATGCATAAAGACAAAATAAATCAAATGCAACAATAATTTTTCAATCCTATTTTGTTTTTACTAAAAAAAATAATATAATTTCATTATTACACTCATACCTATATATATACAACACATCAATATCTATCTTCATTGCAAGAAATATATTTTTCAAAACTTCATTAAGCAAATATGGCTGTACCATTTTCACATAGAATAGAAGGTCAAATTCAAGGTCATTTTACTACAGTTCATGTTCACAATGAGGTAAAATTATGTTTTTATATTAATTGTTTTAATTTATTATATAACACTAATGATAAATCAAACTTTTAGAATGTAGGAGAATTTGATCCTTATTTTGTGGCACAATTTTTTCATGAACTTGGAAGTGTATGGCATTTGATTGATGGTAGTGGCAATCAACATGATGTTGAATTCAATATGTCAGCGACAAAACCGCTGCTAACTAATGGTTGGGCAACACTAAGAAATCATTATGAATGGATAGGAAACATTGAGATTACCTTTTTCTATCATGGCAATAATTCATTCCGCTTGATCCCTTCTACTGCACAAATTCTGCCAACATTTTTTCCTAGGTTCCACAGCTCAAGCACTTATGGAAATGACAATCATTCTTTTAAAATTGTAATGAACGAAACCACAATCAACTCAAATCATCTGGTTAGATTGTGATTTATTTTCAAGTTCAATTTTTAGATAAATTACTTATTTTATATTAATATCAGGTTGTATGGTTAAATAGGTTCTTCCGAGGAAAGTTGGATTATTTCTATTACAAACAAATTATTCTGAAGTTAAGCTTTCTGGACCTTTAAACAATGTCGTTACTTGCACATTGACAACTACAACTGACGATCAGATCACTACCAAACTTGGAGATGGTTGGGCAACATTTTGTCAACTCAATAACATCGTCGAAGGGAATAAGCTGAAATTCACATGTGAGCAAAAAATGCAGTATAACAATGTTCTTATTGTAACATTGATATGATGGATAACGGCTTTTTTTCTTAACTATAAGTATTACAACTATCGTGCAAATGATGTATTGTTTTTCATTCAATAATTTAGTGAAACTTTAGATCAAGTGTTGTAGCATGTATTATTTCTTAATGTACATGTTGTGTTACGGTTTAAACTTCTATTGCATTTATCAGTTTTGAAGTATTTTCTTTATAGTCATTTCAATTAAAAAACAATGAGGTTTAATTTGATTAATACAATAAACATGATGTTCATTTTAAGTTGCTGGGAAAAATACAAGGTTAAATAATGGATGGTCAACAGTTTAAAAATATTATCAATGAATTTTAAACATCGACCTTAAATTTTTCTACAAGAATAATAACAAATGCAAATATGTCTCTTATAATGAACAAGTATTACCCAAAAATTTCACAAAATTCCATAGGTTGGATTATTCTTCGGATAACAATCAATCTTTAAAAGGTCTAACGGACCAAACCAGCATCAATTCAGAATAATAGGTTTATTTGTCTTATAATGAAGTTCAGCTTTCAAACCCATCGAACAATATTCGACAATTGCAATTCGACAATTACAATTAAAAATAGCTAAACTTACAATTTCAATTATTTTGAAAGGTATAAAACATAATAAATATATTATTTAGTTTCATTTATAAAAAACTACAAATTTTTTGATTAATATTAACCTCAAATTAAATAATTTACAATTGAAAGTTTTTTTTTTAACCAATTTACAATTTAAAGTTATAAATGGAAAAATTGTTAAAAACACTAAATTGGGGCCAAACTCGGTGGATCAATTTATGGCCCATCAGCCCAACAAACTTTAACAACATTTGTCTTAAGTATATTAAAAAATTGTTATCAAAAGACCACAAAAATTTCTTAGATCTGATCTATTGCTTTTTCCCTTTCCATAAGAAAACCGACAAAGAAGCTTTCCAGCAGCAGAGGAATTCTTCTTCAAATGGAAAAACACCTAGGCCAAGGATCCAGCATGCCATCCACAAATAAAACAAGGTTTGACAGACAAATTTTTTACTCGATTTCAATTTTATTTACAACATCTTTTGTTAAATTTAGCAAAATTATTTAGGGTTGAACACTATATCTAAGATTTAGGAATAAATACATATATTGATTCGTTATATACTCTGTCTATTTGAATATCAGGTTTATTCATTAGATGCTTCTTATTTTAATTGACATAATTTTATCTTAATCATAATCATGTCTTAATAATTTATATGGTTACTATTATATATTCATACTTGATACAGCAACATTAATTTAACATTTTTTTTCTATCGAATATCATGAATCAATATATCCAGATTATTATCCTTTCATTCAAGGAAATGGGTTTGATTTTTAACAAATAGTGATTGAACAGTATACCATAATCAGATGCTTTCATTTTCATATATAAAATGTTTTCATAACAAAAATTTATACTTTCATGCTTTCTATTATTAAATGCTTTAATACAAACAATAGGTGTATCTGTTGTTAGATTGATACTTATCACCAAAAGTGTTTAGTTTGGAATTAACACAGTAGCAAAAAGAACATCTAAGTTAACAATGTCAAGACAGAAAACAAATTCAGCAGCATTTACTTTATAATTATCGTACAATCATAATTAATCACCTATGACATCGTACATTACATTTAATTTGTTTTCTTTCTGTTAGACAATTTAACCGTGACAATTCTGAAGAAATTGATCCGGATTACGCTGAATTCCTTCACAAATATGGTGAAGATTATTATGAGAAATTGGAAAATTCCAGAAGTAACAACACAGATGCTGGTGTACATACCTTTGAATTCACTCTTAACCATTTCAACCATGTCAAAGAAACACAAATTGTAAGTTTTTATCTTGTCATTTCATTTTTCACATCTGAACTTAGTTTTTTTAAATGTCTATGATATTTATTATCTACTATTTATATTGGTTTAATTCTTCAAATTTTGTTTTATAGACTTTGCCCAACGACTTCTCAACTTATGTTCGTCATTTAAATTTGCAAACCCTAATTCTTGAAGTACCTGGAACAAACAGTTCCAAGGTACATTTAAGGTATCCAACCAATCCTTCTGAAAATGTCCAGATTGTTGGAGGATGGAAAAACTTCTGCTTTGATAATGGAATACAATTCGGTGATAGGCTTCGAATTGAATTCAAACATGTTTATCCAAATGTTGGCAAAGTTTTTAAGGTTACAACCTAATTGGATACATATATGTGAGATCCATATGTAACCTACCTAAATGTTTAATTTTTTGTTTCAAGTTTTCCTTCAAATTGTAATAGACATTGACAAGAAATTGTAATTAAGTTACTTTGATGTTTGATGTTTGATTTTACATGTTTCATTTCTAATTCAGTTATATTAATGTTAATTTACATATGTGGACTTATGAAAAGTGGAACTGAAAAAAAATGCAGCGTAACGTTACGACCCGTGCGATAGCACGGGTCTATTACTAGTTTAGAATAGATTGCTAACGAGGAGGTGGTAAAGGAGTCAGATTTTCACTTGCAAAGTGGTATACATGTTAACTTTTTTTTTTTTTTTGACATGATAACATGTTAACTTGAATATATTATGTTTGTACTTATCAAACCATGTCACAATAAATTTATCAAATACATTAGATGATCTCCACATTCAATCTCAATCCATAATCCCAGCCGCTCAATATATTTATTGCGTTATACTCTCTGATTCTTATTATAAAAAAAATTATTTATTTTTTAGATTCATAAAATGTTAGATGTATCTGATTCATATTATAGAATAGATACATCAAAAATTTTATGAATCTAAAAAATAAACTTCTTCTTATAATAATGACTGGAGAAAGTAATTATTTAAATTAGTTACATGTTATTGAGTTAAGGATGATAATGTGACTTACCATGAAGTTGAACATATGCATGACTTCATGTACTAATATTACAAATCTTATACGCGACTTTTCCCAATCAAGTTAAAACTTTTAGCTTACATTATAATATTGATAATTTAATTAGTCAAACTATACTAATAAGGTAACAAAGACTACACTATTGGGCTATTAAATGTATTTACTAAAAAGAATTAAAGTGAATAAATTTTTATCATATTAGGAACTTATTTCTTCTTTAGTATTTTTTTAGTTTTTAACAAATGAGGAATTGTTATTGTTAAAAAAGCAAAATATTCATAGGACTCAATATTCATCCAAAATATAAAAATATCCAAATAGTATAACATAAAATTACTCACTACAACTCAAGACACCGAATTACTCATCACCATAAACAAAATCAATAAATAAATGAACACATAAAAATAGTATAAAAAATTATTACTCTTGAACAAACTTCCTTGACTTTTCAAAGATAAGTAGTAGCACTATTTCCTTTCTAAATACTAAGATAAGATTAAGACAAGAAAACGTTAAACACTCACTCCTAACCAAAATTCATACATAAAACTAATTGAAACATGATTGCCACGTGTCATAACATAGAAGCTAGGGAGCATTGTAGAGTGTAACACACAGGATTCCGTTCTCTCCAATAATAATAATAATAAACAATATTTCGCTTTCTGCAACGTTATTTATTTACTAAATTAAGATTTTCGAACATAAAAAAAGCTGGATCCAATTCATGCCACACCATTCCCAAATTGTTCATCATCATATCACGGTTGTGCTGGTGGTGGTTTTGGTCTTGCTGGCGAAACCTCTTCAGGTTTTCGCCGGTGTTTTCAACGCCTCATCCTTCATCTCCGTAACTTTTTATTACATTCTTACAACAACTGCGTGTTTTTCTGCATCTGTTTCTCCGATTTCAAGCTTCTTTGTTTTTTATGGATCCGGCTTCTAGAACCTTCATTTCCAATTTTTTTCTACTCTTCATTCACAAGCTGTAACTTTATTGCCTGATTTGCAGGTTTTGATTCTTTTTTTTTTTTACCTTAATTTTTTTAAGATAATTATGATTATTTTTTCTGCATTTTTGTTGATTTTTTTAATATTAGAATTTGTAGATCGTTAAGACCATTGTTGTAAAGTTTACTTTTTTTGTGGTTGTTGTTGATATTTTGGTGGAGGGAGAAGATGAATTAGGTTATTGACTTGTTTTGTTGTTGATGAAATGAAAAATGTACTGACTTTTTTGTGACTTAAAAATCAAGTCTTTGCAAAAAAGTTAGGTTTTTGTGATGACCCTAAACCTTGTTATGATGGATTATGAATGTGGGTTTTTTTGGTTTTTGGTTTTTGTAGAATTGTGATAGTGATGGTTTCAATGCATTGAATCTAGGGCTATGTCTGCATCCGGTGTATCTGTGTTAAGAGCAACTTGCTTGTACTTTGTTGTTGTTGTTGTTGTTGTTGTTGTTGTTGTTATATTATCAGCATGTGTATAGTTGTTGTTGGCTTAAGACAAATGGGATTAGTTCATATTATCATAACTTAATAAGCATGTTTTCTCATATCCGGAATGGAGAATGATTTTGGATCTGTTTTGATGTTTGCAGTTATTGTGGTGGAAGTAAGATTGGTGTGCTGAGCAAAAATGTCGTTGAGAAGTATAGTGCGGGAACTCAAGGAAATGAGGGATGGGATTGGTAATACATCGACGCGGGGTGCAGGAAGTAGGGTTTCACAGCGTCGGACGAAGTCGCACATAGTTCCTGATATGACTTTAACATCACTTGAACCTATTCAGCAGGGACAATGGGCTAATATACCATCTGAATTGCTTCTTGATATAATTCGGAGGGTAGAAGAGACTGAGACTTCTTGGCCTGCTCGTGCTGTTGTTGTTTCTTGTGCTTCCGTGTGTAAATCTTGGAGGGCCGTTACAAAAGAGATTGTCCAGACTCCCGAACAGTGTGGACGGTTGACATTTCCTATCTCATTAAAGCAGGTGATTAATTCTTCACGTTTTTTGGCGCAATCGCTTTTTGCTTCTTTTCCATTTAGGTTGTTCAGTATCTTATGCTCTTTACTTTTTTGTGTACGAATAGCCGGGTCCTCGTGATTCTCCGATACAGTGCTACATCAGAAGGGACAGAGAAACTTCTGCATATCTGTTGTACTATGGATTGGTGCCATGTAAGTTTGCTTCAATGCTAATAATGTTGCACTTGTACTCAATTTCTCTTTCTTGAAAACTTGGAATTTATGAATTTATATCTTAAACTGCAATTTTCTTGCACTAAATATGTAGATTTTTTTATATATTAATCATTACACACCGTTATCACGTCATCATCTCGAGTACTGTTCTCATATTAATTACTTGGTATTCGCAAACGTTCACGTGTCTGATGTATTCTAAACAATAAAAATACAATGCTTTTAATGTAATGCTAGATTTTAGGGCAAATTTTACGGTGTGGTCCACGACTCCACGTAGACCAATACTTGAAAATTGCTTTAAAACGTAATTCGATCAATGTCGCCTCATAGTTGAGAAATGACTTGTTCGATGTTGATTTGACAAAACAAGGGAGACGGGAGTATGGGTGCTTCATAACTCAACTCATTTGTTTCCCCTTATTTGTGTCAAACTAGCACCGATCAAATCACCGTCTTAGACTTGGGGACGAGGAGGATCGTGAGATGAGGCATGGGTGATTTTAAAGTGCCAGTCCAGTTTCAACGATGTGTGTATATTGACACACATGGCAGTTTTTGTTCTCAAAGGAGAGAGTGGATTCTCCATTGGAATTTCCTCAATTTTTCTCAACTGTTACATCTATCATTCAATTCAATCTCCTATTTTTATTTTTATTTTTATAATTTTATTTCTCCTTTTCTCTCTCATGTTTGATGGTGAACGTGTAACAATTGAGAAAAATTGAGGAACTTCCAATGGAAAGAATCTTCTCTTCTCAAAGGCTATTTGAATGGAATAGAAATTGACTAAATCTATGGATACATACGCCTCAGCCAATTTGTGCTTTGTTTTCCTCTGTTCGATTCATCTTAATGAGTTTTGATAGATCTAGCTCTTGAAAAATGATATTTGAGAAGCTTGTTTTTTCTTATACAGCGGAAAATGAGACCGATAAGCTGTTATTAGTTGCCAAAAAGATAAGGAGGGCAACCGGCACAGACTTCATCATATCTTTGGTTGCAGATGATTTTTCCCGATCCAGCAATACATATGTTGGAAAACTCAGGTAAGTTTTGGTTGATAAAACTTTACTTGCCTAGTTTTCAAATTTCCATCTTGCTCTTTATCATATCTGCTAACTGATGATAAATTTTCACAGGTCTAATTTTTTGGGTACCAAGTTCACTATATATGACAGCCAACCTCCACATGGAGCTGGAATTCCACCAAAAAGTACTAGGTCTAGTAGGAGATTTCATTCTAGGCAGGTGTCTCCAAGAGTTCCAGCATGTAACTATATCGTTAGCACCATTACCTATGAGCTGAATGTTCTCCGCACGAGAGGGCCAAGAAGAATGAACTGCATCATGAACTCGATACCTGTCTCAGCTGTTCAGGAAGGGGGCACTGCCCCAACTCCTACATCTTTTCCTGAAATTACCGACGAGCATTTTTGTTCTGCGTCAGCACCAGCACTAAAAGGTAAAGGTCCAGTTGGAGATTTAAGCAATTCAACCCTCCCAGTCCAAGAGATGCCGGTACAGAGCCAAGGCCCAGTTGAGTCTCTAGTACTTAAAAACAAGTCTCCAAGATGGCATGAGCAGTTGCAATGCTGGTGCCTAAACTTCAAGGGTCGTGTTACGGTGGCTTCGGTCAAGAACTTCCAACTTGTGGCTGCTGTTGAGCCATCTCATAATGTTTCTGCTGCGGAGCAAGAAAAGGTTATCTTGCAGTTTGGAAAGATTGGAAAAGATATATTTACTATGGATTACCGTTATCCACTCTCTGCCTTCCAAGCCTTTGCAATATGCTTGAGCAGCTTTGATACAAAACCAGCCTGTGAATGAGACCCATGTCACTGGGTCATTATCTGCTGGATTTTTTTTCATATTTATGTATAATTTGCTAGACACAGTTCATCAACATGATGAGATGAAGCTGACTATGCAGTCATTAGTATTTCCCTTTCATGTTAGTTGTTGTATCTGTAATTTTAACCTGTATGATGTTTCATAGCCATGCAACTAAATTTAAGTTTAGTGAATTTTCAATTTTATAACATACAGTCACATTGTATTTCTCACCGATGCATCTCTTTTTTCCTTTTTACAGGTATTGTAATTTTAGTCGTAGATATTATTTTATGATCGTTGTTTTCACTCGATTGTCATTAGTTTCCATCCAAAATATGCAGGTGACTTCATACATACCCATTTGGCAAGAGCTAAATATACAATTTATATTACGCTCTCAAATGGTAATTCTCTAAAGTTGATGTGACTACAGTAAGAAATGATTGCAAGTCACATAATATTTGGTCATTTGAGATTGAATAACAGCAAATGTTGAAGTTTTGAATCCGTGATGAAAGAAAGAATAGAGATTACTCACTGCCAATAGGTTTGGAGAAGAAACACCATTGTCTTACCTGTCTAGTTTCTTCCGGTGAAGTTTCCCTCTCTTTCACATATGAACTTATGTAGCTTAAAGCTCTATATGTCCTATCTCAATAGGGTTAATCTTGATCCAAGAGAAGAAGCCATTGATAATGTTTGTTGTGTGTACCCTCCGTCCGTCATAAAATATAAAACTCTATAGCTCCGACAAATATCATTAACTTCCATTGCAATATGAAAACGCCATTCAGAGGCAGAGGATGAGGCTGAGGGTGGCCACGACCCTCCCCCATCCCAAAAAATATTTTTTTATAGGTGGACTATTAATTTAAATATATTATTAATATTTTAAGTAATTTAGTATATGTATTTGTACAAATATTAACGTAAATATTAATTTAGAGTTTATTAATAATGACTATAAGAAACTCGACACAAATATTAGTTCAAAATTGGTGCCCATAAAATTGGTTTAACACTCTTAATTACTCTTTCTAATTATATCAGACTGGTTTTTTTTAAACAACAAATTTATTGCCAGCATTTAAATTTAATCATGGGAAAATAGCAGAATGAGGAAAACATATATGCAAAGACCAGTACAAGAAAATTAAGCAGAATATTGTTGTAACAAAGCCGCAATGCAAGGTATATAGGTTTCGTATAATATTCCAAACCATGTGTTTATTCTCCATTTTTACCTTATTCTTTTCGATAATGTCTTTTGTTTGTTGATAATGACATAATTAAGTAACTTTGAATCTATCCACTACAACTGCCAATACCACCCACCGTCTTGCCAATAACCCATGTTCGCTGCTAAATTTTGTCGCCTTGCTATTTTGGCATACAACGCCAGATACAAATTCCTCAACGGTGTTATTCCAAGCCATTTTTCTTGCCATAAAAGAAGTGCATTACCATCTCCCAACAGATTACTAACATGAAAAAAAAAAAAAAAATCTGTTTTATTGTTTTTATAAGACAACCATTCATCACATTTTCATTTTCATAACACAATCAGTCATCACATTTTCATACAATGTCTGGAGGAGGAAAAAAGACTGTCCACCAAATTATTAAAGAATTTGAAGATAGGGCAAAGAAAGAGATAAGAACAATGCCTCAACGTCAAACAATAGAAATGAGCAACAAATGCCGAGTTTAACCGAGTTAACTCGGAGTGAAAACAGTAAACTCGGATAAATTCGGGCGAGTTAACATGTTTTTCCGAGTTTACCTTTTTAAACTTTTCTGGCCTAATTTCATTTTTTTTGGCCCATTAGACAAAAACTTTCACTGCACGTTTTTCGAAGAAAAAAACACAGTTTGAAGATGATGTTGTAGACTTTTATTAGGAGACTATAATTAAGTAAGAAACTTATGAATATTCTTATTTTGAATTGTTATTTGGATATATATATATGATTTTGTTGAGATAATTATGTATTTTGATGCAAGTTTATGGATATGATGCTATTTATATGGTGATTTAGTATATTTTGGCTTTATAATAATATTTTGAAATATTGTGATATATATATATATATATATATATATATATATATATATATATATATATATATATATATATATATATATATATATATATATATCATCCATGCATTTTTTGAAAAAAATTGAAAACCATTTGATATGTTATATATATATATCGTAAAGATCATCCATACATTTTTTGAAAAAAATTGAAAACTATTTGATATGTTATTGAGATCTATCAAAATTAACGGTTTATGGATTTTTATTGAATACCATTAATTTTGATAGGTCCTAAAACCATTTTATATAATAATTATATAATTTATATATTTTAACACACATGCAAGCATGCACGCACGCATATACGCACATACACACAATAAATAAATAAATAAAAAATCGGTGCCAATAAAATTCGAGTGCCCATAAAATTGGCTTTACACTCTCAATTACTCTTTCTAATTATACCAGACTGGTTTGTTTTAAGCAACAAATTTATTGCCAGCATTTAAATTTAATCATCTCAAGAAATTTGAGACAAATTTCATACCTCACAGAAAGTATGTCTACATGGCAAACTGTGATATGTTTGTGTGTTTGCAAAATCTTGCAAACATATTACAAATCCAATTTGCCCAAATGGAGGAGGGTTAGATGTGTCATACGTTGACACTGTCACCCTCTCTAGTCAAGCAGCAAGGCATGCTCGGTTTCTAAACCAAATATATATACGGTATACCCCAGCATACTAATGCAAGGGATACAATACCTTTGAGCGTTCCTTCTTCTACTCTCTATGTTCACCATTCTTCTTTTTTATTCTCTGTTTTGTTTCTGTCATTGTTGCTCTATTTCTATGCAAGGGTTTGTTTTTTCATTTCCTTTTTGTTTGTGTTTTATTTTCCTTCTCATCTGTTTTTGAGTATATTGATTTTTGCATACTCTCCTAGGTTATAATTTTTAATTCTTCAAATAGATTTCACCACCAAAATCATAAGAGTCTAAAAACACTAAGTCTATTTTAAAATTTAGTTATAATAATTATATAATTTATATATTTTAACACACATACATGCATGCACGCACGCATGTACGCACATACACACACTAAGTAAAAAAAATAAAATTGGTGCCCATAAAATTTGAGTGCCTTGTCTGGTTGCTTCTCTCGAATCCTCCAGTTTCCACCCATACATTGAACTAATTGTGCTTTGCCCTTTCTCTGGTCTTATATTTAGGAAGCCAGAGGTAAAAGTAGTTAACACTTAACACCTTTCACCAAATCTATATGGTTGTTCAGTCATCAAATATTTAACGGTTATTGCAATTAAATAAACAAAATCCTTCTGTAAAATAACACTAATAACAACTGGTTGTAGAAACAAATATGAATGTATTAAAAAAAAAAAACAACTGGCACAAATTACACTCATATCTGTTTTTACAATCATTATCAAGCCTCAAAATGTAGAAGTGTTTAATATATATACAAATAAGAATAAACAAAATAAAAATTGAGAGTGGTAGTACTCTAACAATATTAGCAACCCCTACTGTTACAGTGCCTACTATAAACATAAGCACAACTATACATTACAATTACTTACAATGCCTGCTGTTACAGTACAAAATTATGCAGCTGAAGCATTGTGAATGAATATTTTAGAACTTAATATGTTACAAGTTGAGATTTAGTATTAATCTTAAGAAAGGCAAAACCAATATATCACACATCCACAAAGATTGAGGAACCATATATAAATCATATCAGCTATATCCATCAATTCAAAGTAGCTCTTATCAAGCATGTTGAGGAATTCATTTCACTTTTTGTTTTTTGAGAACAATCCTAGTTTCTTCAGAAATGGCGATTTTCTTGATGATCTATTTTCTTCAGTGTGACTGCTGGATTCTCCAGAAGTGTTGTTGGTAATTGGTTGAGAGGATCTATTATCTTCATTCTCAACATCTTTAGCATCTTTCAAAAGTTGAATCAATTCCAAGGCACTTTCCTTTCCTTTATCATTTCCATTCTGTGAGATATAGAAAAGAGTAGTGATGATATTCTCTTCCTCATCCAAAATCAACTTACAATAATCCACACTTTGAGAGCATGAACATAAAGATTGTAGAACAGAAAGTGCATGTTGTTGCTCCTCATTACTTCCGGTATCAAGTATTTCAGCAATAGAAGATATGCATCCCCTAGTTTCAACAATTGAGTTTCTACCCTCTTCAGTGTCACACATGTTTTTCAATATATATATGCAGTATCGCAAAACCGATCTGTCTTTGAAAAATGGAAGCAATTTTTGGATGCAATTGAGAGATACCATGCGTGGACAAACTTCACTATTGAAGGACAAATTGTAGATTGTTCTTATAGCTTTTTGTTGGAACTCTTTGCTATCAGAATCAAGCAACTTTAAGACAGAAGTGAGTGCACTCGATGCTGCAATTTTGGTTTTACTATTTCCATCTCCAGAAAGTTCTTCCATTATGTCAAGTACTTCTCCTATCACTTCTGAATCAAGAAGATTTGCCAACTTTATGAATGTATCTTCACTTATGTCAGCCATACCATTTCTGCATTAAATTTTCACACAAAAAAGTCATTCTAATATCGAAACAAGGTGCAAAGATAAAGCAATCAAGCAAACAATTTTTCAGGTCTGCAAGAAACTTAAAATTGGCGTGGATCAACTTGGTCACTGAAATGATTAATATTTTCAAAATAGCTTCCGAGATTCAAAATCCTCGATCACTAGTCCACAACGGACAACTTTAGGAACTAAGTTGACTGACCCCAAATGATTAATGTGATCGAAAGTTTTCTATTTCAGACACTACTTTGAAACATTTATAGCTTTATTAGACTAAGTTAACTCCGTTCTACAATTTAAGAAACTTTTTGGTGACTCACTTTAGGACAATGCATCAGATAGAGATAGAGAACGGTTTTTGAACCATTAATAAGACCACATTTACAATTGAGAATAGTTTTATATGGATAAATGTTTAATAGTAGTTTTTATAAAACACCATACAAAGATCAAAATTGGGTAAGGAAAGAAAAAATCATACCTGCAGTTGTTCACAAATTCCAACAGCAGCTGAGTTCCGTCTCTCAGCGCTTTTGCGTCTTGCAGATCATATGCATTGCACAAAAATCTGACTACTGGTTCAACTAAATTTTCAGCTGACACAGACAAAATAGCTTGGCTATTACTTTTCATATGATCTTTCAAATCTTCAATGACCTTACATTGAGAATCCCATTGAAGATCATGAAGTGTAGGCAAGAGCATCAAATCTGAATCATGTATCTCTGGTACATGAGCTCTTTGCATGTGAGACTGAGAGTTTTCACTACTCCTGGCCATCATCAAATTCAAGTCATGATTAGGCTGAACTCGTGACACATCTGAATTAAAACTAGTATCCAATGATCCAAGAGACATGTTGCTAAAATCCATTGGCAAGTTCAAATCATTGAAATAACTTCCCAAACTCTTGATAGAGGTGATTGAAGCATCCATTAAGTGAAAATCTTCTGTATGTCTACTTGGATCAGGAATGGAGACACCGTTACTTTTGCACCACTTTGATATTATGTCCTTCATGGCAACATTTGGAGTCAATGTCGTATGAGTTAGTTCCATTTTTGTTTTTGGACATGTAGTTTTACCTTCATTAATCCACTTTCTTATCCACATTCTTTCATACGTAACTCCAGAAGCAATGATAACAGGATCATACATCAATCTTAAGGATATTGGACACTTATATTCCTCAGGCGGTGTCACTCTATCCGACTGATTCATGTGAGTTCTATTCTGATCAAAGTTCATGCTACGTTCCGACTCAACTCGATTGCTTCGTAGAGAATTGCGACTAGAGTTATCCCTTGCAATTTCTTCTCTTCGAGAATAAAAATTCTCAATGTGTTCTCCCGCCACCATGTAGTTTCCATGCTTTTTCAATAGATACATAAGATATCTCAAGATCTTCCACTTTTTCAGGTCACTTTGTCCAATTTTATCTAGCAACTTCTTGATCGCCCGTCTCTCGAATAATAAGGCCTTTTGTGATGTTATATTCAGTCTTGGTGCTGCAAACTGAAGTGCTTTAAGTTCAAAATCTTCCACTGAATCTGAATTTGAATTACCATGCTGAAGCAGTTCCGTTAAAACTTTCCCAGCCTCTTCTTCGGCATAGTCCAGAACAAATGTAGCACACTCAAGATCATCAATTATTCTAGAAACCTGCAACAGAAAAGATAAAACTCAGTTTGGATTAACTTGTTTATAGAAGTTCTTCAACTACAATAAGTACTTATGTTTTTAATTTATGAAAAAACACTTAGACTTATGAAAAAGTTATAAATTTTGAAGAAAAAATTGACTAACCTCTACAGCCAACAGAACTGGAACCATACCCTGAATGGGAATTAAGCTTTGTTCTAATGACTTTTTTGCCTTTAGGCATCTTGTAAGTACTGTATCCCCTGTCACAGCCTGAAAGCAATTTTAAAAAACCAAACAAAAATATCAATTAAACCTGTTACTATGAAGTACAAACCATCGATATTATCCGCATAAGCTTGATTAAGAAATAGCAGTCATATTTCATTGACTTGTTAAGAAAGCTATACAAGTTAATTTCATTATGTTTGATAAGAAAAGGTACACACCAGGTAGAGTTTGCTGCATTCAGAACAATGTTGCAGAAGTAGTCTGGCTTTCTCAATTGAGTTGTGCAGCGAACATAGAGACTCTATTCCGGATGAGCATCTAGGCCTTGCTTCCTCTATGTTTGGAAGTATCCTCATGATGCTTTCGACTATATTCATCAGTTGTATGCATATTTTACTATGTGCCTGTTAATTGAAAGAATTCTTAGTTCTAAGTTCTAACATCAGTTATGAGTATATGTAGCACGGATACAGATATGAACACCAGACACGACACACACTAACATGTTTGACACCAACAATAATTTGAGAAAATGATATATTCAATGTAAACATATGTATCGGTATCGTGTCAGTGTCCATGTGTGTGATATCAGGACATGCTTAATCCGACGAGTGTTCGTGCTTCATAGTATAGCAAATATCTGAATGGAAGAGAAATCACTTAACATAACTAACTCTTATGATATTTTTTGTGAACAATTAAATCATTAATTCATACAATAAATATTGAAAATAGAATATCTCAACTGCAATTGTAGTATTTATTTATATGTACCTGAAAGGAGCGGGTATTTAGTAAAGTCTCCACGTTTTCACCACTAGTTGTTCTCATTAGTGTCCTACAGCTATAGATTAGAGAAAGAAAGAACATATAATAAGCAACAAAACAGATTCATGAATTTTTAACTTAAATGAAAGAACAAAATTCACTATATAAGGACAAAGTTATTTTGGAATAAAACAAGTAAAACAAAAGTAACTTTCATCACCTAAATCTAAATTTAGAAGTTTAGAAGCAGTCAACTTTCAACAAACATCTTTGAACATAATACTATACTATTATTATATGATATTCTGCAATATATCTTATTTTATTACTCAACAAGCAATAAAAAATTAGACGTGAGTTTAGCAGAATCACGGTGTATCACGGTAATTTTGGTAAAAACTACTTTTAGTTTTAACAAAATTATGGTGTCGCCATAATTCCAAACATGCACTTATAATTCTCTCCGATCAAATTGTAAGTCATTGGATTAATCAAACAAGTGATAAATCTAGTGTCTGACAATTTGACCTGAGAGGAGCGCAGAGAGTATTGTTGTACTATGTGCGTCATGAAGCTACCAAACACAGTTTGAACGTAAGGATAAAATAATAGAAATTTGAAGAGTAAGGAGAATGAATTACCTAGAATTATATGGTAATAATTAAGAAACAAGTAAGTAATCTCTTCCTATGCTTAACAATAGTGAACAAAAAGCAACGGTTGAATGAAAATTTGATTGATGTATAAAAAAGTGGCATAGTATTTCCCAGCTTATCATAATCTCTTACATTAAAGAGAGAAATTTAAGAACAAAAAATGGAAGATTGATTGATGAAAGAAAGGATGGTAAAGAAAAGGATAATGAATGATTAGAATGAAATGATAAAAGAATTAGAGGTATTCTATTGGTGCAAGTATGTGGTGGCGGGGTTTCAAGGAAAGAGAGAGAGTCTCGTCAACGTGAGAGATTAAGCAAAATATGAGTGTTGGGATTTTCCATGACCAAGTCGAGAGAAAAACAAACAACAACCTCATCATATTTGCGGCTTTCTATGTCTTTTTAGGTAAATTAAAAGTATTATCATAGTGACTAGTAGACATCAGAGATATATCTAGTAGTACTAATCTTATATCTCTTTGTTCATATATATATATACTATATATATATATATTTGCGGCTTTCTATGTCTTTTTAGGTAAATTAAAAGCATTATGATAGTGACTAGTTGACATCAGAGATACATCTAGTAATACTAATCTTATATCTCTTTGTTCATATATATATACTCCCTCCGTCCCAAATTATAAGGGAAAATAAAAAAATCACATTTATTAAGAAAAAGTAAAACATGAGAATTTGAAGTATGTTTTTGTGAATTTTTCTTGGAATAAGTTGCATAGGAAGATGTAAAAACCATTTTTATTGGTTGTTGTTTATTGAGAAAATGAGAGAGAGAAGAAATTAAATGCAATTTGCATTTAATTTTATGAAAATAAGGAAAAAACATTCTTGAAAATGATTTTTTCTCTTATAATTTGGGACAAAAAAAATGGACTTTTTTCCCTTATAATTTGGGACGGAGGGAGTACTATATATATATATATATATTTGCGGCTTTCTATGTCGCCCAATAGTCAAATTATTTTAAGGAAAATGCTACTAGTACTAGGGAGTACAATAATTTCCTTTAAAAAAAAAATACTTTTAAAAGTATAAATAATGTTTGTTTCATGTAAAAATTCATTTTTATTCACTTTTAAAAATTGAACTTCTAGTCACTAAACTACTTGACAAAAAATAAATAAATTAATATATTTTTAACTTTCTTGACTAGTGTCATAGGGAGCTTCTTTTGACTTCATTATCGAGTCTACAAGGCAGTAGCCATATTCGAAGGCAACTTCAGTTAACTACTGATTGATGCATAATGACTAAGTTAATTAATGATGCAAATTTTGAGGCATATGTATTCCAATTACTTTAATCTTATCACATTATATGTAGGCATAGTATACCGTTTAACTTGAGTGATGTGAGTTTGTTCACGGATTTATCATTTTTGTTTATACATGTACTCTACCAATTTAAACGAATGAATATATTTTATTTTAGGAAAAACGTATACATCTATGTTTTACATTGGGGCAAATATTGTATCTTAGATAATTTTATCATTTTTAACAATTAGGTTAAAAAAGACGTAATAAAATTTATAGATTCAACGGTAAAAAATATATTTGTAGACGAAGTTATTTTTCACTGCCACTTGTCTATTTACTATCTTCATTTATCTTTAATAATGTAAGTATATAAGTATAAAATAGTCTATAAAAAGCAAATATAATTTAAAAAAGATAGTTTTTTTTAGTTAAATAATCGGGTGGTTAGATCGACGTCCTTGCAGCTATTAATTAAGTTGTACAAGTGACACAATTTATAATAAATATAAACAAAACTTTAAAATTTAAAAAGAATTTTGCTAACGAGTGTCTCTAGAATACTATTTAAGAATTTTATTTTTAAAGAAATTATTTATTTAAAAAGTTAAATATTTTAATTTTTAATGTATTGACTTCACATATTTTCATAAAAAATTAATTAATGTTCTAGAACACTTGTTAGCATTTTCCATTTAAAAATAACCAATAATAGAATCATATTTGTGAAAAAGTACAATTAAAATTCTACAATAAAACCAAACAATAAGTTGATTTAGATGATAAGATATCCTCTCAAACACATCATCACGAGTTTGGTTATTTACTTCTAAATAATTAGTTGAAAGGAAAAAACTAATTTTATATGTCTTACATATATTTGATAAAGATCAATATTAAATGGATGTGAAAAATTTGTACTCTGGTCCTATTTAGAAATAAATTTAACTTTTTTGATACATTGAAAAATAAATGTTATGTAATCTATAATATAGATCAATTCATTCATTTTTCAATGTACAAAAACAAATCAAATTTATGTATAAATATGACTAGAGGGAGTACTAGTATCTATATGAAGCATGAACAGAAACACGGACACCGGACACGACACCGATAAAAATTTGAAAAAATGACATAATTTAGTGTAATTATAAGTGTCCGTGTCCGTCCGACACGGACACCGACACATGTACGACACGGACACGCCTAATCTGAAGAGTGTCAGTACTTCGTATATAGCACACAGACACCGACATGTGTTCGACACGGACACACCTAATCTGAGAAGTGTCGTGCTTCGTAGGCATATAGTGTAGTACTCCAAATCTACAAGCATACGATACCACTAATGATGACCAAATCTATGATGCGATGAGAACAGTCATCATCATTGTTATTGAAAGTAAACTTACAAGCCTGTGAGGGCTGTGATATCTCTCGACCGTCCATCATGAGGAAATGAGGTGGGTAAGCGATTAAGGTGGCTGTGACATTGACTGGGACAAAAACAACTTACGTTAACAACCCACGGACTCATTGAATATGCAACGACGAGTAAAAGTAAGTTACTGGTAGTAGTACATTTTTTGTAAAGTCAAAAGGCAAATTTTATAGGTGTGGAAAATTATGATTTAGTATAAAAGTAGTAGGTTGACCACAGATAATTTTCACGCGTTATTTTTATGCATGTTACGTAGGTACACATAGAGCTGGGTATACGGACCAAGGTCCGCGGGCCAACCCGTTTAACCCGCAGCCCGCGCGGTCTTAAGACCATTTTTTTTTGGCCCGTTTATATTTTTGCCCGTGTGGGTTGGACCGTTAAAACCGCGGGTTATGCGGGTTAAATCCGCGGGTTCGCGGGTTAGCCCGTGACCCGCACTCTTTTTTTATATATATAATTTATTACAAAATTTACCATTTATAAATAATTTGGTCCATATCCAAATCCAACACTTTTAACAAAAAAAAAAAAAAGTCTAAACCTAATTATAAAAAGCAATAACACACTCCTATTTTTACTCACGTGGACAACAACAACACAAAACATCAGGATCCAATTCAAGTGTTACAATGGAGGCATCAAGCAGGAGTGACTATTTTGCTTCAGTTTTCAATTAGTTAATTATATACATTACTGTTTTGTTTTTGAATCGGTTGGTGGTATTAGATTTTTGGTTGTACTTTTAATATTGGTTTGAATTATTAAATTTCTTTTTTATATTTTGAACAAGTTAAAGTTCTTATTCAATATCATATGGGTTTATTTTATGGATTTGAAGTATGTGTGGAGAAATAATTACGATAAAAACGAGTTGAATTTGATTTTAGTTGCATTATTTTCAAAGAGAAGATAGATAAACTCAATGATATATCACAAACTTTATTTATTTTTATTTGTTAGTTCAAGTTATAACATAAAATTATTAATAATATATTTTTTTTTAGCTTTTATTATATCAATATTTTACTAATTTTGTTTATTTTTTTGAAAAAAGTTTTTTTTTTGTAATAGTCCGCGGGTTAACCGTTTAACCCGCGGGCTTACGCGGACCGAACTCGGACTTAATTTTAAAACTCGTTTATATTTGATGACGGGCTTGTTCGCCCCGTTTAATATGCGGGCTTATGCGGGGCGGGTTAAACGGGGCGGGCTAGCCCGCATACCCAGCTCTAGGTACACACATACCATATCTAGAAAAATGGATGAAATTAAAATTAGTTTTCAATTTTCATCCGGTCCAGCGTTACGTCAAAGTTAAAATTGGTGGGCGAAATATTTACAAATACTTTTGACACTAGTTCCTAAAATGCGTGAAATGAAAAATATTAAATTTAGAGATCGTGTACATTATTAGGATGTGTGTATACGCGCGCGTGCTCGGTGCAGAGCTTCGTTGGTGAAGAGGAGGTGATTAGTGAATCTCAACAATGGTACGAGAGAATTAAAGCCGTTAAAGTCTTTATTGATATTGAACGGACGTTACAGTTCGGTCCGTTGGTATTCCATGAAACTGTTTATTAAGAAGTCTCACATCGAATGAGATGATGGCTTAAAGATGAATTTATAAAATAGATGCAATATTCATCATCTTACAAATTAGATTTTATAAGATTCATTTCCTAATTCTAAAACTAACGTGAGCCTTGGACATAGTTCAAAACAATTTTATTTATATTTGTTTGGAAAATAATACTATAGTTTCGTTTATAAATAACAATCACCAGTCCACTCACTGGTTTTTGAAAGAATCTGACTTGAACAAAAGCACTTCTTATTGGACTACCAAAATTCCAAAGTCAAAAAAGACTACCAAAAAAAAGCACTTCTTATTGTGATCGGGACGTGAACAATGATATAGAGGTTGTGGTTGTGGACAAATCAACCTCTCTCTTTCTCCAATTCATTTTCCAAATGTATTTGTCTTTAAATTGGATCCACATATAGTTTTAATCCTTTTCCACTCGAAGAATCGTTCTATCTCAATAAAAAAAGAAAAAACGTTTATTTATTAATGTCTTCATCATCTTCATAAACTTGACGTTAATTTTGGTTTGGAGTTTATGAAGATTAAGACAAAGAAAAGAAGATTAAAGATTAAATTGTACATTTTATCCTCTAATTAATTTTCACAAACTAATTTTGGCTCCCTAACTTTTATAATAGTATTTTTAGCCTCTAACATTAGCCCCTTTTACGAAAAGTTGTCCCCCTTATTGATTTTGACCAAATCAGCGCACACATAAACAATGACTCACATATTACATTAGCATGTTTTGTCACACAGACAATGACTCACATATCACGTGACATGTAAGTCACTCTGTTCACATGTGTATTGAATTGATCAAAATCAACGAGAACAATCTTTTACAAAAGAGCTTAAAGTTAACGCGACAAAAGTACTATTGTGAAAGTTAGTGGAATAAAATTGTAAGTTTGTGAATATTAGGAAATCAAAAGTACAATTTAATCTAGATAAAAAGTAAAATAAAAGTAATTGTTAGCGATTTACAATTAGATATAGTAGACCTACAAATTCAATGATTTTCTTTCTAAAAAATATAATTAAATCTTTGTGGAAACAAAAATACAAAATGCATTTACTTGACTATATAGTCAAGGGGCCAAAACTTAACAAAAAAACAATTATATGACTAAAATGAAACCAAAAAATTAATTAAGGTATCAAAAGAAAAACATAACACACACAAATACGGAGTACATAAACAAACAAACACACACTAAATGACAAAGACATTTAGAAATGTAAAATATATAAATATAAATATTAAGTTATAAATAAATAAATTTAAATGAAAATGATTCATAATAATATACTAAATTTTTTAAGTGGTAACATTATAAAATAAAATTGTTAATTTTAGTCTATAAATTTTAGTTCAACCGATAAATATCAATATTGTTAGATTGAACATTTTTATCTAATAGGTTAAATTTAGAATTTTACAATTATGTGTGAGTTTTAGTAGTATTTACCGGTTGTCATTTTATCCACATACGAAGAAAGAAAGAAAAAATCAACTGTTATGTATGAGTTTTAGTAGTAGTATTTTTCGGTTGTCACTTTATTTTCATATAAAAAACAATTCAAATCCTTTTTTATTTTAGATATTTATCAATAGTAGGTGCAACTATTTTTTTTTATTTTGTGTGTCACAAGATTGGGTAAGAAGCCCAAAATACCACTACAACCTATTCTTTTAAAAAGGTTTTTTTTTTACCATTTAATTTAGTTTGAGGGTCAGTTCTGACATTAAGTGGTTTCAGCCCCCTTCTGATCGCAGTTATGGAGAATCGAACCACGGTTCTCCCTACTAAATTTAACATCAATCACCACTAAACCAACTAACGATTGATCATTTTAAAAAGGTTTTTGACAACAACAAAAAGTGGTCCAATAAAAAAAAATACTATAAAGAGGTACACAGACCTTTGTCCTTCTTGTGGTGAGACCATTCTTTGCAGAAGAGCCAATGACGTGAATACATGAGCTTCTTTCTGCACAATCTGATAGAGTAGTGCAAGGTACACATAAAAAGAAACACAAAAGGAAAGAAAAATAGTAAAAAGAAAATAAAAATTAAATGATATATATAGTGAGAAAGAGTATTCTTATGGGAGTAAAAGAAAAAATTATCAGCCGTTTGGATAAAAATGTACAGATGAGATTAAAAGAAAATTTAAGTGGCTAAAGTGCTCCAATATTCAACTATCTTAACTTGGAAATGGGTAGATTGAAGATAGCTCCTTGCTTGTTGTATGCAGGGGTAGGCAAACTAAACTGAGCCATAACTAAGTTTTAAAATTGAAATAGTTTGATTCGGTTCATGATTATCAGTTTGGTTCGATTTAGTTCGGTTTAATGGTTCGGTTCACTTTAGTGAAAATGTTAGTTAGGGTTTGGTTCAGAATCATAAAACCCAACCACTTTAACAGTTCGGTTTGGTTCGAAAGACAAACAGTTCGGTTCGGTTAATTACTATGGATTTTGAAAACAGTTTAGATCAACAGTTTCTTTGATTGTATTGTGAATCTGTTCTTAGGTGTTTCTGTTCGGCCGGGGTTTTTGTTTGTTATTGATTGCTTGTTTGTTGTTTCTGGGGTGTAGTGCGTTGGTGCAAATTGTTTTGTTTTTGGACTTGTGTTCCCTTCCCTATCTGGTGTTGCTCTATCCGTGGTTTGTTTGTTCTTGTATTTTGCTTTCATTGTTTTTGGGTTAGAGTCTTTGAATATCTCTTATACTCTCTTTAATTCAAATTTTGATTACAAGAAAAAAAATTATAAATCCTAAGGCAATACTTTTTTGAAGTGATAATGATTCCATATTTAGAAAATAGTAATATTATGGAAGAACAAAGACCACCAAATTCAGATTCTTCACACTTCATATGCTAGTCACTCTCACCAAAGGATGTCTACTTCCACTGCCCCCTAGCTCACGATACCGGAATAGCAATATATGTCCACTTGCAAAATCAAGTTGAATGAGTGCAAATGCTTTTCCCGGGAATCTACCATCATAATATCCCCCAACATATATATGTGGTATAATTTTATTTTAATTTTTTATAAATAACATATGAACTATGGGATAAATGTACTGGTGCTAAGATTCTACTAGATTTATCGGTGGTTCAGTGAAAAATACAGGGGCTAAAAGATATGATTTAATTATTGGCAGCATGTAAGTAAAAGTAATCAATATACAAACTATAGTGGAGATATGGAATAACATTTTATTAAAGAATCATGCTACTAGGGTGGGAATGGGATGGATAGCTCAACTAAGAGTTATCGAGTTGGAGGTATAAGGTTTAAATTCCGACAAAGAAAAAAATTAACATAACATTGTAATATACTACAGTAACAACTAATAATTTGTCATTTTAAAAAAAAAAAAATTATCATGCTACTAATAATACACTTTTCTCAAGACACATTAGAGTCCTACTAGTACTAATAATACACTTTGGATAACTGTTTATCATAGCTAGGTTGATGTTTCTTATAGGTGAATTTGGAGAGCAAATGTTGAAGAAGGTTACACGGTGAGGTTTATAATATTTTGATTCATATTGATTAGCTGATTTTGGTAGAGATTGACGATATTATTTGGAACAAAATAGTTTCGTTGAAGGGTAGAATCTTTATTTTGAGGTTATTGTCTAATCGAATATATCTACAAAAGATAATATGTCTAGATGATGAATTGTTGATTTTGTTCTTTGTTGTGTTCTAGTGATTATGGAAAAGATGAGAATGTTACTCATTTATTTTTTAAATGTAAGTTTTTTTTTTTATAAGCTTTGGGTTGATGTGCTTATAAATTGGTTGGATATATATTGTGCTTTATCTGTTGATCTTAAAGAGTGTGTTCTTCAGCTAGGTGGTGCTCATGTTTTTCTAAATTAGGTTAAGCAAAGTATTCATTTGATTTAGATGACTTATTGTTGGATTATTTGGCAAGAAATTCAATGATCAGGTGATATCACATATTCAACTATCGGATAAAAAGTTAAAGTTTTTATTTGGTGGTGGTTTAAGACTAAAAAGCCGAGTTTTAGTTTTGATGTTAATATGTGATGGAGTAATAATTTGTTCTGTATAGTTTTTTTTACCTTGACTTTCTTGATGTTCTTTACCTTTTTTTTCCACCACCAACATCTGATCCACTGGACCGCTTAATCTGAATCATGATCAGTTCTAGTATCATGTGATTTCAGTCTCTTCCCTACTAAGTTCAGCGTCAATCACCGCTTGAACAATTAACGATTGGTTGAGGCTTTAAATTTTATTTTTCTGCTTTCACCGCCAGTTTAATCTGGTTCGGGAGTCAATTCTGGCATAAAGTGGTTTCAGCCCCCTCCCAATCGCAGTTATAGTGAATTGAACTGTAATTCTCCCTACCAAGTTCAGCATCAATCACCAATAAATTAACTAAAGATTGATTGCAGTTTTGATGTTTGTGCTAAAATGAATTATGTTGGTATCTACCATTAAAAAGCATAAGATTCTACAATTTTAAAAATATAAATAGGAATCTTGGTTTTAATGATAAGTCACATTTGATTCCAATTCCTAAAATGTTAAACATTTGAGGTGGATATAAAGGCTTCCTATAAGCATAGATCTAGTAAAAAAAAATGTTCAAAATATCCGTATTCTATATTTGACTTGCCGACTTTTAAAAAACAGTATATACGTCATCAACTTTGTATCACTGTACACAAAAAAAAAAAAAAATCATCACTAATTTTATTTCTCAATTTCTATTGGATGTATCTAAAAGACGAATGGTCCATATCATGTTGAGAATCAAATATTATTATCGGAAATGAGAAATTACATTAATAGATTGTAAATTGTGTGTCCCGTGAGTTGGCAAGGACATTGCACTATATGTGCAAGAATTGATGTTTGAATCCCGTCATTATTCACATTTAAGGTGGATTTTCTAACGACTAAATTATTTGAAAAAAATTGTAAATTGTGTAAGAACTTTGTATTTTTTTTTTGGTACATAAAAAAAAGCTTTGTATTTAATTCAAGGGAGACACACTCATGTTAGAAAGAAGATGATATGAGAGATAATTCATTGATAAATATCCACTCATTGATATCTATGTAAAGGGGGTCTAGTAATTATACAAAAAAAAGAAAAGAAAAGAAAAGAGTGTAGTAAAAAGTTGAATAATCTCATTAATCCAATATCATATCATATCAAAGATCAGGTGTGTGTTAGGAGTTAATTAGTACAAAGATTAGTAGTTTCTTAAAACACATTAATATTGTACAATAGCGTGGCTAATATTGTTGTGGCATGTATGAGCTAAGTATATAATATTTTTTAGAAAAGTTGAGACCGAACACTTTACAAGTAAGAAGACATATAAGTGTAATGGCTTAATATTTTGTGTTAACATGCAGCAGTGTTAAACTCATTTGTATATAGTTGTTCTGAGCACAATATGTAGATAATCTCTCGACTGCGTTATCGTGACCCAACAATGATATCAGAGTCAATGACTAATAAATCTAATATCTTTTGGGTAACATAACCCACTTGTATAGTTTTTTTTTTTTTTACATGAACTCACTCACTTGTATAGTTGATTTGAACCTAATATAAATAATCTATAGACAGTATCTTCGACATGGGCGGATTCAAAGGGGGGCAGGCAGTGGCCAAAGCCCCCCCTCCCCCCCCCCCTCTCATATATATGTATATAATAATATATATTATCAAGTCTTAACTCAACTATCTATTTACAACACTTTAGTTTAGTATTATACATACATAAAATAATATTATAATATGATAAAAATACACGCATAAAAAAATAGTATATATATGGGGAGATCAAACAGTGATTTCTTCTTTAAATATATGAGATGTTGTCAATACAGCGTATTAAAATAATAAAAATATTTTTAAATCTGTCTATTATTAGTAATGTTTTGGACAAATTGACTAATACAAAGCATATTTGAGGATCAAACTAACAAACAAAAGATAAATTTGAGGGTTTGAGAATCAAAATAATTAAAAAAATATATATATATTCAAGAGTCAAAATAATTGTTCTTATTTTTGATCCCCTGTATAGTAAGTTTCTGGATCCGTCCCTGATTTTTGATAAAAAAAAATCCCACAGACTATAGTGTACTATATAGAATAGAAAAGCAAAGTTCAACTAGCCAATGATTTGCTTAAAATATCAATGCTAAATTCTCCCAAAGAATATTTCTAAGAAAACAATTAAATGAGTGTCTTTTGATCAAAATTCTCCTCTTCCCACTTGTTGTCCATTGTCCTGATTCTTGTCGTGGAAAGGAGAACAAATCATCACCTCAATTTCGACCCATTTTGAAGATTTATTCATCCTACAAAATTAACTAGTAACCCCACCAACATTGTTCTTCCTATTTATATGGAACCATTCTTCTCTTGGCCACACTATGATCCCTTTGTTGAGAATAAAGAATTAGAGATTCACTTAGAAAGAGGAATAGCTAGTGACGAGGGTCTCAATAACAATGAAAAGTGGTAAATACAAAGATCAATCACAAAGATTAATTACAAAGAAAAAAATAGTAAAGCATAAATGTATATACTAGACTACTCCAATCCAATTATAATAATAAAAAAAATTACATATTACTCCCTCTAATATTTTTTTTAAAGCATAGATGTATACTAGACTACTCCCTCTAATTCTTATTATAAGAAAAAAATTATATTTTTTAGGATCATTGGCTAGATACATCAGTGATTCAATCAATCTACAAAATAATTTTTTTTATAATAGAAATCCTTTTTTTAAAATAAATTGAAGAAAATAAAAGATAGACTAAAATAACACTAACAACCTATTTTATAGTTCTTAAAATCACTTTTAAACACTATTTAATTTATTATTATTTTCGTAAAACAAATGTTGATTTTTGTTTGCTTGTAAAAATGAAATTGATTTGTTCACATATTTTAACTCAACTAATAAATAAATACTGATATTGTTAGACCAAACTTTTTTCCTCAAGTTCGAACGTAGGATTTTTAATCTATTATTATTATTGTAACTAAATAGATAGAAATTATGAAAAATTGTAATAATTAATTGAATACAAAGTATTTTTCAGATAAAATAGTTTATAGATTTTCTTTTTATAATTTTTTTCGTAAAAATGTTGATTTCTATTTGCTTGTAAAAATGAAATCGATTTGTCCATAAATTTTAACTCAACTAATAAATAAATCGATATTGTTAGGCCGGACTTCTTTCCCCAAATTCGAATGTAGGATTTTATAATTGTGCGTATGAATTTTAGTTGTATATGTCTTGACAAAAAAAACAATTAAATGATTTTTAATATTGATTATTTGATAATGAAAATATGGATCACTTCTCAAAGAACAGAGTTGATGATTTATTAGAATCAATAAAAAGAAAGAAAAAAAATTAATAAGAGTGCTGATAATAGTAATGCAGTAAATCATGAGCAAGGTTAGTGAATGATTAAGAAAGCAACTAGTAACAATTAACAAAGAAGTGACAAAACTAACAAACAGAAAGAACAAGAATTTCTTTTCAACAATGATTAAAGCTTGCGTAGCACGGAACAGTACTATTTTATTGCATGGATTATGTGCATTAAGTAAATGATGCTGGTTACCCCATTCTTGATTCTTCCCATAGCGTTCAACAAAACATATATATATGGCGCATAAGAATCGGTAATCACCAAAGGATGAAGCGCAGGAAGCAACAATCTATCCCACAAAATTTATAGTCGATGTGAGATTAATCGTTCGCCCTTAAACTTAATAAACTTTCCTCTTAAGTGAATTTCATGTCTTGCATGTCACTTTACTTGATTTATGATGTATTTATACTCAGGTGTCAGGATCGAGCCAAATCAAAATTTTGATATCACTTGTTGAGAGTAAGAGGAAGTACCGCGAGCAACAAATAAAACCAATCACGAGCACAAGAGACCTTAAAACATATTCACCAAAATTTTAAATCATTTGATATATGAATTATATTTAAAACGTGTTTTTGGTTTCTATTTTAATTGAAACAAGATTTTATAGTTCTTAATAATTTCTAATTTCGGGATTCAAGTCCTCTATTTTCCAAGTTTCAAATTATCTTTTCCACAACTAATTTTGTGGCTTATTTTTTATGATGTGACATATATATTTAATAATCATCTAAAATTACATTTGATGATATGATATTGCTGATTTGAACTAGAAAAAATAAATCTCAAACTTGGTTGTGTGAAAAAATCTAAAAACTTATTAATTGGTTATTTTACTAAAATCTCCTTTTGGGGAGAAAGGTGGAATGTTATAGCACTATGGACAATTTGGAAGACATAATTGTTGATAACTTGCATTTGAAGTTAATCAATGCTATTGAGATTGTAATCAAATATGTTATGCAATGCAATACCCCCTAAATTAATGTGCTACATTGAGTCTGAGTTTGCACTTTGTAGTAACACTAACATTAGAATCTTTAATATGGATTCGTTTCAATCTTTCCTTGATGCTATTCATAGCTAGCATTTTAACACAAAGAAAAGATCCTGGAAATTAATGGAAATTAATTCCAAGTTGCAATGACACAATGAAAACATAATGAAGTATCTTTCCTTAATTAAAACAAAAGTGTGTCCTTTGATCTTGATTCTCTTTTTCCACTTGCTGTTTATGTCCTAATTTATCTTTTACTCCAAAATATCATCATGTCACAATATCTTTGTCATTTATGGGAAGATATATTCGGTCATGCCACTAATTAACACTATATACCTTTCCTTCTATATATTCATCTCTTTGCCATACAATCCAAATATAGAGATAGAGTACTATAATTTGTTCTCTAAAGCAAACCATCATTTCATTTCATTTCATTTTGTGTTCTTGTTGAAATGGCATCTTGGACAGCAAGGCAAAACAAACTATTTGAAGAAGCTCTTGCTATATATGATAGGGAAACACCTGACAGGTGGCACAATGTTGCTAAAGTGGTTGGAAAATCTGTTGAGGATGTTAAAAGACATTATGAGGTACTCATAGAAGATATCAAGCGCATTGAGCGTGGTGAGGTTCCTTTTCCATATAAAAAAGGTATGACATTGCTAAATTTGACTCTTTTTATTTGTTTATAACTTTATATTACTCTCTCGAATCCATATTATAAAGAGTTTGTTTTTTTAAATTCGTTGAATGATTAATGTATATGATATATGTCATATATATATTATCTATATATTAGTTATTCAATGATTCTAAAAAATGATTTTTTTTTTTTAATTATAGTAATCAAGACTACATCAAGCATATAACCCTTTTAATTTTGTCAAAACCCCTAAAAATAAATAACCCTTCTAATTAATAAGTCAATAAGAAAAAATGCTAACAAGTATCTGTAGGGTACTTTTTAAAAAACTTAAATAGTAAGTTTTTATAAAACCATGTGAATTCACTGTATTAAAAACTATAATGTTTGTCTTTTTGAATATGTAACCTTTTTTATCTAGAATTGTCAAAGAGCTGAGTGTCTTAAGGGCACACGTAAGTAAGACGAATACAAAAATAACTCTAATTAAGTAATGTGTCTTGTTTATTTTTGTTATTTATATGTAATGAAGCCGACGATCGAATTCAGGACCTCAAACAAACTATCAAAATCTCTCACCATTAGACCAAAACATAATGGCTTAATAATGTGTCTCGCTAACAAGTGCTCTAAGAGAACTAATTAAAATAACAAAAAATAAACCCACTTGAGTTGGTGCATTGGTATTGGCTTGGGACCTGGGAGTGTGCTCCTCTTGAGGTCTGAGGTTAGATTCTCTCTGGCGCCAATTTGAGTGGGCTAATTTAGCTTCTTCAAAAAAAAAATAACAAAAAAAAAAGTTTATGTTAAAAATGATAATTTTTTACAAAAAGTTTTTCCCTAACATGTTATTTATTTTTTGATAAATTCCCTAACATGTTATTTTAATGCTTGCAGGTTAATCATTATTTAAAATCCAAGATTTGCAGTCGACATCTTCCGTGTGCCTTAGCAAAAAAAATGCATCTCCAAAAGTGATTTGTAAAGGAATTTGCTTTCCATGTAAACTGTGTTATTTATAGGTTGTGTTTGTTGTCCCATGTATATATCACTCGAGTGAAATAAAATTGTTTGTCAAGTTATTTCCAAGGTTTTATAGGATTATTTTAGGCCAAATACACGGTCATTTAAATTAGATTTTTTTTTTTACCTAAAAACAAAAGATTTTTTAGAAAAGTAATCATATAATGTTTTTAGTAAAATTTGGTTTAAAATTATTTTTAAAAGAGTTTATTAATCATTCAAACAAAATTTCTTGATTTAAGACCTCAAACACATATTTTTCTTCCTGGATAGGCCAAATAAATTGTTCTAACCACACTATGTAAATAACGCAAATATTTTTTAAAGTTAAATTTGTTGTACACTTTAACAGACTAAAAATAATTTAACTTGTTACAATTTTTTTCGAAGGACCGAAATGTTACAAATATTTAGTTTAAATGATCAAATATGTTAAACCAGGGCCGGTTTTGACATTTTGGAGGTCCACGACAAATAATTAAAAGGACCCCTAATAAGTTTTTTTCCATTTTTTTTAAAACAACATTATCTATTTAAATTGAAAATAGCATATGGCCGTCCCAATACATTTGGAGCTCCCAGATAAACTGGATAAAAAAACCCTATAAAGATAACATAAATTTAGTAAAGTTAATGTTTTTTATTTAAAAAAAATGCAATTTTTAAAAGAGAGTAACTTTTTTTTAAAGAAAATGAAAATATCAATAATATAAAAACTGTCATATTCTAACCAATAACAACAAAATACACCTTAAAAAAATAATAGTGTTTTTAATCTTGTAAAAAAAAAACTTACGTTTTAATAAAAATTGCAACTTAATTTTAAAAATGAATTATTTATTTTCAAAGAAATAACAAAATATAGTTTTTTTTTAAAAAAAGAAAAAAATTAAAACTATTTGTAAGCTATAGAGTAATTCTGTTTATAAGAAACTCATTATTTTATAAAAGGAAACAATTTTTGTCATATTCAATATGAAATATAAATAATATTAAATTAAAATTAACTGTATTTATTATGCATTGATCACTTAAAATAAAATCAAAAAACTATTATAAGTGGGATTCAAACACACCACCCTCAACACCGGCACTAAGGACTCTTGCGCGCACCACTAGACCAGGCAACGCTTCATGAAAATGTTTTTCCAAAACATATACATAACCCATATTTACATGATGGACTTGAAAAAAAAATTTGAGGCACCAATATTTTGGAGGCTCTGAACTGGGGGCCTGGTTGCCCCGGCCCAAAACCAGGCCTGTGTTAAACACATTTTCCATCAAGGCCACATTATGCTAGACTAGACTTTGTAACTTTATATTTGTTCGGATTTTAGAATTCAAACAAATAAAAACTGTGAAAATAGTTTGCAAGTCCCATAAATATAAATGAATATAAATTATTTTTTACCAAAAAAAAATCTTAAAACAATAATATGAAAGCAAAAATATATTAACCACTAAGATGATATGTTCAAAGTATATTACAAAATATTCTCATAACTTATAGACTAAACGTGACAAAGTATTAAAATCATCATGCAAAAAAATGTGTTTGTTGTGGAGCCCCCTTACTCTTCCTCGGTATCCGGTCTGATTAGGGATGACAATGAGTGGTACGAGGTAGAGTATTATAGTATTTATCTTCGTACATGTAGTTTGAACAATACTCGTATCAGAATCTATATCCACTAAGAATAAATCAATCAATTAGAATATATCATATAATTATAATAGATTTTTTTTAAAAAAAAAAAAATCAAAGATTTTAATGTTGATTTGTGAAAATTGTAAAAAAAAATCATTAATCAGGTTAAAGTTCATATTTTTGTTAACATATTCACATTGTATTTGCATTATGATATAAATAAACATTGGGTGTTGTTAACATGTGCATATAAGGCACATGTTAAGTGTAACAGCCCGGGCCCCTTTTCTACGTATTTAGTAGGCAATTCCGGCTGTCACCTATTAAGTTTACTCACTTATTCTCAATTTATTCAATTTGGAATTATTAAGTTTACTCACTTATTCTCAATTTACTTCATAACATATCCATTCTTTGAATGACTAACATATGAAAATTTTAACAGAGTCAAAGACCCTTTTTGAAATATTCATGAACTCAGAGACCTATTTGAGATGTGATAACAAAAATGTTATACAAACACAATAATTTGACAAATATACAACACATATTCACTTTTTCTAAAGAAAAATCATGGGACCACACATAACAAAACACACATTTCCACATGTGTTGTATATTTGTCAATTTATTGTGTTTGTATAACACTTCTTTGTTTATGCCTGAATCATCATTAGTTGAAACTGATCGATCTACGACGCACCAAGACAGGAAAATCAATCTATGCTGCACACTCAAAAAACAAACTATGCTGCACTTTGGCGACAAAAATATATAATAAAAAAGAAAATTTATTTTGCCACCATATCAATTTTCTCGCGCGCCCTACGAATTTACCAAAATATAATTGTCCGCTATTTAGGTAGCTGATACCCCAAATACACCCTACCAATTTTTTTTATAACGTGTGCAACTTAAACAGCGGACGATATTTACAAAATTTCTCATTTTTATAACACCCGTTACTTAAGTAACGGAAGGATAAAAATAGAAGCTCGTAAGGCGCGCGAAGTAGGTAGGTGACAAGAGAAAATCTCAATAAAAAATCCATGTGAATACTGAAATACAACAATGAAAAATGGCCCATGGGCTAAGAGCCCACTACGGTTGTAAACTGGTCCAAGTGAATTGCTCTTCACGCAACGACAATACCTTCTTCTTTCTCTTCCAATTCCGCTTAAACCCTAACAAAGGGTTTAACCTCGCGCCATGAACCACCGAACTTCTTCATAATAATCAAAATCCAAACCGCATTCTAATTCCATAACAATGTCCACCGCTAAATTAACCTCATGCGCCGCCATAGCAGCCGCCGCAGCGGCTTCAATGTCCACTCGCTCCGATCGTGCTTATTCCGAATCTTACTTTCGTTTCCCTTTTTTCTCTTCTTCACCTTCCAATTCATCTTCTCCGACGGACCAATCATCTGACAACAAGTCGGAGTCTCCACCTTCTGAAGAATCTAACAACTCCGGTTTTGATCCTCAATCGTTTGAAAGAGCTGCTAATGCTTCCCGTGAAATCAAAAATTCTCCTCATTTCAAAAAGGTTTTTTGATTTTCTAGAGTTTAATCTGCATATTTTTGTTATAATCTAAACAAGTATTAATTCGAGTTTATTGAATTGGTAAGGGTTATTAATTATTATTATAGTTTCGTGATGTATTTTGGTTTTGCTCTTCAGGTGAAGGAATTACTGTATAAACAGGAACAAACTCGGCTTGCCGAGATAGATGCTGAAAAAATTCATTATGAACTTATTCAGATTCAAGGAGATATTGTAAGTAATCACTTTATAAAAGATTGTTTTCTAAGCTTTTATGTTGAGTAGTTTTTAAGTTGGTTTGATTGGTGGTTCAGACTCGTTATATATATTCTTATATAGTTAGTTCTGTTTTGCTTAAGACATATGCTTTATGTTGTTAGAAGTTTGTACAAAAAATTGTGTATTTATTTAGTATTCAAATGCTACTAAAATTTTCAGTGAAGTGGGAAACTAAGCTCAAATTAGAATTAAAGAACTAGTATATTCATGTTTAAAGTTTGTTTTGAATTCAACAACCAACTAGAAACGGGGAGAATTAGAATTATTACCTTTACGATTTTCCTGTTTTGAACCAAGCTATCCCTATATTTTAAACTCGTTATCTTTATCATCATGATCCTCCCGCTAGGCCATAAGTGCAATGACAAATTGACAATGATTAGATGGTATTGGAAGTTTATAAAGAATATAATTTTGGTTAGCTCTTAAAGTTTTTTAGGTCTCTTTTAAAATCAAACAATTCCAACGAATTGAGTATGATTACATGTGTGATAGCACCTACTACACCAGGAATATCAATCTATAATCTGTGCCAAATATTTTGATTGCAGGACAGGGTGCGTAACATGTACGAAGAACAACGGAATCTAATACAAGAGCAGAACCAGAGGCAGGCTCAGGTGTTACGATTGGAAGATGAACATGCAAGGAAAAGATTGCAGGTGCAGGCTGAACGAACAGCAATATACTCTTTTCATTGAATATGTGAATTTTTAAAGTTCTGACATTTAATTAATGTTAGAATTTAGAAACATTGTTTTTCCATGGTTAAAGGTCGTAATATATGAAAATCATGCGGAGCTTGATCTTATCATATGGTTTCTAAATTCTTTTTTGCTCTTTTAGTCTAGGCACTTGGTGTTTTTTTATTTATAGAAATAGAAACATCAACCTTAAATTTTGTTTTAGAAATATGACCTTTGCTAATGATTGCCTTGACGATTCCTGATATTTATCCCCTTTCTTGGTGTTCAAAACACTAGTAGTAGGTGTGTCAAAAAAAAAAACACTAGTAGTAGGATTTATGATGAAATTTCCTTGAGTAGCCTAACTGTGGGTAAATCTTTGCCTTGACGAATCCTGAAATTTATCCCCTTTATTTTTTGGGTGTTCAAAACACTGGTAATAGGATTTATGGTGATAAATTCATAAAGTAATCTAACTGTGGGTAAATCTTTGAATGTTCAGAATTAAGCTTCTACATCTTTGAAATTTTTAAGACAAATCTTGAGCAAAAAATAATTACCCTTATCCATAATTTTCCATTCGCAGACAGATCACGAAAACCAAAGGCGACATAATGCTGAGTTGGTCCAGATGCAAGAGAAATCTTCTGAAAGAAAGGAGCAGGCAAGACAGGCTACTGAAGAACAGATTCAATCTCAGAAGCGTCAGACTGAAAGAGAGAGAGCTGAAATAGAAAGAGAAACCATTAGAGTTAAGAAAATGGCAGAGGCTGAAGCCAATGTCCTTGAGGCAAAATTGACTGCGGATCATAACAGCAGAATGCTTATAGATCGGATGCATGGGGAAAGGGATAAATGGCTTGCTGCAATTGACGCTACTTTTAGTCATATTGAAGGTATGACAACTGATAAGAATTCCTTTGCAGAATATATTTTTGGCTTATTTATGAAGTTCATATTATGTGCATTGACTGGTTTGTCTTTATTAATGTATTAATATTAATATATGCATAGATAAATTTCTATGTAGTTTCCTTGTATAGATATATGTATTCCTATTTGTAACAGTGATTATTGCATGTAAGTGTGAATGCTATTAACTTATTGGCCATTGCTATTGATAAATTTTTCCAAATAATATCCATAATAATACAACAAATTAAATTGTCATGTATGTGTAAAACCAAAACTTATGATACCACTCAAGTCCTTCCATGTTTGTGTGTACATATCTATGGTATTTCTTCTGTAATTTTCCATCGCTGAAAAGTATCAACGCGTATTGTTTCACATCTTCTGTTTGTATAGGAAAAGTCTTGCTGGTAATGTTTATTAAAATAAGATTTAATCAATACAACACGGGTTTATAAGCTTGCTATTGTACAAGCTTATCATTTGATTTGACAAGTTCATAATGTTTGACTCAGCAGCATCCTTGGTTCCATGATATTATAGCTCCCGTGCCACTTACAGACCATATTTGTTATGAGTTTTGGTTTCTTTCATTGCCTAGGCAGTGTTAGTTGTTACATAGTACTTGCAAAGTTAAAATGTTGTTGGCTTTCAATTTTCATCTCAAAGAAACTTTGTGCTTCTCACCTTGTTTTGTATCAACTGTTTTCACTGGGAGTAGATGACGGCTGCATGGCCTATTATTTGGAAATTATGAGATTCAAATTTGTTGGTATAACCGTTGTCTCTCTACTTAATGCAGGTGGTCTAAGGGTCTTATTGACCGATAGGGACAAATTGCTTATGGCTGTTGGAGGAGCTACTGCATTAGCTGCAGGAGTATATACAACAAGGTAGACATATTTTTTTCCTTTCTCGTGGTGCATTTCATTTTGGACTTGGTAACATCATCATTGATTTTGAAAGTTTGTTGGCAGTAAGTTTTGTTTACTTTCTGCCAAACATTACTCTTGTAATGTTAATATATACAATCGTGTCCATGAACCTCTGAAGCATGTGTACTTGTAAAATGGGGAAGTGCCGGTACCTACCCAATACCGGTACACATATGGTACTTGTTGGTACTCTTTTTTTCTCATTATTCTATTTCTAGTGAAATTTGAGGTTTTCTCATATAATAATGTAATACTCCCTCCATACCCCAATATGAGATCCATTTGACCATTTCTCACATATTAAGAAAAGTGTATAAATGGAAGAGAGGGAATATTACTCTTACTAAATAAAGTATTTAAATCAAGTATTGGTGTATTTACCATTACTACAAATGCAAAGTGCAAGATGTTGACTTGGGAGAGGGCACCATTTAATTTTTTATTTTTTTAATATTGTATTGAAATAGTTTTTCAAATAGTTCACTTATCATGGGATGGAGGGAGTATTATTTATGTATTTGAGTTTCTTTGTTGTTGTCACCTAAAACAATTTTTGACTTTTTAAATTTTTATTGTTATGTTTCGCTGTGAATTGAACAATTTAGCTCTCTCTCTCTCTCTCTCTCTCTCATGTTACATTATATATAAAGAAACTCTCATTTTTTATTGATGTACCCATACCTTGATTTATTTATATTTTTTAGAAAATAACTTGTGTACTCATGTAATTTGTACCTATGCATGCTTGCATTTCTTTTGTAGCAGTAGTTGACCTGATTGCAAAATAGTTGTATCCAAAATACGTAACCTAGATGCATAATAGTGTTTATATGGCGCTGTTGAGTACTAGCAAAGGTATTGGGACACAACAGTAATATCCACATTATATATGGCCGCTACAAAAGTACAATTTGAGAATGAAGGAGTTTAAGCTAGGAAAAAAGATTTAGTCAAAAAAAAAAGCTAGGAAAAAAGATAATAATATCTCGTATGCCACAGAAGTGGTTGCCACTACTTAGTCATTCAATTTCCAGGCCTATTATCAATCCTTTCATTTCCAGACCCCATAAAAAAGTTTAAAAAACCAAAGTGCAAATATAATCAAGGTTTTGCATGCTATGATACTATCTCCTCCCTTTTCATTCAATGAACTATAAAACTCATTTATTCTGAAATATTTTTGTCATGATTTGTTCACCAATTGCAAATTCTAAAATCTAATCCTGAAAACAACCCGAGGCAATAAAGTTTTTGTCCTTCTGTTCCTAATAAATAATATCTAAATATTTTTTCTTGCTTTCTATTTCCACAGAGAAGGTGCAAAAGTTTCATGGGGCTATATTAATCGGATTTTGGGGCAGCCATCATTGATCCGGGAATCATCCATGGCAAAGTTTCCAGGATCAAGGTTTCTGTCTCAAGCCAAAAATAAAGTTTTAAATTATAGTACCTTGGCTAAGGCAGAAAAGCCTGTTGGGAGTCAAAATGGACTTGGAAATGTAATCCTGCATCCATCATTGCAGAGAAGAATAGCGCATCTAGCACGGGCAACATCAAATACCAAGGCCCATCAGGCACCATTTCGTAACATGCTTTTTTATGGGCCTCCTGGGACTGGCAAAACCATGGTTGCAAGGGAAATAGCTAGAAAATCGGTATGATAATTAGTTCATCTATGCAAAGTGCTGATTTACATGTTTGACTTGTTAATATTTTTGTATGATCTATTGACCTTGCACTAACAAATTGGCATAATAAATTGCTGGTTGTAAATCCTTTACTGTCAAAAAAAAAAACAGAACAAATGGATTAAACTTAATTACTAAGATGATCAAATTATTTTTTATACAAACACTGCTGCCTACAAATGGATTTGATTTATCTTGCTATCTTATTCTGCTAATAAGTCATGGAATTCTTTAGATTTTATTTTATTACTTGCTACTCTAAAGTGAAGAAGTCACTCCCTTTGGAGGAGAAAACAATAAATTATAGCCGTCGGTAATAAAATTAATGGTCGAGATTGTTAACACATGCATGTAGATAAACTATAAACTATGAAGTTAATTAAATCTTAACCATTTGATTTTCTAATCTATATGACTATAACTACACAATTTTCCCTTTAAAGTGAGGTACAAATGCATTATTTCACAGTTCATTTTCAGTACTTTATTTGCAGAAATTGTGGTAAAACTTGGTCATTAACTATCTTTGACTATTTCAATTTTTCTATGAAGGGTTTGGATTATGCAATGATGACCGGAGGAGATGTTGCGCCTCTGGGCCCACAAGCTGTTACCAAAATTCATGAGATATTCGATTGGGCCAAGAAATCTAAAAGAGGCCTATTGCTTTTTATTGATGAGGCAGATGCTTTCCTTTGCGAGTAAGTTGTGCAGAATTAAAATGCATCGAGTAAGTTGTGCAGAATAAGAGTTTAATTGATATGCACCGACGGTGTAAAATAGTTTTACACGATCGTCCAATAAACAACCACCATTTTGCCATGTCATATCAAGAAAGTGGGGTGATGTGGTGGAAAACATGGTTGGTATTGATTGACGGTGTAAAATTATTTTACACCGTCGGTGTATTTAAATTAAATCCATAAAATAAAACCTTTCTAAATTGCTCCAGTGCAGCAAAGCTTTAAAATTATTTGGTGTATGTAATTTATCTTCTTTGTTTTGGTCAAGTAGCCTAGTGGCTCGAAATTCCATCCTTAAGATGGATAAGTGGAATGACCAGGGTTCGAACCCCGGCCCCCTGCATATATAATGGAATATCCTGCCAACCGAGCTAAACTCACGGGACCGTCTATGTAATTTATCTAAATGAGTGAAATGGAATATAAAATTATAGACGTCTGCATGGAATATCTTAATGTTTTTACATTTTATAATTATTTAGATTGGATTTAAGTTGTATTTATGATAAATTTTGCTATTTAAAAGCCTGAAGTGTTTATGTACCAAAAAAAAGCCTGAAGTATTTCAACTTCACTTATTTGTCATATTAAAATAAAATAAAATGCGAATCACTTGACCAATAAAAAAATGTAAATCAACAACTTTTGTGGATCTTTTCTGTGTGTGTATGTTTTTACAATATTTTATCCTTTACTATAGAAACAAGTGGTATCGTAAGTTGTTTAATAATTATAATATTTTCTTGTAAGATTTAATCATCATTTTAATTCAATGCAGGCGGAACAGCATACACATGAGTGAAGCCCAACGAAGCGCCCTAAATGCACTGCTTTTCAGAACTGGTGATCAGTCTAGAGACATAGTACTTGTGCTTGCCACAAACAGACCAGGAGATCTAGATAGTGCAATTACTGATCGGATTGACGAAGTGATTGAATTCCCAGTCCCAGGAGAGGAGGAACGTCTTAAGTTATTGAACCTCTATTTGAACAAGTATCTACGTGATGAAAGTAATAATTCCAAGGGGGGCTTATTTCTTAAGAAGCAACCCCAGAAGATTACCATAAAAGATATATCCGAAGATGTGCTGAAAGAGGCTGCAAAGAAAACAGAGGGGTTTTCTGGCCGTGAGATAGCCAAACTCATGGCCAGCGTTCAAGCGGCTGTCTATGGGCGCCCTGACTGCTCCTTGGATTCTAAGTTGTTTAAAGAAATTGTAGATTACAAGGTGGTGGAACATCATCAGAGATTAAAACTGGCAGCTGAAGGCGGCCTCCCTGCATGATTGTAACTTCTCTTTCCAGTCTGTTACTATCGGCCCTCGAAGTTTTCTTCTGGATATCATTCTTCATATTGTTACTTGTGCCATTATTTGTGGTCCATGAAGCACATTCTTTATAAAACTTCACCCAGATGCATTGTGTAAGGCAAATTGATAGCAAGTTTTAGCTTTACTAATTACTAGGAGAGGAAGGCTTTAGTTTCATGGAAGTAGCATTCCAGCAGAACCTGTTCTTTTTGTTCTATATATTGAACAAGAAGCCAGGTCTTGAGAGGTAGAGGTCAATTTACCTTGTTTATTAAATTAATTTCATAAAATACGAATGCTCAAAGTTGTAACTTAAATTTGCATCTTGTTTTAAATTTGAGTTTTGTTAAATTCCAATAATAATATGTAGGAATGGATATGTCGAATAACTAGGTTTTTTTTTTTTTTTTGTCTTAAATGAAGTGGTAATCCATTGAATTTATTTTTTTTGACTTTTGATAAGAGTACATCGATGCAATACAAATTCAAAATTGCTAAAAACAAAAAGGATGAATCTACGGATAAACTCACAGTATCCGTGTTAATAGCATAAAACGGCATATTGCATAAGCCTACATATTTGACTATATTTAAGTTTCCGGAATATCAATGTCTCTGGTTAAAGGATTAAGGTTGATTCATGATTTTGGTGCCATCATGCTATATTTAAGTTTCCGGGATATATGTGGAAATCATACTTATTTAATTAAAATAGAAAGAAAATCAATTTGGAGGGTGATTTTAGGCCTAAGTTGACCCTAAATCGCCCCTCTCTAGTAGATCAAGAAGAAGAGAAAAAAGTGGTGACGACTAGGGTTAGAGGAGGAGGAGAAGTAATCCATTGAAATTAAACTCAAATATAATTGTGAGATCCCGTGTTCGAACTCATGTCACGATGTCCGACCTAACAATTTCTGCATTTTTGTCGGTTGAACTAGAACTTATGGGACATGTCGAATAAGTGTTCTATTAAGTTATTAACTCTCATTTTTCCATACATTTTAATAAAGTTCACTTTATTTTTTGTTAAATAATGTTTTTTTTTTCGGTACAATGTTTTTGTTTTATACTATACAATTGATATGATTTAATTTGCATATACTATTGGATGGTATAAAGAAGTCTTATATACATTCAATTACGGCTCTGTTTTGTAAAATTAGGCTATAAGCTAGGTTATAGCTGATAGCGGAAAAGCTAGCTGATTGAAATTAAAATGTTTGGTAAAATTAGCTTTTTAAATGATTGATAAATATAAAAAGACATAAAAGGATATTATATGTAGTTGGTAGTTTTTTTTAGTGGGTAGTTTTTTATTTTATAAAAAATAATAAAATTAAATTAAAGGTTAAAAATGGAAAAAACCGTAAAAAGCTATAAGCTATAAGCTCAAACGCTACTTAAAATAGCATCTCAAAAAAAGCTATAAGCTCGTGAGAAAAGCTTTTTACCAAACACTTCTATTTTTTTCAAACAAGCTTATAAGCTAGTCCAATAAGCTATAAGCTAGCTTATTGGACTTACCAAACACACCCTACATCTCTTCATTATATATACGTGTATACGAAGAAAGTCAACACTCCTATATTCTAAGGAGAAAAAAAATATGTAATAATTTTACAACTAACAATCAATCACAACCATGTTTTCTGTCATGTTATCCACTTAACTTCATTTTCTTAATATAATAAGGAAGGTTGAAGCATTTTTATTAGTTGAGTGTGTAAATATTTTTTTTATGTCCATTAAACACTTTTTTTTTATAGATAAGGTATATCAAGAAAAAATAAAATAAAATAAATTTAATGTTGCCTTTATACAAACTTTTGAATTTAGCATCCAATAACTTAAATTGAAACAAAAGTTTATTTTCTTCTTTTAAACCATTGCCATTTTTTTTATATGCAAATGAATATCTTAATAAGAAAAGTACTTTGGATACTTCAAACATTACAATAGAGAGTTTAGATGCTTCGAAGGCAATCTAAAAGCTTCGAAAGCAATCTAAGGGATTTGTATACCAATTGGTGAACGAATAACATAAATTTCTACCACTCCTGCCAACAAACCAAATCCAGGAGGAGAATTTGATCTTTTGTACTAAATTACAAAGAGAGAATAAAACTCCTTTAAAAATAATATTGTTTCTAAGAGTCCAAATAATTCAAGTAGTAGCACGCTAAATTAAATATCTCACATTCTTATATTTGGTAGATTTAAGAGGTTCCCAAAAGCAAGAAACTACGCGAAACTCCTTTTAAACCATCACCGTTGACGGATTCTAGCATGGGTTACCGCAACATGTCTCTCACTTATGAGAGAGTGGGTTTTAACCGTGTGATATGCTGAAAAACAATTAAACGGCTGTGATGAAGTATGATGAAGTATAAGGAACCTGTTGCTACAGTACAATAGCAGGTTTTTATTATTTAATTTATTATTTTACTTTAATAATTTATTTCACTTAAATATTTTATTTTAATACATGTACCAAAAAAAATCACGGGTAACATGGAAGCACCTCCAGATTTATCTCCCCCACCCCACCTCCAGTCCTATACTAACTATGGAAGAAGATGCAACAAACCCAGAAATTTTTTTATGCTAATTAACAATAACTTGATAACCGAGTTTGACAAACCCAAAATTCTCAAAAGAACTGGAGCAAAAATTTTGCGTCGTCATATACTCTTGTTGTTGTGTTCACTTTCCTTCCCCATGAGCCATCAAACTGTTCATCTTCCCATTTCACAACAAATTGATTATTTCAAACAAATCACTCAAAGAAGATGACTAATTCTTCCCCTCATCAACATAGATCTGATTCATTTTATTTTTATTTCCACGTTTTTAGATTTGTTCTTTGATATGAGTTTGAAGCTATTATTGATTGAAAATACAATTGAAAATCATTGGAAATATATTTTGTATGATTTATAAGATAAACAATTTATAACCAGAATATTTATAAGATAAACAACATAGATCGGATTCCGTAGGAAATTCTGCAGAGAAACTATTATAACCAGAATATTTATAAATAATTTAAAGTATAAATAAATCATGTTTTAAAAAAAAATATAAATAACAGGCTCCACCTGCTATAACAGGTATTTTAGCTCTCCCATGTGTGAGAGATATGTTTCAATGTCCCACGCTAGAATCTGCCTGCTTTTGAACTTTGATGGTAAAAATTTGTAACTATTTTACAATTAAAATCTGTAATATTTTTGCAATCCTGAAATGTAGAGTAGAGCAAAAAAGGCGTTTAAACAATGAAAAGATTGGTCGCGAAGCGGGTCATGCGGGTCCCATCCAACACCCCTGTGTTAACACGTGTCATAAAATTGGAATTAACCTTCTAAATTTCGCCACGTTACTTTCAAAAATTCCACGTGGACATCCTTTCATTCCAACCGCCTCGGATTCTTCATTTTATTATTATAGTTGGTTACTTCAACAAGAAAAGAGAGAGAGAGAAAAACAGAGAAAAGGAAAATGGCGAAAACAAAACTGTTGTTGTTGGTGTTGTTTCTGGCTGTGTGTTTGGGAATGTGCAGATCATGGATTGAAGATGTTGCTGAAGAAGAACAGACCAATTCCGAAGCTGTCCAAAACGCAGATTCTGTGTCTGATTTGGCTCGTCAACAATTCTCCCAGTAACTAATCTTCTCTATCTCTTTTCCTCCATCTAATCTAATTTCATTATATTTCACTTTTATGATTTTTCTTCTATATAATCCCTTAGAATTAAAAATTGTTGATCTCAAACTTAATCCTAATATATACTAGACTATTAATTTGTTTATTTATAATATTTTCATTTTTTCTGGAGCAAAACAAAAATATAAATTAGTTAGGCACACAAAAATAATTACTACTATTGTACATTAAAATAAGAAAGAAAGCAAATTATTTGGATTTGTGATTATAATAATAATAATCATATAAGAATAAGAATTCATAAATAGTCTATCACCAAAAAAAAATAAAGAATTCATAAATAGTCCCACATATGGCCTCAATATGTGTAGGGGTAGTGGTTCCATGCTTTTATAATTCTTTTGGTCCCCATTTAATACTTCATATTGTCTTAATTATAAGACTATATAATATATCATTTATTCAATAAATCTGAAAAGTGAATATTGTCTTAAAATTAAGGCAAGAGAGTATTTTTATTTTTTTTGTGTAAAGTAGTCTAATGGTTAAAAATTCACCACTTGAGATGGATAAGTGAAAGATCCTGAGTTTGAACCATGGCCCTACATATAAAATGCAATATCAGTAAGCTATGCTCATGGGGACGACAAGAGAGTATTTATTTATTTTTTGGTACATCAACGGCAAGAGAGTATTTATTATGGACAATGTTGTCAATTGTAGAAATTAAACGTGTTGCTATTTGACAATATTATGGAGCGTGGTTCCAATTTTGTAATAATAGGTTAATTTTTTTTGAAGAGGAATAATAGGTTAATTAACTGCGATAAATTCAAGTCCATATGAATGGAGAGATATCAAGAGTATCACTTTGGTTGCAATAAAGTTAACATTGAGTTACCGATTGGTTCAATGGTGATTGACACTGAACTTGGTAGGTAGGATCACGGTTCGATCCCCTGCAACTGCGATCGGGGTTAGAACCATTTGATGCCATAACCGATGCCCGAACCAGATTAAACTGGTGGTGAAAGCCAAAAAAAAAAAGTTAACAATAAGTTTATAAGAAGAGTAAGCCATCCTCACGCTACAACTGCAAGTCGATTTTGGAGAAGTTAACTTAGGTCAAACCCAAATTCTGATAGATGATTCATAATGCTTAATTTTCCTATTTGAAGATATTATTAGTCTTTGTAAGTAAATCAATTGGGAAATCCAAATAAACAACTTGGAATAGCATAAAATAAGAAAAGTAGAAAACATATCAAGTGGGGGAGCAAGCATGCTAGCTATTATGCTTAGGATTTGAGAAATTAAGAATCATGCATCTGTACATGGATATGCCCAATTACTAAAATTCTTTATTTGGCAAGCTATTTTCTAAGCAAGTTGTTAAACTAGTCTCTAAATCAAATTAAATCCTGTGCTATGCCCCTATGAATTAGGGTATTGATGAAAGATCAGTTTTTTTTTCTCGCATATATATTCGGCCAAACCTTAAATGTATGTTTATCATTGTTGCAGAAGTTTGGGGTTGGGAAATGATGATGCTTCTCAAAACATAAATTATAAAGCTCAAGATGCTGCTTCAAGGGTCGCAGACACAATCAAATCTGCAGCATCGGGTACTTGTTCATTCTTTGCCACTATTGATCTTATATATTCATTCATGCACTGCTCAATTTTGTGAGAGAATTTCCAATATGTGTTTTCAAAAGATGTGACTTTTACATAATTATTTTGATAAAAATATGTTGTTTGGTTTCGTGGCTGTGGCATATGCGGACGCAGGTTTGAATCCAAGGTTTAATGTGTCGAACGTTTTTGTTATAATAACAAACAGAAAATTTTAATTATGAATGAATGCAAAAATTACCACCAGACCAAAAGGTCATTGGTATTATGCTAGGTTAAGTGTATATACTATTTCAGATTAATCGATGTTACCAAATCAAAGAGTTGTTTCTTCATTAAGTGACTTAAATTTCTCTATAATTTGAGGCATTTTGGATGCAGAAAAAGAATGTGAGTTTCATACTTTTATGTGTCAATTATTTCAAAATCATTTATTCTTTTCTCTATTGTATGAGATAATTGAAAGAATTTTATTTGGTAAAATATCAATGATTTATACGTTTGAAGTTAATGTACAATTCACTTCAAGGATTTTAAAGTATTTTGAAGGACTCTGGTTGCATTCATTTTGCATAAATTGGTAGGGACGAATCTAACTTAAAGCTTAACGTGTCGACACACGTATTGAAATTATTTGTGCACCATCATCATTATCTTCTTTTTGTTCAAGTAATTGCAGTATTCTTCAACACAAGATCTCACAATCTTTATTGTTAGAAAATTGTTGGTGAAGATGTTGCAACACTTAAACAAAGAAGTTGATAATGAAGATGACACCAATAAATTCCATGACGTGTGTGTCACACTAAGTTTTAGGTTCGATTCGCCCTCCCAATCTATATGAATATTGGATGCAAGTGCGAAGGACAAATTTTCCCTTTAGATACTTTGGAAAACCTTGAAGTGAATTGAGCACTTACTTGAAGCCTATTTTTTGAGTATTTTACAGAAAAAAGTTTCTTTCACTTGCTCTCACGCATAAGAGAAGCGAAAAATGATTCAGGGAATGAAAATGAAAACAAAATGCTTGAGAACAATGCTCAAAATTGTCGGTTTTTCTTGTGTGTTTGTTGCAGTTTTTTTACAGCACAAGAAACAACTTCACTTCAAGAGTCACATTTATACATGATCAGATTTCTAATTCGAATGAAATATGTTTTTATTCAATGACTATTATATCTTAAACATGTAACAAATCATCATTATCAAACATGCAATACATTGGAACCGAAAACAATGAGAAAATTGTTTATGAATAAGAAAACAGCCGCCACGAGGGCGCTCGGCATTGAAAATCACTCACAAGTTTTACATTGTTGAATCCATTTCAAGTAATGCAATTGCTTTAATTTGTTTGTCTACACAGAAGCTTCTGATTATGCTTCCCAAAAAGCCGCATATGCTTCCCAAACGGCTGCAGATACTAAGGAAGCAATTTCAGGAGCCATGACATATGGAAAGGAAAAAACATCAGAGGCTTATAATGGAATTGGACGTGACGAAATCATCAGAATGCCAACAGATAAAGTACACGATACCTATGAAGATGCTAAACAAAAACTAAGTACTGCTTCAGATAAGGCTTCAAATATTGCTCAAAATGCCAAAGATAACATTGGTGATGCCGTGGAATATGCAAGGGAAGGAGCAGCCAATGTTTATGACCAAGGGAAGCAGAAATTAAGCACGGCTTCAGACGTGGCATCAGAAAAATTCTACGATGCTAAGGACACAATGGAAAATGAAAAGGACAAAGCGAGGAATGCTTATGCTGAATTTGTGCAGAAAATAAGTGATTTAGCTTCAAGTAATGATAATGGTTATGATGAAGCAAAGGAGAAGATCAAGATAGATTCACGAAAAATGTATAATGAAGCAAAGGAGGGAATGAATGATATGGTTGGAAGTAAGGGCAATGATGCGAAAAGTAAGATAGGATGTGGAGGACACAAATCGGACGAAACTTTTGAACGGCTCAAACGTGAGGTGCATGAAGCTTATATGACAGCAAGGAAGTCCATGGATGAAGAGGCTAAGGCTAATTATGAGGCTACTAAGGAGAAGGCTTCAGAAGCTACAGGGAATCTTGGAGCTAAGATGAGGAATACCCCATAACTGTAAGAAGTAAGAACCTCACTAGTCTACTTTAGCTCTAGTTTTTAGTTCTTCATGTTACTTGTATACTAAGTTTTCTTGTGGTACCTGTATATGATTTTATGAGTGAAAAAGTTTAGGAATTAGTTGTTAGTAATGTTATAGTGAGGGAATCGAGTTATGCATGTTTGGATTGGCGGTGTATTTGGCAAAATTAAAAATCGCAATGACGCACTGCGATTCTGCCAAATTCAGTGTCAACCTAAACATTAGTAACTTCTATTCCTCCCCCAATCAACCTACTTTAAATAGATATATAATAACACTGTCCCATGTAATATGCTATGGGGATTTTTCATTATCATAAACCTATGTATCTATAACATTTTGTAGTTATATAGTGTATACTATACTCTAATATATTGTCATAATAAATAGATAAATTGTTGGGGCCTTTTTGATAAGAAAATGCATGAATCATCTAGAAGGTGCATGGTTAGTTATATAAAGGTAACCCCCCACCACCACTTTTAATATCTCTTATGCATTTTGTTAGTGGTCCACACTCTATAAAATCTGAATTTTTAAGTCCATGATTACTTGCTATTTAAAATAAACATCATTTATGCTGTACTTTGGCTTTTTCTTTTTTTGGACAAAAGATGGCAACTTTTGCTTAACTTCACTGTACTAGTATAATATAATGGTACATTATTACTCAGATAGGAAAGAAATTACATTTGTTAAATCTTTGTCCCATAAAGTGGGAGAACTTAATTATAAGTGTATATATCCAGACTGGTACTTGCACGTAGAATGGTCAGGTAGCCAAGCATATTATTTTTTTGTTAGAAATTCTTGTAGTACTTCATCTTACAGGAAGAGCTAAATTGTCTTGTTGCAAATTAAATTTAGTCAATGCTAGATTAAATTGTAGTATTAATACAGCTTGTAGTATTGATATAGCTTGATTAATTTGTGGTGATGTGTGGGACTGTCATCGATAACTTGAACAATGAAGATGTCAAAGCATGTTGTTTTCCTACTATTTTCTTTTCTTTTTTTGTTACAGTTTTCCTACTATTTTCTATCTCTAAATCATCTTTCTCTTCTCTAATGCATAAGGACAAGAGTAAGAAACTTTTTCTTTGAACTATTTTTGAAAAATAGGCTTAGTGTTTGGTGCAAAATGTTTTCAAAGAGAATTCGCCATTCATCTCATTTGTATCAAATATACAGAGCTTTAGTAGGGTTGAATCGAACCAAAAGATTAGTCTAAAAACACACACTTTGTTCTCTAAGTTTATTCTCCATCTTCTACTTCATTGTTCAGGTTATCTAGCAGCAACCCGACATTACAAGCCGACATTACAAGTTATAACACTATGACTCTGTTTCTTAAAATTAAGTTTTAAGCTAGCTGATAGCTGATAAAAACTAGTAGAATGAAATTGAAATAGAATGAAATTAAAGTGTTTAGTAAATTTAGCTTTGTAGTCATAAAATGACATAAAATACATGGTTATTTTATGCGAGTGAGTAGTTATTTTTGTGAGTAGGTAGTTTTTTTATTAAAAAAATAAAAAAATTAAAATAATAAGCTATAAGTTCAAATGCTACTTGAAATAACATCTGAAAAAAAAACTATAAGCTAGTAAAAAAAAAGTTTGTTACCAAACACCTTTAATTTTATGAAACAAGCTTATAAGTTACTATAATAAGCTAGCTTATTTGTGTTGCGAAACACACTCTATATTTATAACAGTGTATTCTACACACTGCTTGTATTTGTGGTTCAACACATTTGATTTTTATGCCATGTATGTGAGTTTGGAGGAAGGGGGAGGAAATAGATAGAAAAATTGAGAGATCTTTATCACATTTTTTGAAAGCATTCAATAAATATTTATGATAAATATATTTTTAATTTTATTAAGAGTATTATAACAACTTAGATTAGGTGTGAAAATTTTATATAAACTCTGTAAGCTAGATCGTCTTCCAATTTAATTTTTGAGTCCTCTCATTTTGAAGGAATTTTGTATTTGAGTTGGGGGACGATCATTCTTTCCCTTTCCTCCTTCCTTTTACCCAAATCTCTTTCCTCTTCTCTTTAATGTTGAAGCACTTTTTAGAATAAGGAGAAACATGATTTGCTTATATTGAGTGAACTTCGTGGGACTTCCACCATGTCATGTCATGTGAGACACATTTTGAAAGCGTGGAATTCACATTAATTTCATCTAATAATGTCTCGTGCATGATAAATATTAAAGTTAAAGAAGTGAGTGTTGAAAAAAGAGCGTTCCAAATCAAATCATACTTCACAAAAACTACTTAGTTTTGCTTTTGCTTATTGGTTAGGAAATTAGGATCATGGTTTATAAATTTTGGTTGCAGCCTTGAATCTTCTTGATATTGCACTAAAATGCCGACTTCTAAAAAACATTGTACTACACTCTCAATTGCAATGCAGACAGCAATTTAGATCAATGTAGAGATTTTCTTATTTATGTTCAACTGATTAGGCAGGCCACAATTTTGTGTGACCTAAGAACCTTGACAATGTGACTCTAACCTTAATACCTACTTATGTCGAATTCTAACATTTCGTCATAAATCCGGCTTATAAAATGAAGACATTTAAACACATGTACAGGTACAACACGACCTAGAAATAAATCCTCATAATGTAAGACTACAACATAACTTCAATACCACTATACTTAATAACATTCATAATAATAGATTTCAATGGTTCATTCGATTTAGAAACTGATTGAGCTTATTACTTTCTGGCTATCATGATGATGACCACTCTCATCAGATCTCATAAATTTCTCACACAAAACAAAATGACAAAAAATAATTTACTTTCACCATCTGCAAGATGTACAATGGACAAATAAATATGATGAGTCCCCTCCACCATTTTTCATCCTTGTTCATTTGTAATCATTTTAGTTATTTCTTCATCTTACTCATATAGAGACAATATATAAACTTTAATCAAATTCGAGAAAAGAACAGATGTTGTCTCCTAAAATCATGTTTCGGTGTTGTCCTATATGAAGTACAAAATTGTGGTGGGATCCAATTTTCTTCAACATTGATTACCATAGAAACCCAATAGGTTCAAGAACCAAGGCCCCCATTATATTAAAAAATATAGTTCTCAAACATTACGCATCAAATCAAATATTGTTACAACCTACAAATAGTACCCTAATCCTTAGTTAGTTATAACAAACAACATAATAAAGCGTTATAATAAATTTGTCCTCATCCCTCTTATTTTTCTTCTTTCTCTCAAATGTCTACTCTAAGAACAAAATGGCTAGTCACTGAAAAGGAATAAAGGGGTGAGAAACTAAGAATCAATGCATATTTTCATATTAATATAACTAAAAATCCGGATTGGTTTGGTGGCTGAAGTGGAAGAGTTAAAGAGTGAAACGATGAGAGTGGTCTCAGATTCAATTCTCACCTCCAACAAAAATTAACAAATTAACGCACTAACATATGTCGTTTTTTTTTTTAAAAAAAAAAACAAATAAAATATAATAAATGTGTTTGGTTAAAAATTTGGACTAGACCACACATTGTAATTGAATATACCAATCATAGGTGGATGAACGATGAGTTCGACGAAATTAGAGTAAATATATCACTTAGTTGAATTTCGAAAATGTAGTTTTTGTAAAACTTGCATTAATTCAGTGTGATTCTGATAATTTCATTGCAAATTCAAACATATTAGATTCTACTACTACTACTATTGTCTTAAAATATATGAACATCTAATCTAATTTTTATTCATTTAATATGCTATTCTTATTCCTTTTCCTTCTATTATTTTTGAAACAACATGAACAAAAAATGAAATGAGTTAATTAACCTTACATTTGTTGTTGTTGTTGTTGTTGTTTCTTCATAGCTTGTTTGTTATTATGCATCCAAACTTTAAAAACTTGTCTCTTAATACCAACTTGTGAACAAAACTGTTGAACTTCATGTTCATCATGTTTCTGAATCTTCCATCCAATTTTTTCACCAAACTCCATCATCTTATCCTTTTGTTCCTGCGAGAATTTCGTCCTTATCCGCTTCTTCAACGCCGGTTTCTTCTGCTGATTCTGAATTGAAAATTCTCCACCTGAGATATTTAGATCTTCACTTGATGATTCTGCTGCTCCTGATCCAAAATTCATCATCAAAGGTGGAACAATAATTGCTTGTTGTGAATTAGCATGTGAAAATCTTTGTGATGATGATGAAGGTGTATGAAAATTATGAACATTATGAACATTTTCAACATTTTGAACATTTTGTGTTTGTTGTTGATGTTGTTGATGAAGTTGTTGAAAATGTTTTCGATGGAAATTCCGGTGACAGTTACAAGCGGCGCATACGAAGGATTGTGGTGAACCTTCTTCACCACTTGGCATGAATTCTCCACATCCATCTACCACGTGGCTTCCCATGCTTGCAGCATGGTTTCTCAGACATTCACGGTAACATGTTTTTGTTTGTTCCTGCTGTTGTTGTTGTGGTGGTTCTGGTGGTGGTGGTGGTGGTGGTGGTATTGTTGTTGTAACGGTTAGATCTGGATCTGTGATTGTTGGATGAAGATTATTATGTGAAATTTGAGTTTGATTATTGAAGATTAATGTGTGAACTTGTTGAGGTGGTGAAGAAGAAGAAGAATTTTTATTGTAACCTAAAGTTGTTGTTGACATGTTTGTTTCCATTAGGTGTGTGTGTGTTTGAGATCTAAATTAGAATTAATAATCACACTTAGATTATAATCAGTGGTTTTTGTGGATGTTAAACCCTAAATAATCCCATCTAATAGGAGAATAAGCTATAGAAATAAAGAAAGATATATATGATTAGTCGTAGTAGTAGTAAAGTGTTACTGTTATTGTTTGATTTTTGTGGTTATTCTGATACTCCCACCAACCCAAATTTCACTAATTAGTCCTATTCTTACAAATCTAAGGAAGTGTGCTTTAACTGTTTATATAGGACCACTAATTGGAATTGGAATTGGAATATTGGTTTATTTTGTTTTTTTGGGGAAAAATGAATTTCGGAAAAAGGGGGGAAATTAAATAGAGAATATATAGGATAAATATTTTTGGTGGATATCTATCTATGTAATCTAATCTAATCTAATCTAAGTAAAAAGAAATATCACTCACCTCCGTAGGTAAGATTGGACTAAAGGGAATGGTGGGGGTGTAAAGTTGAAAAAAACAAGAAAAGGTGACTTCTTCTTCTTTTTTTTTAACATTAGATATCCGGTTTAAGAATCGACTATTATGAAGGAAATCAATTATTTAATTGAATTAAAATTAGAGCTTTATTCAATATGCAATGATCCAACACATGAAATAGCGTTAACAGGATTCAATACTTCAAGATCCTAAATTTTTGCCAACAAATCGACCTATGCGGGTTAAAAGGGTAGCTTTGTTAATTTGATTAAGGAAAGACATTTGTGATGGAGAAATACTTAAATAGGTATTTAATTATTTTTTTTATACATTTTATCTGAGTGATCAAAATCTTGAAATTAAACTTTTGTTATCATACAAGAATTTCTTAATGTGATGTGAGTATTCTTAATGTTGGTTTAATTTTATGAGATGTTGTGGTGGGGGAGAGAGGGCCTAGTGTAGAAGTATTAGAAGGCCATGTTGTTTCCTTGCAGCCATCAAGACAGAGCCATGAAATGTAAATAAAGTAGAAAGGAATGGAGTAGGGGGATTGCACTGAGAAAGAGTGAATGGTCTTGCAGAACAACCGACAAGGTCATGTTTGGTTCTCTACAACTAGTAGTAATAGTACTCCCTTATTCTGCAGCAGTACCCTGCTCCAGGTTTAAATTATTGTCCTTCACAATAATTTCATCAATTTCTCTTATCAAATCTCCATTAATTCAACCTTTAGTCAAATATTGTCTCTTATATTTTCACATCAATTTTTTTTTATATTAAATATGGTGTTTTTTTTTTACTTATAAGCTAAATGACTATGAACCTTAAAATTGCACGAACAATATATGGATCGAGTAAATAGGAATCGGGGGAGGAATCGAACCTTCCGGCCGGCTAACCCGCGTTCCAACCAATCCGCCTCCATCCTCCACTCCCGGGTGGCCCACTTTTTTACATGATATTTGTTTTTAAACGTCCAAATTAACTTGTTTTTAATTTACTCCTTGATAATTTAGGTGTATTTACTCATCAACTAATAAGAACAAGTATGTTGAATACAAGTTAGTTGTGGGTACCAAATACAAGTTTACTTATATGACTTGTTCTCCTTGTTTGTTGGATAAATACCTCTAAATTATCAATGAGTAAATTATAAGTCACCTTAAAAAAAATTACACATTTTACTTAGGGCTGTACAAACACGTAGAAAGATGTATTCCTTGAATTACCTAAATCTGTTGTTTTAATGTGTAAAATCAAATCCTATCCATGTTAGTTAGTTAGTTATAGTTTGTTATAACTAAACTAATAGTTAGTTGGAAAAGTTAGTTAACCACTTCATTATGGTTAAGCTAACTTGCAACACAAGTTAAGAGATTAGTTAGGAGTTAGTTTCAATTTTTGTCTATATAAAGCTATTAGCACATAGCTTATTGTAACTCTCATTCACTCTTGTTTTCATTAATAAAATCTCTTATCTTTCTCCCACATTGATTCATCACATTCATCTTCTAGTTTCTTAGTTTTTCTTCTTCAACTGGTTTGTGCACTAACAAAATCTAATTAACTTAGAGATATTTACTTTGTCAAAACCTATGTTGGTATCCAGAGCCTTTAGGTTCCTTGTGTAGCATCACAAGATTCAGTTTCTTGGGTTGAATTCATCAACATTCAGTAGCAATGTCAGGTGGAAATGGTGGATTACCTAACAATCTTCCAATTCTTGATGGCAAGAATTGGGAAAGATGGCATAAACAGATGAAGTCTTTGTTTGGTTTTCAATATACACTAGAGGTAGTTACCACTGGGGTGCCTGCATTGCCTGCAAATGCCAATGCTGAGGCCAGAAACAATCACAAAGACATGAAGAAGAAGGATTGCAAGGCCATGTATGCAATCCAAGCTGCAGTGGATACTGCAAATTTTGATAAGATTTCCCATGCTGAGTCTGCAAAACAGGCTTGGGATATCTTAGCAACATACTATGAAGGTGGAGCACAGGTAAAGGGTGTGAAATTGCAATCCTACAGAAGACAATTTGAGCTATTGCAGATGGATAAGGCTGATTCCATTGGCTCTTATGTTTCAAAGGTTCAAGGGTTGGTTCATTCAATGAGGTCCTGTGGCGAAGAGATAACTGAAAGAATGATGGTGGAAAAGGTAATGAGAACTCTAATCCCTAGCTTTGATCATGTTGTAGTAGCTATTCAAACAGCTGGTCAAGTGCCTACCATGCAAATAGAAAATTTGGTTGGTACTCTTGAGGCACATGAATTAGTGATTAATGAAAGAAAGCAAGTACAAGAGACTGTACAAGCTTTCCAGGTTCAGTCATTCAAGAAACATGGTGGAAACAAGGGTAAAGGTAAAGACAAGTCCAAGAATTTTTCACAAAAACCAGGAAAATTTGATGCTAAATCTGAATCCTTCAAGAAAGGAGGAGGAACATCAAATACACAGAAAAAAGACAAAAGTCATATTCAATGCTATAATTGTGAAAAATGGGGGCATTATGCATCTGATTGTAGATCAAAGAAGGTGCAAGATAATGATGATGAAGCTAATTTTGTACAAGACAAAGAGGATAAAGGAGTTGTAACCTTCATGGCAGCTATATCTGATGAACTGTGTGAAACCAGTGGAGCATATGCTGCTAGGGTTAACTGTGTCAGTGGAGCATAGTTCTTGGATACAGGTTGTTCAAATCATATGACAGGTCATAGAGATTGGCTTATCAGGTTTGATCAATACAAGAAAAGCACAGTAAGACTAGCTGATAATAGTTCTATTCAGGCCATAGGAACAGGTGACATGGTAATCAAAAGAAGCAATGGAGATTCTGCAGTGATTGAAGAAGTCTTGTATGTGCCAGGTATGAGATGTAACTTGCTTAGTGTTGGTCAATTAATTGAAAAAGGTTTTTCAGTTATCATCAAGGATGAATATTTTGAGTTGTTTGATTCTACAAATGTGTTAGTGTTAAGAACACCTCTAGCTAAGAACAGGACATTCAAAACTATGATTAACACTACAACAATTGAATGCATGAAAGCTGTGACTGATGAGATGCAAAGTTGGATTTGGCACCTAAGATTTGGACACTTAAACTTTAGGTATCTCACTCAGCTAGTTAGCAAAGGGATGGTTACAGGCTTGCCAAGAATTAAAACACCAGATAAGTTATGTGATGGTTGCTTGATTGGCAAGCAATCTAGAAATACATTCAACAAATCACTACCAATGAGATCTTCAAGTGTGCTGGGAGTTGTCCATTCAGATGTATGTGGACCTTTTGATGTAAATTCTCTTGGTGGAAACAGATATTTTCTGACCTTTGTAGATGAATATAGCAGGAAAATTTGGTTGTATTTGCTAAAAACAAAGGATGAAGCATTTGAGATTTTCAAAAACTTCAAAGTACTTGTTGAAAAACAAAGTGGCAAAAGCATAAAAATTCTTAGGACTGATGGTGGAGGAGAGTACAATTCTAAGAATTTTGAGTCCTTTTGCACTAGTCATGGGATAGAACATGAAATCACTGCACCATATACTCCTCAGCATAATGGACTGGCAGAGAGGAGGAATAGAACTATACTAGACATGGCAAGGTGTATGGTCAAACACAAAGGATTGCCTAAGTCATTTTGGGGAGAGGCAGTGAATACTGCAGTATATGTGTTGAACAGGTGTCCAACAAAGAAATTGAAAGATAAAGTGCCTGAGGAGATATGGACTGGTAAGAAGCCTAGTGTGAGTCACTTTAAAGTGTTTGGTGCTCTATGTCATAAGTATGTACCTGAGGCAAAGAGAAACAAGTTGGATGATAGGAGTGAACCTATGATCCTAGTGGGTTATCATGTGACTGGTGCTTATAAATTGTACAATCCAACTTCAAAGAAGATGATATATAGCAGAGATGTTATAGTGGATGAAGCTAAGAGCTGGGATTGGATAGCTGGTAGTAGTACTAGCAGGCCACAGTTAAGCCAAATTTCTGATGATGAAACTGATGCAGTGGAGTCAAGTGATGAAATTGAAGAAACTGAAGCACTAGTAGTGGCTAATCAAGACAACAATGTCATCATAGATAATGAAATTGATGAAGCTACAGACAACAACAATGGCACCAGGAAATCAAATAGAACAAAGAAAGTACCTCCAAGAATACAAGACTGTATAACTGCAAATGACAATGAAGTAGATGAGGATGGTGATCTAGTACACTTTGCACTACTAGCAGGAGCAGAACCTATAAACTACCTTGAAGCTATGAGTAACTTGAAATGGAAGCAAGCCATGGAAGAAGAGTTGTGTGCCATTGAGAAAAATCAGACATGGCAATTGGTTAAACTTCCAACAGGTAAGAAAGCTATAGCAGTCAAGTGGGTGTTCAAATTGAAGCTTAATCCTGATGGTTCAGTAGCAAAACATAAAGCAAGGCTAGTTACTAGAGGTTTTTTGCAAAGAGAAGGTTTAGATTACTCAGAGGTTTTTTCACCTGTGGCAAGGATTGAGACTGTAAGGTTGGTTGTAGCTATAGCAAATGCAAACAGCTGGCCTATGTATCACTTGGATGTGAAATCTGCTTTTCTAAATGGTCCATTAGAAGAAGTGGTTTTTGTGACTCAACCACCTGGCTTTATGATTACAGGTAAAGAAAACATGGTATATAGGCTGAAGAAAGCTCTATATGGTTTGAAGCAAGCTCCAGAGCTTGGAACAAGAGAATTGATGGGTTTCTTGTGAAGCAAGGTTTCAGTAAGTGCAAGTCAGAATATGGTGTTTATGTGCAAAAATCAACATCAAGCATCATCCTTATATGCTTGTATGTTGATGATTTGTTGGTTACAGGTAGTGACTTGGCTGAGATTAAGAAATTCAAGTCTGACATGATGAATGAATTTGAGATGACAGACTTGGGAACAATTTCTTACTTCTTAGGAATTGAATTTTTGAATACTTCAAAAGGCTTAATGTTGCATCAAAGGAAGTATGCTGGTGAGATTTTGAAGAGATTCAACATGACAGATTGCACACCTGCTATAACACCCATGGCCCATGGAGACAAATCTCAAGCTAGAGAAAAATGAAAATGAAGATACTATAGATCCTACAATGTTCAAACAAATTGTTGGCTCATTGAGATATCTATGTAATAGCAGACCAAACATATGCTTTGCAGTAGGATTGGTGAGTAGATTTATGGAGGATCCTAGGCAATCACACATGAAGGCTGCTACTAGAATTCTAAGGTACATAGCAGGCACACTAGACTATGGAATTCTCTTTCCAAAGTCAGCAAAGAATACAAAGTTGGAGATTGTATGCTACTCAGATGCTGACTGGTGTGGTGACAAAGTGGATAGAAGAAGCACAACAGGTTACTTCTTCAAATTTTTGAAAGCTCCAGTTGCTTGGTGTTCAAGGAAGCAACCGGTAGTAGCTCTCTCTTCCTGTGAAGCAGAGTATATAGCTGGATCTTATGCAGCTTGTCAAGCCTTGTGGATGAGGTCAGTGTTGGAAGAATTAAAAATTGATGTGAAGAAACCAATTACATTGCAAATTGACAACCAATCTGCAATCAACTTAGCTAAAAATTCAGTGTTACATGGTAGAAGCAAGCACATAGAGGCTAGGTTTCATTTCTTAAGGGAGCAGGTAAATCAAGGGAGCTTGGAAGTTGTTCATTGTGCTACTGCTTCACAAATTGCTGATGTTATGACCAAGAGCTTGAAGATTGACAGGTTTCTGACTCTGAGAAATGAACTTGGAGTATTTCAACTTAGATCATGACGTATGGATTTGTTTTTAAGGGAGCATGTTGTTTTAATGTGTAAAATCAAATCCTATCCATGTTAGTTAGTTAGTTATAGTTTGTTATAACTAAACTAATAGTTAGTTGGAGAAGTTAGTTAACCACTTCATTATGGTTAAGCTAACTTGCAACACAAGTTAAGAGATTAGTTAGGAGTTAGTTTCAATTTTTGTCTATATAAAGCTATTAGCACATAGCTTATTGTAACTCTCATTCACTCTTGTTTTCATTAATAAAATCTCTTATCTTTCTCCCACATTGATTCATCACATTCATCTTCTAGTTTCTTAGTTTTTCTTCTTCAACTGGTTTGTGCACTAACAAAATCTAATTAACTTAGAGATATTTACTTTGTCAAAACCTATGTTGGTTCATTTTAAAGTAAAGAAAATTATTAACAAGTATACCTAAGACATTGTTTGAGTAATTACAGGAGGTGATTTTTGCATAAATTTCCTACACTTTTTATTTTTATTATTTTTAAGACAATGAATACATGATAATGGTTGGACCGACGATCAAAAAGTTTGGAAAAAGTATCGTGTGAGAACTGAGTTCAAGAATATTGACTGTACCCTGATTTATTTATCTGTAGCTGAACTTTATTACACAATATTTTCTTTTAGAATTGGTGGGTTAGGAAGAATAAATGTACTAGTAGTACAAAGAATACATTCCACTTCTTCTTTATTATTTATTATCAAGTAATTTATTGGTTAAAAAATTCACCTTAAACTTAAAACGAATAAGTGGAGTATGCGGGGTCCTAATCCAGAATACATAAAATACGATATTCCTATCAACTAAATTAAGTTCACCGCAATCAAACCCATATTCTTTTTAAGTGTGCGAGGAAGTGAATGATGGGTCACTCCTCCATAGCACTTGTCCTGTTCCCATGTGTCATACACTATCTTTAAGAGGGTTATATATGGGTGGGATTGAGTAGGATATGAACAAATCCAAAATCCAAACTATATACAGTAATTTGAATGAAAATTACTTTTTGCGCATCCTAAAAATTTTCACGAGTTTTCTGAAATTATCAAAATAATTTTTTCGCATTTTAGAATACAAACACTGTTTGAACCCTATTTTACCAGTGACAATTTTATTTAACTCAAACATAACGTTTGCGCCCCCATAAATGAAAATATTATGGAAAAAACAATTCGTAACATATTATTTTTTAAAAATAAAAATAAGAGTTAGAATATCTTTTACTTTTGTTGATTAATTAATAAACCATGTTATTGTATCGTCTATAGATATTTCAACTCAATTTATAAAAAAGTTAAAATTGTTAGATCGATCAAACGTTTTTAATAACTATAGTAATTTTATCTATTAAAACAACCATTTTTTTTTATACATATTAAAAAAAAAATCTTATTATCTCATTCAACCGACCATAATATTAATTTGCTAAAAAAAAAAAAAAAAAAAAAACCATAATGTCAATTCAATAACCTTATCTTAATTTAAGTTCTCAATTAAATTTGAAGGACATTTATTCAGGTAACGACTAGGGCCACATAAGTAAGGTTTACGATACTGACAAATGATAATACCGACCTAATTAGCCATTGATCGATTGTGAAGTAGAAAAATCATTGAACATCATTTAAGATTAAGTGCATGTCATGCATGATAATTAGTACAACGAAAAAGAACAAAACTTTATATAAGCACGATCCATATTTTTTTGTCGTCTTGTTCTTGTCACATTGTGGTGTGATCTATCAAATATAATGTCGATTATGTGGTGATTATTACAAAGCAGCTTATGATATTTGATCCTCCTTTTCCTTCTTAATTATCGTGGTAAGAGAAGTTCTTTTCTTTTTGGTATTTTCCATTAAATAGATGTGACGGCGTATAGAATATAGTAAGATTGAAGAAAAAATGATTGAGCCTTATTGTCAAAAAAAGAATAGGATCGAGCCTTTTATTTTTCCTGCTCAAGATTAAAGAGAATAATCCTTACTTCACTGTTTCTTTTCCGTTAATCCTTAATTTACCGCTCACCTCTGCTCAGATTCCGACCTCTATCTCGAAGTATTTACTCCATCTGTCTATCATTGTGAGTTCCTTTACCTCTATTTTATCCTCTTTAGATAATTTTGAGTTCTTTTTAAAACAATTTTCAATTCAAACTTTCAACTCTTTTATATTATAATATCTCTACCAATTAAGTTACCTTCACATTAACTTTACCAAATTATTTTAATGATTCTCACATGAAAAAGGGCTTGTGAAAAAGAAAAAGTAGAGATGATTGTTACACGAGTCCATAAAATGTGAGATTAAATGCAAAATGCTAGGGAAAACTTTTTTCATCCTCTATCATTTTGTTCGGAAATACACATTCAAAAATATATAATACGTGAATCCCTTATTCCACTTTTAATATTGTAGAAGTCAAACATTTACGCCTCCAAAATTTACAAATACATAAAAATAAAAAATAAAAACTTGATTTTGAATGACGTTTAGAGGTAAAAATAGATTGGACTGAGTTAGATTATGCAAAATCTAGCTAAATCTGACTTTTCAAAAAATTTAAGGCATAAGTTTGACATCTTGAAAGTTTGAGATATGATTTGCTTAAGATGGTATCTCTTCCCACCCCCAAGTTTCTTTTTTCGCGCAAAACACGCAGAAAACTTCGGAAAATATTTTCAAATTTACATTGAAAAAAATTCGAAAAATGTTTTCCAAAATTTTCTACACGAAAAGTGAAATTTGGGGTGAAAAGAGAAATCATATTTGCTTAATAGGTTTGGTCCCGATAATTTGGAGGCCCGTATCGAAAAATAAAAATTGACACAAGTAAATGAGTATTTCTTTTAGTCAGTAGCTAACTGGTGCATGATCAAGTAGTATTGAGGTACCTTACCCGTGTGTATATCTGTACATCATATTCGGCTGTTTTCATAAATTAAACATAAAATATTTTTCTTGTGTTTTCTTATATCTAAATAAAGTACTTGGAGTTGGAGCTTGGAACCATAAAAAAACAGAATTTTGTAGATAAAGTTAATACATGCATTGAACAAAACTGAGAACAAATATAGTCAGCCACTAAAATAAAGGTAATTGACTTATATATTCAGGAAATCACACTATGCAGGGGGAGATGATATTACCTGGACTAAGGATATGAGAAAGTCACTATAAAAAGGCTTAAATATTGCATTGAACAAACTGAGAACAAATAACCACAAAAATAGAGGTAAATGACATATTATTAGCATTTCATTTATTCAAAAAAAATATATGAAAATTTTCTTAGTTACAAGGGATTCTGACCTAGAATTACATCTAAAAAAAATGTACAAAATTATACACAAAGGGATAGCACCGAAATAATTGGACTGGAATTAGGGGCTAATAAGAATTGAACATGAAAGTACAGAAAGAAAGTAGCAATATCATAGTGTTCGATAAGGAGATGCAGCCTATGATGCAGCAGTTCGAGGGTATGGATAAGGTGGTGCAGCAATTCGGGGGATAAGGCGGTGCAGCATGTGGTGCATCAGTTTGGGGGTATGGACTAGGAAACGCGGCATATGGTGCCCCTGTTTGGGGGTATGCATAAGGTGGTGCATATCTTTTTGGGGGTATGGATAAGGAGGCGCAGCAATTTGGGGGAATCAAATTGCCTTCAAATGATGTTGCTCTTTTTTTTTTTTTTGAAACATGCGCGCCTGAAATTACAAATGCAGCTATATGATTTATGATTTGCTTGTGTGGAAAATCAAAATTGTCTTCATGTAAAAGAGACAGGATGCTTTGATTTATATCAGGTTTACTTGCAAGACAATCTTCGTGTTCATTATTTATTTAGTTGACAATGATAATTAATAATAATAATAATAATAAGTATATCTCCTAATTATTTAGTTGATTAGGACATGACTGGAAAAAATTTACTCCCTCCATCTCAAAATTATTGTCACAATTTGACTGTGTACACTATTCATACAAGCTACTTTGACCATATTTTCTTACTAATGTATAAAGATAAATATTAGCATATATATGAGATCTTGTTAGATTTGTCTCGATGGGTACTATCAAAATATCAATTTTTCATAATTTTTAATAATACACAACTAAAAATATTAATGATCAAAATTGTGCATCAACAAGTGTGCAATGGTAAAATGTGACAATTATTTTGGAATGGAGGGGTAAACAACATCAAAAACCATATTTCTTCTTTATTCTTTCTGCACTTTTATCAATGTTTTCTGTTTTAGTTACTGAGGATAGACCTCAAACCTATGTTGCATAGGTGCGGGTACGGTACCGGTATCCGGTACTGGTACCGGAACGTGATACGGCATTTTAAAAGAATTAAGGTACGGGTACGCTCGTATAGTTATTTTTAATGTAATTATATACTTAAAATAATAAAATTATATTCTTAAAACAAATAATTAAACATAGAAAATATAGCAAACTTTAAAAGTAGTTATCTTGTGGTTTACACGTTTAGGAAATTAGGAGTAGTAGTAAGACTATGCGGCTCTACTTTTAAAAATAAATAAAAAGGGAAGGAGACTGAATCGATTCTAATTTTAAACTAAAGTAAATCTTTATTAAAAAAAATAAACAAATAAAAAAAAGAATGAGATTGGAAAGTGTTGCAAAAAAAAAAAGAGAATTTCTTTTGATGAAATATGTACCACGTGTGTACCCTGAGAGTACCACGCGTGTACCAGCATGAAAAAACAAAAAAAAAAACTCGGTACTTTGAGGGTACGTACCATGAGAGTACCATACGCGTACCGATACCCGGTACGTATCCGGTACCGGTACTCTGTCTAAAACGGAGTACCCGTGCAACATAGCCTCAAACTATAAGGAGCAGACCTCAATACATTTTTTTCCCCTATCTATCATATTACTTACTTCAGATAATAAACTATACATGTGTTAATTAATAAAACAAACCTCTTCATTATTGTGTGGCTGCAAAAAATTAATCATTAAAAAATTAATTAATAAAACGAACGAAATTGAAGGCGGGAGAATATTGAATTTCTGTGTTGAAATCTTGAAGTTTTGGAGGGATTGTTTGAAGCATGGTTTGAATGTTCAGAGATTAGACTGAATCCTGCCTAAGGTTTTGAATCAATGAGTCATGAAAATGGTAAGTTATGGACATTGGGGAAGGGTTTATCAAAAGACAAATTAACTTGAACTCAAATTAGGACAAATATTTGAATAGAGTTGAAATCAAATCCCTGAACTCTGAAGATATGAGACAGAAGTTGCATAAATTTGTGATATGCTGAGATTTTGTTTTCTCTATTCATACACTTTGTTAAGCCAAATTAAGAAAACTTACTTCACAGACAGTGAAAACGACAACACCTTCCTTCACAGTTGACCGTTTTTTTTGCTCAGTTGAGTGGGCTTATTGGACTGGGCCGATGAAAAAATTATGGCCCATTACAACTAAAACCTCCAACAACTCACTCTCATTGGTTAATTTTAAAATTTGGCTCAAAGTACCAAAATAACCTGATTTTAAGGTAACAGAAGCCCTACAAATACGAGTATCTATCAGAAGACTCTTCACATCACAGTCACAAACCAACATGAGATCTCCATCGATGAACCATTTTTCTTCCTTGTTTACAACAAACATTGGTTCACCAACATCATGGTTCACTATATATGCTTCCTTCTCTTCATTTATGATGATTTTAAGAACTGTAATCAATGATCTCATTCCCTTAAGGCTTAGAACATTCATCATCTCAAAGCTACAATCTTTCTTCACAAATTACCAACCCAACAATCATCAAGTCTCACTTCAAATCTATCAACTTTGGGATGGAACTCCCAACAATCTTTTCCATGCAGCCAAAGAGTATCTCCCTACTAAAATATCCAACACTTACAAATCCCTCAAAGTAGGGAAACTATTCAATCAAAACAACATACTAGTAGCTTTTGATGGAAAGCAACCAGTGGTAGATGAATTTGAAGGTATCAAGATTAAATGGCTACTTGTTGAAAAAACCAAAAATCGTCCTTCAGGAAATACCAAAAGTGAACTTGATGAAATATATGATGGTGAAATGTATGTGTATCAGAATATGCCAAGAGAATATGAGGGGAATGGATTTGTGTTAAGTTTTGATGAGAAGCATAGAGATAAAGTAATGGAGAAGTATCTTCCACATGTTTTAAGTACTTATGAAACTATAAAAGCTGAGCAGAGGATTCTCAAGATACATTCAGGTGGAGGTGGTGGTTGGAGATCAAGTAATTTTAATCATCCAGCTTCATTTGATTCACTTGCTTTGGATCCTGATTTAAGGAAAACTATAACAGATGATTTAGATAGATTTTTGAGGAGGAAAAAGATCTATAAAAAAGTTGGTAAACCTTGGAAACGTGGTTATCTATTGTATGGTCCACCAGGAACAGGAAAATCTAGTCTTATTGTTGCTATAGCAAAATATTTGAAATTTGATGTCTATGATTTGGATCTAAGTTCTGTGATGTCTAACTCAGTACTCACTACAGTCTTGAGAGCGACATCTAACCGATCCATCATCGTCATTGAAGACATTGACTGCAACAAAGAGGTGCTCGATCGATCAAAATCTGCTGCTGACATGAATCCAGATATGGATCCAGTAGGCTCTTTCTTGGGGGTTAAGGTTTGTTGTTTTACTCCCTCTGATTCTCATATTAAATATTCTGCTAAGTACATTTACTTATGTCATAAATGTATTTACTTGTGTCAAATTATTTTTCGCATTACTTAGTGTCAAATGCATTAAGAGTCGTCAAGTTTCGTGTTTATAACGGTAAATCCTTAAGTTTTTTAGGTAAGAAATATGTCCTTTAAATTTTTTAGCTAATGAATAGGTCTTTGGGTTTCTAATTTGTTGCACCATCAACATTTTTATAATTGTAGGATGAGTAACGGTGCAGCAAGTTAGAAACTTAAAACATGTTTTGTTACTTGGAAAGTAAAAAAAACTTAACTGTTACATACACAAAATTTAGAAGTACATGACATGGTTAATTTCCTGCAGCAGATGGCTATGGGTGGTAGAGGTAGATCTGACAATTCTGGAAAGTTTACTCTATCAGGACTTCTTAACTATATGGATGGTTTGTGGGCATGTTGCGGGGAGGAACGAATTTTGATATTTACTACGAACCATAAAGACAAAATAGATCCAGCATTGTTGCGCCCTGGTCGCATGGACATGCATATTGAGTTGTCTTATCTTAAAGCCAAGGCATTCAGAATCTTAGCTTCTAATTATTTGGACATTGAAGAACATCACCACCCTTTCTTAGAACAAGTTGATGAACTATTGGATAAAATGGATGTCACCCCTGCATTAGTGGCAGAGCATTTGTTGAGAGGTGAAGATGCTGATGTTGCTCTCAAAACACTTATTAAACTTCTTCAAGGAATGGACATTTCAAGAGGGAATGAATGAAGACTATAGTCAGCAAGTATAGAGTCAAGTCTTCTCATTAGGGTCCTTACTAGTGAAAAACTAACATTAAAATTTCATTATTATGTCATTTAAATTTCATTATTATGTCATTTAAATTAAGCACTTGGTTGAGTAGATTTTAATATCCAATGACAATTTCAACTATCTAAATTACGACATTGGTCTTCTAGATATCAGGTTGCGTTTTTTTTTTTTTCTTCCCATATTTCATTTTATCTCATTGTTAAAAGTTCATGCTATCACAACACTATTTTGGCTATATATGTCAGCTACCATCTCTAATCAAGATTGTTGTACACTAATCCTCTTACTCTCCTAAATATACTAACGTGAGTATCAACATGGGTTTTTTGTGGCCTCTCTTTTGAGGGCAATCCCTCTATAGTTCAACATGGATTTAAAAATGGAATTTCATTTCAATTTAGGATGGCAAAAACTCACATTGACAATATGCTCACAAACACCATATGCTCATGTTTATTCTTTTAACCAATGCAGCACATAAATGTTTTCCCTCTTCATCAGTACTCCTCTGAGTTCATCAATACCACTTAAACATACCTTAAACAATAAACTGTGCACCATAATTCACATCAAAGATTCAAAGCACCAAAACCTAGTTGCAGACCTAGACTGATCATTCCTTTAGACTTAACTAGATCTTTCATCTTTGGTATATAATAATCTCAACAAAATCTCTGCACACAATATGTTCAATAGCAAAGTCCTACAAAATAATTATCATCCCAAGCAAACAATATAAGGCATTACTATAAGGCATTGCCCGAGAGAGAATCGTCCTACACACACATCTGATCCAACAAACGAATCAAACAAATACCTTGACACAGCATGTGCGTTTTTGGTTTGGCAATGGCAGAATCATAACCTGTACTATAATTTTGACAAAAACTATACTTCCGAGTCTCAAAATAATATCAAACTCACAATCAATTCAAACATGCACAAAGCAACTAAAGGCCGTGTAAATATTCATTCATCTCAGATGTTAATATCATGACATTTATCTCTCTAAACTTGTCCTCCAAAAGTTTCATATTATCCATCCAAACCACACACCCCTATACCTATGCCTTAGCATCTTCAAACAACTTTTCCTTCTCAAACAAGCAACCCAATTGATTTTCACTAAACCATAAATACAAAACATTACTGATTGTCTGGTTCTAACACAAATCAGCCACATGTTCAAAGACTAACAAAATAGCAAAGGTTAGAACTTGAAACACAAATACAACTTCATGACACTAAGCAAGTGTTTGTTTTAGCGTTTAGAAAGCCTGCAAACACGCATTGTTTTGACACACCAAATCCCAGCTTCTCATTTTCCGCGTTTAAGAGGCTCCAGACACACAACTGCGGCAGCCCACCACGCAACCAAACACGCTATAAAACTTTGTTTGGATCATCGGTCAAATTGGCAGGTGAACCACTGTAATTCTGGCAAAGGCCTACACTTTGAAACTTCACTAAATCTTCGAACATAAACTAAGTAGTATGACTTGGCAAAACCCCTTTAGCTTCAAGAAACCTATACATATACCAAGACCCAACAGACCTATAAGGCTTCCATTTCTCACACAAAACCTCCATTTGTGAAGGTGAAGGCAAACCCTTAAGACCATACAATTTTTCCACACCTCTTCTCACAACAAGATCACCAACAGGCAAAACATCAGGACGATGAAGTGTAAAAATCATAAACATATGAACAGACCAAGGTCCAATTCCTTTAACCGAAGTTAATTTCTCATACAACATTTCATCATCCATTTCAATAATCGATGAATCCGACAAAAAACCATTAGCGTATTTCGTCGAAAGATCATGAATGTAGGTTGATTTTGGTCCTGAGATTCCGACTTCACGAAGCTGAGTTGGGGTAAGGGATAGAACCGCGTTTGGGAGAATTGAAGATTGTGAATCAAAGAGAGAAATGAAACGGTTTTCGATTGATGATGAAGCTTTGTTTGACAGTTGTTGGGAAATTAGGGTTTTGATGAGAGAAAAGAAAGGCGTGATTTTGTTTGAGAATTGGGGAGAAGGGAAGGTGTTGATTATGGTTGAGAGGAGTGGATCGGCGGCACGGAGGTGGTTGAGGGCGGTTTCGAGTTCTCCGGTTGATGATAATGGTTTTGCGATTGGTGGTGGTGATGATGAAGGTGAAAGAATTGGTTTTTTGGTGGTGAGTTTTGGGATTTTTTTGGCGGGGAAAGGGATTTTTGAAGAGTTTAGGGTTTTGATTTGGGGTTGTGGATTGTTGTTGGAAATGGAATTGGATTTGGTTTGGGATCGAGTTCGTTTCATGGTTTTGGGGGTGAAGAAATTATGATGTTTCTGATTTAGGGTTTGGTGATTGGTTTGCATATATATATATATATATATATAGGGGGAGTTGGGTCTAAATTAGCAAGGTGCACCTTTTGAGTTGGGCAAAAATACCCATTTTTTAATTTTTTGGAAGAATAGAGCAACAGGGGCATTTCTGTAATTTTACGCAACAGTACACGCGCCCCCACTTCTTTTTCCCCCCCAGGACACGTGGCAGCGTGTTAGTGGACAAGATCAGCGCGCGTGCATCACACGCGCCGACAAACGCGCGTGGTGCTTGCTGGATGACGCGGAGAGAGAAAATTCTGAAAAATGCAGGCCACGTGTCATGATGTGATTGGCTGCGTTAATTTTTTTCCATTTTATACTTTAAACTCGATTATTTCGTCGTAAATTAATTTTTTATTTTTTATACCAAAATTCATAATTTTTTTTTCTCTACAAATAGAGACTTGGTTTGTTTGATTTGGACACCGAAAAAAAAACGCAATTTTTCACTACTTTAAACTCGATTATTTCGTCGTAAATTAATTTTTTATTTTTTATTTTTTATACCAAAATTCATAATTTTTTTTTTCTCTACAAATAGAGACTTGGTTCGTTTGATTTGGACACAGAAAAAAAAAACCCAATTTTTCACTACCTTAATCTCATCAAATAACTAATAATCAACTTACTGAAACCATTCTACCAGCAAAATGGTTTCAGATTACAACTCTCTGAAACCATTCTACCAGATAAATGGTTTCAGAAGCAAACACAATTAATAAATTACTCACTGAAACCATTCTACCAGTAAAATGGTTTCAGAATACAACTATGTGCAACCATTCTACAAGCTAAATGGTTTCAGAAGCAAATAACTAATAATCAACTTACTGAAACCATTCTACTAGCAAAATGGTTTCAGATTACAACTCTCTGAAACCATTGTACCAGATAAATGGTTTCAGAATACAACTATGTGCAATCATTCTACAAGCTAAATGGTTTCAGAAGCAAATAACTAATAATCAACTTACTGAAACCATTCTACCAGTAAAATGGTTTCAGATTACAACTCTCTGAAACCATTCTACCAGATAAATGGTTTCAGAAGCAAACACAATTAATAAATTACTCACTGAAACCATTCTACCAGTAAAATGGTTTCAGAATACAACTATGTGCAACCATTCTACAAGCTAAATGGTTTCAGAAGCAAATAACTAATAATCAACTTACTGAAACCATTCTACCAGCAAAATGGTTTCAGATTACAACTCTCTGAAACCATTGTACCAGATAAATGGTTTCAGAATACAACTATGTGCAATCATTCTACAAGCTAAATGGTTTCAGAAGCAAATAACTAATAATCAACTTACTGAAACCATTCTACCAGCAAAATGGTTTCAGATTACAACTCTCTGAAACCATTCTACCAGATAAATGGTTTCAGAAGCAAACACAATTAATAAATTACTCACTGAAACCATTCTACCAGTAAAATGGTTTCAGAATACAACTATGTGCAACCATTCTACAAGCTAAATGGTTTCAGAAGCAAATAACTAATAATCAACTTACTGAAACCATTCTACCAGCAAAATGGTTTCAGATTACAACTCTCTGAAACCATTCTACCATATAAATGGTTTCAGAAGGATTTCGGTGTCCAAATCAAACGAACCAAGTCTCTATTTGTAGGGAAAAAAAAATTATGAATTTTGGTATAAAAAATAAAAAATTAATTTACGACGAAATAATCGAGTTTAAAGTAGTGAAAAATTGCGTTTTTTTTTTCGGTGTCCAAATCAAACGAACCAAGTCTCTATTTGTAGAGAAAAAAAAATTATGAATTTTGGTATAAAAAATAAAAAATAAAAAATTAATTTACGACGAAATAATCGAGTTTAAAGTATAAAACGAAAAAAATCACGCAGACCCATTCATATGCTGACACGTGGCTGCCTTTTTCAAAAGCAAAATTTTCTCTCTCCAGCTTATAATCTAGTGTGTCGCAGACAGGATGATCTGATAGATCAGGATGATCTGGGCTGTCTGATTGATCAGACAGTCTTAATGAGATCACATCTTGGCTGTCTGATGGAAATCAACGGTCTGTAACCATGGTCCTTCCGTACGCGCGCGACACTGGATCCACGTCTATTAATTGTTTAAGAAGGTGGGGCGCGTGTTGTTATTTTTTTTATGTAAAATTACAGAAATGCCCCTGTTGCTCTATTCTTTCAAAAATTAAAAGAATGGGTATTTTGGTCCAATTGAAAAGGTGCACCTTGCTAACTTAGACCTAACTAGGGTCTAAGTTAGAAAACCCCATATATATATATATATATATATATATATATATATATATATATATATATATATATATATATATATATTGACAAATGTTAAATAGTGCTCCAGGGGCAATAGTTAAGAAAGTTTATCTTTAGCAAGTAATTAGCGGTAGATTGTAATGACTAATTTTTTTTTTTTTAAGAAGCTAAATTAGCCTACTCAAATTAATACCAATGAAAATCGAACCTGAAATCTTAAAGAGAAGCACACTCAGATGTCTCAATTCAATTAATAACACCAGACCAACCCAAGTGGGTTGACTAAAATCATATTTAAGTCTAAAAATAAAATATACGGTAAGAATATGATTTAGTGAAATTATAAATATTTTCATACGGGAGGATTTGATATTACCGAGTTTGAGGATGTGTTGAATGAATGTATCCGTAGTTTTAAGTCATATGTCGAAAACTCTCGTGTTGAGCTTAATAGGAGACAAATAAATGAGGTAGCTCATGCTTTAGCCAGGGTAGCCCATCTATAACTCGCTCCCATATTTTCTATGATGTACCGACATTTATAAGTCATTTGATTATGAATAAAATGCTATAAATATTATTTTGTAAAAAAAATAAAACTTATTTAGGACTTGGACTTCCTAAACTAACTTACTATTAAATAATGTAAGTACACTTACGTACTAAACACACCCTTGACATATTCATAGGATTTTTTATTTTAAGAAAAAAAACTCATTTCGTTTCATCAAATATAATAGTGAAAATACAATTAAGGATTCAAGCTCGTTCAGATAAATACAACCATTATTTATTGCATTCACAACCATTTGACAATCGCTTTCGAACTTGGCATGCTCGAAATCACAAGATACAGCTATCAAGAGAGCATGCGGAAATGCAGCGGCTTCACATTTTATTGTTGAAGCTATGAAAGGAAACACCATAGTGTGAGCTTTAACAAGAGAACCCGAACTGTCGCGGAAACAAATACCAATACCAAACTTCCCTTCTGACATATTCATAGGATGTGCATTGAATTATTTTATTTCACAATGAAGAAAGAAACTTCTTTAAACACCTAATGTAAATACATGGTTGTTCCAAATGAGCCAAGTGGCCAGCCTTTTTTATTACTTCAATCGTTGCGTTATTTCCCAGCTTCCTATCATATGCGTCAATAATCAATAATTATAATTATGTGATCAAGATAAATTAATTAAGCAACTTGATAAACCTTAAGAATATATAGTTTGAAATAAGAAAGAATGTTAACTTTGTGTTTTCGAGGTATTAGATAAGAAAATTAAATATAAAAAAGTTATCTTAGAACTTGTGTGATCAATATTTTTAAAATATAAAAAATATTATTTTTAATGTAAAATTTTTCCTTTTTTTCCTTTAACTAGTGTCCCGGAACTATAGCTAGTTAATATGATCCTTAAAATAATTATAAATAAAGGTATGCTAACTAGGGCCCCATAACACTAACTAAAGAACAAAAAAGAAAATTTTACATTAAAAATAATACTATATTTTTTTAAATATTTTTCACTCAAATTCCGAAATCACATTTTTATATATGATTTCTTTAATCAATATCTCAAATACACTGCTTAACATTTTCTTTATAAATATTTGTTCCTTTTTAAGTGTTCAAAAACGTCGTACCCTTTGTCAATTACTCTTATCTTTTTCAATAAAACTAATTAATGCTATATATTTGGAAAACAAAAGTTTATTTTAGAATTTTTTTTGGTACATAACATTTTTATTTTTTATTTTTTTTACATGATAATATATTTTAGACTAAATACATCCATTTTTCAATAAATCTAAAAAGACTACTTTTGCTTACATATTGAGGCCGGAGGGAGTATTAAATTTATTGGAAAGAAAAAGTGTGTGTAAAAACAAAAAATGTGTGAAAAAAAGAATTTATTGGTGGATTAAAATTAGGGTATAATAGGAAGATAAAATACAAACATATAATTTATTAATTTAATGTTACTATTCTAAACCAACACTTAAAAAGAAACATAGAGGTATGTGATAAAATATCATACTCTTTCATGTTGTGCGCAACTTCTAGTTTGAAAACTTTATCTTCCTCCCCCCATAAGAAATGTATCCGCTGCAAAGGGAAGTTGTGTAGTTATAACTATAAGCATACATTTTCAAAGAATTGTACTCTCTCCGGACATAAATATAAGCAAAAAAATTATTTACGCGGTGTTTAAGAAATTTAGTTAAGTGTAGTTAATTTTCTTGATTTAATGCGAAACATGAGTTAAGTTTATTATATGAGTCTTGTTAACACGTGCCTTTATGGCACATGTTAAGATATCTCAATATAGAAATTCAACATTTAATGATACAAGAAATTTAATGTTTCAAAAGTTAAAATACACAAATTAACATTTAATAATTTCTATTTATGCTTCCTTAGCATGTGTCTTAAGGGCACATACCAATTTTGAAAAGTGTAAAAGTGAAATAAATGCATACAATAAAATAGAATTAAATAAGAGTATATTAGAAATAGTAGTATTAATTAGTTTAAAAATAGTTAATTTTTGCTTATAACGACGATCAAAATTTGAATTGTTTTTTTTAGTTATATTTGTGTCCGGATGAAATATATGATACGAAGAGTGTAATGAAAATTAGTTACCTGTGAAAATTTTGGGATGTTGATGTCTTTGTAGCTAAGGTCTAAGGCCTCTAATAGCTCACTTCGCTCCTTCCTATTCGGGAACATCACCTGCAATATTTAATGATAATGTCACCAAAGTCCATAATACTCCATATATTCTAAAATAAATGATTTATTAGTACCTAGTGGTGATTGACGCAGATAAAAAGGACTAAATTTTAATTTTAAAGTGTTCTTATAAAAAGAATCAAAGAGAATATCTAAATAAATTCAAATAAAATAAAATAAAATAGATTTCTTTTTTATACAAAACATTCTCTTGTTCTAATAATTGATTAATAATGGATTTGTGTAATTTTTTTGGACGGAATAATTAATGAGTTTGTTTAAAAAAATATATTTCATGGTTGATCATCTAATTTTCTTTATACCTAGTTGATAATCTACATTACTGAATTAACCATATTTTTAAATGTGATTAACGAGTTGTTGCAGGTCTAGAAAAAAAATAGTGTCCTAATATCATTATGATTATTCTAAACAAATAAGGAAAAACAAACCTTAAGAAAGTCACTTAACATACGGTTGGGAAATCGAATGTTTCTATATAATCCAATAGAGAGAAGTGACTTTAATCCCTCAACAGAAGATGGTAATAATATTTCTGACCAAGAAGACCCAACATTTTCCACTGCACTACTACTAATCATAGACTCTTGTATAGCCAAAATCGAGCCAGTTACAACCACAGCTTGAACCAGCTCACTATACAGCTCAGCCATTTTAAACGCCACCATTCCACCATAACTAAATCCAACCACAACACATTTCACCACCCCGAGTTTCTTTAACCCTGCCGCCAAACACTCGGCTTGAAAAGTCGGTGACCGGTCCGACTTATCAGTTGTGGAGCCGCCAAAGAAAATTAAGTCTGGCACGTAAACGGCGTAGTTTTTTGCTAACATGATGATTTGCGACAACCAAGTTGTAAGTCCGTCACCGCAGAAGCCATGGAGGAGAACCACCACTGGCTTGGTGGGTTTTGAAATGGGTTTGATCTTTGAAATGGTTTCAGATGGAACCCAAAACCTCATAACTGTACCTGGCTCTATCTCCACTGTGTAAGGCTTCACACCAGCCATCTTCACCGTCCATTTACCCAATGACCAAATAAGTGTCACCATGTTCACCATGTTTCATTAATTTTTTTCTCTTTGCAATGTTTTAAGTTTTACACAATATGAACTCTATAGTATGTTTTAACTTTTAAGCAATATGAACTCTATGAAAGCACAACAAGATCGGTAGTTGATACAGTACTATAGTACAATATATTAATTATAATAAAAAACAAAATAGCAAAACCAACCAACCGGCTAGTACATCATATTAATGCATCTGCTCCCTCTTTGAGAGCTTTTCTGCATTCTACTACAGGAAGCATATATAGTCTAAGGGTGTGTCATTAATTTCTAAGGGTGTGTTATTAATTTTGTACGCAGTTATTTCTAAGCATAGTTCCATTGAATAATGAATATTGGAGTTGGTATAGAGTTATGTAGATCAAAGAAATTGTCTTTGACTTGCTTTGGTTTTTTGATTGGGTGGAGTATTATTCTGTACATCATCTGCTGGCCCTTGTGAATATAATCTCTTTTGTATCTATTCTATAACTCTATTCATATCATTAATTTTATCTTTTTATTTATTTTTTTTGGTATGTTTAACTAGTGTTTCGGGACACTATTTAACATGATATTTTTATAATTTTTTTTTTATAAAAATAAATAAATAAATAAAAAGGTACTCGTATTGATTAACACCTAAGATTCATGTGTTGTTGAGTGTTCACTGTTGGCTGAGATCCTCCGGGCAGTAGGGATTGGATTACTTGTAATCCGGCAATTGAATGGAATCAATGGAGTGTTGTTTCTTTTTTTGGTCAAGTGGAGTGTTGTTTTATTCCAGTACCATATTTCTTTTTTTCTTTTCTTTTTTTCTTTTCTTTTTTATTAACTACTACATATTTGGTTTTCAGCTGAAGAGGACCCAATATTATAGAGTTCGACCGCCATCATAAATTTCAGCGCAAGTCAAAAATTATTTGCACCAAAAATTAAACTCGGATTCTCTCAAATAATTCATCCTAGGATGACTAATTAATCACTTGAACTCAATGTGTATTTGTTTCATGGATATAAAAATTAATTCTGAAAATAATTTTCCCAGAAACATAATAGTGAGAATTTTACAAAAAAGGGGTTTGATTAACAAATTAACAATTCCTAGTAATATTTTTACTAGGTTTTTTCTAATTAACCCTCACATAAATTGAGGGTAGGTGCCCTATGATGATGTGGCACCAATGAAATTCATTCACATTTATTTAAGTCAAACATAATTAATTTTTTACCATAAATTATTTTGACTACTATTTTATTTTCAATTAATTATATTTTATGTATTATATTCTATGAATTTATATTTTGGACCTAATTACTTTTGATTTGTTTGCTTCTTCTTCAAATTGTATTACGTCTCAAACAACTTTCTTCTTCGCGTAAAAAAAAAAACTTTCTTCTTATCGTCAAAAAACTTTCTTCTTCTTCTTAATGCTTTCAATCTCTGCCGCAGCCTCCACCACCGTCATGTTAGCATTCTACGGCTCCTCCGCTTTTGTGTTATCCGATGTCAATCTTTACTGCAGCCTTCGCCACCGATCTACCGGATTTCTTCAAGATTCTAAAACTTGTGATTTTCAATTTCTTAGATGTTATGTTTTTTAGCGTATTTTTTCCTGTTTTTTTTTTCCTTATTTTTTCATGTTATGTTGATAAGTGCCCAATTTTAATTAAAAAGTATCATGAATTATGGGCACTTACCAATACATTTATGAAGAAATTTTGATTAAAACCCCTTTTTGATGTAAATATAACATTGATCAAAGAAAAATTAATCCCAAGACTTTTTGTTAGGAATGGCTAGAAAAAGGCAAGATTTTGAAGCCTTCGCTCAGCGAAGCCATAGCGAGCTGCAGCGAACAAAACCAGTGGGTTAAGGGTCCATGGCGAAGATCAGCGAGCCTCAGCGAGCAGAACAACAAATGAACATTCGCTCAGCGAAGGTTAGCGAGAGATAGCTGATGAAAGTACAAAAGCAAGTATTTTCGTTATATCGTATCCACAGAGACTAGTGTGATATCAAACGTTGATTTGCAATTTCCATGATTTTAAGTGCGGGTTTTTGTAAGATTTGTTTTGAAAACATAAAAGTGCGATTGGTTAAAAGGATTTTTAAACTTTCGGATAACAAAAAGTTGTCGGAACTAGATTCATTATCTCGTTAGCATGTATCAATCAACCTCACTATATATATTTCATTTACCAATCATTATTATCACATATCACACATCGAACGTATCCGTGTCCGGATTACGCCGTGAAATCTATTATATCTATCAACGTTCGATGTCTCGAATCGACATAATAGCATTAAGATCTGATATTTGACGTGATTATTAAACTCGACAACTATGTCTAAACATTGAAGTTTAATAAGTGATTATCTTTTACTCTTGATTCAAACAATATATGTCTATGTCGTTCAAATCTTTTAGAAATAGACGATTAAAACAAGATAACACTTATAATGATTAATAAAGAAAACATATATATTAAGATTGAATTGACTACATGTTCACAAAATAACTACATCTAATCCCAACAACAAAGGAATTTAGCTAGACATGATAAAAGTAAACTTACAAGAAAAAGGGATGAAGAACATCTCTTGATTTCTCAAGTACAATGATGAATCCACCTTCAAAAACTCTAAAAACTAATGTTACTTCTGTTTCTGAACTATTACAAAACTATATATCTAAGAAAATGGCTTCTGAGCTCTATTTATAGATTTTCAGGACAGTGAAGTTCGCTAAGCGAAATGACGTTCGCTGAGCGAACTAGTTACTTAAGCAAGGGGTTTCTTGACACGTAGCAAAAGGCTTGACTCATCACTTTGTTCGCCGATGCTCGCTATGTCTCGCTATCAGACCCTTCCTCCCGGGTTGTGCTCGCCATCTCTCGCTATCTTTCGCTGAGCGAACGTTTATTTTGCTATCCTGCTCGCTGAATCTCGCTGAAGCTCGCCATGGACCCTTAACCCACTGGTTTTGTTCGCTGCAGCTCGCTATGGCTTCGCTGAGCGAAGGCTTCAAAACCTGCTTTTCTAGCCATTCCTAACAAAAATGCCTCGGGATCAATTCCTCTTTGATTTAATGTTATATTTACACCAAAAGGGGTTTTAATCAAGATTTCTTCATAAAAGTATTGGTAAGTGCTCATAATTCATGATACATTATAACTAAAATTGGGCACTTATCAATAGCGAACAAAGGCAGAGAGTTATGGTATGATGGCGAGAGATAGCGAGCTTCAGCGAATAAATGATGAGTCAGGCTTTTTGCTACGTGTCAAGAAACCCCTTCCCTAAGTAACCTGTTCGCTTAGCGAACAGCACTTCGCTCAGCGAACTGCTATGTTTTGAAAATCTATAAATAGCAGTCAGAAGCCATTTTCTTATATCATCTCATTTTGTAATAGTTCATATACGTGAAAAACACTAGTTTAAGAGTTCTAGAGGAGTTTTGTAAGGTGGATTCATCAATACACTTGAGAAATCAAGAGATGTTCTTCATCCCTTTTACTCCTTGTTCTTGTAAGTTCAATTCTACCATGTCTAGCTAAATTTCTTTGTTGTTGGGATTAGATGTAGTTATTTTGTGATCATGAAGTCGATTCAATCTCAATATATATGTTTTATTTATCAATCATTATGAGTGTTATCTTGTTTTAATTGTCTATTTCTAAGATTTGAATGGTATAGACATATATTGTTTAAATTAAGAGTAAAGATAATCACTTATTAAACTTCAAGGTTTAGACATAGATTTTGAGTTTAATAATCACTTCAAATATCAGATCTTAATGCTATTATGTCGATTAATGATTCGAGACATCGAACGTTAATAGATATAATAGATTTCACGGCGTAATCCGGACACGGATACGTTCGATGCGTGATATGTGATAATAATGATTGGTGAATGAAATATATATATTGATGGTTGATTGATACATGCTAATGAGATAACGAATCTAGTCCCGACAACTTCTTTTTATACAAAAGTTCTAAAATCTTTTTAATCGATCGTACTTTTATGTTTTTGAAACAAATCATACAAAAACCCGCACTTAAAATCATGGAAATTGCAAATCACCGTTCGATATCACACTAGTCCCTGTGAATACGATATAACGAAAATAATTGCTTTTGTACTTTCATCATATGTCATAGGATGTGTGATTCCTATTCATCTTCATTTTGTTTTTGTTTTCTTTGGTTGTCCATATCGGGAAAAAATTGAAAACAAAATAGTTTAGAGAAGACAAAACGAAATTAGGAGAAAATTAGGAAGACGAACTAATTCTTGAACTTGTTTAGAAGTAAAAATATAAATAGTTCATCCGAACTAAAAGAAAGGTCGGACCATTGTCAGAAAACATACACACGGGAGCTCGCCCGATCACAAGCGCGGTCTACCTGAAATTTATCCGATCAAAATGAAAAGGTTCGACTATTATAAGAAGACGAACTAACTCTTGAACTTGTTTAGGGTTTAGGGTTTAACTATTGATCACAAGTAAAAATATAAATAGTTCATCTGAACTAAAAGAAAGGTCGGACCATTATCGCAAACCTAAACCTAATTACTTAACCTAATTTTTTTCCCCTCTTTTTTCTAAGATCGACATCATGTCAACCAACGTTAATCTATGCAATGATTTAAAGAGATTGAAAAAATAAATACTATATACTCCCTCTGTTTCAAATTACTTGTCGTTTTAGAAAAAAATAAAATTAAGAAAGTGTATTTTTGCACTTAATTTCCTATTATACCTTATTTTAATTCACCAATAAGCTTAATTTGTTTTTTTCCATGCATTTTATCTTTCCAATAAATTTAATATGTTATGTACCAATATTTTAAAAAAACAAACATTTTTTTTTGAAAACTTAAAAAAACAAACTTTAATTTTCCAAATATATAAATCTTTTACGGTTTCGACTACTCCTAAATATTTGGAATTTACATGAGTGACTTAGATAGTTAACAATTTTTTTTCTAAAACGACAAGTAATTTGAAACGGAGGGAGTATTTACACCGGAATAGCATAAATTATTTGATTTGATTTTTTTTGAAGCATTATTTGATTTCATTTAATAAATGTACAAGTGGAATTGTATATTTAAATTAGAGATATTAGTTTTTTTTTCTTTGTTGTTTTTGTTCTCTTATTATTTTTATTTAAACTACCATTGATATATATTTATTTTTTTGAGCCTACAACATTGATTTTTTTTTTTACTAATTACATTGATATTTTAGAATCAATATATAATGTTTAGGAACAAGCATTCAATGATCAAATTAATTCTAATTATATTTACACATAGTCTAAAATATAATTAAAGAAAACTAGTAACATAAAATATAATTAATTGAAAATAAAAGTAGTCAAAATAATTTATGGCAAAAAATTAATTATGTTTGACTTAAATACACGTGGATGAATTTCATTGGTGCCACATCAGCATAGGGTAACTACCCTCAATTTATGTGAGGGTAGAGAAGTAGTCACCTTTTTACTATGCTAAGTTGGTAACTGCCATCATAAATTTCCTGGGAACAATTTATTGCTTGGAGTAACTTTTTAATCCCTTCCACCAAACATGGGAATAAATATTTCAAATATTACATTTCTGAAAATCCACATTGTAACCATAAAACAAACACCCCCTAAATGTCGATTATAGATCTTTCTATTGATAGATAATTGTAGAGTTACCAATAATGCATTTAATTAATGTTGCATTTTAAATCAAGCAATGCTGCTACAGTTGGACTAGGTGTTATTCAGGTTGGATATTATAGATATACATATTCTTTCTTCATATAATATAAAAATATGGAATTAAGTTCTCATAATCAGCTTTTTCTTCCAGGTTATAGTTACTGGAATCACTACTTGGTTGCTGGACAAAAGTGGAAGAAGACTATTTCCAATAGTGAGCATTAAGAAAAATACAAAATCCATAGTGAACATGGAATTTTTTTACAAAACAATTTATAATGTGTATCAATTGTGCAGATATCTTTCTCAAAAAATGGCAGGAAGCCTTTTTTCTTGTTTCTATAGCATTCTATCATGAGGTTAGTTATGTAAAGTATCCAGGTTTGATTTGTTAAACAGCGCCATATTGGTTGAGAGATGACCTGAAAATATGTTTATAAGTAGGGATTTAATTGATATGCACCGACGGTGTAAAATACTTTTACACTGTCCAACAAGACCAACTATGTTTTCCGCCACATCACCTCACTTCACCCTACTTTCTTAATATGACATGGCAAAATGATGGTTGTTTATTGGACAATCGTGTAAAACTATTTTACACTGTTGGTGCATATCAATTAAACTCTTATAAGTAGAAGCAATCCTCACTTTATAATATATCGTTTGGCCCAACTTTGTTTAGGTGTAGAAGCTCTTTTATTCATAAAGCTAGAAATAATAGCTTTAAAATTAAAATTAAAGTTGTTTGGTAAGAATTTTTTTTTATAAAAAAAAAGGTTAAAAGTTGTTTTTTATTTTATTATAATAAAGTTAAAAGATATGTTTGATAATATATTATAATTTTTCTTAAAATATAGAAGCTATTTTTTTTCTTAGTAGAGCTCTTAAAAATTGTTGTTTGGCCTAACTTCTTACTTCTAAGGAAAAAGAAGAGGAAAAAAAGCTAGGTCAAACGATACATAAGTTGATTCTGTAAGGTTGAATTAGCCCAATTCAAAATTTAAGATCGTATTGGAGCCTCCTCCAAAATTAGTTGGGTCACACGCTATCAGGTTAGTACTAGACGTGAAGGAATTTGTCAAGATTCTCAAATTAGTTTGGAGTAGAACCTCCTCCAAATTCTGTTGGGTGGCCTAATAGTAGAGACTTTTACGATACTAAGCTTGATTAAATATTAAGCTATTGCGTGATTCATTATATTAATATTAGGGAGTCACAAAAAGAGGATTCTACTCCAAGCAGCATTTTGGAAATATTTTCTGTTGTAGGACTTCTGGTATGTTATGTGGGCTAAAGTTGTTAACATTAATTTTTTTTTTCCATGTGAAATTTAAGTACTTATAAATTTGATCAAATTTTATTTTTAGGCTATGGTGATTACCTACTCTCTTGCAATTGGACCAATTCCTTGGCTTATCATGTCTGAGGTATCTTTAATTTATTCAAACATTTATGATGAGTATTTCTCATAATTGCCTCTATGATGAGTTTATTAAAATTTAGTTAATACAGCATTTATATTAGTGTTTGGATACACTTCCATAATTCCACAATAATAACTTACTTATAATTTAGAGCTTAATTGAACTCCCTAAAATAAATTAAGAGAAATACTTGGTTGTTATGTTAAATGCTAGTAAAGTACTATGAAATCTACGAACTCCAAAGGTTTGATATAGTGATAAAAAGATAAGTCTTGAATTTGGGGAAATTTTGGGTTTGTAACCCTACTAGTGCTCTTGAAAGAAGTTAAATATAATTAACTTTTTAATTAAGTGCTAGCTCTAAGAGTCTAAGGTCTTCTCTGCCTTGAACTACGACACGATCCTCTCGCCCTAAATTTTTATTTATAAAAAAAAATTAAAACAATGAATTAAGTTGCATACTTAAAAGAAGATGAAGTAATTTGCCTACTATTCAACATCATATTATACTCCCTCCGGTCACATTTATAAGCAAAAACACTTCAAATTTTTGTCATTAATATAAGCAAAAGTTAATTACTTTTAACTAATTAGCAGTACTCCCTCCGTCCCAAATCTTTGGTCCTTTTATTAGCTTTTTAGTTTTGTCCCAAAACTTTGATCCTTTTATGAAATCAAGACACAATTAATGATTCTTTACCATTTATACCCTTACAAAAAGTAATCCATTCATTAAATGAATTTTCTTTTTCTTAACAAAGTAAGGGTAAAAATGACTTAACATAACAATCTTTGTTATTTCTTAATCCACGTGCAAGACTCTAAAAAGACCAAAGTTTTGGGACGGAGCGAATACTGTTATTCCTAATATACCCTTAATTAAGGGTAAATGCTATTTACCCCCTGCAAAATTATGGATTTTTCATTTACCCCCCTACATGAATTTTTTTTCTGTTTACCCCCCGCAATGTCAAGATGTTTTCATTTTGCCCCCTAGATGGACAAGTGGGCATCTGACTGTGCATCTTTGCTGACGTGGCATGCACACGTGGAAATACATTAAATTAATAATTATTTTTAAAAATCTACGTCAATTAATATTTTTTAAAAAAAAAAAATTCTTAAAAGTTTATTATTATTTTTTTAATAATTTTTTTTACTGTCAAAAAGAGTAATAATTTTTTTATAAAAAAAACTCTTAAAACTTTATTATTATGCTTTTCTTAATAACTTTTTTTTTACTATAAAAAAAAAATTATAAAAAAAAAACTCTTAAAACTTTATTATTATGTTTTCTTTAATAATTTTTTTTACCGTAAAAAAAATAATACTAAAGTTTTATGAATTTGTAATAATAATAAAAAATAAATTTTTAAAAATAAGTTTATTATTTTTAAAATTTATTTTTTACGATTTTTAAAGATTTTTAAAAAAAGAATAATCAAGTTTTAAGAATTTAGTTTTTTTAAAAAAATTATTATTTCTTGAATTTTTTTTTGGCAGTAAAAAATAATAATAAAGTTTTAAGAATTTGTTTTTCAAAAAAATTTATTTTTTTTATAAAAATAATATTAATTGACGTGAATTTTTAAAAATATATATAAATTTAATGTATTTCCAAGTGTGCATGCCACGTCAGCAAAGATGCACAGTCAGATGCTCAATTGTCCATCTAGGGGGCAAAATGGAAAAATCTTGACATTGCAGGGGGGTAAACAAAAAAAATATTCGCGCAGGGGGGTAAACGAAAAATATCTAATTTTGCAGGGGGTAAATAGGCATTTACCCCTTAATTAATTATATTATTTTTCTTTAAGCATTTATTCAATTTTACTTTTCAAAAGGTGCATGTGATTTTCAAGGAAAAAAAAGCTTATTTCTAAAGGACAATATAGTAAACTTATTCATATTTTATATTAAATCAAGAAAATTAAATACACTTAACTAAATTTTTTAAACACCGCACAAGTAGTTTCTTTTGCCTATAAATGTGACCGGAGGGAGTATAAACTTCTAAGTTATTATCACTAGCGGGCCAGGCAGGCGCGTTCCGCGCCTGCCTGTGTCTAACTTATGTACCCCAAAAAAAATACGTCTTATGTTATGGTGAGTTTGTTAATAAAAGATTTTTGTTGCTACTAAAAAAAAGCAAGGGTAATGTTGGTATTATGAAAATTCTACCCCAAAACTTATGTATTCTTTTTATATATTATAGTATAGAATAGATATAGATGAAAAAACCATAAAAAAAAAGAGAGGAAGTTAAGGGCAATTATGGAATAATTAAAAAACCATAAAGGATGTTAAGGGCAAAATTGACCAAAAAAAATCCAGCCCAAACTCCCTTATCCCCTTTATATATTGTTATAGATATAGTATAGAATAGATATAGATGAAAAAACCATAAAAAAAAGAGAGGAAGTTAAGGGCAATTATGGAATAATTAAAAAACCATAATGGAAGTTAAGAGCAAAATGGACCAAAAAAATTCAGCACAAACTCTCTTATCCCCTTTATATATTGTTATAGATTATAGTATAGAATAGATATAGATGAAAAAACCATTAAAAAAAAGAGAGGAAGTTAAGGGCAATTATGAAATAATTAAAAAACCATAAAGGAAGTTAAGGGCAAAATGGACCAAAAAAATCCAGCCCAAACTCCCTTATCCCCTTTATATATTGTTATAGATATTGATAAATATATAGTGTAATTACATATGAATGAAAGACAAACGGACAACAAGCTGTGTCACTAACCTTTTTAAATGAATTAATAAAAATAGGTATAAGAGTTTTTTAAAAAAAGAAAATAAGAGATAGATATAGATAGATAATTTTCCTAACTATTATTTATCTTAAATATATAAAAATTAGAATTTGACCATACATACCCCACTTATCTGGAAAAAGGAAAATTATATGTATTTATTTTTTTTATTTTTTTTTGGTTACAAATTATATGTATTTATGTAAGCCCCAAAACAAAAAATATCACACAGTACTAATTAATAGGCAATATAGAAGGACAAAAATGTATTATCACTAGCAATTGAATTTCTTAAGTCTAATAGGATATTAAACATAATTACCTCTATCTCGGATTAAATCCACAATCTATATATGTAAGAAGTGTTTGGATTCGTTTATTAAATTTACTTAATAAAACATTATTTTTTATAAGATACTTAATACAACATTTATATTAGTGTTTGGATACACTTGCATAATAATAACCTACTTGTTATGAATATATTAGTAGATGTTCATTAGTCTTGGCCCATACTCATTGGCCCATATATTATCCTATAAATAAAGCATATGATACAATGTGTCATACACCTTGAATAGAACAATACAATAGTCTATTCCTTTCTCTTCTCCATTTCTCTCATTCTTCTCTATTCTAGTTATTCTCTAGAAATAGTTCATAACACGTTATCAGCACGATAGTCTCTCTCCCCTCTCTAGAAAGGTATAGCAACCATGAGAGGTGATAATTTTATTTCTTGTATTTTTTATTCTATTTTTTTCGTTTTTTTTCATATTGATTCACAGCCTACGATCCAGAAGTATCGTAGTGAAATTTTTAAAATATGAATCCTGAAGATTCATAGTATGATGAAATTTTAAAATATGAATCCTAAAGATTCATAAACCTACGCTTCTAAAATATCAATCCCTGAAGGATTGAAAAGAATAACTGATTTGATCTATTATATAGTTCTTAAAGAACTTAAATATCCAAATTTTGTTATTCATGAAATCTTGATGAATTCAATTGGGACACATCCCTGAAGGATGTACAAAATAATTGATAAGATCTATTATATTTATAGAGTTTTTGAAGAACTCATGAATAATTCAATATATTTATGCATCCCTGAAGGATTGCACCAATATATGTATTCCAATTACATTATAATATATGTTATACAGTTCCTGAAGAACTCGATGTTGTATGCATTCCTGAAGAATTGCATAAATGATTAATTTTACATTATAATGATGTTATATAGTTCTTGAAGAACTTCTTATAAATTATTTCTTATGAATTCCAGAAGAATTCAAAATACATATACATGCATCCCTGAAGGATAGCTTTATCAATTTGTTTTAGAGTTTTGGCTATTTATAATTTTTATTGAATTTGTTTTATTTATTGTTATAATAATAATAATAATAATAATAATAATAATAGTGTATAATCTATGCATATCATGCTGATTAAAAATAAATAAATAATAATAATAATAATAATAATAATTTAATATGTATCATCATATTGTAAGCTAAAGCATAAAAATATTCCAATTTATTTTCAATAAGTTACTAATTAATCTCATTCATAGCATATGTTACATTATAATTATTATTAATTTCATTATGTTACTATTTAATTTGCATTATAAAATTTTAGTACGTTACATTATATTAATATTAATAAAAATAATTGGAATTATCTTTTATTAGACTGTGTTTAGTATGTTTATCTAATTATTTGCTTAATTTTATTATTTGATGATAGTATATATCAATGATAAATAAATGAAAAATCATTCCCAGAAGTGAATGAAATCTAACCCACTGATGTTACTCCATTCCCAGAAGTGAATGTAGTAACACACGATTACCATGAAAAAAAAATTTGTGGTCATGGTCGTGGTAATAGTCATGACTGTGTTAATTTTAAAATTTCGGCTTCTCACTAGAAGTGAAAAAAAATAATGAAAAAAAAGAGTAAAAAGTGGGCAAATTAGTTCCTGAAGAACTAAAGAAGAAAAAGGGAAAATCCAATTGAATGCACAAGGAATAAATTATTCTTAATCATTATGAAGATCACTTGTGATATAGTTCTTGAAGAACTAATACTTTAATAATAATGATCTCCGATGGATTACTCAAAGAATATGAATTTCCCGAACCATTGTTAATGAAAAATTATTTGTATAGTTCTTGAAGAACTTAAAATTCAATATTAAAGCATTTCTTGTAGTATCGCTCAAGAACAATTTTTCATAATCAATGTTTATAAATATTGGTGGTATAATTCTTGAAGAACTAATATTTTAATTTCCCTAAAGCTATAGTTCTTGAATAAGCAAAAGTTTAATATCAAGTATTCCAGAAGGATTGGAAAATTGTAATTTTCCATAGCCATTGTTGATAGAGATATATTGTTAAGTTCATGAAGAACTTACAAAATTTTACAACATGATTACAATCTATATGATATATTTGATCTTGGTATAAGGTGAACCAAAATTAAAAGGAAATCAATAGAAGAATTATTTATGTCTCTTGAATATGCTCTTGAAGTAGCAACTTTGAAAAAAACAAAGTTCAAGAATATTTTGTATATCCATTGTTGTACATATATTGGATGGATATTATTGATATATTAAACTCGTGATTGAATGCATGGTTCAAACGTTTTTTTTCTTCCTCTCATAATAATGATTATTCTTTGCTCTTAAAAAAAATAAAATTATTCCTTTTAAAAAAAAAAAAAATTATTCCTTGCAAACATAAATTGATTTTAATTATTCGGTTACATATTTAAATCAATTGATTGATTTTAATTTTAAAATCTTTTAATTGTTACTATATTTTAATTTCTAATTCTACTGAAATCCACATAAACATTATTTTGTTATACTTTATTTTTACTCTTTTAATTCTCATACAAATAAATTATTACTATTTTTTTATTGTGTTCCACCGAAAAGATTTTTTTTGTAGAAACATATTTGTTTAGCTTGAAAATATTCATCGATACTACTATTCATGAAAAATTAAATTTTATATTTGGTAGTACGAAAATTATTGAAGGCTCCAGAAGAGACAATGCATTATTATATCGAGAAGCAAAGTTGCACTTTGCTAATATATTTTATATTTTAAGTCTTAAAGAAATTTGTTACCAAAAGATATTCACATAAATGAATATCATATTGAAACAAGAAACGACGGAAATATTTTATCTCTATATTACGAGACATATTATCAACTTTTGTCTCTAGTTTGTGGTGTACTTATGATATTAGTGCAATTTAAGCACATGTTCAAGTAAACCAGAAGTTTACAAATAAATCATATTAATTTTATCATTGGCAAGATCAATTGGGTCATTTCTGGTCTATTATGAAGCGAAAAATTTCTATGAATATGTATTGAATGGCCAGAAGTTCATTCAATCTAACACTTTTTGTGTATTACTAGTTCCCGAAGAAAATTGATAAATTTAGTAAACGAGCGTCTCTTATTTTATATATAAGGTGATATTTATAAATCAATACACCGATCATGTGGACCAATTAAATTTCTATAATTTAATTGATGCATCAACTAAATGGTCACATGTATGTTAGTTATCAACTCACAACCAAAAGTTTGTGAGATTATTTTTGAGAGCTCATTATGTATATATTATTCTAGAAAGTATTTGATAAGTATCATATGTTAATTGAAATTTATACCGAACATCTTGTAGAATATGTTCATACAAACAAAAATAATAATGGACTTGAAGATCCATTCTTTAGACGTCTAAAGTTAATTACATGATCGATACTTATGAGATCAATACTTCTATGTTCTAGTTTATATTTTGGGAACATTTAAATATATATGTTGAGATATTGATTCGCTCAAGCCAATAAGTTATTATACGAAAGTCTTCCCCCTAACTTGCAATTAAGTTTAGTTTTATACTCTAATATTTTTCATATAAGCATTTTTGGATGTGTTGGTATGTTCCAATTGCTCCAATATAATGCAATACGATGAATTATTAAAGAATATTGGGAAAATATATTTGATACAACTTTTCATCCCTTATAAATTATATTGAGCCAATAGGGACTTGTTTATAGCCCAGAAGGATAATTTTCAAGTGATGATGAATTAGTTTTCCCAATATTAGGGGGAGGGAATAAGCAGCTGAAAAATATGAACCTGAAGTTCAAATGAATCACTTGAAATAAATAGTTATTATTATCTCATCTTGATCCTCATATAAAATAGATTGAACCAGATGTTCAAAAGATGTATCATTTGCAAAGTTTATGAAATCAACTATAAGCTGCTAATGCTCCAATCAAAATGGATGTCCCTGTTGGACAATCTTATATTGCAAATGAATTTTAACCACCCTGTAGCGTGGTAAGTCAGTCGGTTCCAAAGATTAAAATCCTCAAATAAGAAAAGGAGCTAAAAAGAAAGATGACCCAAGTGAGGATATGAAAAGATTATTTGACATAATTAATTTTCTAGTTCCAGAAGAACTTATCAGGTACCTGAAATTTATGAAAATAAAGAGATCTCGACAAATTATGTCATGAATGGAATCCGATGAAACCGAAAGAAAATCAACGTTGACGGTGTTTATTTATATAATATAGCGCTATATATGATAAGAAATAACGAGGATCATAAATCAAAGTCTATTAAGGATTATAGACAATGAAATGATTGACTAAATAGATAGACGTAATTGATACAAAATTAAACTAGCTTTGCAAAGCAGAACGTTTTTGGACCAATAGTCCATTCCATCTGCAGATGGAAATAATTCGATATGAATAAATTTTCAAGAGAAAAATAATGAAAATAAAATATTTAGAGTTTGAATTGTTATTCAAGTATATTGATAAATGTCTATCATTGATTTTCAATAAGCATATTCACCTAAAGTGAATTCCAAAACTTCTTTGTAATTAATTAAGTTGAGTAGCATATGAAATACTCAATTTATGTGAAATATGTGTTTTAACGTATTTGACTGGCTCACTGGATAATGATGATTATATGAAAATCCCAGAAGGATTTAATTTTCGTAAGACACATATATATATTGGAGAGGTGACTTAATAAACATGAATAAGTCTCCTTATATACTCGAGCAACATCTATATGCATGTTGTATAATATTCTTGTTGCATTTTGGTTCTAATGGGGACAAATACATTGCTAACCTATTATTTGTTGTCAATATATCATCAAGTATATATTTTTGGTTTAGATATGCAGGTTATTTGTCTAATCCTTATAAGGGTACCGATCACAAACAAGTTGTTTGGTCATTACATGAGGAAGTACAATCACCCATGGAGATATGTGAACCAAACTATAATAACAATCTCATGAAATAAAATAATGCGGAAAGTTTAACACTATATGAAATAGATCAAGAATGTGATTTGTTTGAAGTACGCTATTCAACAGATACAAGGGGTTGTGATTTTTCTTATAAAGGGTTTTTGCTACAATTCAACATGAAGATCATATTACAAACACTGCTAATTTGAAGAATATAATAACGAAGATATAAGATTGTCAACATGTCATCACCAATTGTCAAAGCTTTGGAGCAACTAATATTGAAGATTATTTGACATTTTTCTTCTTAGATATATTTGTATTTATCAGGGGGAGATATAAATATGTTCTGCACTCTTTTTCCCTTCACCATGGTTTTATCCCACTGGGTTTTCCTGGTAAGGTTTTTAATGAGGCAGTTCACACACAAAAGACTATGTACTCTTTTTCCTTCACTAGGATTTTTTCCCAATAGGTTTTTCTCTAGTAAGGTTTTAATGAGGCATATCCTCAATGGACATCTAAGGGGGAGTGTTATGAATATATTAGTAGATGTCCATTAGTCTTGGCCCATACTCATTGGCCCATATATTATCCTATAAATAGAGCATATGATACAATGTGTCATACACCTTGAATAGAACAATACAATAGTCTATTCCTTTCTCTTCTCCATTTCTCTCATTCTTCTCTATTCTAGTTATTCTCTAGAAATAGTTCATAACACTACTAATAATTTAGAGCTTAATTTGAACTCCCTAAAATTTATTTAGAGAAATACTTGGTGGTGCATAACTTTAAATATAAATTATTTTGACGCGCACACATAAAATTATATTTTTTTTTCTTTTTATGTGTGAGTACCTCAACATTGTACCTATCTAAGATCTTCTCACTTATTAAATAATTACTTACCAAACACACCATTTACATATTCATAGATGTGAATAGGGGTGGACAACGGTTCGGGTCGGACGGGTTCGGGGCCAAAACCCTGATCCGACCCAGCCCACGGGTGGAAGATGCTGACCCAATTCGACCCTTTTTTTCATTCGGATTGAGCGGGTTTCGGGTCTTTCGGTTTACGGGTTCACGGATGGGTACCCATGGGTAACATCTCTCAACCAAAATTTTATTTTTTTACAAACAAAAGTCTTACACAGATCAAAACCAGAAAATAAAAGCCTTAGATTCATAATACAAAATGAGAAAACTTAGATTCATAATACAAAATGAGAAAACATTGATTCATAACAAAAATAAGTAAAAATCTAAGGTTAAAGAAGAAGAAGAAGAAGAAGAAGAAGAAGAAGAAGAAGAAGAAGAAGAAGATGGAGGAGACTTGAGTTTATCTGATTTTGGGTGGTGAGAGAAGGGCCAGCGGCGGTGGACAAGAAAGAATGAAGGAGAAAGAGATAAGTCACTAAGTCTACTATTACAACCTTCTTTTTATAATAATAATAATAATAATAATAATAATAATAATAAACTTAATATACTTTTTTTTATAGTAGTCTAGTAAAAGAAATTTATTACGTGAATGCATTATGTCCACCTATATCCATATGTCAAGTCAAAATTGAAAGCATTCATTACTTACTTTTAAAAAAAATAATATTAAATACTAGACTATACAGAGTTACAGATAAACACAGGAATAAGTCTAATTCACTGACATGAGATAAGAATATTCGGGCCGGTTCGGACACCGATGGGTGTAATTTAAAAAACCGAACCCGACCAAGTGAACCCGTTTTAAACTGTTTTTTTCATTTTTTGAACCCGAAGTCCATTTAAAACCGACCCGTGACATAAAAAATCGTTCGGGTGAACCGGTTTGGTTCGGTCCAGCAGGTCTTGTCCACCCCTAGATGTGAATATGGTTATTTTATTTCATCAAGCATAATGGACGAAAGAAACTTCTTTAGACACCTATTATAAATAAAGGGTCGCTCCATATTAACTAAGTGGCCAGCCTTCTTTATTACTTCAATTGTTGCGTTATTTCCTAGCTTCCTGTATGTATATCGGTAATTATAATTAAGTATTTGATTCTGATCAAGATAAAGTTTAAGCAACTTGATAAACTTTACGAAATAATTTGAAATAATTATAAGTATGTGATGAAGATTTCCTACTCTTTTATGTTGTGTGCAACCTCTAGTTTGAAAATTTTATCTTTCTCACCCCATAAAAGATGTATCCGCTGCAAAGGGAAAGTTGTTTAGTTATTATTAATTAATTAAATAAAAAACACATATTTAGAGTCGAAATTATGAAGATAAATTACCTGTGAAAAATTTGGAATGTTGATGTCTTTGTAGCTAAGTTCTAAGGCCTCTAATAGTTCACTTCTCTCCTTCCTATTCGAGAACATCACCTGCAATTAATAATATGATGCTCACAAAAATCCATAATATATTAATTTTTCCATAATATAGTTGTAGGTTATTCTCAATTTAGCATCATGCTAAATAACAATGCGATGTGTGTCTATAGAAGTACTGTGCAGTAGGTGCTTTGATAAGCACAAGGTAAGGAAATCGTTCTTAGAATCAGCCCAATCAATATGAAGTGACATTTTATAAGTAAATTTATTTTTTTAGTTTTATTGTATAATATAATTAATATATTTGAACTATAATACTCCTATTCTATATATCGAGAAAAATATTTCGTGGACTCTAATTCTTCCGATTAATCACCTAAGTAGATGATGAATTTAGATCACGTTTAAAATTATGACATTGTCGTTAATCATGTGGTTAAATTAAATACATTTTTAACTGGTTCTTAATTTGACTCCAGAAATAAAGTATCTAAGTTACTTCTTTTTTTTTGACCGGGGTATCTAAGTTACTAAAAATTAAATTATACATTTTTTTTGTATACAATATTTTTCCTGTTCTAGAAATTCATTAGGATGGCAAAAACTCACATTGACAATATGCTCACAAACACCATATGCTCATGTTTATTCTTTTAACCAATGCAGCACATAAATGTTTTCCCTCTTCATCAGTACACCTCTGAGTTCATCAAGACCACTTAAACATACCTTAAACAATAAACTGTGCACCATAATTCACATCAAAGATTCAAAGCACCAAAACCTAGTTGCAGACCTAGACTGATCATTCCTTTAGACTTAACTGGATCTTTCATCTTTGGTATATAATAATCTCAACAAAACCTCTGCACACAATATGTTCAATAGCAAAGTCCTACAAAATAATTATCATCCCAAGCAAACAATATAAGGCATTGCCCGAGAGAGAATCGTCCTACACACACATCTGATCCAACAAACGAATCAAACAAATACCTTGACACAGCATGTGCGTTTTTGGTTTGGCAATGGCAGAATCATAACCTGTACTATAATTTTGACAAAAACTATACTTCCGAGTCTCAAAATAATATCAAACTCACAATCAATTCAAACATGCACAAAGCAACTAAAGGCCGTGTAAATATTCATTCATCTCAGATGTTAATATCATGACATTTATCTCTCTAAACTTGTCCTCCAAAAGTTTCATATTATCCATCCAAACCACACACCCCTATACCTATGCCTTAGCATCTTCAAACAACTTTTCCTTCTCAAACAAGCAACCCAATTGATTTTCACTAAACCATAAATACAAAACATTACTGATTGTCTGGTTCTAACACAAATCAGCCACATGTTCAAAGACTAACAAAATAGCAAAGGTTAGAACTTGAAACACAAATACAACTTCATGACACTAAGCAAGTGTTTGTTTTAGCGTTTAGAAAGCCTGCAAACACGCATTGTTTTGACACACCAAATCCCAGCTTCTCATTTTCCGCGTTTAAGAGGCTCCAGACACACAACTGCGGCAGCCCACCACGCAACCAAACACGCTATAAAACTTTGTTTGGATCATCGGTCAAATTGGCAGGTGAACCACTGTAATTCTGGCAAAGGCCTACACTTTGAAACTTCACTAAATCTTCGAACATAAACTAAGTAGTATGACTTGGCAAAACCCCTTTAGCTTCAACAAATCTATACATATACCAAGACCCAACAGACCTATAAGGCTTCCATTTCTCACACAAAACCTCCATTTGTGAAGGTGAAGGCAAACCCTTAAGACCATACAATTTTTCCACACCTCTTCTCACAACAAGATCACCAACAGGCAAAACATCAGGACGATGAAGTGTAAAAATCATAAACATATGAACAGACCAAGGTCCAATTCCTTTAACCGACATTAATTTCTCATACAACATTTCATCATCCATCTCAATAATCGATGAATCCGATAAAAACCCATTAGCGTATTTCGTCGAAAGATCATGAATGTAGGTTGCTTTTGGTCCTGAGATTCCGACTTCACGAAGCTGAGTTGGGGTAAGGGATAGAACCGCGTTTGGGAGAATTGAAGATTGTGAATCAAAGAGAGAAATGAAACGGTTTTCGATTGATGATGAAGCTTTGTTTGAGAGTTGTTGGGAAATTAGGGTTTTGATGAGAGAAAAGAAAGGCGTGATTTTGTTTGAGAATTGGGGAGAAGGGAAGGTGTTGATTATGGTTGAGAGGAGTGGATCGGCGGCACGGAGGTGGTTGAGGGCGGTTTCGAGTTCTCCGGTTGATGATAATGGTTTTGCGATTGGTGGTGGTGGTGGTGGTGATGATGAAGGTGGAAGAATTGGTTTTTTGGTGGTGAGTTTTGGGATTTTTTTGGCGGGGAAAGGGATTTTTGAAGAGTTTAGGGTTTTGATTTGGGGTTGTGGATTGTTGTTGGAAATGGAATTGGATTTGGTTTGGGATCGAGTTCGTTTCATGGTTTTGGGGGTGAAGAAATTATGATGTTTCTGATTTAGGGTTTGGTGATTGGTTGGGGATGAATTAAGCAAGTAATTAGCAGGAGATTGTAATGACAATTTTTTTTTTTTTTTAAGAAATTAAATTAGCCTACTCAAATTGGCACAGTGAGAATTGAACCTGAAATCGTAAGAAGGGACACACTCACAAGTCTCAATTCAATAACATCATACGCCCAAACTAACCCAAGTGGGTTGATTAAAATCATATTTAAGTCTAAAAATAAAATATACGGTAAGAATGTGATTTAGTGAAATTATAAATATTTTCATAAGAGAGGATTTGATATTACGGAGTTTGAGGATGTGATAAATGAATGTATCCGTAGTTTTAAGTCATATGTCGAAAACTCTCATATTGAGCTTAATATGAGACAAACGAATGAGGTAGCTCATGTTTTAGCCAAGGTAGCCCCATCTATAACTCGCACCCATATTTTCAATGATATACCGACATTTATAAGTCATTTGATTATGAATGAAATGCTATAAATATTATTTTGTAAAAAAAAAAAAAAAACTTATTTAAGACTTGGACTTCCTAAAGTAACTTACTATTAAATACTGTAAGTACTTACGTACTAAACACACCCTTGACATATTCATAAGATTTTTTTTAAGCAAAAAAAACACATTTCATTTCATCAAATATAATAGTGAAAATACAACTAAGGATTCAAGCTCGTTCAGATAAATACAACCATTATTTGTTGCATTCACAACCATTTGACAATAGCTTTCGAACTTGACACGCTCGAAACCACAAGATACGGCTATCAAGAGAGCATGCTGCAATGCGGTGTCTTCACATTCTATTGTTGAAGCTATGAAAGGGAACACCATAGTGTGAGCTTGAACAAGAGAACCCGAACTATCGCGGAAACAAATACAAATACCAAACTTCCCTTCTTACATATTCATAGGATGTGCATTGAATTATTTTATTTCACCAAGCATAATAGAAGAAAGAAACTTCTTTAAACACCTAATATAAATACATGGTCGTTCCAAATGTGCCAAGTGACCGGCCTTTTTTATTACTTCAATCGTTGCGTTATTTCCCAGCTTTCTATCATATGCGTCAATAATCAATAATTATAATTATGTGATCAAGATAAATTAATTAAGCAACTTGATAAACCTTACGAATATATAGTTTGAAATAAGAAGAATGTTAACTTAGTGTTTTCTAGGTATTAGATAAGAAAATTAAATATAAAAAAAGTTATCTTAGAACTTGTGTGATCAATATTTTTAAAATATAAAAAATATTATTTTTAATGTAAAAATTTTTCTTTTTTTCCTTTAACTAGTGTCCCGGAACACTAACTAAAGAACAAAAAAGAAAACTTTACATTAAAAATAATACTATATTTTTTAAAATATTGTTCACTCAAATTCTGAAATCACATTTTTATATGTGATTTCTTTAATCAATATCTCAAATACACTACTTAACATTTTCTTTATAAATATTTGTTCCATTTTAAGTGTTCGAAAATGTCGTACCATTTGTCAATTACTCTTATCTTTTTCAATAAAACTAATTAATGCTATATTTTTGGAAAACAAAAGTTTATTTTAGAATTTTTTTTTGTACATAACATATTAATTTTTTTTTACATGATAATTTATTTTAGACTAAATACACTCATTTTTCAATGAATCTAAAAAAGCTACTTTTGCTTATATATTGAGGCCGGAGGGAGTATTAAATTTTTTGGAAAGAGAAAGTGTGTGTAAAAACAAAAAATGTGTGGAAAAAAAAAGAATTTATTGATGGATTAAAATTAGGATATAATAGAAAAATAAAATGCAAAAATACAATTTATTAATTTGATGTTACTATTTTAAACGAACACTTAAAAAGCAACCGAGAGTGTATGTGATAAAAATATCATACTCTTTCATGTTGTGCGCAACTTCTAGTTTGAAAACTTTATCTTCCTCCCCCCATAAGAAATGTATCCGCTGCAAAGGGAAGTTGTGCAGTTATAAGCATACATTTTCAAAGAATTGTATTCTCTCCGGACACAAATATAAACAAAAAAAATTATTTACACGGTGTTTATGAAATTTAGTTAAGTGTAGTTAATTTTCTTGATTTAATGCAAAACATGAGTTAAGTGATTCTCCTTATTATATTACCCATTTTGAAAAGTGTAAAAGTAAAATAAATGCCTACAATAAAATAGAATTAAATAAGAGTATATTAGAAATAGTAGTATTAATTAGTTTAAAAATATTTAATTTTTGCTTATAATGACGACCAAAATTTGAAGTATTTTTTTAGTTATATTTGTGTCCGGATAAATATATGTTATGGAGACTGCAATGAAAATAAGTACCTGTGAAAATTTTGGGATGTTGATGTCTTTGTAGCTAAGGTCTAACCTCTAATAGCTCACTTCGCTCCTTCCTATTTGAGAACATCACCTGCAATATTTAATGATAATGTCACCAAAGTCATGGGAGTTTAATTGTCGTGCATAGTTGGTGTAATTTTTTTTTACAAATACATTCAATGATGCGTTGTCACATTATTTAATGAATGTGACACATCATGTGTTTTTAATGACCATAAATGATGTGTCGGTATATTACTAGACGCATGTGCAAAATAACTTTACACCGACGGTGCCTATAAATTAAATTCAAGTCGATAATACTCCACCATAGGCAAAGGTTATTATGCATAAGGGGGATGTTTATGCATGGTGCATAAGCCCAGAATTACTCGCGCGCCCCCCCAGAAGTTTCTCGCGCGCGCCCCCCAGCCCCCCCAAAGGCTCGCTATCCCCACCCCCTTTCTGCTGATGCACACGTTTTGTTTTTATTTTTAGCCTACTAGGCCTGAAAGCCCAGTTCCTTTTTTGTTTTTTTGTTGGTTTTGTTGTTTACCCAGTTTTACACCCCCAGATTTTATTCTTTTTCTCCCCTAATTTTGTTACAAAATCATTGGTTATTTATGCAATGTTATTTTGAAAATCATTATGAATAAAATATGAATAAAATATGGTTTTAGTTATAATATTTATTTTAAATTAAATATAAATATTTTATTTGAAACCATAAGAGAGCTACTTTGGTTTTCAGATACAACACTAGTGACACCATTAAGTTATACTTATGGTTTCGGTTAAAATATTTATTTTAAATTAAATATGGATATTTTATTAGAAACCATAAAAGGGCTATTTTGGTTTCAGATACAAAACTAATGAAACCATTAAGTCACACTTATGGTTTCAGTTATAATATTTATTTTAAATTAAATATAAATGTTTTATTTGAAACCATAAAAGAGCTACTTTGGTTTTCAGATACAACAATAGTGACACCATTAAGTTATACTTATGGTTTCGGTTAAAATCATTTTAAATTAAAATGATTTTGACATAATTAAGTACATTAAATAGTTTTGGAGTACAGATCTCTGAAACCATTCCACAACACAAATGGTTTTGGAGTACACATCTTTGAAACCATTCTACAGCAGAAATGGTTTTGGCATGATTTTAGTTTAAAACTAACTACTAAAATAATTAACCATACATAATACTCTGAAATTTATCGCTAATCAATAAAATAAAATTCAATCAATCAAAATTAAAAGCGTGATAAAAAAAATCTGAGGGGTGCGCTAGAAATCTAAAAAAAAAAAAAACCTGGGGGGTGCGCTAGAAATTGGGGGGGCTAGAAAATGGGGGGGGCGCGTAGCAATTGAGGGGAGGGCGTAGCAGTTGGGGGGCGCGCGTAGCAATATGGGAGGCGCGCATAGCAATTATGCACGGTGCATAAGCTTGGGCTTATGCACCATAACCAGACCCACTAAATTTTTTTTCTCTAAAATGTTATTATAAAAAAGATCAGAGAGAATATCTAAATAAATTCAAAAAAAAATAAAAAAAAATAGACTTCTTTTTTATACAAAACATTCTCCTGTTCTAATAATTGATTAATAATGGATTTGTGTAATTTTTTTGGACGGAATAATTATTGAGTTTGTTTAAAAAAAAATATTTCATGGTTGATCATCTAATTTTCTTTATACCTAGTTGATAATCTACATTACTGAATTAACCATATTTTTAAATGTGATTAACGAGTTGTTGCAGGTCTAGAAAAAAAATAGTGTCCTAATATCATTATGATTATTCTAAACAAATAAGGAAAAACAAACCTTAAGAAAGTCACTTAACACACGGTTGGGAAATCGAATGTTTCTATATAATCCAGTAGAGAGAAGTGACTTTAATCCCTCAACAGAAGATGGTAATAATATTTCCGACCAAGAAGACCCAACATTTTCCACTACACTACTACTAATCATAGACTCTTGTATAGCCAAAATCGAGCCAGTTACAACCACAGCTTGAACCAGCTCACTATACAGCTCAGCCATTTGAAACGCCACCATTCCACCATAACTAAATCCAACCACAACACATTTCTCCACCCCGAGTTTCTTTAACCCTGCCGCCAAACACCCGGCTTGAAAAGTCGGTGACCGGTCCGGCTTATCAGTTGTGGAGCCGCCAAAGAAAATTAAGTTTGGCACGTAAACGGCGTAGTTTTTGGCTAACATGATGATTTGTGACAACCAAGTTGTAAGTCCGTCGCTGGAGAAGCCATGGAGGAGAACCACCACTGGCTTGGTGGGTTTTGAAATGGTTTCAGATGGAACCCAAAACCTCATAACTGTACCTGGCTCTATCTCCACCATGTAAGGCTTCACACCAGCCATCTTCACTGTCCATTTACCCAATGACCAAATAAGTGTCACCGTGTTCACCATGTTTGATTAATTTGTTCTTCTCTTAGCAATGTTTTAACTTTAAGCAATATGAACTCTATGAAAGTACAACATATTTTGATTGGTACGCGTTGCTACTATATAATACGATAATCAAACGAAAATAGCTAGCAAACAACCAACCAACTAGTATACGTACATTAATGCCTACTGCCTGCGCTACTTAAAAAAAAAATGCATATTGTTGCATACTCTTATATATGCACGGGCCGGGATGTCAAAGTCTCACATCGGTTGAGAGATGACATGACTAAGTGTTTATATACTTAGAGGCAATTCTTACCTTACAAGCCGATTTTGTAAGAATGAGTCATGCCCAATTACTTATTTCTAAGATGGTATCAGAGCCTCTCCACGATCAGCTGGGCCGTCTGCTTCCGGGTATCCGATCGGGTTTCCGCTTGTAAGGTGAGGATTGCCTCTAGTGTATAAACACTTAGTCAGGCCATCTCTCAACCGATGTGAGACTCTTAACACGGGGTTCGAACTCCGGTCATCCCACTTATCCACCTTAAGAGTGAAATTTCTAACCACTATACTACTTGACAAAAAAATAAAAATAAATAATTTATATAAATATTTATAGCATTAATTACATCATGAACTCTTATACTCAATAAGCTCTTTACATTTAAATATGTACACTAAAAAAACTAACATTACACAAATTCAAGTGTTTGAACACAAGCAACTATGAAATCTTAATCTAATTTTAATTTTAACAAGCAAAATTAAATAATCAAACCATAATTAAATATAATAATAATAGATATATATATTGAGATAAAAGATAAGTTTGGAGAAGAAAAAGAAACGTATAAAAATAAGAAGAAAAATTTAAGATTGGCTCAAAAAATAAATTATAAAAGGGTAAATAGTGTTATACCCCCCTGCAAAATAGGCGAGTTTTGCGTTACCCCCCCTGCAAAATATTTTTTTGAGATTACCCCCCCTGCAATGTCAAGATTCCGTGCGTTACCCCCCTGGCTCAACAAGTGGGCATATGACATGGAAGAATCTTGACGTAGCATGACACGTGGAAATTAATTTATTTTTTATTTATTTTCAATTGCCAACTCATTAATTAATGTGGGTTTTTAATTAAAAAAATGAAAAAAAAACTTAAAAGTTGTTATATTTTTATGAACTTACTTAAAAGAAATATTTTTTTTTTTTTTTTGACTAAAAGTTTTTTTTTTTTTGACTAAAAGTTGTTATTATATATATAAAAAAATATATATTTCTTTTTTTTTTTGACTAAAAGTTGTTATTATATATATAAAAAAAAAGATTTCTTTTTTTTTTGACTAAAAGATTTATTTTTTTTTTGACTAAAAGTTGTTATTATATATAAAAAAAAAAAATTATTTTTTTTTTACTAAAAGATTTATTTTTTTTTTTGACTAAAAGTTGTTATTATATATAAAAAAAAAGATTTTTTTTATTTTTACTAAAAGATTTCTTTTTTTTTGACTAAAAGTTGTTATTATATGTAAAAAAAAAAGATTTCTTTTTTTTTTTGACTAAAAGTTGTTATTATATATAAAAAAAATTTATTTTTTGACTAAATAATAACAACTTTTAGTCAAAAAAAAAAAAAGAAATCATTTTTTTTTTATATATAATAACAACTTTTAGTCAAAAAAAAAAAGAAATCTTTTAGTCAAAAAAAAAAAGAATTTTTTTTTTATATATAATAACAACTTTTAGTAAAAAAAAAAAAAAAAACTTTCTTTTAAGTAAGTTCATAAAAATATAACAACTTTTAAGTTTTTTTTTTCATTTTTTTAATTAAAAACCCACATTAATTAATGAGTTGGCAATTAAAAATAAATTAATTTCCACGTGTCATGCCACATCAAGATTCTTCCATGTCATATGCTCACTTGTTGAGCCAGGGGGGTAACGCAAGGAATCTTGACATTGCAGGGGTGTAATCTCAAAAAAATATTTTGCAGGGGGGTAACGCAAAACTCGCCTATTTTGCAGGGGGTATAACACTATTTACCCATTATAAAATGTATGCTAATATTGTGTACAATTGAGCAGGTGAGATTCGAAGTGAAATTACTATTTCATAAGCTTATAAACATATTATTGGAGTTTATTAAAATATGACATAAATCAATGATATTTTAGAGAATATATTAATGAACTAATAAATCAATGAGATTAAACTCTCTTTTGATACTATTTAACATGATATTATAGAAAATTTGACTACATAACGTCATCATATTCCAATTTTAGTTTATAATAATACAATTATATATGTAAAAAATTAATGTTGATTAATAAACTTAAATTACCGAAAAAATTAATAGATTTATAATTTAATGAAAGTACAAATTTTAATATATAATAATAATAGTAAAAATATTATTCATATTTATTTAAATAGGCCTAAAAGACTTTTTATTGGTCTGCAACCTGACTATTTTAACTAAATAAACTTATATAAAAAAAAACATTGATTTGCTCTATTTAAAAAAATAGCTTGACCTGAACTTATATAGACTAAATTGTATGTCTCTGTAGGGCGATCTGGCTTATTCTCATCCATTTGCGGTTGTGCATTGTCTATGCATAAAAGGGTAATACGTCAACTATAGTCTAGTACTATACTCCCTCTGTCCCAAAATGAGTGACACATTTGACTGTTTCACGTATGTTGATACACAACTTTGACGATTAATATTTTTAATTGTATAATAGTAAAAATTATAAAAATTTGATATTTTGAAAATATTCATCTCGACGAATCCAACATCTTATATGCTATTTTTTTTTTATTAGTAGAAAAATATGGTCAAAACAAATTATATGCATAGTGCATATAATCAAAATGGGTCACACATTTTGGAACGGAGGAAGTGTCTAGTCTGTCAACTATAACTTGTATTGAAACTAGTAGTACTGCATGTCAGGGGCGGCCTGCACACATGTGCGGGATGTGCGACGACATCGGACCTCAAAATTTTGAGGTCCTATATATAATATTACTTATATATTATTTATACCTATAAAATATCATATGTATATTAATAGATTAATTTTTAGGCCCTAAAATATAAGTTATATATTGTTAATGTTCATAAAATATCATGTGAGTATCAATAGATTAATTATCTATACTCGTAAATATAGTTCTAGTCAGGGCCGGCCCAGACCAAGTGCAGGATGTGCTATGGATCTGGGCCTCAAATTTTTTGGGGCCTGTTTGTCCAATTTTTTGGACCAAATTTACTAACTTAGATATTATATATTTGCTAATGTCATTTTAAAACATAAATTGGGATTGGCCAAGTGGTGTAGTAAACTGTGCATTTTGTGAACTTCAAGGTCACTCTATCAAATCCTGTACCGGCCCTGGTTCTAGTTCATTTTATATTTTTTGTCTCATTTGATTTAATGGAATTGGTTTAATATTGATAATTTATATGTTTACAAGAATAAGAATGGTTTTTTTTTATATTATATGCAATTTAAATCGACAATTTTTTTAAGGATCACTTTTATATTTTGCACAGAGCTTCCTAAAACTCGGAGACGCCCCTGCTGCATGCTACTACTAACAATTACTATTAATTAATTATGAGTTTTTCTATTATGTGCAAATTTATACATGTTAAAGTTTAAAATATAGTAAATTTTGTATTAAAATTTATGCATTTTATATTAAATGTACAATTTAAAAAAATATAGTTGTTGACCAAAAAAAATAGTAGTTATTATTTTTCAGTAAAATTATTAGTTTAAGTTATTTAACATGTGCAATGTTATACATGTTAGACAAATCTATTAATTATTTATACACATTACTCCTCGATAAAAGCCTTTTTTGAGTAGAGGCAAGCTAGCAATATTTGTAGTACTGAACCGATGCTAATTGCAGAATAAGTATCTCGATCGTTTTGATTAATACTACTTCAGTTTAAATATATAAAAAAAATTTGCAAATTCTTTTTTATTTATTTTACCATCAGTTTAATCTGGTTTGATGGTCGGTTCTGACATCAAGTGGTTCTAGTCCCCGACCGATCGCAGTTGCGGGGAATCGAACTGTGATCTTCTATACCAAGTTCAACATCAATCACCATTCACCACTGAACCAACTAACGATTTGTTCTTTTTGCAAGATTTTGTTGTCTAATTTAACACTCTTTTCAAATTTTGAGGTACATTAATTAAATCTTCACAAAAATATCCATAATTAATTGGATATAAATAAAATATAAGTATTATTTATCTCTTAATAATTGAAGGCTAGTTTTGAAAAAATAGAGTATGTTATTGATAAATTTAATGCAAAACTACTCTTCTTAATTCTTGTGTTTTTATGAAAGAAGATAGTATTAACAAGTCTTATGATTTTCTATTTGTTCTTTTGAATTGTTACTAACACTTCTTCTTCTTTATTCTGTGAGTTTTGAGATGAGTATGACAACTCTAGCGTGAGAAACAATGAATCAAAGAAATTTAATGTATTTGATTTAAAATTTGAACTAAATATAATAAGTTTTGTTGACTAATTTTTACTTATATATTTTTTGACATTGATAGAGTATATATGATGAAACAGATCACCAACTCATGAAGCGCAATTAATAGTAATAATAGTAACTACTAACTAACTAACTCCATCATATATTTTTGCCAAAAGAAGCCATGAATACTGGACCGAAGATGGGTGAGCCATGTGATAAAGTTGTCATGAAAATAACAACACGATAGCTGACTCAAAATTACAGGTATATATTATACTCCGTTCATTTCAAAATATAAGCAAAAATTTATCAAAGAAATTTGATGTATTTAATTAAAAATTTGTACTAAATACATTCATTTTTATTAACCAACTTTTATTTATATTTTGAGACAAAGCGAGTATGATGTTTTAAAAAACAAAATTACATCTGAATATGATGTCGATGACGCATCTATAAAAAAATGTGGGCGCGCCGCAAATATTAAAGAGTAAAATAAACTTTGAAAGTGACTCACAATCTGTTGTAAGAGCACTGCAGTCTAATTATGATGGTTGATGAATCATCGTCAGTCGTTATTTTTATAATTTTTTTAATTAAGTTTTTAATATAATTTTATTAGTTTAGTGTTTAATTTAGAGTCATTTTAAATAAATTGCAAATTTTGGTTTATTGAATTAATTAAGTGTTTTTCTCTATTAAAATAACTAGTCATTCCACCCGTGCGATGCACGGCTAAATTATGGATAATCATTTTTTTTTTGGTACATTATGCATAATCATATTTCACTATATAAATAACAATAATAATGATCTTGATTAATGTTTTTTATTAGAATAATTATCAAAATTTGAAATAGCAACATAAAAATCAAATAGTGAGATCTTAATGTTCATAAATATTTAGTAAAAAATAATGATCATCAATATATAAATCTATTGGTAAACAAAATATTATAAACCTAATAACGTACTCATCTAGGCACACAAAGAGGGGCCACTGACATTTATCTTATTTACGATGAAACGCTTTTTATGTTTTACTAAAAATAATTATATTCATTTATTAAAATTGATAGAATAAATTGATGTAATATAAATTCAAAGAAGAGTCCAATCAATTATTGGAGAACTCTGGATTTATATTTCAAAACATAAATAAAAAAATTGGCAAAAGTCAAATTTCATATTCATAACTTATAAGGTTAAAATATATACAAATACTCCAACCGTCCCAAATTATCAGGAAACAATTTTTATTGGTTATTGATTATGGAAAAGATAAGAGATAGAGAGTAAATTAAAAGCAGATTGGATTTAATTTAATGAGAATAAGTAAAAGGAAATCCTGAAAAATATAAATGTTTGTGTTTTTCTTTTATAATTTAGGACAATTTTTTTCCCCTTATATTTTAGGACGGAGGAGTACTACTCATAATTAACAACATCTTCTTAAACATATTAGTTGATTAATTAACTTGACATCCATGAGTACAGGGTAAGCACAAACACATTCACATAAAAAATGGTTTAAATTAAAAAGTATTCCGGGTATAAGCATTCCTATGTACAATATATAAGTTAACCCCAATGGTAGAAAATCCAACCATTATTAATAGAAGAAAAGGATAAATAAATTTTTCATCCATATAAAATTAACAAATTTTGATCGTTGTTCTTACAAAAAAAAGAAATAATTTGTTTTCATCTTTAAAATAATTTTCTAATGGATAAAATTTTGACATATTTTTTATATATTTTTGAACATAGTATGAAATTATATATGTTTAATTGATGAATATAAATTGGTCAAAAATATTAACATTAAGATGAACATAAATCGGTGATTAGAAACAAAAAATTAAAATGTACCAAAAAAAAAATAGACGAAAAAAAAAGAAAATTTTTAGAGGATGAAATCATATGATTTTGTTTTATAGAGAGAAAAACTAAAATTTACTAATTTTATATGGATGAAAAATATATTTAACTTTAAAAAAAAAAATTTAATTTTTTTTAAAAGAACAGGAAAATATCGATTTGTTTCATGGGATCTAAAAGGTGGCTATTAATTGTATTGGAAAGATTAATACTACAATGGGTGAATATTATTCGCCATTAAAAAAAATACTACAATGTATCAAAAATATAAAAAATACTAAAAAAAGGGAATAAATGTGTATGAGATATGAAGTAGAAGATATGAGAAGTAGTTTAGACGAAATTAATTGCATTATTGAAATTTGAAATTTTGTAAGGTGTTAATATTGGCAATTAATTAGTTATTAATTAATTAGAAAAATATGGGTTGAAGATTTAGGCGGATTATAATGGAAGTTTAGGAGGGAAAACATGTTTTGTGTTTTAATATATAAAGGATATTTGGTGTAGTTTCTATTTTCTTGATTCAATTTAATGGTTAAGTGTGGAACAAATGGTAAAAGAAGAGAAAGACTTTGACAAAGTTGGGCCAATTACAAGAAGAAAACATGGGCCATTTGCCTTGACCCAAAACCAAGAAGAAAGGGAATTAGGTTGTTAATTGAGATTTAACGGATTAAAGTTTATATTCCTCGATTGATCATAGATTATCTAAGACATTAAGAATCGATGATCAAAGGAGAGGATTATGTTACCAAGACATTGGGCATAACCACTTGAGATTTAATCTAATCATGAAACTAAATTAAGTAATTTGTAATCATACATGAAATTACCAAGAGAAATAGTAATTACATGAATCAAAATGATCAATCGCTTTTCTTTCATTCAATTTGAATCCCAAGTTATTTCTAAGTTTATTATAAAAATCCAAACTCAGTTAAACTCCCCCCTTTACATTTTAATTATTAATCCTAAATTAATTTAATTGTTTTGTCGAGATTGAAACAATCCCTATGGATACGAACTTTGATTTTATTCCTTGACGACTATTTAGTACACTTGTTAAATTTTATCAATGGTGTATCTATGTTTAGTGCTATTATTTCTAGCATAAAAAACATGTTGCTTTTAAATTTTAATTTTGAGTTAAAGTTTATTAGGCGTTAAGCTACCTATCAAGTAGGAAGGGTGGTCGGTTTATTAGTTAATTTTTCTTGGTGTCTTGCTTGTATTGAAAATTAGTTGATTAATAAAATGAGTTAAGTTTGATTGTGTAAAAAAAAATTTTAAATCATCCTATGAGCACATAAGGATCTAACGATCTCATCATGAAATTAAACTGTTGTGTACGAGAACCATGGACTGTCGCACAGAGAAATTGTTTCTTCCAAATCAGTGAAAGAAGAAAATCCAATTGCAGAACCGTCGACGCCGTATTTGGACAGCTTGGTTGCAAATTTGTCTGTAATTGCTGACGATATTGACAAATCAACTACTGATAATGTGCAGAGGAATGAAGAAATCCCACGAGCAGATGAGTTTATGGTTCAAAGTGAACCGAAATCCATGGTGAATACAAGCGGTGATTGCGTCGGGAAAATCATAGAATCGTCGATGAACAAAGCTCTTCCAGTTACGACAATATCTGATGCAGAGCACGGCGATGCCATCAACAACGATGCTGTGAGAAATCAAGGTTTGTCTCTACACTATGAAATTCCACTTGCGTTGCATTTTATGAGTGTAGGGAATAACCAAGCTAGTAGTCTGGAACCTAAGTTTCGATTGCACCGTGATAATCTTTTGGTGGAGATCACAGTGGTGCCATTGACTGGCTCGATACAAGCATGCCTCTCTTGTGTTCGACGAAATGTCTCAATGCAGTCAAGGCCTCTCAAACCACTGAATATGAACCATTGCACAGTGGCAACACAGTTACCGCCACCGAAACCACCAGATTGTGCATTATTGAACCCTCTACATATCACTTGAACCACCTAATGGTGTAGCCGTTGAGAACCACTTAATGTTTCCACCGCCGCCAAAACCACCAGGTCACAGTTTTCAATTGCAAGTGACGCGGGAAACCGCTGTTCTTCCACCACCTCTTGAGCCTCCCGACGTAGAACACATTGTGGTGGTTTTGCAGGGATTTGCTACACTTATGTTTCCTAGTTTGACTGGCTTTAGGAGCTTGTATCGAAATGGATATCGTGCGACTGACTCGATACTTGGGAGCTTGAATCACACGGTGACAAGCCCTCTACCTCCTCCTGAACCGCCAGATATGAGTTACGACACTGCCGTCGTCATGCTCACCATAGCCAAGCATAATCTCCTGTGCAGACCTCATGCTAATAGTCACTTTTGGGGCTTTAACAGACGTGGTAGTCTCCAACACCATGTCACATGGGCATGGTCGCAGCGAATCGGTATTATTGCACTTGTTGGAGTTGTCATCATACATCAGATGATTGCAAAGGTACTGCTATTAGGCACATATATTATTAATTTTGAGGAAAATTCTGCTTGGACTGATTATATGTTAGTGATTTTGCATGACATTGAGAAGAATAATATTAAACATAGTTCATTGTTTACTGGCTTATATTTAATGGAGTGTATTAAGTCACTACTGGAAAAACATGAGATAATTGGATTGTCTTTAGGTTTGGTCCTGACTATTTGCTATGAGTTTAATTGTGTCATTGGAAGCAAATTTTTTGTTCTTGATGCAACACATGGAAGTGTTATTCATGCCGATAGACTATTTGAGAGATACTCAAATAGAGATATTGTGATATCGTCTAATTTTGCTTCCTACTTCTTCATGGTTATTGTGGGTCTTAAGATTGGAAACTCTACATTCTTTGTATTCTGCTTGTCTGATATTCACTTTAGCAATTACCATGTATGCCATGATGTGGAGCTTGTGAGCACTGTGGCGATTTCACATGCAAAGGGTTGTCTTCAAATCCCCAATGAGTCACTAGATACAAAGATGAGACATCAAGAAACTCAATTATATGTGGCAATGATGAGCCAAGACCAATTATTCTTACTGGAAATTGTTCCCTCACATTATGCTGTTGTTTGAGGTTGAGGCCATACACTAATGATACCATGGATTTGCAATGCTATCAAGTTTCTATAAATGGTTTAGAGGAAGAAAACTGAAAATTAATCACTATTGTAGCGGATTATAGTGAAGCCTTAATTTTGCAATCCATAAGGGTACAATGTTTTGTTCACAATTACCTCAATCCAAACCTTTTGGACAAGGATGCTGGTTTTGATATATTCATTGGTTCTCTTGAAGGTCACTGTTTTACTGCTTTAGTTCCGTGGCAGTGGTTGATTCCAAGTGCCATCTCCCATGAGTATTGGGAATATTGGAAGAACTTTTACAACCTTGAGGACAAGGTTTGTCTTCATAGGGTGGATAGTGATATCATTCAGGTTGTGTGGGTACCATGTATGTTAGCATGGATGTGTCTTAATGAAGAAACTATATGTGACACCAAGGCCGTTGAAATTATGGAGAAAATTAATCACGAGAAGATTGTGAGATTATGGTCTTGTTACATATTGCTAGATGGAAACTTGGAAGCAAAACTAGCAACTTTGTACTTACCAAAATTGTTAACCTTGTAACCACATTGGGTGAATTCATGCATATAATTGTGGAACCTTATGACTACACCAAACCAGTGAGAATGCAAAATGGGCATCAATGGGATCCTGGTGGAGATTTGAGGAACTATACAGCAGTTATGTGGTCACAATTCAAGCAATGGGATTCGGGTAAAATTTGTGTTGTGAGTAATTTTTACAACCTTGAGGACAATGTTGGAATGTATTGTAATGAAGCCTAAAGAGAAAGATATTATAGAAGCTAGTGACGTGGCAACAAAAGCGAATGACCCACTGAATATGCATGGAAACCATTGTGTTAGTATTAGTAACAATGAGAAAATGGTGGCACCGCGTAGAAGCGTGAGGTCACGCAAAACCAACTCTATGATGAGAGATTATGTGAAGAAATGAGCTGGCTATATATATTGTATTGAGGAGTGCTAGCAACACACTCTTTAACAAACACACTCTCTTCTATTGGTTAAATTTTATATGGATCCCATAAAAGTTATATGGGTCCACATTTTTTTATGGGACCCATGTGAATTTTAACCAATAAAAGAGAGTGTGTTGGAGTGTGTTTGTTAAAGAGTGTGTTGCTAGCATTATTCATATTGTAATAGGGATCAATTGCTAGTCATGTGAATTGTGAAGTTTGTTACTCTCTCCCTCTAAACTCTATTTTCACATCTTGTATCCTTCCACTCACTATAGAGTTGATTTGTTTTCAGAAATTCAATACAATTTCCCTTATCTTTATCTTTCAATTTTACACTTGTTACATTCAAAGTGATAAACTTTATTGTTTAATTATGAACTGTGTTTAATCTTCTTTATCATTTCAAAATTAAGTACAATTATGCCACTTTAAGTTTCACATGTTATCTATCTTTAATAGCTTTCATAGTTACATAATACAGTATATTTATTTTTGATAAATAGATGAAATCATAAAATTATCATAAACTCATAAATACAAGTGAAGGAGTTAGGGATCGAATTCCAATCATGATATTCTGCCCGGCTATTTCGGCAATTTTTTTGCCAGTTAAGCTAGTACTCATGTTATTTTAATTTTGAACCTTATATATTTTGAACCTTATAATGTTGCTAGAATTTGAAGGCTTGGTTAGGTAATATATGCTACTTTAAATTAAAACCTTCTGACTGTTTCTACAATTACAGGTTCCAACTATATTTCTACATGTTGCCTGGATCCAATATATAAATGTAATATTTAATTGGATCAATTGTGCATGCAACAAACAATTTATATTGTTAATCTTTATATATCTACACACTCAATCGACCATCATTATATAATACACACAAATGTAGGGGTGGCAAAGCGGAAAGGTCCCGTTTAGGCTCGGCCCGCCAGCCTAAAAGTTGGACTAGACGAGCCGAGTCAATTTAGGTGGTCAAGTCTAAAATCATAATATGTTGCCGGACAAGTTAGTTGGCGGGCTGATCCGTAAAACAAAAAAAAAATTGTTTTTTATTTTATTTTGACCTTTGTGTTGTGCTGTTACAAAAAAGCATGCTAATATTATTTTTTTTAAATAGAAACAAACAAATTTGTGAAGAAAAAAAAAACTAGCTTATAAGACAAAATCGTCAAGGAAGTATACTATAAATCCATTAATTATATACTTATAAACACATATATAGTTACTCTAATCATCAAGGAAGTTTTTGATTATGTGTTTAAGGTAATGAATCGAGAAAAAATGTGAATCACACCGTATGTGATGTTGATTCAAGTAATAGAATAAAAAAAATAAGTTACACTAGAAATTCGGAGAAGAAGAAGAATGAGTATGAAGAGACAAAAATGAGCAAGAACGAGAGAGAAAAAAGTAGCAATCCGTTTTGCCACCCTACACAAATGTAACACACGTGATGCAACGTGCAGAACGCACGACCCGAATGACAAAACAATACATCGATTAATTTATTTGTGACGAATACTCTATATTTTTGCATAAATGTTTATGTGGTAGATATTGTGTATGGATATTTATTATTTTTTTTGTTGACGAATGCTTTGTATGGATATTTATTTGACGAATGTTTTATGTGATAAATATTTTGTGAATTGTGTCATATTTTTGTGTGTGTGTCTATGATAGATATTTTGTGAGTTGTGTCAAAATAGAGTAGCTTTAAGCAACTAGATTTGATCTAGCGGTAGGAGTTTGAATAATATGCAGGAGGTCCTAGTTCGATTCTCTGTCTTTCCATTGTAAAAAAAAAAATAGCTTTAGTTAACATTTCAAAAAATAAATAAATTGTAATGTTGAAATATGGGTTGGCCTAGCCCATCAGACAACATGACCCATTAATGTTTGGCCTCGGGCTAAGCATTTTTTCAAGGCAAAAAAAAGAAATTTTTTTTTCTACCCCTACATTTATCCCTCCACCCCTACAAATAATCTGATATTCCAATTTTACCCTCTATTTAATTTTTCCGGAAACCCTATTCATCCCCTCCACTCTACCAATGTGTTCCGGTACTAATTTTGTTTTTTTCATTTGATAATTTGAACAACTTTTAACAAAAAACCAGAACACTGGAAAACTATTCTGGTATATTAAATTTTCCCAAAATTCAACCCGGAACAGTTGATAATTTCTTCAATCTTCACCGAGCAGAACATCAAGAATTGAATGAAGAACTTCTTAGCTTTTTCATGAACAGCATATAGACAATTAGTAGTTCCACACCAGAGAAAACGCGATGTTTTGATGTGGTTCTCAAAAAATCAGATTCAACATCAATTTTCATTTGCTCCTATAATGATTAGTTTATCGGTTTCTAAATTTTTTTGGAAGACAAAGCTATCATCAAAATCAATTTGACCAATTTAGTTCAAGTGCCTACTATGGAGCTCGACCTTCGCTCGTTCCTTCCCGACGACACCGAAGCCGCCGATCTCCACTCATCACTGAACCGGCAACGAAATTCTCAACGACTGTGATACTTCCTCATCTTCATCATCACCTTCTCCTCCTTTTTCTCTGCATCACAACAATAACCACAATAAACCCATTGAGTTTCCCTCAACCCGTACCCGTTTCAATTTCTCGGGTAAAACCCGATAAACCTCCACGCCCATTCTCATCTTTATTCGGTCGTGTTACACCAAATGCTAAACACGTGTTGCTCTTGCTGCTGCCGCTGCTTCTAGATCTGTTCCGACTCCACATGCGGCGGTGATAATTTCCAGGAGGAGAAGTTATAATTTGGTCAGATATCAATTGAATTGTTCTGATGTGGAGTCTAATTTCTAAAGGTAGTGAATTGGGTGACAAAATTGATGATTATGTTGAAAGAAAAATTGATAAGAGTGTGAGTGTTGATGATGTTGAAATTGGTGTGAAATTGAAGTGAATAGTGATGATGTTCTTATTAGTATACCGGAAAACTTTTTAAAACTTATATAAAGAAAATTGATAAAAATGATAGTTTTTATTTATATACAAGGACAAAATAGGCAGTTCACACAAAATGTAGGGGTGGAGGTATAATTGTTGGGGTAGAGAAAAAAATTCTCCAAAAAAAATTTGAAAAACGCATTTCGAATTTATACTTGTTGGCCCATCAAGTCGATTTAGTTTGGATTTGGGTCAGGCCATTTGACAAAATAGAGAAATAAGTCTTTGGCCTAGTGGTGAAAGATTTGGGTAGTATGCATGAGGTCTTAGTTTCAACCTAGATTGACAACATTGTAAAAAATTATTTAACGCACGCCTTTAATTTTTGTAAGGATTAAAAAAAATTAAAAAATTATTTGTATTTTTAGTTTTTTAAAATAACCAAAAAAAACAAAGAAAAAACTAAAGAGGTCAAAGATTAAAGACAATAGGGTAATGAATTCTTTTTATATATAATAATAGGAGTGATGAATTTCAAATAAAAATAAAGTACTATAATGATTTTTGCAAGAACATAAATTAAAGGGTCGGTTTGTTTTGGCTTTTTTTTTTAAATGGATTTTATAGTGTTACATAATTTTATTGTAAAAAAAATTGCAAAAAAACTTTTTGTAAAAGCTTTAAATGAAAATTTGATTTGAATAGTTATTCTTAAAATGTTACTTTAGGTATTTCATCATTTTATTAAAACTTTTTTTGATATCAAAATTTCAAAAAAAAAATCACTTAATTTTGAAGCTATTTCAAATAGATTTTCATAAAAATCATTTTTGAAATACAACTTTTTAAAAAATTTAAGATTTTGACTATGTTTCGATATTCAATAATGTATGTTTATGTTATATGATGCCAAAATTAGTGTTTCAATTTAGAAAAAACTAATATAAAAAAACTTGTAATATTTTAAAAAACGCTTTTACAAAATCTATTTTCAAAAATACAAAAAAAAAAAATCATTTTTTTTAAAGGTGAAACAAACAGACCCAAAATATGATCTCACATTTATCATTGTTTGTGTTGTATTATTGTATATCATGAGAGGAGGGAGGGGACACAGCCAATGATTGTCCTCTTCAACTCATCTAAATTTTTCTTTATTGAAAAAAAAAAAAAACATTAGAAGAAACTCAGTTCTCTTATAGATAGATATTGATGAAAAAGCTCGTGTGTTAATTAGCCTCTCTTGGTTTCAATCAAAATGTTGTTAAAATTTTCTTAAATATTTATAATTGATTTGTTTAACATTACCTCCATCTTTGATTAAATCCACAATCTATACATGTAGGAAGTGTTAGAAAGAGTTTACTTAAAAATATACTTTGATACAACATTTATATTAGTGTTTGGATACACTTGCACAATAGCAACTTACTTATAATTAAGCACTTAATTCTACTCTTAAAATAACTTATATAATCAGTACTTGCCAAACACACCCTTGACAAATTTAGAGATGTGAATTGAATTATTTTCTTTCATCAAGCATAACGGAAGAAATGAACTTCTTAAGACACCTGTTATAAGTCCAGGGTCGCTCTAGTTGAGCCAAGTGACCAGCCTTCTTTATCTCATGAAATGTTGCTTTATTTCCTAGCTTCCTATCATATGTATCAAACACATAAACAACTAATCTATTGCATATAAACTTTAAGAATGATTTGAAATAAAGGTAAACGCTCTGAGACACATCTTATTTGGATATGTATGGGTACATTGTTGATGATAATTCTGATAAGTCCATGATAAAAAATTAATAAATACTATTTGTGAACCTATCAAAATTGTCCACCTCAGTGGATGTCCTGGTACATATCCGAAAAAGATATCTACCTAAGAATTCACCTTGAAGTAATTATAATTATGTGATCAAGATTTCTTACTCTTTCATATCTTGTGCAATCTCTGGCTTTAAAAGATGATCTTTCTCACCCCATAGAAGGTGTAGTTGCTGCAATGGGAAGTATTTAAGAAAAATTTGCATATAAACTAGTAGTACATGTAAAAAAAACGTGTTATAGTATCCAAATCATGAAGATAAATTAATTACCTGTGGAAATTTTGGGATATTGTCTTTGTAGCTAAGGACTAGTTCATCTAATAGCTCATTTCGCTCCTTCCTATTAGAGAACATCACCTGCAATTGATGATATGATGCTCACAAAAGTAACATCATTAACTATTAGAGTTGAGAAACTCAGGAAAAAAATAGAGAAATTTTTTCTATATTTCATGAAATATGAATTGTTGGTCATGCTCAAGTATGTCTAGTTTTATTGAAGAGTATATTTTGAAAGTTTTTTTTAAAAAAAAAAAATAGTTTAGAAATATTAAAAGTTTTTTTTTTTTACAATAGAAATATTAAAAATTAGAAATATTAGAATTCGAATTTAATTTTGTTCTGATTCAATTCTTATCAAGTTAAGTTAGGCTAAACCAAGTTCGACTTAGCTCAACTCATTTTTAACCTTAATTGTTAATTAACAACGAGTTTGTATTCAGAAGAATACAAACCTTAAGAAAGTCACCAAGCAAACGGTTGGGTAACGGAAATTTTTTGTTAAAACCAACATGAAGAAGTGATCTCACTCCTTCAACAGAAGATGGCATTAACATTTCCGAAATAGAAGGAAATCCAATATCTTCCAATGTCTTATTAATCAAAGACTCATCTAGAGCCAAAACTGCTCCAGTTATAACCACTGCTTGAACCAGCTCATGATAAAGCTCAGCCATTTTATACGCCACCATTCCACCGTAACTAAATCCAACCACAACACATTTCTCCACCCCGAGTTTCCTTAACCCCACTGCCAAACACTCGGCTTGAAAAGCCAACGACCGATCCGGCTTATCGGTCATTGAGCCACCAAAGAAAATTAAGTCTGGAATATACACGGTGTAACTTTTGGCTAAAGAGTTGATTTGGTAATGCCAGGTGGTAAGTCCGTCGCCACAAAAGCCGTGGAGGAGAACCACCACTGGCTTGGGGGGTTTTGAATTGGGCTTGGGTTTGGGCTTGGGCTTTGAAATGGTATTTGATGGAACCCAAAACCTCATAACTGTACCTTGTTGTATCTCTACCGTGTAGGGCTTCAACCCCGCTATCTTCGCTACCCAAGTAAGCACTGTCCAAATTATCATCGCTGTGTTCACCATGTTTGCAAGGTTTCTAAGTTTTTTTGCAAGGTTTTAAGGTATGAACAATGTGCATGCTATTTGCTTTTAGTAGTGTTAGATATTGATTCTAACAAGTAGTAATATATACACTAGTATGAAATTGCAAGTGTACCTTAGTTACTACCCAACCAGTTTGAGCAAAAGGAAACCATAAATGCAGACGTGCGGGACCATATGGATGAGGCATTGGCTAGTAGCATTGCCTAGTTGTTCATTATGAAAGGAAAATGATTTATGTACAACCACGGAGTTTGATTTTAAAAATAATTTTTTGTCAGACTTACTTATCTTGCGAATCACCACTATAACCAACACGGATCACCACTCTCACTCGATCTCACCACTAGCAAAAGCTTAAATACCTACAGAAATTAGTATCTAATCACTGTCAACCACTATTCCGACCACTTCCAAAAAACACTACAACCATTGTTGACTACCACTTTGACCATTGTCGATCGCAATTCCACCCACCCCTTCTGATAACAAATCCGACCACCACCGACTACAACCATGACCACCACTTCAATCACTGGAAATCACCACTCTAATCGCCATTAATTACTACCACTTGAAAATTTTATAAATTAAAACATAAACTAGTTTTGTTTTAAAACTTTCAAAACAGAAATAAAAAAACATCCCAATTTAAAAAGTATTTCTTATTAAATATTGTGTATTGATGAATTTAATTTTATTTATTTAATATAGTAAATGCAATTGCTATATCATGAGTGAAATTAGGCAAGAAGTTTTAACCATAAATTTAACATAGCAGTTTCCTTCATAATTAGTGAGGGAAACATAAACCTCACAAATGCAATATTAGTGACGGAAATGTATTCAGTCACAAATTTGTGATAGAATGAATCCCTCACAATTAGAGAGGCTGCAAAGATTCCCTCATTAATCAGTGACGGAAATAAAATTGGTCTAAGATTCCCTCATTAATCAGTGACAAAAAAATTGGTCCATGATTCCCTCATTAATCAGTGACGGAAATAAAATTGATCATGTTTGTAATTTAGTGACGGAATTTAACTTTAGTAGCGGATATATTCCGTATCAGTTTGTGACGGAATTGAAATTCCCTCACTAATAGTTTGCGACGTTGAAATTGTTTACGGATTTCGGGCCGCAACAAATTCCGTCATTAAATTGCTTTGTGACAAAAATTGAGTGTTTAGTGACGGAATAGTGCCCTCACTAATTAGAATTTTTCTAGTAGTGCAAACAGGAGTATCCAAGATAAATTATAATCAAAATTCTTCCAAGTGGAAGAATCCATGTCATAAATCATAATAACGTGGTGCGCCCAACCATACCAATTCATATCCTTGAGCCGTTGTTTAACTTTCACCTAATCTAATAGACTATAGGCATGTTTAATCAATAACTGAGATATAAAATAAAATAAAACTGTGTATTTTATTTAACGCTAGCAAATTTAATCTGGGTGGGAACTTGGCTACCCATTCTATAAGATTGGGTCAGGTAGCCCATCCTAAGTGTCTTAAGTATATTGGTCTACAAAAATGTGATTTATAATATTATTAAACTATAATTAATTTTCAATTGTTACCACATAACTTTTAACAATTGCAAATACACTCATCTTCTCATTCGAATTCATATTTTGTATCCTTCTCTTCCATTTTTTTTTTGGCATATTATTCATCATTCTCTTCCATCTTCTTCCTCTTGATATGCAACTTAAGTATTCTCAAAAATCTCTTTTTATTTCTTCTTCTCTAAATGCATCTTTTTCTTCTTACCAAAATTCTTCTCTTACATAATGTGTAATATGATTTAGGTATCAAATTTGGGTATTTTCTTCAACAAATTTGAGTAGTTCTTTAGCAAATATGAGTTATTTGTTCTTCATATTTTGTAAGATTTTGATTTTAGTATTTGATTTAACACATTTTTAATTGAAATTAAAATCAGAAATATATTATAAATGATTTGTATGATGTTTATGGGTTATTAATTGTGATTTTTTTATGATAAAATTGGCCTGCAACTACTGGATCTAAATCTGTGGCGGCGGCTAGAGGTTGAAGATGAACGGCCATTTTTTCCTGTTGTTGCTTCTAACGTGTATATATATATTAGGAAACTAACTAAAGCCATAATATTAATAATGATGCCTGGTGCAGTGGTTACACAGTTCCTTACCTAACTAATAGGTTGTGGGTTCAAGTCTTCTTGAAGCCAATTTTATTATATGGTAACATTATTTTATTTTTGAAATTATTGGCTTTGAGTTCAAACCTTTGCTTAAACTTTTTCTTTTGTTCAATTTTATTAATTTTTTTCTAAAAAAAACTAATTAGATTTGCTCATTTTTTTTTTACCAAAAAAACTAATTTGGACTGGCCATAAATCTTAGTTCAATTGGAAGTAATGTCGAGATCTCTAGCGTCGAATGCTATGATCGGGGTTTGAATTTCGGACCCCTCCACTTTATGTGTGTGTGAGTTTTCGATGGTTTACCATTTCGTCTATCTACAAAAAAAAATTAACTAATTTGGACTAACAATTAATTATATATTTGAATTTTAAATTACCGAGATTGAAATGTCCGATTGTCAAAATTCAAATGTTTAATCGATTGCTTGTCCGTTTAGGTAATATATTAAACGGTCTAGATCGTCTCATGAATTTTTTTGAATTTCTTTATCATATTAAAGTTAGTTTAGTCTATACATAAAAATTAGAACAAAACATCAATCGTTAGTTGGTTTACTGTGATTGGCGCTGAATTTGGTAGGGAGGACCCCTGTTCGATCCCCCGCAACTGCAATTGGAAAGGGACTAGAACCACTTGATGCCAGAACTGATCATCGAACCAGATTAAATTAAATTGGTGGTGAAAACCAAAAAAATAAAAAATAAAAAATAAAAATTAGAACAAAACAAAAACAACAAAAATATTTTAAAAAGTTTAGTCAATAAAAAATATCTAAAAATATGAATCTATGCATAAAAAAATGTAGGGAAAAAAAACAAACATTAAAAATATTATAGAAAGTTTATTAAAACAAATTATAAAAAAATATAGAAACAATAACAAGATTATATATGAATCTATGCTTAAAAAGTAAAAAACAAAACAAAAATAAAATAATATTATAGAAAGTTTAGTCAATAAAACTAAAATTATTGAAAGAAAAAATTATAAAAACAATAACATGAAAACGTCTTAAATTTTGGTTTCAATTTGCAGGTTTCGATATTATCTACATCCCCATGATTGATCAGACTACTTGTCTTATCTCGCAATTATCAAAATTTAATTTAATTAAGATTGAAGATCCATTTTGATCAATCGCAAATTTTGGACGGGTAAATTTAGTCTCTGACATTTTCATACTATAGAAAGTTTAGTAAATAAAAGGCTTAACTACACATTTGGTCCCTTACGTTTATTTTAGGTTTTAATTTGGTCCCTTACGTTTAAAAAGTATCAATTTGGTCCCTTACGTTTATTTTAGGTTTCAAGTTGGTCCTTTCCGTCAATTTTGTCACTAACACCGTTTGAACAATACACATGTGTTGGACATAAATTTGGTATTTATCAATTAAATATAATTGGTGGGTCCAATATTTATTTTGGAGGTTATATTATCAAAATAACAACGTGTCAGCATGTCAGAGTGCCACGTGTCAGTCCACGTATGCAATTGACTGCCACATGTGACAAAATTGACGGAAAGGACTAACTTGAAACCTAAAATAAACGTAAGGGACCAAATTGATACTTTTTAAACGTAAGGGACCAAATTGAAACCTAAAATAAACGTAAAGGACCAAATGTATAGTTAAGCCTAAATAAAAAAATAATTATAGAAAAAAAAGATTAATATGCAAAAAAAAATGTTATCTTTGTTTTAATCTATTACTAATATTTTTTTTTTGAAGAAGCTAAATTAGACCACCCAAATTGGCACCAGAGAGAATCGAACCTCAGACCTCAAGAGGAGCACACTCCCAGATCCCAAGTCAATACCAATGCACCAACCCAAGTGAGTTCTATTACTAATATATTAAAATCGATTACCACCAAAATTCCAAATTTATCCTTATTACTTTTAACCACATTGCAAGTTTTATATCCTTCATTGTAATTTCACAAAAAAAAATATACAAAGATGATATGCTTAAAAATAGAAACAAAACAAAATATAGATAAAAACAAAACATAACAATCTATACATAAAAATAGAAAGAAAAAAAAAACCAATAAAAAAAATTATAGAAAGTTTATATCGTTCATTGTAATTTCACTAGAAAAAAAAAAATATATATATATATATATATATATATATATATATATATATATATATATATATATATATATATATATATATATATATAGAAAGAACATAAGATAAATACAATTAAATTTTTATATTAAATAAAATTAAATGTTTTATATTAAATAAATTAATTTTCTCCCATAATATAATAAAAAACTTAAATTTTTAATAAAAGTCAATGACAAGTGATCTTATAAAAAAAAGGTCAATGACCAGTGTGAATGCAAGGGTCTTTAAACTAGTTTTTCATAATAAAAAATATACTATTAACTATTACTCCCTCCGTTCCTTTTTCTTTGTCGTTTTAGAAAAAAAATTCTTTCAAATTGTTTGTCGTTTTGATAATTTAAGGTTATATTTTGTCTATTATACCCTCATATAAATTCCAAATATTTAGGAGTAGTTGTTGAAACCGTAAAAGATTTATGAAAAACTAGTTTAAAACTAAATTTATAATAATATATATTTGAAAAACTAAAGTTTTTTTTGGTACATAACATATTAATTTTTTTTGGTACATAATATATTAAATTTATTGGGAAGATAAAGTGTGTGAAAAAAAAAAAAATTTTGATGAATTAAAATAAGGGTATAATAGGAAGATAAGGTGCAAAAATACATTTTCTTAATTTATTATTTTTTTTCTAAAACGATAAAGAAAAAGGAACGGAAGAAGTAGTAAAAAAGAGAATAAAATAGCCAATAAAAAAATTATAGAAAAAATAAGATGAATATGCATAAAATTAGGAATATAGAAATAGAAACATAAACAATATTTATATCAAAAAAGAAATATAAACAATATTTTTCATAAAGAAAAAATATACTATTAACTATTATAATAATAATAATATAATAATACAAATTTATAATTAATTGTTAGTCCAAGTTAGTTAGTTTTTTTTTTTTATAGATAAACGAAACGGTAAACCATCGGAAACTGCCACACATAAAGTGGAGGGGACCGAAGTTCAAACCCTCATCATAGCGTCCGACATTAGAGATCAAATGAGACGATCTAGACCGTTTAATATATTACCTAAACGGACAAGCAATCGATTAAACATTTGAATTTCTAAAATCGGACATTTCAATCTCGGTAATTTAAAGTTCAAATATATAATTAATTGTTGGTCCAAATTAGTTAGTTTTTTTTTGTGTAGATAGACGAAATGGTAAACCATCGGAAACTCACTCACATAAAGTGGAGGGGACCAAAATTCAAACTCCGATCATAGCGTTCGACACTAGAGATCAAATGAGACGATCTAGACCGTTTAATATATTACCTAAACAACCCACTTGGGTTGGTGCATTGGTATTGGCTTGGGACCTGGGAGTGTGCTCCTCTTGAGGTCTGAGGTTCGATTCTCTTTGGCGCCAATTTGGGTGGGCTAATTTAGCTTCTTCAAAAAAAATATATTACCTAAACGGACAAGCAATCGATTAAACATTTGAATTTCTAAAATCGGACATTTCAATCTCGGTAATTTAAAATTCAAATATATAATTAATTGTTGGTCTAACTTAGTTAGTTTTTTTGTGTAGATAGACGAAATGGTAAACCATCAGAAACTCACTCACATAAAGTGGAGGGGACCGAAATTCAAACTCCGATCATAGCGTTCTACACTAGAGATCAAATGAGACGATCTAGACCGTTTAATATATTACCTAAACGGACAAGCAATCAATTAAACATTTGAGTTTTGACAATCGGACATTTTCAATCTCGGTAATTTAAAATTCAAATATATAATTAATTGTTGGTCCAAATTAGTTAATTTTTTTTTGTAGATAGACGAAATGGTAAACCATCGGAAACTCACACACACATAAAGTGGAGGGGTCCGAAATTCAAACTCCGATCATAGCATCCGGCACTAGAGATCTCGACATTACTTCCAATTGAACTAAGATTTATGGCTAGTCCAAATTAGTTTTTTTGGTAAAAAAAAAAAAGAAGAGCAAATCTAATTAGTGTTTTTTTTAAAAAAATTAATAAAATTGAACAAAAGAAAAAGTTTAACCAAAGGTTTGAACTCAAAGCCAATAATTTCAAAAATAAAATAATGTTACCATAAAAAAGTTGGCTTTAAGAAGACTTGAACCCACAACCTATTACTTAAATAAGGAACTCTGTAACCACTGCACCAGGCATCATTATTATGGCTTTGATTAGTTTCCTAATATATATATACACGTTATAAGCAACAACAGGAAAAAATGGCCGTTCATCTTCAACCTCTAGCCGCCACAGATTTAGATCCAGTAGTTGCAGGCCAATTTTATCATAAAAAAATCACAATTAATAACCCATAAACATCATACAAATCATTTATAATATATTTCTGATTTTAATTTCAATTAAAAATGTGTTAAATCAAATACTAAAATCAAAATCTTACAAAATATGAAGAACAAATAACTCATATTTGCTAAAGAATTACTCAAATTTGTTGAAGAAAATACCCAAATTTGATACCTAAATCATATTACCCATTATGTAAGAGAAGAATTTTGGTAAGAAGAAAGAGATGCATTTAGAGAAGAAGAAGTAAAAATAGATTTTTGAGATTACTTAAGTTGCATATCAAGAAGAAGAAGATGGAAGAAAATGATGAATAATACGCATAAAAAAATGGAAGAGAAGGATACAAAACATGAATTGGAAGATGGGTGTATTTACAATTGTAAAAAGTTATGTGGTAACAATTGAAAATTAATTATATTTTAATAAAATTATAAATCACATTTTAGTAGACCAATATACTTAAGACACTTAGGATGGGCTACCTGACCCAATCTTATGGAATGGGTAGTTAAGAATTTGCCTTTAATCTGATATTGAGAGTGTGTAGTGTAGTCCGCAAGTGAAGTAAAATTTTGTGTAGGAGATTGAATCCTATTTTATTTTTTGCATTTTGCATGTGGGTCAGGTTGAAAATGTGATGGCCCGCCACTTAATCCGGGGAGGGGTTGGTTAGAAGGAATTAGGAAATTTTGTATTGAATTCTTAAGCTATTTTATGGTTAGAAATTGCTCCACATGATCATATGGACTTTTAATTTTATGTGATGTGATATTTTTTGTAAAAAATCTTCATTTACTTTGACAAATTTATTTTTCTTAATAAAATAAGTATTTTAACTTGTACCACACTCAATCGTCTTAGAGCTTGGGCCAAATACAACAAATGAGGCCTCAAGCCCATTAGACAAGATTCATAGGTCCAACATTTCATACACATTAACAATATTTTACACGTGCAAATTATCATTAACGGATACATCATCATACACTTACTTACGTACATCAGCAATATTATGTTTTACTATACATTTTGATGATTTTGTTAACACTTAATAATACTCCATGTTAATTACTATGTTTTACTACAATGAATAATGAAAAAAGTTGGGTGAGTTTGTAGGCAGTGCAAGATGAAGTTGATTGGACGATTAGATTCTATGTAGCTCGATTTTCTAAAAAAGACATTTCAGTTTTACTGTTACTGAAGTGCACAGTGTCCAGTTCTGAAAGAACAGTGATTCTAAACATTGGCATTGGACCATCACATTTTCTTCAAACTAATTAAATCCAATCCACATTTAGTAATGTGGAGTACATACTCCTATCTATCTATATTCATGTAATATTAACGTTTGTGGTGTGGAATTCACCAAAAATATAAAAATCAAAACAACAAATATGTATGTATTAATGTATTTCATGCACACTTTGTTTAAGCATATATTAGTACATGCAATTAAGAATTTGGGGTTTATGGATATTGAACTTAATATATATTCCAGTGTGGTGGTTCAAGTGATAAAGACCGGTCAGTTGAATGGTCCGGTTGGTATGACATTGGTGAATATAGAGTGAGAAGTTTAGATTGTTCATACATACTGTGATTCCAAGTTACAACCGTTGCAACCACTACGTTGCAAGTTACAATCATATTCTGATTAATTAGGATCATATTCAATTGAGGACTGTAGTTGTAATCCGATGTAACCGTTGCAACCTCTACGTTGCAAGTTACAATCATATTCTAATTGATTAGGATCATATTCAATTGAAGACCGTAGTGATATCACTTAATGCGATCCGCAATTTGAAACCATAACCGTATCATGGTCAACATCAACTATATACTAATGAATAATCTAATAAGGAAAGTGAACGACAAAAAAGTAGGTTGATATAGTATGTAACTAAAAGAGAAAGTTAATTAAAGTAGTCCAAAGAAAAAAGAGCAAACTAAGATTATAGAATTATCTCACATTCTCACTCCATCTTATGCAAAATGGAAAAGAAAAAGAAAAAGAAAAACATCATGTGACAATACCATATAACCATTGCAATCAAAAACATCTTCTACATCATTATCATCATAAAACATTGACGTATAATTGCTTGGTCTTGACCATCCTAGTTCTTTTTCTAAATCTTCTAGTACTATTATATCATTATTATTGTCATTTTAATTTTCATCTAGTAAAGTCATGAACAAAGCTTGTTCGATCAGTGACATTGAGTCTCCAAGAGAGAAAGGGAATGCCATTTTCAGAATCACGATCAGTTTCATCAATGAAGCGAAACTCGTTACTCATTGCCGGAGAGAAGCATTGCATCTTTTGGTTTTGTGGATGTACATACCATGAGTTGTTGTTGTTGTTGTACATTGGAGTAGGTTCCATTACACCGATGGTTGCGGCTGTCGGTGGTGTGGTGGCCGCTGCGGTAGCTCTTCTCTCTTCCTTCTTGAATCTAATCCCACAAGCATTGCACAATGACTGCAATTAATTCAAATAGAAGACTATTAAATATTTGAAATCATAATATAAAAAACCCTCTTATACTATTCCCCTTGTAAGTTGTAACATTCTTTTTTGGTTACATTTCTCCTTGTAACATTCATGATCAAGTAATTTATAAATGACATTTTACCCATTTTATAATATTAGATACAATATTAGTCACACTAGTTTGTTATACTAGTTTTAGGAGTACTACTTTTCTTATTGGCTATATAAGTCTTATTCATATTTGATGACATTTTCTTATGTCTTCGATTGACATCAACAAAAAAGTCTAACACATTGGGATATTTTCATACTTAATTTTTTGGTAAGTATACTACTAATTAAACAAATCAGCTTGGTTTGAACAATGACTTAGGACATGTTTGGATTGGCTTAAATCTATAAACACTTGTAAAATTGTTTAAAAGAGTTTAGGCAAACAAACTCAATAGTCTTTTTTCTACATATTTTGATAAACTATATAGAATATTGCTAACTACTAAAAATAGTTCGATTTTATTTCATCTTTTATTTTTTTTTATTCTTTTTATAAGAGACAATTGAGTCAATAAAAATTGATGTATTTAAACTATATTATGAAACAGATACATCAACTTTTATTGACTTAATTATCTCTTATAAAAAGTATCATATATAAATAGATTTACTAGTGGTTTAAACACAAGCACTTATATTTTATTTTTCTGATGCAATCATCAGCACTTATAAGTGATTATGTGATAAGTAATTATTAACATACTAAAATATTTAGTATTTTTACCTTTGGGCCACGAGGGCCATTTCTCCAAAGAGGTGTAGAAGTAGTGTCACAGTTAGCACATCTACGAGCAAGAAGAGAATCATTGTTGTTATTATTATTGTTGTTTCCATTTCCACGTGTTACCTTTGTTTGAGACTGAACACTGTTGTACTGTTTAGGAGTAAGTAAATCCCAGCAAAAGTTTTTAACAGAACAACGGTTTCTTTTCTCTTCATCTTCACATAAACGAGTGGATGGTGTTCCAAGAGAAAGAGTACAATCCACAGAAGAAGTTGAAGAAGAAGAAGAAGTGAAACAATATGTATTATCAACAGTTTCATCATAAGGTTTAGAGAATAACATTGAGAATGAAGAAGAAGAATTGTTGTTTTGTCCATGAAACATACCACATGTACAGTGTCCCATCACATGATGTCCTTGTGATGAAGAAGAAAGATGATGCATCATTGTTTCTTTGTTTGAAAGAGTGAGAAAAAAATGAAGAAGATGAAAATTTTAAAGGGTTTTTAGAATGAAAGTTGAAATTGTCTTGTAGTGTGTTTGATTGAAGGTTTAATAAAATGGTGAAATAAGAGTCAGCAATTGCAGTCTATGTTGTCGTTAATTGGAAATGGAGACATGTGCTTACAAATATAAATGGAGATATGATAAAGAGAGTGAGTTTTGAAATACAGAGGAAAACAGAGGAGGGACCCTATGAATTAATGGTAGTGTGATATGATATGAGAGTGAGAAAAGAAATGAAGGGTATAGTAGTGAATGATGAGTTTGAGTTTCTATAACTATGGCAGTGACACTGTTTATGACTTCATCTATGTGTATGATTGTTTCTTGCACTGCATACTTTGAATTTATACTACTCCTATAGTAGAAAATGAAGAAAGAGAGAGGGTTGTGTAATGCACTACACTTGTATAAAATATAAGAAAAATTTAAAATAAATTTTTGCTAGTTTGAGTTTAGCTTATTTTTGAACTTATGAAAATAGTTTATGTAAATAAATTGTTAAGAAATCTCACATCGATTGCGAGGTGACATAAATGTGTGTTTATAAGTTTAAGTGGTGTTAATTATCACCTTACAAGTTGATTTTGTAAGGTTGAGTTAAGGCTAATAGTCATATCTAAGATGGTATCAGACCCTCTCCACGGTCCGCTGGGTCACTTGCTATCAGGTTTCCGCTATCGGGCCACTCACTATTTATATCTGCGCACCAAGCCCAGTAGTGTTGGGCGTAATGGGGTGTGTTAAGAAATCTCACATCGGTTGCGAGATGACCTGAATTTGCGAGATGACAATCTTCACCTTACAATAAGTGTTGTTTAAGAATTTTTTATATTAATTCTCTAGGTTTTAGAAGAAATAGATTTTGGTAATTCAAAATTTAATTGCGACATAAATAAATTTTAGTTAAGAATTGTTTCCTTTAGAAATCGAATTCTTATTATTTCAAATGATTCGTCCTAAAGATGAATTATTAACCACTTGAATTTAAAAAGTTGAGTTAAGTGTTGTTTAAGTGGTTTCATATGGATTTTTTAAAAAAATAATAATGAATGGATGAATAAAAGTAGTAATTTTATAAAATTGCAGTGCATAATAAAATTAACCTAATGATTGTTATCAATTGTTTTTTTTGAAGAAGCTAAATTAGCCCACCCAAATTGGCGTCAGAGAAAATCGAACCTCAGACCTCAAGAGGAGCACACTCTCAGGTCCCAAGCCAATACCAATGCACCAATCCAAGTGGGTTGATTGTTATCAATTGTTATAAATGCATAATAAAATTTAATGATTAAAAAGTAGTGTAGAATATTAATTAGAGAAAAAAGAAAAATAATATTTTTTTTTTCATAAATATTAGTATTTACGTGAAACCATAGAAATTAATCTCTTAAATCTTACTATAAAATTGAATTACTTCATAACTTTAGTTAAACTAAAAGAGACACGCGTCATTTTATTTAAATATTTTTGAATAACAATAAATTTATTTTGTTAGAGTGACACTCCCGATAAAATATATTCTTAATAATACTTGTGAGTTTAACTCAGTTGACAGAGACATTACACTATATGTATAGGAGTGGGAGTTCAAATCTCAAACACAACACTTATTTCTCTTATAAGATGGATTTTTTAACCATGCTATTTGACAAAAAAAAAATATACTACTCTTAATATTTAATGTAAATTAGATCTTTTTATTTAAGGAAAATGCTAAACGGTGTCCCCGGGGCACTTTTTAAGCATTTTAAATAGTAAGTTTTTGTTAAAATTTTATGGAAATGTGTGAAGTCAACGCCTCGAAAATTGAAATGTTCCACTTTTTGAGTAAATTATTTCTTTAAATAGAATGCTTAAAGAGTGCCCGGGACACTGTTTAACAAGACCCTTTATTTAAATTTAAGGTTGGAGAAATATTAGTGAGTTTGGAATTGGTTTGAGTATGAGTGTGAGTATGATGATGATGGATGGGTTGGTCAAAAGAGAGCCCACGTGACTATAGGAAACAGTCTTCAATGGATCTATCATCTCCGATCACGAGGCTTTTATTAGTGACAGTGTCTCAAAAACCTCTGTCCGTATCCGTATCTCTGCCTCACTCTCTGTCACTGCCACCCTCCCAAGGAAAATGGAATAGTTTTCTCTCCTTCACGCGATTTTTTCTTACCAATATCCCACGCTCTAATCCCAAAATATACTAGTGCTTCATTACATACTCCATTACATACATGCTCAATATGCCTCATCTTATACGAATTAAATTCTCCATATCGTAATATGTCACTTAATTATACTTTCTCCGGTCTTATATATAAAAAAAAGTTGATTTTTTATATTCATTGTAAAATTGATGTATATAGACAATAATATAGTCTAATTATATATAAGACTGGAGGGAGTAGTTCCTAATCGTTCGATCTAGATTGTCAAATTAATTATATGTAGTCTGAACTGTTTGATTTTAAAAAATAATCGATAGTATTAACTACGTTATATATTATGTCTTGTGTAGTCCAATAGAAATTGGATTTTTCGTTTTAACCATCAGAGTCGACTTTTGTTCGATGGTGCTCCTCTTCTGTTCTATTGAATGGAAGGGGGTTATGCACCTGCAGATGCTCTGACGATCAAGTCAGTAAGAGTGTGAAGCAAATGTTTTAAGAGTAAGAATAATATCTCTGACTCATCTGCATGAGAGGCGTATATACAGTCCCCCGACGCTGGGCCAAAACCACTGATAAGCGTATCAACGCCATCAATGGTTGTCGAAAAATGACTAAGAAGCCTTGATAGGCAGTAAATGTTCATCATTCCAATATCGGACATTACAGTGTGACCGAATATTGTGACAGTTGAGCGGGCATGTGCGTTCTTGGGCATGCTATGATTGGACCGTGTTCGACGGTTAGGGAGGAGGATTTCCCCACTATTGAGTTGAAGGCTCAATCCATAACACATAGTATCATAAAATTACTGCTCTTAATCGCCTAACCTAAAACGTCAAATTGATTGCGTGATCTCGACTATTCAATTTCAAATCAATGATCAATATTAATTATTACATCGAATTTTACAAACTAGTCCAATATACTAAAATATCCTACCCCTCATAATTTTGTATTATATTGCATATTCTTTTTTCTGTCTATTCACAAAATAATATTTTCTGCCCCTTAGGCATTCAACTTGTATATACAGAAAATAGAGTACTGCTAACCATGCACATTCTAATTAATACTCTTTTTAATACTTACTATAAGTGTGTTTGTTTAAAATTATTTGAGGCGCGTACTTCCAACTTTAAATATAAACAAATATCATTTTTATATTTATTGATATATCGATTATTCAATTAATCTAAAAGATAAATATTTGCTTATAGTTAAGATTGGGAAAAATAATTTGGTGGTAAAAATTTGACTTTATAATTTTGAAGATCATACGGTCCTAAAATGGTGATTAGTGTTTAAAATTATGTAAGAGAAGATCACTATTTAACAAATATTTTGATTTATTTGATAGACTATAAAATTTATAACCTGACGACATGATTCTTTGATGGTAGGGAAATGAGTTTTCATTTGATAAGTGGGTGAACTTGATTTATTGCAATTCAGTCTCTGCCTCTCTGCATATAAACAACAAAATCTCACATAGTAAGTAGCATGTTAAATGGTGAAAATGAGAGTTCTATAATTGGCATGATATTCTAATATATTATTTTCACTTAATGCACAAGAAAAGTTGACCAAATGGCCAATAGAAAACAATGTACATAATGTACCCCAAAAAAAAAAAGAAAACAATGTACATATTACATAAGCTGTGGTTGCAAATACTACAACTACACTTCTTTATGGGCCATATATATCTATGGTGTGGTGCTTAAGATGAGTTTCTTTACCATCCATAAGTTTATTTTTATCATGAAATTTAAATCTCACTATTTTTTTTTTAGAGAATTCTCACTATTAAATTAAATGAGATGTGATGTATGACATTTTAATCCAATAATGAGAATTGTGACCTAAATCTAATGATAAAAATAATTTTATGGCGAAAAATTTGTCTCACTTATACATGGTAAACAACATTCTTCTTCAATGAAATCATTGAGAAAAGTAAACCATCTTACTGTATTTGCCTAACAACAATAAAAAATAGTATATGTATCTTCTTCTTTTTTATGTAGATGAAAATATGAATGCCACTAAAATTTATTCACAACTCTGAGATTTTGAATCCAAATAAAAGTGTAAGTTGAATTACGACTTATATGATACGGTTTAATATTTTTATTTTATTTTTGACGAACGGTTTGATATGTTAAATAACAAAGGATTTGACATGGTAACTTCAGCTGTACTGTTTTTTATTTTAAAATTGTTCCTGAAACATGATAAATTAGGGGTCAAGAGACTGGAAAAACAGAGAACATGTTGTCTAAAATACCAAAATAACTTTTGTCACCCATGTGGTATCAATACCTTAAACGTGTCATGTATTATTCTGTTTTGTACTATTATATATTGTTTTGTCACTGTTCTGTCAGATGTTTATATTTTGCAGATCAAATGAAACCATATACAAAAACATATTAATTAAAAACGGAAAAAAAATAGTAAAACAATTTGAATAAATTTTGGTGTATGTGTTTATAAAGGTAGAAATTAATATCAGTGTTGTGTTGATCACGCACGCACGCACGTAAGTAATGGAGGGTGGCACATGTAAGATTTATAGGAAGTATCTTTGATGTATTTTTCAACATAACAATGACCACTCCTCAAACATCCCCTCCGTTAGTAGTTATAATAGACCATCAAATCTATCTATCTATCTATCTATCAAATTTGCAGCAAATAACAACCAGTTATTTTTTTGACCTCAGCCTTCTACACCTTTGCTTTGGACACCCGTACTGTGGGAAGGGAATCACGTGATCAATGAATCTAATTAGCCAAACTCGTCATCATAGTAACCTCGTGCTTGCCCATCACAACTTTGCTTTTTCCAACCAGTTGCTTATGCTACTACAGTGTCATGCCAGTACGTAGTAAATGGAGAGTTGTAGATCATATATAATTTCTAGACTGAATTGCAGAACACTCTTGCAAAAATAATACTCCATTTGATCATTTTGATAAGATATAATTATTTTTTAGATTTATTAAATAATCGATGTATTTGAAGATAGTACTATTAATAAATTGAAACAATTTAATCAGTTTACTATATTAACAATTTAGTTAGTGTGTTACTTACTCTCGATCTCAAGTTTGAATCATTGACAATGTGGGACATTTTTATGTACCGAAATAATAACTAGATCTCAACCAAAAATAATAAAGGATCTGTCAACCCTCGTGTGTGGCTTAAACTCTTGTTTCCCATAGATGACATTATTAAAGATCTAAATTGGGTTTGAGATGGCAACTAGAGTACGAGCATACAATGGACGATCCGAGTTGAACTCCATGTGGGGTGATGGTATTTGCACACGCTCTCATGCTTAAGGTCAATATTTGATTGAATAGAGCAACACGAGGTTTATCAAAAAAGAATGTGTTCCTTTTCCTTGTATTGTATATCCTTTTATTGGCGATGATTTATGTGAATTATGATAAACCTCATTGAGATGAGTGTCGACATGAATCTCGGTGTGATTATTGGATCATCGTGTAATGTTGATCACATGATGTTTGTCAGGTACGCTAACATGTGGAAAGCAACACCTTAGTATGTTTCCCCTAAAAAAATCCACTTTGTATTGGATTTGGTATAGTCGATGAAAACATTAAATTTAGGGTTACTTGAGAATGCATTTGATTCCTTAATTACATTTAAGCGAGTTTTGATCTCTTGAAAAAAGAATTAGTATATTCTAATCCGAACACTTGCAATTTCATCGCATTTGGTCAATAGATTATCTATATCACACTTACATGCTGATGTGGATAGAATATGATTGAACATTATTACATGACATTTAATTGATTTTTTAATATGTTAATAACACGTATTAGCATGACATTTATGTGTCCTTATGACATAGGTTAACATTATAGTTAATTAATTAAATACAAGTAGAAGAGAAGATCATAAGATTTGGATAGATCTTTAGATGGCAGGAAGAAAAAGATACAAAGAGAGAAAGTGAAAAAGGTATCTAAGATGAGATACTCTGCAATGACAATGATCAAAGCAACATTGGTTCAAATACTTGGCTTACTGTAGTGTGTCATGTCCGTCCACTATGGAGAGGAGAGGTTTCTTTGGGTCAAAGATAGTCCTAGAATAGAACAAAGAAAATAACAAAAGTGTCACAACTCAAATAATATAATAATATAAAAGAAAAACATACCCCACCAAGTTAAAAGAAAAGAAAAGTGTTTTGGAATATTGATAATTCGATGGAAAGATTCAAAAACATTCATTCACGGAGAGTGAGTAAGAATCAGATCGTATAGAGATTGATGAAAAACAAATTACACAGTTGGGACGACCACCGCTTTTCAAAAGATGCTCTCTATTCCCTTTGTAAACTACGATGATCAAATTAAAACTAATAGTACGATAGATTGATTCATTAGTTCAAGAAACCAATTCACGTTACATTAACATTATTATCATCACGCGATCCGTGATAATATGCTACTCTACTACATTACACCAACATGTGTTTAATTTGTTTTATACAACAATATGTTTGGTTAGATAGGTTAAAAATTGATTTCAAAGGTACGTGTAACTAGAATTGATGTTTAGTGTGCTTGGATCTGCCTCTTACGTGAGTCACAACATAAGTTTATAAGTGGTGTTTTTCTTGACTTATAAGTTGACTTTGTAAGGGTTTGCATTCAATGGCCAGCTGATTCGGACCCTGACCTAGAGGAATCATATAGTATATATTTTTTCTCCTTAAGGTTTAATATGGATATCTATGGTCTCTTAGGTCACATACTATCAGGTCACAATTAATATATGTGAATCTACGGTTTGTTAGATCACATATTATCACGGCTAATAAATGTGATCTTTTCTTAAAGTTCAGAGGTTCACTTGAATTGGGCTGCTTCCACCCCTTAGTTGAGTTAGTTGGATGTGGATTTCATGCAATCATGTCATGGTGTAGTCATGCGGTCGGATTAATATGTACCCTTCAATTGAAATCAAATTATCCAGATTTAACACTATAAAATATATTAATCAAATCTAATAGTTGTGATTTATCTGCAGTCACTATTTGACTGCAGGGATCTGTATCCAGGTTAGTTCATCCCAACACAAAAGTTTAATATGAATTGGGTCGCATACTCTTAGGTTGCCACTAGTGAGATATTTGTATCATCCTCCAAATGTTCAACCTTTGATCGTAATGAATGTGTAGCATTTCACATTAGATGAAATATGACCTAACAATATCATCAACTTACAAACTAATTTATACTAATAAATTAACCCAATATAAAAATTTAATAACACAATTTTTAAAAAACTAATTTCTATAACAATTAGAGATGTGTTCTAGGCAGGCTGTGTGTCACTGTCACACGCTCTGCGCGTGTTTAGTGGTGAGAGAGGTTTAATACATTGAAGTGAGAATCTGATAGTGGTAGGATTTGCTTAATCATCCATCCATTTGATTTTGATTGGATTCAAAAACAAAAGATATTAAGTGTACAAACAAACCCAAAACGAGGATGAGCGTGTGATTGCCGTGTAGTAGGTGTAGTAGTATGTCATTATACTAGTCAGCAGTCACCGCCTCACGGTTTTTTCTAATCTACTCTTTCATAAATCAAGGATATTTATCCATCAATCAATGAGAATAAACTATATGTAAATCCAAATGTGCAAATTCAAAAGTTTGTTACAAGTTTGTTGTGGATACTACATGTAAATCCACTCATGTGACTTGTTTTTATTTATTAATTAAAAGATATATACCCTTAATTTATGAAAAGATAGAGTACACATCACCCCCGCCTCACATGCTAGCGCAGTTTTGTTTTACACGGTCTTATAGGTAATGTTCTTGTTAATCATATCATGTTACTCCTTGGATTTGGTGGGGACTCACTTTCTGCCTATAGTATTCCGATTTCCCAATGTAAAGCTTCAGCCTAAATAATTGCCAAAATCGTATCTACCCCCTAATTCCATGAAAATAATAAAAATCAATCATATCAATAATGACTCCAGTCGCTCAATTGGTTTGACCAAAGATTTAGGAGTACTAGTAAAAGAGTTTCAGGACTTAGATTTAGATGTTAGCTTAGATAGTGCTTAATTTATTTTATTTTAGCTAAGTGTTCCTAGTGTAATGTTCAATTCATATTCATTATAAACTTAATCAAGGGTGACTTGAGTATATAGATTAAAATATATGAGTATTTCGGTCAATTTAATTTTGTTGCTTATATTTAGTGATGTGGAGTTTGTATTATTTTTTATGTAATTACCAATTTAAATGAATGAATACATTATTTTTAGTAAAAAAAATTAAAACAAAATTGTTCATGTGTTTATATCTCCTTTAACATGTGGGAGACAAATGAAAGGATTTAAATTTTAAAATGAATGCCCTTAGTGCAAGCAATGGTTAATTAAAAAAGCAAATATGATACTTGACAAAAAAAAAATATGAAAATAGTATTACTCCTTATAATCTTTATTATAAAAAACAAATTTTTTTGGATTAATTGAATAGCACATAGAGCACTTATTAGTATTTTTGCTAACAATATCCGAAGGACACTTTGAATCAATGTCCAAGATGCCACACAAGAAAACAACCAAGATGCCACGTGGGTATATCGTGGAAGGAATTCTTATACCATTTGCATGCATGCAAATGTGTTCAAGTTCAACAATGTCTAGAGAACCACTTGTGATATTTTATTAGTGTTGAAAAATATCATGTGGAGTATAAAACAAACAACACAATTATTACTAAAATAAACTTTGGAAACGAATAAAATTACATTCCTCAAAAGCAACAACATACAACTGGAATGTCTGTCTTAATAGTGGTTAGGGATACATTTTTTTACCTTTTGTATGTTCAAATTAGATCCATTGAGACCATACACCTTTTTAACAATGTAACTTAGGTCTTGGGATTTATTGGTCTAGTGATTATGTTGTTGACGGGATATTCTTCTTTAGCATAGCCAATTATATGTCTTAAAAGCATATATACCAACATTGAAGAATAAGATTAATAGAGAAAGAAAAAAAAAAGTACTAAAAATTAAAGTAGTAAACCAAGGGGGAGGCAAGGACCAACACATTTTAGAAAAGGGAAACCCTTAATAAGGGTATCCTACTTAAAAAGTTTTGGTTATTGTCAGTACCATAGTACCATAACATCTGAGATCACATTTTGTATCTTCTAATTGTCTCCATTCTCTATGTATGGTGATCTAAACTTTTTGGTCAAAGGTTTTCAAACCATTGTATATAATGTATGTGCCTTAAAAGAACGTTTCTTTATCTTTGCGGTTTTTAAGTTGATGTATTATATATTGTCTTTTGTCGTTCATGCTAATCACATTAATTGGAGAGTCAATATTAAATTTAAAGAGTTAACATATAAAAATAAGTTTGCTTCTTTATTTTGTTAGCTTAGTTACTTTGGTTCAGGTGAGTATATATTTTTGAATAATATAATTGATCCCTTGCTTGCTATTCACTTTTACATTTTTTGAACGGTGAAAATCAAATATTCTCTCCAACAAGGCAAAGCAAGTACGTAAGTAATAAGTGAAGTGAACATTTAACTAATTCCTACCGAATAAATAATTATACTGCTTTATTTTTAAGTGTAATTACAATTTTCCACTAAAAAAAATATAGCGAAGGTAAATCACAACAAAATATTACATACAATGGCGGCGGTTAAAAGGGTTAAAATAATTATTCCAATTTTCTAATTTTCGAAGGTTTTAACCGACGTTGAATCGATTATGACGGTTGGTGTGGCTGTTTACCTCTATGTGATGTTGCCGATGCCATGATATGTCTTTTTAAAAACCGTCACCGCTACCCTTCCAATACCACTAGAAAATTCATAAAATCCTTGTAGTATTCGTCCCTATTTTATCACACTCACTAAATTCTTTAAAATTGGCCATTTTTATTCCAGTCAAATCACATTTGTTGTAATTTTCATTCTCAAGTATATTAAATTAATCTTCTTCTTTTTTTGACAAAGCAAATCTAAACTAATAAAAATATTAAATTAATCTTAACAAAGCAAATCTAAACTAATAAAAATTGTATTTTTAATTAAAAAAATATGAATTGATAGAATTTCGTCAAAAATTTAAACTTAATTTTACCAACAATAAATCGAACAAAGTGATAAAAAAATCAAACCTTTGGAGCAAATGGTCATGGTTCAATCCCTAACTTAAAAGTAGCGGTGGGATCTTTCATGGGGATCAGAGAGGTTTATTTTTCTCTCTATTAAACTGGAGTGCTTTTGCGGAATAACGATGACGTTTTTCTTCATATACTTAAATTTTTTTGTTTAGTAGTCAAATGACTATACTCATATTTAAAATATGGAGAAGCGTAAAATTCCGAGTTCGAATTCAGCTCACTGCATATCAATATTCCTGCAACTACCAGATTTGTATTTACAAAACAATTTTCACTTTTTGATTTAAGGATAAAGGTTATTTTTTATTGTTTGGTCGGACGATGTGATTGAAGTTCGAACACTAAATCTCAACTTATATGTATAAATTTTTTATGGTGGCTTTAGTTGTTGGACAAAGAAAAAGGGTGCTTATAGAGTTTTTTTTTAAGGCAATGGTGACTTTATATTTATAATTTAGGACATCTGGTCTTTATAGAAAAAAAAATGTTACCAGTATATTGGGCTTGTCTCTTTACTTGTGATTGGACCCATGAGCTTTTTGGCCTTAGCTAAGTGTGTGTGGAATGTGGATTAGGCTTCGGGAAATCTATCAACACCCTCTATTTTTACTAACACACCTATTTTTATTTTTGTTAAATATATCTAACTTTTTTTTGCAATTGTTAAATACGTATATCTCTAATCTCTATAACATTGAGACGTTCGAAATTTAGTCATGTTAAATTATTATTATCGATTTATTAGTCTCTCATATTTGATCCGTTTCCAATATTGACCCCTAATGTTAATTTTCTGTTGGATAAGAAAACAGAATGATGACATATATGACCACGAAGACATTTTAAATGATACATTTGCCATCTTACTAATTTTATTATTTTTACATTATTAGATATATTTTACTCGTTTAAATTAAATAAGCCTCTTAGTGTTACAAAAAATAGAGTGTCTCCAAGGTATGCAAAACATTATATAAAAAAACGTGAATCTAAATGAATTTGAAATTATTGTTAAATAATGTAGAGATATGTTAAATTTGAATTTGAATCACAACTATAAGGTCAATTTTATCATATGACAAGCTAATCGAGAGTTCCATAAACTAGCTTAGAGGACTTAATTAAAAAAATAAAATAGTTTAAGAATCTGATTGCAAAGAATTTTAATTCAAAGACCTATTTAAAAGTTATTAAATAGTTCAGGAACTTATAAATAATTATTTTCTTTTAAAAAAAAGTTAAATTTGATTCAACTTTTATTAACTAATAAATGTTCAATACATAAGAGAATAATCTCAAATCTATGGAAACTAACTCAAACATTGGCCGCACTAACAAGAGTATGAGCAACCAAATTCGCTTGTCTCATAACAAAATTAACCTCAAAGTTTATATAAGAAGATGACATAAGAAGAATAATGTCATTAACTAAGAAGATTAAAATAGTTTTATTTTGTTTTTAAGATGTGAAAAGCTCTTACAACTCGAAAAATGAAAATAACGTAAAAAAAAACTTGAATGATGAATGTTTTTTTTTTACAATACGATGAAAATAGTTTAAAAAAAATTTAAGAGCTCGTTTGGATTGATTTGTTTTCGAGCTTATGCAAAACAACTTATGTAAATAAATAAATATGTATGCATTATTATAAACTTTTTACGGTAGTTTATGAGAAAACAACTTATAAAAATATACTGCCTTCGGACATAAATATAAGAAAAAATAATTGTTTACACCATGTTTAGGAAATTTAGTTAAGTATAGTTAATTTTCTTGATTTAATGCAAAACATGAGTTAAGTTTACTATATTACCCTTTGAAAAGTGATTTATGCCTTGGAAATCGCATAAACTTTTGAAAAGTGAAATGATTCAATAAGGATATATTAGGAATAGTGGTATTAATTAGTTTAAAAGTAGTTGACTTTTTGTTTACATTTGTGTCCAAAATTTGAAGTGTTTTTTATCTTCTTATATTTGTGTCAGGAGGGAGTAATTATTGTTAACGAAAACTTATAAATTCACATAAAACTTTATTTATTTGCATAAATTATGTTCATAAACTATTCTATGCTCCTTGTGTGAAGAGGAGGTAGAAGACGATGTACACATTTTTTTCACCTGCGCTTCTGCTCGATCTAGTTGGCAAGCAGCTGGGCTGTCATCTGTCATGGCCTATGCAGCATGTCAGCAAGGTAGCGCGACTGATAGAGTATTTGCCTTGTGTCAGAATGAAGACTATGAAACTATAGGTAGAGTGGCTACGCTATTTTGGAGTATATGGCACAACCAGAATAATAAATTCTGGAATGATAATGTTAGAACGCCAAGTCAAGTTGGACGGGCTATTTTGATCATTGGAGTGAGTGGATTGTTGTTCATAGGATGCGATCTACCGATGATCATTATGTTCCACTTTTAAACACAACCCGATGGGAAAAGCCTCGTATAGATTGGTTAAAATGCAATGTAGATGCAACTTCTTTTGTTGACTCGGGAAGAACAACTATGAGTGCTTGTTTTCGCAATAGCTTTGATGAGTTTACTATTAGTTTCACATAGTGGCAGCAAATGATTTTATCAACGGAAGAGGGTGAAGCATGAAAATTATTGCAGGCCATGAATGAAGCTAGGCATAGGGGTTTGAACAAGTCCAATTCGAAAGTGACTCGCAAGTATTGATTGAGGTAATTCGTACCAAGAGGCGAGATAACTCAGAGTTTCTTTCAATCGTTAATGAAATTATCCTTGTTATGTTATCTTGTGCAAACTTTGAAGTTAAGTTTAGTATGAGACAAGTGAATTTGGTTGCCCATACACTAGCTAGGGCGACCAATTCTTGAACTAGTTTTTATATATTTGAGATTGTTCCTTTATATATTGAACTTTTGGTGATTAATGAAATGCATTAAGTTGGTTTCGTTAAAAAAAAGCTAAAAAAAGCTGAATTCAGAGGGCGTTTGTTATAGCTTATTTTAGGAAAAAATCACTTATTTTATAAAAATAATCACTTTTAAATGTTTTGCATCCGTGGACTGGGCAATGGGCTTAAGAAAATATCCAATAAGCCCAATTAGAGTAAAAAGGATGATAAGCCCAAAGCAAGTAAAACACAAACAGGCGATTAGAGGCTAGGGCGCGACCATCAATTCTAAGACAACGCCAAAAAAGGTTGGATTCTGCGTTACGGAAAATATCTTCTTCTTCCTTGTATCAACCGCTAACTTAAGAAGGAAGAAATAAACTTCTCGCAACTGCCATAGCTTGGAGACCAAGGTTCTCATCCCTATTTTCACGCCATACCACCGAAGAAGATGCTAAGGACCGGATTTTTAGGAATCCTTGCTTGGAGAAGAAGACTAGAAGCTCTATAAATAGCTCCATACTCTCATTTGTAAAAGGATCGAATCCTGAATTATTAAACTCCCAAGGTTGTTGGGAATTGAACTGAGTGTAATCACACCCTTTGATCAATAATACAAACCCCCTTGTTTTTTACCAGAACATTTTGGCGCCCACCGTGGGGCTGCGGTAAAATCATTTGATCCCAGCCTATCACAGCAACTAGACAAGAAATTAAACATCTTCACATGGCTGGAGAGCATGAAAACAACGATAGCTCTAGCGTTAACACCCTGCAAGCCGCCGTCGTAGAGATACGGCGCTTACAAACTCAAATTGCGGCCATAGAAGCCGAAAGAACTAATGAGAAAGAGAAAGCGAAATTGATTTTGGAGGAGGAGGAGGGAGAGGGCGTCATGGACGTACAACCCTTAGCACAACACTTGTGGGATGCCCAAGTGGTGGAAACAATCAAGGTTCCTCACCTTCCTACCTTCGACGGAAAGACGGATCCAAGGGAGCACCTGATGGCAATTGGGACACAAACCGCCATAATCAATGCTCCGGAACATCTAAAGTGTAAATTACTAGCCGGCACCTTCAAGGATGTCGCCCTGCGTTGGTACATGAACCTTCCGAGAAATTCAATTGAGAGTTATGCTGACTTTCATAAAAAATTTATTCACCAGTTCGCTGGATCGAAACACGTGAAAGTCACATCAACCAGTCTTTTCTCCATCCGCCAAAACCATGGCGAGTCATTGCGTAACTTCCTCACCAGATTTAGCGAAGCCACCATCAAAGTCTCAAATCCAAATCAGGAGATGTTCGTAGCAGCCTTCCACAATGGGCTAAGAGCGGGACATTTCAATGAGTCCTTAGCCCAAAAGCCAGCCTCGTCAATGCAAGAGGTGAACAAGAGGGCGGAATGTTATATAAAGGGCGAAGAAAGTAACGCCGAGAAAAGGCAAAGAGACGTTAAGGAAAAGGAATACGTGGGCCGTGCCACTAGAGCGCCCGAACACCCACGATCAAAATCGGGAGGCCAGCAAGGAGACCCGTGGCAGAGGCATCATGGGAAGCCCTACCGCCAATCGCCCAGAAGAGAATTCAGGAATCATCCCGCCAATGAAGACCTCACGCCATTAAACGCCTCAAAAGTTTACGTCTTAAATGAGATTCTGGCCACTGGTTTGGCAAACCTCCCCCCAAGGAGAACCAGTAACATCCCCATGGGGCTGGACGATAACGCCTGGTGCGCATATCACAGGTGTAGAGGTCACTCCACAGAAAAATGCTTCCGCTTAAGAGATTTAATCGAAGAACTGATAAAAAGCGGACACCTTCGCAAATTCATTGACGACGCCGCCCAAGGGCGGGTTGTCGTGCCAAAAGTCCCCCGACAGGAGCCAAGGGACCCTCCTGGGCCAAATAGAGAACCTCCCAAGGGGAGAATCTCCGTGAATACAATAGCAGGAGGATTCTCAGGCGGGGGCGAATCAAGCTCAGCAAGGAAAAGGTATGTACGCCGAGCTATCTCGGAAATATACCTCGTAAGTCAGCCTCAGCCATTAAACGTACCAGATTTGGCATTCACGGCAAAGGATGGTTTGGAGGTAGCACCCCATGACGATGATCCATTAGTGATACAAGTCCAAATTTTGAACTGTGATGTAAAAAGAGTATTGATAGATTCAGGGAGTTCAGCGGATATTATGTACTGGGAAGCTTTCAAGGCCATGCAATTAGCAGAAGAACAATTGCAACCATACTCCGGAACCCTGGTTGGGTTCTCTGGCGAACAAGTGGACGTAATGGGTTACGCCTCCCTTCTTACCACGTTTGGAGAAGGCAGCAACGCCAAAACTATCAAGGTGCGATACCTGGTAGTTAAAACCCCTTTTACCTCCTATAATATTATTATAGGAAGGCCCGCCTTTAACACGTTAGGGGCGGCCATGTCCACTCTATACCTAGCAATAAAATACCCCCTTGAGAATGGGGGAGTAGGAACAGTAAGGGGCGATCAGCTCCTCGCCAAGAAATGCTACGAGTCTAGCTTAAAGATACGACACCGAACTTCCAGCGCAAGCGGGAAATTCGAAAGAAGACAAGCCGCAATTCCAGGCGGCATAAACATCATAGAGAGCGCAGACATGGATCCGAGGGAAGAATTTCAAGATCGGAGGGTAAGCCCTATAGAAGACCTGGAGCAGGTTCAAATCGGCGATCACCCACACCAGACAACCAGCTTGGGAACAGCCTTGCCCAGCGAGGAGAGGAGACGAATCATCAAAATCTTGAAGGATAACGCTGACCTATTCGCATGGAAACCTTCAGATATGCCAGGGATTGACGAAGGGGTGATAACACATAAACTCTCAATATCACCCAGCACAAAACCAGTTTCCCAAAGAAAAAGGAAGGTGGGAGAAGAAAGACGAGTCGCTATAGCAGAGGAAGTAGAGAAACTAAAGGAAGCAGGATTCATCGAAGAAATAAAATACCCCTCATGGTTGGCAAATGTCGTCATGGTGAAAAAGGCCAACGGGAAGTGGAGAATGTGCGTGGACTTCACAGACTTAAACAAGGCGTGTCCTAAAGATCCATATCCCCTACCTAACATAGACAGGTTAATTGATGGCGCCTCGGGGTGCAAGATGCTGAGTTTTATGGACGCCTACTCCGGATACAATCAAATAAAGATGAACCCCTCCGACGCCTGCCATACAGCCTTTATGTCGAATACCTGCAACTATTTTTACAACGTCATGCCTTTTGGATTGAAGAATGCGGGAGCAACATACCAAAGGTTGATGGACAGGGTCTTTGCTGAGCAAATAGGGAAGAATTTAGAGGTATATATCGACGACATGGTAGTAAAAACCTCCGAGGGAAGTCGCCATGATGATGATCTACTGGACATCATGGGATCAGTAAGAAAGTACAACATGAGACTAAACCCAGCGAAGTGTTCCTTTGGAGTACAAGCCGGAAAATTCTTAGGATTTATGCTCACCAGCAGAGGAATAGAGGCTAACCCCGAGAAATGCCAAGCCATCATAGACATGAGGAGCCCTACATCCGTGAAAGAAGTACAGACCTTGACAGGCAGAATAGCGGCACTATCCAGATTCCTATCATGTGCGGGCGAAAAGGGTTTCCACTTCTTCGCATCTCTTAGGAAAAATGAGAGATTTTCCTGGACGCCAGAATGCGAAGAAGCCTTCAAACAACTAAAAGAGTTCCTGGCATCACCGCCCATCTTGACACGCCCATTACCAGGTAACACCCTTTACCTATATCTCGCAGTTTCGGATAGAGCTTTGAGTTCAGCTCTAGTTCAAGAAATAGAGGGCGAAGAAAAACCTATATATTTTGTAAGTAGAACCTTAAGGGGAGCAGAAACAAGGTATCAAAGAATAGAGAGGTTATCTCTCGCGGTAGTTGTCACAGCCAGAAAGTTAAGGCAGTATTTTCAAAGCCACCAGGTAGTTGTTAGAACAGATTACCCTATCAAGAACGTCCTCCGAAAGCCAGACTTGGCAGGAAGGATGGTGGCGTGGTCCGTGGAATTATCGGAATTTGACATCACCTTCTCACCTAGAGGGGCCATTAAGTCACAAAGACTAGCTGATTTTGTATTGGAGATGTCTACTCCGCCAACAACAGAGAAAACGGCGTTTTGGACACTCTCAGTTGACGGGGCCTCCAATGTGCGAGGAAGTGGAGCCGGAATAGTACTGGAAGGACCGGATGGCGTGATGATAGAACAATCACTACGTTTCGCCTTCAAAGCTAGCAACAACCAAGCGGAATACGAGGCTTTGATAGCAGGAATGAAGTTGGCAAGCGATATGGAGGTAAAAGAGCTAAAGGCCATGAGTGATTCCCAACTGGTAACCAACCAAGTATCAGGGAAGTTTCAAACGAAGGAGCCGCAGTTAATCAAATACGTGGAGAAGGTGCAAAACCTAGCTAAGCATTTCGATTCGTTCGAATTAGTTTACGTTCCCCGCGAACAAAACATGAGAGCAGATCTATTGTCAAAGCTGGCGAGCACCAAAAAACCAGGAAGCCATAGAACCGTTATCCAAGAAACCATAAAAACTCCCAGCATCAACGGGGAAGAGGTAATGATGGTAATAGAAGAAGAAGACTGGAGATCGCCCATTATCCGGTACCTCCAAAAGGATGAGCTCCCGAAAGAAAGAGAAAAGGCTTTTAAATTGAGGAAAATGGCGGCATGGTATTCAATGGTAGGGGATAAGCTATATAAGAGGGGATTCGCGTCCCCCCTCCTTTTATGCGTCAGTACTGAAGAAGCCAAGCGCATCATGACTGAAGTACACGAAGGATCATGTGGTAGTCATATCGGTTCAAGAGCATTAGCAGGAAAGATATTGAGAGCAGGATTTTATTGGCCAGATATACATGATGATACCGCCATGTATGTAAGAAACTGTGACAAATGTCAAAGACACGCCAACCTGCATCACGTTCCGGGGGAGCCACTAAAGTCAGTATTATCCCCTTGGCCCTTTTTCATGTGGGGTGTAGATATCGTTGGTCCATTTCCGGTTGGCTATAAACAAGCGCGATGGATCATCGTCGCCGTAGACTACTTTACAAAATGGATTGAAGCAGAACCGGTGTCCAGCATCTCGGCGGAACAGGTAAAAATCTTTTATTGGAAGAAAATCATCTGCAGATTTGGATTGCCCAAATACATCGTATCCGACAACGGTACACAGTTCGCCAGCGAAAAGGTCGTTGAATTCTGTCGAAGCAAAGGAATCAAAAACACCTTTATATCAGTGGAGCATCCACAAGCTAACGGACAAGCAGAGTCAGCAAATAAGGTGATACTAAGAGCCTTAAAAAGAAGGCTAGATAGCAAAGGCGAAGCTTGGGTAGCCCACATCTCACCCATCCTCTGGTCGTATCACACCACTCCCCAATCCTCGACAGGAGAAGCGCCATTTACAATGGTCTATGGTTCGGACGCGATGATCCCGGTGGAAATAAATCCTCCTAGTTGGCGCAGAGAAACCACGACGCAGGAAGAGAACGACAGAGCTTTGGAAGAGAACCTAGACATGATCGAGGAAAGAAGAGAAAGAGCGCATTTCAGAGAATTCGCCATAAAGCAAAGAGCCGCTAGGCGTTATAATACGAGAGTCAAACAAAGGAGTTTTCAAGAAGGCGACCTGGTGCTGAAAAGACCTATGGGAAAGGATAAAGGAGGAAAGTTCGCAGCAAACTGGGAAGGCCCCTTCCGGGTGCAAGAAGCTTTCGAAGGAGGAGCATATCGCCTAGAGACCATGGAAGGAAAAATCCTCCCCAGGACGTGGAAGTCTAGGGATGGCAGAAAAACCCAAACCCGTGAGACCCACCCGAACCCAAACTCAAGTCAACGGGCGAAACCCGAATTGACTGGGTTTGGGTTTGGGTTTGGGTGACACCCGAAAATATGGGTGTGGGTTTGGTATCACTCAAACCCACACCCGAAACCCATACACCCACCCGAAACATGTTAAAATTACCTAAATACCCCCACATATATATATAAGTGTAAAAGTAAAATTAGGTTTTTCACAAACCACAAACCAAAATTGTGTTTGAATTTTGCTTGAAAGTTGGAAGAACTTAATTTTGGTTTAGTTGTAATTTAATTTCTTGAAAGACTATTTTGTAATTTTAAATTCCCTTGTAATTTTAAACCTATGTTTTTGCTAAGTGATTGACAATATGTTTAAATTCCATTGTTTTTGCTTAAATTTACCTTGTTTTGCTTAAATTTGCAAAGTAGTACAAAATGTGTTGTGGGTTTGGGTTTGGGTGTAAAAAACCCGAACCCAATGGGTGTGGGCGTGGGTGTGGTTTTGCCACCCGAACAGATTTGGGTTTGGGTTTGGGTTTGGGTGTTGATTTCGGGTGTGGGTTTGGTATCACTCAAACCCGCACCCGTGGGCGCCCATTGCCATCCCTACGTGGAACGTAGCAAACCTAAAGTTCTACTATAGCTAATCGCGGAGCATCACTTTATTGGTGGAAGAATAAGTAAAACCATCCTCTTCTTTTAGCAATATTTTTAAATGATGTATAAGAACCGTTTTCATAAATGAATAAAAAACAATGAGACACTCTTTTCCCCTGTTTTAACTGGGGTTTTTATCGAGGCTCATTGAATTTCAAAATTCTAGTAGTTTATATCTTCCTGCATATCTCAAAATATTTGCATTAACCTGATTAAGTTACGGGATCTGAATCAACAAAAATGGTTATCTCAAACTTGAGCTCTGAATCTTTATTAAAGATCAACTCAGATGTGAGCGCTGAACCAAAAACAAGGTTGAAAGGCCTTGGCGTCACCTGTAAGTCTTACGAGTTGGGTACGTCAGAAAAAGAAAAATTAAAAAGGTTGCAAAGCCTTGGCGTTACCTGTAAGTCTTACGAGTTGGGTACGTCAGAAAAAGAAAAATCAAAAAGGTTGCAAAGCCTTGGCGTCACCTGTAAGTCTTACGAGTTGGGTACGTCAGAAAAAGAAAAATTAAAAAGGTTGCAAAGCCTTGGCGTCACCTGTAAGTCTTACGAGTTGGGTACGTCAGAAAAAGAAAAATTAAAAAGGTTGCAAAGCCTTGGCGTCACCTGTAAGTCTTACGAGTTGGGTACGTCAGAAAAAGAAAAATTAAAAAGGTTGCAAAGCCTTGGCGTTACCTGTAAGTCTTACGAGTTGGGTACGTCAGAAAAAGAAAAATTAAAAAGGTTGCAAAGCCTTGGCGTCACCTGTAAGTCTTACGAGTTGGGTACGTCAGAAAAAGAAAAATTAAAAAGGTTGCAAAGCCTTGGCGTTACCTGTAAGTCTTACGAGTTGGGTACGTCAGAAAAAGAAAAATAAAAAAGGTTGCAAAGCCTTGGCGTTACCTGTAAGTCTTACGAGTTGGGTACGTCAGAAAAAGAAAAATCAAAAAGGTTGCAAAGCCTTGGCGTCACCTGTAAGTCTTACGAGTTGGGTACGTCAGAAAAAGAAAAATTAAAAAGGTTGCAAAGCCTTGGCGTCACCTGTAAGTCTTACGAGTTGGGTACGTCAGAAAAAGAAAAATTAAAAAGGTTGCAAAGCCTTGGCGTCACCTGTAAGTCTTACGAGTTGGGTACGTCAGAAAAAGAAAAATTAAAAAGGTTGCAAAGCCTTGGCGTCACCTGTAAGTCTTACGAGTTGGGTACGTCAGAAAAAGAAAAATTAAAAAGGTTGCAAAGCCTTGGCGTTACCTGTAAGTCTTACGAGTTGGGTACGTCAGAAAAAGAAAAATCAAAAAGGTTGCAAAGCCTTGGCGTTACCTGTAAGTCTTACGAGTTGGGTACGTCAGAAAAAGAAAAATTAAAAAGGTTGCAAAGCCTTGGCGTTACCTGTAAGTCTTACGAGTTGGGTACGTCAGAAAAAGATACAGCAAAGAAAGGCGAGATTATCAACATCAGAAGGAGCTTATACACAACCGAAGCAGGCGATTCATTATAACGCCAAAAGACAACAGGTACAAAGCTATTTGTATCAATTTACAATTATTATAAAAAGTCGAAGATGTCGCAGGTGCAAGGACAGAGTTTCCTAGACGAGAACGACAGAAGGCGTTACCTCACAACGTAATGCAAAAATAATCCATAAAGTTATGAAGAGAAGAAATCAGGCAAATAAAGAAATTTATAAAGGACCCAGACAAGGGGTAAATTGTTCAAAGCCACAAAAAGGGCATACAAAATGGTTACAAAAAGCCACAAAAAGGGCATACAAAATAGTTACAAAAAGCCACAGAAGGGCAAGAACAAAAGTCACTACAACAAAGGGAAAAGAAGTCATTCACTGAGGAGGAACGTAAGGGACGAGTCTGCCGTCAACAATCTGATTCATGGCATCAGCTTCGCCAAGGCGCTTAGCATCGAGATCGGGGAAAAGCAGCTTGACCTGCTCAATGGCAAAAGAAAAACCTTCGTCATATTGACTGGCGGCATAGAGCTGAAGCTCTGTGACATCACTCTCCAACCTAGCCTTTTCCTCGCCCAAAGTCCCAGCAGAAAACACCGCCGCATCCCTCTCCTTGGAAAGCTTAGAAATTTTCTCATCCTGAGCAGCTGCATTCTCTTTAAGCTTAGTCTCAGAAGCGGCGTAGCTTTCCTTAATCTTTGCCAACTTCTCCTCATACTCTTTCCTCAACCTCTCCGCCTCGCCTTCCTGTTCTTCCTTCAGCTTCTTAATATCTGCCTCCAACTTGGTCTTGGTCTCAGTATATCTCTTCTCAATATCAGCAAGGTTATCATCAACGGCCTTCACCTTCTGCTTCGCCTCTTGGACCTCTTGTTCTTGGCGATTTGTCAGCAAGTAGTTGAGAAGAGTGCCCTTCACCTCGTATTCCAAAGCCTTCTTCCTTAGATCTGCGGTAGGAGTGTTGGTGAAGCGAGTCATATCACCAACCATAGTCACTCCCCTTTCAATGAAATCAAAAGGATCAAAAGAGCTCCAGGTAAGAGAAGCATCGGCATCGGCGTCTTGAGAGGGGGGCTGAGAAGAACTAGAAGCCACGCCTTTGCCTTTGGAGGCGTCCTTGACCGTTTGAGTAGTACTCTCGACCCTCTGTTTTTTGGGAGGAGGAGGAGCGACACCCTCGGTCTCCTCTGCTCCGGAGGCCGTTTTTCCCGGGATCTCGACACGAATACGCCCCTCATGCTTCTTCTTGCTCCGCCCTTCCTTCATAGCAGCTTCCTCCACTTGCAGCTTTTGCAGTGGATCAATCACGGCGACAACAGGATTTGCTTTTTGCTGGCGAGCCTTAGCTAAGAATGCCAGTCTCTCATCATTAGAAATAGTCCTCATTCTCTCTGCAAAAGTAAAAAAAAAAAAGGCAAGAGTTAATAATAAGGCGAGATCAACATTAAACAGAAGTAGAAAAATACCAAATGCGCTACTTACGTAAATACTCTGTCAGGGCTTCACTATTACCCTCACATCTAAGAATATCGGCGGTATCCATAAGAGCATAGGAGTCAAGGAAGTTGACGGTATCTTGCTCAAAATCGCTTAAGGCCTCAAAGATAGCACCCTTGATAAGCCTAGGGTTATCAGTCCAGTAGAAAGGGAATAGAGGATCATCAACCTCATCATACATCAAGTCAGAAAATTTCTCAGCACTACGAACTCGAAAGAAAGAATTCTTAAAGTTCTTGAAGTTGGAAGCGTATAGACTCAGAAGGCGACGGTTAGGTTGACTGCTAAGAGAGACCAAAGTTTGCGGCTTCAAGTTCTTTATGTGGTAGAAAGAGAAAAAAAACGCCAATTGAAGGCTCCAATTCGAAGCCAGAACACATTACCTCATAGGCTTTGATAAAGGCCCAACTATTAGGATGGAGTTAGGTGGGGGCGACGTTGAGAACCTTCAATATCTCCGCCTCAAAGGAAGTAAAAGGTAACCAAATGTTGAGGGGTTGGATTACGCCGGTATAAAGATAGAAATAATGCGGCGGGTTATCATTCTTGGAAAATACAAACTCGTCCTCTCTGACGGGTTCGGATATAATAAGATCTTCATGAGAGGGGTCTGAAAGCTTGACGGCTTTCCTAAAGCTCCTCACCATTTCCGTGTTGGTATACTTTGAAGAAACTTCCATGGTGACGGGAGTATAACCAGCAACAACCAGATCTCGACAAGGATTCTTCCGCTTTCCTGTGAAAGAGGAAGGGGAGATTATGACGCAATCACTGTCATTACCACTATCAACACTACCACTATCACTATCACTATCACTACTACTACTCCCAACATCAAAACCCCACAATTCCGAGTAAAATCCTCGGCTATTAAGTACACCGTTAGCCCTAGTATAGTGGGCGCGAACTTGTTGCGCCCATTCGAGATAACTAGGAGCAGAAATAGGAACCCTCCCCTCATTATCATCTAACTCCCTCAAAATAACCATCTTTCTAAACCTAAAGCAGAAAATTAGGGTTCCTACGCAACACAGACCAAACCGGCGAAAAAGAATAAGGTATAAAAGAAAATACCTTAGGAAACTGACAAAGCTTGGAGCAATAAGCTGGAAGCGTCCTAACACGAAGCGTTGAACAAAGGCTTGCTGGTGAATCGAAGAAGGATATGCGAAAAAGAGTACGGATCTGCTAGAAGAAATAAGTAAGGGGAAAGAGAAATAGAGATACTATTTAAAGAGGAAAACCTTTTCGGCTGTTTGAAGTCCAGAAGTTGAAGCAAGAGGTAACGCACGCGTCGTCGGATTAAATACGTGTCAAAGCGCGCATCTCAAGAGTAAATCATGGAAGATTTATCGTCAGACAGTTAAAAAAAAAAAACCACGCCCACAGGCGAGGTAGCTATCTATAGCGCCTTTAAAGGAAGGGTCACGCCAGGACGCATTACCTCGCCAAAAAAGCTAAAACTTGGTTCGCCTTGGGGGCGCGACAAAGATATCCAAAACAACGCCCAATGAGAAAAAGCCAAGAATCAAGGAGAGGCAAGACATAAAATAAAGCAAAGACAAGACATAAAGTAAGGCATTCCGCTCAAGGCAAGAAAAGAAATCTTTATTATTAGCAGCAAATAAAAAGTACAACGAGGCGAAATCAAGGCTACAGGGAAAAATCCTAAAATCTTATCAATCAGACTCCGAATCCTTTTGCGCAGGCCCAGGGAAAGTCTTCTTAGATTCCACGGTGACCCGGGACCCTTCTTCTTCACTGGACGAAGAAGCACGAAGCTCAGGAGGAATGTAGGTCTCCAGAAACGAAACGTAATCCTCATCGCCACTACCAGAATCGGAGGTATCCGAGGAAAGAACGATAACCTCCACCTTTTTTACATCCTTAGACCTTCGGGAGCGAGTGGAGTTGGAGGTAGACACCTCTACCCTTTTCTTCCTTCGCTGAGGCGGGGTGCTTCTGGCAACAGGTTTTTTCGCATTGTTATTTTCCATAATAAAGATTCAAAACAAGTTGATGAAATATGAGAATAACAGTTGATATTTATAGCCAATCTTGCCCTACCCTAACATCGTTATTAACGGTCGTAATTAATGCTTGGACGGTCGCAACTACTTTGGTTTGACTGTCTTGAGAACCGTTATTTTTATCTTTCCAAGGAGTCAATGTTTGACCCATTTAAGTTAATGGAGATTTTAGAGGAGGGCGATACTAGCAGAAATAGAAAGCAGCGTATAACGGAAAAGGAAAGATTGAAATTCAAATTACTTAAAAGGAAATACAACGAAAGCAAAAAGTATGAAGAACAAACAAGGAATGTCTTAAATGCAAAAGCAAATTACAAACACGCAAGGAAAAAAGCATAAAGGGAAAAGTTGGCGAGCAGGAACTTCATGGCATGGTGGAACCTCCCAATTCACTGGCATTGGCGACGGCGATACGATGCATCTCCTCCAACGCTCGTTTCACCCTTTTAGCCTTCACCATGTTTTCTTCAATAGGCTTCAAATCCTCTCTCAGTTCGTTCTGCTTGTCCAATAGGTCCACCAGGGAGTGACGCCTAGAAATCAGCTTAGTGACATCGTCCCTGATTTCGCCTTGAAGAGTCCTTTTCCTCTTCACAAGCGGCTTCATCTCCTTGTTCAGCAGCGCCAAACGATCGTCCACTCTCCGCTCCTCGTTGAAGCATATCCCTAAGATTTCCTCCTGCACACCCATGGTTTCTTTCGTGATCTCTATCTGGCTGTCGACAGCTTCGGTAACTTCGGCATGGCATTCTTTGACATTCTCCACAGCAATCACGAAGGATGCACTATCCTTTAACTCCTTCTCTAGACGCAGCACACTGTCAAGAAAACGCTTCTCTTCCTTGGTCAGCCTCCAGCAATAGTCATTAAGCTCTTTGACAAATTCCGAGAATTCACCAAAATCGTCCATTAAGTCCTCCGTACTCAGGGTCAACATACGGCGGAGCCGCTTGATGACGGGGGAAGCAGGGGATTGACCACATTCAAAGGGAGGATTTTTGGGAGACATACTGTAAGAAAGAAAACTGTTAGGTAAGCAGGTGAAAAGGTGATGAGCGGATCCTATCATCGAGTGATCCATTTTATAGAGGAAATATCCGATCGTGTCATCAGTAAATGGAGAAACGGTTGATAGATACGGCATAGGAGAGCGAGATCGTGCATCAGAAAGTGGGGAGAAACGTGATGAAACCGTTCCCGCGTTACAAATTTTAGAGGGAAAATTCGAATCATACTCAAGCACTTCATCCCTTTGGACTTCGTGCTTGGGGGGCTGTGGACTGGGCAATGGGCTTAAGAAAATATCCAATAAGCCCAATTAGAGTAAAAAGGATGATAAGCCCAAAGCAAGTAAAACACAAACATGCGATTAGAGGCTAGGGCGCGACCATCAATTCTAAGACAACGCCAAAAAAGGTTGGATTCTGCGTTACGGAAAATATCTTCTTCTTCCTTGTATCAACCGCTAACTTAAGAAGGAAGAAATAAACTTCTCGCAACTGCCATAGCTTGGAGACCAAGGTTCTCATCCCTATTTTCACGCCATACCACCGAAGAAGATGCTAAGGACCGGATTTTTAGGAATCCTTGCTTGGAGAAGAAGACTAGAAGCTCTATAAATAGCTCCATACTCTCATTTGTAAAAGGATCGAATCCTGAATTATTAAACTCCCAAGGTTGTTGGGAATTGAACTGAGTGTAATCACACCCTTTGATCAATAATACAAACCCCCTTGTTTTTTACCAGAACAATCCGTTTGTTATAGATTTTTAAAATAATCATAATCTAAAAATAATCAGAAAACAGCTAAAAATAAGAAGCTGCTAAGAGTAGCTTCTCAAATAATAGATTTTTTGTAGAGGAGAGAGAAAACAAATATTAAGAGGTGAAACTTATTTTGTAATAAAAAATCACTTTTACATGTTGTATCCAAACAAACTAAAAATTATTTTAGTGATTCTTACTATAATAAACAAACACAAAACAAATTATACTTTTCTATAAAATCTCTAAAATCTAATCTCTAAATTATTTGATATCAAAATCACTATTTTTTTAATTCGTAACAAACGGAACCTCAAATGGGGCCTAAACTTGAAAGAAAATACTATAGTATAAAAATTTATTAGTAATAAATTTATTTATATTTACTAGTTTATATTATAAACCTAATAAACCTAAGTTCAGTTTTGCTCTTCCGTTTCCGTCAACAACAAAAAAAAAGTTTTGCTATTCTCTTTCGTGCAATTCCTGCGCCACCGTAAACTTCCCGTCTGGCCACCCTCTTCCGGTGCTATTCCCTTCTCGCACACACCTTTCCGGTGTGACATCTCCCCTCCGTGTACGACCAGACCTGTCCTACACGCCGCCGCCCACATTGTCAAAGTCAAGTCACAAACAGTTTTATCACCCGCCACTCTCTTCCTTAAACCCTAAACCCCCAAACCTGTTACTATTCACACATACTTCACAGCTTCCATGGATTCAATGGAGTTCAAATTGAATGAACTATTGAAAGAAGTTCAACTAGATTACTCTCTTCAGTTTTCTAAACTCGTAAACGACACCGTTTCATCTATCAAATCATCCATTGATAAAATCCCTCAAGACTATAAGGTCATTGTTCTATCAATTTTTTTTTTATTAGTTTAGCTTTTGAAATATTCAATAATTATTGTGCTCAATGCTTGTTAATTGAATTTTGCAGGTAACTTCTGATTTGGCACCAAATTTTGTTAGGGACATTGGTGCTGATAAAGTGGATTTCAAATTTAAGAAGCCGTCGGTTTTTAAGATTGGTGGTAGTTACTCCATACAAAGTCTTACAAGGCCTGAATTAAATGTGGACCTTATTATAAGGTTGCCAAAGGTACTCATTAATATGAAGCAGATTATTTTTATACAGTATCCATGTATGTTAATCAATGTTTAATTTAATTTAGAGCTTAATTTGCATGCTCTGTCATTGTCAACGCGTTTAATGATCTTAGGGTGCTCCCAGTGAGCTTAACTCAATTGGTAGGTACATCGCACTATATGTGCGGAAGCCAGGGTTCGAACCTCGGACACTCCACTTATTCACCTTTAAGGTGGAATTTCTAGCCACTAGGCTACTTGACCAAAAAAAAAATGATCTTAGGGTGCTTCTAATTTGCTAAAATATGAAAGACTGTATAGGACAACTCCAATTGTACTCTGTTTGACTTTAAAACTGTTCCTGAGACTAATAGATTGGAGGGCAAGAGACTGAACAAAAACTGAATTTTTTGTCCTTCGCTAAATCACATGACAACTTTTTGTCTAGGTACAAGTTGTCTAAAATACCAAAATAATCTTTTGTCCACTAAGCATCCTACAAAACAACAAATTGTTCAATACCTTAAAAGTTTGTTCTGTGCTGTTTTGTCGGTATAAAAACTATATACACTAACTATGTATATGAATTAAATCCGTTATTATTAGTGTTGAGTGTACACTTTGATATTGTAACTGTTTATAACTGTATTTTCTGTTATGATAGGAGTGCTTCCATGAGAAGGATTATTTGAACCATAGGTACCATGGCAAGAGGTGTCTTTATCTCTGCTTGCTGAAAAAGTATTTGGAGAAATCTCCATCTATTGATAGGGTTGAATGGTCTACCCTACAGAATGAAGCTCGAAAGCCCTTACTTATTGTGTATCCGGGTTCGTACTGTGTGTTAGTTTAGCATTTAAATTTGAATGCATATTAATTTTAATACAATATTGGGATGACTAATGGGGGAAATTTTTGCAGCTGCAAAGCTTGTTGATTTTGATGGTTTTTTTGTGAGAATTATTCCATCTGCTACGTCTATCTTTAACTTTAACATAGCAAAGTTAAACCTGACGCGTAATAACATTCATAATTCGAATAACGGTTTGTTCCTTCAACACCTAAATCTGGTTTCTTTGAGATTTTGCTCCTTCTGATGCAACGTATTGATGATTTGATTGTTAATGTTCAGAAGGGAGTTCCGTTCAAGCTACACCGAAGTATAATTCTAGTATTTTGGAAGATATGTTTATAGAGGACACTGAATTAATCAATAATTGTTTTCTTGAATGGAAGGAACTAAGAGAGGCTTTAATCCTACTTAAGGTTTGATATTTGAATTTCTTTTGGGTGTTCGTGCATTATGTTAAGTAAAAATAAAATATTTACGTGGAAACACCGAATTTTATGTTGCTCTTCCGGAATTTAGGTATGGGCTCGACAGAGAAGTTCTATATATGCTCATGATTGCCTGAGTGGATTTTTGCTATCTATCATACTGGCACATCTCGCCTCCAGGCAACAAATTAACAAGTCAATGAAGGCAATTGAAATAATTCGCATTACCTTAAACTTCATTGGTATGTACATATAGACTCTCCTTTGCAATTTGAGCTCATTTTATTTAGCGCTCCTCGCCATGTGTGGACACCATAATTTTTTTGTTATGAAAGTGAACCTATTTACATGGAAGAGTTATGATTGTCATCTTTCAATATGCTACACATTTGTCTCTCCCCCTATACTGATTAATTTTGATGACTATCCGTGTTTGCCTGCCTTATTTTGGTATTCTCAATGCACAATCTAAGTTTCAGTTGACTAGTATATTTGAATTCCATCAAAAGTGTTATATAAACAGATCTTTGCTGCCATGTATAGTTAGTTTCTTACTGAATTTGTAGGCAATTTGCTACTGACTTAAAAATGGGCTTTAGACTGGAAGTGGGGGATTTTAAGAGTTTGATATTAAATAGACATTTATTATTGTGATTGCTTTTGCAGCTGCATCAGAGACATGGAGCCGAGGTCTCTACTTTCCAAAGGAAGGACAGGGAAATATTACTAAAGAGGTCCAGCTCTCTAACCTTTTTTTGTCTGCTTTTGTAAATCTATTTTATATATAGTTTGTGTTCATGTTCCGTTTATGATTGTTCTGATATCCAGATCTCTATTTATAGCTTATTTTCCGTGAAGTTTTTATTTTATTTGCATTCATGTTTCATTTGTTATTTACCCATTTTTAATTGATATGATGGTGTACAATTTTAAATAAATCATATTCTCGTAAGTAGCTTTGTATATTCAATCACTTGCACTACGATGGCTCAATCTATGATTGATGAAAGTTTTTCGATAAAAGTTTCCATTTATATTCTAAGCTATTCATTGATGTGTTCATGATTCCCATTTGCAGGAAAGGATGCAACTTAAAGGGTCCTTTCCAGTTGTCATATGTCATCCATCGGGGGCTTTCAATTTGGCTTTTCGAATGTCTACGATTGGTTTTACTCAGGTATTTTTTGGCTAGCACAGCAACTGCACCTTTTCGTTTCCTTTTTATATTATACATCTCACAAATACTAATTTTGATTATTCATTTGTATGTTCAGCTTCAAGGTGAGGCTGCTTCAACACTTAAATGCCTGGAAAAGTGTAGAGGTGGTGGATTTGAGGAAGTTTTTATGAACAAAATTGACTATGCCGTTAAATATGACTATTGTATGAGGTAATGTTTTTCATCCAGTGTTTCTTTATCAAAAGTAGCATGCATATTGAAAGTATAAAACAGGTTCATGGGACTTGCTCCTTTTGACCCTAAATATAAGCACCCATTTGACTAAAATTTGTCCCGAAATACAAGCTCCTTTTTAAATTACTAGATACATTTATTATTTATTTTCCAAATACACCCCTAATTATGATGCATGTGTATTTTTGTGTTACATGATAACATATAGGAGACTTGCCTTTTTTTCTTTCTTTCCTTTGATTTTCTTTTTGGTGATAAATACCATATTAATTCAGGTGCTGTATTAAATGATTTGTTATTCTGTTGATTAATTTTCATGATGGTTTGCTTCAAGCTGTAAAAGCTGCAAATTTATTTTATTACATGTTTTTGCTCTTATAGAATAAACTTTAAGGGAAACAAGGAGCTATATGCATCAAGATTTTGTTCGGATGATGAATGCTGGAGATTGTATGAGGAGAAAATACATGCTATATTAGCTAAAGGATTGAATGATAGAGCAAAATCCATTCGAGTTATATGGAGAAATGCAGAATGCCAGTGGAGCGTGAATGATGTATGGTTTCAAGCATGACTTTTCAGTATCTCATTTAAAATATGCTTCATGTTTTTCTGTATTCTGTGCTGTCTCTGATTGAATTCACAACTTCAGGGCTTGTCAGTACTTGATAAAGAGCCCTTGTTCATAGGAATTTCAGTCAGTGATTTGGAGAAAGCATTTAGGATGGTTGATATTGGACCAAATGCTGAAAGTAAAGAAGAGGTACATTCTTTTGTTCATGTTCACTCTGTTTTTCCTTTTATGTTCAATTTTTGTTGCTTTGAGTGCACCACAGTCCTAACTCCTAACTCGTGATTTCAAACAGGCTCTTGAATTTCGAAAGTTTTGGGGAGAAAAAGCAGAGCTTAGAAGATTTAAAGATAGTAGAATTGCAGAAAGCACAGGTGAGGCATCTACTGTTGCAATTCATTTATTTTGTTGATCAAGTATGACTAGTGTATCTTTCTTGTCTTGCTGTCTGGCATAATATATCTTGATGACTAACATGGTAGTGCTTTTTTCTCTAAAATAGTATGGGAGTGCAAGAAATGGGAAAGACATCTCATTTTGAAAAAAATAGCTGAGCACGTGCTCAGTCGTCATCTATCTCTATCTAAGGAAAATATTGCAGTAGTTGTGGATCAACTTGATTTCTCTTTGGCTCACGGTGCTGTAGGTAACAATCTTACCTATTCTCCTTTTTTTAGACCCCCTATGCTTATATTATTAACAGTTTCCGTTCTTTGAAATGGTTAACCCACAGATCCTATATCACACTCTGGAAGTTTGCTGGAGGCATTTGATGTTCTATCAAAGCGTCTGCGTCTTATTGGAAACCTCCCTTTGAAGGTGTCTAGCGTACAACCTTTAGACTCTGGTAATTGACCCACCTGAACAAACATTTATTTATTCTAATATGTACTCTTCAAAGGTTTTCTTGTATTAATTTTTAAGTCTTTTGTGTCAATGCTTGGGATGTGTTATTTTAAACCAAAACTGAGAACTTTTTGCCAAAGAAAAATAACAGTTTAAGGGTGTTTAGGTTCTACATTGTTGAATTCATTGAAGCTCGATCTCATCCAAATTAATGTTATGTGTTCATTATCATTTACAGCATTCAGGTTTACATCAGTCTTCCCACCTGAACCTCATCTTCTAGCTAATGAAAAAATTGAATCTCTCAGACTTAATAAGTTGGTCTCGTCATGCATTCAACCACTAGAAATTATGATTCAGGTATGACATTATGCTACAGTGGTACTCAATGAGTTGACCTATACATAGAAAATTTGCAAAGCTTATTTTTCACTCTTTACAGCTGGAAGGTTCTGGAAACTGGCCAATGGATGAAATTGCAATTGAAAAAACAAAGTCTAGTTTCCTTATTCAAATTGGAGAAAGGTGGTGACTTGTGTCCTTTATTTGCTTCGGTATCTTACTTTCTTTTTTTTCAGTGTTTAATTTGACGCAATTATGTTATTATGGCAGTCTTCAAAAGAAGTGGGGGATGACATGCACTGCAACTGAGGATGATGTGGATGTGTTAATGTCAGGATATGCATTTCGTCTTAAACTTTTGCATGAGAGGGCCCTTAGTTTAAGTACGGCTTATGCTTCTTGATGATTATTGCTGATTTAAACGGAAATGCCATTTGAGTTTCACTTATCAAACCTTTTTAATGTGCAGTTGGGAGCGATCAAAAATCGCGGGTACATTCTGCAGACAAGAAACTTTTGATTCGTAGTCAACATGCTAGCATGATCAATGGACTGCAAAGTCGTTACCCAATATACGGACCAGTAGTTAGGTGAACAATTGAAAATTTCTATGTCAAGTGTTAGTTCCATTTATAATCTGTAACTCATAGGTTTCTTATTTGTCCAGACTAGCAAAACGTTGGGCTGCTTCACATCTATTTTCCGCTTGTTTGGTAGAGGAGGCCATTGAGTTATTGGTTGCATATCTCTTTCTCAATCCTTTGCCATTTGATGTTCCCTGCTCGCGGATCACTGGATTTTTAAGGTGTGTTTTCTAATTATTGTTACTAATTTACTCGGAATATGATGGGAGATATTGAGTGTCTTACTAAGCAAAAGGAATTGTGCTCTTTAAACCTAACTTTCTCGGGAGAATGTCATAAATATCATTACCACAGTTAACATGGCCATTCCCTTGCTTAGGGGTTTCACAATTGGGTATGAAGTTAGGACAGACGGGACTGAAACTGAGCATCCAGATTTCTAACCATGGTTATTGATTTGTACATATTATAAACATTTTTTTATTTCATTTACAGGTTCCTGCAGTTGCTCTCAAACTACGATTGGACTTTTTCTCCCTTGGTTGTTGACATAAATAATGACTTGAGCCAAAGTGATGAAAAAGAAATAAATGTAAGTTGTGTCTCTTATTTAAAAACTTGTTGATTTCTTTGTAGTCTGTTATTTTTCGGGGCTCTCCTCTCTTCAATATAAAAAAATGAAAGTAAAAACTTGTTAATGTTGGTCTTGGGAAATATATGTTCTTGATGGTAACTGTATGAATTTTCAGGATAACTTTTTGCTAAGAAGAAAAGGTCAGGGAGAGAATGGAGAAAATGTAGGGCCAGTGATGTTCTTGGCTACATTTTATGATAAAGCATCTGAGGCTTGGACTGGATTATCACCTAGTGCACTGGTTAGTTATTCTTTAAATTGGATATAATTTGAGTTTTGTTCATATATATTTCATAAGGTCTGAAGTTTCTTGGTTGCATTCCTCTCTTTGTTAATTGTATTGTAGTGTCTGTCCTCACTCCGTTTAGTCACTAAATTCTAGGAATAATTTCTCTACAATATATGACTGTCTTGAAATAACAATAAGTTGATAGTAGTGATGATTAATATTCACAATAGTTGGGGTTCAGTAAAAGTTGATCATACTATTGTTTTGAACCTTTATGTCAACATTTCAGTTCTGTTTAATATAGCGAGTGCATGCTAATTGATAATGTGGTGTTTGTTGCATTGTAATGAATTATTAACAGGAACTTAAAAGGTTGGTTGCATATGCCCGGAGCAGTGCAAATTTGCTGACGAAACTCACATTTCAGGAGGAGATTGGTCCATATAGATGGGAGGTAAGTTGAGCAGAGTTTTTAGTTGTTTATTTGTTTCAACTTTCAGTTGTAGTCTTGTAGATTAGAATGAGATTTTTTTTAAAAGTCTAATGAATTATTCAAATCTTGCTGCAGTGCATTTTACGAACTCCTTTAAACAATTTTGATGCAATCATTATTCTCCACAAGGACAAACTCGCATATCCTCAAAGGCTTCTCTTTTCATCAGAAGTTGTTCACGGTATAGTTCTTCTCATTAGAAATTTATGTTTGACCTTCCCCCTGACTTCATCTATCTTCACTTTCACAAGCTTACTACTCAAATGATATTCTCATCGGCAATGTTAACAGGAACGCAAGTTGCTAAAGGACATGCTAGCAAGTTCTTCCAACCCTTTTTGTTGCCTAAAGATTTGAAAGGTAGGCCAGAGGAACTTAAAAATAAATTGATGGTAGACTTCAATCCATCAAGGTGCTTTATCAAAGATTTAGAGGTAAGTACAATGAAAATTATTTGATTTTGAACATAGCGATGTTGTTTCCATCTGGTGGCACCTTGACTAATTTTGATATCCTCACTTGTAATTCGTAGAAAGAGTTTTCTACCACATTCCAGTTATGGCATGATTCTCTAGGAGGTGATGCCATCGGCCTAACGTGGAGGAAATCGTCTCCTACCAAGGTACAGTGCATATATTGTTGATTGATTGCTAAATATATTATGAATTCTGACTACTAATAAAAAATCTAAGCAAATGGATCGTCTGATCACTGTTTTTTATTCTTTTTCAAAGAAGCGGAAGCAAGAGGAAGTGATTGAGGAAGGATATGACCCTCGGAAGGTGCTAAAAGCGGTAGGTGAAGTTGGAAAAGGGTTTGTGAGGAGTGTATACTTTCTCAGGCCACCAAGGATTACAAATTAGTGTAGTATTGTTATTTATGTAAAAATGAGAAAATTTTGTCTCTGGTCAATTTGATTAATTAGAAAAGCAATTTTGGTTAGCGTGGAGAACATAGTTGAATGTAGGATCGATCTGGTAGAGCACTCAAGTTTGTGTAAATTTGGTGCACGTTTATTCTCCTCTCCCACCCGAGTTCGACAGCCCAAAATGAATGAAGAGTTCCAGATTCTTATACATTGTAAAGAAGCTGATGTAATGTGGCATATATTATATGTTTCACCAGTTTTTTTGTACTCTAATAGGGAACACTGGAGTTTTAAGTATCAATTGAAAAAAGGAAAGGCTGAAAGTTGCAACAAGTTGGTGCTAATATGAATACACAAGTCAAAACTACAATGATCTTTACTGATATTCATCCGCCATATTTTCTGATAATAGTACATTGTATTTTTCTAAATAGCATGACTCTTTAGGATGTGATGGGATGAGGATAAACAGTTTTGCTGAAGAAAATTGATGGGTAGATAAAATTCTTATTTTGATTATTTTAGTAATGAATATAAAATAAAAATCGTTTATAATTTGGACGTCATGTTTCCGTCCTGCTTCATGCGACTCGACAATGTGTTTTAATATACATTTGTCTTATCAATCTTGCATTCCAATGTTAATTTTGCTGTGATTTATCAAAGCTACAAAAAACGCTAATAACCTTTCAAAAACAAGAAACACTAATAATGTGTTGGAAAAACATGAAAGGTGAATGAAATATTTGGTAAGGATGGATGTAAAGCTTACAAATCCAAGTACTTTGCTTCGTTTGGAACACTGTCAGGTAGAAAAAAAGCTTCATTCTACTAATAGGCGCGGGTCTCATAATTTCACTTTCCTCCCCATTTGGGTCATGTAATTTTACTTTCCTTGCTTTGGAGAGAAAACTAGATAAAACTCAAGAGCAGCCTTACTCTCTACAATTTAATCATACTTTTTTTTAAGTAGCCTAACGGTTAAAAATTTATCCTTTGATATACAAACTATGAGCACAAATTATCTTTTTTTATTTATTTACCAGTTGAATTGCACACGAATTTTATCCATGTGATGTAAAATTCAGAGTTAACTTTGAACTTTGAAGTGTTGAAAGGAGTGTGAAGATGGGTGCATGGTAAATGTATGTGAAATGTCTGTTTGAACTTTGAACGATTTCATAGTTTATATGATCATATCTATAAGCGTTATGAAGCACGGACACAGACATGTACACCGGACACAACACAAATATTGACACATCAACATCGATAATAATTTAAGAAAATGACATAATTCAATGTAATCATAAATATTGGTATCGTGTCGGTGCCCGACATCGGAACACACTTAATCTTAGAGATGTACTTACTTCATAATTTACAAAGTATAGTGCAACATCTAATTCTAACCAACAAACTAATTGTTATCTTGTTGACGGGTCCGGTTTTGGGCCATGGCAATAGGCCCCAACCCAAGGCCTCAATTAATTTTAAAAAAGATTTAGGTAGTTATAGAAAAATTCTTTTTAGGCCCTCAATATCCTCTAAAACTCATCAAATTTTCAAAGCATATTGAGATGCCTTAGAACATATTGAGCCTAAAGAGAATAAGCCTAGTTATATTGAGGGGTTTAAGTAGTAAATAGAAGGCCCAACAACAATAAAAGGCCCAGAAAAGCAAAAGTATATTAACAACAAAAAAAAATCTCACATTCTCTCCCCAGTAACACACTTCACGTCTCTGTAAGCCCTTCCCTTCACCGTCGAACTTTTCCGTCGCAAGGCCAGCCACCGCACCGCCACCGCACCGCTGCTACCTCCGGTGACAACCGCATCCACCGACCTTCCCTTTGAGTCTGACAAAGTGACCTTCTACTAACAATAAGGAAACTAAAAAAATTCAAAGTTAGTTGATCAGGTTTTTCCTTTTCTAACTTTTAATTTGTTCTTCTTTATTTTCTTTATTCATTGTTTATTGTTGATGATGTTGTTGTTGTTGATATGCTTCAATTCATATATATTGGTACTGTTATTGTTGTCGAACTGGATATTTGATATTTGTTAAAGAGTCCCACGTTGGTTGAGAGATGGTCCGACTAAGTGTTTATATACCGGAGGCAATCCTCACTTTACAAGCCGGTTTTGTAAGGATGAGTTAGGCCCAATACTCAATTCTAAGAATATTATAAGCAAAGTTGCAAAAGGCATTATTAAGATCGATATTTGATATTATAGTTTAAATGGAAAAATCTTGTCTTTTTTTACCAAAAAGAACTAAATTATTTGTTAAGCATTGATATTAGTTCCTCTACCTAAAGACAATGAATAGATTCACCATATTGTCTTTTTTCATCAGCATTGATATAATGATACATTGGTGTTGATGTATTGTTGTCGAACAGGAACTAATAGTCTATTACTAAACAAGGATGTTGTTGATGTTTTGAGAAATTTCTGTACATTTATTTTTATTATTCATCTATGCCTCCTAAGATTAGAAAGTTTGATTCTGGATGTGAGAAGCGTAACAAAAAGTAAAGACTTGACGAGTTAACACAATCTCAATCAGGAGCCCTTGATAAATTTATTATAAAAGAACCGCAAATTCCTGTTGAAAATCAGAATGTTGATATTGGAATTCTTGAAAATATGGTTTCTACTGAAAATATGGAGGAAAATGCTAATGTTAATACTAATGTAAATGCTAATGTTAATGCTCGGGAGAATTTGTTGGAATTTTTAAAAAAATTGTATTTTTTTTTATTAGGGGTCCATTTTTATTATTCGCCCAAGACCTCTAAATACTCAGGGACGGCTGTGCTTGTTGGTGAATCAAATAAATAACACCTTGATCACTATTTCTAGTTGTTGGCAAAAGGGAGTATCCCTTTAGGGTAACTACTTTAGCGGTGAGTTTCTGTGTTATTAACAAAAACTACACTAAGGAGTTTGTTTCAACAAAATCATGGTGCTACTATGATTTTATAGTTTGGTGAAACAACGGTGTGCCACTGTGTTATTAGTAAAAGCTATACTAAAGAGTTTGTTTCAACAAAATCACGGTGCTACTGCGATTTTATCAGATTCACTGCAATTCCAAACATGCACTCATTATTTCATAATTACAAGATGAGGTTGCCTACAATAGATTCTAAATGGGTCTTTGTCAACTGGGTTAACTTTTTGCCAGGTGTTTGTAAGAATGGATTCAAACAACAAGCAGATTGATGAAAAACTACAAGTCAAGCCAGCACAAAAAGTTACATTCTGTCAAAGAAATAAGTCTGGGAACGGGAGTTTTGTGTCGAAATTAAGAGACCACTTTCATGAATTTATCAATGCATCTGCTGATGAACACAAGAGATGCTTGAGAAACACCATTCAAAAGGTATATTTTCGACTGTGGATGTATATATACATATATGAAATCTCTGTTTGTGATTCTCACAAATGACTTATTATATATTGTTTGAAACAGATAGTAAATGCATCAAAGGGTTTTGGAAAAAACAGCGAAAGCACAAAGGAAGGTGAAAACGAAAACTCGGTACAACTTCATTCATCTACAAGGAACTAGATGTGTCAAAAAAAATCTACAAGGAACTAGATGTTTTTCTGAATCATCAGTGGATGAGATGAGTGTTTTGTAAGTTTATATTATATACTAGAAACCTTAGAAGTTAGAACAAATGATTATACTAAATTGTCGTTAATGTATTCAATTGTTCACACCACTTAATGAGTAATATTCAAGTGGGATTTTACACTTTCTTGTGATTATCATTGAGTTTGTATTTGTAGTTAGCATTGTAAACTTATTTGACATTAACTTTCTTCTTCGGTTGTAGAACTTTAGTCCTCTTATGAATTGATTGAAATTAATATTCAATTTTGCATAATAGAAAGCTGCAACAATGTTTATTTAAGGCTTTGATCTCTGATATTTGAAAAGAGGCGCGATAGCAAATCGTATGTATAGAGAAATTAGTTACAGACAGCTAAAAAAAGAGTTACAAGAGTGACTAGTCAATGCTCCTACCGTTAAACGACTTCTCAGATAATGGTGTTCAATAGAGTTCCAAGTTCCTTAGTCTGCACTGCACATAATTTGTAACAAAAAAGAACACAGTTAGAAAACTAAGATTCATATCATTTAGGCATAAATTTTCTGATGAGTACCTTATCATATCATCTTCGACGCAATAAACTTGAAACACAAAAGTAGAAGATTCATAATCATATTTTAAATAAGATATAAGATATTCATTAGAATTTAAAATGCACCTTTGAAGCATGCAAATATATCGATTATTGGATTAAGCTGTTGTGCTATGTACATTGTAATTTATGATTCATGAAAAAGAAAATATTAAAAAAATCTTGCAATGCCTGAGTTTTTTAAACCAGACCTTCTTAGAACTTAATAAGTTGAAATTAGTTTCTGCGTCTCAATATCTAAAAGCTGTTTAACTTGTAAGGACTTCTCTGCAAGTAAACAATAAATTTGTTTTAAATCTCCTATAAACATGAATTCTCATTGATGTTATTAGGAAGTAAAGGATTTAAAGTAAGTAGCTATTAGTTTAGGAAGCATTTTCATCCCACTATAGGTGCCCTTTGACTGAAAAATTGTGGCATAATTAATAATAGTAATCAGCAAAATCATACTAATCAGTAAGTGTTAGTTTCATTGATAGAATATTAGAATAACAATACTATTTATTGAGATAGTTGATAATATAATGTTTTGACAATGTTGTCAATGGAGAAACAGATCTGTTACCTTTAATTAGCACTGCTGATGTTTACTTTACTACATCCAGTGTCTATCCTATAAACAGGCAGGGGAACTTTGCCTGACTCGATGTTTTTGATGTCTTCTTCAAGTATCTCATATTGCTTCTTGATTTCCACTTCAGTTGTTCCTCCAACAAACATGGCTATATTATACCAACGGTCAGAAGTTTCCTTGTCATATATTGCCAATGCATTTTCAAATAGTTTGTTCTTCTTGGTTGTCCATTGTTGATTGGAATCATGAGAAGAAACCATGTTGGATGCTTTGGATGTCATTGCAACCAAAAACCTTTGGAGGATTTTAGATGAGAAGAAGAGGTGTTAGGTTTTTATACACCGTTGGATTTGGTGCGTCTTGAATAATTTGGTGGGTGGACCGAATGTACATTCTCTGATATGATATTAGGTTTTTATATTGGATCTAACTCATCCTTATAAAACCAGTTCTTTGTAAACTTTTTTAAGATATTACTGTACTATATTTCGATAAGATAAGTAATTTTTTTGGCAACTAGTCACTAAATTAGAAAGAATCATTGACTATAATAAGGATGTGAATGAGTGACAAAGCAATAGGTGGAAGACTATGGGGAAACACAAGGAACAAGGAAGTTAATACAATGTGATTATTATAAGTAAACTCGATTCAAGAGATGACACTATGAAACTAGTAATTGGTGTGTGATTTAAACTATATAGGAAAATGCTAAACAGTGCCCCCGGGCACTAGTTAAGGATATAAATATGGAAATTTTATCTCGTAAATTGTGCATTCAATGTTTTAATATGTAAAAAGTTATTCTCTCTCATCATTAACTTTTTCATTTGTTTCTTTTTTTAGTATGCTTAAGTAGTGCCACGGGGGCACTGTTTAGCATAACCCAACTATAAGGAAAGTTTCTAAGGTCCAAACAAAAGTACATGTTATTAATGTTATCCATATAGTAGTATATAAATATGATGATTGTGCAGCTGGTACATTAATTAACGAGATGGATTAGTTCTAAATAGTCTTTTGTGTTTTTGGTCTCGATGCTTTCATATTTGTTCTGGTGTTTGGGAGCATCTCCAATAGTAAACATCATTTGAGATTGTTAATTTATTTTTAATGGGTGTTACTATGCCACAACAGTTGTAAGAACTTCGCTAACTTTTTACCTTAAAATGTACTCTCAGAATTTAATATGAATCTTAAAAGATTCTACTTTTAAGAATTCTGTAATGTTAAACAAATGGAGACAGGAGAGAACAGTATATGAAGTGAACCAACGGTTAATATTTAGCCAATACAAAACAAAAAATAATTAAGCATGGTTAAATGTTTAAATAACATCAGCCAACAACAAATGTCCAACTTCGGCTATAAATAATCAATACTCCACTTCTATCACAACATTTACTCTATCCGGTTCTTATTATAAGCAATTTGAACTTTTCTGATACATTGAAAAAGTGATGTATACGATCCATATTACGTACCAGATACATCATTTTTTCAATGTAAAAAATCAAATTTGTTGATAATAGTGGACGGGGGGAGTATATTAGTCAAATCATCGGTGCATTTATTAGCTTTCATGTAAGAGCGACATATTCTAAATCAATTCTCATTGAACTCTCTATAATGGATTTGGATTTCACACAATTACTACATGGAGATAGTAATTGTTGATTGTTCTTGGCCGTTTGGTCAAAAAGGAATGTATGAGATTGAATATTGTGTTAAACTGTCAAATTTAACTGCTTAAATAGGAGTCGTTTGATCATAAGTTTATGATCGAGATTGTCTACTACGTGAAGCTGCTACATGCTACATTTGCCGATCCAAGTCCCTCATAATGGTGGCATTGCTTTTGTAATTGGTTTTTAACTCTTTTCCAATTTTGAAGAAAAAAGAAAGAAAATAATTTATCATTAGCACAAAGCATGGAATCAATCAAACATGTGTTAAATAAAAATTAAGATTTTAAAACGAACTTTAATTCGTTAGTTGCAACGTATTTGGGCAAAAGCAATAATCGTAGTGAATAGGAATAACCAAAAAAATGCAAAAAAACAAAAAATAGGTTCCACCGAGACTTGAACTCGGGTTACTGGATTCAGAGTCCAATGTCCTAACCGCTAGACCATGGAACCGATTGTTGATAAATATGTGGATTTAATACTTATAACCGTATGAATTTGTTTTTTTTTTTTGAGAAAGTAGCATATATTATAGTAATAATAATTATATATAGTGTTCAACACGCTCTCTTTTATTGGTCGAAATTCATATGAATCTTATAAAAAAAATATATGTCCCATATAAATTTCATGAGACTCATGAATTTTAACCATTAAAAGTATTATATATTGTTTTTATCAATTTATTTTATATAAAATCTTCGTTAATCAAGATAATAATTTGGAGGATTGAATTTCTTTTATTTAATTATGTTGAAATATCTCATCATAAAAGGAAAAACATTGTCCATTTTTAAGGTAGAACTATTTTTGTCAACAAATATACTTTGGGAATACTAATGACTATACCTTAGAAATAATAATTTACAAATGAGAGGAGTGCTATAATCCTCTAAAAGGACTTGTAAATTATTATTCCCAAAAGTATAGCCACTACGTGACCGTAATTTAGGATTAGGAATATACACCATATTTATACAACAATTTCCCACTGATTTTTTAATATATATTACAGTAAAACTGAACCTTTTTTGTTTTTGTACGATATTAAAACTGAACTTTAACTTTGACATTGTAAAGCAACAGTTAAATAGTAACAAGAATACTACATGTCACGGTAGAAAAATTGTGATAATAATGATACAATTATACAACACAGTTCGAAAATGAGGTGGGAAAACTGTCCCCTTTCAATGCTAAAATACATGCCTGACCTCTATAATAACCCCATATTTACAATCACAACAAAACAAAGGCAAAACACATCGCGCTCTTTACATATCAAAACTCGCTTTTCACACTAATGCACTGGAAAGAAACAAGCTTCAGAAGACAAATTACAGTGAAATTGTCATCATAATCCACCAACCAGCAACTACCATGGAAAAACAAGGCAGCTGGACCATCAATTGGTATTAGCCGTATAGCCACAGTTTCATTATTATCGCTTCCTCAATTGAGTCCCTTTGGTCACTGCTTTCATATTTTGAGAATCTTTAAAACAGACGAAGTGCACAAGAGTGCTCCCGTTGGGGTAGACAGCAAAAACACTAGTCCCTATTTTCTTTCGGCACAGAGAACACATGCTATCGCCAGTTACCTTTACAACTGATTTCCTCTGACTATACAGTTCATCTTTCACCTGTGCAAAACAAATTGAATCATGCTAGTTGCTAACAAAACAGAAGTATCTGCAATTATAAATATGCATGTATGTGCAGCTAGTTGTTGTCACGTTGCATCCAACAATACAAGCGCTAGAAAATAAGATGATGTGATTTTGTATGGTAAATCCAATCAGAAGCAGGAACTAACTAATAGTGACTATAGCCACCGATCCTACAAATTCCACTAAAATATTAAACAGATGAAATTTTGATTCCAGGGTACACTTACCTGAAGGTTCTCACTCTGTCTCAAGCTCTTGATCACCGAATAGTTACGGTACATTTCACTAGATTTTCTCAAAAGGGGTCCAAGAAATGATAGCAAATCCTGCAGATTACAGATAACCTTCTTACCAGACTGAATGAACTAAAATGATTGGTAAAAATATAAACTTTCTCCTAACAGGGAAAAAAAATAGTGTCTACAGTTATGGTGCAGCAACAAGCAATGGTTACCTGTAACTTAGTCTCTCTTGGTAAAAGTTTAAGGGCCTGAGCTCCATTTATTCTATCCCACCTGCGGCTCAACAGGTCAAGGACCTCATCAAGCATGATAGTAGAGCCACCCTCATTAAATTCATCCGTATCACCATCACTCTTGCTACTGTCAGTGCTGCTCAAACTAACTTTTGAGTCCTCTGCACCCTCAATCTCAGCAATTTTCTTGGTTCCTCGGCCTCCTTTGCTTTTTACAGATGTTGAACTAACTCTAGACATGGCTGAACTTGGTGAGGTTAATAATAGATGTGAAATTATATTTTCAAAGCTTGCTGTGGTCCTTCGAGGATTCAAATAGATTTGCAGAAGCAATAGGTATATGTTTCTTGAATTTTTTACAGATGGCTGATGCATAGACTCGTACACCCGATCACAATAGGATAATGCCAATTCTGGAACATGAAGCTGCAAACGAAAAGTACACTTAATTATTATCATAGTGTTGCTCATCAGTTTACAAGCCATGATTTATATGACAGTGCCACACTTGTACAATAAAGAATGAACTTAAGTGCATTTGGAATATCAGAAAATGGCTATATCGAAAAAAACTCCCCATCAGAGTAAATAGATGATAATGGATATGTACAGATATACCTTATGTACATACAGAGCCAACGCCAGTTCATGTTGGTTCATTTTTCCCAACAATAATGCACGCTCTTCGTATAAAGCATCTTGAGGAAGACGTTTCAGCAGAACCTCTGGATTGTATCCTGATATACCTTCTAAAGCCGACAATAATTTTTTCCTAGTTGGGGTGTAAGTTTTCTCGTCCCAATTTTGTTGAGCATTTAAGTCAGCATGCCAATCAAGTACTTCAGATAGGTAGATGTTTACCTACATTACAGATTACTGTAAGTAAATACATAATTCTCTTATTATTAACCATATTCATATATTGCGTCAAAAAAAAAAAATATTCATATATAAAACATGCTGATAAAAGAGCACTGAGCTTGTACAATCATCACCAAGAATATTTTTACAAAATTTTCAAAAGCTATTGTCAATTTGTCATGAAATAACCCAACCCTTCTCCACGACCAAAAGAAAACGGAAAACCGATTCATTTCTTAGAGCCTTTAAATAAGATGCGAGAGACCCTCACCATTTCGTTTTGCAGATTGCCAGATATGGCATTCTCATTCATCGCAAGCATGAGCTCCAAGTACCTAGCTTGCATGTTTGGAGAGTGCTGCTTCAAATATGAATTCACCATATCCGCTGGTATATTTCCGGACAGAAAGAGCTCAATAGTTTGGGATGGACAGCTTTCAAGAACAAGCATTGAGAATTCCAGAACAAGTATGGGGTCTGTCTCACATAGTGGCTGCATCAGAAACCCACCAAATAAAAAACTGAGAATCAGAAACTTCACTGAGTTGGAGGTTATGAGTCTTCTCGCAAACTTAAATCCATAAAAAAGGAAACTAAAGACATTTTTCTAATTAATCTGTAAGAGAATACACAAACAATGTTTTCCAGTATTGCAGAGGAAAAGAACTGAATTAGCCAAACATGAAAAATCTAAAACAATTTTTGTTAGCAAAACAATGCCACAGAACAAAAAAAATGTTGAATGACAAAATTTCATCTGATCTAGACTATCATATAAAGCAAAAGAATAATACCTTCATGTGATAAGCAGGTTAAACTCCCCATAACAACTAACATTTTCCATTTCCACACACAAAAAAAATAAAACTTCATGTGATCTCCATTTACACAAGAACCTAATGATAATAATACCACCCAATAACTTGGCCAAATTTTTTTTAAAGAGGGGACTTGCTCTATCTGATTCAAGATTATATGATGTCATACATTCAGACAGTACTGCTTCCTAACTCCCAAGAACCAATACAAATCAGTTTTTTTTTCTTTCTTTTATGAAACAGCCATTGTTAGAAATAAGTTCTTTAGTGTATAAGTCAGCATAAAATTTAGCCAATGTCAGCCCTTCAAAATTAACAAGAAAAATACAAACTGTTCCTAAAAAAAACTACCTTGAGATATTCAACGATGTCCTCAGGCTTGAACCTTTGTGTGATTTCAGACTGACTGGATATTGACTCTTCCACCAACTTGTGAAGAAGTTCAAGAGCTTGTCGGTGCAATGACTTGCACTTGTAAAGTTCTAATAAAGCAACATTAAGGTTGCCTTTCCGGAGTATTTCTTCACATATTTTCATATCACAGTAATTAACACCTCTAAGCAATTCTAAAGCCGCTGAAGTCTGTCCAGTAAGAAGCAATGCTTGGAGTAGAGCAGTATCTAATATTGCAGCCAACTCCCGAGCTACAGAACCAACCGAAATATTACCACGCCCCTGACACCAATAATTTCAAAATGATAGCTTCAGTAACAACTGTGGTAAGTAATAAATTATGATGATTAAACTATTTTGATATTTCAAAATGATTAAGGACAACATGTGTCAAGCAATCTACATTCATCCTGCATGTTCTACAAATAAAACGATATGTGTGGGCATGTGACATGTGCCTGTGTGTAATTGTCAATAAACCTTTATACGGGCATAACAATATCCAGGTTAGCCTCCAACTGAAAGGCGTGAGTTGCAAGTTGTACCAAATTTAATCCATAATCATTGTCAATACGCATCACACATTGGAGATATATTAAACAATGAATAAAAAATAACTAGTTTCACCTTGTTTGCTTTCTTAAACCTATTGTAGGATGCAAAGCTATCCCCAACTGCGTCTAAGACAACTTCTTCAGTCCCCTCTGCAGTAGCCTTCTCAATAAAATTGCCTCGCTTCTTCTGTAAATATTTTATGAGACCCATAAGCATATTATGGTTTGTTTTTTTGGATTCAAGTGCTGCACTCTCTTCAGATGATGAGGGTTCCATATCATCTGAAAGACCTGACGAAACTCTGGAGAGATGGGAAGCATCCCTTTCAATGTCCAACTTCTCTGGCTCATGAACAATAGTTGTCTTTGGAAGGATAATGGATGGATAAAGAGAAAGCACATAGGTTATATCTACTTGAGATGCCAGAAAATGGTCCATAGCATCCTCATAGCTTCCGTTCTCAAAAAGATAATGGGCATATCTATAACAACATGAAACAAACTCATTTAACCTCATTTTCAGAAAAATGCAAAGCAAGCAATGATTAATATGTTAAGCTCAACGTAATTTATAAAAGGAAAAATCTTCCACTAAACAAAGTTACAATTATTATCACTACTGTAGCCATCATTTAAAAACCCACATTAGTCGAACATATGTACACAGATAGAGCTAGAACACATTGTAGACATCATGATCATATTGATACATAGTACACATCGACAGTCAATCCAAACTTAATCAGCCAATAGGGGGCTCAGAAATAGGATGAACTAGTAAATCAAAGGTATTCAGTTCAATAGAGAAAATTGCCTAGTCTGTTTCTTTAGAAAGAATAATCCATGATTGCAAATAACCTTATATGAATTGATCCCTCCTTTGCAGCACGTAGACTTGACTCTTCAGGTGGAAGGAGCTTGCACAATGACAAAGCCTCTTCAAAGTTGCCAGAAGCAGTTAGTTGGACAATCTGCAAAGAAATATCAAAATTCATAACTTTCACCATCTGCAACGAAATATCAATATCCCTAACTTTAAAATAACCAATGAAGACGCATTATTTACTGCATTTCCATTTGTATTAGAGCTGTGGCAAAATGTGTCTATCATTTACAGTACCTGGGCTCCAAGAGGAACGGGGAAGAGGCCTTGAATAGAATTATCCAAAGCAAGTATCACGGAATTACTGCTTTGGCAAAGATGACGAACATTGCGAAGAACAATAGTTTGTATCAATGGATAAGGTTGTCGAAGAGAACGAATCTGTAAAACAATGGCCATATAAAGAACATAGATTCACAACCTCTTTCATAATAAGAAAAAACCATATTTTTTCCTAACAGTCAGTTACCTCCACGAATCTGGACAGCAAAGCAATAGCATACGGCTTCTGAATCACAACTTCCAAGGGCGCCTCTGACCATAAAATCCTGCCTTCAGGAATAAGTTTCCCATTTTGATCCACAAAGACCCCAATGTTCTCCTGAAAAAAATGCATCAACAAATCAAATTACTTCCTCTAACCTAACAAAACAAGCAACAAAGAAATCAGACACACAACATACAACATAAATACACATTCAAAGTAGAGAATAATACCTTTCCAAGAAGCAGCTCCCCAGATGGAAGCGGCACTACTAAAGGCGGCGCTAGTCTCCCAGAAGTAAAAACCTCAGACAAAGCACCGTTTGAAGTATTCAAAATCATATATTCTCTTCTAATCCCCAAACATATATTCTCCCCACACCAACTCATAGACTTCACCACATCCGGTACACCAAACTCTTTCACCTCCACAAATCCCCTACCACCTACATCCACAATTTAAATTTCAACTTCAATTTCAAATTTTAACATCAATTTCAATCAATATTGTCAAATACTCCCTCTAGTAGCAAATGTATCTAGTCCAAATTTTAGACAAGATACATCAACTTTTGTTGACCCGGTTTTTTCTTATATATAGGTATTAGCAACCTATGAAGCACAGACACTCCTTAGATTAGGCGTGTCCCGGTGTCAGACACCGACACGACACCGACACTTATGATTACATTGAATTATGTCATTTTCTCAAATTATTATCGGTGTCGACGTGTCAGTGGCCGTGGCCGTGTCGTGTCTATGTCCGTGCTTCATAGGTGGCACCTATAGCATATAGCATACTAGCGAAATTTGAACTAATCACTGTTCTTCTACTATACACTATTTAGTACTATAAAGTATTATCTCTATAGTTTTGTAGCTTACAGGAATTTAAACAAACCGCTATTTTCTGCTATCCACATCTAACAATTTTTTTCAATTTCGATTTGAATTTGAATTTCAATGAATCACAGCAAAATCTTCATCTATCTAACAATGAAATAACAGAGATACTGAATTATTACCATCATGTCTGAAAATGCAAACGCGCTTTTGCCTCGCGAAACAAAGAAACCCTCTCCGATCATCCCAGCAAAAAACGTTAGCACCTTTAGCTTTAGTAATAACTGCTATAGTTTCCAAACTAGAAAGTCTATGAAAAGCGATGGATTCAGAGAGCGATAAAAGGAGTTCTCTGGATTCAACAACTTCCATTGAAACAATAGGCTTCTTCGCGAAACCAGTAAGGTTCTTTTCAAGCAAGTAAGGTTTTGAATGATCGGAGGATTCAGTTTCCGGTGAGTAAATTCGGAGAGATCCATCGGAGCAACCGAGTAGAAGCTTTGAACCGTAGGATTGGATTGCTTCGATCTTGCCGTTGAAATTGGAGACGAGTTCTAAACAATCGTATGCACTGTGCACCATTTTGTTTCCACAAAACTGTGTGTGCGCTGTCAAATTATTTCGCCATTTTTATGGACTTGAAGTTTACTTGTTCGTTGTTACTCTTTGATGAAAAAGCAGAGACTTTATTTTTTATTTTTTTGTGACAAAAATTATTGATTAATAAAATGAAAAAAGAATTTGTCAAAAAAAAAATAAAATAAGCCGATTGGTCCCGGCGGGGCTCGAACCCGCGACCTTCGGCTCATAAGACCAACGCTCTAACCAACTGAGCTACGGGACCTTGTTGATATTTAAGCTGCACGATTTTATATGATTCATCTTCCACGCATTAATCTAAAATTCTAAATAGAACAATCACAAAACTCACGCACGCCCATATATTGCATCCACTGCACGTGAAGTGTCCGTTACTTTAGTTAATGATCTTAAGTTACTTGATAAGGATTTTGAGATGGATTACAAATGAGTGTGGTGGATAGTCTCTAAACGGGAAATAAAATGTCGGCTATAAACTTGTGTTATTATTAACAACCGTCGACATTTGTTATTTATTAGTTTAATGAACTCTTGTGTTGAATTCATTAGAAGACAAGTAATAAAATTAGTTTAGCTAGTTTTGTTTTTTTTTGTCAAAGTTTAGCTAATTTTAATGCTTTATTTTAGCTACTTTTATTCATCACTGTGTTTTTCTTTACCAATCAAATAACTAAATTTTAAAATAATCAAATAAAATTATACAACTTCAATTATTTTATCGATAAAAAACCTAAAGTAGGACACGAGCACATGCTAATAATAATAATAATTGAAAAAAGGAAAAACATTGTAGTTATCCCTTTAAATTAATCTCAATTGGTAGTACATAGTGTAATATATTCGAGTTTCAAGTGAATTTATTACAACAAGACTATTTAAAATAATAAAAAAGTTAATATAAAAAATTACATTTCAAGTGAATGTTTCATGTAAAAAATTGTGCATCTAAGTTTTACAAAAGTCAAAAATAAGAAAGAAAAGAAAAGAAAAAAAAACCGTAGCTATCCGCAACAAACATTGAACTGAATAAACAAACATCATCAATCACCAGCAGCAGAGTGAAGTAGAAGAAACATTGAAGAAATTCCGTGAAGACTTGTTGTTGTTGAAACGATGACACTTGGTTTGATGAATGCCAATCCTGTAGTTCACGCCAAGAAAGAGAGAATCGCTCGTTCCGAACAACCCAACTCCGATCATTCCATTCATCCTCTCGATATTTATGATATCCTTCTTTTATTTTTATTTTTTTATTTATTTATTTATTCTCTCAGTTTACTTGAAAAAATTGAAATGAATGTTTTGTGATCCTTGACTTTGATTTTGACAAATTTCGTGCGAGATATCAGGGATCCCGAACATCCTTATTCTTTGGAACAGCTCAATGTTCTGTCTGAGGAATCAATTTCTGTTGATCACAAACTCGCTCGGATTCTGTCAGTTTTATTTATGTTTTAATTTTTATAATGTTTTGTTTTGGGATTTATTTTTTTGATGAATTGTGAATTTGTACTTATGTTTGTTTGTGTAGGATAACTTTTACGCCAACGGTTCGACACTGTAGTATGGTTACTGTCATTGGTCTTTGTCTCAGACTTAAGCTCAAACATCACTTCCCTCCTCATTTCAAAGTATGTTCCTTTTCAACCCTTTTGTTTCAAAATTCATTAATATTGTGTTTGTGTTATTGATATGCTGTGAATGGATGGATATGTATTGTGATTGTGTTATTTTGTTTCTTACCTTATTGCATGTCTGGATTTGCGGTGACTTTAGCAAAATTAGTGTCATGTTTGTGAATGGATGGACGGATATATTGTGTTTGTGTTATTTTGTTTCTTAGCTTACTCTATGTTTGGATTGGTAGTGAGTTTGGCGAAATTAACATGGTGTTGTGACTTTGTTGAATCTCGAAAGTGTAGCTTTATGTGAAGCACCTTCTTCACTTTTGCGGGATGTGTCTAACCAACATGACACCGACACAGGTGGTTACATGCTAGTGTCGGTGCTTCATAGGTAGCTTTGGCAAATCATGGTTGCAGGCACACTGTTATTCCACCAAACTTAACCCCGATCCAAATATACACTTCCATTAACTGGTTTTTACACTTTTGCTGTGTTTCACTTAAATATATAATTTGCACATCAATCTCATACATTTACTATATAGAAATTGGTTTATATGTCTGGACCTTCAAAGCAACCAAAACTTGTGGAAAATGGAGAGATTGAGTTTGTGCAGGAGCTATACATCATTTGTAATTTGCGAAGATAACATTTCTACTTTTTTTTTTTTTTTGGAAACAGTAGAGTTTTTCTGAACCTGTAAGAGATAGCAATTTTCAACTAAAGCATTTTTAATGTAGGAAAAGAGTTTGTTTTTCATGATGAATACAAGTAAAATACAAACCAAATATTGTGTAAATTTGAAAACCAATGCTATGAGATAATGCAAGATAATTTTATTTTAACCAAGTGGTTAATGAGTTTTAGTTAAGGTCGAATTGATCGTGAGTATCGAAGTTCGATTCTTGGCTGGAATGGTCTTGGTTAGACTTTAATTACCTTCTAACCACAAACTTCAGTTTACTAGGATCACTTCCCCCTAAGAATCGGCTGGTTAAAAAAGTTGATGTATGAGAAAGAACAGGAGAAGCGTTAAGATTAATAAGTGAAAAGGAAAGTACTATCAATTTTTATATCAGAGAATGGTCTGTTTATGGTACACAATTCTAATCTATAACTTATACATGTGATCTCTAAGTCACACGGTTGCACAAAATTAAGTGATTAGTATTTCTTTAGAGCATTGCAACATAGAAGTGAAGAGAAGCTAGTCAAGAATTATCTATATTAGCAGCAGAAAAAAACCATTTTCAAAATAGTAGTATATGGTCAGACACTAAAGTTAAGCTATGTTTTCAAATTATGGTTCCATGTTAGCCATACCCTGCAATACTTAGGACTCCTGGGGATGTGATACTTGCACTGTGTATAGTGCAATGAAGCTAATCCTCACATAAATTATATTCTATTCTAGCTTTTTAATCAATAATATTGTGGTAGGATATATCAACATGAATTTCATATGTGGAAGTTTCCAGTGCCTCTATTGAGGTATCAATAAAGGCATATTTTGATGCGGAACGAGTATCTGATATTACTTTCTTATTGGTGCCTGTATGTAAATATGCACATTGTTTGATATTCTTCCCCTGTATTTGAGATCTGGCTTCCCTGCATTCACCGCAATTACACATTAAGGACGCCGGTCATTGTTTGACCAAGATCAAGCAGTTCAAATTTGATTTCGGTATTTTAAATTATAAACAAACATTGAAATGTGCATTTTTCTGTACCTTCCAATCTAAGTCGGGCGGCCAAGGATATTACAACTGCATGAATGCGGAAAATTCCTGGCTGCGGAGTATCCAATTTCCTGCATCCGGTGGCCTATTGGCAAGTGTTGTGTCGGTCTTTTAACCCCCATCTCTTGAATCCCTTCTCGCCTGCACACACACTCTCTCTTTTATTGTGAATCACAATTCTCAATGCTAAAATTTCATTTCTACACAGCTTAGTATAATTGTCTTCTCTATGGTTGTTATCTCATTTGTTAATCAAATTTTCATTGCAGGTGGACATCAAAGTGTCTGAAGGATCTCATGCCGATGAAGAATCAGGTAAAGTTTAAAAATTTGCCAAAACATTAACATCTAACCTTTCCCAATAACTTTATTTCCCCTTCTTTTATCTGCATTCAACATCAGGGGACACTGCCAAAAACAACTATACTTTGACGCACCACGGCACACTTACACTTTTACCCCTGCACTGCATCACACTGAGAAACTATAGTTTCCTTTGTATGCCTATTTTCCTGCAACATGAACTTCTAATAATATTTTCAATTTTCATGCAGTCAATAAGCAATTAAATGATAAAGAAAGAATTGCCGCTGCCTTAGAGAATCCAAACCTGCGCCAGCTTGTGGATGAGTGTCTCTACTCCAATGAACTGTGAACAAGAACTATCTGTGAAGACATTAGCAGCTGATGAACTAAATAAAATGTAACCTTTAAGTCTTTAGTTCTTTGGTTTTCATAGGTTGTGGTATCTATCTATGTAAATTAAGTTAGAAATCATTATGTCATGTGTTTGCATCTTTTAACTATAGATATGCATCTGTATATTTGGTTGTGTTGGAACAAAGTTCACATTGGTGTGTGAATTGAAAATAAAATTTTGTCCCTTATCGGGTACTAGAGCATATTAGTATGTTGTAGCATACTAGTGTGTAATTTTGAGGAAATAAATAAATTAAGTCTCATATTTATTTATTTATTTATTTAATTTATGGTGATTTTATTTTTCATCAATTTGTAACTGTCAAGTTTATGGGAGTATAACTCTAATTGATGGCTAGGCTAAGAAAACCGATTTTTTTATTTTCTCATCATCTATCACCCGTATCTCAAGTGGAAAAAAAAAACGAGATAGAGGTGTGTGAATAATTTTCATGGCTCTGATAATCACTTGTTAAGTGGCAAAGGAATATCAATGCAACATGTTCCTAATTCATTCAAATATGACAATATCTACATCAAAAGTCTACTAGAGTTTATCAACTCAATTCTTCCATCACAAATGTAGAAGATGAAAGAGTAAAATTGTTTTCCTGGTTAGTGTTACTTGAAATCTTTTTCTTGTCGGTGAAAAGTGATACATACATACATACATATGTGTCTTTCAATTTGCAAATTTCAGCCCCTTTTTGTTGGGTATTCGATCCAATTTTCTTTCCCTGGTTCTAGTTGAAATGTTATCTCTTTTTTCCTTTTTGTTTACATAATTCTTGTGGTACAAGTACTTTGGCATCACAAGTATATCCTTAAAATATTGCTTCACAACTAGAACTATAAAGAAATCATATGTTTATTGAATTGCTTATATGGTTATGTATGTATATGATATCTATTTACGACTGTATCATATAAAAGAAATTTTGTGAACATGTTGCCTAATTGAGGATCATTCCGAGAAATTGATAAATTTGATTTTATGAAAATAATTATTATCTTTGGAAGATTACTTTCAGTTTGTCATGTGATACTGGTATTAGTATTTACTATTTATGAGTGATCAAAGTATCGCTAGTTCCTTCAAATAAAGAATGGTCTTAGTACTATTGTCCCTTTGATTTGAGATTGGTCTTAGTACCATATTGGAATGACCTTAGTGTCATTATATTGATTGATATTGTAGTATCATCAATACATGTGGTATTGTAGTACCACATGTGGTATCGTAGTACCGTTGATTCATAGATTGATGTCGTAGCATCAATTTGAGTGGTATTATAGTACCACTGAATCACCGATGAATCATAGATTGATGTTGTAGCATCAATTCGAGTGGTATTGTAGTACCATTCAAGAAGGTGTATTCTTTGACCGATTTCTACCGTGCAGTAGCATATCGGTATACAGTTATAACTGGGCTGTTTTATCCTGGGGACGGCGTGGTTGATAGTCTGCTTGCACAATTTTGGGCAGTGCCACGAAACGTCTTAAAGAGAGCGACCTAGTCCGCGACTCAACCCAGTAATCTTTTCGGTGGCTGTAAAAATTATTTTTTAACTTTTTTTAAAATCCGAACACAACAATTTTAAGACGTTTCTTTCTGCCATGACTACCGAAGAAATTACTGGTTCATATTATTATGTCGCTGACTATGGCAAACCATTTTGGTTTAAAGGGAATCACTTCAAACATTAGCAACAAAATAAATCATATTTTTAGAACAATAAAAGAGTTGCTAACGTGTTGAAGGATTATATTTCAATTGTATTTGAAATAATTGAACAAGTTTAAAAATGATAAAAAGTCTAAAGAAGATGCACTTGAAAGTCTGATAACTTGTCTTCTTTTGAAAGAAAAAGTTGTAAAGCAAGATCAGAAAAATAACGAAGTGCTTGTTGTCTCGAACAACAACACTAGAAACAGAAAAAGATACTCATCACTTTTGTTGATGAATGTTGAGATTATTTTTCATAAATCTTATGGAAAATAAAAGTGATAAATGATGTTCTTGACATGTTTCAATTCTTTGGAATTGAAATTGAAAATTAGTTCAATAAGAAAGTCAAGTAACTTCATTTTGTTATAAGGCACAAAATATGATTCCCACATTTTTTTAATGAGAATGAAATTATACATGAAACAACTACAACTTACTCTTTTGAGTTGAACGGTAAAGAAAAATAAAATAAAAATAAAGAACCTTTTGCCGAGCTAGTTGTTACAGTCATGTTTAATTTCGGCATTGCGTCTCATTAGTGGGGGAATTCAATTAATTGATTGTTTTGTGCTAAATAGAGTGCCTAAGTGCAAGAACAAAATTCACTTGTGAAATTTTGTAGAAAAGACAATTTAACTTGTCTTATTTTTTGAACTTGGAGTAATTTGACGTAGGTTCAAATTCTCAACTCCAAGAGAGTTTAACTCACTAGTAGGGCCTGTGAATGTGTATTTGTTGATACACAATTAACATCAAAGCTTATAGGTTGTTGCCTAAATGCTAAAATGGTCATAGAATCAAAAAATGATTTCTATGAAAATGAATTTCTCTTTAAAATTGAGAAATAGTGGCTCTAGTGGGGGCATTGTACCTGGTCACATTCCAGTGATCAGAAGTTGTAATGAGAACATCGAACAAGATGTAATAGAACCTCGAAGAGGTAAGATAGCAAAAGTTGCTAAAAAGTATGAACCTGATTACATGGTTTATAGATTAGAAAAGGATCCAACGAACCTCCAAGAAACTGTCTTTCTTGGATGCTGATTTATGGTTGTAGCCGTAAATGATGAGATAGATTCTCTATGTTGATTTATGGTGGTAGCCGTAAATAATGAGATGAATTATCTATTGTCTAATAAGACTTGACATTTAGTAGACTTGCCTCATGAGTACAAATTGAATGATTATAAATAAATTTTAGAAATGAAAACAAATATATATCTTTTCAACATGTTTTCTCCAATTACAAGAATAATATCCATAAGGCCAAATGGATGTTATAATTACTTTTTTAAATAGTGAATTGGAAGAAGAATTTTTTATGGAACAACCTAAATATTTTTTTTAACTCATGGGCATGAAAACTAAAGTCGATAAGTTGGATAAGACTTTGTAGAGTCTTAAATAAGCCATATGAAATGACATGAAAAGTTTGACAATTTGATGATTGTCAAATGAATTTCGAAGTAAATGTAATCTTGGATATTGAGATTATTGATCCATGAATGCAAATTTCCTTAAATCAATCTCACTATGATGAGAAAGTTTTAAAGAAATATATTTACGGAAGCAAATTTGTTTGTGCATACTATACGATCATAGTGTAAAAACTATGGAAGAACACTGGTGAAAGTGTAAGACAATCAGAATATGAAAGCATATATATGTTGCCGCATTTGATATGTCACTGATTGTACTTGACTCGACGTTGCATATGTCGTAGCATTGCATATGTTGTGGTACTGTTGTGCCGGTTTGTTAGTAAACCGAAGAACTAGCATTGGTATGCTATTGAGAGATTCATGAGATATAAATGACCATGAATCTCATATCATATTATTATTAGAGATTTTCTGATATTCTTGAAGGATACAATGATGTAGATTGGAATACATTATTATATGATTCCAAAACAATTAGTGACTATATATTTGGAATATATAGTAGAGAAATTGTATCTTGGAAATCAGAGAAACATACTATATTGGCTTAATCCAATATGAAGTCTGAAATGATACCATTAGCCACAGCTAGTGAAGAAGCAAGTTGGTTGCTTGCAATTTGAGATTCCTTTATGGAATAATCTATGCCAGATGTGTTGATCCGTTGTGATAGTACCGCGGCTATTGCATAAATTGAGAACCGTTATTATAATGGTAAAAGACGTCGAATAAAAAGAAAGCACAACACAGTAAGATAGTTAGTCTCTAAAGGTGTTGTAAGAATGGGTCATGATCACACTGATGAAAAATTTAGCAGATCCTTTGACGAAAGGAATAGCTAAAGAGGAAGTCCATTACACATCTGGAAAGATGAGACTAATGCCTAAATGAATTTCTCATGATGGAAACCCAACCTAAATGACTGGAGATCCCAAGAAATAGGTTCAATGGGTAATAACAAGTTGTGAGGAATTAAAGATGATCATGCAAGTAAAAATAAGAAAAACATGATTCCTGAAAGCGAAAGGATGAGATAATAAAACTCTTAATGAGATCTATACTCTGTATGAGTGGAGTACCGAGCTTCAGGAGTACTCTTGATAGACTCACCTATATGAATGTGGAACTAAGGCCGGTTCCTATGGAATTTAGAGGTGAATTCCTAGAGCGTTCATGAAACTGGGATACACGTGCAGGGCCATTAAAGCACGGGCTATAAAGATACACCTTAAGAAAAGGTTGTGTGCGGGTTTGAGAAAAATCCGAGATAGAGTTCAAGACAAGTGTCACTCTTACTAAATCGGACTCTTACTTGCTATGTAAAGGTTCAAGTCATAGACACCTTTACTTATGCACAATCTTTTAGAAGCGTCCTACGATATTTTGGAATTTTCTTTTAAATTCAAGTGGGGGATTGTTGGAACAAAGTTCACATTGGTGTGTGAATTGAAAATAAAATTTTGTCCCTTATCGGGTACTAGAGCATATTAGTATGTTGTAGCATACTAGTGTGTAATTTTGAGGAAATAAATAAATTAAGTCTCATATTTATTTATTTATTTATTTAATTTATGGTGATTTTATTTTTCATCAATTTGTAACTGTCAAGTTTATGGGAGTATAACTCTAATTGATGGCTAGGCTAAGAAAACCGATTTTTTTATTTTCTCATCATCTATCACCCGTATCTCAAGTGGAAAAAAAAAACGAGATAGAGGTGTGTGAATAATTTTCATGGCTCTGATAATCACTTGTTAAGTGGCAAAGGAATATCAATGCAACATGTTCCTAATTCATTCAAATATGACAATATCTACATCAAAAGTCTACTAGAGTTTATCAACTCAATTCTTCCATCACAAATGTAGAAGATGAAAGAGTAAAATTGTTTTCCTGGTTAGTGTTACTTGAAATCTTTTTCTTGTCGGTGAAAAGTGATACATACATACATACATATGTGTCTTTCAATTTGCAAATTTCAGCCCCTTTTTGTTGGGTATTCGATCCAATTTTCTTTCCCTGGTTCTAGTTGAAATGTTATCTCTTTTTTCCTTTTTGTTTACATAATTCTTGTGGTACAAGTACTTTGGCATCACAAGTATATCCTTAAAATATTGCTTCACAACTAGAACTATAAAGAAATCATATGTTTATTGAATTGCTTATATGGTTATGTATGTATATGATATCTATTTACGACTGTATCATATAAAAGAAATTTTGTGAACATGTTGCCTAATTGAGGATCATTCCGAGAAATTGATAAATTTGATTTTATGAAAATAATTATTATCTTTGGAAGATTACTTTCAGTTTGTCATGTGATACTGGTATTAGTATTTACTATTTATGAGTGATCAAAGTATCGCTAGTTCCTTCAAATAAAGAATGGTCTTAGTACTATTGTCCCTTTGATTTGAGATTGGTCTTAGTACCATATTGGAATGACCTTAGTGTCATTATATTGATTGATATTGTAGTATCATCAATACATGTGGTATTGTAGTACCACATGTGGTATCGTAGTACCGTTGATTCATAGATTGATGTCGTAGCATCAATTTGAGTGGTATTATAGTACCACTGAATCACCGATGAATCATAGATTGATGTTGTAGCATCAATTCGAGTGGTATTGTAGTACCATTCAAGAAGGTGTATTCTTTGACCGATTTCTACCGTGCAGTAGCATATCGGTATACAGTTATAACTGGGCTGTTTTATCCTGGGGACGGCGTGGTTGATAGTCTGCTTGCACAATTTTGGGCAGTGCCACGAAACGTCTTAAAGAGAGCGACCTAGTCCGCGACTCAACCCAGTAATCTTTTCGGTGGCTGTAAAAATTATTTTTTAACTTTTTTTAAAATCCGAACACAACAGGTTGTTTGCGAGTTAAACCCAGCTCTCATACTCAAAATTCATGCCAAACTTTTGAGTTTGATGTTGAAAGCAAGCAAAAATGCTGTAGCATTTAGTAGAGGTTTAAATCGCCGCAGTATGAATTTTTCAACTGCCATAATTTACCTTATTTTTTCCCCCTTGCACAGTTGCACTGCTATTTGGAAAACCAAGAAAAGATTACATCTTGAAGATGAAACAATTTAGAATTATAAATGATTTTAACGGTCCGAGGCGCAATAGGCCGTGAAAACAGAATTTCTCATAGTCATAGATGTAAGTGCATATTTGGTATCATGTGGTGATTGACACCGAATTTGGTAGGGAGGACTACGGTTCAACCCCTGCAACTATGATCGATAGGGGCTGGAACCACTTGATGTCAGAACTGACCCCCCCGAATCAGATTAGGCGGTCTAGTAGGTCGGATATTGGTGGAAAAATAAAAATAAAATAAAAAAGTATTCATGCATTATTAGAAGCAAGTGTTGACATTAATAAGTCTTCCACCATTGCTTGCAGCTGCTACAAGTGCCAATGTTTGTTCACATGCATCATCCTGTCTTTGTTTCAACAACTGGCCTTATTAGAATTCCTTTTCAGTGCGTATTATCTGTGATCCCACCCATTTGGATTTCCTTTACAATTTCAAAACAATGATTTTTTGTGTGACTAGTTTCTTATTCGCATTAGGTAACTTTGTTGGCGCCATTAGTGGAAATAGTTGGTACTTGTTTGATCTTACTGCTTATGATAGGACCAATTTTTATTCGATCTATTTCGAGTTTAGTGTTGGGTTGAATAAGAGCACCTCCAACAAAAGTTCTTAAATTTAAAAAGTGTGTTCTTAACGAGTTTCACTCGTTGAAGCATATTGATGTGGCGACAACTTATAAGAATGATTGTTTGCTAAAGCAACTCTATCTTTAAGTATACGTTAGATAATATATGAGACTAATTATGCTCCTCTGATCTTAAAACCTCTGATCTTAAAAATAAGTAAAAATTGAATTGTATTTAGTTTAAATTTAGATCAAATATAAATATAATTTGATGTTTGCTTATATTTAAAACGGAATAATTGTTTTACACTATGTTTGGATGCCAAAGAGATAGTGAAGAGAGAAATAGTAAAGAGAGAAATAAGAGAGAAGAGAGGTAGAAGAGAAATCGGATAGAAATTTTATATGGTTTGGATGAATAGAAAAGTGAGAAGAGAGAAATTAATAAAAATGGAAAATAACAAATTTATCCTTTTTTACAATAAAATAAACTAGTTGAATGAGGTTATTGTTGTAAAATGGTTTATTTCACTTCTTTCCACACAAATCTCTCCTAATATGGAGAGATTTGTTTTTGACAGTTACAACTCATTATATTTCTCTCTTTTCTTATTTTTCTTCTCATCCAAACTATATCCCTCTTCATTATTTCTCTCTTTTGTAAATCTACCTAAACAAACACAGTGTTAAAGATTAAAGAATTGTTATCTAATGCAAGGCAAACACTACTCCAAGCAATCATCCTTAACTTGCTTCCCAATCAAAATATATTTTGATTTTTGACCATTGAATATTATGTAACGCGTAGAAAAAGTCAAAATATATCTAAGCAAATAAAACATGGAGACAAAATAAAAACAATAGACATCCAAAATTCCAAGCAGTATTTTATGATTTTTCAATATTCTTACGTCTCTCTCAATCAACCTCATCACATATGAGTTAACAAATTTAATTTAAAGTCATCAAACACACAGTTATTGAATAATGTCTATATAACTCAAAATTTAGTCTACTAATAAAAAGACAAATTTTGTACATGAAAATTGCTGAGTTTAAATTTTGTTAATTAATACTCTTAAAAAGAGATAGTATAAATATATTTGTAAATATTCTTTGAATTTTTTTTTTCCTAAAAAAATAGACTAGTGCATCAATTTTTTTTTTGTCAAGTAGTTTAATAATTAGAAATTTCCCTATTAAAGTGAATAAGTCGGATGTTCAAGTTTAAACTTATTACTTGCATATATAATATAATGTTCCTACCAAATGAGTTAAACTCACCGGGAAGCATCAACCCCTCGTTTAACGGAAAAGCAAAAGAAAAAATAATAAAAAATAATGTCCATATAGTAGTTGACCATCACTACCTTTCCTAAAAGGAATATGCAATGTAATATATCTAAATAAATATTATATATAGTCAAAAAAAATATTATATATATGATATTATATTATATTATCATAAACATTAACATTTCCGAACCAATAAATTCATCTCTGTTCCATTTATATTTTTGTTCTTTTCTTCCCAATACCAAAAAAAGCACTAGTTAATTTGGTATGTTTTTCATCTGTTAACCTAGTGCATAAAATTACTAATAAAAGAGACACTAAAAATATATTTATAATTTTGATACATTTAAAGATTAAAATGATGGTTTGATTGCGTAAAAAAAATGGTGGTTTGATAAATAAAAAATAAAAATAAATAATGTCCACATAGTAGTTGACCATCACTTCCATCCTAAAGGGAATATGCAATGTAATGTAATGTAACTAAATAAATATTATATATATTATCATAAATAAACATTAACATTTCCGAAGCAATAAATTTATAGTACCAAACCAGCATTTGTAACCAACCACATATCTCTGTTCTATCTGTCTTTGTTCTTTCTTTCCCAATACCAAAAAAAGAGCTAGCTAGATTTACCTTAATTTGAATTTAATGGAATTTAGAAGAAGCTTTAGATTGTCAAAATCAGAACACATATTACTATCATCAGAATCTGTGTCTAAAATTTCTGGATATGAAAGACTCTCACAATCAATGAGACTAAATGAGGAATATGATTATGAAGAACACAACAAGAATAAAAGGGGTGTTGGATTTCTAAGTAAAGTCTTAAATTTTACAAGAATTTCGACTACCCAAGAAGCTGCGGCGATGGCGGCGAAGAAGGAGAAGAAACGCAAACGCTCTTCTTGGCTTCCAGATCCAGACAAACGCTGGCCAATTCAAGGGTGGTGAATGATTTTCTATTCATTTAATTAATTTTTTGTGGTTTCTTGGTTTTAATTTTCAAGTGATTAAATCCAACTCAAGTTGTTCTTCTTTTGTATATCTGTTTTGTTTAGATGTGTGAATATTCTAAAGATTGATGATTTGAATGGTGATTGATTCTAGTTAAGTTAAGAAAATTTTTTGTTATGCTTTTGTGGTCAATTATTCTAACTATCAAAGATTTGTGTTTTGAATCTTTGATCAGTTTTTTACCCAATGTATTCACAAAATACTGTAATTCATGATTTTTTTAAAGTCATCTCACGCTTTTTTACCTCATTTTTTTTCTTCTTTTAAGGGGTGTAGATATCTCTTGTTATATTTCTACCAAAAAAAAAGATATCTCTTGTTATAAACATAAATGATATTCATTAAAATTGAAATTGATAGAGTGCATTGATGCAATATAAATTTAGAATGATAACAAAAACAAAAAAAGATGAATTTGTAAGCAAACTTTCAACATCCTTGTTAATATCATAAAACGGCAAGTTGAATAAGCCTACATATCTATATTGAAGTGTCTAAAATATTCATGTCTCCGAATTTGTAGTGTTGGTAATACCAAAGTAACTTAATCATTCAACCTCAAACAAATGAAGACCACACCAAAATAGGAAAACAAATGTATCGTCACAAGACACGAAAGCAAAACAAGAATACAAATGATGAGCAACGGCTTTTGGAACTTGAAGGGCTGTTTTCTGGTTTTTCTTTCCAGTCGACCGCTCTAGATCATTGGCGTTGGATACCAGACGTTAACGGTATTTTTTCGGTGAAATCCAGCTATGCTAGTTTATTATCTTCTAGGCAGGGCGAAACTTTGGATAACAAGGTGTTAGATGCTATACAACGGTTATGGAGAACAAATGTACCATCTAAAATTAGTTTTTTTGGGTGGAGGTTAATTTTAAACAAATTACCAACAAGGGCTGCTCTTCATCGCAGAGGTATATTATTTAATCCCCATGATCTGCCATGTGTTTTTTGTTTCCAGCATATTGAGGATTGTGCACACCTTTTCTTCTCGTGTCATTTTAGTAATGGAGTATGGTACAAAGTTTTATCTTGGCTTCAAAACTCTCTTCCTTTGGGAGCGGCAGGAATCGACCATTTTATGGCCTTTGGTGAGTTGTTCAATGTTAAAGATAAGGGGCGTATTCGTCATTTGGTTTGGTTGGCCACCACTTGGAATTTATGGAAAGTCCGAAACAACGTTATTTTCAATGGTGACATTTTGGATGCATCGGCGCTTTTGGAAGAGATTAAGCTTACTTCTTGGTTATGGTTCTCCCGTCGGTTTGGTCGTAAAGCTTGTATTCCTTTTTCTAGTTGGTGTTTAGATCCGTTGTCGTGTATCCATAACTTTTGAGTTATTTATCATTTGTTGTAAGGGTTTAAGTACCCATTATTTTATAATATAATATCATTTGCTTATAAAAAAATAAAAAAAAAGAATACAAAATATCTAAAATTAAAAATCTGCATTTAATTATTTAAAAGAGTTTAATATTTAAAACGGATAATGTACAAGTTTCAAAAGAATATTATCTCCTATAATGTGGTTAATGGTTTTGGTATATGACAATTATATGGTGCCCAAGTGAGAAAAAAATTACACTGTGTATAATTTTATTTTCTTTTAGATGAATAAGCGGATCCATATATTACATCACACCTCATTAAATATAATTTTGTTTTCTTTTAGATGAATAAGGTTGTGTGAGAGTGAAAAATATTTTCACCCTTATAACTAAACCTTTATCCAAGTAGGTGGAAATAATTGGAAGAACTTTTCTCTCCTGACCCCCCTTTCTTTTATACCCTCCAAAAATCTCATTTTGCCCTTGCGATTTGAAAAAAAATTGCCAGAAAATTTTGGTTTTTACGAACCGCAACCACAGGACTTCGGTTTATACAATGTTGTGATTACGTTAGCTTGATAATGTTTTGTGTTATTGGAATTTTTCAGATTTTAGCGAGAAATTTACATTGCATCGCCGGCGGAAAAAAAATTATTAATATACAAAAACCGTCCCGCCGCACGGACAGGTGGTTTTGGGATGCACTTGAAGCAGCGGGTTTGGAGCCGTTTACCCGGACTAATTTTAGCGTGCTTGACTACGGACTCCTCTGGGCATTTGCTAAAATATGGCATTCGGAAACGAGTTCATTCCACCTTCCATTATGTGAGCTAGCCATCACATTTGACGATGTCCAATGTCTGTCGATTCATAATACGCAGATCTATTGTCGATTGTCGATTCATAATACACAATTCTTTCTATTTTGATTTGCCTACCGTATTTGAAGCGATACATGACTTCGATCTAAGAAATAGGCTCTTAGTCCATCAAGTCCATACATTGATTGTATCTTATTTGACGAAGCTTTGGAAATAAAATTTAATTTTATATATAGAAGAGAAAAAAAAAATATGACCTGCTCCAACTGTAACCTTTTAGACTATAAATTTTATAAGTTTATTTTTTTTACAGTAAATATAAGAATTTTACAAGTTAAAATAAGTTTATTATTCTTCATTTTTGAAAAATGCTTAAAGTTAAGAAAGGTAGGAGGAATTAAAGTTAGAGAATTCATCTCCTAGTCGGTTTGTTGAAAAAGGATAAGGATATAGTGAGTTTTTGGAAGAAATTAGGGAGATGGAGATATTTGAAAGAACAATTTTATTATTCGCTTACTTTTTTGAATAAGCAAATTTTATTAAGGTGTAATCTTTGCACAAGGAGTACAACAGAAATTCCTAAAAGATAGGTACAAAGGGAGAACACAAAAGCAGGAAAAAAAATAGGCCAACACAGTTATAAACTGCTGCGCCTAGAAACAAGAAAAGAAAACACAGATACAAAAAATAACATGCTCCCTGCTAAAAACCAACTCTTCCTCATCTCAACAAGCATACGCTTACTAATAGTTAATTGTTTTTTACCTGCTTGCTTACGACTAGTTATCCTCTATTTATAGCTTTCAAAGAAGAGTTCTACATCTAGTAAAAAAAAAGAGTTCTACATACTTCAAGAACTATTTGATATACACTTCTTCGAAAATTCATTCAAACAGACACACTTTACATATATCTTAATGATTCTTAATTTGTGTTGCGAGAGGAATTATGATTTTTAAGATATCCAATCGAACAACGGCGTCGACGGCGCAACAAAGCACAATCTCATCTTTCCTTGAAGTCCCGCGACCCACACCACATTGCCATTTCGTTCCGATAAAAATGACTGCCCGAATTAGGGGTTAGGAATTGCTAGAGTAACCACTAGGTTTACTGTTTTTGTTTCACATTTGACTAAAAACACCAAACATAAGTTGCAGGAAACATTTAATTGCGGTTCAAAACCTCCATTCAATGAATGAAGAGTGATTAGTCGCTCACATTCATTGATTTTTGTTTTCCTTCAATCATTTTCAATTTTTTTAGCTGGGAACCGAACCCAATACTTATAAGGGTTATGTTAACTTGTGCTCTAAGGGCACATGTTAAGCTACCTAAAAATAGAAATATAGTTTTTAATGATAGAAAACATTTAATGTCTAGAGAATTGAATACACCACAAGTTCAATAAATTTTTTCCACATTTATCTCCTTAACATGTGCCCTTAAGGGCGCAAGTTAACATTCTCCTACTTATAATATACTAGTCAAATCTCTCACTATTAGATCAAACTTAGTGACTTAATCATTTTTAAATTTTGATCATTTTCAACCCAGTTGATACCTAATAGCTACCAAAAAGATATTATTAGAAAGACCGAAATTCAAAAAGTATAAAATGAAAGGAAAGTGAAATGAAAAAAAGTAAGTGGAAAGAAAGTTGATAATTTTATTGTTTGGTATTATTAAAAGTGAAAGGAAAGAAAGGCATGTATATTTAATAAATAAAATAAACACCCTTATACATATATATATATATATATATATATATATATATATATATATATATATATATATATATATATATATATATATGTGCTAGTGTATAATTATATCAATATGTAGAAAGGGGCTATAATGTATTTTGAACCAAAAAATTGTCTACTCAATTTCTTATCGTATTTGAGGGGAAAGAATATTTAATGTGGAACCATATATGTCCCTTTCTTTCCTTTGCCACTATCTTTTGGTCCAAAAGAGGGAAAATTCTTTAACAAGACTTTCGGACTGTTTGTTTCAAATTTTTCATCAAAAAAATCTATTTTTTTATTTACTTGTGTTTGTTTCATATTTTTTCAAAAAATACTTTAGTAAAAAAATCATTTTTTTCATCAATGAGAATTTATTTTCAATAGCTTTTATCAAAATCCATTTTTTTTATCATTAATCATCCTTCACTATCTTAAAAAAATAGATTTTAATGATTGTAAACAAACGGCAAATAACTTTAGATTTTTTTTAAAATCTCTAAAAAAAAAAAAGATTTTCTTGAAAAAAAAAAATTCCAAAAAAAACCATTTTTTTTTAAATCTCAAAACCATTTTTTTTTAAATCTCAACCAAATAGACTCTTTAAGTGCTGCAACATGCATTGACAGCAAAGAAAAAAAAAACAAAAATTACATAACATTTTTAATAAATTATACTTATTATAGCTGAAAATTAATCTATTGGTAAATAAAAAAAAAAAACTTATCTACTAATATTCATTAATATCATTATCAACTTGAATATAAGAAATTGTATATCCTGAAAATATAAAAACATTAATTAGAGAATAATGTAACACAATGTGAAAATGATATGAATCCAACAAGAAAACTACAGATCTGGGTGGATTCGAACCACCACATCTCAGAGCTATAAAGCTCAAAGCGCTCTACCATTTGAGCTACAGATCTTTCAAATATGAGTTAGAAGATGACTTCCATACAATATTGTGATTCTTAAATTCGCTAACAATTTTTTTTTTTCAAAACAAAACTACCTCCATTCACTAACAAAAATGATCGGGTTTTATATTGTTTATCTATAATAGAAGAGTTTAAAATTAATTAAACGACTTGGGATTTATAGTTAAAAAATCCTCTGGTTAAAGATAAATCGCAGGATAAACCATGTACAATAAAGTTGATAAATATTACAACTAAATCAAATTTTCAGCATATACAAAACCACTGTCACTAGACTTCTTTGTACAAGACTTGCTGTATAAAATGGGCACAAAAAAAAAACCAAGTAACAGGAGAAAATTAAACGAAAAGAAAATTAATATAAATGACTTCCAATTAATATCATGCAACTAATTTTTCAAAAAAAATTTTAAAAAAAAAATTTGCTAACATTATTATTATGTGATAATTAAAAAAACATCACGCAAAGTTTTTTTTATAGAAATATATTGCAAAAATGAATTTTTGATGATTAAAAGTAAATAGTAATTAAAAGCCTAAAAACAACCATTATTCTAAAACAAAATTCGTTTTTCTATGCTACATAAAAGAGGGGGCAAAGTTCCTATAAAACAAAATTCTAAAATCCACAATCTTGCTAATATTTTATCATATCGGTTCAATTATAACACGGAAAATCACAGTTAATTAAAAGTTCATGTAAATGCAGGAGAAAACAGAATTTCATGAATTCCAGAATAAAGTATATTGAAAAATATAATAGTAAACTAATTATAAAATAGTTTTAATCCACAATCTTGCGAATATTTTATCATATCGGTTCAATTATAATACGGAAAATCACAGTTAATTAAAAGTTCATGTAAATGCAGGAGAAAACAGAATTTCATGAATTCCAGAATAAAGTATATTGAAAAATATAATAGTAAACTAATTATAAAATATATTAAAAATGTATATTGATGTACAGTAATGAATAAAAACACTTTGAAAAATAGAAAATTAAAGAGTAAACCACCAAGTTAGGGACTCTGGAAAACATTTAGGTCCCTGACTTTAATAATTAGAAGACTACTCATTAAGAGACTTACTTAAGAGTGTATTTAGAGTCACCGACTGATTTGTAGATTTACTCAAGGTTACATCTTTTACCTAAGAAATTAGGTCAAACAATAAATATAAATTAAATATTTTTGGATTAATCAAAAATCAATCTAAAATTTCATTTCCTCAAGACTAAAATTTTTTAAGCTGCAAGTCATACTAAGTTTTCAAAAATGAAGCAATTTTCAATAATAAATAATATATAATAACAATAATAGTAATCTGGTACAAATCAAACCAATGAGTTGTTTTGAACAAAACTCAACTAAAGAATAAAGGTACTCAACAAATATTGTCACAACCAGTTTAGAGCTTTATTTCCACTAAAATTAGTCCAATGAGTTAAATTCCATCCTGAATATCAATTAATATGTTATATCACTATATTATATAAATAAGGAAATAAATACGAAATTAAAATAAACTGAATAATCCAAAGATCATATTATGTTAGGCGGACAATACAACAGGATTAATCATTGGGACATAACATCAATTAAAAAGCTTATAAAGAACTATAAAACATAGAAGTATGTATGTAATGCATTACTGAATTATTTAATTATACTGAAGAAACAGTTCGTTTCATTGCTTATCATAAAATATGGAACCGAAGTCATCTTCACCTTAATGAATGATGAGGATGATCTAACAGAAGACTTGATATCACAGCATTGCTTCAATGAAATTAAGACCAGTTGCATCTTCATGATCCTCTGATATACAACACACTCCTCTTGCTGGAAGACAATCTTAGTCCAAGATTATCCAAAATAACGGATCCATTTACAGAGCTAAATTGCTGACAACAGATTCTCACAATTCTCGAGATTGGAACTATCACTGCACTATAGAATTACAATACAATTGTTCACAGCCGAAGCTGAAACTCCGTTTTACATTTGTTATGTTACAAAAGCAACAGCTGATTAACATGACTGGGCAGATCAAATGAGATTAACCACTGGTAGTAATATTCATAAGTATAATACTTGAAAGAAACCAAGTAAATAATATAACTTGATAATATAATAACAAATTAGGGACCAAATTAAATTCGACCAAATTAATTAGCACAATTGATCATGTAGAAGATTGCTGATGAACCATAAGCGAAAGCTGAATAATAATAATATTGTTCAAACAACAAACGTGTCGATATGGGTTGATTCAAAGGGAGCCAATTGGATTTGAAATGTCTGACTTGATTTTAAGGAAGTTAAGTTGGATTTGAAATGTCTGATACTTTGAACAAAAGATAATTTAGACTTGAAGAAAACCTATGAAACATTTGTGATGATCTAATAAATTTCAATTAGAACTAATTTTAGCTGCATGATTAATTACTTCTAAATTTAAATCAATAATAATTAATTCGAATGAAATTCGATAGATGATACCTTGTTATGTAGTAGTTGAAAATCTTCGATGAATCCATCCCGTGCAGAGTATTGGAACGTAGATAGTAGCGCAAGATACGTAATAATAAAGAGGCATAATGAAAAGTAGCAAGGCAAGGCAACACCACACACAGGGGAAAGAGATCCCGGGCAAAAATCCCCGTGCGATCTCCTCCCAAAAACCAACGAAACTTTTTTTTTATTATTTTTTTTGACCTGCCAAGCAAGCGCACCTGACATGGCAAAGGTCGGATGACAAGATCAGTCAGGATTTAATCCTCAACACACTCAGCGTGCCGAGGCATATAATCCTGATACATCCTACATCCATATTATATTTTACCCTACCCGTAACTCTCAATCATCATATACAATAATACAATTTGAGATTTGCAACATCTTTGAATACGAATTCACCATCAACATCAATAGCTTGTATATCAGAAGCCGATGCATCCATAATTATAACCATCAAGGTGAAATCTCCATAATTCAACAATTCAACGCCGGATCTACGATCTGTTCAACGATCTACCGCCATACCTGCAAAAAATAGCTTCAAAGCTTCGATTTAGGAAAGAACAATTGACTTTTCTATGAACAGACTCCAGAAACTATGTCGAACGTGAAGATCGCACCTCTGCAACGTAGATCGGACCGGCGAAGTTTCAGATCTAAATGAAAACAGAATATCAGAATAAATAACGGTTAACAATATCAAGAACTTAAAAGAGAAACATAACCGATCGAAAACCGGTCATACCTCGATGAAAACACCATCGGCGTGTAGATCGTCATCCGATCTATACAGATCTGGTATCGATCGAGGTTAGAAAGAGGAGTTTCTAACGAGATCTGGAATAGATTGATAGGAGAAGGACGAAGAAAGATGAAACCCTTGAAGGTTGTGAACGATATAACTTTGGGGTTCTCAACCCTATCTTTTATAATGGGTTTTGGTGGAATGAACGGTTGATAGTTGTATTGACGGTGGAGATTAGGTGACGTGTAGCGTTAGGTGCGGCAATTTTTAGGGTAGGGTTGAAATTGTTTATCAGCTGTCACGTTTAAAATAATACTAGGGGCAATTTTGTCAATTGATAGCGTCATGGCGGTTTGGTGTGTTGCCCTACAAATACGGCATTGATGGGCTGGCTGGACAATGGACATAATAGAACAATATAATTAATCATGCTTAAAAAAAAACAATATAATCAATCATGCTTAAAAAAAAACCAATATAATTAGTCACCAAAAAAAAAAAAAAGAACAATTCAACTTTGAACTTTGCGTGCTCATCACATGAATTGCGTTGAGATTTCTTCTAGAAACTATAAAATAAAAAAGATTTGAAAAATAATGTTTTTGTTTTTAATTATCACCTTTTAAAATTAAAATTAGAGGTGAGAAAATATTATTGACCCGATGTAAAAATAAATAAATTATTGATGGTGCTGTGGTATTTCCTCCGGTACTATATATAGGTAGAGCTGTTAAAGGGCCCGGCTCGGTCCGGCCTGGCCCGGTCAAATAAAGGGGCCGGCCCAGTCTGGCCAGTTAATTTCATGGTCCGCCCCGCTTAGTTCGGCCCGATAAGCAAAAGCCTGCTTGGCCCGATGGGCCGGCCCACTAATTTTCATAATATTTTTTTTAAAAAAAAAAACATATTCTACTAAATTTATGTTATATTTCTCAACTAAATCTTCAAGAAGGTAATTCATATCCATATATTTCCTCAAATAATCTCCCAAACAACAATATCTTCCTCTTTATCCTAATCAAACAAACAAATAAATCTCTAACAAATAATCTCATTCTAATCCAATAAGTTTTTTGTCATATTATTATTATTACAACCCAAAAAAAATTCCAAGTTTTATATCTTTCATTCATCCATTGTAATTTAAGTAAAAAAAAAAAACAAAAATATAGAAAGAATATAAAATAAATACAATAAAAAGATGATGGGCTTAAAATAACCATATTCCAAGTTGTATATCCTTTGTTGTAATTGCACAAAAAAAATTAAAAAAAATATAAAAAGATGATATGCTTAAAAATAGGAATAAAACAGATTATAGATAGGAACAAAACACAAATAATAACAATAAAACAACAAAAATAATTAAAAAAATTATATATGAATTTATGCATAAAAATAGGACCAAAATATAACAATAAAAAGAATATAAAAAAATTTCAAATATTTTTTTTAATTCTTTAAGGGGCCGGCCCAAAATTTTGTGGGCCGGCCCATGAAAAAGCCTGACCCGATAAGGTCCGGTCCGATAAGGCCCAGCCCCTTTTTATGAAGTCCGGCCCGTGTAAAAGGATAGGGCTAATGGGCCGGTCCGATAGCTCGGCCCTTTTTGACAGCTCTATATATAGGAATGTTAGAGATATCAATTTCATCTGTAAATGGATTCCCTTGAAAATTGTTGTGTTTGAGGACTAGATGGGAATTTTTCCCATAGAGGAGAAAGTTCCTCGATAGAGGTTTGGGGACGAGGATGAGATTTTATCCCTGTCCCGCGGAGACTCTGTCCCCCGAAAAATTTATTAAAATAATATTTATTAATGTAAACTTTTTTTTTTTTTGGAATACAAGAGGGCCGAAGCCCGACAAATGTAAACTTAAGTACTTTATAATTTTTTTTTTCACCACCAGTTTAATCTGGTTTGTGAGTCAGTTCTGACATCAAGTAGTTTCAGCCCCCTCCAGATCGCAGTTGCGGGGGATCGAACCGCGGTTCTTCCTACCAAGTTCAACGCCATTCACCACTGAACCAACTAACGATGAATATTTTTAATTATATTTTGATACAATGTGTATATACATTTATTTATATATGACATTTATTTTTATCACAAGACTCACAATAATATTTTAACTTTTTAATTTATTTTGTAATTAAATTTTACCTTCTTTCTTTACGACTAGTTTTATTGAAAATAATATACCTTTTTTAAGGTTTATTGATTTCTGCAGGAATTGTGAGGATGATGATGGGATGAAGGAATAATACTCTCCGAAACTGGAAATGGAGAACATTTTATATGGTGGGGCAATGAGTGGTAAAGTACCCCGCTCAATCCCCGCCTCGTTGACATCCATAAGGAAGGTGCAATGGCTGAATCAACAATGACAAAAATGAAAAGATTAGTCTATTTTCTCTCTCTTTCTTCGCATGCCACAAGAGAAGCGAAAAAAGTTGTAGGCTGCACAATTTTTTGGCTTCTCTCGAAGTTCTCTCTTTTCAACTTCGCTTAATTTGTTCATAAAAGAATCCACCAATTATTACTTACTTTCATTGGAGGATGAGCCACAAAGGGCATGCAAAAGAAAGAAAAAAAATTATAGACAAAGTTGTGTTCTTATTTGTAGTAGCTAAATCCAGGATCGATAATGAAAGAAATGAGACACTCTTTAAAAAGATTGAAATGTTTCACTTTGTGAATGAGCAACTAGCAAAAAGGAGTAGGGTCAATATAGTGATTGAGACACTAGCTAGACAAAAAGCCCATAAAATTTGCCATAAGAGAGGTAAATAAGATGTTCCTGGTTTTTAGTAAAAATAAAGTTCCTAGTTAATCATATTTTACTGCCCATCGAGAGGGTATGCCGAAAGGAAGTTACAGGGAAGACAATATATTCATTTGCAAGACAATACAAAGTCTCATACTCTCATGTTGATAAAGATGATGCGATTTTATTCAAACAACAAATGAACATGGACGAGACATTCAATTGACTTGTCAACCACCAAATTCTCCCGATTTAAATATTTTGGATATATGATATGATTTTTTAATGTCATTCAAGTTTTATGGCATAAGAAATCTACAAAATCAGTTGATGATCTTATAAGGCAATAGAAAATTCATTTGATGCATTTTCTACAACATAATCGAATCAAATTTTTACGACTCTTCAATCATGTATGATTGAAATAATGAAGGTCAATGGATTATACAAGTATAAAACTCCATGTTATGTACAACCAAGGTGAATTATCAAGTCATTTGTGATTCATCATTAATTCAAAAGGTCACCCAATATATTTGAAAATGTAAATGCTTCTTAATTACGAGGATGACTATAAGTTTTCCAATGTTTTGGCAGAATTTTGAAAAGCGATATTGAGAAGCTTATCACGATGACGGTTATAACGATCTGTTGGAATTAATTTAATATTAATCATATAAGACATGCTCAACGATAAAGATTAAACATATAATCTTACTTTAATGCGGAAGCCAAATAGACATACGAACATGTATATAAACTAGGATCTACGACATGTTGATTTATCAAAGATCAACATTAGAAATACCTGGATAGAAGAATCCATTAGAGACTAACCGTTGGTGTGACACGTAGCACTCCTGAAACACAAAGAGAGATATCAGATGACGAGCACCTATTAGCTTGTGGTTCTTCCTCAACCGGGACTCCTTATGCCCTGAGCTCTCTTCAGATGGTGAGAAGAGGCGATATGCGGTGTGTCCGGTATATTGGGGACCGTAGCCTATATATAGTGTGATGGCCAATTAGGGTTCCCATTATTCCGAAATGGGTCATCCTGACATCCACTCATATTAAGCTCATATCCAATTAATTAATTAATTCTAAATAGAAATCTGATTAATCTTTTAACTTTATTTGATCACTTAATCAATTAAGGTTCCTAATTGATAAATAGCTAATATAATTATATAAAGATATTTGTCCACATAATATTATTGGAATATAATAAAATATTCCAACACGATCTCGCTATATAAGCGTGAAAACTTTATCGCTAAGGCACAATTCATTCATTTTTCTATTTTTACTTCACCTTAGACTTGAACATTAATGTGTTAATATGTGATGTAAAAACATTCGTTACCGTGGAGAAAGATTTGGATAGACACAAATTTAAATAATATTTTATTTGGACGCGCACACACTAATTTAAAAATGGACAAAACTTACATGCATTTCCATACATGCATTTCTTATTTTTCCACTCACAAAGAGGTGGTTATTTGTGTTTTTTCATTTTGAAAAAATAAAAGAAAATTATTTTTTAATAAAAAAAACTAACTCTTTGTGAGAGAAAAAGTAAGAAATGCATGTATGGAAATGCACGTAAGTTTTATCCTTTAAAAATTTAAATAAAAAATAATATTATTACATCAATCAACATTATTTTATTTTTTTTCTTTAATTTTTGCTTGTTTATGTGAATGTGTCTAACACCACATATTTATATTTGTGGCTATCAAAGAATTTTCCAATAACGTGTCTTCAACTTTGAATTGAAATATTAGTTTATGCTTAATAGCTTTTGACGTGTAACATGAAAATGCAGGTCATGTACTAGATTGTACTAAGCATGTGACCAGTGGAATAGGTTGTCAAAATAATATTGATGTGTGGCAAGGCAAGTTGTACATGCATAGCGTACAAGTCATCGATTTCGTTATAACGAATACGAATTTTACAAAATTCATCGTTGAAAATTTAATTATTTTATATGTTATTGAGACCCGTTAAGATTAACGATTTATGAATTTTTATTAAATATCGTTAATCTTTATGAGACTCAATAACATATCAAATGATTTTCATTTTTTTAATGCTTGTTCAAAAAAAACATATCAAATGATTTTTAATTTTTTTTAATGTATGATCTATATAATATTAACTTTCAATCCAACGATAAATTTTGTAAAATTCGTATTCATTATAATAAAATCGGCAACTTGTGCACCATGCACCATATCATGCACTTGTGCATATTAGCAAAAGCCTTGATATGTATTATTATTACAGATCCTAATTAACCTCAGTCTCCTTGGCGATATAAGTTTCAAGATCTCAACATAGAAAAAGATGCTTCACACAATAAAAACGGTTTTAACTAATCCACGAGCTTCTTCATTTCCACGCTAACTCTCTTCCAATATTAATTCAATGATTGTTTTTACCAACAATATTAATTCAATGATAAAATTTATAATATGTAAACAAATTTACACTGTTAATAAACGACAATCGAAATCAATATATTTGATAATTTAACAGTTACTATTTGGATTGACTTACTTTGAGTTTATTTATTGACATAATTATTTTTCAACTTAACTTATAAAAACACTCATTTATTTAAACAGGTCCTAAATACAATTTAAAACATTATTAAATTACTAGTGTGATGAAATCATTTTTTCATTGCTTTTGCTGGAGTCATCATGGAAATTAACTATGACTTGTTTCTTTTGGGGATATATATGTAGGAAGATTATATGACAAGACACAAGGAAGCGAGGTGAAAGAGAAGGAAAAAGCAGGCATCAGAGCAACACCAACGCTTACGTTTTTTGTGTATGTAGTGTAGTGGTTTATGCAATATACTCATGTATCTGGTCTCTTGCAAAAATAAAAATTGCTCCTAACACAAGTTTTTCAATTGTTACATAAATAAAATTAGAATGAAACACATAAGATGCTCAACTTAACATACAGAGTACACATCGAGTCAAAAAAAAATAACATACAGAGTACACAACTATAAATAACAATTTACCAACATACAAACCGATGAAAAATTTGTATTGCTATTACTCTCTGCTGCAAATACAGAGTATTATTTGAAGATGCTGTGAGCATTAGTTAACATTGGATGACCAATGCAACAATTATCATAAAAATCACACATCTAAGACATTTTATTGAATCTTTTTTCACTTGTGAACAAGCGGAAACAATATGCCTATGCCATCCATGAGTAATAATTAGTATATTATATTAATACACACGAGCCTTAGGAGGGAATGATTCAACCTCATCATCCAATGTATTCAAATGCACTGGCCTGTAATCCAATCGGACTTTCTCGTTCTCCCAGAATCTACAAATTAATACACAAAAGCTTAGTTAACAAATTCAACTTGCACAACTTTATCTCCTCAATTGAGTCATTGAACACCCAAATCAAAATCAACTTTTGTGCGTTAGCACCAACACACATTAAACAGCTTAAATAGTTGGCTTTTTTCGGTTGAATCAAAGCCTTTATGGGTCATAGTAAAACAGTTTGATTCTTTTACGCGGAGATATTTCTCATATTTAGTTTGAAACATCACTAATTAAAATAGTTGGATTATCTCAATTCCATCCATAACATGAATAGTTATATTATCAGAAAAAATGATAGAATCCTCATTCTATTTCACCAATCCACTAATTCGGCTTCAAAGTTGTATTTTAGTCACAACCTTGCACCAACTCAGGCTCAACCGGGACAGGCCAAAAAAATTGGTTGGTACAAATTGGGTCAAACAATAGTCATGAAAACATTCATTTTCATTTCATTCCCACTCCATCAAAACAAAAACACGACCCAAAAGTATGAAGTTTCTTGCTGGAAATAAGCAACTCAATTTCAACACTACACTAAAGTAACTATTTCGTAAGCAGAGGATATAAGGCTCATTTGGTGGTTTGAGTGGAGTGATAAGGAAGTCAATGGTTTGAACTCCACACCCAACATAATACTAACTAACTATACCAACATTTGTTTTTTTATTTTTGACCGTAACTATACTAACATATGTTGTTAAAAATAAAAATTGTAAAAAGCAAACCTAAAGTCATAACTGTATTAATGGAACATGACTTACCCCAATGTGTGTTTCATCCATTTCTCATCATCTCTTTTCTGTAGAATCCAACACAAGATATTCAGTTACCATGTTCATATCAATGGTATGAAATTTGCACATTAAGGGGGGAAAAACTAACCGTGAAGTCCTCACGGGCATGAGCCCCTCTACTCTCTTTCCTAGCTTCTGCAGAGTGCATTGTGATGCAGGCATTTATCAAAAGATTTTCCAACTCAATAGTCTCGATCAAGTCCGAATTCCTGTAAATATACAGATTAAAAACAATATACTTGTAAAATGAACAGGCAGATTCCTTGAAATATTAGGGATATTCAACATTTTCTAAAAAGGATTTACCAGATTAAACTTCGGTCCTCAACCTTGACATCATGGAAACTCTCCCACGTTTTATCAATTAATTGACAACCTGTTACAAAATCAGCAAAGGTAAAACACACACTTGGTAAAAGAAAAGAAAATGGTTGCATAATAAAGTAATATTGGCGAAAACTAGATTACCTTCTTCTAATGTTTCTTGTGTACGGAATACAGCAGCATTATTTTGCATTACTCGTTGCATATTCAACCGAATTTTTGAAGTAGGTAATGATCCATTTGAATTTCTCAATTTGTCCAGCCAAGCAATCGTTTTCTGGCCAGCATCCTTCTCTAAAGGCTTTTGTTTCTCTCCTGTAACATGGATAACATATGCATTGTTATCACACTAATTTTAGTGGGCACCATCCATTTCAATAACGGGAAAAGAGTCTTGCCTGGCTTATTAATTTCTGCAACTCTATTTGCACAAGCTCTACCAAAAACAACAATATCCAAAAGTGAATTTGCACCAAGTCTGTTGGCGCCATGAACTGATGCACAGGCTGCTTCCCCAGCAGCCATCAATCCAGGAACTAATGCATCTGGATCATCACCTTTAATGGTAACTACCTGCATATTGAAGCACATCAGTTCATAGTTTTCAATTTTATTTTGTCTTTTCCAAATAAAAAAGAAAAAGAAATAAATATAAAGAACAAGATTGCAATTTCTGTGCTTACTGGAAACATCATAGAATAAATCTTCCAACCCATTAATCTAAAAAACTAGTCAAGTTTACTATTTGTGATGTGATGTAGATGATTACAGAGAACACCCATTGTCAGTGATGTTTTGAATTTGGCGCAGTAATTGACACTACCAGTCTACCACCAAGTTATACTGTATTTGCAACTTACTGACGTGATGATTCTTTTCTCATTAAAACACAAAATGTACCCAGACCTTGCCATCATGGTATTTTATTTATAGAATAATATTAGATGATCATTTAAACAAATTCAATCTACTTTAGCTCCATACTATTCATATAGGGGTGTCAGTGTGCAACTGCAAAATGACTATATTAAAATTTTGGCTTGAAAACAAAACCAAAAAATTACTATTAATTATGTTCTACATTCTCTTGCTCATATATTATGCATGTTCAGAGCTGTGCAGCGTGCAAATACAGATGAGAGAAAAGTAAGCATAAAGCACTAATTCATCAAGTGATCAATATCAGTGATAGTTTTGATATAAGAAATTTAATCTTAACAGGATGGTGTGATTAATCAACCTTGGTTTTTAATCTTTTCTTCATTACTTTATATTTTTAAGTCTTTCAATTGGAAGTTTTACTTCAAAGTGGTTGTTTAAACTTGATACCTCTCCATGATGATTTGTGGGAATACCACCCATGTTATAATGCACAGTTGGCAAAACAGGAATGGGTTCCTTTGTAACATCCACTCCAGCAAAAATAGCAGCAGTTTCAGAGATACCAGGAAGTCTCTCCTTGAGCACATCTGGGGGTAGATGATTCAAGTGTAGATAGATGTGATCCTTCAGGGGTCCTGCAAAAGATTTCCACTTAATAACAACTTACATAAAAATACAGTGTCAACCTGTCCAACGTGACTGGGAAAACAGTACTTTTATTTATTTCTGATGTACAAAATAGAGTTCACTATCAACGATGACAACAACCGTAATGTACCACCGCGTGAACCAAATGACACAGTCATAATGCACTACCATAAATCAAGTACCACTTAATTCCAAATCCTTCTTAAAGGACACCATAGCATGAACGCTGTCTACTATTGAACAATTCTTCAACAATCTAATAGCATTCTAACTTCTTATACATAAACTCTATGAATACATGGATTGGACATATCAATGAAAAGCACACATACCTACACCGCGACCTTCCCGGATCTCCATGGTCATCGATCTTGAAACTACATCTCTGGATGCAAGATCCTTGGCTGTAGGAGCATATCGTTCCATAAATCGCTCCCCCTCGCTATTCCTAAGAATTCCACCTTCACCACGAGAACCTAAAATGTCCAAAATAGAAATGAAAAAAGTTATATTCCAATTTTACTGGACAAAGTGTCTTGTGAGGTGCAACCAAAGGCAAGCCCAAATTTGCAAATAAAACTTATACTACCAACCTTCTGTTATAAGGCAACCTGCTCCATATATACCCGTTGGGTGAAATTGCACAAACTCTAAATCCTACATAATTTAAGATAAAAGCATATAAACATAAAAGAATCGTTCCATAGGATATCATCTTATTATTAAAAAGCACCAAATTTTAAAGAATAAAAACCTCAAGCCCGATCCCAGCACGTGCAGCCATGGCATTGCCATCTCCAGTGCATGTATGTGCTGAGGTTGCTGAGAAGTACGCTCTACCATAACCCTGGCACAGAATAAAAGATCTCACTAATCCATAACAAGCAAGTATAACAAAAACTTCAATGACAAACATCCACAGAAAAATCATATTACCCCTGTGGCCAAAATTGTTGAAGCAGCTTGGAACCGATGTAGTGTGCCGTCCTCCATATTTAAGGCTATTACTCCTTGGCAACTACCTACACATCCAATATGGAAATTAGTTAACATAATCAATATCTATGAAACAGACACATATTTTTCTTTTTCTCTTTTTCACCATTGTAACATGTTTGATAAAGCAATTGGCATACCGAACATAATATATAATCTGTAGACAACACGTAATTCTATTTATGTGAAGAAACTGCTTATAAATGGCAATAAAACCTGAGACCTTGCTATTAGCGAAATTTGATGCAAATTAAGTGAAAGCACAATGTTTCCTGCAACAACTTACCATCGCTGTTCATTAAAAGATCCAAGGCAAAATATTCCACAAAAAACTGTGTATTGTGTCTCATAGCCTGGCCATAGAGAGTATGCAATAAAGCATGCCCAGTTCGATCAGCAGCGCATGCACAACGGTAAGCTTGACCACCTGTATTGTAGCCATAAATAGAGGCCCAGATCAGGTCACTTCTCAAAAGAAAAAACAGACAACCCTGCTGCAAAACCTGAATATACCTTTTCCAAAGTTTAAGCTTTGACCACCAAATGCACGCTGGTATATTTTTCCCTCCTCTGTTCGAGAAAAAGGCAATCCGTAATTCTCTAGTTCAATAACCGCTTTTGGTGCTTCCCTACACATATATTGGATGGCATCCTGATCTCCTGTAGATTATAGAGCTTGCATCAAGAGCATGAAAGATGATAACATTCCAAAAGAAAAATCTCAGTTCATGTATGCTCAGCTGCTGAAGGCTCGGAAAATTTCCAAAGCATCCTTTTACGTATACAACCACAGGCACAGGACATATTATGTTCGTCAAAGATAAATAATTTTAAATGAATATCTACATGCAAGGATATTTGCAACAATGAACACTTACCTTATAATTTATTCATATTGTATGATATATAATGAAAAATAATTCAAAGGTTGACTGAGTTTATACCTAGCCAATCACTTCCTTTGACAGTGTCATACATGTGCCACCTCCAGTCATCTTCAGTCATATTTCCCAATGCAGCATTTATGCCACCCTAAACATAATTTTTATTCTCATATGAGTTAGCATTGCCATCACATCAAGGGAAAAAAAAATCTTGACTCATGATGTCCACTTAATATAATTAATATACTTTTTATTTCACAACTAACTGTATGAACAGACAAAAACAAGAGTCTAAGAGAAAATCTCTAACTTAATATTTTTTATCAAAACATAAAGTCGACAGAGAGCTATTGAGAAAAACCTAAGTCCTACATAGGATAAAGATAAGGCCTGAACTTAGTTTATAAAAAGTGGCACCACTCATCTTATAAGCTGATTTTGTAAGATAGAGTTAAGCCAAACCCAAATCCTAATATGGTATAAGAGCCTATCAACCCGAGCCACCTACCATTTATTTATATCCACGCACCAAGCCCAATAGTGATGGGTGTGAGAGGTGTATTGAAAAAAACCGAAGTCTTACATAGGATAAAGATAAGACCTAAAATGAGTTTATAAAGAATGACACCCCACACCTTACAAGCCGGTTTTTGTAAGAATGAGTTGAGCCAAACATAAAAACCTAATAAGAGCTGATCAAATCCTTATTTTTTATAAATTTCATGTCTCACAAAGTAGTAATGGTAAATACAAGTCTATAACAGAACATAGAACAAATAGCCATATTAATAAAAAAAAAAACTAACTATTAAACAATATATCATATACCTGAGCTGCAACAGTGTGTGAACGAGTTGGAAAAAGCTTGGTAATACATGCAGTATTGAATCCATGTTCTGAGAGACCAATAGCAGCTCTTAATCCAGCACCACCAGCACCAACCACAACTGCATCATAAGTATGATCTACAACGGTGTAAGACGAATTTACACCACTCTGCGCACAATAAACAAAAAACGATTTAACATCAATAAAATTACTCAACCCTATAATCAATCAATCAAACAACAAAAACTGAATTAAACGAATCGAATTAAAGTAATGTAAAATGATGGAAGAAATCGGAAAGGATTCGTACGGAGAAGAATCTAGAAAGATGAGATCCGATAGAGTGATTGGATCTGTTGTTAGAAGATGGAACGCGAAGGCCACGAGCGACGCAACGCCACATTTTTTGGAAGTAAAGAGAGTGTTTGTATTTGTTTTGATTTGATTTTTGGTGATTCTGGCTCTATGTGCGTGTTTTCTTCTTTTTGCTCTGCTTTTTATATTGTTGTTGTGACTGACTTGTGAGAAAGAATTGTTGTGGTGGCTTCACGAAATGAGAAGAGAAATAATGGTTTAATTACAAACACGTCGCTCGAGGGTTAGATGAAGGAGAATCTAATTTCACTTTGATTAATCAATGGTGTAAAATAAATGGTTACTTGATTAATTCAATCTCATATAAAATTCCTTTCAACTAAATTTTCATATGTCTGTCATTTTATTTATTTTTTTGTTTAATTTGAAAATATTTTCAACAAATTCCTAAAGGTGTAAATCAAGATCATGAGTTTCACAGTAATAGGTAGGTGCTTGGATCAGCTTCGTGTTGGCGATAGGGGCGTCTCCGAGTTTTAGGAGGCTCTGTGCAAAATATAAAAGTGGCTCCTTAATAAAAAAAAATAAAAAAATTATCGATTTAAAATGCATATAATAAAAAAAAAAACATTCTTGTAAACATATAAATTATCAATATTAAATCTTACATTAAATTAAATGGAACAAGAAATACAAAATAATTATCTTTGAATATAACGTCAAAAAGGTCCTTCAAAAAAAAAAAAAACGTCAAAAAGGAACATCATAATCTAAGATTAAATTTTATGCAAAGATTAAAATGGACTAGAACTATATTTACGAGTATAGATAACTAATATATTGATACTCATGATATTTATGAACATTAACAATATATAACTATTATTTTAGGGCCTAAAAATTAATCTATTAATATACATATGATATTTTATAGGTATAAATAATATATAAGTAATATTATAGGACCTCAAAATTTTGAGTTGAGACCCTCAAATTTTGAGGCCCTATGCCGTCGCACACCTCGCACATGCATGCGAGCCTCCTCTGGTTGGCGATCTGATTCAGTCGCTGTTTGGCTTAAAAGAGCCTCTTGCTTGCTGTTGTTAGTGGCAGGGAGTTGTGGCACGTGTTTCGGTTCGTGTTGGCGGTCACTCATTCGCTTTTTAAGTTGCAAATGCACACTCACCACTTTTTTTTTCTATTTGGTTTCACATCCGCATGCTGGTTCGCTGGATAGTGTCTGTGATGAGAGTGCATTTACTTCCGTTTTTTAAGACCGTTGTATTTTGGTTTTTTAAGACCACTTTTGTTGTATTTTGATTATTTGTATACTTGTTTAGGGCTGACAATGTGGTTTGACTGAGTTTTGGTTTTTGTCCCCTCGGTATTATGTATATCTTTTATTTTCATTTTAATATATTTAGGTCGTTGAATAGGGTTACCCTCTGCACGCCATTTGCATTAAAAAAAAAAAGTATTCGGCAGCGTTACAAATTTTAAGGAAAATATGCCACTCAATTAGGTTACATAAGATTTGAGAGATTAGTCTAGGCAATTATGCACAGAATATACATAATTTATGTAAAAAAAAAATAAAAATCATAAACATGTGCAACGTTATAATTATAATGATAATTTCTATTAAAATTGTAAGTAAATCTTCAAGTGTCTATTTGTAATTTTATAGAAAAAAATTGATACAACAAGAATGATGGCCGGGCTAAAACAATATCCGTCATATGAAGGTGAGAGCGATACATGTAAACACTTTATTTTTTTTTTGAATCAACATGTAAACAGTTTATGATGTTTGAGTAACGAACTTTTATATCTAAATACTCTTCCTACAATGTTTCACTATGTTTTTTTTATCATCGATGAAAAACAAAAACAAGCGAACGAGAAATTAGGCTACGTCTCGTAAAATAAAGAAACTAAGCTATGGGAAATTGGATCTTCAATAATAGAGTTCGCTAGCCAAATAAGTATTAGATAAGGGAGAAAGATAGGTAGGGAAAATTTTCAAAGACTAATGATTAAGAAAAACACCCAACCCAACTTGGTTGGCCAATATACACTCCAGTTACCTTCATGCAAAATTTGTACAAGAACTAGTTGTCAATCCTTAGAAACCATTGAACTAATATAATCCACTAGAGAAAAATATGAACAGAGTAGGTAGAACACACCTTAGTTTTCTTTTGAATCAAAGAACACACAGTGTGCTATTATATATATATATATATATATATATATATATATATATATATATATGGCAAATGCTAAATAGTGCCCCCGGGGCACTCTTTAAGCCCTTAAATAGTATGTTTTTTATAGAATTTTTATCGAAATGCGTAAAGTCAACGCATTGGAAATTGTAATGTTTAACTTTTTGAATAAAAAGTTTCTTTAAATGGAATGCTTAAAGAGTGCCCCGGGGGCACTCGTTAGCAAGACCCTATATATATATATATATATATATATATATATATATATATATATATATATATATATATATATATATACAAAATAATTATGAAAGGCAAACGGACAACAAGTTGCGCCGCTAATCTTTTTTGGATGGCAAAATCAATCATTTTGAAAACTACATTCATAGACCTAGGAAAGACATATTGTTATGCATGATCCTTTAAACTATTTTTAAAAGATCAACAACATTTGGTACCAGGAAGCCAAAAATGTCAAACGTGAATGGTATAAAAGCGTGTTGATTCAGAATACGCTTTCTCATGTTTGGCCACTTTGTTTGAAGTATAACTAACAAAAATCTAATAATTTCGGATAATTTAACTTACAAAAATCTAAATCATTCAAAAGCATGCCTTAGTTAAAATATGAGAATTTGTTAATGGTGCACATTTCTCAAACCATTAACAAATTAAACCATTTTCCCAACTTAAAAGCCAAGCCTATTTTGTGCAACCGTAGGATGACTTTGGAAGGGAATGATTAATTAATATTCATATGATTGATATATATAAGTAGGCTGTTATTCACATCCTTACATTCGTTTTTTATTTATACGTATGTACTTGTTATCATGGAGGGGTGTAATTAGAAATAATTAAGCGTGGGTAACAATTTCGTGCAATATAAATGGAAAAGCGAAATCTAGAAGCCCAAGGAGTTTTACAAATGAACCAAGTTTTGGCTCAGGATGTCATAGTTTTTGTTTTTCAGAAGAGGTTTTCTTCATACCCATAGTTTTTGTTTTTCCACCCCAATCAAATTTCAAATTCTCCACAAGAGATGTATATTTATGAAAATTACCATCAAGAAACATAAAAGTTACTCTTAAAAAAATAACAAAAACAAAATATAGTGGGATGTGGCAAAATACATGCGACATTTGGAATTAAAATCAAATGAATGAAAGATGACTTTATTTGACAAAAAATAGCCGATAATTGATAATTCATAAACACCTTATAGCAAATTAATTCTTTGTAGTGTTTAGTAACCACACCTATAGTATTGTATCTAAATCATGTTATAAGAAATATGATTATCTTTTTTACCAAAAAAATTAAAAGAAATATGATTTAAAAGTTTTTACTACAAAATTCAAAAGCAGTAATAGAATAACCTATGATAGATAAGTCAATCTCCAAGGCTGCATTGCATAGTGAGGGTTTAGTTATAAACTTTAGTGTTTCAATGTAACTCTTGGGTATCAATCTCCTTATCAACCGAGGGTATAATATTTGGACTAATTCCTTAAACTCTATTTGTATTGTTACCTAGTTTATGTTGGTGGCTAGGGGTGTGCATGGTTTAAAAACCACATCACACCAAATCATATTTATGGTTTTGGTTTAGATCCAAAACCATTTTATGAAAAATTGATTATTTTGAAAAACTAATTTGGATATGGTTTATAACCAGTTCGGAATCAATTTATAATTGGCTTATAATAAAAATTAGGTTACTTATTTATAACCGGTTTATCTTAAATTTTATTTTATTTTTTATTTTTTAAAAAAATGCATTAATATAACTTTTAATTCATATATATTTAAACTTTTTTTTACAATAATTAAGCCAATTTTTTTTTGTTTAATTGATTAAAAGAACATATTTATTAATTATTGTTTATAAACAAAAAACATAATTTTTCTTTAATTTTATGAATTATTGGTTTATAATTAACTCATAAAAGTTTTTTTTCTAAACCCAAACATATTTCAAACTAAGCCCAAAAAATCAGATTTTTTTAAGCCCAAATTAATTAAAATACAGATTTTTTTAAGAATAAAACCATCAAAAATTTGTTTTTTATAATTATTTTAAAAATAAATAATTTTGTTAAATAAAAAAATAATTAAATATTAAAGGGTGGTTAACGGTGGCCGGCTGCCGGAGCGCCGCTGCCATCCACCGCGCCGGCCGCCGGTGGTCCGGCGTTGACCACCGCGTTGACCACCTCCCTCAACCACCTTATTAATTATTTATTTATTAAATTATATAATTAATTGAATTTGGAAAAAGACAAAACTTATATGCATTTCTTTAGATGCAGTTTTTGCTGTTCTCTCACAAAAAATGTAGTTATTTATATTTTTTAATTAAAAAAAGAAAAAGAAAATTGTTTTTAAATAAAAATAACTTCTCCATGTATCTAGCACAGTAAAAACTGTGTATATGAAACTGTACATAAGTTTGGTCCTTTGGAAAATTGTTTTTTTTTAACAAAAAACTATTTGACTTTTCCTTATTGGGCCTCAATTTAAAAATCAATTTTAAACCAATTATAAAAAATTGGATATGGTTTATAATTAGTTTTTTTGTATTGGATTGGTGAGGTTTTTTTTTTTAAATGGATTTGGTTATTAATTTTGGATATGGTTTGGTTAATGATTTAGTTAAGGATATTTGGATTTTTTGCACACCCCTAGTTGGTGCCTTGGTGGTTTTTCCATCTAACATGTGTTATTAATGGAAGCTCTTATAATATTTGACACACAAAAAAAACAACATTTTTTTAAGAAGCTAAATTAGTCAATTCAAATTGGCACAAGATAGAATCACCAATCCAAGTGGGTTTAAAAAAAAAAGACACTTTAAATAAAAGCAGGTGGAAAAGGATACACAATAATGATTCGGATCAAAAAACCAAAATCACTCTTTTTCGATAAAAAAGATGAAGAAAACTTAGAGAGAAAAATGAACTTTTATTTATCAATCAGTCAATACACAACACAATAATTTTGAGAGAGAGAAAAGGAGAAAAGAGAATAATTTAATTTATATGCACCGTCAGTGTAAAGTTATTTTACACATGCATCTAATAATATACTGACACATCATGTATGATATTTAAAAACACATGATGTGTCACATTCATTAAATGATGTGGCAACACATCATTGGATGTATGTGTAAAAAATCTTTACACCGACAGTGCACAACAATTAAACTCAAAAGAGAATGTAAGAAGAGTTACAGGAAGAAAATTAGCATGAACATTAAAAATGAAGAAAATTGCAATTAGATGTTTTTAAATGAAATTGTTGTCCGATAATCAAAAAGTTATCGCTCGAAGGAGGAGTATATGGATCATTTTGGATTGATTTATTTTTGAGTTTATGTAAAACAACTTATGCAAATAAATAATTTTTTTTATGTATTATTATAAGTTTGTCAAGGTAGTTTGTGAAATTTTTTTTTTACAAAAATACAGTTTTCACTAGTGGAATCTTATAAATTAACATATTTTTTTTGACAAATCTTATAAATTAACATAAAACTTTATTTATTTACATAAGTTGTTTTGTATAAACTCAAAAATAAGTCAATTCAAACATACTCATATGTTTATTCACTTTTAATCTATTAATTTTTCAAATCAATTATAGATAAACATGTTTATCGTTTTTACCAAAAAATAAAATAGTCTTAATGTTCATTCGAGTTTTTTTTTAACCAATGTTTAATAGAGTATTTAATCTATTCATAAAAACAAAATAGAGTATTTAATCTTTTGTTACGGTGAACTTAGTTCACTTGATAAGAATATAATATTTTATATATAAGAGTCGGAGTTCGAATTTTAAATTTAATTTTTTAAAAATTAAACGCACCCAAAATTGAAGTGAGTTTGACTACAATTTATTTTTATTTTTGAATTATTGGCTACAATTCATGATATTGAGTGATTTGATATTTCCTATTATAAGTTTGAAGAACCAACACATTAGGCCCCAAGTACTTTGATGAATGCTCCGGCCTCCGGGTAAGGTCAAAACACAATTATTATTATTATTATTATTATTATTATTATTATTATTATTTTCTAGTGTATATAATAGTAACTTCATTATGTTTAGTTTAGTGGTAAGAAAATTAAGTAATATGTATGAAGTCTTAAGTTCGATTCTTTTTTTTTTTTATGTCAATCTTAAGTTCGATTCTTGTTAACTCCATTATAATTATAGATTAAAATAAAATATGCATTCTCTCGTGATATTTATTTTTCCTTCTTACAATTTATTGAATTTAAATAGTTAATGGATTGACCGAGTTCCTGTTCCACTCAAGTAATTCAAATTTAATTTTTAAATAAAATAATTATAGATTAAATTTTACGGAATTTTAAATTAGCAGACTTTTTACTAAAAATTAAAGAGTTTATCCATACAACAAAAAAGACAAATTTCTTTTATACATCTCAAAATACTTAAATTTTGAGCCACCGTATCTAGATTTTGTTTGTGTCATCATCATATTATAGGCCAATAATGCTCTGGAATCCAACTTTGTTGGGGCCAGTCTAGGTGTACCCTTAAAATATGTGAAGTCCATGGATTATTATAAAGGGAATAATGCTAGCAACACACTCTTTAACAAACACACTCCAACACACTCTCTTTTATTGGTTGAAATTCACATGGGTCCCATAAAAAAATGTGGACCCATATAACTTTTATGGGACCCATATAAATTTTAACCAATAGAAGAGAGTGTGTTATAGTGTGTTTGTTATTGGAGTGTGTTGCTAGCACTCCTCTTATAAAGGAATACCACAACTCGTTCCATGTCAATTCATTATCGTTTATGCGGTTTTTATGAGTAAAAACAAACATGCTTATCCTGCCATGTCTTGCAATTGCATTATGGACCTTTGTATTGCCCCCTTCCCTCCGGTCAATAATTTCATTTCAGTCTACTTTTAAAGGTTGGAGCTTTATCACAAAGATTCTATTAAGGGATCGTTTAGCCCAGCTTTTTTTAGAGTTTATGCAAATAGTTTATGCAAGTTTTATATATTATTATAAGTTTGTCAAGGTAGTTTATAATAAAATAGCTTATAAAATTACAACTTTTACTAGTGTGAACTTATAAAATAGCATAAAACTTAATTTATATTGCATAACCTGTTTGCATAAGCTCTAAAAAAAGTTGGGCCACACGGAACCTAAGAGTTTTATATAATTGAGATGAGATGAGATATAGAGCCTGTTTGTTTCAGATTTAAAAAAATGTATTTTTTTTTTTTTTTGTATTTTTGAAAATAGATTTTCTAAAACCGATTTTCAAAATATTACAAGTTTTTTTATATTTGTTTTTTCTAAATTGAAACACTAGTTTTGACATCATATAACATAAACTCACATTATTGAAGATCAAAACATAGTCAAAATCACAATTTTTTCAAAAAGTTGTATTTCAAAAATGATTTTTATGAAAATCTATTTGAAATAGCTTCAAAATTAAGTGATTTTTTCGAAATTTTGATATCCAAAACAAGTTTCAATAAAATAATTAAATACCTAAAATCACATTTCAAGTATAACTATTCAAAGAATTTTTTTTTTGTCAAAATTCAAAGCAAATTTCTATTTGAAGCTTTTATAAAAAGTTTCTTTAAAATTTTTTTTTACACAAAATTATATAACACTACAAGAATCTATTTTAAAAAATCTATAACAAATATGCCCATGATTTGAAGCTACGTTCCGTTAGATCACTTGTCATATCAAATTCATAACAAACTATCATTAATTAGATTTGTTTCACATCAGGTCAAAGTTTAATCCGTTCAAGAATTATAGTCCATGTTTCGAAAGTTCACAATCCATCGAAAAGAATAATACCTGGGAGTTAGTACAACTTCCAAGAGGAGTAAAGAAAATTGGTGTCAAATGGATCTACAAGACCAAGTACAATGAACAAGGCAAAATTGAGAAGTACAAGACCAGGTTAGTTGCTAAGGGATATGCTCAGCAACATGGATTTGATTTTAATGAGGTATTTGCTCCAGTTGCAAGATGGGATACCATTAGAGTCATATTGGTTGTTGCATGTTCGAAAGCATGGAATGTATACCAGTTTGATGTAAAAAGTGCTTTTCTACATGGAGAGTTAGATGAATACGTGGATCAGCCACCAGGCTATCAGGACGAAGATGGCATGGTATACAAACTGAGGAAAGCATTGTATGGACTCAAACAATCCCCTAGAGCATGGTATAACAAAATAGAGTCCTACTTTGTTCAAGAAAATTTTGAAAAGTGCCCCCATGAGCATACTTTATTTGTGAAGCAAGATGATAATGACAATATGTTGATTGTAAGCCTATATGTGGATGACTTGATCTTTAATGGTAACAATGATAAGATGTTTGAAAATTTTAAAAATTCCATGAAGAACAAGTTTTTCATGACTGACTTAAGCAAGATGAGTTACTTCCTTGGAGTAGAAGTAAAACAGCTTGACTGTGGGATTTTCATCTACCAGCAAAAGTATGCACTAGAAATTCTTGACAGGTTCAATATGAATCAATGCAATAAGGTATGCAGCCCCATAGTGTCCGGGAATAAGTTGACCAAAGATGAAAATGGAAGATTAGTAGATGCTACCAGTAATAGGTAGATGATTGGGTGCCTAATGTACTTGTTAGCTACAAGACTTGATCTCACCTTCTCTGTGTGTTTAATTGCAAGATATATGGAGAGACTTACTGAAATTCATCTAGCCGCTACAAAGAGAGTATTGAGGTATATCAAAGGGTCTATGAACTATGGTGTTTTATACAAGAAAAACTGTGAATTGGCTTTGAAAGGATGGACAAATAGTGACTATGCAGGAGATTTAGATGACAGAAAAAGTACTTCAGGACACTACAAGAAAACAAGCATTTACTGGCGGCCAAAAGCCCTCAGTAATGCACAAATTTCGTCTAAAATGCATGCATTACTGACGGCCTTGGGCCCTCTGCAATTAGCTCGCCAATAATGTTTACTGACGGCCCAGGACCGTCAATAACGTTACTGACGGCCTGGAGCCGTCAATAATGCCCAACGGTCAATTCAAAAGACTTACTCATTTACGACGGCCTGCAGCCGTCAGTAATGCTTGCCTGTTTGAAAATTGTGACGGCCTGCAGCCGTCAGTAATGTTAAACGAATTAAAAAAAAAATTAATAATTTAATTATTTAAAAATCAATATTAATATTGATTTTTAAATAATTAAATTATTAATTTTTTTTTTAAAATTCTAGTTTTAATAATTTAATTTTTTAAAAAAAATATACTGCATAATAAATAATTAAAAAATATTAAATATAATTTTATTTTTACAAAAAAATATTAAAATTTAATTAAAAGCATAATAAAAATACTTAACATAAGCATAATTAAACATAATAATAATATTGTCATTACAAAAAGAAAACAATTAAACATAATATAAATTGTCGTTATGTTATACAAATAATTAAATCAACAACAGATAATTAAAATTACACATCAAGGTTGGTCAGGCGGCTGATATAGTGGTCGCTTCCCCTTGCCACTGTATGTTGGCTGACGCGACCTTCCTCGGCCTCGGCCTCGGCCTCTACCTCCCTCATTTATTATGACTGCGGGGAGTGACGTTCGCGGAGGTCGTGCCACAGGCCTATGAACGAAGTTAATTGGGGCTTGATTGGGATCAAAGCTGGCTTGATTCGGGAAGAAGTTGTCTTGGGGTTGATTGGGGTTGTCATGTGGGATTATGAAGTCTTGTTGATATGGATTTGATGATCTCTGTCGATGGTATTCGGTGAAAGCAGTTTGTTGATTATTTCTACCGCTTCCGCCACTACTGCTTCCACTTGTTTGCCCAACAGGATCAAAAAATTGTAAATGAATTGGTTCATTAAGCATTTGACTCATATCCTCTATGCTCATACTCAGTACTGGATCACCCTCTCGGTACTCCGGCAGCTGATTCAAATTGACCATGCTATTCAAATCCGGTCGATATTCTTGTTCACCGGCATTTTGATTTTGTCGTGCCGATCCCTGAGATGATGATCCAACCCCCGCCGGCGCCGGCGCCCTCTGCCGCGCAAAGAATTCCTGCAATACATGTTGGACCCGTTGGTCCACCCGCTGATCAAATGTTGCTTCGTACTCATCGCGGAATTCTTCTCGATACGTGGCCCTCATTCGCGCTTCATACTCATCATCGGTTTCCTCTCTTTGAGCTGGACGAGAGCGTCCTGTACTAGATGAAGATGAAGATGTGTAAGTGACATCTCTCAAACTAGTTGGGTCACTTGCATATAAAGAAGATGTACACCCAGCAGCGAATTTGCGACCTCGAGTCGCACCACCAGCATTCTTAACAAAAGCCAACGACATCTTGTTTCGACGAACCTCCTCATTATCTCGCCTATGAGGTGGTAGTCGTAGTTGGCTTGCATTATATTCTTCAGCCCAAATTTGCGTCAACCTCTACAATAAATTAAAAAATAATTATAATTAATTAATTATAATGTTTAAATATAATTATAATGTTTAAAAAATAATGTTATAAGAAATAAATAATAAATAATATATATAAATACTTACCGAAACTTCTTGCGCCCTTGCCCCCGTCCATTCACCGGAATCTGCATACTTGTGCATCATGTCATTCATTTCCATAAAGGTGGGTGGACGACCAAATTGTTGAATGAACTCAAGACGAAGCGTTCCGGCAGATTTCGACCCTCCAGAGTGTACGCACGCACGATTGGCTTCATCGGTATTTCTGTTGGCTTTGTTCTTTATACACTTTGCCTTATACTCTTCCTCTTCCCATCTGAGGCACAACATAGGGTATGAATTACCAGCGAGCCAAAGTGGTGATTTTGAAGGATCCTTTTTAATCTTTTTCCGCGCTTCAAAAAGTAAGGTCGACAGACGCTTGGTGACTTTTTTGTTGAATATAGCCTCAATAGCCGCTGTGTGGTGATTTAGCCAAGTTACTTGCGACTACGAAAAATAAAGAAAAATTGTTAATAAATTAGTAAATATATGTTTAGTAATAAAATTGATTGGATAAAAAAGTAATTATAAATAAAAACGTACCCTGAAGCCATTCCAAAATTGTTGATATCCACGCTCATCTGCCCTGACCTCCGTCCAGTTGAGATATGGAGCCTGGAATTTGGATTTCAATGCATTATTGATTGCCTTCGTCGCCGCATTTTGGGGTTGCAAACTGCACAATATATATATATATAAATATATATATATATATATATATATATATATATATATATATATATATATATATATATATATATATATATATATATATATATATATATATTAGTTAAGAATAATAATCATATATATCCAATTAATTTATTAAACACAAATTCTTAATAATAATTAACTTACTCTGTGGCGGTATATGGCATGATGATGGGTCTACCATACCGGTCAACCAACAATTCATTTTGAGGAGCTAGAAGTGCAATATCGGCAATTTCCTCGTCCTCGTGGTCATCATCGTCGTCGTAGGAGTCGTACTCCTCTTCCACACCATCTACGGTTCGAGACTTGGGCATACCCTCCAACCATCGATTCCGAACAACGCGGCGGGGTAATCTACGTCTACGTCCACCGCGTCCGCGTCCTCCGCGTCCGCGTCCTCCGCGTCCGACACCCGGTGGTGGTGGAATATCATCAATGTCATCATCGACATTGTCATCATCGAAATTTTCTTCATCTGGATTCATCTATAATAAAAAAATATATGACAAATATATTTAAATAATTAAGAAATACATGACAAATATATATATAATTAAGAAATACATGACAAATATATATATATATAATTAATTAAGAAATACATGACATATATATATATATATATATATATATATATATATATATATATATATATATATATATATATATATATATATATATATATATATATATATATATATATATATATATATATATATATTGTTTTATAATTCATCATCATTAAACGATAAACAAATGCAACCAAAAACAAATATTCAAGTACAACGATTAATATTATTACAACGCGGATAACTATATTATAAAATTAATTGTCATCCCAATCTGATACATCTTCATCATCACTGCCTTCATCATCACCATTAGCTTCGACGTCCTCTTCATCAACATCACCATCAGAAGGTACTTCTTCGGCTTCTTCTTGTACACAAAGTTGATTAAAAGTTTCAACTGCAATGACATCATCAACATTGGACATCTCATCTTCCTGATATGGTTCATCTTCACGTTCATCTATCTCATTTTTTTCAATCAGACCCCTTGGTTTTGATGTTATTGCGGCACACCAACCTCGCTTATCCCTTGTAGTCGATGGATAAGGGACATAGTGAACTTGTCTGACGTTATGAGCCATAGCAAACGGATCATACAATGGATAATGTTTGTTCATTTTTATGTCCACGGTATTAGTCTTTGAATCATATCTGGTACCTCTATTTGAAGGATCAAACCATTTACAGTAAAACAACACGACTGTTTTCTTGTAATCAAGGTAATTGTATTCGATTTCAAATATGTTCTCAATGACACCGTAAAAATCTCCTTCACCATTTTCAGTCACACCTTTCATACACACTCCACTGTTTACTGTTGTTTTTCCTTCACTCCAACTGTGTGTCTCAAATCTGTAACCATTGACAAAGTAGGTGTGCCATTGTTTAACGGTTGACTTTGGGCCATCAGATAAGTTTCTCAAGTGTTGTATGATACGAGTTACGGGTGTTTGTTGGTACATGTATTCTTTGAACCATGCTGGAAATTGCGAATTGATTTGAGCAGAAGTATGTTGTGTTAAAAACATCCTAAGTTATTAAATATCGTTAGTTATAAGCGAACTTAATTGGAATAAATAATTATTTATTAACTAATTAAAAATACTCACTGTAAATATGGCTCGACTTCATTGCAATTAATCAGCAAGTGAACATGCGCTGAATAGAGAACTTTGTCACCAGGATACAACACTTTCTCACCACCACCATTACGACCAGGCAAGCTGAATATTGACATGTTTAATGGGTGAATTCTCACAGGCCGAGATGTTTCAGTTTCATTGCGAATATGGCTTGATGACAACGTGTCTTTGAAGTAATGCGAACAAAAGTAAATTGTTTCGCGGTGTAAGTATGTTGCACAAATTGAGCCTTCGACCCTAGCTTTGTTTTTCACGGCACGTTTTGCATAACCCATGAACCTTTCGAACGGGTACATCCATCTATATTGAACCGGCCCACCAAGTCTAGCCTCGTATGCAAGATGCACCACAACATGCTCCATAGAATCAAACAAGGCAGGAGGAAATATTCTCTCCAACTTACACAAGATCAGTGGAATGTCATTTTCCATCTTGATGAGATCAGCCTCTCTTAGCGTTGTCGAACACAAATTCTTGAAAAATTGACTGATTTCAATAAGCGGATTCAATACATGTTGGGGTAAAGAACTAAATGCAATCAGAAGTAAAGTCTGGAAAAAAAACATGACAATCATGACTTTTCATCCCACGCATCCTTCCATGGTCAACATCAGCGCATCTCGCCAAATTCGACGAATAACCGTCTGGCATCTTCACTTCTTTTACCCATCGACAAACAGATTTTGCTTCGTCAGGAGATAAAGTATAGTTTGCACGAGGTTTAAGAAGTTTGCCGTTAGATGTCTCCACCAACAACAGTTCGTTACGTTTGCAATACAACCCTATGTCTCTCCTCGCGTTGTCATTATCTTTCGTTTTTCCTTTGACATTCATGACAGTGTTAAATATATTTTCAAACAAATTTTTCTCAATATGCATAACATCAAGGTTGTGACGTAAAAGGTTGTCTTTCCAATACGGCAGATCCCAAAAGATACTTCTTTTTGTCCAGTTGTGCGTTTGTCCATAACCACGCGGTTTAGAGGCAACACCACTTACAACCTCAACCTTTGGAATATCTTTCACTTTGTTCCAGACTTGTCGGGATGTCAAATAATCTGGTGGATCACGAGTCTCGGTGTCACCATGAACAAAAGCATTTTTATTTCTTCTAAACGGATGATCAGTAGGCAAGAACCGACGATGACAGTCAAACCAAGTAGCCTTCCCACCGTTGTGTAACCAAAACGCTTTGGTGTCCATCATGCAAATAGGACATCCTAGTTTACCATGTGTCCCCCATCCAGACAACATCCCATATGCAGGAAAATCATTAATGGTCCACATCAAAGCTCCTCTCATATTGAAATTTCGTTTTTGGTTGATATCATACGTCGCAACACCGTTCCACAATCTCTTCAAATCATCAATCAAAGGTTGTAAATAGATATCAATACCAACAGTTGGACTAGATGGGCCTGGTATTACAACGGCTAAAAACATGTAAGGTTTTGACATGCACATATCAGGAGGAAGATTGTACGGGGTAACCAGAACAGGCCAACATGAATATGGAGTGGCTGATACTTGAGTATATGGTGTAAATCCATCTGAGCATAACCCAAGTCGGACATTCCGTGGCTCCGAAGCAAATTCGGGATAAAATTGATCAAAATGCTTCCAAGCCATTCCATCAGAAGGATGTCGCAACTCACCTGACATTTTTCTCCTTTCATAGTTTTCACGATGCCATGTCATTTTACTGGTAGTTTGCATCGATGCATACAACCTTTGCAACCTTGATATTATGGGTAAATAGAACATCGCCTTTCTTGGGATTGGCTTCCTTCTGACTGACCGTGAATTTCTTGTTACACGATATCTTGGTTCTTGACAAAATTTACATTCAAGTAATGCACCGTCATCTACACCAAATTCGTTGCTATAGTACAACATACACCCGTTAACACAACAGTCAATTCTCTTCGCTCCGAGTCCTAACTTTGCAACCAATTGTCTTGCTTCGTAATAATTTTTTGGCAAATCAAGAGGACGGTCTATTGTTATATCCAACATCAGTTTCGTTATCAAGTCCATGGTGTATTCTGAAACAAGACATTCAGACTTGATACCCAAAAGTCTAATACACACCGTTAACTTTGAGTCTCGAGAGCCTTCACACAACAGTGTATTTGTCTCTTTCAAAAGATCAAAAAATCGCTGGGCTTCCTCATTTGGTCTCTCGACGCTAACATCAGCGTCATATTCATCATCAGCAGGGTCGTCGACATCATTTGGCACATAAATCGGCGTATTAAACCCAAGGGCATTAGTTATCATATTATCCATCTCATTAAACGGATCATAATGCTGATGATAATATTCGGGAACAACAACGGGCTGAAAAACACTGCTTGAAGCACGATTTTGATTCACGGGAACAGTCGTGGAACATCCCTCGCCATGACTTGACCAAACCCAATAATTAGGTTGGAATCCCTTTTTATATAAATGAGACCTAATTTCATCTTCGCTCCGTATTCTTGTACATCGACAAAGTACACACAGACATCTAATTCCCCCTTCACGTATCACAATGTCATTATATTTTACTGTATTGATAAACATTTCGACCCCTATTTTAAATTCCTCTTTAACCCGGCCCCTCTTTCCAGGATTATGTCTATCGTACATCCAATTACGATTGGTAAAATCCATATCTGCGTAGTTTAATTAATATATAATTAGATCAATGTATTAAATTTATTACTTTATTTTTCAAAAGTATTTTGGACATATATATATGTCTACTCAACAATAACATATAAACTTTTAACATTTTATTTTTAAAGTTTATGGTTTATTAAATCTAAAAAATACTAAGTTTTTTAGTTGACAAAACTACCGACTTTTTAACATATATATTATAATTTTTTAAAATATAATTTTTTTTCTTTTTTTAAATACATAGTAATAATAAAATGCTAGTAACTATTTCTAAGTGTACGGTAAAAAAAAACTATCACTAAATATTATAAATTAAAATTACATATATTACTTACTTGGGTGCCGGCGGGTAGAGTCTTACTTGGCGCGCTCCTAACCACAAACTCCGCTCCTAACCCACGACCTCCGATGACCACGAGAATTTGCTAATAAAAATTGTAAACAACAAAATATTAGAACATATACATTTAAATAACAAAGTAAAAATTTTAACTTTAAAAGTAAAACACAAACACTTACCACTTTTTAGATGGAGATATGAAAATTACATTACTTTTTTAAAAATACACAAACTGTTAAAAATTTTCTTTTTTAAAAAGAATTTTTTAAAAATTTCGTGTTTTAAAAAAAGAATATAAATATACTGTTTTTTTGAAAAAAAAAGTACTTATTAAAAAAAAAAAATCTGTTTTCGAAATAAACAAAATTAAATATATTTTTTAAATTTTTTTTACAAAAACAATAATTTTTATACATAGTGATAAGAAAATATTAGTAACAAATTACAAAGTATTAATTAATAACTATTACTAAGTATACGGTAAAAAAAAACTATCACTAAGTATTATAAATTAAAATGACGTTACTTACTTGGGTGCCGAGTAGATTCTTACTTGGTGCGCTCCTAAACCACGAACTCCGCTCCTAACTCACGACCTCCGATGACCACGAGAATTTACTAATAAAAATGGTAAACAACAAATATTAGAACATATACATTTAAATAACAAAGCAAAAATTTTAACTTTAAAAACACTTACCACTTTTTGGATGGAGATATGAAAATGACATTACTTTTTTAAAAATACACAAACTGTTAAAATTTTTCTTTATTAAAAATAATTTTTTAAATATTTCGTTTTTAAAAATAAGAATATAAATATACTGTTTTTTTGAAAAAAAATTACTTATTTTAAAAAAAATATTACTGTTTTCGAAATAAACAAAATTAAATATATTTTTTTAATTTTTTTTTACAAAAACAATAATTTTTATACTTAGTGATAAGAAAATATTAGTAACAAATTACAAAGTATTAATTAATAACTATTACTAAGTATACGGTAAAAAAAAACTATCACTAAGTATTATAAATTAAAATTACGTTACTTACTTGGGTGCCGAGTAGATTCTTACTTGGCGCGCTCCTAACCCACGAACTCCGCTCCTAACCTACGACCACGAGAATAAGAATTGCTAATAAAAATGGTAAACAACAAATATTAGAACATATACATTTAAATAACAAAGCAAAAATTTTAACTTTGTAAAAATAAAACACAAACACTTACCACTTTTTGGATGAAAATATGAGAGTTAAAAGTATGAAATTTAAGAGAGAAGTTAGAGAAAATTTAGAGAGAGAATGGAAATGTAAAAATGAAGTGAAGTGTAGAATGGATTTGTTGAAGAATTATAAATAGGAGAAGTGAGTTAATGTTGTTTCCAACGGTCAAAAATTTAATTTTCGTATAATTCAAACATTACTGACGGCCCCTGACCGCCATAAATGTCCAACGGTCATGCATTACTGACGGCCTGAAGCCGTCGTAAATGCTCCCACTTTTCCTTCCTTCAAGACGCGTTACTGACGGCCCCTGACCGTCACAATTGTCAAACGGTCCATTCATTACTGACGGCCTGCCGCCGTCGTAATGTGTCACACCTTTTCCGTCTTTCAAGAAGCATTACCGACGGCCCTTGACCGCCACAAATGCTCATTTTGACCGTTTTGAATTTTTACGTCCTCCAAGATGCATTATTGACGGCTGAGAGCCTTCAATAACTAAAAATACATTACTGAGGGCCTTTAGCCCTCAATAAGTTTGGTCAAGAATAACTTGTTTTCTTGTAGTGGGCTATGTATTCATGCTTGGATATGGCCCTATTTCATGGTCATCTAAGAAGCAAGCTATTGTCACTCTTTCAACTACTGAGGCAGAGTTTGTGTCTGTTGCTTAGGGGCTTGTCAAGCTATCTGGCTGAGGAGAGTGCTTGATCAACTAAAGCAAGTTCAAGGATGCACAATGATACACTGCGATAATAGTTCTTCTATTAAGCTTTCTAAGAACCCTGTGATGCACGGCAGGAGCAAACACATAGATGTGAGATTCCACTTTCTCTGAGACTTGACAAAGAAGGAGTTGTTGAACTCATTCACTGCAATACTCAAGATAAAATTGCAAACATCATGACTAAAGCTTTAAAGCTTGATCAGTTTTGTAATCTTAGGACTAGACTTGGTGTGTGTGATGTTAATAGTTGTGTTTAGATGCTTATGTCCTAGGTTTTATGTAAATTGTGATCAGTTTAGGAGAGTGGATGTTGGGCCTAGCTAGTAATCTAAGCCCATAGGCGCGCGCAATGACTTGCTTATGTGCCAAAGTCAATTGTGCTTTGTAATCTCCCTATAAAAGGGACTCTTTGTTGTTGCTTAATGATAATGAAACACTTTTACTCCTAACAAAACAACGATCAATAAATCGGCAACTTAAGCACAACCGAATAATTGAGTCTCCTTAGATGTACCCTCGCAGCTCACCATAAATTGAAAGATGAAAGATAAATACTCTATTGTAGTTAAATCTCTATAATCTTCTAAAATTTTCACTAAATTAAACATTGAAGTCCTTATGAATACACCGGCCGGCGGCCACCTATTCCGTGAAGCAGCCATTGCCTAATCCGTATTTGAGCAACTTCGGTCATAATCTTCATGTCTACATCAGACCAAGACTCACGAGCCAATTAAAAATAAGTAATTTATAATTGAATAAATTATAGTATATCTATCTGGTACTCTAATTTATTTATTTTGATGCACCTAAATTATTGTATATCTATTTGAATCTCCAAAGCTGGAGAAGTTGGATTTGTCGGTGCTTTTTTTGTTTGATTATAGCAAATCATTAGTTGTTCACTTGCCCTCCTCTCATATAATTCATTCATCCCCATCCGCATTTTTGTTAGGTTGGATATTTTGTAAACCTTACAAAATTCAGTTAGTTATTGTGTATTTTTTTTGAACGAGACTTTGATAATGAAATACTATAATAGTGTAATTCAAATCAATCAAATATGACACCAATACTGATATATTAACATCAATATGATAAAAATAATTATACCAATCGTTAGTTGATTCAGTGATTGATGATTGACGTTAAACTTGGTAGGAAAAATCACAGTTTGATCCTCCGAAACTACGATCAGAAAGAGTCTGAAATCACTTGAGAACAGAACTAACTTCGAACCAGATTAGGTGGCCCAATGGGCCGAATACCGGTGGTGAAGAAAAAATTATATACAATTTTTTAGGCACAGTGTAGAGACTAATTTTTCGAGTCTTCTGAAACATAAATGGATGACAAACTCTCAAATTTATGACAAAGGATTGAGTCGGCCAATTTTTGAATTTTGTTGTGATTTAAAAGGAGGTACGGTTAGATTTGTCTTAATAAGTCCTAGACCTTGGTGTGGATCTACAAACGTGCGTACATGTAGACCATAGATATTGAGAGGACGAAGGTGCATCAAAAGGAATACAAGAAGATTAGAAAGCGAAAGTTAGCCTAACAAGGAAGCTCTATCTACAACTTTGTGATCTTGCGCTATTCACGGTTCAAGCATGCACATACATGCCAAATTAGTAAGTGTGCTTAATTTGTAACTTAAGCTTAGCTCAAGCTCAATTGGCAAGGATGTTATATTATATATACAGGGACCGGAGTTTGAACTGCGGTAATCTCACTTATCCATTTTAAGCGTGTAATATCTAGTCATTATGCTATTTGATAAAAAAATAATAAAAAATAAATGTGCTTAAATGTTAATCTGGTCTATTTATAAATACAAGACTTTAAAGTTGACTTTTTTTGTGGTTAAGTAGCCGAGTGACTAGAAATTTCACCTTAAATGTGAATAAGCGTCGTGTCCGAAATTCGAAGCCCAACTCCTGCACATGTAGTGCGATATCCCTACCAACTGATGAGCTAAACTCATGGGGACAACATTGACTTTAATAATAAGAGATATTTTGTTTTTTGTTTACTTACAAGTTGATGGTCACATCACAACCACCGCAATATGATTTCCATCCTCTTCCTCAATTGCCTTTTGGGGAAAATAAGACAATTCCCACAAAAATCTCCACTAACGGATACAAATTGACATCCCTATACACATAGTTGACCTTCACTAAGAGTTGTGTAAGCACTGATGCCCACTTTGTTTTGAGGAGAAAACAAAGTCATATTATAGACACTTCTATAAAAGAAATGACCACAAGTAATTTGACTAATTAATAGTGGAAACACCATTGACATAAAGATCGTTAAGAACACACTCTCTAATGTAAAACTTTTATAAACTCGGATTAGGTTTACACTTTTATTTTTGACAAATAGTATACACTTTTATTAATTACAAATTCTACACAAAAGATGTCACCTTGAGGTAGAGACATTGTATTTTATGTGCAGGAGTTGGAGTTCGAATCCCGAACATTCCACTTATTCAGTTTTAAGGTAAAAATTTTAGTCATTAAGTTACTTAAAAAAAAATCTACACAAAAGATAATTGAATCTTTATATATAGTAAGAATAGTAGATTACAGTACTGAAATAATAACAATAATACAAATGAATAAATATTCACTCGTCCTAGTCTTTTGGAATATATAAAAATGTACAATGTAGGTGGACTAGCTACCATTAAAAACCTAATACAGCCTAGAGGTAGAAAGAAACAGATAAATGAAGTGGTCATATTGACATGCCATTGTACTTCAATTGGATTTTTTCCTTCTCCCTCCCTTCACACGTGTGTGAACTTCTAGAGCAAAAAATAACTTGATTGGTTCAAATGTGATGCCTTGAAATGATCTCCAAATCGAACTTAGATTGCCTGATGTAATGGTCACACCAAATTTTAAATCCCGCCTATTAATCGGAGATTGAACGACTCATATTACACAATCAATAGGTAGCATGGCATTACAAACGTTAATTTGAGATCAGATAACCTAGATCTGTAATTGCGTATAGCATGATATCCAAATTCTTCCAAATATACAACCGAAGGCTATATAGTAGGTAGCATTGTCATGTGGTAATTTTCTCCTTTATAGAGTGGGTGATCTAACTAATTGGACTTAATTCATATTAAAGAATGGGCTTGGACTCTAATTTGTAGGCCTTTAGGAAAATCGACAAAAGGGTAGGCAAAAGCTTGATCTTTATTATCAAGCAATTCCCAATTGTAATTAAGGATGAGATGGTGGATGAAAACAGCCATTTCAAGCTTAGCTAATTCTGATCCTGCGCATAGTCGTGGTCCTCCCCCAAATGGTAAGAAATTATTATTGCAAGATGTGCTTGAGTTTGGACAATTTCCATGATTACCATTGTTCTGCACCACCAATATCAACATCATTGTCAATTAAAATAATAGTACTAACTAACATATATTATGTTAACATTGTAAACATGACATGTATTACGAATTTGGATTCCATGCGATCGTAGGTTTTGCATTCACATGTAGTAAGACACATATTGCTTGTTAAACTGAGATCAAATGATGTAAATTATTTGAGTTTAAAATTCACACCACTCGATTTTAATTTAACTACTACTAATATGACTGACTGTGTGAATACGTAAACTTAGTAATCCTAGTTCATGGAGTAGTGACATAGTAATGATGTGAAAAAACAATGATTTGAATAAGTGTCTATTTCTAGTGGATATGCATATCAATATCAAATGGTTTTTATACTAACATTATTAAAAAAGGTAGTAGTAGTAGTAGAAATTAAGAATACAACATCAAATCATGACACATGAAAGCGTGGCCACATCTAACATCTCGAGGCTAAGGATAAATAATAGTATAAGATTGATGATTTCTGGTGTTGGAGCGGACTACGGTACTTGTCGCAAACAATCATAATTGTGTTATCTATAAATTGGTCACTCTTCCCACTTGGCTACATATGTATGTGTATGTTCGATACGGTATTCAACACTAATTTAAAGTAATGTAATAAATAAATCAAAATAGTTAGTTCTAAGTTATAAGAGATTTAATCGACTAAATAAGTTGTTGGAGATTCGATTTTGTAACAATTACTTATGGAGTTGGAAGAGCATAATCTATTCTTTTTGCTAAGTAACTTAGTGACTAAATTTTTTACCTTTGAAATGAATAAGTGACATGTCCGAAATTCGAATTTCAACCCTACATATATAATGTAACGTTTCTACCAATTGAGCTAAACTAATATAGACAATCCACTTTATATATCTAATAATTTTTTTTAAAAGGAGATTAGTTTAATACAGTAACCTAAAAAAATATGGATGAAGTGTCGGTTATTTCGCTAAAGAGAGTAAGAGACTAGAAGAGAGATCGTCGTATTAAATTTAGAGGAAAAATACAAAACGATAGTAAATTTTGTACTCCTCCGTCCCAATTTGATTGATACAGTTGACTGTTGTGCACTTTTCATATATGCTGTTTTAACCTTATTTTTCTACTAATAAACAAAAATAAACATTAGCATATAAGATGTTTGATTTGTCTCGATGAACATTTTTAAAATATCAAATTTTTATAATTTTTACTATTATACAATTAAAAATGTTAATCATCAAAATTATGCATCGGCATACGTGAAACAGTCAACTGTGTTAATCAAAAAGTATAATGTTAAATTAAAGGAATTTTAACTCATATTGATCATGTTGTCAAAAAAACTCATATTGATCATGTTACATTAATCTTAGATATTTACTTACCCTTTTCTCTCTTTTTTGAGTGTTTTTTTTGTTCTTTCTAATTTATCAATTTTTTTTTCAAGTAAACAAACATGCATTCACCAAGAAAATCTATTTCCATCTAAATATTATTTGGAATTTTTTAAAAAAATTCTTCCTCACAACACTTGACACGTCGTAACTTCGTAAGTGAGTTAGGACCATAATGAAAAAATGAATTAAAGAAAAAAGGCATATATGCACGTGCAATTGATAGGCCCACTTTCCACATGGGCATTAATTAGTGACCTGGAAACTAACCCACACGTTCACAAAAGAACCATGCTTGCTCATCATCATAACATCTTTTGGGACCTACATCCGTAGTACTACTGTTTACAACGTACCCGTCGCCGATCATGACACTTCAGCATCCTTCGACTGATCCAGATCGTTCTTAAATGTAAAATAATTTAGTCACATTATTTTATTATCTTTTTAATTACTTTTTTTAATTTTTGTAAAATGAAAATCATTTAAGATCGTGCCTATATAAGAAATATTATTATTTTTCTCTGCATTTTCTTACTATAATTTTGAATATGTATAGTTTTATGAACCCGACCCGAATTGCACACATTCATAGAATATATAACCGTATGATTAAGATTATATGGCCTAAATTTTAAATATGTATTAATTCTATTTATTTTAGCTAGCCATTTAAAATATTTGATTTCGATCGAACTATGGATCATGTAATTGTGTGAGGTCATTGAGCATACAATTTAAGTTCATAGTTTTATACCCTCAAATTCTAAGTTATGGCTTTTAATTTTTGAGTTTGGGTTTGAGTTATACTCAATAAAATTATTGAACCAAATTCTCTTTTGAGATATATGCTTAAAGTAAAAGTCTTGGTAGGACTCTTGTTTTTAATAAATTCTTTATAGGACTTGTGTAATATTCACCTTTTGAACTATTTTTTTTGAGTTGGGTTAAGCCTAAAAAGTAAAAACCTAAATTCAAAATTGGAACTTTATAAGCACATGCATGGAATGGACCCCGTTTGATCCTTTATTGTGATAGTTGACTTCTAATAAACATAAACTACTAAATAAAAATCAAACATAAATTCATAGTGCAATAAAAAAAACTTGTATATAATTTTATTTTATGTACAATTTTTTTACTAGCGTTAGCGATAATTAATTTCTGTTGAGGAACTTATTACATACTCAAGATGAGTCTTTTCTTCACAATTGAATTATTATACATGTTTTATTACAAATAAAATAAATGATTAATATTTTAAGATAATTTTTACTCCATGAACTCTAATCATTCCTTGAACAATAAGCATTGGTTGAGGGTGGTGTATCAATAGATTAGCTAATTAATTAATTAATTATTCATCTAAATGTTGACCCATCATAGAATAATTTATAGTAATTATTAGGGGAGTAGCATGTGCACTTGTGATGAATAAAAAATGTGCTAAATAGCTATAGGACCAAGTCAACATTAACAATGATCAAATATCAACGTTATTTTCATTTGTGTTTGTCAAAGCCGTGCAATGTGTGTACGTTATGTTAGGTCTGATTCTGAAGTGCCAACCATAAAAATTCATTGTGTTCTTCAAATTAGGAAGATAACTTAAAGAAGCTAAAAATCTCAATACTAAGTTACATTTTTGGCAAATTTCTCAAACTTTTAAAAGTGAACCAAATTTTGTTCACAACCACACCTCCAAAGGAAAGCCCAAGTTGGGTTCCACCACAACAACAATTTTAAGTGCTTGGGGACCCCTACCAATCATTATTCTTTTTCCCCCCTTTTCTTAATAATTACAATATTTATTTATATATATAGATTTTTAATTAATTAAGCTTTGGCTTTAAAAAAGAAGGGAAAAAAAAAGAAAGATGCATAATAATGATACAATGCATGCTTTAAAATAAAATAATTTAGTCAATCTCTGCATTCACATAGTCGGTATGTAAATGCTGGGATTACTGACTACTGAGAACCAGACTCGGCGCATTTAAGAACTAACCTGCCATCTCCATGGATTAAAGTGTTGAGGTTGGTCAAAAAGTAATGGATCCAAATGCACGGCTGCAATGACCGGAAGGACTTTCCACCCACATGGAATATCATAACCTTTTTCAAACACAAAAACAAATTTCACTTTACTATAACTATTCTCTATTCCTTTTTCTTATAAAAGAGATTTTGATCTTACTACTAAAAATGAATTTATAGTACTATTTATATATTATATGCTTTTAATGTACTACCTTTGTACCGAACATCTTTAAGAGCCTTCCTATGAAGGAACCTCACAACATTTCCTAGCCTTAGTGTCTCGTTCACAACCTGTAAAAAAATTAGCAACTAATAATGTTATGTTATGCATATATACACTTTAATACATGCTTAAATATAATCTAATTCTCACTTTACGTAAAGATTATCTATTTTTCTTCATTTTTTTAACCAATAATGATGTTCTGTTGCAAACACTTTAGAGGGGCTTTGTCATCTAATATAATATTCATATTCTTTCATTGTTAGTAATAACAATGCTGTGTTTGTGAGCATAACTCAGTTGATAAAAATATTGCATGAAATATGAAGGACTGAAGTTCGAATTTTGATATTTCAATTTATTCATCTTAAAAAGTAAAACTCTAGCCACTTGACTATTTCACCAAAATAAAATAATAACAATGCTTATATGTATTTAATAAAAAGAAAAAAAAGGACAAGAAGACCCTTCTAATTTACTGTATTTATCATATATGACTTACACAGTGAGTAAATTCCATTTTTTTGTAGTCTTCCCAAGTCAATTCTGTTTCCCCTGCTTGCTTTTTAGCTCTGGCAATTTCTCTGTGTTCTTCCTATTGTTTTTCAACAAAAAATAATTAATACAATAAAATTTTAATTTATTTTTTTGTAGATTACTGTATTATAAATTAGAAGCTGAAGTGAGAGAATATGTAGATATATTTTTTAGAATAATAATATAAAAAATTAATAATAATATTCATTGTATCTAACATCATTAATGTTTGTACTTGCTTACCCTTAATTGTTGTATAGCTTGAGGACAATCAGGAAGAAAGTAAATAGCAAGAGCTATAGAAACAGAAGAAGTTTCATGACCAGCAAAGAGTAAACTAAGAATCAAGTCAAGAATTTGCTCTGTTGAAAGATTTGAATGTTTCAAAACCCAATTCAAAAGATCATCTTCCTCCAAATTTTCATTTCCTTCTTTCATTCTTTTCATCCTTTCTTCCATTTTCCCCTCTATGAACTTCAATATTGTGCACCTAGACTATAAAATACAATTAAACATTAAAAACAAAAATTAAACTCTATTTGGATTCATATGAGAAAACTACGGTAACACTGTAATTTTGTCAAACTCACTGATACGTGCGCTAAATATAATGGTAGAGTAACAAATGAGGCTGTCTAAATTATTAAAAAAAGAAAGTGTCATCATTATCATCATTACCTTTAATGCTTTCCAGTATGCAGTTCCAGGAAAATTCAATGGTGGTGATACAACTCCTTTCATGAAAGTAACATACTCTTTTTTTAATTTCTCTGTCTCTATTTTCCCAGGTTGCAAACTCATAATATGTTCTGCCATCAAATTAAATGTGAACTGCAATTTAAGCCAAAAAAAACTTTAGTTTATCTATTGAAAAAACATCAAAAACAATTCTACTAAAAATCAAAATAAACTACTAAATACATGTTTGGTATCACGGTGGATATGTCAGAATCACGGTGATCCACCGTAATTTTCCAAAAGCTACACTCTATAGCTTCTGCAAAATTACGGTAAGTTACTGTGATTCTGGTATATCAATCGTGATACAAAACATAAGGCTAATACCTTTTTAGCTTCATCTTGAGCTGCAAATGTGGATTTTTCCTTCCAAGAACTTAAAACAAGAAGTGTATGTTTCTCAACCTCTTTCAATAGATGTGTTCTAAGTCTAGCATGACTCAAAAAATTGAGTGATATAACACGCATGTCTCTATGCATGTCACCAACCAAAACTAACATAGACCATTTTCCAAGTATTCCACCAATGCTTCTAGGATAACTACACTCAAATAATTTTCCTTCATTTTGTAATATGAACCTATTCAATCCTGCATCTGCTGAAACTATTGCTGGTTCCCCAAACAATTTTGACTTGTAAATTTTACCATACCTGCATATAACTTGAGGTGTTAGTTCAGTGGTATCAGTTTAGCTTATAACTTCAAGTTACCGACTACCGAGTTCAAATACTGTCGGCATGATTGTAAAATGGTCATTAGCGTCACCGATTAATAAAAAATTTCTTGAAAAAAGAAGAAAAGGGGTCATTTTTGTTTCTCTAAAAAAGAGATTTTTATTAGAAATTATACCTTGCTATGTGTTGTTCCATGAATTCACCTATTGTTGTGGCAGAATAAGGTTTCAAGTAACCAAATGTTTCTCCAATAAAAGGCAAACCCATTTTTCCTGGTGGAAGATTAAGCTTGGGTTTGGCATGTTTTCTTTTGATGAGAATGAAAATGAAGATGAAAAGAAGAGAAAGAATTGATGAAAGAAAATAGAAAGTTATGTCTGAGTCAGACATGGAGCTAAACCTTAATTGTTTGGTCTTAATTTATGTTTGTACTTTGTTCTAAGCAAAACAAAAAAAAAAAATTGGTAATTCTTATATAAGAAAAGAGGTACTAGAAAAGGGTTTTTTAGTTTTACAAAGATGTTCCATTTTGTGAAGTAATAAAATTCAATGAAGCAAGTGGTTTCAATGAAAGTGTGAAGCCAATAGAGGGTGCTTTTATAAGCTTCTGTTCTGTCTTTAAAGCAATAAAAATAAAGAAAAAAACGGAAAGTAGTAGCAAAATTGGCTTTACACTATGGAAAAACAGTGCACTTTGCTAATTAAATCTAGTTTATACTTAAAAACCAATTCTACATTTTTTAAAAATAAATAAATATGAGGTTTGGTCCTCTAAATATATCATTTTTTTAACTTTTTTAACTCCGGTAATTTTTTTGTTTGAGTTCGGTTGAGGAAAATTCAAAAACAGATATTTATAGTCATAATTCATTGAGCCATGTACCGCTATAGGATGTAACCCAAAATATTAAGATGTTAGATTTATGAGTCATCTCACTTATAAAATGCGCAACGTCCAATTTTCTAAACAATATGAAGGTTTTGGGTTAAAGTGTTGCGTCCAACTCATTTGTATAGTTGTTCTTAAGCCCAATAAGGATGATTCCCTGACTGTCCCCTCCTGACTCAATATGGTATTAGAGCTGATGGTTCGATGAATGTTTCGACCAGCTCCTTATATCAAAAGTCTTCCTGACGAAGGTGATAGGCGGCGTGTCCCGTTGAAGTAGAGGCAATGGCGGTACAAGTGTATGTGGATGAAAAAGCTTCTGCTTGAGAGTGAACATCAACAATTGAAGGACTCACACTTGAGGGAGAAATTATTGTGACAAATGTGATTGAGTTAAGTTCCACGTTACTTAAAAAAAGTGAAGGTTGAACACTTTATAAAGTCAGATGACCCATAAACCCAACACTTTAAGGTTTTGAGTTATAGTGTATTCACTTTTAAAAAAAAAATTTAGCTACTAAACTACTAAAAAAATATTACTCCCTCCGTCCCAAAAATATAAGATCTCGTTGACCACTGCTTGTATGTCAATACATAATTTTGATTATGAATATCTTTAATTCTCTATTAATAAAAATTATAAAAATTTGATATTTTGAAAATATTCATCGAAACAAATCAAACAAGATATTGTATGATAATATTTACATTTATATACTTTTAGAAAAATAGGTCAAAACAAAACATATGCATAATACATTTAGTCGAATGAAGTTTTATAAAATGTGACGTAGGAGTACTACCTATTGAACCCAAACAAAACATTATATTTAAACCTTAAAAAAAGTCTTCTTTCTTTATATTTATTTTTATTTTATGTGGTTCACTTTTTTCTGTTTCCCCTGTTCTGATCTTTATAGAGAAGTTCAATTCAACGCATGCAAAGATTAATGTGAGACACCTTGTCTTTTTGTTTGTGTATGCTTTTTTTATTAGTTCGTCTATTTGGTGTTTTTATTTTTCTTCTTTCTGAAATGACTAAATGAGTGGATAATTAAGTTAGTCAATTACTAATGTTACCAAAAAAAAATAACTTAGTCAATTAGAAAGTGATCTAATAATGTACCAAAAAAAAAAAAAGTGATCTAATGGGCTTGGATTTATATGTTTGTGGAATTACGGCAGAAAATATCGCCGCCCTTTTGGAGATAAGATGAGCTAAAATTTCCAGACAAGGATCCAAAAGGTTTTAATCAGTTCTTCCGTTTTTATCTGGTTGCTAGAAATTATGTGATGGATAATTAAGTGACTAAATTCAAGTAGTTTAACCAATTGTTAGTCGGTCTAATGATGAAGATTGGCGTCAGACTTGATAAGGAGCATTATGATTTAATTTGCGAACGGGAGGGGCATCAGATTAGACGGTTCGATGGACCAGATACCGGTGGTGAAAAAAAATCCAAGAAATTTTTTTTTTGGATAATACAAGTTGTTGATAAATTATCCTGTATCATCATATTTGAAAGAATTAATGTTCAATTTTTTTTAATAATAGATGAAAATGACAAAACCATCATAAATTTACACACACAAAGTAAGTGATGAAGTCCGAGTTCGAATCTTGGTCATAACGTCTAGTCTAACAATTTCGGCGTTCGGTCCCGGTACCCAAGGATCTAACTGGCTCTGATACCAATTGTAACGGGTAAATTAAATTCTAGGGACGAAACCGATAGAATCAAGTTTCAAAGTAGGAATTCTAATGAATTGAATATAATTCGGTACAAATGAGAAACTACGTGAGAATAGAATAAGAGTTTTTGTAAGAAGAGATGTTTGTTCATTTGTTGATTGATTTGTTGATTGCTTTTCAAAGTGAGGCACAATCTCTTTAAATACAATCCTAAAGGATAAAAAAATAAAATGACATAAAATAAACTATTAATTAATACTTAATTCTTGTCACAATACCCTCCCCTTCAAACATCGCCAATTAAACTAAGACCTTTGCACTTGGCGTTAAAAATCTACCTCATGCAATTAATTATCTAGAATCACGATAAATTAGCAAAATAGATTAAGACAAATGTCCCGATTCAAAAACCCCTTCATAGTTCTCCAATATCTTAAGGTGAACTAATATTATCAATGCATAAATGAACGTTAATTTCTTAAAATCACATTAACATAATTGAATATGTCTAAATTAATCAAGTAATTAATAGTTATTCTTGATGAAGTCACAAAATTTAGCGTTAATAATAGTGAATTATTTCTTCAGTTAAATTCATAAATGACCAAAATATAATAATTCTAGACTTTTAATTGCATATGACTTCAACATATAGTTCAAGTAGATCTAAAGAATATCATCTACTAAGCAACTATATTTTGTCTAATAGTGAGAGATTTTGATAGTATACTAGATGTTGTATGTTCGATCTTCAGTTCAATATTCAGTTCTATTTTTTTTTTTTTAAAAAAAGATCGTCTACTATTATTATAATATATAAAATAAGATAAGACAAAACTTTAGCTACACATAATAATTACAAACATTGCAAAAGAGCTGAGAAGGTATACATAAAATTAGGATGAATTGTAGCATTCAATCTTCTTCTAAAAATTGAATCTCAGTTTTTCAGCCATCATATATGCTCAAACCTTCAATTTTTTATGCAAAATTTGGAACTATATTTTAACTTGGCCCTTCACAAAAGTGTAAGTATATTGACATAATCGCATAAGACGTGACAATCATATTGCCAAGATCTCCCAATATGGTAGCAAGCATCCATAGAAACAGTACCTTGTCTTTGTACCTTGTACCAATAGAGAAAGATACAAGACAACATTTAGATGATTTTACCGCATTATCCTTGTTGAGCCTTAATTTGAAGCTTGTGTAAATGTGGGTGCTCCTTTGTTGAAAACTTTAATTTTTCCTCTATTTTCACAATTTCCACTATTAATCACATCAAAAATCTTTGATTTGGATCATCTTCTGTACATTCTCTATTGTTGTCATTCTGTCTTAATTCCAGTCATTTATTTACTTGTTTTTCTCTCTCCTTATATGTGTTTTTTTTTTACTTTATGATTCAATCCACCATTAGATTTAAAAAAAGAGCGAGGACTATACAAAACTAGTTGAACAAAATCCAAATCCACAAATCTTGCCTTGCTAGGTGTAGTGAGTGTGGAATATAGTATGTGTTATATGTGGTTTTTTTTAGTTATTATTGATGTGTGCATGTTTCTTCTAAAGTTCTAACTAAGAAACAACAATTAATAGTGGAAACTGTGAGTAGAAACATATTATTTGTCATATATTGCCTCACAATCTCTTCTTCAAATGTGTCATTAATATATCAATTCCTCTTGTTCTCGGAGATTTCTTGTACTGTTCCTTTAAAGATTGTGATGGATTGATTACCAAAAAAAAAAGATTGTGATGGATTTACAATTCGGAGAATTTGAGGCTATGTGTCTAAACCCTTTCACATATCATATTCAAAATTACTTATTTTGAAAATATGTCATTATTAGACCTTATAATATAATTAATTTAATAATTTAACTATTTAATCTTTAATTTTTGTTAATTTATTTGTAACTTCAAATTAAAGATTAATTTTTTTAATAAAAGTTAAATAGTTAAATAATTAAACTAATGTTATTTTAGGGTCTTAATAAAGAAATGTCATCAAAATAAGCCATTTCTAACATGTTGTATGAACTTTTATAAAAAAAGAGAGACTAAAATTTAAAACTGAAAATTTAGAGGGATTTTTTAGAGACTAAAAATAATTTTATTTATTTATTTAGAGGACTAAAAACATATTTAATCTTACGATAAAAGAAAAATATAGTTAACCCTTAAAACAATTTAAATTTATCATTGAATAAATAAATATTTTTTAAAAAACCATTAAACAATAGTTTTTGAGCATTAGCTAGAAATAGAATTTCCCTCTTAAATATTAATGTAGGTTATGTTTGGAGGTTAGAGGTGTAAAAACAAAATGGTTGGTGGTGTATAGTTATACTACTCGAAAAATGAAAGGCCCATAACCGAGCCACTCGTGCGGGTGGCCAGCATGGCCAATCATTGCAACCACGAGGCTATCATGAAGAATCAACGTGGCGGGACCACACGTGTGGATGACGTGACGTTTGTGAATAGAGAATACTACTATTAGGAAAAGAGACTAGCTATGGGAACACATAATCTACTATTACACGAAAACAACGATTCTACAAGTGAGTTGAACACCACACTTTAACATAAAACCTTAATTTGTTAGATTTATGAATTCTCTCACTTATAAAGTGTTTAACCTCCACTTTTCTAAGCAATTTGAGATTTAACTCATACACTTGCCACAATAATCTCTCCCTCAAGTGTGAGTTGTACCGCCCGTTAGCCACACTGCTCAACGAGACTCATCGCTTGACCACCTTTGTTAGGAAGACTTTCGATACAAGGAGTCAGTTCAACTCTTCGTCGAACCATCGCTCTGATACCACTGTTGGGTCATCACGATGAGACAGCCGAGGGATCATCCACATTGGGCTTAAGAACAACTCTCAAGTGAGTTGGACACCACACTTTAACCCAAAATATTAAGGTGTTAGGTTTATGGGTCCTCTCACTTATAAAGTGTTCAACCTCTACTTTTCTAAGCAATGTGAGACTTAACTCACATTTGCCACAACAATTTAGTCTCTTTAATTTTAATATAAATAAAAAAAAAACTTTTCAGTTCATTTGATCAAGCATGTATCTAGACCAAATGAGTCGGATACATGTTTTATATTCAATGAAGTTAGTGTTGGGTTTCAAGTTTGAGTGGTTAAGTCTCACATCGACTATGTATAAGACGAATGTTGGGTTTATAAGAGAGATGACACATTAACCTAATACCTTAAAGTTTTGGGTTTGGATGTGGCGTCTCCCTCTCTTGTGGTCATGGAACATTGGCCCATTGTTTCTCATGAGCTCCCCCGGACTCCCCAACAGCGGTATCAGAGCCTAGGTTCGGCTTGGTGGGGGGAGCATGAGGGGATCCTGGTTTGGATCAACTATAGTATGTGGGGGAACTCACACTTGGGGGAGAATGTTTGGTTTCATGTATGAGTGGTTAAGTCTCACATCGACTATGTATGAGAAGAATGTTGGGTTTATAAGAGAGATGACTCATTAATCTAATACCTTAAGGTTTTGGGTTGAGATGTGACGTCTCCCTCTCTTATGGTCCTGGAACATTGACACATTATTTCTCCCGAGCTCCCCTGAACTTCCCAGCACTTAGAAACCTATTTTTTTTACTTATATTCAAAACCGGAGTAGTACATCTCTTAAACTTTGAATTTGGCTGCATTTTAAACTTAGGAGGAGTACATACTAGGAGTAGGTGTTTGACTAGAAAAATGTGAAGACAGTAGCAACTAGCAAGCATGCATACAAGACAGAAAGAAGGAAATAAACCCATATGTTGCACAGTGTAAGCACAGTGCTTTGATTATAATCTGCCATGCGATGCTTACACTCCAATAATAACAATCTGGTCCACAATTGCACAGCTAGCAACACCACCAACCATGTACCAAACTTTTTAATGTGTTTTGACACAAACGAGGTGTTTGAATGTAAATGTACTGACACACATAGGTATATTCATATTCAACTGTAAGAACAAAGCAAAAACAAACAAATTAACCTTCAAAGTTCAAAAGTGCAGTAACTGCATGGGAACAGTCGCATGCAGATGAAGTGATGAACTAGTTAGTAGTTACTATAGCTAAGCTCATTTAAATGCATGTGTAAAAAAATGTGTCAATAAATGAATGAGTTGAGAAAATGAATTAAGAGGGGTCTCAATCATTGCTCACGCGCGGGTTCTGAATGAAAACGTGGCCGCATGATGCTCCAAGTATGTTTTTTCAGTTTCAGTCATATTATTTGTCACTTACCTATATTAATCATAGCTTTCCAAGAGCTCTGTTTTCCAAGTCATAAACATTTGACCAATTCAACTTTGTCACTATATGTGCAAGTGCATTTCTAAAACATATTACAAATTTTATAGCTTAGTTAGAATAAATTCTAATCCATTAGTACTCGTTTCAAAATCAAAATGTATTTAGTTTAAATTTGAACCGAATACATTTAGGTGGTTTGGTTTGAATGTGGTGGTACCAAGAGATCCAGTTGAGATATTCTGAAGATTTTGCTTGGGGAGGGGGGCGGCAAAAGACTTGAAGGTCTTCTTGCAGTGTGGCATGTGGTGGTGTGAGCTATTTGAAAAGTTAGAAATGATTTGGTTTTTAACTCACAAGTGCCGGTGGTGGATGATGTTCTAGATCGTATCATCTTTACTTCATGGAAGTGGCTGGTTGATAAAAAGATGGGTTGTGTATGTTCTCTATATGAATGAAAAACATATCCTATGGATTGTATTCGTAGGTAGTGAGTGGTTTTTTGCTCGCGCTTTGAACTTTCGGGCCAAGTACCCCTTGTACTTAATCCCAAATTGTGGGTGTAGTACCATTTGTACTTTCAAAAAAAAAAAAAGATTGGAGGGAGTATGTTTTAGTTCAACTGATAAAAATTAAAAGTATTAATAGGTTGAATATTTGTGGTATCTTGAATTGTGAATAGAAATTCCACCCTTAAGGTGGATACAAATGATTACCGGAGTTCGAACCCCAGCTCCCTGCATATAAAATACAATGTCTCTGCCAATTGAGTTAAGCTCACGAGACAGTTTCATGTGATATTTACCATTTCGTTGACGACAAAAAATTATAATAAAACCAAGACTTAATTATTTTTTTATAAGCAATGTTAGTTGTTAGTATTACAATGTTATGTTAGTTTTTTTTCCTTTGTCAGGACTTGAACCCTAAACCTCATACTCGTTAACCCTTAGCTCAACTAGTTTAACCAATTGAGCTACCCATCCCACCCACAAAGACTTAATTATAGTTTTGGTCTCCCCATTAACCACACATAAAATTCGACCTTACATTTCAAAATTCTTTTTGGACCTCCTAAAAAATTTAGTTTTAACTTCAAAAGTTATTCATTTTTATTATTTAATTAATAAAATGTAAATAATTAATTTACCCATATTATTCTACATCATTAAATTATATATCACGTCAATAAAAATGTCACATTATCAATTTTAAGCCCAAAAATATGAAGGAGAAATCAAAACCGATTAATTTTAAAATGTGAACTAATAGATGATTAGTTTAAATCACATTTAAAATTGTGAAATTATAGATAATCATATAGCTAAATTAACCACAATTTTAAGTGTAAATTAAATTGGGATCATGCTAACTATAGTGTAACGAATTTTACATTTTTAAGAGTTTGACTACACAAATCTTAAGATATATTTTCCTTAACTTAGTGTCGTGATATACTAACTAATATTTTTCATTAAATTAACTATCTACTTTTTAGTAAAAAAAAAAAAACTATCTACTCAATTCAATCAAATGGTTGTTTAACTAACTACATACTACTCATTAAAAATATTTTTAACGTGATTAACATATCATTAATGCATCTAGTCCACAATATATCTAAAAATAAACTTTATCTTATATTAAGGATCGGAGAAAAAACATTAGTTTATGTTTTATATCAATAATTTTTCTCCATTAAATCAAAATTTATGAACCCGTACGTTATGATAGTAATTATTAACCATTGACATTAGAAGACATCCCTTTTTCTATTAAGTGCCCAATGCTACCATGACAAAGGACAAACATGTTTAAACACCGTAATTACCTACGTGCACCGACTGCATTTAAGATTGATTCAACGACATGAACAAAAGAAAAAGAATGAATGAATTGAATGATATATTACCAAGCCTATATGGTTAAGACAAGACAAAACGTCTTTATTTTTCTCACTATGCCAACCACTTTTTAATCATGCAATGTTTTCATTCTTTCATATTACTACTACTTCTTCGGTTGAGACACACCATCATTTGTAGACAAGTAGACAAAGTTTTTATGATTGAAAAAAGAAAAGCACGATTAAACTATGAAAATTAACTTATAAATGTTAACATGTGCACCAATGACACATGTTAAGGAAATAAAAATAGAAAGTATTAAATGTTGAAGCATTAAATTTTAACTTTTTAAGCATTAAATTTTTGTATCATTAAATGTTAAATTTATATATTAAGATACCTTAACATGTGTCCTATATGCACGGAGAATGTTAACATGTGCACCAAGGGCACATGTTAAGGAAATAAAAATAGACCCCTTATTATTATTAGGGTAAATAGTGTCATACCCCCCTGCAAAATAGGCGAGATTTGCGTTACCCCCCTACAAAATATTTTTTTGAGATTACCCCCTGCAATGTCAAGATTCTTTGCGTTACCCCCCTGGCTCAACAAGTGGGCATATGACATGGAAGAATCTTGACGTGGCATGACACATGGAAATTAATTTATTTTTTATTTATTTTTAATTGCCAACTCATTAATTAATGTGGGTTTTTAATTAAAAAAATGAAAAAAAAAACTTAAAAGTTGTTATATTTTTATGAACTTAAAAGAAAGTTTTTATTTTTTTTTTACTAAAAGTTGTTATTATATATATATAAAAAAATTCTTATATATATATAATAACTAATAATAGAGTAACAAAAAAAAACGAAGATGAAAAAAAAACTAATAATAATAATAGTAACCAAAAAACTAATAATAATAATAATAATAATAATAATAACTAATAATAATAGAGTAACCAAAAAAAAAACTGCAATCACATAGTAACGCAAGAACAATCGCTTTGCCCCAACCCCCAAATTGAAATTGAAAACGAAGAACAATCGCTGCATATGAACGGAACAAAAAAAAAAATTTCTTTAAAAAAAAAAGTTTCTTTAAAAAAAAGTTTCTTTAAAAAAAAGTTTTTTTTTAAAAAAAAAGTTTCTTTTAAAAAAAAAAAGTTTCTTTAAAAAAAAAAGTTTTTTTCATTTTTTTTAATTAAAAAATATATTAATTTCCACGTGTCATGCCACGTCAAGATTCGTCCATGTCATATGCCCACTTGTTGAGCCAGGGGGGTAACGCAAGGAATCTTGACATTGCAGGGGGGTAATCTCAAAAAAATATTTTGTAGGGGATAACGCAAATCTCGCCTATTTTGCAGGGGGGTATGACACTATTTACCCTTATTATTATTATTATTATTATTATTGTTAAATATGCTTGGATTTCCTCCCCAAAAGCTAGCTCAAAGGGTGAGGTTGCTCTCACATATTTATATACACTTCACATCCCGAGAACCGACTTCAAACAAACTCCAAGAACACAATTTCACATTCAACAATTATGATCAACTCCTACTTTAGTTATGGCAATTAATGGTGCCGGTATATGCATTGACTATTAGTGTGAACAATGGTTAGGCATGAAAACATACACATGTAGTTTGTGGTCCATACCATACTCATGTTTTGGGGTTAATTTGTTTATGTTGAATCTTGTGTTTGGGACGGTTGCTAATCCTTGAATAGGAGGAAAATGAAGAAAAACATGATGATAGTTGATTAAATAAGTTTTAAAACGTGTTTGAATATATTAAGGTTTAGGCTTAATTTATCTCATGATTATTTTTATACAAATCCAATGCAAATATTTTGAAATATTTAACATGAATTTTGCACTCATAATATTAATAGGCGCAATTTTACATAATAAAGTCTATTGGTTTATATGACACTCCTCTACTTTAACATAACGTGTTTGAGATCCAGCTGATTTGAACCTCCGTCTGTTGGATCACAAGGGGGCAATCAGGGGATCATCCACATTGAGCTTAGAACAACTATACAAGTGAGTTTAACACTATACTTTTACCCAAAATCTTAAGAATATACAAGTGAGTTTAACACTATACAAGTCATTAGGTTGTTTATTGGTTAAGTCATTCAATTATTTATGCTTCCCTTCAAGCAGAAGCTTTGCCGCCAGACCACATTTTTCAAGAAGATTTTCGATACAAGGAGTCGGTCGAACCCTTCTTAAAACCATCAACTTTGATACCACTGTTAGGTCACGTAGAGGGCAACCAAGGGAATTCCACATTGTGCTTAAAACAACTATACATGTGAGTTGAATGCCACACAATATCCAAAAGGGTTAAGTTTATTGGTCATCTCACTTATAAAATGTTCAACTACTAAATTTTTAAACAAGATGACACTTAACTCAACTCACACTTACTACATTCTTAATATATTCAACCACGCGTCTCAAAAATTGGACTAATAAATACTTTATAAAATATTAAGAATATGCGCATTGTTAATTTACAATTTCATATAGATGGATTAATGACTTGATGTGTGTATATATTGGTTTGTGTGGCTCAACAACACACACACGTGAATCATGGTAAACTACCAAATCCTCATGGGAATGTAGGCCCATTCTTGTTGTAAGATCAAGAGGAATATTCAAATTGGATACGAAAACAAAGCGTGACAAAAGATCAATACTCAAATCCTAACACGACCATTACAAAAAATATAGAGGTTGGATCTGAGCTCTAAAAAAATGAATACCAAAGCTACAATATTTATATGTGTCAATAAGGAATTGTAAACAGATCATGGCTTATTCACTTTTGCTTTCGGCCACGTCCTATCAATATTTAGTCCCCACTCATGCATTCATACTTCAATCAAATAAAATTTTATATTTAGTTGAGGGACAACAAATACAGCCACAATGTAATTAATCACTCAAATACTAAGTTTGAGAAAGAAGCTTCTTCAAGTAGGATAAGGGAAGTAATGATTCCAAATTTGTTTAAACTTAAACATCAGTGGGATTAATAGTTGGCTGAGAATTTCGTCTTTTAGATATTGTAACTCAAATTATAAAGGATCAATGGCCAATTATACCATGAATATTATGATTATAACTTTAGGTTAAAAAGTTTAGCATTCCCTCCCACCCGCTTTTTTTTTTTTTGTTTATAATAGAGTAGAGGATCCAACCCAAAATACTATCTAAATAAATCACCAGTATTAGACCAAACCTAGTCAAAATTAGGATTGATTGTCCAATGTATTTATAAAATATTAATGTTAAGATATACAACTTTTAGATACCGGTTGGATTGGATGTCCGACTCAGACCTGTATGATATGATGATCAATATTGATTTCAAAATCAAAATTACTAATTAAGGTACATGACAGAAACATAAACCACCTCATTCAAACGCTCTTTTGTAAGCAGGAAGCTAATTTAAGCACAATCACATTTGTTGTCAACTAAAGTGCATGAATTATATTTAGAATGGAGCATTGACGCATGTCTTGGTTGTTGTGATGAGCTATCGGGATTTAACTCAGTTTTGTTATTATAAAAAAATAAATAAATGGGCAAATCAGCCAACTAAAATGAGAAACTCAAGTTTGAATCCTAGTAAAATAACGGATATTAGGAGATGTGAAATAAGGAATAAAGTCATTCTCAATCGCTTGAAATGGAGGCAGGTTAGTCTCATAGCCTAACTAAAAGTCCAAGTTGTGGGATACCTTGAAAGACTCGTTAGGGTGCCAAATATTTATGATGGATTCTAAAATTAATTAATATTTTAACAAAGTACCCAATATACTACTTTATTGTCTCCAGCTCAGAATGAGTGACATTTTTTTTTATTAATAGAATGAGTAACTTTACCGTAAAAATAAAAACAGAATGAGTGACCAATTTTTACTAAAATATCACTAATTATCATGTATTTTGTACATTGACATTTATCATAAATGTAAAATGAAAAGATATTGAATTTCGAGCGATGCAAGTAGTATTAATTAGATGATATTATTAAATAAAAAAAGTTTTTTTGAAAAAGCAAAAATTTTATTAAAGAGTGAAATAAGCACAAGTGCTAGAGTGATTTTTTTTTTATTAAATAAAAAAAGTAAATAATGTTGTAATGAGAATTGGAATGGGCAATCATTATAGGACAAATTTATTTATAAACAGGCCACTCATTTTAAAATGAAAAGAGTGTCTCTAAACCATATAAGCATTACAATGATTTATTTTATTTTTTTGACAAAAAACATTACAATGATTTAATTTCTATATTTCACCACAAATCCATACACTCTTACAGCACAAAACCAGAAACAGACAGGAACAACATAACAAAATGAGTGTCATGCATAGAGATCAAAATTATACTGTATTTCACAAAGGAGTATCTACTATCTACTATAAGTCTATAACATCAACATGTATAAACCATAAAGGCATAACATCCTTTCACCTAACCTACTTTCCCTAAACAGTAACTCTGTCACAGCATCTCAAACATAAATCACACAATTGAGCATATAGATTCTATATTAATTAATTTATCAGGTTGAATTATCAAAGATTATAACAAAATCTATGCAATGGGTGTGACGGCTTTAAATTACTATAATAATTGATATCCAATGAAATAATGTTCTATGATCCCCTCCTCCAAATGTGGCCTAAAGAAAAAAATAATTGTGATGCACCTATAATTATTGAGCATATTGTTTATACTTATCTAAAAGGAGGTCCTAAACACATTTGGAAGACCTCATGGAGGGCCACTTATATACTCATTACATTATTTTAGAGCAATAATAATGTCAACTTTTGAGCCACCACCTAATACAACCAGCTTTGATGATATTTTTCATTAATTTCCTTTTTTTTTTCCTTCCTTCTTGCTGATAATATTTGATACCTTGCGCAATGTCTTAAAGGTAAGGTATCACGAGAAGTTGGAGCTGTGGGGGACCATGACAGCATTTAGCCACTTACAACTCATGAAAATACATTAATCCAACAACTAAAGAGGCATTTACTTTTAAGATTTTGCTATTTCATAAAATATAAAATGGCAAAAAAAGAAAAATCAACCAGCTGATTGTATTTTATAAAAAATAAAAATTCTCTTAAACTGCTTACGGTGTTATGGATCCAATTGTTGAGAATGAGAGTCCACTTGATGACATGGAAAATACGTTAAAAATTGCTCTAGACCCTTCAATATGTTCACCGGTCCTCGATATATTTTAAAAATTGAGTGGAAGTGAACATAATGAAAAGTCTAAAGAATAATTTTCAAATAAGTTTGAGGAAGACCATTATGAAGCAGAAATGGACTCTACTCCACATGTACAGGCAAAGGGCGAAATAGCTAGGCCCAAATGGATGAATGATTCTGTGACCACTTAGATATTTGCTATACCCCTTTCCTACATTGAATAACAGTTTCTAACCTTGTTTGAAAGTTGTAAAATAAATAAAAAATAAATTAACATGAATCTCAGCAAATATAAGTAAGCATTGCAACATTAAATGTCATAGGAATAATTCAGCAACCCATGGGTTGAAAGAACATGTTTACTAGTAATTTTTGCCCAAGTTAATCAACATATTTGGACCACATTAGACTACTAACACAAGCTTCATAAAGTGTTTTTTTTTTATCAAGTGGTTTTTCATTAATAGAACATAATATACTATCTTTCATATAAATGCAAATGCTAATGAGTAAAGTACATTGCCCAAGTTACCTTGTTTAAAAACCTTAAACAATATATCCTTAGATACATGTTAGCAAGACTATTAAATGCATGAATATGATTTAACTGAACAAGCCGCGAGGAAAATCAAAACATAGCCTTTGAATCAATATAGTCTGACAATATTAAACAAACTAATCAGCGTAGTTACAAGCCAATATAAGTTGAGTAGATACCAATGTATTGGATTTGTGAATAGTTCCAAGCAAAAAAACATGACCGCTGGCGCTGAGTAGCTTCATTTCTACATCTAGTTCCGTTAGTAGACTTTACAAAATTGAATGCCCTCTAGGACATTACCTCAGACTATTGACATCACTGGCTGAGATCGTCTCAAAAAGTCAATTACATCTCATACCACAAAAAGTAATTTTTTAATATTTAGAAGTAAAAAGTTAATTTCGCAGATACGAAAATTTAGCTGTTAAGAGTGGAAAGCATGCTGCCAGACGCAGCAGAAATCACCACCTCCCATCCAGGCCCTTTAAGGGGAAAGGTACTAACTGGAGCTTTCTCATCGGTTGAGCTATTGATAACAAGATCACTGCGATCCAAAAGCTTCTCCAGGTCTTCATCACTGATATCTTTCTGTATCATTTTGTCCTCGGCTGTTTCTTCATCTCGAAGCAATGCCAAAACATCCTCACCCTAATATCACAGATAAAATACAAACTCCAAATTAAAATATGTAACTCTAAAAACTAATTTCAATAATCAAAATTGTTAGTGCAAGACTTTGAATTATCCTGTTCATATTTCCAGTAAATCTTGGAGTTGGGCTGATTCATTCACCCTAAAGATACAGTACTATCTTGCTAATTAACAATGATATAGCAGTGTTTTCAAAAAAAAAAAACAATGATATAGCAGCTAATCCTCCATAAAATTTTAGCAATCTGTAGTATGTTTATAAGCTTGAGTATATGAGACGAATTGGTGATTAAAAGGGTTGCATGTTCATCAAGTTAGGCCAATCCTAAACAGTTGTGAAAATTTTCTAGTCAAGTTAAATTAAAAATTATCTGGCCATGTAAATAACTAATGCCACACTTTCAACATCATTAGCATGATAGAATATCTTGACAACAAATCCATTTATACAAACACAGGAGAACAGGGGGAAAAAATTATTACAAGCTACTGCTAATATACAAACCTCCATTTCATCCACAATGGAAGGTGCTGTACGCTCCTGATGAAACTGTCCTTTCTCTATCACCACATGCTCAAGTTTCAACTTGCTGAAAGCTCTTTTCAACATTCGACCCTGTAAAAAGGACCAATGTCATGGTCATCTCAATATAACAAGCCACCAGTCTGCCGTACATATTATACTTAGTATACAATATTGCATACCTCTACTGATTGTGCAGTTGCGAGCCTGTAAACGTGAACAGGCTTTGTTTGACCAATTCTATGACATCTATCCATGGCCTGTAAATCCATTTGAGGATTCTGAAGTACAACAAAGTCATTAGCAGATAGTAAGTCAAATACTGTAAAACAATTAGATAATGGCAAACAAGAAAAGTAAAAAATGTACCCAGTCACTGTCATAAAGAATGCAAGTGTCAGCTGCAGTGAGGTTTATTCCCAATCCACCAGCCCTAGTAGAAAGAAGAAAGATTCTGCAATTGCTGTTTGTATCATTGAAGTCCTCGATCTGCTCGTGCACACCAACAAAACAAACTTAAAGTTAGCCTCTTGAATCAGTGAGAAATGATTCAGATCAATATTCTCAAAGAGAACAGCTGATGCCTGATGATAACAGAAGAGTGTTGCAACACAAATCCATGGTTTAAATAGAGATATAGCTTATAAAATCAGAGTTTGTCTACATACATTATGATACACATATAAATAGAGCTCCCACCAATTGCCACTGATGCTTCAGTTTTAATGAAATAATTTAATGCATAAAGACAACAAAAATGTCATACATAGGTTTAATTAAGATATCATAGATAGCAAACTACTACAAAAATCTCCTCTTAGCTTCAGGTGTTGTACAAGCTTCAAAAAAGAGCTTTTAGGATATGTTTTTTTTTTCAAGATACTCTAAACATGCTTTTTAAGGGATTTTTTTAAGAACCTAAACAAATTATCATAAAAACTACTGAACATTTTAAATAAAAGAATACCATTTCTTAATTTTATTTTAAAAAACAAAGCACAACAAAACAGACCCTTAAGTTGTCATTTGACAGAATTCACAATTTGAATTGTATGATTAAAGGTTGCACTATTAATTTCATATTCAAAACCTAAAACAAAACATATTAAAAAAAGTAGTTTGAATTGTCTGATTAAAAGTGGTGCTATCCAAGCATTTTTACAGACCTGACGTTTCCTATCATCCAATTTCACCGAGCCATCAATCCTGCAAACTTCAAAACCCTTTTCACTAAAATAGTAATCCATTATATCTAGCACTTTAGTCCATTGACTGAAGATCAGAACCTGATAGTAATGAGCAAAGGCAGGTGCACATGAGTAGCAGCTTGGCTACAAAAAAAGGAAGCAGAAAGGCACAAACAAGGCACTGTAAAGCATACCTTGTGATTACGTGCAAATAGCCGCTGCAACAATCTATCTAGCAAGTGGAATTTTCCACATTGTTCGATTATCTCATTCACCGGAGGAAACAAATCTAACACGGAAGCAAAATTTAGCTTAGTTTAAGTATCACAGGTCATTTATAAAATAAAACTTGTCATGATCCAATCACATGGTACTTACATGAACCATCATAGGCTGATTCTAAGAGATCGGGATGGTTACAGACTTTCCTAAGTTGAATAACCAAATTATTAAGCTTCGTCGCACCACATCCTGCAATAATTAAATCAGGAAAGTACAGTACATAATACAATTTCTTAGATAGAAACCCACGTAGCTGAAGGTGAACGTGTGTGAGTTGCAAGAGCACTTTTCCTTTCTTTCAAATGAAAAATTGAGAAAACAATTACCAACTGATAGTTTCGCTTCCAAATATTCCCCCAGTTTCTCGTTAATCAAATGATCTTGCAAGCTCTTCTGATGCTCAGTCATGTTGGCATAAATAATTATCTCTTTTTTTCGTGGCAACATTAACTCAACATCAGACTTCATCCTGCGCAAAAGAAATGGCCTAAGAATTCCATGAAGCTTGGCTACCACCTGCATGATACAGTCATTTAGCCTTCTAGTCTAGTTCACGAAATGAAGAATGCACAATTAGCATAAAATCTCATAGAACACTTACTTGATTTCTTCTTTTCTCTTCTATTTCTTCCATTGTTGCTCCATTAGTGCATTTTCCTGACAGATTAAACCTAAAAAGAAATTTGAATGCATTATGTGAAGAAAAACAAGACACACATGGGGTTTCCATCTTGTACTATACCGAGACCAATATTGCCAAAAGGCATAGAAACTGTTATAATATAAATAATATAAACTTCACCAAGAAGGAACAGCCATTAACCATGTTAAAAGATCACATAACAAGGTACAAGTAACAACCAGGTTTGGAAGAAACAGACCTTACATTTGAAGAATTGATAGTGGGTGATGATTAGAGGATGGGGGAGGGATGCCACAGATTCAAATGAAAACGACATCAAAGTTGAAGACACATTTGACAATCTTTTAAAAATTATGTTTGATTAAGTAAAATTCATTAGCAAAAAATTTTAAAAGAAAAATGTTAAACTGGTCAGAGTTTATTGAAATGTTGTAGTAATGGGTCAAATAAATTGCTTCCCTTTGATACGATAAATTACATTGATTCAGATCAGAACGGAAAAAAAAAACTACTTTGTCCTCTATGTTGTTTTCTTACCCCAACAATATAGTAGGGAATAATCAAAAGGATAGCACGTCACACAATCCAGGACATTAGATTTCCAACAGACACATATCACCATATGACAGTAGGAAAGAAGAGAAGTGTGGTCAATAACCCACAGGAAAAGAACACTAACCATTTCTCAAATTCATCAAGTGATGAGAATATATCAGGTAAGATGAAGTTCAGCAATGACCAAAGCTCTGCCAAATTATTCTGGAGAGGTGTCCCAGTCAAAAGAAGTTTATTGTCAACATTAATGTATCTCAATGACTTCACTAATTTGCAATTTGAGTTTTTGAGCCTGTGTCCCTGAGGTCACAAAAAATAAAATTAGAACAAAAACAAACTTATGTAAGTATCAGTGACTGTTGAGTAAAACACATACAACTAAACAGAATGTTTGATACATGCAAATGGGAGAATTTATGTACCTCGTCCACAACAAGATATTTCCAACTGTATGGCGCAAAACATTTCTTAGCATCATTCATCGCAATCTCATACGAAGTTATTACTATGGGAAATTCTGGGCCAACTGTTCTAGGCATATGTTTCCTTCTGATTTGATCTCTCTGACTTTTGTTACCATGGTAGATAACAACACGGAGCGATGGTGTAAACCTATTTACATTTATACAAGAAATGATTATCACAATGAAGAAGCGCAGCACGACAATATAATACTTGAAGTGCTATAAATATATATAAAAAAATAAAAATAAAAAAATAACATCAAATCTACCTAGAAAACTCATTCACCCAATTGGAGAGGGTTGATAGAGGAGCAATTATCATATATGGCCCATCCAATCCTCTTGATTTTAGATGAGAAATAAAGCCAATTGTTTGGATTGTCTTCCCAAGACCCATTTGATCAGCTAGAATCCCATTCAATCCATTTTGCCACAAGGAAATCAACCACTTTACACCCTTCAGTTGATAAGACTTTAATTTTCCACCAGTTAGTAAAGGCATCAGATCCTTCTGCTCTTTCTCAGTTCTTTCTTCTTCAGTCAAATTCACATCTTCAGTCTTCAGATTTTCTTTAGATCTTGTAATCATGGCTTCAACTGCCTTTTTAGCTTTCCTCTAAAGTTATTTCAAACATGATCACATACTACTGATTAGAATAACTCAAACTACATGCTAGCATAACAAATTCACAAAAATTATGAAACATAAAATGTGCAAGCTATAAATCAAATTGCTTTTGTACACTAACATATGAGAATATGCAACTCAAATTTACATCGCACTAATAGCAAAAAAAAAAGAAGCTAATCTGCTTTACGATGTTATTGTTTCTGTAACTCTTATACAAAATTTAATAGTACTCGGCAATGTACTCACCGTATTGCATTGTTTAGCCGCCTTTCGTTTTGCTCCACGACCCTTCTTTTTCACACTCGGCTGGCTCTCTTCCTCGTCCTCCTTCTCTTGTTCACTCGGATTCTAGCATTACAAATTCAAACAATGAGAACAAACAATACAACAAAATCAACAACCTAACATTCAAAAAAACAAAACTACACAGCAGAAACACCAAGAGGTTAGGGTTAAAAAGGGAATACCATTGTGATATCGTCCATTTTCTCCAAAAGAAACTCTGAGTAGAGTTTAGTCTGTGTCAAGAGTTCATCCAACTTATTAAACTGTGTATCATCAAGATTCGGCGCCTCCAACGGTTCCTCTTCTTCCTTAGCACGAGCTTCAAGTAACTTCTTTTCCTCCTCCGCCATTAATTTCGACACAAGCGAAGAAGACCCATCATCTGCAACCACCTCTTCCTCCGATTTCACTTCTACTTCCTTCTCACACACACCATTTCACAAACATCAAAACCAACAAAAAAAAATCACAAAAAATCAAAAAAATAACAAAAATCAAAATAAACCAAAAAAATAACAAAAATCAAAATAAACAAAAATCAAAACAAACCTAACAAGAACAATGAACAAATTTTTTTTACAAAATCACAAACGAAAAATACAAAAATACAAATACCTCTTCTTCTAGAACCGAAGTTGGTGACTCTACAGGAGGATCAACGTTCATCACATTGTTCTTGTCATCCATTTTTCAAACCCTAAATGTAAAACAAATTCACAAATCACAACAAAAAATATTTTAAAAAATAGCAATAAAATAAAATAAAATCAATAGCATTTCTATGGTTACGAATTTGCAATAGAACTTACGAAGAAGTGGAAATGAGAATTTTGAAGTGAAGAGTTTCAGAGAAGATGAAAGCAACGTAAAAAATAATGAGAATGTTGAAATTTTATTGTGAGTGGAGAAATAAATAGTAAAATTAATTAGAGTGCAGAGATTTTTAATTTTTAATTATTTTAACTAGACGGCTGCCCGTGCGTTGCACGGGTTTGGCGGAACGTGATTTGTATATCAATCATGGTTGCTATGTGCCGAGGTAATTAGTCATAAGCATATGCAAATTCCTTAGGGGGAGTATCATTTATATACCAATCATGGATGTTATTAGCCGAAAAAGTTAGTCATGAACATGCGGAAATTAACAAAGGGGGACATCATTTACATCGCAATTGAAATAGTATCATGTCGCAATTAAAACAAAGTAAATGAAGTACATATTCATATCAGAAAACAACAAAAACAAATTAAAGGTCAATTGGATCACAAAACTGGAACCAGCACGGGCACTCTTCTTGTCGTGGACATTTGCTCGTGCATTAGTTTACTATATTTGGCTTGTTGAATAGCAAAATATGACTCCCAAACAATAGCTTCTTGTGAACAATGTTGCTTCCATTGAACACACGTTGGAGGTATCGGACAACCATCCTTCAACTTGACATAGACATAATGATCGGGAATAGCTCCAACACAAATAACCAGCGAATAAGGGTCGGATGATGGGACACCACGCAATGGAAAAAATGTCTCGGATGCTCCTTGTTTCGTCAACTTAACGACTGCTTTGCCCAAAATAGAAGCTACAATGTGTCCCATATCCGGGAAGGTTAACCATTTTTCGATCAATGCAACACCGCGTCTCTTGGACTTTCTCTTTGATGGCAAGAGTGCATCTGTGATATAAGCCAAACGCTTCTCACACCCATATATTTCCAAATAGTCATGATTATGAAGCCGTAGCTCATCAAGCATGCTCTCTTTAATAAGTTCGTAATCATCTTCATTGTTCCTATCGGCTAAGGCAATCACACGATAACCGCAATTACCATCACTTTTGACATCAATAATAGATTCAATATTGAGGGAGCAAGGCTAAACAATAGAACTGATTTTTTAGGTGTATAAAAAACCATTGCTACTCCATGACATAACAGTAGCACCACAGCAGAATTCAAAGGCACAAAACAAAATATATTTCATACATTCTGAACCTATAAAATTACAATGTCACTGCTGTCTTTAGCATGTATTTCGCTCAGCCGCATGCCAATGGTAGTGAGACTGGTGATTCAAAAAAACAATGCTACAAAATTAAAAACATTGCTGCTGAATCAGTACACAGATTCACATCAAGGAGGATTCAAAGTATAAACTACTAATTTTATTCCAATAATTCAAAATAGATAAGATAAACCAACGTTGACATTAGCCTCCATATAAGGAATCAAAACAGTGGGTACATGACTTCAAATGATTGCAATTTAACTAACTTATGAAAACTAAGACACAGTGAGCCAAACATAACATGGACACAACACTAAAATTAAAGACAGGCAGAACCAATTATTTAGGATAATAAGCATCTCTTGCAACCCTTATCAATCATTCCTTCTCTATCTCCACTTTCATCAGCCGCTTTCTTCCTTCCACTTGAGCAACCACATTGAAAAGGATTCATTCATATTCCTCTTAAGAGTAGCTACAGAAGCCTCTTTTTCAACAACCTTCTTGGCTTGAGCAAGGGGAGTAAAGATTATGTCTTCCAGAAAAGCAAAGGGCTGGGAATCTGGAACAACATTATTATGGAAAACACTATAATACCAAAATACTTGTGTTCCAAGAAATACATTAACATGAGTGACAAATGGTCCTTCAACAGTCAGCACAAAATGTTTCAATTATTTTGTTATCCAAGCAAACCCTCTTTACCCTAAAGGATCCATCAGACACAATTGTTTGCCTCAAATGGTTATCAATGGTAAACAACATCTTTTTACACAATAGATTCAAATTCAGTGGGAAACTCTCCGTCATTTAAACCCTACATTAAAAAATAAATCATGATCCTTAAAAACCAAACAGCACTAAAAGCATATAAAAAATTCACAACACATAACATAAATTATACCTTAGATTGAGCAACAAAGAAAGCACATGACTTCTCCATTAGATAACTCATAACTCATGCCTGAATCAAAGAGAATGAACACAGTAGTGGAATCACCATCAATCACCTCAATTTAAACCTTGAACCTACAAAATATCCAAATCACACCCCTATTAAATACACTTTCAGAACCATTAGTATACTTGCAAGACAAAAGTGAATAATCAAACAGACCTTGGGGTAACTTGGAATATATGCTTCACACAACTATTGCAATAGTAAGCACCGAAATCAGGAACCACGACATTGTGACACTTGCAAGACAGATACCACCACTCCTCACCACCAACAACAACTCCACAAACAACAAAAATTCCATCTTCAGCCTAATCCACGAGCTCCCCTATCTTCAGCATCAAGGTCCATACCATAAAGAGCAATCCTATCAAAACAACAATTGGAATTAAACATTAACCACCAAATCAAAAGTGCACACATTAGCAAATGCATCTATGTTATGTTGAACCATCAGAAGACAGATTAGAATTAATTACAAAAGAAACTCCCAATTTGATCCTTGACTTGAAACTGATATGTCCAATTCCATTTAGGAGGAATCAGACAATTAGTACCAAGAACTCCGTCTTGCCACGAGTTTATCCGCATTTGAATACCAGGCCTACCACAAACATTTTTTGTATCCTTGAGAAATAAGCAGCTAAAAAACTTTGACACCAATAAAAAACTCTCTTCTGATCTGAAACAATTGAAAATTGCACACAAAACAAAATCAGAAACCTTGACTTCAACATGAATTTATATGTTAGACTCAGATGAAAGCATTAAGAATGGAATTGATAACACTCTAAATTCTTACCAGCTTGTTCTTGAAAGCAAAAATGATTGCTCCTGCATGTTCAGCTGCATTGCCAACTATTGGTAGCAAGATTATGCTGAGGAAGCTGACAGTAGTATAGGAAACACATGTGGCCTAATCTTGTACGTTTAAAAATCCTAACAGGGATATTAAAAATAACTCTAAGACTAAATGTTATATGAATACCTTGAACATGCCAAACACTGCTTCAATCCAACTTGATTTTAGTAATTTTCGATATTTGTCAGGATTTATGAGCCAATTGCATGACATAATATAGAATGAGTATAAGTGATTGGCTAATTGTTCAAAGGAAAAATCCTAAAGACAATGCTAAGTAATGACCTTATCGACATCTGCATCAGTGTACTGATGTGCAGTATCGTAAGATGATTCAAAACCCTGAGACCTAAGGAACTTGTAAACATGTCCGCGTTTGCTTCCATTCCAGTCACTGAGAAATAAAACATCGTAAATAAAACATTGTTCAAGAGTTTTGAGAAAAAGAAGTCCATATTGAGTTTAATTACCCGCATAACATGATTGGCATTGGCTTGAGTTGGAAATCATTTTGATAAGATTCTACATATTAAGGTATCATATAGACCTACGACAAAATTAAAATTTCACATAAATCAAAATTAATATCAAAATCATTCAAAACAACAATAATAATTAATTGGGATTCATTCATAATGAGAAAGAGAAAGATTATTATTATTACCCTAACACAGAAACCTGCAACACGAAAGTGGCAGAAAAGTTTTCAATTTTTAATAATCAAATAAAACACTACAATGTTGTGAATTCCTTAATCTTATTGAGAAAGAGCTAAGTGTGATCTTTATTGATTAATTACCTTTTTCTGTAATCTGCAACAAATCACCCACACATGGAGAAAGGTTTTCAAACATCTGACCCTCAAAAGCAAAAGCATGTGGAAATTGTGTTTCTGCTATTCCCTTATCATAGGGACTTATTGATGCATTCTTCTTTGCTTCTTTTGGAAATCTCGCTCTCAAAGCTGCTTCTCCTCTCAAAGCTTACAATGCAATGAAAAAAAAGAATGCATCAGACCAAATCATCGATATTGTTCCGTAGAAAATCTTACATCTTACAAGCATAGAAAACAATGTTTTATAAATCCAACCAGACAATGAACCAGGACAAAATCGTGATTGAACTGCTTAAATAACCAAACTATATATAATGTCAGTTCATAGAAAGATTAACAAAGTACCTGTTGCAGCTGCAACAATAAGAGTTATAAGATCACCCGGTGTTTGAATATCAACTGCAGACTTGACGGTCGAAGCGACACGGTCAAAAGCAATAATTGAAACTGAATCAAAACTACCCTCAGAAACTATTAAAGCTACTCTATTAAAGTGAGTTTTTCCTAAAGGAACCCACCTGAATGAGATTAACTCAGAAACTTTAAGAAATGAGCTACTCCACAGAATTCCCAATAGCTCAAGATGATGATCATGATGCTAACCTCAAACCCAAAATTCTGCACCTGACCCTGAACTTCAAACGCGTCTGCAGGATTCATTACAGCTCCATAATTCATATTATTGGCGTCGGAACGACCGGAATTTCGTTAGCTAACCATAGAGACAAACCACACTAAATTCAGAGTTATAGAGAAAGAGCAGTTACCGTTTTAGTGAGCCCCTGTCCAGAATACGGGTTTCACATACTTCTTCCAATTCCCAATTTCTATTGTACCACAAAATCACTTGTGAGTTTGAAAACCCATATAGGGAAATCAATGGCAGAACTGGATCTAAATAGAAATCATAAAACATAACCACCAAAATCAATAATATTAAGCAAAGATCATAAATAGAAGGTTTGATTTCGTTGTACTACTAACCGTGGAAATTCTTTTCCCTTTACCACAAACATTGCAATTTGAGTAGCAGAGCCCAATGCAACAACTAAGGAAATGTCCTGCAGCCATGAAAGTACATCAGTCTCATTCTCATAACCAATTTAATCAAACAAAATCAGAACTAAATGCATGTTTAGAAAAACGATGAATTAGATTAAATCATAACTGTAATTTTGTTAAAGCTCAAAATGTAGTTTTTGCGAGGATTATGCCGGGCAATGACACACAGTAATTTGTCAAACTCATGGTAAATTCAGATATAATGAATTCATCACTCCAACCTAAATATCAGAAAGAAAAACACACTCCAATGACAATAACCTTTTTTACTGCCAATCTATGTGAATCTCTTCGAGTAACCTCGTCTAATCTCTGCTTTCTACACAAAATTAATTCCACATTATTAATTAACAATCTTATAATAAACTCAAAATTTAAACAAAAAAATGATCATCAATTAGTTAGTATACAATGTGAATTTGTGATTGAATGAAAACGAAATTGAATACCTGAAGCACAACCTCAATATCGGCGTCGACTACGGCGTAGAATGTGTCCTATGAACATGGTGATAACTGATAACCATAAACAATGCAAGATCATCAATTAAGTCTATAAATTAACCTATCTTAAAGGTAGGTCTACATAACAATAACATGCTTACTAATCTCTTTGAATAGTGAGTAGTGTAATCAAATCAACACAAAAACCACCGCTAGCAACTCTGGTTTATCCTAAATTCCACAACATATAGTCATTTCAATCATGCTAAGAGCTTGTTTAAATCATTAATTAGTTCAATTATAGAGTTATCCGAATTAATCCTAAAAATCCTAAGTTGACATGCATCATGAATTTGGGGAAAAGCTAATAAAGCTACTCTATTAAGTGAGAGTTTACCTAAATGAACCCACCAGATTTAACAACAGTACGGCATTATTTCGCAAGCCTAAAACCATCCTTTTGTGCCGCTTGAGTACCCAAACCTGTAGTCCTCAAAACACCATTTTGACAGCTTCAGTACCTCAACTTCAAACGCGTCCCTAGACCTCATTTCCTAATCAAAAATTATGAAATTGGCGTCACAACGACCGGAATTGAGTTAGCTAACCACAGAAACAAACGGCATCTCAATCAGAGTTACGAGGAGTGAGAATTTACCTCTTTAGTGGAGCCTCATCCTAGAACACGGGTTTAACCATTTTGACAGCTTCAGTACCTCAACTTCAAACGCGTCCCTAGACCTCATTTCCTAATCAAAAATTATGAAATTGGCGTCACAACAACCGGAATTGAGTTAGCTAACCACAAAAACAAACGGCATATCAATCAGAGTTACGAGGAGTGAGAATTTACCTTTTTAGTGGAGCCTCGTCCTAGAACACGGGTTTAACCCAAACTTCTTCAAAAATCACCGATCAAAATTCCAAAGCTTGCATCTTGTACCCATGTTCATTGCTTCTGATATATTCCCAGAGAATCTCAATTCCATTAAACTCACATGCAATTTACCAAATGAGAAGAAGTGAAGAATGATGTTTTGGGTTTTAACTTGAATAGAAGAAGGAAAAAAAGTTTATGGTTCTTACCTCTAACTTCTCTGTAAAACTTGAACACCATCAGAACCTCACACATGCAATCAAGTTCATAATTTAGTTCTTAAAATTTGATGAACACATCAAGAATTCAAAGGAAATCCATGGATGTTTGATACAAAATTACACTTACCTTAGAGCTTGAGATGAGAGGAACCTATTTATGGAATTGCATGTTGATGAACAGGAGAGAGTGAGAGCACGAGAGAGAGAGAGTGAGAGAGAGATCGTATGAGAGAGAAAAGAGAGAAGAGAGAGAAAAAAACTTCACAAATGAGAAAAAAATTGGGAAAAGAGAAATATATATCCCACCAGGCCCAATGCATGTGTTCCATATAGCAGACCATGTGTAAGTTTCTGCTCCTCAACATGTGGTTTGCTAAGGCTATAGATGTCAACCAACCATTGGATAGAAATTAGGGTTTTGGATTAGGGTTGCAAAGTTTACCATCTTTTATATATATATAGATTTGATTGATTGATTTTGATTTCGATTTCATTTTCCTAGAGAAAAATGGCTTGGGCGGGAAAATTTGATGAAACAATTACCCTTGGTTTTCGATTTATTTACGATTCAGACCTACATGTTGAACGCGAGTTTGAACACTTGAGTAAGGTTATTTTGGAAAGTCGTGTCCAGTGTATTCATATGAACACTTGAGTGCGGTTACTATTCCAACTTTTTTTGTTGGCTTTCCATTTTTTTTAGTTTCCCTTATGTTTATTTTACTTTTTAATTTGTTCTCTTACGTTTAAAAAGTATTAATTTAGTCTCTTACGTTTTTATTAGGTTTCAATTTAGTCATTTCAGTTAGTTTTGTCACTAACGTCGTTTGAACTATACACGTGTCAATGTGTCAAAGTGTCCACGTGTCTGTCCACATATGCAAACTAACTGTCACGTGTGACAAAACTGACGAAAATGACTAAATTGAAAACCGAACAGAAACTTAAGAGACCAAATTAATACTTTTTAAACGTATGCGACCAAATTGAAACATAAAATAAATGTAAGAGACCAAATATATAGCTAAGCTTTTTTAACCTTTGATTAGTTTTGGTAATTTAGCTACCGTTTGACCTAACCTTTTTTTTCTCTATTCTTTTCCTTAAAATAAGAAGTTAAATCAAATAATAACTTTTAAAAGCTCTAGTAAGAAAAAATTAACTTCTATATTTTAAGAAAAATTAAAATATATTATCGAACATATTTTTTAACCTTGTTATAATTAAAAAATAATAATATTTTTTAAAAGGTAAGGTTTACAAAACAAATTTAATGTTAGTTTTAAAGTTATTACTTCTAAATTTATGATTAAAATAACTTCTACACATAAAAAAAGTTGGGTCAAACGATACCTTAGAGTTTGATCCGGAAGGTAAGTAAAAAGTAAAAACTGACCAAATATTATTCCAACTAGAAATTGAATTTGAATTCTCATGAACAATTTATTCCAAGGGGAGCTCATTTTTCTTTTCTCTTTTTGTTGACTCAGATATTTCTCCTCGCTTTTTATTGAGTCAATTTTTTCTCTTTCTAAAATTATATTTATATTAAATTATGTAATTTTAGAAACCATTTGACCGGAAAAGAATTTCATTGAATGATAAATTGTTTAGTCGAATATAAGATTGTTTTTTGAATAAAATAATTTTTTTATAGATTTTATTTATTTATTGGTCAAATATTCAATAACCTAATTCTTTCTCTGCCGCCGCATTCCTTCTTATTTGATTTTTCTTGGTTTATTAATTAGAGTGGTGGTTTATGATCAATTTTAATTGACGACGAATTTGAATGAATATTGATATCTTTGAGTCAAAAATACAGGAGTCCGGGTACGCTCAATTTCTCAAACTATCCAGTTATCCATTTTCTTTTATAGATGAATCACATGTGGCACTTAAAATTTTCAATGGCTGGGATTAAGAGTTTTAAATAAGTCTTTTTATTTTTTAATTAAATGAATAGAAAAGTAACAGATGTTTCGGCATCTCTTGGTATAAATTGCAGCAACTTGTTCTAATGCCCCGCTCTGCAGCGCCACCGTGCTGCTATAGAAGCATTTTTCTCTATTCTCCTTACATGATTTTTCTAAAATTACAAAGGGGAAATTAAACTGCACAAGATAACAACACAACATGATGGAGAGAGTATGGCGTTAGTAACCGTGACGGCCATACGGCTGCAAGACCACGGCATGTGGTAGTGGTAGAGACGACAATGATAGATGGATAGGTGAATTGGGTTTCAGATCTGTGAGAAGAGTTTAGAAAAAACTGACGGCGAGGAGCGGCGACAACAGCGGCGGTGAGAGAGAACAGTGATGAGGTGGTGTTGTGAAGAAGAAGACGGAGTTGTTTAATCAGAGAAAGAATAACAAAATGTTTCGTTTCTTTCTTTATTTAACCTTTTAATTTCAACCATTAAATTCTGTTTTGCCACATGTCACAATCTAACTATTGGGGAATAAATGGAGCTTTTGCTTAATGGAGGATACCCGGACTCAAAATACAGATGTTAGAATTTAAACCAAGGTTAGGAACCAAATTAATTACAATATTTTATTCACAACTCATTATTGAATATACTCCCTCCGGTCCTTATTATAAGGAACACTTTGAAAAAATCACACAGACCAATGAAGCACATTTAACATAGTTATTTTCATTTAATACTCTTATAAATTTTAATTTATTCCATGTATACCCTTATTTAATTACTCTTTATTCAACTAACTTACTTATTTTTAAATTCTCTCTCATAATAAATAAGGGCATAAGTGAAATTGAACATTTAAAATATTTGAAAATTGGTCAAAGTTTCTTATAAAAAGGACCAAATTTTTTGCCCTAAGTGTTCCTTATAAAAATGACCGGAGGAGGGAGTATTAGTCAATAGGATTTTTTTTTTTGGCCGATGACAATCGTATAGTGAGTGTAACATGTTGTAACTGAAGTCTTCAAATTATTTGGAAAAGTAAACTAAAAACAAATGCGTAGTATGTTTGTTTGGAGCTGTCTTTGTAATATAGGAAGGTAAAAGAAACCATAACTAAGCTAAATGCCACCTGAAATATATATATATAGTTGGAATTTTATTTCTAACAAAAAATATAGTTGGAATTAATTTGTTTTCTTCTATATTTAGATAGTTTATGTCATCAAAACTCATATATTTATACAAACATCCACTAAAACATATATAATACAAAATTTAAATCATTGTATTAGAAGAAAAGGGAGGAATTATTCAACTATGGTTAGCAATAATAATGCGATTCCTGCATGTTATCAAACACAAGTTATTCATCCAAATCCAATATGGCAAAGTGATAATGTCCTAAAATATGAGCTCCCTATTCTTGCCTTTCAAATTGGCTTCTGCGTATTGTTGTCTCGTTTTTTCTTCTTTATATATCGACCCCTTCATCTACCTCGACTCGTTTCACAACTCTCTGTAAGTATATATAATAATTTAAGAATTGATTATTTAAATTTGCGGTGACACAATTAATTGATATTTGAGAACTCTCTAATATTTCAAAATCAATTGTATGGATTTAGTTTTAGATCATTATTGTCTCTCCAAAAATTAAATTCAAATATGCAGTGAATCTACTATGTGTATGTTTGGTATCACGGTAGGTCCGTTAGGATCACAGTGAGCCACCGTGATTCTGATATACATACTGTGATACCAAACATAGGCTATATATTTATATTTTATACGTCATGTTTTCGTTTGAGCTATCTATGAAGAAAAAAGTTTGTGCACGGTCTTTATAACAATAATAACTTCAAAATTACATGTCTTCATGTTTTTATTTCTGACGTTAACCTTTGTGTTTATTAATACAAAATTGTCACTGAAGTGGGAATTTCAAATTATTAAATGTAGGTTGGTTTTATACTGGTTCAAGTAGTTGGGAAGTTCGAACGTCTGTACTTCTTTATTTTTCCTGTAACTGGGGTGCTTAACATTGAAGTTCTATCGCACATTGGTATCATCTACTATGCATTTCTCAGTGGTTTGGAAATGAATTTGAATGTCATTTTACATGTTAAAATGAAGAATTTAAGCATTGCTGTTTCTGGAATAATTTTTCCATTGGTGATGGGACCAGCTTTATACACTCTACATCGAAATTTTTATGATATGGGCGATGGATCTAAACTTGAAAAAAGTACAATGAGTGCTTATGTACTTTGGACTTTGGTTCTCACAGTAACAGGTTTTCCAGTTTTAGCTCACTCCCTTTCAGAGCTCAAACTTCTTTATACTGGTCTTGGCGAGGCCGCACTAACAACAGCTATGCTCAGTGACACGTATGCTTGGGTTTTATTCACATTATTTGTTCCATTTTCAATTAATGGTAAAGGGGCGATATACTCTGTGGTAAGCACTATAATATTTATTTTCATTTGCATCTTTGTGGTGCGTCCTATCATTGTGAAGGTCATTGATCGCAAGACAGAAAGAGATGAGTGGGATAATAACAAATTGCTATTTGTGGTTATGGGACTTTTGATTTGCTCACACATAACAGATGTTCTTGGTACACATGCTGTTGTTGGGGCTTTTGTGTACGGGTTGATTTTACCTCATGGTAAATTTGCTGACTTAGTGGTGTCAATCTCAGATGATTTTGCTGGTGGGTTTTTGGCACCGCTCTTCTTTAGTGGCACAGGAATGAGACTCATGGTGATCACAATTTTCAAGCAGCAAAATTGGCCTTTGACGCTTATGATAATTATCGTGTTGTGTTCTATAAAGATTTTAAGCACTATGTTTGCCACTTTCTTTTTTGGCATGCGTTCCCGAGACGGGTTTGCTCTAGGATTGCTTCTCAATACCAAGGGTGCCATTGCTTTGATAATGCTCAATATTGCTTGGGATAGATCGGTAATGATATACTTTAAGCACAATATTTTTTTATCACTTAAAAGTCAAAGTTATAGTAGTTTAATGTATGATTCGTTATAATTTGTCATTGCAGATTATTACTGTACCAACATATGCTGTTTTAACCTCTTCGGTCCTTCTAATGACTATAGTGGTGTCTCCCTTAATCAACGCCATATACAAGTCTAGAAAAAGATTTGAGCAAAACAAACTAAAGACTATACAAAAGCTAAGATTTGATGCAGAACTCAGGATTCTAGCATGTGTTCACAATAGTCGTCAGGCCACTGGAATTACCAGCCTTCTAGAATCTTTCAATGTAACTAGACTTTCCCCTATGCATGTTTTTGCACTTCACCTTGTTGAACTCGTAGGAAGTGCTGCTGCACTTGTCGCTGCTTATATGGAGAAGTCTAGTGGCTCAATTGGAACACAAAATCTTACAAAATCCCAAGAAGAACAAGAGAACATTGATAATACATTTGAAGCATTTGGAGAGGCATATGATGCTATAAGAGTCCAAACCTTAAATGTTGTGTCAGCTTATGCAACCATTCATGAGGACATATACAACTCGGCCAATGACAAACGCACAAGCTTGACCATCCTTCCATTCCACAAACAACTAAGTTCAGAAGGTGTTCTCGAAACAATAAGTGTGGTGTACAGAGATATAAACCTCAATGTGATGCAAAATGCGCCTTGCTCAGTGGGAATCTTTGTTGATCGTGATTTTGGATCAATATCGAAAATGAACTTTCGTATTTGTGTGATCTTTGTTGGAGGGCCTGACGATCGTGAAGCCTTGGCTGTTGCTTGGAGGATGGCAGGGCATCCGGGAATCCGATTATCAGTGGTTAGGATGTTACTATTTGATGACGCTGCAAAAATAGATACCTCGGATCATACTGAAGCACAAGGCGTACTATCTGATGTAATGAATAATGACAAACAAAAGGAGTTAGACGATGAATATGTGTATTCATTTAGACTCAAAGCAGTGAACAATGATGATTCTATATCCTATTCAGAGGTTGATGTCCATTCAGGTGAAGATATTCCCACAATCCTCAACGAGCTAAACACATTTGGATATGATTTATACATAGTAGGACATGGGAATTGTAGAAACTTAAGAGTCTTTTCAAATTTGTTGGAGTGGTGTGATTGTCCAGAACTTGGAGTTATAGGTGATATTTTAGCATCAAATAATTTTGTTTCACGCTCATCTGTGTTAGTTGTGCAACAATATGGGCATGGAGGAATGGTTTTTGGAAAGCAGTCCAACCATGTGACCACTAATAATGATGGTTTTGAGAGAGTGTGAAGACAAAATAAGAATAATGTTGATGAGAAACTAACTTGCCACCATGAAAGATCTTGCTTAGTTTGTTTATGGAAATTCAAGCAAGATTGAGACATTATCAGATTTTTTTGTACTTATATTTTTGTACTTGATATAGTATTGATTAGAGGGTGTTTCTATTGTTCCATTATGGCTTCCTTATGGTTTCCTACACAATGCTGCAATTGACTCCATTTGAATCTCATATAACATGAAAAGAAAAATAACTCGACTGGTTTGAAAATATATAGACAAATTATTGAGTATTCTATTTTAAATTACATGAATATTACACCGTACATGTAATCATGTTATATGGGATTTGGGTTTAGTGCAACCCGATTGTAAGTAATCAGTGCATCTGAATTGTCCGATCAAGATCAAACGATCTTAATTTTATAGTTGAATTTTAATTGTTTATAAAGAAAATCCGAGCTTAAATTATAGACCACTCAATCTTAATATAACCGTCTATATATGACCGACTACACTACAATCATTTTTTTTCTTTTCTGACCGTACACACAAAACCCCAATCTTGTTATGTGGCATAAAGAAAGCTGGACATATTTTGCATTTGTGCATTTTATTTTTAAAATAAAAATACCGTTTTCAATGTAAAATTTATTTGTTTTTGATTTTTTTAACTAGTGTCCTACATACCCATAAAGTATTAGAAAATGTTATAATAAAGTAGGATTAAAGATAGAAAAATCACATTAAATATGTTTTGATAATTAAACTTGCTTGATTTAAGTACATAATTTTAAAACAACAATATAAAAAACATTACACTGTAGGATTTAAAGTGGAAAACAACTTAAAATTTTTAATTACATGACGCATTTTGGATTTTTTTTTCCAAACTGCTCCTGTTAGAATTTTTTTCCAATTGTCCCAACTTTTTTAAAATTAACAGAAATGTCTTACTTCTTAAGCAAATGTTGGTCGCGTCAGTGCCAATGATGCGTTCATTGGGGGGTCGTGCCCTTTCCAATGGCGCGTCCATAACTGACTTTTTTTTTCCCCATTTTTAATTGTTGCCTTAGGTCTTAAAAGTATTTTCTTATATCGCTAAAGGCAATGATTTTTGATATATCATTCTCTTAGATGGTAATAGGCAATAATTTTAAACTGATCTATGAAAGTGTTCTTTAAACGCGAACGTTTTAAAAGTGTTACCTTTTACATTATAATAGAACCGTTTTATGGAAATGATAAAATTGTTGCCTTTAGCGATTTAAGAGAACACTTTTTAAGTCATAAGGCACCAGTTCTAATAAAAAATGAAAAATAATAATAACATAGTTAGTTATGTGAGAATGAATTCTCTCAAAAAAAATTCTTCAATCCTTCCTCAGTTGTTTCAATCTCTACCTTTCAATTCGTAATTTTTTTTTCTCTCTCCTCCCAAATCAATCGTTCAAAAAAATTTTACTCTAAAATCACATGAGAGAATCCCACACACAATTTTAGAAAAGGTGCGATGCGACCACCACTTGTCCAAGAAGTAGGGCAATTATGTATATTTTTTTATAAAAAAAGTAGTGACAATTTTGATATATATTTTTTTTCCGACAAGGGAAATTAAGTAACATTTAAAAGCATAAAAATATAGTTGTTTTTTTTTTTTTTTTTTGATCAAAATATAGTTGTTTTTTTAAGGAAGCATAAAAATATATAGTTTTTGAACCCAAAAAAGTTTTTCTTTGACAGAACCCACAAAAGTTCATAAATATTAAATAGTGGAGTACATACCAAATTAATGCTCTTCATTGATAATTTTTTTTTGTTATGAATAATATAGATGTGGATGTCCATTTGTCTAGGCCCATATTCTTGGCCCATGTAATCTCCTATATATATGACTATCTCACAATGTAAAACACACACCTTGAATAGAACAATACAATAGTCTATTCCTTTCTCTTCTCCCTTTCTCTCCTTCTTCTCTATTCTAGTTATTCTCTAGAAATAGTTCATAACACGTTATCAGCACGATAGTCTCTCTTCCCTCTCTAGAAAGGTATAGCAACCATGAGAGGTGATAATTTTATTTCTTGTATTTTTTATTCTATTTTTTTCGTGTTTTTTCATATTGATTCACAGCCTACGATCTAGAAGTATCGTAGTGAAATTTTTAAAATATGAATCCTGAAGATTCATAGTATGATGAAATTTTAAAATATGAATCCTGAAGATTCATAAACCTACACCTCTAAAATATCAATCCCTGAAGGATTGAAAAAAATAACTGATTTGATCTATTATATAGTTCTTAAAGAACTTAAAAATCCAAATTTTGTTCTCCATGAAATCTTGATGAATTCAATTAGGACACATCCCTGAAGGATGTACAAAATAATTGATAAAATCTATTATATTTATAGAGTTTTTGAAGAACTCATGAATAATTCAATATATTTATGCATCCCTGAATGATTGCACCAATATATGTATTCCTATTACATTATAATATATGTTATACAGTTCCTGAAGAACTCGATGTTGTATGCATTCCTGAAGAATTGCATAAATGATTAATTTTACATTATAATGATGTTATATAGTTCTTGAAGAACTTCTTATAAATTATTTCTTATGAATTACAGAAGAATTCAAAATACATATACATGCATCCCTGAAGGATAGCTTTATCAATTTTTTTTAGAGTTTTGGCAATTTATAATTTTTATTGAATTTATTTTATTTATTGTTATAATAATAATAATAATAATAATAATAATAATGTATAATCTATGCATATCATGCTGATTAAAAATAAATAAATAATAATAATAATAATTTAATATGTATCATCATATTGTAAAGCTAAAGCATAAAAATATTCCAATTTATTTTCAATAAGTTACTAATTAATCTCATTCATAGCATATGTTACATTATAATTATTATTAATTTCATTATGTTACTATTTAATTTGCATTATAAAATTTTAGTACGTTACATTATATTAGTATTAATAAAAATAATTGGAATTATCTTTTATTAGACTGTGTTTAGTATGTTTATCTAATTATTTGCTTAATTTTATTATTTGATGATAGTATATATCAATGATAAATGAATGAAAAATCATTCCCAGAAGTGAATGAAATCTAACCCACTGATGTTACTCCATTCCCATAAGTTAATGTAGTAACACACGATTACCATGAAAAAAAATTTGTGGTCATGGTCGTGGTAATAGTCATGACTGTGTTAATTTTAAAATTTCGGCTTCTCACTAGAAGTGAAAAAAAAAATGAAAAAAAAAGAGTAAAAAGTGGGCAAATTAGTTCCTGAAGAACTAAAGAAGAAAAAGGGAAAATCCAATCGAATGCACAAGGAATAAATTATTCTTAATCATTATGAAGATCACTTGTGATATAGTTCTTGAAGAACTAATGCTTTAATAATAATGATCTCCGATGGATTACTCAAAGAATATGAATTTCCCGAACCATTGTTAATGAAAAATTATATGTATAGTTCTTGAAGAACTTAAAATTCAATATTAAAGCATTTCTTGTAGTATCGCTCAAGAACAATTTTTCATAATCAATGTTTATAAATATTGGTGGTATAATTCTTGAAGAACTAATATTTTAATTTCCCTAAAGATATAGTTCTTGAATAAGCAAAAGTTTAATATCAAGTATTCCAGAAGGATTGGAAAATTGTAATTTTCCATAGCCATTGTTGATAGAGATATATTGTTAAGTTCCTGAAGAACTTACAAAATTTTACAACATGATTACAATCTATATGATATATTTGATCTTGGTATAAGGTGAACCAAAATTAAAAGGAAATCAATAGAAGAATTATTTATGTCTCTTGAATATGCTCTTGAAGTAGCAACTTTGAAAAAAACAAAGTTCAAGAATATTTTGTATATCCATTGTTGTACATACATTGGATGGATATTATTGATATATTAAACTCGTGATTGAATGCATGGTTAAAACGTTTTTTTCTTCCTCTCATAATAATGATTATTCTTTGCTCTTAAAAAAAAATTATTCCTTTTAAAAAAAAAAAAAATTATTCCTCGCAAACATAAATTGATTTTAATTATTCGGTTACATATTTAAATCAATTGATTGATTTTAATTTTAAAATCTTTTAATTGTTACTATATTTTAATTTCTAATTCTACTGAAATCCACATAAACATTATTTTGTTATACTTTATTTTTACTCTTTTAATTCTCATACAAATAAATTATTACTATTTTTTTATTGTGTTCCACCGAAAAGATTTTTTTTGTAGAAACATATTTGTTTAGCTTGAAAATATTCATCGATACTACTTGTTCTGGTAAAAAACAAGGGGGGTTTGTATTATTGATCAAATGGTGTGAATACACTCAGTTCAATCCCAACAACCCTGGGAGTTTAATAAGTCAGAATTCGTCAGAACATAGGGGTTTGTATTATTCAAGATTGATAACTGATACAAGTATGTCGGAGAAGAAATTGAATCTCTTTACAAGAATGAAAATATGGTGGTTTCTCATGATGAGAGTGAGTCTATGTAGAATCAGTGAAAAGTCCTCCCCTCTTCTCTTGAAGAAGATCCTATTTATAGACAAAACATCTCCCTCTTGTTGCTTGATAACCGCCTTGCTTGGAGAGGAATTCATGGGTAGTGGGCGGTTACTTTTACTTCTTCTCCAAGCTTCTTCCTTCTTCTCCAAGCTTCTTCCTTCTTCTCCAAGTTTCTTCCTTCTTCTCCAAGTCATGGTGGATCATGCTTATCATGTGTTTTTCATGGTTGTTTTCATGCTTCTCCTTTAGATGCTCCCATTGGGCTTTTTCGTATTGGGCCTTAACAAATCACACCCTGGTCCATGGCCCGGTACACAGCCCCCCAAGCACGAGGCTTCAAGAAGGCGAAGTGCTTTTGAATGAAGTAACTTGGCAATTATTATGTCTCGGCGTGGTTCTATGTCGCCTATTTGTTGCTGACTCATACTCTTTGTTTGCTTGTCGCCTTGTCCTTCCTTTTGTTGTTTATATTTCTTAGATAATTTGTACGTCCTTCTATGACTTTTGAATATCTTGATGCACGCCATTTGTGGCTTTGAATATTGTTGTCATTGTTTCTTGGCGACTTTGAGCAAGTTGGCAAGTCGCCCTTCCTTCTTTTCCATCGTATTTGTATTTTCGAGCCAGCGTTGTCACCAATCTCGCCTGTTCTTCTTTCGCGGATCGCCTTTCCTTCTTGGAAACGAACTGAAACTTTGTGGCTAGTAACTTTGTTAGTCTATACTTCTGCTTCTTCTACTCAACATGAGTTTCTTATTTTCTTTGACACTCTATATTTGAGGATTGTAAGTATTCTGGCGTAATCTGTCTCGCCACTTGTAGTTGATTTTCGTACTGCCAGGCTTGCACGCCTTATTTTGTAACTATTGTTTCTTTGGAGATTTAGAAAGAATTGGCGCTGCTCGGAGTCGCCCTTCCACTGTACTTTGTGTTTGGTGTTGAAAATAATCTCGCCTTTGAAATTTTTAACTTTGCACCTGCAATGTCTTTAGCACTTTAAATATAATTATATATCATTTATGAATAACTTTATACCTGATGCCTTTTTGGCGATTGTAACTAGTATGGCGATATGTCGCCTTGTTTCGCTGCATGACGAGCGATCTGGTTGTGTCCTTCTTGCTTTTAGAATCATATGACTTGACGTTATGGTGAATCGCCTTGCTTTGGTTGTGTGTAAGCTTCTTCTGGCGGTGTTGATAATCTCGCCTTTCTTTGCTGTATCTTTTTCTGACGCACTCAACTCGTAAGACTTACAGGTAACGCCAAGGCCTTGCAACCTTGTTTAATTTTTCTTTTTCTGACGTACCCAACTCGTAAGACTTACAGGTAACGCCAAGGCCTTGCAACCTTGTTTAATTTTTCTTTTTCTGACGTACCCAACTCGTAAGACTTACAGGTAACGCCAAGGCCTTGCAACCTTGTTTAATTTTTCTTTTTCTGACGTACCCAACTCGTAAGACTTACAGGTAACGCCAAGGCCTTGCAACCTTGTTTAATTTTTTCTTTTTCTGACGTACCCAACTCGTAGGTGACGCCAAGGCACTGTAACCCTTGTTTAATAATATTTTTTTTTTCTGACGTACCCAACTCGTAGGTGACGCCAAGGCACTGTAACCCTTGTTTAATAATATTTTTTTTTTCTGACGTACCCAACTCGTAGGTGACGCCAAGGCACTGTAACCCTTATTTAATAAAATTTTTTTCTGACGTACCCAACTCGTAAGACTTACAGGTAACGCCAAGGCACTGTAACCCTTGTTTAATAATTTTTTTTTTTTTCTGACGTACCCAACTCGTAGGTGACGCCAAGGCACTGTAACCCTTGTTTAATAATATTTTTTTTTTCTGACGTACCCAACTCGTAGGTGACGCCAAGGCACTGTAACCCTTGTTTAATAATTTTTTTTTTTTTTTTTTTTTTTTGACGTACCCAACTCGTAGGTGACGCCAAGGAACTGTAACCCTTGTTAATTTTTTTTTCTGACGTACCCAACTCGTAGGTGACGCCAAGGAACTGTAACCCTTGTTAATTTTTTTTCTGACGTACCCAACTCGTAGGTGACGCCAAGGAACTGTAACCCTTGTTAATTTTTTTTTTTCTGACGTACCCAACTCGTAAGACTTACAGGTAACGCCAGGGCCTTTCAACCTTGGTTTATTTTCTATTTTTGACGTACCCTACTCGTAAGGTTTACAGGTAACGCCAGGGCCTTTCAACCTTGATTTAATTTCTGTTTTTGACGTCCCCTACGGGTGACGCCAGGGCCTTTCAACCTTGATTTAATTTCTTCAGAGCTTTCATATGAGTTGATCTTGAATAATTTTTTGTTCAGAGCCCGCAGCTTAATCATGATTACTGCAAATAAGCTTTGATACATTAGAGGTTCAACGATAATAATATATGAAAAATAAAACAAACGAAAATGATACCGCCATGGGCGGTTTGTCGCGGCGCTCCTCGCCTAGCAAGAAAAAACAATTATGTTTTGGCGTGGCGAGACTGAGTTCCATTGCGGTAGTCATCGCGGAATATGCTTCAACCTGAAATATTAGTTGGCGGCTTCTATCTCGCCGAGTGATAATTATTGAATTTTCATGTTAATTTTCCACATTTGTTCGTTGTCCTGCACTATGATTAACATCAATGAATCAAAATAGAAATCATAGATGAATAAACTAAATTTCCTAATCAAGATTTCAAAAGAATAAATTTCAAAGAAGGTGACATTATAGCAAGTGCTTCAAGTATCTGCACTAAAAACAGGTCGGTTAATAATAAGTCTCATATACTCCATTAGTTTTGCATGTATGATTGATTTTAATTAATCGATAAACGAAACAGATAAAAATGTGATACGTAGAGAAAGCATATTCATGTTAGTTATAAGTAAAAAGCAAAATACTTTGTAAGAAGAATACTGATTTAGTTCTTAACCGAAAAAATGTAGAAACATATGAAAATTTTTATACTTTCTCTGTTGGTTATATTTGTCTTGGTCATTTTAATTTAAAGTGTTGACTTACTTATCAGAGTTGAAGTTCTTTCATGCAAAAGTTCTTTCATGTTTGAAATGTTTACATGAGGTCTTAAGAAAGTTAGTTCATACAATCACACAAAATATTTTATCGTGTGCTAGAATAATTTATAGCAGGATTAAAGATATCACATATCAAATAAGCACAAACAGTTTTGAACCAAACAGAACAGCGATTCTTGAATTTAGATCTTGTAAAGTGGCACACCCAAAGAAAAACAAGTCTCATTCTAGTGATTATTAACCTTGAAATACATAAGTACCGATGTTCTTTTCTTTTACTCATTGATGAGATTATTATTATTATTATTATTATTATTATAGATGGCGATAGAATGTGATTCATGAACTATAAATTAACCATGTTAATAAAACCGATAACGTATATATGCACAAATAATATATTATCACAATAGAGAGAGCGAGAACTATATGATTAAATGGTAAGTTAGAGGAAAAGAACGTTAACACCTGGATCGGGAGTCGCCTGTTTTGGCGCGGCGTGACTGAGTTCCATTGCGGTGGTCATCACGGAACATGCTTCAATTGGAATGTTAATTGGCGACTTGTATCTCGCCGAGTGGTACCAATGACCAATTACTCGTGTTTTATTATCACCTCTGTTGGGGCGATGAATCATTTTCATCGTGAAGGACCAAAACAGCGGTTTTACGAACGATTGTCGCTTGAAGCAGTGTGCGAGCTGATTAGCTCATCGGATCTACGCCATTGGATGATGACCGAGACCGGTTGATATGCTGTGAGCGTGTGACAATGAACGAGATAGAGCTTGCGACAACATCAGACTTTGAGATATCAAAACGCTGCATACTCTCCCTGTTATTTCCAAAGCCTGGCCATATTTCTAACTTGGTGCTATAATTTTATTCATTAGTCTCCCTCTGAATGACAGAACTGTTGATTTTCCTTCCATGTGTGAATTTGTAATTGATAATCCAATCCAAATTAGAGTTTGATGGCTTCATTGGATCAAACGTCCTCGAACTGTGTTATTTTCCTTAACAACAATGTATAATTCTTGCTATGTGGCCTGTCTACATTTTAGCAAACACGAAACAGGCATATACACTAGCACTACTATATTTCATATGTTTTAATGTATTTGTGACAATGAAAATCCCACTTCATATCATTATTATGCGGCCATTAACACCAACTTGATCAATCCACATGTTATTAACCATGGGTTTTTCATTAGTCTTGTGGTGTTACGTTTTGATGTAATACGGCATGAATGCCACTGCTAAATAAATCAAAATAATAAATTGTAGGAAAGTTTCACAGTTAAAACATGTTTTTAGAATACTTTCCTGAGGATTATGAACAGAGTAGATTCTAAGTAGATTGTTGTTCTTCATCGTTCTTTCCAAGCCTGGTCACTAGACCGGTTTCCTCATAGACCTGGTGACGACACAGTGGTTCCTACACGAATCTATCAGCGGCGAGGACAGTTCTTTTATGAATCCGATGGTGGCGACAAATCCTTCATAAATCAAACCGCGACGATATGGCGTGGTTGGTAACTAGAACGAACTCGTTTGGCGACGACACGATGGATTGAGATTCTCCAGGAGTTCTTCTCCATTGGTGATTTCGATGGTAATGGATACTGCGAAACAAACCAAGGCTACCTGTTCTCGCCATATATCAAAAATTGCTCCCTTCCTAATTGCCCCGTACGTGTCTCCCTTTCAAACTTTTCCGAATCAATTTTTTCTCGCGACGTTGGGAGATAATCACTGCTGCTTTGTATGACAAGACATTGTTGTTGTGTCGATGAACAAGATGAAACTTTGAGGCCTGGGAATCGTTTTACCGGGTGATGTTTAATTTTTGTCTAGTTTGATGTGGTAGGCTGGGATCAAATGTTTTTACCGCAGCCCCACGGTGGGCGCCAAAATGTTCTGGTAAAAAACAAGGGGGGTTTGTATTATTGATCAAATGGTGTGAATACACTCAGTTCAATCCCAACAACCCTGGGAGTTTAATAAGTCAGAATTCGTCAGAACATAGGGGTTTGTATTATTCAAGATTGATAACTGATACAAGTATGTCGGAGAAGAAATTGAATCTCTTTACAAGAATGAAAATATGGTGGTTTCTCATGATGAGAGTGAGTCTATGTAGAATCAGTGAAAAGTCCTCCCCTCTTCTCTTGAAGAAGATCCTATTTATAGACAAAACATCTCCCTCTTGTTGCTTGATAACCGCCTTGCTTGGAGAGGAATTCATGGGTAGTGGGCGGTTACTTTTACTTCTTCTCCAAGCTTCTTCCTTCTTCTCCAAGCTTCTTCCTTCTTCTCCAAGTTTCTTCCTTCTTCTCCAAGTCATGGTGGATCATGCTTATCATGTGTTTTTCATGGTTGTTTTCATGCTTCTCCTTTAGATGCTCCCATTGGGCTTTTTCGTATTGGGCCTTAACAAATCACACCCTGGTCCATGGCCCGGTACACTACTATTCATGAAAAATTAAATTTTATATTTGGTAGTACGAAAATTATTGAAGGCTCCAGAAGAGACAATGCATTGTTATATCGAGAAACAAAGTTGCACTTTGCTAATATATTTTATATTTTAAGTCTTAAAGAAATTTGTTACCGAAAGATATTCACATAAATGAATATCATATTGAAACAAGAAACGACGGAAATATTTTATCTCTATATTACGAGACATATTATCAACTTTTGTCTCTAGTTTGTGGTGTACTTATGATATTAGTGCAATTTAAGCACATGTTAAAGTAAACCAGAAGTTTACAAATAAATCATATTAATTTTATCATTGGCAAGATCAGTTGGGTCATTTCTGGTCTATTATGAAGCGAAAAATTTCTATGAATATGTATTGAATGACCAGAAGTTCATTCAATCTAACACTTTTTTGTGTATTACTAGTTCTCGAAGAAAATTGATAAATTTAGTAAACGAGCGTCTCTTATTTTATATATAAGGTGATATTTATAAATCAATACACCGATCATGTGGACCAATTAAATTTCTATAATTTTAATTGATGCATCAACTAAATAGTCACATGTATGTTAGTTATCAACTCACAACCAAAAGTTTGTGAGATTATTTTTGAGAGCTCATTATGTATATATTATTCTAGAAAGTATTTGATAAGTATCATATGTTAATTGAAATTTATACCGAATATCTTGTAGAATATGTTCATACAAACAAAAATAATAATGGACTTGAAGATCCATTCTTTAGACGTCTAAAGTTAATTACATGATCGATACTTATGAGATCAATACTTCTATGTTCTATTTTATATTTTGGGAACATTTAAATATATATGTTGAGATATTGATTCGCTCAAGCCAATAAGTTATTATACGAAAGTCTTCAACTTGCAATTAAGTTTAGTTTTATACTCTAATATTTTTCATATAAGCATTTTTGGATGTGTTGGTATGTTCCAATTGCTCCAATATAATGCAATACGATGAATTATTAAAGAATATTGAGCCAATAGGGACTTGTTTATAGCCCAAAAGGATAATTTTCAAGTGATGATGAATTAGTTTTCCCAATATTAGGGAGAGGGAATAAGCAGCTGAAAAATATGAACCTGAAGTTCAAATGAATCACTTGAAATAAATAGTTATTATTATCTCATCTTGATCCTCATATAAAATAGATTGAACCAGATGTTCAAAAGATGTATCATTTGCAAAGTTTATGAAATCAACTATCAGCTGCTAATGCTCCAATCAAAATGGATGTCCCTGTTGGACAATCTTATATTGCAAATGAATTTTAACCACCCTGTAGCGTGGTAGGTCAGTCGGTTCCAAAGATTAAAATCCTCAAATAAGAAAAGGAGCTAAAAAGAAAGATGACCCAAGTGATGATATGAAAAGATTATTTGACATAATTAATTTTCTAGTTCCATAAGAACTTATCAGGTACCTGAAATTTATGAAAATAAAGAAATCTCGACGAATTATGTCATGAATGGAATACGATGAAACCGAAAGAAAAATCAACGTTGACGATGTTTATTTATATAATATAGCGCTATATATGATAAGAAATAACGAGGATCATAAATCAAAGTCTATTAAGGATTATAGACAATGAAATGATTGACTAAATAGATAGACACAATTGATACAAAATTAAACTAGCTTTGCAAAACGGAATGTTTTTGGACCAATAGTCCATTCCATCTGCAGATGGAAATAATTCGATATGAATAAATTTTCAAGAGAAAAATAATGAAAATCAAATATTTAGAGTTTGAATTGTTATTCAAGTATATTGATAAATGTCTATCATTGATTTTCAAGAAGCATATTCACCTAAAGTGAATTCCAAAACTTCTTTGTAATTAATTAAGTTGAGTAGCATATGAAATACTCAATTTATGTGAAATATGTGTTTTAACGTATTTGACTAGCTCACTTGATAATGATGATTATATGAAAATCCCAGAATGATTTAATTTTCGTAAGACACATATATATTGGAGAGATGACTTAATAAAGATGAATAAGTCTCCTTATATACTCGAACAACATCTATATGCATGTTGAATATTTCCATGTGAGAAATATGAAAATGACAATTTGTTCATTTTAAGAAAATATTTGGCAATAAATTTGTTTAAGATTGTATCATCAAGAGACTCCCAAAGAGCTTGAGATATTGTCATTTATTACAAAATAAGTATTTGAAGAATATTTTGTGAATCATGAAGCTTATATACAAAAGGTTCTAAAATGATTCTATAAGATCAATTACGTACCCTAATTTTTGTACGATCGTCGATGTAAACAAATGCCATTTTAGAGTTCGAGTAAATGGTGAAGAACTAATTGGTTCTGAAGCACCACATTTTGGTTCTAATGGGGACAAATACATTGTTAACCTATTATTTGTTGTCAATATATCATCAAGTATATACTTTGCTATTTTAGATATGCAGGTAATTTGTTTAATCCTCGTAAAACAAACAACAATAACAATCTCATGAAACAAAATGATGAGGAAAGATGAGCACTATAGAAGATAAATCAAGAATGTGATTTGGTTGAAATATATGATTCATCAGATACAAGAATTTGTGAGTTTCCTTCTAAAGAGTTCTTGCAACGATTCAACATGAAGATAATGTCGCACAAACTACATATTTGGAGAAGAGTATATGATCAAGAAGATAAGACAGGTCTTTCTACAAAGTCAACTTCAAGTAAAACTTTTGAGCAACTACTACAACTACATAAGATTATTTGAGTTTCTTCGTCTCATATACAATTGTCTTTATGAGGGGGAGATATAAATATGTTCTGCACTCTTTTTCCCTTCACCGTGGTTTTGTCCCACTGGGTTTTCCTGGTAAGGTTTTTAACGAGGCAGTTCACACACAAAAGATGTTGTACTCTTTTTCCTTCACTATGATTTTTCCCACTGGGTTTTTAATAGTAAGGTTTTAATGAGGCATATCATCGATGGACATCCAAGGAGGAGTGTTATGAATAATATAAATGTGGATGTCCATTTGTCTAGACCCATATTCTTGGCACATGTAATCTCCTATATATATGACTATCTCACAATGTAAAACACACACCTTGAATAGAATAATACAATAGTCTATTCCTTTCTCTTTGTAACGCCCTAAACCCAATATTCAAAAGTTACTCTAATTCAAGAATGCTTTTCAAAATTACGCAGCGGTTATAAATAATAAATAGGCTTGGAGTCAAAATAACTTATGAAAATATTGGTTTAAGGTATTACATTTTTCTTCATATTGCTAATGAAAATAAATTAGCATAAGCATCACTAATAAAAATATTTTTCTTTTCTAACAAGAAACATTTTAAATTAAAAATAAAATGACAGAGTAAATGACTCTAAAAACTCTTCCCCGTGTCACAATCAGAGCGGAGCTTCATCAAGAACTCAAACACACGAGACTCAACAACCTGGAAAACCTGGACTCCCAAGAGTCCAGCACGTAACACATAACACAAAACAGGGTGAGTTTATGCAATAAGCAAAAAAAATAGGAAACATACAACAAGGTATAAACATGATTATATCACGTTAATAATTCATGCAACATTTATACCATTTAATCAACACCTCAATTTACACATCATTAATCAATTAATTAAATCAATCATACAACATTAGTTACTTAGAATATCAGAGATATATTACTAAATATCCAACTCACCACTATACATCATTTAACACTCACCAATTAACACCCACAAATTATCACTTATCATTTAGTACGCAATTATGCAAACATCAACCAACAATTTATCAGTCACACAACATTTCATCTATTGAAATTAAGTATGCAATGTCTCCCTAGACACGACCTATATGCATGTGGTACCCATTGTCATAATTTTGGAAAACTTATTCCAAATGTTTTAGATCATCGTCTCTAAAACAACAGTAAACTAGATCATCGTCTCTAGAATACTCATCAATAGACACAACTTATGAATGCATGAATGTGCATATACCAAACATATAGTTTTATCTCTATTATAACATCAACATAATATGGATAACATAATCCAAATATTCTAAATCATCGTCTTTAGAATACATCTACTCATGATAAATCATCATTTATCATCATCAAGAAATTGAACATCATAGTTATATTCATGAACAATCACACCTCGCCATTGTACATAAGCACGAAACACCGTCATTGTTCATACACACGAACACATCACTAATACACCAAAAGAATTCATACACCAATAAAATTCATCATTTAGTATACGAATAAAATTCATCAATAATCCACGTCAATGAAACTTTATCAACAAACTCACAAATAAAGTTTATCAATTAAATACATTAACTAACACATTAATTTAGTTTCATTCATATATTCATCACCATCATCTTTTCAATATAACGAACAAAGCACCAACTCAAACAAATCATCTCACAAAAATTGAGTAGATTCACACCACAATTTACCATGACTATAACCCACTATCATAGTATCCCATAACTCCCAAAACTCACATAAATGGATTCATGTTTAGTTCTCATTAATCCTAACTCAGCCTACTCAAATTAACAACAAAACAACAACCAATTCATGAAATTATCGATCAAAATTCATACTTTCAATCTATTCAAACATAACAACTTTAACAGTTCAAGCATGAATTTTTATTGTACAAATCACTACTAACTAATAACAACAACATGGATTATTAATGAGAAAGCATAAAAACATAATCTCTACTCATGGGTTTTCTCAAAAAACCCTCTCCTAAGGAGAATAATAGAATACTTGGGAAAGAGAAGCTTAGCTACTCCTTTATTCTATAACTCAATCCTACTTAAAAACATAAACTTCCTTTACCTTTGGTTGTAAAGAAAATGGAGGATGGCAATGGTTCTTGAAGCTCCACCTTGTTCTTGCCTTTTTCCCTCTTTTTCTCCCCAACACATCTGGTGCAATCCGAACTCAATTTCTTCCTCCTCAGACCTTGTTTCAACGATCCGAACGGTCAAAAGTTGGCCTCAGATGTTATGAACCTACCCTCAAAATTTGAAGGACATCCAACGGTTAACGAATCGGGAATCGAAGTTTTTGTGAGGCTGCTGTGTTGAAAACGAGATTTGCATTCCTCATCTCTTCTTTCTCTTCAACTTTCACCAAAACCCTTCTTTTAACTTCTCTCTCTACCTCTTTCTCTCATAAATAAGTCCAAAACCTCTAATTATTTATTTTCTCCCATAACTAACTCCTAAATTATAATACTATCTAATTTAATCTCAAACCACAATAATTACACAAGACATAAAAACACACTTAACATGTCAAAATCAATTTAAAATTCATAAACACACAAATACACATAAGCACATAATTAGACATCATTTAATAAATCATATATCCCTAAAGTATTCCTAATTAAAATTCGGGGCGTTACAACTCTCCCCCACTTAAAGAATTTTCGTCCTCGAAAATCATCTGACTGGAACAACTCCGATAAGACTCCTTCATCCGGCTTTCCAAAAGAACCACCAAAACTCTGCTCACTATCAAGTATGATAAAACTAGTCTATTCCAATCAACACAATTTCGTCTACTATTAACAAGAGATTAAGGGTGATCAGTTCCTCAATTTGTCAATAGATAGCCGACAATCATGACGATGACATATTCCATTTTCACCAAACTACAATAGTGCTCCCATAGCACGAACATCCATTGAGTATCATTCCATAATGAGTACAACACCACTACCGCAAGTAAAATTCAATCCATTATACTCCGGAAAAAACATCATCGCATAAAAACTTCACAACTTCTCAAATGCCCATAAGTTCTCAATTTTCCCTAAATCTCATAACTGTACCAAACCGTATGTTCATATTCGAATCTCATTCCAACCACCGTCTGAATACTACCATCTCAATCTTCGGTTGATGGCCAAGGCTTCCCAAATTCTCCTGACACAATGTCAAAACTTGTCATCTCTAACAGACAGATTCTTTTACACAATTTTCAATTTCTTTCGTAGAACTAACACGACTATTTTACTTTCAAATCATCACTTAACTACTTTCTATGCACCTCAACACAAAATATTTATCTCTTTTGACTTTCCCAATCAGGGCACATCATGTTTCGTCATAACTCCAAACTCTCCTCAAACTTTTCTTAGTTTTTTTTTTCCAAACTTTTCCTCATTTCCCTATTGTGAATCCTTAAGCCACATTCTCATTAACACACCTTCCCAAACAACTAGTCTTTCTCACTCCTTCTATTAGTCCATTGCTGATATACTTTAACCTCATCTCTACATCAAAAGCCTCGTGTGAAATGCTCCAACATACTTTTCCACCTAATGATTTCTCCGTCCTGATTTCTAGTGTAACCTTTTCTCAATCTTAAATCTCTTTTATTTATCTTTGATTATCCATGAGTATTATCTCCACAATTATTGTTCAACTTCCGTTTTGATACATCCGACTTACTACTCCAAGCTCTTATCTGAAAGGTGTTTTTCGTAACTTCCACCGTCATCGGTATACACATCTCAGTTGATACTCAACACAATCTCAACTCCTTATAAGGTACCTCACCATAGTCCTTACACAAATTCATCGAATACTATCCCACTTTCACTCTAGAATAAACTCGACTATCTGCTCAATCTTTGACTTATGACAAACTAAACAGACATACACAAACTCTGCGACATCTTTCTTTTTACTAAGTAATTCCTTACGGTCCCCCCCAACCTCTTTGAGAATATGGTTCGTCAATTTTTTTTTCTAACATGCCCAACTTCACACTACTAGGCGTCATCTCATACACCAATTTCAAATTTCTGATTTTTTTTCAATCAAATTTAATCCTCTTGTCATAAACGCAGAAATGTGCAAGAACTTCCTACTCGATGCATCTACGATCACATTCGCTTTACCCGGATGATAACTCAACCTAAAGTCATAATCCTTCAAAATGTCTAACCACCTCCTTTGCCTCATATTCAACTACACTACTGCTCCACGGCGAAACACTCAACTTAATAGACTTCTTCTCTAGTAGTTCTTCTAACTGTTCCTCTAACTCAGTCATATCTCTGAAGCAGACCCCACGAACGTATGAGCACTCTCCTTCGGACATCTCTACTTTTCCTAGCTTCCCACACTCGAAACATCTCGGAGGGATATAACATTCTCCCCCACTTGTCTCAAACCCACCTGCAACCTTCTGCTGAGACTCCTGATTCCCACACCTAGCTGCAGACCTTTACCGCTGATGGCGATTTTCGCAAGTGTACGAAATCGTGCAAGTAATATATTTAAAACGGTAAGACCGAGTGTCGAACTCAAGGATCGCGTTATACTGTTGAATTGTGATTTTTACTCGATTGAACAAAAGGTTTCAGTTTGATTGGTTGCAATAGCAATAATAATAATAACAACGAAAATTACTTTGTATTTGATAATAATAAAAATGTCAGGGATGAGTTTCACTAGACTACTATTTTAATGTAGTGACTTGATTATGACTATTGAAGGTATTTATCAAATTATTACCGAATTCCCTAAAGTATTCGTGCCCTAATTCCTTAGTGACAGAGTCGTTAATTCTAAAATAATTCCTAATTCCTTAGTGAATTTAAGATTAGAATTAAGCATGAATGAACAAGAATTCTAAATTGGTTTCAAGGGTTTGCATCTATTCCTAAATTACAAAGGCAAGAATTTCTTATATCAAAGCATTCATAAATTCAACTCCCGTATCACAATATGAATCGTAAATCAATTTAACGGTGATCAATCGATAAAAGCATTAAGCACAGATATAAGAAAAATAATCAATAGAATTCTTCAATAATCATAAATCAAATCATAAAATAAGAATAGTCATCTAGGTTTACTCATCCCTAACAATTGAGAAATTAACTACTCATAATATCAATTAGAGATAATAGAGAATAAAGAATTACACATAAAATTGTAGTTGAATGTGTACAAAGCCAACACAAAGAAACTGTTATTCAAAGGTGAAGCCTCGTCTGCGTGCGTGACTGCTTTTTTCTTTTCTCCGTCTGCGTGATCTTTCTAGGTCAATGAAAAGTTCCTATTTATATGAGGGAACAAAGATCCTTAAGAATTACAACCCGTGCCACTAGAAGCAAGTCCTCCTCCCATTACCTTTTGACACGTCATTTAAATATAGAATAAAGCTGATGATGTCATGCTGAACGTGCGCTGATGTCATGCTCTGAAAGGTGAAAAATCGCACCACTATTGGATCAGCTGGGGACGCGAGAAAAACAGAGAATGAAGCTTCTTTTAGCTTCAAAATATTGGGATTTTTTCTAAGTCTTTTTCTTCTTTGGTCTTTTGTCTTCAAACTCTTTTATGTGTTATTTTCTTCATAAATTCTTCTCCTTGACCATACAATACTCTTAAAAACTAACTAAAATACTATAAAATAATAATTAAAAATACTCAAATGACGGAATGTCATCACAACCCCAAACTTGAATTGTTGCTTGTCCTCAAGTAATATGTCTGTCGAAACAAAACTGTCAATGAATTAACAAATTAATTTGAATGATAAAAATCTCAAAAACTTTTTCTCTTCATCCGGCAATAGAACCACCGGTCTTAACTTCCGTGATCCTGCTCAATCAATGCTTTGGTTTTCAAGACTTCAATCAGCTTCGGTTCAATGATCATTCCACACGATGTTCAAAGTTCAACCTTATCTCTCACTCACTAATTCACTCAATTTTGACAGGGTATTCACTCCATCAACATGCAAATGCTATTTTACCTTAAGCTTGAAAAAATTCTAAACCGTCAATCAAAGTAAATACATGACACACATTTTCGAGGTCTTAAAGGTTGTAACTTGGCTTGGGTAAATGGTGGGATAAATTTGGGAAAAGTAGGCTAAATTGGAGTTAGGTATCAACTACTATTCCTTATTGAAAAATTACCATAACCGGGGCTCAATTCATTGTTGATTAGGTACTTAGAGAACTTATTTTTCATAATTTTTTTTTCTTCGAAGATGCCACTATTTTTCATGCTTAATGGCTCTTTATTCTTTTTTATTCTCCTTTTTTTTTTTAAGAAACTCAATTATTTTTTTGTGAGTCTCTATTATTACTATTTTTTTTTTTTTTAGTTCTCTAGTACCCCTACCCCAAACTTAAGATGTTGCTAATTCCAGAAGCAACCCCAAACTTAAAATGATACCATGACAAGGAAATTTAAAGCTTCTACCTAACTCCAAGGAGGGTAAACAGATAAAAAATTTCAGGTCTAAAAAGCTTATAATTGAGTTAGTCACCGAAAAAAAGGGGATATTTTTTTTTTTTTTTTGGCTCAAAGTGGTTTAGCAACAGATATATAATAACAGGGTAGCTTGAAAAGGCTCAGGGTACCAAACAAATATGCCTCTATGTGTGTAAATGTAAAACCAATCAACAGTAGAGAACAGTCGCAAGTTCTAGAAAATATACAAAATATGGATACACTCATAAGATGTGAAAGAAATAGTATACCGTGGAATTTATTTGGCTCAAAGTGCTCACCAGCTGAGGTATCTGAAGGTTGAACTAGTACACCGTGCAAAACTCCATCTTTCCTATTCATCTCTTTGTCTCTTTAACCATTGCACTTTCATGAGCAGTCACACGTCCGCATTCTTTTATGTGCAAGTCTAAGAGATTTTCATCGTGCAAATTCAGGTATTAACACACTGACAATTCTGAAAAGACATAAAAACATTAAACTTGATAATAAACAAAACAATAGAAAGATGAAACACAAGGGATTGTCAGCAGGTGACATCATTGATAGTCTTTTTTTTTTCTTTCTATTTTCTCTTTTCTTTTTTCTTTTTTTGAATGAAAAATGAATGGTAAAGCATAATGGATGGGTTGCCTCCCATGCAGCGCTTCTTTAACGTCATTAGCTTGACGCCTCAACCACTATTAAGGTGGCATATATGACACAAAGAACACATCATCCTTTTTCTTCATTTTGTTGGGTAAGAACTCCATGAACTTGAGATATAGATGATGTTTCCTCCATAACATTTTCAAGTGGAAATTGATGAACAAGGCATAACTGGCATCCAGAACTTCATCAATCTCATATTTTTTCTCAACCTTGTTGCTAAAAAAAATTTGAGGAATGTTTTTATGTTGAGAAATTTCTTGTTCGACATATTCACTTCTCAAAAGTTGAGACTTTTGAGTTTCCACTAGATCATCACCTTTCTTTTTCACAACAATTAGGTCATCTCCAATCTCCAAATTCTCATTCATCTTTTCAAATCCCACTATTTGTTCAAAAAAACTCTCACACCGGCTCTCAAATATTTCAATTGAAACTTGATTCATATGTATGAATTCAATCAAAACATCTTTGATGTGAAAGTTCTTGTCATATAAATCATTGGGTAACACTTGAGGAGGTAACATTTGTTCACAATTGATCTTTTTCATGTAACACTCCTCTTCTTCTTGTGGTGGAACATTATAATCAAAAGTTTCATCCTTATACTCTTCTTCACAAACATCATCCCTAAGAAATCGCACCTGAAGAAGCTCTTGTTCAAGTTCATCTCTCGTGATTTGTCCCTCAAGTATACGACATTGAGCAATTAGAAGACAAGTATCAAGCTCTTCCAATATTTGTTGTAGGACAGAATCATCAAAGTCTTTCATGCTATATGGTGGATAATTATCTCAAACAAAGAAGAAAGACACCACTAGCACGCAACATTAGTAATCTCAACAAATAAAACAAAAATAGAACAAAAATAAAAAAATAAAAAAAAAACTATAATTTTGTTGCAGAGCAAAAAATTCCAATTAAGCAAAAATAAAAATTCAACAGTGATTTGGCAATCCCCGGCAACGGCGCCAAAAACTTGATGGCGATTTTCGCAAGTGTACGAAATCGTGCAAGTAATATATTTAAAACGGTAAGACCGAGTGTCGAACTCAAGGATCGCGTTATACTGTTGAATTGTGATTTTTACTCGATTGAACAAAAGGTTTCAGTTTGATTGGTTGCAATAGCAATAATAATAATAACAACGAAAATTACTTTGTATTTGATAATAATAAAAATGTCAGGGATGAGTTTCACTAGACTACTATTTTAATGTAGTGACTTGATTATGACTATTGAAGGTATTTATCAAATTATTACCGAATTCCCTAAAGTATTCGTGCCCTAATTCCTTAGTGACAGAGTCGTTAATTCTAAAATAATTCCTAATTCCTTAGTGAATTTAAGATTAGAATTAAGCATGAATGAACAAGAATTCTAAATTGGTTTCAAGGGTTTGCATCTATTCCTAAATTACAAAGGCAAGAATTTCTTATATCAAAGCATTCATAAATTCAACTCCCGTATCACAATATGAATCGTAAATCAATTTAACGGTGATCAATCGATAAAAGCATTAAGCACAGATATAAGAAAAATAATCAATAGAATTCTTCAATAATCATAAATCAAATCATAAAATAAGAATAGTCATCTAGGTTTACTCATCCCTAACAATTGAGAAATTAACTACTCATAATATCAATTAGAGATAATAGAGAATAAAGAATTACACATAAAATTGTAGTTGAATGTGTACAAAGCCAACACAAAGAAACTGTTATTCAAAGGTGAAGCCTCGTCTGCGTGCGTGACTGCTTTTTTCTTTTCTCCGTCTGCGTGATCTTTCTAGGTCAATGAAAAGTTCCTATTTATATGAGGGAACAAAGATCCTTAAGAATTACAACCCGTGCCACTAGAAGCAAGTCCTCCTCCCATTACCTTTTGACACGTCATTTAAATATAGAATAAAGCTGATGATGTCATGCTGAACGTGCGCTGATGTCATGCTCTGAAAGGTGAAAAATCGCACCACTATTGGATCAGCTGGGGACGCGAGAAAAACAGAGAATGAAGCTTCTTTTAGCTTCAAAATATTGGGATTTTTTCTAAGTCTTTTTCTTCTTTGGTCTTTTGTCTTCAAACTCTTTTATGTGTTATTTTCTTCATAAATTCTTCTCCTTGACCATACAATACTCTTAAAAACTAACTAAAATACTATAAAATAATAATTAAAAATACTCAAATGACGGAATGTCATCAACCGCACTCGAACTTAGTCTCACAAAAGAAACAAGTGTAGACAGTGTTTAAACACACATTGCATACAAGGGAATGAAACACAAAACACAATGTCTCACACAAACATTTAGGTGACATATATCTTCCCTTAATTTTCAAAATTAAGAATCAGATCATAACGAGAAAGGATGAATATATCGTAACAATGAAATTCCTGAAACTAATCACACATCTTGCAAGATAGTTAAATAGTGACACTAGGTGCAAGTGTAACTATAACAATCAACACATAATAAAATACAAGCGATAGACAAACACAACTGACACCACGCCCACTCGATCTGACTAGACAGACCTGTTCTGATACCACTTTGTAACGCCCTAAACCCAATATTCAAAAGTTACTCTAATTCAAGAATGCTTTTTAAAATTACGCAGCGGTTATAAATAATAAATAGGCTTGGAGTCAAAATAACTTATGAAAATATTGGTTTAAGGTATTACATTTTTCTTCATATTGCTAATGAAAATAAATTAGCATAAGCATCACTAATAAAAATATTTTTCTTTTCTAACAAGAAACATTTTAAATTAAAAATAAAATGACAGAGTAAATGACTCTAAAAACTCTTCCCCGTGTCACAATCAGAGCAGAGCTTCATCAAGAACTCAAACACACGAGACTCAACAACCTGGAAAACCTGGACTCCCAAGAGTCCAGCACGTAACACATAACACAAAACAGGGTGAGTTTATGCAATAAGCAAAAAAAATAAGAAATATACAACAAGGTATAAACATGATTATATCACGTTAATAATTCATGCAACATTTATACCATTTAATCAACACCTCAATTTACACATCATTAATCAATTAATTAAATCAATCATACAACATTAGTTACTTAGAATATCAGAGATATATTACTAAATATCCAACTCACCACTATACATCATTTAACACTCACCAATTAACACCCACAAATTATCATTTATCATTTAGTACGCAATTATGCAAACATCAACCAACAATTTATCAGTCACACAACATTTCATCTATTGAAATTAAATATGCAATGTCTCCCTAGACACGACCTATATGCATGTGGTACCCATCGTCATAATTTTGGAAAACTTATTCCAAATGTTTTAGATCATCGTCTCTAAAACAACAGTAAACTAGATCATCGTCTCTAGAATACTCATCAATAGACACAACTTATGAATGCATGAATGTGCATATACCAAACATATAGTTTTATCTCTATTATAACATCAACATAATATGGATAACATAATCCAAATATTCTAAATCATCGTCTTTAGAATACATCTACTCATGATAAATCATCATTTATCATCATCAAGAAATTGAACATCATAGTTATATTCATGAACAATCACACCTCGTCATTGTACATAAGCACGAAACACCGTCATTGTTCATACACACGAACACATCACTAATACACCAAAAGAATTCATACACCAATAAAATTCATCATTTAGTATACGAATAAAATTCATCAATAATCCACGTCAATGAAACTTCATCAACAAACTCACAAATAAAGTTTATCAATTAAATACATTAACTAACACATTAATTTAGTTTCATTCATATATTCATCACCATCATCTTTTCAATATAACGAACAAAGCACCAACTCAAACAAATCATCTCACAAAAATTGAGTAGATTCACACCACAATTTACCATGACTATAACCCACTATCATAGTTCCCATAACTCCCAAAACTCACATAAATGGATTCATGTTTAGTTCTCATTAATCCTAACTCAGCCTACTCAAATTAACAACAAAACAACAACCAATTCATGAAATTATCGATCAAAATTCATACTTTCAATCTATTCAAACATAACAACTTCAACAGTTCAAGCATGAATTTTTATCGTACAAATCACTACTAACTAATAACAACAACATGGATTATTAATGAGAAAGCATAAAAACATAATCTCTACTCATGTGTTTTCTCAAAAAACCCTCTCCTAAGGAGAATCATAGAATACTTGGGAAAGAGAAGCTTAGCTACTCCTTTATTCTATAACTCAATCCTACTTAAAAACATAAACTTCCCTTACCTTTGCTTGTAAAGAAAATGGAGGATGGCAATGGTTCTTGAAGCTCCACCTTGTTCTTGCCTTTTTCCCTCTTTTTCTCCCCAACACATCTGGTGCAATCCGAACTCAATTTCTTCCTCCTCAGACCTTGTTTCAACGATCCGAACGGTCAAAAGTTGGCCTCAGATGTTATGAACCTACCCTCAAAATTTGAAGGACATCCAACGGTTAACGAATCGGGAATCGAAGTTTTTGTGAGGCTGCTGTGTTGAAAACGAGATTTGCATTCCTCATCTCTTCTTTCTCTTCAACTTTCACCAAAACCCTTCTTTTAACTTCTCTCTCTACCTCTTTCTCTCATAAATAAGTCCAAAACCTCTAATTATTTATTTTCTCCCATAACTAACTCCTAAATTATAATACTATCTAATTTAATCTCAAACCACAATAATTACACAAGACATAAAAACACACTTAACATGTCAAAATCAATTTAAAATTCATAAACACACAAATACACATAAGTACATAATTAGACATCATTTAATAAATCATATATCCCTAAAGTATTCCTAATTAAAATTCGGGGCGTTACACTCTTCTCCCTTTCTCTCCTTCTTCTCTATTCTAGTTATTCTCTAGAAATAGTTCATAACATTTTTATTATTTGATAATTATTGGTGATAAATTTTTGTTGCATTTGTAACAAAAAAAATTGTCGCATTTTTTAATATTTATTAGTGACAATTTCAATTGTCACTTTTTTTTTTGGTAATATTTATGGTTCATAATAATATAAATTCAAATCAAATTCTCTAAGTCTAAATAATCTAGAACGATATATATATATGATTTGTCCCTCTCTGTAAATCTGTTTTGTATGGGGTTTGTTTCTACGGTTAGCTAACGAAATTTCGGTCGTTTCGACACCAATTTCATAAATTTTGGAGCAGTATTGAGTTCAGGAGACGCATCTTAAGTTTGGGGTCTGATGCAGAATTTTGGGCTACGGGTTTGAAGTGTTGTGGCTGCAATTTCTGTTTTTCAGCAAACTCCGAATATGTCAATGGTACTGCTCAAGCGTCAAATTCAGGTGGGTTTCTTTAGAAGCTTTACCTTTAGATTAGTTAGCCCTTTCCCAAATAAACTATGCATGATAACAATAGATAGATTAGGAAAATAGTACCCGAATTATTAATGTATGACAACGTTAGGAAATTTAGGATTATATATATATATATGTAGATATTTTACCGTTGTATGCTATTAACTTGGATGCTGTGAATTTATTCGGAAATTCATTCTTTTCATTTTTAGTAATGTTGAATTTGTATTTGTCTCTAATTTACTCTGTCAATTATTGTAATGAATGAATATTATTATTTTTAGTATAAAAAAAACCAATATATAAAGGGTTATAAGATTTTGGTGTGGACTTTTTGTTTTTCCTATTTTACCCTTTTTAACAAAATTCAAATACTTTCATACCCCCTCCACTCAAGAATATACATCGTACACTCACGTAAGATAATACCTCTAGGAAGCGGTTTCCTACTTTCCTTCCCTTTATTTCTCCAATTCCCCAACTGATAAGTGGTTTCTTTTATCAAGCACAAGCTTTAAGACATTGTGGCAAGGTTCCGATGCACGTCTCTTAAATTAAAATAAGTGTGTTGTAAAATCACTTTTTTGCATTTTTTGTTGTTGTAATTAATGCCAATATTTCTTTTCAATAAAAAAGTTCATTTTTTTTCTTCTATGGCTTTGTTCTCAATTTGGGAACCCAAAATTTGGACTACTCACTAACTCAAGTTGTTATTAGCTTTTTTAAAATAAAAAATAAATAAATTCAATTCTCATATCATCTCTCTACCTCTTTTGTTTTTTATCTGAATTTTTTAAATTTACAACACTTTGGTTTTTGGTGGTTTACGATGTTATTCTTCCTCCAGTCCTAAATATATGAGAAAATTTACTTTTTAGATTCATTAAGAATCTAGTGTATATTATGGACCAAATACATTAAATTTTCAATAAATCTAAAAAGTAAAATTTCTCTTGTATTTAGGACTGGGGAAGTATCTACTATAAATATTTTAAGTGTATCTTAACCAGTGCCCCGAGACACTGGTTAAGGAACCCAAAAAAAGAAAGTTTTAAATTAAAAAATAACACTTTTTAGACTTGTGAGAAGTTGATTGCACAAACTCCAATATCATATTACTATATTTGTTTCCTTAAATAGTGTTTCAGACACTGTTTAACATTTTCCTTATTTAAATTGATGATGTTTGATTTGAAAACAATGCTTCTACTCTTAAACTAAAATGCTTTCCTTTTTTTTTTTTTTTTTTTTTTTTCTTTTCAAGTTATCTAGTGAGTAGAAATTTCACCTTTAAGGTGGATAAGTGGTATGACTGGGGTTCGAACCCCGACCTCTCGCATATATAACTTACTACCAACTAAGCCAAAATGTTTTCCTTTTAATTAGTTTGGGAGTGTCCAACTGGTTTATAATAATTAAGATAATGTTTGAAATTTTATAGGGATCATAAATCAAATTTTAAAATTTTATAGGGAGTAAATACATATTTGCCCCATATCGTAATTTTTCAAAAAGAAGATTAAAAATTTGTACAATTTAGTAAAGTTAAATTTATATTTGGTTAATTGTTTAGAAATGCTAAAATATATCATATATTAATCCTTGAATAAAAAATGTATTTAGTAATTAATCATAGTATCTTTAGTAAAAAAAATCATATTAACTAATATTCAATAATTTTTTTTAAGTTTTACTCAAAAAATATATTTTTTTTAAGTAAAATTAGATGTGTTTACTTGTTCTCTATCAGGAAAAAAAGATGTGTTTACTTGTGATGTATTGACATCCCAACCAAGAGAATTTGAGTGGCAAGAACAGGCACCAACTAGATTGATATTCCAATGACACACAACACCTCCAAATTAATATTAAATAACTAACTACTATCATATATATAATATATTACTATATTTTACAATATATGAGTTGGCATATATATATAATATGACAATATATCACTATATTTTACATGGAAAAGTAAAAATAACTTTACAGTTGTTTGGATGTGTCATCGTTGCACTCTAGAAATTATTCAACTAAAATAATTGTTGCACGGTAGAATAGGAGGATGTAGTAAAGGAGGGAAATCATAACAAATAACAAGTAAAATGCCACTTCAAATAGATAAATATGGTATTCTTTTTTGACCAAATAGATAAATATGGTCATAATTTGTTTTTTTTTTTAATCCTATATTTGGATTCTTTCTGTCATCATCATCATACATACAAAAACAAATAAAAACAATGCAATATTTAAGCTCAATCATTTACCTTCTTGTAGTCACAAATAAAAGGATCAATAGAAGAGAACATTACAAAAGCATAACACAATTTAAATTCATATATTAACTATGGCATGTTATGAAGTAGATGCGGTTAATCCCAGTCGTATATGGCAAACTGCTAATATTCTATCAACCGAGCTACCTGTTCTTGCCACTCAAGTTGTCTTCGTCGTAACCGTGTATCGATTTTTATTTTTTGTCTATAAACCCTTTCATCAACCTCCTCTCATTTCACAAATCTCTGTAAGTATAAGTTGTTTTGTTTATAGTAATAAAATGGAAATTACATTTCACCATATGCATGTTAATTAGTTAATAATTTGTGGGTGTTCCAAATGTAGGTTGGTTTTGTGCTAAGTCAAATAATACGTCGGATATCTCCTTCAGCTTTCTCATATGTTTATCCTGTAGATGGGGTGCTTAACATTGAAGTTCTAACTCATATTGGTGTGGTATACTACTCATTTCTTAGTGGTTTAGAGATTAACTTGGATACCATATTATATGCTAAAAAGAAAGCTGCAACAATTGCGATTTCCGGGATCATCTTTCCAATGGTGATGGGACCTGCTTTATACACTTTACATAGAAAAGTTTATGGCAATGGCGATGGATCTGAACTTGAAGAAAACAAACTGAATGCTTATGTACTATGGACTTTAGTTCTAACTGTGACAGGTTTTCCGGTTGTAGTTCACTCTCTTTCTGAGCTCAAACTTCTTTATACTGGTCTTGGTAAGGCTGCATTAACAGCAGCTATGATCGGTGACACATATGCTTGGATTTTATTCACATTATTTGTTCCATTTACAGTTAATGGTACAGGGGCAATATACTCGGTGTTAAGCACCATAATATTTGCTTTTATTTGCATCTATGTGGTGCGTCCTATCATTGTAAAGGTCATTGATCGCAATACTGAAAGAGATCAATGGGATGATAACCAACTACTCTTTGTGGTGATGGGAATTTTCCTTTGTGCACACATAACAGATGCTCTTGGCACACATGGTGTTGTTGGGGCTTTTGTGTATGGATTGATTTTACCCCACGGTAAATTTGCTGACATGGTGATGTCAATGACCGATGATTTTGGTGGCACGTTTCTAGCACCGCTCTTCTTTAGTGGCACCGGAATGCGACTAATGGTGGCTACCATTTTCGAACACCCAAATTGGCCTTTTACACTTATGGTTATAATCTTGTTGTGTCTTCTAAAGATTTTAAGCACTTTGTTTGCCACTTTCTTTTTTGGCATGCATGCTCGTGATGGTTTTGCTCTAGGCTTAATTCTTAATACCAAGGGTGCTATTGCACTAATAATGCTCAATATGGCTTGGGATAAATCGGTATTATTAATATACTTAAAAGTTATTATTTACTATATTTTTCGATTACTCTTAATTCGAAGGTATAACAATTTAAACTATGATTTGTTCTAATGTGTCATTGCAGATTCTTTTGGCACCATCCTATGCTGTTTTGGCCTCAGCCGTCATTTTAATGACAATAGTGGTGCCTCCCATCATCAATGCAATATACAAGCCCAGGAAGCGATTTGAGCAAAACAAGCTAAAGACTATACAAAAGCTAAGACTTGATGCAGAGCTCAGGATTCAAGCATGTGTTCATAATACTCGCCACGCTACGGGGATTATCAAACTCATTGAAACTTTCAATGCCACTAGACTTTCACCAATACATGTATTTTCACTTTACCTTGTGGAACTCACAGGACGTGCTGGTGCACTTGTTGCAGCCCATATGGAGAAGCCCAATGGCCAATTTGGAGTTCAAAATCTTACAAGATCCCAAGAAGAGCTAGAAAGCATTGACAATATCTTTAAAGCCTTTGGAGAGGCATATGATGCTATCAGAGTGCAAACATTAAATGTTGTTTCAGCCTATGAAACCATTCACGAGGACATATACAACTCAGCTAAAGAAAAAGGAACAAGCTTGATTATCCTACCATTCCACAAACAAATAAGTTCAGAAGGTGCGCTTGAAACAACCAATATTGCGTATCAAGATATAAACCAGAATGTGATGAAAAGTGCACCTTGCTCTGTGGGAATCTTCGTTGATCGTGATATTGGGCAATTTGATTTGGAAAGGAAATTTCATATTTGTATGATCTTTGTTGGAGGTCCTGACGATCGTGAAGCCTTAGCTATTGCATGGAGGATGGCTGGGCACCCAGGAGTCCGATTATCAGTGGTTCGAATGCTCCTATTTGATGAAGCTGCAGAAGTAGACACCTCAAGTCACAATGAAGCACAAGGCATACTATTAGTTGTAATGGATAGCGAGATGCAAAATGACTTAGATGACGAGTATGTGAATTCCTTTAGACTGACAGCGGTGAATAACAATGATTCCATAACCTATTCAGAGGTTGATGTCCATTCAGGTGAAGATATTCCCACAACCCTCAAAGAGCTAGAGAATTTTGGATGCGATTTATACATAGTTGGACAAGGGAATCGTAGGAGCTCTCAAGCTTTTTCAAGTTTATCAGAATGGTGTGATTGTTCAGAACTTGGAGTTATAGGGGATATGTTGGCTTCAGACAATTTTGGTTCGCGCTCATCTGTGCTAGTTGTGCAACAATATGGATATGGAGGAATGGTTTTGCCAAATCAACACAACCACATGAAAACGAATAACGATGGTTCTGAGTCACTTATCGTGAAGACAGAATAAGAGGAGTGTTTAATGATAATACTAGATTTTTGTTTTGTATTTAGATTTGGTACCCGGAGATATTGATTAGAATTATGCTTCTACTGTTTTAGTTTGGTTGCCTACAATGGTAAACATGACTCCATTTGTATCTAATAACATGAAAAGAAAAATAAGTCTTTCTGTTTTGAAAAGTATATTCTTGTTTATGAGTTGATAAAAATATATATAAATCATTGTCTTACCTTCAATTAAGCGACACAATATGGTATTCAAATATATTGGAGATTACTTTACCTTCAAGAAAATAAGAATCCATGTACTCAGTAGAGAAAGTCTTGGTGAATGCATAGAAACACATTGAAGTGCATCCACTAAATATAAGAAAATTTGGTAAATCTTTAAACAATGGAATAATTGATAATGCAAGATAAATTATTAACATAATTCTTAAATCAATTTCGAAAAACGGTTACTAAGACCACTTCATCTTGTATGTCACCTGTACCATATTTGTGTTAATTTGGTTTGTATCTAATTCAACTTTACTAAATTCATTTTTAAAGTGAGAATTGTCCGTACTTATAAATATATATTATTATCATTTTTTATAATAAAATGTAAGACTCTTAACACTGATTTTCTACTGATTGTTCGGTATTTGAGAGAAATCATGAGTTGCTTTCAATTTATTTTAGCAATTTAAAACAACTTACAACATATATGAATCATTTCACAATATATATTTTTCTAGGTATGTTTAATTTATTTTTTGTTGCTTTCAATAGTTAGTTGGTTCGATGATAATTGACATTAGATTTGGTAGGGAGGATCACGGTTCGATCCCTCGCGACTGCAATCAGGAGAGGGCTGAAATCACTTTCTATATAGAAGCTAAAGAGTTACTCTGCATGTTATAACCATATAGGCTTGTAAGGAATTACCACTTGTTTTAGGTTCTTCTTCCAACTGCTTGGTTGCTTCCTGCAAGTAGCTTAGTACCAATTAAGTAGTTTCTTCCAACTCTTGCCAACAGAAGTGGAAGGAACGAGACACAAGTACAACTTAAAAAAAAAAGGTACCGGTAAATTTACCCTATGCGGGAAAGGATTCCCTCCCGTAGAAATCTAACTGGAGAGAGGGCAGTGCTTATATCCACCATTAAAATCCCATATCTCTTTGTTTTGAACTTTTTATTTTATAATCCCATAGGCAGACCTAGATTGAATATATCGAATTTATATATCAACTACAAATCAACAGACTCGTGAGAATGCAAGTGTATTTTACTAGTTTAATGTTATTGGAGATATGAAATCATTTAATTTTTTTTCTGCCATTGAAGAGATTGCCGGGATGAATTGCGGTCGCTCTCTTTAAACCACGATGTCTTCAGAATAAAACAACTCAAGTACAAATGTATCGGAGTTCTACTGCACTAAAGAATCCCCTCTAAAAATACACCCTCAAATATAACATTAAGGCTCCTCAATTATGACACTTGAACCACTCTAATATGGTACCACTCTTAATATGGTACAAAGGATTTCATCAATAATAGAATTATAAGCTATCACTTTACTTTTCTTAGGTGTATTCTCAAAAAGCCCGTGCATTTAAGATTACTTGATAATTAATCATATTAAGTGGGTGGATTAGTGGTGTTGGCTTGGGTTCTTGGAGTATGCTCCTCTCAAGATCTCAGGTTCGATTGCCCCTGATGCCAAGTGGGCTAAGTCCATACAGAGAAAAAACTCTGACTTTAAGTGGGGTCCTCGCAAGTGAGCGGTGAGATTGGTCCCTTGAATTAGTCGGTCTTAAGGCCAGATACTAAATTTAAAAAAAAAATCATATAAAGTACGTAATATTCATTAAAATAAATGAGTTGGATATAAATCATATATATGACAATTGTATCATGTGTTACGTGTTAATTACATAGAGAAGTAAAATAAAAATCACAGTTTTTTGGAGGTGTCATTGTTGCACTATAGAAACTATTCGACTAAAATAATTGTTACACGGTAGAATAGGATTATCAATATATAGAATATGGAAAGGAAATAATAACTAATAACAAGCTAAAAGCCACCTCAAATAGATACATATGGTTATAATTAGTTTTTTTTTCTCTCTTATATTTGGATTCTTTCAGTCATCATCATACATACAAAAACAAATAAAATCAATACAATATTTAACCTCCATCATTTACAAGGGTCAATAGAAGAGAACATTACAAAAACCTAATATAAAATTGAAATTCAAATATTAGAAGAAAAAGGAGGAATTAAAAAATGGGCAGTGAAGGGTACCATCAAATAGCATGTTATAAAGTGGATGTGCATAATCCAAGTAGAATATGGCAAACTCGAAATATTTTAACAGATGAGCTTTGTGTTCTTGCCATTCAAGTTATCTTTACCGTAGTTTTGTCTCGTTTTCTATTCGTTATGTATAAACCCCTTCATCAACCTCGACTCATTTCACAAATCTCTGTAAGTATTAGATCTTTTGTATAGTAGTAATATCAAAAAACAATTATTTTTTTCCCAAGACAAGAGATTATATTATATAAAATCATAATGCACCACTAGCAGATAATGATAAAATATAAAATACACATATTAGTATATTACATTAAAATGTAGCTTTACAATTACACCCTTATAATAAGAAGAATAATTAATCTTGAACAAGAAGAATAATTAATATTGTATTAAAAAAAAAAAATTTATTTTAGGACAAATTATTTTTACAAATAAGTTGCTCATTGTATGATAGATGCAATAAATATCTACTGTATAAAGAGGCTAAAAAAATTTTGGTGTGGATTTTCTATACCTATTCTGGCCGCTAGTAATAATAAAGTCATCGGTACCACGTATCTATCTGGAACTATCTATGAAAGAAAACATATCGGTGTTATACTAATTCAAAATTAAAATGTAGGTTGGTTTTATACTAATTCAAGCACTTGGGATGTTCCCACCTCTGTTTGGCATTATTTATCCTGCATCTGGGGTGATTAACATCGACGTTCTAACACATACTGGAGTTGTATACTACGCATTCCTTAGTGGTTTGGAGATGAACTTGAATACAATTTTACATGCAAATAAGAAAGCTGCAACGATTGCGATTTCAGGAATCATCTTCCCAATTGTGATAGGACCACCTTTATACGCTATGCATCGAAAAGTTTATGCCAATGGGGATGTATATCCACTTGAAGAAAGTACAGTGAATGCTTATGTAGTATGGACTTTAGTTCTCACTATAACAGGTTTTCCAGTTGTAGTTCACTCACTTTCTGAGCTCAAACTTCTTTATACTGGCCTTGGTAAGGATGCATTAACATCAGCTATGATAAGTGACACATATGGTTGGATTTTATTCACATTATTTGTTCCATTTTCAATTAATGGTAAAAGGGCTATATACTCGGTATTAAGCACCATAATATTTGTTTTCATATGCATCTATGTGGTGCGCCCTTTCGTTGTAAAAGTCATTGATCGCAAGACAGAAAGAGATGAATGGGATGATAGCCAATTACTCTATGTGGTGATGGGGATTTTCGTTTGTGCATACATAACAGATACTCTTGGAACACATGGCGTTGTTGGAGCTTTTGTGTACGGGTTGATTTTACCTCACGGTAAATTTGCTGACATGGTGGCGTCAAAGACTGATGATTTTGGTGGTGCATTTCTAGCGCCGCTATTCTTTAGTGGCAGTGGAATGCGACTCTCAATGAGTACCATTTTCGTCCAGAAGAATTGGCCTTTTACACTTATGGTTATAATCTTGTTGTGTCTTCCAAAGATTTTAGGCACTTTATTTGCCACTTTCTTTTTTGGCACGCCTGCTCGTGACAGTCTTGCTCTAGGATTAATTCTTAATACCAAAGGTGCTATTGCACTCATAATGCTCAATACTGCTTGGGATAAATTGGTATGGATATACTAGAAACATATTATTTAGTCTATTTTTCAATTACTTATGAATCAAAATTATAGCAATTTAAACTATGATTTGTTCTAATATGTCATTGCAGATTATTTCTGGACCAACTTACACTGTTATAACCTCTGGAGTCCTTTTAATGACTATAGTGGTGCCTCCCATCGTCAATGCAATATACAAGCCCAGAAAACGATTTGAGCAAAACAAGCTAAAGACTATGGAGAAGTTAAGATTTGATGCTGAACTTAGGATTCTAGCATGTGTTCACAATACTCGTCAGGCTGCGGGGATTATTAGTCTCATCGAATATTTCAATGCCACTAGACTTTCACCGATACATGTTTTTTCACTTTATCTTGTGGAGCTCACAGGACGTGCTGGTGCACTTGTTGCTGCTCATATGGAGAAGCCCGGTGGCCAACCTGGAGCACAAAATCTTACAAGATCCCAGGTAGAGCTAGAAAGTATTAATAGTATCTTTGGAGCATTTGGAGAAGCATATGATGCTGTCAGAGTGGAAACCTTAAATGTTGTGTCAGCTTATTCAACCATTCACGAGGACATATACAACTCTGCTAATGATAAACGCACAAGCTTGATTATCCTACCATTCCACAAACAAGTAAGTTCAGAAGGTGCACTTGAAACAACTAGTATTGTGTACAAAGATATAAACATGAATGTGATGCAAAGTGCACCTTGCTCTGTGGGAATCTTTGTTGATCGTGATCTTGGGCTATTGTCGAAAACAAAATTTTGTATTTGTATGATCTTTATTGGAGGTCCCGACGATCGTGAAGCTTTAGCTGTTGCATGGAGGATGGCTGGGCACCCAGGAACCAAATTATCAGTGGTTCGAATGCTCTTGTTTGATGAAGCTGCAGAAGTAGACACTTCATGTCACACTGAAGCACAAGGCATACTATCTGTTGTAATGGATAGTGATATGCAAAATGACTTGGATGACGAGTATTTGAATTCCTTTAGACTGACAGCAGTGAGCAACAATGATTCTATGTCTTATTCAGAGGTTGATGTTCATTCAGGTGAAGATATTCCCATAGTCCTCAATGAGCTAGAGAGTTTAGGCTGTGATTTATACATAGTTGGACAAGGGAATCGTAGGAACTCTCAAGTCTTTTCAAATTTATTGGAATGGTGTGATTGTTCAGAACTTGGAGTTATAGGGGATATGTTGGCCTCAGAAAATTTTGGTTCGCGCTCATCTGTGCTAGTTGTGCAACAATATGGGTATGGAGGAATGGTTTTACCAAATCAACACGACCACCTGACAACTAATAACGATGGTGTTGAGGCACTTGTCGTGAAGACAGAATAAAAATAATGTCTGGTGAGCAACTAACCTGCACACCATGAGAAGGCTTGCTTAATTTGTTTATTAAAATTCAAGGAAGTTTTAGACAATACTAGATTTTTGTCTTGTCTTGTTTTGTATTTAGATTTCAGTTTTTGGTATCATCTAACAATTACCGCAATTTTTAATTCCCTTCCCCTTTGTTCCATCACTCTTGGTTTGACATGGTAATGTGTAAATAAATTTCAGTAAGCTACTTGTTATTTGCGGGGCCGGAGCCGAGATTTTGGAGGCCCGGGACAAATAATAAAAATAAATACTTGATAAAAAAACTTTTTTTTTCCAAAAAAAGAACATAATCTGTTTAGAAATTAATTTTTTTTTATAGAGTAGAAATTAATTATTTATTTTCAAAGAAACAATAAAATGTATTTTTTTTAAAAAAATAATAAAGTAGTCGAGTTATTTATAAATTTTAAAGTTTTTTTTTTTTGTGACAGTTATAAAGTTTTTTTTATTTCTTTTTATGCAAAGAGTATTTAATTTATAGAATATAAACAATAATTGTGTAAATTCATTATAAAAATCTTAAATAAAAGAAAATAAAACTGTCCTAGGGGGGAATCGAACTCACAACACAAGCACTATAACTTTTGGGCTAGAGCGCGCACCACCAGGCCAACGAACCTATTGTGATTATTTGTCTCCTAAATAATATATTACCAATATCGTTAATGTTGGGCCTTAAAAAAAAAAGAGGCCCCTAAAAATTTGGGGCCCTAGGCTGGAGGCCTGGTTGCCTTGGCCCAAAACCGGGCCTGGTTATTTGATACCACTGTTACTATGTAGGATTAAACTTGTAATAATTCTTGCTAATTGCTATATACCGCAACCATTTTGTTTCCATTCAAATATATCGGAGATTACTTTACCTTCAAGAAATAGTTTAGTGGTATGAGTTGAGACGCGAAAGAGATATTACCTTAACAATCTGAACGATGAGAAAGGCCACCCAAACATACATAAGGAGTGATATTTCTTTCCAATAAATGCTCTTTAGAAAAGGGACCAGCATGCATAAGTCATAAATTTTAATAGAGGATGAAACAAGAGAAACTATTAGCAGAATTCTAAAATCGATATCGAAAAACTGTTACTATATACATACCACTTCATCTTGTATGTCACCTGTACCATGTTATAATCAGAGAGGCTTATCACCTATTTTTGGTTCCTTTTTCTATGTATCTATGATTTTGAATAATGCTTTTGTTGATGTACCTACAACAAATTACTTATTTTCATGTTAGCAATCAATAAAATTGTAGATAAGACAAGACACATGCGAAGAATTGTCTTAAAATCAGGTTTTAAGTTGTTTGATTCGAATCAAGCAAGTCAGAGGGACTTGATGATTCAAATCAAATGGACAGATCAGAAAAGTCTGTTGATTCGAATCAATTAAACATGTTCAACATGTTCTGTGTTTTGAACTGTCATGATTCGAATAATGACATATTTGATTCAAATCAACGCACGTTTTTTCTACAAATACAAAGTTAAGAAGCGCCAAAACGGTCTTAGGTTGGACAAATAGATAATAACTTCATCTATAATCACTGTAGTTGGCAAGCGTTGACCGTTAGATGAAAATCAAACAGATTGTGTTTAAAGTCCATTTAGTGATGTTTTCCACTATAATAACTTAAGAATGTTTTCTATTTGTAAAGTCAATTTAGTGATGTTTTAAAATCAATTTAGTGAAGGATAAGAATATAATTACCTATGTAATTAACATTCTCATTTTCAATTTTTTATTTTAGAGCATTGCTATATTGTGCAACAATTGTTTAAAGTCCAATGATGTAGTACCTATTAGGTACTTATGATACTTATTAGGTACTACAATTGGAGTACCACCCATTTGAGTACCTATTAATTGCCAAGACCTTTGCCATAGGCCGCCCCATAAAAGCAATACTTTAAAGGTGAGCGTAGAAAATTTTTATGTGTCTATGTGGAGGTGGACCTTACTCTCCTGATTCTTGGTAAAATTTGGCACAATGGTCATTGGTATAAGGTGCAACAACAAAATAAAATGCACAAACAACAATCTTGAATATTATTTAAGGCGTTTGCAGGCTATGACCAACTTAATCGTAAAGCATTGCTCATAATAGAAAAACGGTAAGTTGGGTATATCAATAAAAAATGTGAAAACTAGCTAGAGATGGGACTACCCGTGCTAATAGTGACCTCATTGACTTATCTCCGAATAAACTCCACGCATGAGTTTTTAAAGAAAATGTTATGCAAATGTTGACAATCTTTATTGAGAAATGAGTTTTTGCTATGAAATTTCATAACAACTGTCTTGGCATCAAGCTCAAAATCAACATTTTCTAATTGTAAATCATGTACTACTCATTGAAGAGCAAGCAACGACCTTGAGCTTCACTGACTTCCATGTTGTGAAGATGAGCGATCCACTTGGTAGGACAGAGCTTCCATGGACATCTATGATGCATGTATTTATTCCAACTTTATTAAGGCTTGTGGAAAAAGAGGCGTCAATATTGGACTTATAACAACCCACACTCGGTTTAATCCACCTCAAACCAGTTGGTTGTTGTTGAAGTATGATACTCTTATACCCTTCTTGAGCCTCCTGCCAATCGGTTAAGACCATACGAGCTCTGTCATGAACTACTCTTGGTGTCTCTGAATTCCTTCGCCACTACTTATTGTTACGATGTTGCCACATACTCGAGCAACGATGCAAGCAAATAAAGAGTTGTGCTCTGCTGTCAATACTTGCAAAACCAAAAAAACCAGCGTTGCTACGTCGTTATTGGTTGACGCACACAGTTGAATCTTATTCCATAGACCTGTCATTTGCCAAACTTGCTTGCTAGTATCACAAGAGAAAAAAATATGCATACTGTCGTCTATATTGCCTTCGCACAAACACACAATTACTTAGGCAATTAACACCTTTTAGAGTAAGCAAACTCTAGTTGGGATACAATTCCGGCACAATCTCCAAATAATTTTTAATCTTTAGAGTACTTTAATTTGCCATATTAGATTCCAGTTACCTTAAACTTGAAGGTGAGATGTATCAATTGCATCCTCAACACAATAACAGCAGACACTTTTAACTTAATATTTTCCATTCTTTTCAAACCTCCAAATGCACTTATCTTGTGAGACCGAACCAATAATAAGGGGTTTGAAGAACTTTAGATCCCACTTGAACACCCAAAATATTTGTAATTAAGGGGGCATTCCATTTGCTGGTGGCAGCAACTAAAGATTTTTACTATAATAGCTCTAACTTTTTTCTAAAAAAATAAAATAGCAAGGAAATTCTTATGGATGCACATTCATTTAGTGTGACATTATTTCATATTATAAAATACTACATCCATCTTTAAAGAGAAGACCTTGTTGAAAAAGTTACGGAGATTAAAAAAGTGGGGTGTGATATTAAATTTGTTGACAATTAATATTGTTTTTACAATTTTATCATAAAAAAAAAAAGAATGTGTTAATGTTTTTTCCAGACCATTTATTACATATTGTAAAAAATATGCATTTTAATTATGAATATATTGTCCCCGTGAGTTTAGCTCAGTTGGTAGGAATATCGCACTATATGTGCAGGAGTCCGGGTTCGAACCTAGGAAACTCCACTAATTCACCTTTAAGGTGGATTTTCTAGCCACTAGGCTACTTGACAAAATTATGGATATATTGATAAAGAAATAATTAATGCCCTTAAAAATTTGAAATGAATCTTATAGAAAGGACAAAGAAAAATCTAAGAGTATTATATTTAAGGACGAAAGTAGTAAGTGCGGTTTTTTTTTTTTTTTTTTATAACAGAGCATGATGATTAAACCCAAGACTTCATGCATACTATCAAAACTCATCACTACTAGACCAAACCTAATGGCTTTAGTAGGCGCGATTTTAGTAAATAAATACACATTTAAAGGTACTTAGTTAATACTATTCTAAAAATAATTTATTTTGTAAAACATACGTTTGAATAAAATATCCAAACGTAGAAAAACCAAAAAAAAAAAAACATCCAAACGTAAATCATGTTTGACAAATTCATTTTTTTAACTTAAAAATTGACATTTACTTAAAAGTACATTTGCAAATGTTGGTCCAAACACACCGTATTCGTGTGTGTAACATGCTGTTAGGAGGTGTCATTGTTGCACTGTAGAATATGAAGTTAAATATAGAAAGACAAGGAAATCATAAATTCATAACTACTATAACTAATAATTACAAGTTGAATGCCACCTCAAATAGATAAAAATGGCTTTAATCAGTTTTCTCCTATATTTGAATTATTTCTGTCGTTATAAATAAATACAAATAATGCAACCTTTTAAGCTCATTTACCTCCTTGTTACATAGTCGCAAAAACATTACAAGAATATCACACAAAATTTAAATTCATATATGAGAAGAAAAAGAAGGAATTAAATATGGGTGGTAGTGGTGTGCTTCCAGCATGTTATGAAGTATATGTGCATAATTCAAGTCGAATATGGCAAACTGGTAATATCTTAAACGAAGAGCTCCCCATTATTGCCACTCAAATTGTCTTTATTGTAGCTTTGTCTCGTCTTTTATTCTTCATCTATAAACCTCTTCATCAACCTCGTCTCATTTCACAAATCTCTGTAAGTACATGATATCTTTATTCTTCATCTTTATATTTTTTGATAATAAAATGGAAATTACATGTTTGAATGTTAGCAAGTACAGATATTTTCAATGTAATAATTTGTTCCAAATTATTAAATGTAGGTTGGTTTTCTACTAACTCCACCATTACTTGGGAGATTCACGCCTATTTTCACATTCATTTTTCCTGCAAGAGGGGTGATTAACATTGAAGTTCTAGCACATATTGGTGTCATATACACTGCATTCCTCAGTGGTTTGGAGATAAACTTGAATACCATATTAAATGTTAAAAAGAAAGCTGCAACGATTGCAATATCCGGGATTATCTTTCCAATGGTGATGGGACCCGCTTTATACACTATACATCGAAAAGTTTATGTCAACAATGATGTTTTTCAAATTGATGAAAGTAAAATGAATGCTTATGTACTATGGACTTTAGTACTAACTGTGACGGGTTTTCCGGTTGTAGTTCACTCCCTTTTTGAGCTCAAACTTCTTTATACTGGTCTTGGTAAGATTGCATTAACGACAACTATGATCAGTGACACATATGCTTGGATTTTATTTACATTATTTATGCCGTTTTCACTTAATGGTCCAAAAGCAATATATTCAGTGGTAAGCACAATAATATTTGCTATCATTTGCATCTTTGTGGTGCGTCCTATCATTGTAAAGGTCATTGATCGCAAGACAGAAAGAGATGAATGGGATGAAAACCAATTACTCTTTGTAGTTATGGGGATTTTGGTTTGCTCGCACATAACAGATGTTCTTGGCACACATAGCATTGTTGGAGCTTTTGTGTACGGGTTGATTTTACCTCACAGTAAATTTGCTGACATGGTGGTTTCAATGACTGATGATTTCGGTGGCGCATTCTTGGCACCATTATTCTTTGGTGGCAATGGACAGCGACTCATGGTAGAATCCATTTTCAACCAGCAAAATTGGCCTTTGACAGTTATGGTTATAGTCCTATTGTGTGTTCCAAAGATATTAAGCACTTTGTTTGCCACCTTCTTTTTTGGTATGCCTACTCGTGACGGTTTTGCTCTAGGAGTAATTCTTAATACAAAGGGTGTGGTTGCATTGATAATGCTTAACACCGCTTGGGATAGATCGGTATTTATCAACTTGATAATTATTTTTTAATCTATTTTTCAGTTACTCTTAAGTCAAGATTATTGCAATTTAAACAATGATTTATTCTATTGTGTCATTGTAGATTCTTTCTGTACCAACCTATGCTGTTTTAACCTCCGGAGTCCTTTTAATGACTATAGTGGTGTCTCCCGTTATCAATGCCATATACAAGCCCAGAATGCGATTTGAGCAAAACAAGCTAAAGACTATACAAATGCTAAGACTTGACGCAGAGCTCGGGATTTTAGCATGTGTTCACAATACTCGCCAAACTACAGGGATTATCAGCCTCATTGAATCTTTCAATGCCACTAGACTTTCTCCTATACATGTTTTTGCACTTTACCTTGTTGAGCTCACAAGACGTGCTGGCGCACTTATTGCTGCTCATATGGAGAAGCCTAGTAGCCAACCCATAGAACAAAATCTTACAAGATCCCAGGAAGAGCTAGAATGCATTAGCAATACCTTTGGATCATTTGGAGAGGCATATGATGCTGTTAGAGTGCAAACCTTAAATGTTGTGTCAGCCTATGCAACCATTCACGAGGACATAAACAACACAGCAAATGAAAAAGGGACAAGCTTGATTATCCTTCCATTCCACAAACAACTAAGTTCAGGAGGTGCACTTGAAACAACCAATATTGCATACAAAGATATAAACTTGAATGTGATGCAAAGTGCACCTTGCTCTGTGGGAATATTTGTTGATCGTGGTCTTGGGTCATTATCAAAAATGAACTTTTGCATAAATATGATCTTTGTTGGAGGTCCTGACGATCGTGAAGCCTTAGCAGTTGCATGGAGGATGGTAGGGCACCCAAGAATCCAATTATCAGTGATTCGAATGCTCTTGTTTGATGAAGCTGCAGAAGTAGACACCTCAAGCCATGTTGAAGCACAACGCAGCATACTATCTGTTGTAATGGATAATGAGAAGCAGAAGGAGTTAGATGATGCGTATGTGAATTCATTTAGACTAACAGTAGTGAACAACAATGATTATGTATCTTATTCAGAGGTTGATGTCCATTCAAGTGAAGATATTCCTGCAGTCCTCAAGGAGCTAGAGAAAGTTGGTTGCGATTTATATATAATTGGACAAGGAAATCATAGGAACTCCCGGGTCTTTTCAAATTTATCAGAATGGTGTGATTGTTTAGAACTTGGAATTATAGGGGATATGTTGGCATCAGACAATTTTAGTCCGCGCTCATCTATGCTAGTTGTGCAACAATATGGGTATGGAGGAATGGTTTTGGGATATAAATCCAACCATGTGACCACTAATAGCAATAATTTTGAGGCACTTGTCGTGAAGACAGAATAAGAATAATTGTTGGTGAGGAACTAGCCAGCACACCATGAATAAGAATAATGCTTAATTTTCTTTTGAAATTTCAAGCAACTTTGAGAATTTACTAGATTTTTGTTATGTATTTATATTTGGTACCCCGAGATATTGATTAGAGGAAGCTTTTACTGTTGTATTTTGATTGCCTACTAAAGGTCACACTTACCATACTTAATCACATTTTCATACCATCGAGTAATTATTACACATCAGTTACAACCACCAGATTTCAATAATAAAATTGACTTGTGTCAATCATATATGTGGAGAGAACTAGGCTTTTTAAAATTTTGTTGTGCTCAAACTAGTGAGCAGTGGGTATTGGGGTTTTATCAAACAGTCAAAAATATAAGCACGAGAATCTTTCATTTTTAATCATTTCCACTTGAAAAACTAGCACAAGTGAAAAACAATTTCATTGGAACTATGGATAATAATTCTAGCTGATACTTGTTTTTCAAATGAAACAAATGGAGGAAAAACTTACTAACTAGAGTATTTACACTTTCCTCTTCATATTGACAATTCAGTCAGAAGTTTTCCTTCTCAGTAAGCCATGCACATTGAGCTCGTTGATCTTAGCAGCAAATATGAAGTCATTCTCTGTCAGCCCACCTACATGAACATGGATCACTTCAAATGATGCCCTATCGTGAATATAATACATACAAACTAATTCTTATGTTGGATCAAAAAAGAACTAGGGCTGGGTAGAAAAACATGAAAAATAACATCAAATAACAACAAACGAAATTCTGGGAAGAAAGTTAAGCACGATGTTGGAAGGACAATTCAAGGCTAATAGAATGTAATATATACTAATTAATGGCGATGCAATAAAGTTTAACACAGTTAATTTAATTTTGCAATTTTTAAGAGAAGCTGATAGAAACTAGATCATGACGCTCTAAATCGGGTATACACTTTACTATTTTTCAAATAGTATCGTTGTTACTTGTTAGCATGCAGTAGTGCCAATGTGGTTGCTTTTTTTATTTAAAAGAAAAGGGGGAATGAGTTAACTTTTATTAATTAAAATGACACTACTGACCATTTTACAACCGTCGCGGGTGGATTTGAACTTTGTACCTTGAGGTTACAAGGCTAAGCTCTTACCAGTACACACCCTCCAGCAATTCAATCCTGGCTCTGCCCCCGGTTGAACCCAAGCCTATAAGGGGTTTATAAATTGTTTTCAACCAACAATAGATGCGTGAGCTTGTGGTTACTAGTTAGTGCGAACTTCACTGACAATTGTGATTTAAAAATTGAGAAAAAAGTAGAGGGACATTTTATATACAAGATAATTACACTTGAATGGAAGGTAAACTGACAATATATAGGGCAAAGAATAACTCATTGGATAATTTATTTATTTTTCTGTTTTGTTTGGATTGTGTATTAATTGTTGGTTCACTTCAGTTAAAATTGCAATAGCTATGGTATGAAGCAACAAAACAAAAATGTGGTTAAACTAATTACCTGCTTATTTGAGACCTAAAATAATATACACACAACTTCTTTCCTAGTAGTTTCCCTTGAATAAACCACATTTTCATGGATGAAAAGATGATAACTAACACAGTCATTCCTATTCTGCATTCGTCTTCCATGCAGTACCAATACCACAAAGTAGTGTTCATAAGAGAACTTCCCAAATCTGTAGATATTCTATATAAAATCCAGAGCATGCAATATTTCTCTTGGTTTTTCCAGAGAAGAATAATAGTGAAATCAGAACCCTCGAGTACTTTTTTGGTCTTTAAGTAATTCGGGATAAATATATTGTATAGTGACGTTAATTGAATGGATTGATATTGGATAGATACCGATAGATAAATCCAAATCAATCTTTTGTGTGGGGGGATACAATTGTTTTGAAGAATAAAACTTAGGACAAATTACATAGGTCAAGTTGGTCATGCTCCTCACTATAAAGATGGAAAAGAACTATAAAAACTTGATCTAAACAACTTGATAAAGCAACTCAATTTAAATCTAAGTTTTATCCTATGAAGAAGAAATCATCTTATAAATAACGCCAGCCCTACCTATAACACACACTCTTGATATTTTTTATTTTTCATAGAGCAACATCTAATAACATAATTTGAAAGTGAACAATGTATAAATAATGCATACCAACAGAATGAGTCCAAATCTCTATAGTAACATTATTCCAACCCACAAGGTGAAGATCAGGATGATGACCTGCATTATTAACATCTCGTCATTATAATGTTTTCTATGTCCAATGTAATATCAAATCAATATATAGAGGTGACAACTCAGTGATAAAAGCAAGCTCTGAGACGTACTAGTTCATATCTCATACTGGGAAAGTCGTAAAATGTTCATTAATGTCACCGACACCGTTACTAATAATAATTTCTCATTCCCTAACATATAAAAGAATATCAACAACTGCGGTCGGGAGGGGCACTTGATGCCAGATCCCCCAAACAAGATTAGGCGGCCCAGTGGGTCGGATATTGGTGGTGAAAACAAAAACAAAAAGCAGAAAAATACCTTGAGCTTCAGCAAGATCAGCTACAATTCTGAAAAACTCCAATCCTTTGTTAAAAGATTTAACTTTCCATGATCTACTTAATTTCAAAGAACCGCCTTCATTTACCAAATTCCAGTCTGAAACCTGATAACTTAAATGTCAACATTGAATAGCAACAACTATTGATACTCATAGAAATATGCAGAAAACTATTAAGCATACACAGAGGCATCGACACGGATAATAATTTAAAAAAAAAATGACATAATTCAATGTAATTATAAGTATCGGATCCAGGAGTGTTAGTGCTTGACAGGCAGAAAATTGAATAACCTTTGGAATCAGAGAATTCGCAGCATCTTCTGTCATAGGTTTCAAATCCTTTGAATTGCACGGTACACACGTCTTGGTTGATAGATCTAAAGTAACAAAATCAAAAGGAAATTACAACTACAAGTGATAAAATGAAATTAAGAAAGGAAATTAGTAATTACGCACCGTTGGAAGCATTGTTGGCAGTGGAAAATGATGTGGAATCCATTGATCTGAAATTGAAATGTAAAAGAGAGAATGAATGAATGAATGAAAAGCGGAGAAGAGGAATTTGGGAAGAAATTACCGTTTTGGTGGGAATTGGAGAAAGGATTGGAATGGAAATGTAGGGTTGGAAACAGAGAGAGGAAGTAGAGAGTGGCGAAGCTTGAGAAGAACTCGATTCATTGCATTCAAGCTGCTACACATGTTTGTTTTTTGTGCCATTTTTTCTCCTCTATCACTCGTAAATAAATAATGACCGGATATATTTTTAGTAAGAAATAACCTACTTTTTATATTTATTAAATAATTGATTGATTTATTTGATTCATAAAGATCCATTATTCAATAATTTTAAAAAAAATCAATAATTTTTTTCATTATTAGTATTTGGTTCATTGGACCACATAATCTTTAAAAAATAACAAAAACCAAGACTATGTGTATGTGACACTTAAAGAACATGTGTGGGCAGAAGAACGATCATAACTGTAGGAATGACAGAAAGTTGTTGAATATCGATTTATTCTGACAAGCAACGTTTGTTGCAGAGTTGAAAACCCTCCATAATCATGCTCTAACAACATTTGAATGAAATGGTGACGATTCTCTTTCAACTTAACCAGGTCATAGATTCGAATTCAACCTCAAAATGCAGTAGTGTTTGCAGTTCAAAATATGACTTGAAAAATTAGTTTATGAGGTTGGTGTGTGTATATCCAATGTACATGGTTAAATTGGTCCCCTGTATTTAATTTTTGATTGACTTTTACTTGGCCATCTTATGCGTAAATGTTGAATGAATGAATGTTACCATTGAGATGACAAAGAATATATTGCAGCCAACCATTACATAATACAAAATAAATTAAGGAATACAATATTAAACACAATCTTTCCAAATTTGCTTGAATGAAAATGGAATAGCTTAGGTAGACCATATCACAAGTTTGAAAAATGTTATTCTCTCAATAGTTATACATCCCATAATACCACACCTACGATTGAAGGCAAAGATCTTCAAACCCCATATACTCATGATTTTCCATCTTCACAATCATGTTCTCTATTCCTACTCCACCTGTGACACATGAAAGAGAAAATATATCAAATAATCACATTTGACATTTCAAAGAATGAGATGATGCGGGTCTTTTCTAACTTAACTAAGGTCCTGAGTTCGATTCCTAGTTTAGGCATGCAACAACGTTAAAACTCTTAGGGAGAATTTGCTGCCCATTTGAGTCCCACAAAGCTTGAGCGATTAGTCTCCGCAGTTGTGCGTAAAAGATACCTTTTACGCCAAAAGAAATAATGCTAGGCTATGCATCTGAAATTAAAATCATAGAAAGTACCTAAACTGATTGCACTTATGAAAATGGTTGATGCTAGTATGAAGATAATAATTGATGCACGACCAAGGATTGCAATTATCTTTCTCACAACATGTTGACCAGCAAATGCAGCTATGGTTGCAATCAAGACAAAGTATGAAGCTGCAACAAAGTGTGAAAAGTAAATTAATAAAAAAACTAATAGGTAACATTTTTCACAATTGTTGATATCAAATTAGTAACAAATAAAGTATTACCATAAGGTACTGGGAATCGATCTAAATAGTAATATTGTACTACTGACATGGAGGATGAAAAAAGCATGGAAAATGTTGATGTAGCACTTGCTACCTGCAGGAAGACAACAAATTTATTATTAGCTAGAATTTGTATTAACTCAACATGCAAAGCTAGCTCTATGAGGGTGATAATCATCCTTTATAAATTTTAACTTTTTTTGGAATAAAAGTATAAATATATAATGAAATGTGATCCAAAATGAGAACTTCAAAAGTTTTGGTTCAAACTTGAAATTTCAAAAAGTTGAGGGACCGATTTGCAAATATGAAAAGGAGTCGACCTGCATTTTTCTAAAATTTAAGGACTAATTTGCAAATTGTGAAAATTCATAGGGACTAATTTGCAGTTTTTAAAAAATATAGGGACCATTTTACAAAATTAGAAAAATAAATAGGGTCTAATATGTAAATATTTGAAACTTATAGGAATCAATTTGCATTATTTGAAAGAATAATAAGGACCAATTTGTGATTCACAAAGTATAGAAGAAATTTCAAATTCTTAATATTTAGGTTGTATTTGAAATTCACTAAATTTAGTTTTGAAAAAATACTTCATAAAATGTTTCCGTGAGCTTAGCTTAGTTGGTAAGAACATTACATTATATATGCAGGGCCGATGTTCGAACCCCAAACACCCCACTTATTCACCTTAAAGAGTGAATTTCTAGTCACTAGACTACTTAACAAACAAAAAAAACTTTATAAAATACATTCATTTTGAAAATTCATCAAATTTATTCTCCAAACAATGAAATTTACTTTGAAAAAATTGAATAACCCTTTAAAGTTAAATTACCTCAAAAAATTCATCCATCTAACCACACTCATAAGATAGTAAATAGACAAGATCACAATAATTGTATAAGAATATACCTGAGGAGGAATTCCTAATTCTAGAAAAAGTGGTCCCAAAATGAAGCCACCTCCTAAACCAAGCAACCCTCCAACCATACCAGCTATTATTCCACATAAACAATATAGACAAATTTGATGAACCTTCCAATTTGTAATTTCCTTCCCCTTTGATCCAATCACCCTTGTTCCTTTGTATAAGCATACGGATTCAAAAAGTGTAACAGAGATAGCAATAGGAACCTTGTGAATTTGAAAATCAAATTTCATTAATTTGTCATTGGCTTGACATGGTATTATATTATATGTAAATTTCACTAAAGTTAAACATTTAAAAAACTATAAACATTTTATTGATAGTTGATACTTTATAGCAATATTAATCTACGAAGCACAAAAACAAACATTTCACAAACTCAGACACATCGACACCAATAATAATTTAAGAAAATGACATAATTCAATATAATCCTAAGTATTGGTGTCGGGACACGTATAACTCGAGAAGTGTCCGTGCTTCATAGATGTCAATTACTTAATAGGATTAGACTTAATGCATACTAAATATTGGAGATTACTTTACCTGCAAGAAATTAAGAATCCAATACTGAATGGAGCAAGTCTTTGTGTATGTCTGCATATAAATACATAAAAGTGCATCAACTAAATATAAGGAAAAATAGGTAAATTTTAAACAATAAATGATTATATTTAATAGATTAATATATTACCTTAACAATCTGAACAATGAGAAAAGCAATCCAAACATACACAAGGAGTGATAATTCTTTCCAATAAATGTTCTTTACAAAAGGGACCTGCATGATAAATTTTAAAAAGTTGATAAAGCAAGATAAATTATTAACAGAATTCTAATTTCTATTTCGAAAAATTGTTGTCATTACCACTTCATCTTGTATCTCAGTTGGACCATTTGGAAGGGGCTTGTAGTCATCTGCATAAGCATCAGAAATAAGGTTATAACTTAAAAAAACAGTATCAAGTATCAACTAAGCTGCAGTTTATTATGTGTAAATTTAGCTTTTCTGTTTGCATTATTTAATATGAAGTTATAATGGTACATATAATAATTAGTTTGTTTGAAATAATTTATTTACCGGCTTATTGCCGATTGTATCAGTGTTTGAGAGAACTTATGAAAATGTGCTACGACAAGTCTACGATCTAGTGAACTGAAATAACTTATATGAATCCTTCACTCTATTTTTCTATGCTATCTTCAATTTGCTTTTAGCTATAATCATGTTTCAAAATGATCTTTTATAGGGACTTACCACCTGTCTTTGGTTCTTCTTCCAACTGTTTGGCTGCTTCCTATAAGTCAAAGTAGTTTAGTTTCTTACCACCAAAGATTGAAGCAATGAGACTCAACTTCAAAATTTTATTTGTGCAAGGTAAATTTACCTTTTTCAACATTGTTTCCTTTTTCCATGTAGCTATGCCTTTGAATAATGCTTTTGTTGATGTACCTACCATAGATTAATTATTTTCATGTTAGTAGCCAAGGCATAATGGACATAATAGTAAATAGATAAATAACTTCATCTACAACATTGGCGGATTTAGATTGACTGCAATCACCAAAAAAATTTAGTCAAAATAGTCAATAAACATCGACCGTTAAATGGAGATCAAACAGTTTGTGTTTTAACTTAAAAAATCCGATATACAATACAACTTAAAATTGTGATCATATGATCGCAAACGCACGATCGAGATTACAACTTTAAGAAATGTTGACTGCAAGCAATCCATTTTTCATAAAAATTTCTGTTAGAATTAAGGTTCGGCCTAACTCAAATAGTTCATAGCCGTCGAACATTTATAACTACTAATTTGGCGATATATATCTAGTCGATGTGGAATCTCAACAATAATATTACCTATAAATAAGATGATAAGCAAAACTGTGACCATCCAATCAGCAAACATGACATTACATACAACTCCAATACTTATTCCAAGCATCAACATAGGTTGAAAAAGCAAAGCCAAATCATAATCTATAAGTGGCATGTCTAGTGTTGGATGCCTAAGCCTCATATTGTAGTAAACAGTTGACAATGCTGCACCCATTATCATACCTGCATTTACCAATTCAAATCAAGAATATAAGCAAACCACCAGAGTCTAGCGCAAGTGGTTAGTGCACAGTGTGTGTAAACTTTGGAGTACTGAGTTCGATTTCTACTGATAAAAAAAATAGCGAAATATTAGATATATTGAGGTATATTATATAAACTAACACTTGGAAATGGCTGTAGAAGACTTAGGATCAAAGCCAATGATCAAAGCAAGCATTGGAACAAAAATTCCACCACCTCCTACACCTCCAACACTTCCCAAAGCTGCCCCCAAAAATCCAACAATTGATCCAACTATGATTTTCCAATCAAATTTCATTTCCTACATTATAATGCATATCAGATAACTATATATAAAAACAAAAATAATTAACTAAACACTATATATAAATCAATTCATAGCATATGTTAATTAATTTCATGAACTCACAGGCCAAACAGGTTCATAAGAAGATTTTCCACTTTCCCATAAGAAATCAACCATTGCTTTTAGAAATCCATTTGTTTCTTTCTCAACATGATTTCTTGATTCTTTTTCTTTCAAAACTCTTTCAGCTAAACAAACATTGCTGATCATAGTGAGGAGGATGCACAAGGTTAGCCAAGTTGATGCCGTAACCGAAGAAGTTCCATGTTTTACTTCTGTAGCCATGTGTGGAAGATGAGAAATCAGAGATAGGAATGTATGAGAAATGATATGATGATTTAAGACCAATGTTGTATACCAATTTCCTCAACTCTTTTTCTATTGGATTTTTTGTTTCTATTAAGTATATATGGTTGAGAAAGGAAATTTCTGTAAAATTGAGGAGTACATTCTAACCCCTCATCTTGTTTTTTTATAAATAATGTTACATATTAACAAATGCACACTTCTTTCTTAATTTCACTCGATTATTAAGATAGCGGATAATAACAGGAAGTGTAACACATTCTTTAACACGCATTTGATAAACACACTTTCGTATTGGTCGAAGGGGACCTCGAATATGGCTGTGGTCCAATGGTGGACCTCATGGACTTACTTGTTACAACATGTTTCATTTGTGTTGTTACTAGATTGTAATAATATTAAATTTTCTTAACAGAATAAAAAGTTGGATTATATATTGATATACCAAGTTAATCTCAAGGGGCCATCTTCAAACCATATTTCTAAATAAAGTCTATTAAGTACGCTCAGATTGTAAAATGTGTGTGTGAGTTTCCAATAGTTTGTCATTTCGTCTATCTACCAGGAAAAAAAATTGATGTTCCAATGCTGCATTTTTGTTTTAATATAGAAAATCCATTAATTCAGATGTTTCCCTTATATTGTTTGTAGTTCAAATTGATACGAATAAAAACTCATGTTAGTGTTGAGAAAATGCCAACGGTCCTATAGGAAACTTCATAGAAGAAGCATTTTGCGTTTTTATAGTAATCTCGTCGTTTACATTATTTTGGAACAATGTAATCAGGTGTAATTAGTTAAGAGAAGAGAAACTGAAATGTATACATATCTTATATATACCTCGAGACAAATATGAGATTAAGTTTTAGACACTAACGATATAAAATTGTTTTACACACTCACTCATTCCATCTACGGGAGAAGAGGTTCGATCCATACGCGAGGTGGAGACTTTGGTATGGGGTCACCTGTTCGGCGCGCTAATGCTCTTTGGCTCCTTTACTTTAGTTGTAATTAAAATATGTCAAATAGATATTTGTATAAATATTTTATATATGAACAAATCTATAAAAAATGATATCATTTGAGTGATTTGAATTGATGCATGTATAAAAATATTTTAAATTGTATATACACACAAATTATATTTTATTTAATATATATTAATCATGAATTTTATTTTAGTTTTTGTTATACCACGTTAATTATAGATACAAAATTTTTACCGTTGTTTAAGTGTGATTAATCTCTCATTAATCAATTTTTTTCCATATGCAAGAGCTAAGGTTAGAACTGAACCCCTATTCATCTACTATATAAGAAAAGAACATGCATATGAAATTCCCATGTTACCCCTGCTTAAGAATGTGACACATCATCATTTTTAAGGGTATTTTGTGTCATATTTGAAAGTTGATAAATAACTTTAATTTTTTTATTTTATTTTTTCTGGTGGTTACTTCCATTATACTTGATTTATGGACTTCAACTCAATATTCAATTAAGTTAATTTTTAATTTTAAGTTCAACTAATACATTTAATTAATTTAATATGAGAATAAGATGGGAGAAAAACTGAAAAACTCCCGTAAAATAATGTTGAGACTAATATATTATGTTGTCTACTTTTTTAAATTATTTTACGGGTTATATATGTGAATCTAATTTTATTGTTTATATATACGGGCCTTATATTTTTACTCATATAATAATAAAGTTCTCGGATTATGTGGTTAATAACGGGGACATAATCTTTTGTGTTAATTCTGAGGGACCTATGTTTTTCCTCTTATTAATAAGGTTTCTCATTCTTTAATAATTTATGTAGATATTTATATTCATATATTAATACGAGATTTTTTTTTTTGTGATTTATACGAGACTTATATTTTTTATCATATATTAATAAAGTTTTTTTTTATAATTTTACGGGTTATACTAGATCATATATTAATACAGAGACCTAATTATTATTTTTTTTATTCTTACGATACCTATGTTTTTTATTAATATATTAATAAGGTTGATCATTCTTTCATCATTCATACATGACATATATTTATACTCATATATTAATACAAGGATCTAATCTGACACATTATCATTTTTAAAGATATTTTGTGTCATATTTGAAAGTTAGTAAATAATTTCAATATATTATTATTTTTTCTGATGTGGTTTCTTCCATTATACTTGATTTAATTTATGGACTTCAACACAATATTCAATTAAGTTAATTTTTAATTTTTAATTCAACTAAATACATTTATTTAATTTAATATGAGATTATGGTGGGAGAAAAACTGAAAAACTCCCGTAAAAAATTGGTTAGACTAAACCAATAAGAATTCTAAGTCATCTCGAGGTGATTAGTCTTTGCAGTTGCGCGCGGATGATACCATTAATTTACCAAAAAAAAACAATAAGAATAAAATACAAAGTTGAAAATAGTTGAAAAATAAATGACATTTTTTTAGAAGATTTTTTTTTTTTGGAATATTTTTTGTTGTTGATATAAGGACTAATTTTTTGAAAAATAAATTCCCTTTTTTTTTACCGGAACAAAAAATTCACTTGTTATCAATACATTGACCATTCTTTTGGAATAGATTGATCATGAATACATTATGCAGAATCTATATTTATTCTCACTAAACTTGTGTTTTTACTAATATATTATGTCGCCTATTTTTCTAAATAAGTTTATGGGTTTCGGGTTATATTCATATTAATACGGGAATCTAATTTTATTTTTTTTATATCTACGTGCCTTATATTTTTACTCATATATTAAAATAAAGTTTTCGAATTATGTAATTAATAACAGAGACATAATCTTTTGTGTGAATTATGAGGGACCTATGTTTTTCCTCTTATTAATAAGGTTTCCTGTTCTTTAATAATTTATGTATGACCTATATTTATATTCATATATTAATAAGAAAACCTTTCTTTGTGTGATTTACATGAGACTTATATTTTTAATCATATATTAATAAAATTATTTATGTTTTTTTTATAATTTTACGGATTATACTAGATCATATATTAATACAGGCACCTAATTATTTTGTTGATTTTTACGAGACCTATGTGTTTTTATTAATATATTAATAAGGTTGTCCATTCTTTCATAATTTCTACATGACATATATTTATACTCATATATTAATACAAGTTAATCTTTCATAATTTTTAATCATATATAAATAAAGTTTTTTTATTTTTTTAATAATTTTACGGGTTATACTACTAGATCATATATTAATACATAGACCTAATTATTTTGTTAATTTTTTACGAGACCTATGTTTTTTATAACATCTGCGGGACCTATATTTATACTCATATATTAATATGCAAACCTATTTTTTGAGTTGTCTATTTTTATTTTATTTTTTTACAATTTTACGGGTTATACTCATATTTAATATATGGTGACCTAATTATTTTGATGATTTTTGTGAGACTTATATTTTCACTAACATATTAATAAGATTGACTATTTTTAAATAATTTTAGGGACTATATTTATATTCAACAACATAGATCAAACTTATACAACATAGATTGTTGATGAAATGGTAAATTGTGATATGGTTTTACTCAGGGTTGAAAGGGTGACAAAGATGGAAATTGGTAAATTTGGTACTGGAAAATTGGAGGTGGGGAAGGTTATTATGGCCTATGGTCATCCTCATGATTATCTCGCATCGGGTTGCGTTGGAAAGAACTTTTACCCATGTTTTGCTAACATAACCACCAATCTTGGTAACCTAACATGTAAAAATCATGAAATTGATCATTTGTCAAGACAATCACGTTTTAAGGTTATGGAGGATGTCTGGAACCTAGGTTCTATTACAAGGGCGGAAAAGGAACCAGATATGTATGGGAAAAATCTGTTAGCTAGGCTTCCAATCATACAAGCGGGTGGGATGGTGTGTGGATCAGGTGCTTTTGGGGCTTCAATATTTAATTTCGACAATGAAATCGTGGGAATGCATGTTTATGGGGTATTAAGGATATGAATGTCGGCTTGAGTAACGCAAACATCCGCTACTTTTTTTTAAAACAAAAGTAGACTGAAGTCCATGAAGAAAAAAATACTCCGACAAAACTAAACAAATAATCAATAATGAATTGGTTCAAGTGGTAAGGGTCTTGGTCACCTTAAGCATATGCTCAGGGGTTCGATTTTTAGCTCATGCATATGGAGAAAATTCGATTGAGAGGGGAGAACCCATCTTGTGTGTCCCGGAGGTTCCCCGACAGAAATTAATCATCACTGACAACGGTGGAAACTTCGTAGTAATATCATGGTAACCAAAAAAAACTAAGAAGTACTAGTATAATTACTCTAACGTCAAGGCTGTTTTCACTTGCGAAACAAACACATATTAATACATATAGAAAGAAACTTGAATCCAATAATATGAGTGGTTAATCATGTCTATGCACTGCATTCCAAGGTATGACTACGTATAAATCTAAGCACACAGTAATCATATCATATTACATTACATTTGATATAAAAGCAGTGAACAAATTAATGAAACAATCCCCTTAGCATAAACGTACACCTCAAATGCACCCCCCAACAGAGCCTCAAGCTCAAATTCTCCACAGAATAACACATTAATTACTTTCCCATGATGACAAGGAAACAATATACATCAAACAAATACAACCCCTTTGAATTTTTGTCCCTATAATTCCTTCCACATGTATGATCAACAGCTTAAAGCAATGGTTGTGGCGGTCTCGCCTTTGGTGTTGGGTTCATATCGCCACTGGAGAAACTGCTGGTGCCAAAGTCATTGCTGTTACTGTTAAACACTGCATTTCTGAACTTCAGCATATCAGCGTTGTACTGCATTGTGTCATACTCTGAGCTACCTGATGAAGAGGTGTAAACAGTGTTGTGCCCTGGCTTAATTCCGTCCTTCAAGTCATCCAACGAGACATCTCCTTCCAATGTTCTCACAATCTACAAAGTCATAAACCAAAATTTAGGAATATTATGACATATTTATAAATATTTCCTTTTATTCTCATGTTAATTGAACTTAATTGCAGTTTTGGTTTCCCTATTTTTACTCTCTCACGAAATTGGTCCCGGTTTTGTGGTCAAAACTTACGTTTTTGGACCCAAAAGTAGTGACGGTAAGAATGAATTTATAATGAAGCAATGGTGCAATTTGCTCCACTGACATATACTAACTATTAATATTTGCTTTTTGATCAAAAATATATATACCTGGCTCATTTTAGGACGTTTCTTGGCAGAGTGACGAATGCTAGCGGCAGCACAAGCTGCCATTCTAGCGAGTTCTTGAGGATTGTAGTTTCCTTCCAAAAATGGATCCACCAACTCACCAAAGTTTCCATCCTCTAGTCCATGAGTCAATAGTGGTCGAGCCTACTCATATCACAATGGAGTAATTTCTAAAAATTATTAATCGAGAAAAAGAAGAACTCATAATATAAGTGATAGACTTGAAATCAAATACCAACCCAGTCCACTAAGCTGTCATCCATGGTAATTGAGGCATCCACAGGTCGCTTCCCAGTTACAAGTTCCAATAGCATGACCCCAAATGAGAAAACATCAGACTTCTCTGTCAATTTTCCACTTGATGCATATTCAGGAGCTAGGTACCTAAGTTAACATGAAAATATAAACATATATATTACATTTGTATGAAGCAAACCATGAAGAAAACATCATTTTTCTCACATTTATTTATTGAAGTTGATACAATTAACAACATACACAGGTGGGAAAAACAAAAATTACCCGAATGTTCCCATGACACGAGTTGATACATGAGTATTATTATCCGTTGTCAACTTAGCCAATCCAAAATCAGCAACCTACATTTTAAAATGCAATGTTAGCATAATTAACTATTATCTAGCTTAAGCAATAAAAGTTCGTTAACATGAGAGGTAAGAAATTAATAGTTGAAATAGATATAAATAAATAGGATGAAACCTTTGCTTCAAAGCTGTCATCAATAAGGACATTTGCAGCTTTGATATCACGATGGATGATGCGAGGATGGCCTAAGCGCATATGCAAATATATACAATCAGAGAAGAAATAAAATAAAATAAAAAATGAAGAGAAAAACATCATTATAATTAAGGGGAGCAAGGAACTCACAATCTTCATGAAGATAAGCAAGCCCTTTAGCAGAACCTATTGCAATCCTCATTCTAGTTGGCCAATCCATAGTAGGTCGACCTTTTCCATGAAGATGATATTCCATAGTGTTATTTGGAATAAATTCATAGACCAACATTCTTTGGCCACCAGATATACAGTATCCAACAAGTGAAACAAGATGACGATGATGAACACGACTAATGATGTCAATCTCGGCTTGGAACTCTCGTTCTCCTTGTCCGCTACCCGTTTTTAAACTCTTGACAGCTATTTCCTTTCCACTAGGTAAAACACCCTTATGGACATAACCAAAACCACCTTGTCCTATCAAATTTGACTCAATGAATCCATTGGTTGCAGCTGCCAATTCCTCATAAGTGAATGTGCCTCCTTTAATCCCTAAAGCAAGGGTTGGTGAAGGAGGAGGCAAAGGTGGTGGTCCAGTTGAGTAATTTGAGCTCATGTCTGCACTGTTCATTAGGTTAGGAGGAGGTGGTGGTGCACCCCAACCACCACCACCACCATTAGGACCCATTCCACTAGGACCCATTCCACCAGGACCCATTCCATTTTGTAGCCTAACAACATGATCCCCATGTGGACCTCCGTAGTAATTTGGGTTCGGCTCATTGTTGTAATAGTTACTATTCCCTGCATTATATATAGAAATGTTAACAGTGGAAGAGAGAATATGGAAGTTTGAAGAAAGACATAGGATATTAGTGAAAGAAATTAACTTCTATTAGAATAAAATTTGAGTCAATATTACAAATCAACTGGTAAAAGTTGTAACCTCAAGGACAGTTGAAAAACGGCAATGGCACTTCAATTAATAATAAATATAAAAATGAAGAAGGTTATGATTTTGGCACCTTGTGCACGAGATGGGTGATCTCCATAATAGTATGTTTGCTTTCTTTTCTTCTTCCTGGAGCAAACAAGGCAGACGACAACCAAAATGAGAAGAACTGCCCCCACCCCAAGCACGGCTCCAATTAATGCCTTATTGGTATTATCATTGTTGGTACTATCATTGTTATTGTTGTTGGAGTTTCCATTATCATACAAGGTTTCGCTTTCGGTTTGAATCTTTGGTAATGATTTGTGTGGAGGTGGTGGTGAAGAATGAACCGCTCCATTGGGTGATGGTGGGGATGGATTGTTTGATGTAGGTGGTGGAGGAGAAGGTTGTGATTGTGAAGGAGGCGGCGGGGAATCTGAAGGCGGTGATGGTGGTGGTGATTCTGGTGGTGATTCTGAAGGTGGTGGTTGTGAATCAGAGTTATCGGCGTCATCAGGGGTACTATTGTCAGGGGTACTATTGTCAGGGGTGCTATTGTCAGGGGTACTATTGTCAGGGGTGGCATTATCCGGTGTGGCGTTATCAGGGGTAGACATTGTTTCAATCCTTTTTTTTCCTCACAAATACATGTATGAGTAAGAATCTTTTAGGGTTCCGGCCAAAAGTTTTACGTCCAAGATTAACACGCCGCCGGAAGCACCACTTTTAATCAAAGGTTGGGACCCCTGAAAATAAATATATATGCATGTAAATGCATGTCATTTATTGTAAGAATCTCAACGTTGTCAAATAAAGGTGCATGCATTTGCAATTAACCTACATACTCAAAATTAAAATCTAAAATCTAAAATCTAAAATCTAAAAACCGAGTTACTAATCTTATATGATATTTTTTGTCCAATAAGTCAATTTTATTAAGATCATCAAGCTCAACATCATTAGTATACATTCTTCCCGCCTTCTATGAAGGGTTGAAGAAGATACTCGATGATTGAGAAGTTTGGTAATTTCTTAGAAGTTGGAAATTAAGTGTTTGTTTTGATGTTGTAAAGGAAATTGAAAGCAAGATAAATGTTTCTGTTTTTAAAATTTTCAATTGATGATGAATGGAGAAAAGATACCTGAGATGATGAACAACAGGGGTTCTCAACAAAAAGAAAAGGAAAACATGTGCACACTAAAAAGTCCGTAATACGAAAGGAATCGTTGTTTTCTGTCCTCAATAATCTCCTATAAAGCAGGACCTCTATCTTTTCTCAATCAATGCCTTTGTTTCTGCCACATTTTGCTTAGCTTTAGTTTGTTATAGTTTTTACCATTTTTTGACCGGTTTTCATTTCATCATATCGATCGTTCGGTCATAATTTGTTTCAAGATAAATAATTCTATCTCACAACACATATATATTACCTTGAAATAGGATTGCCAACCAAAACATACACACATATTTTAGCTAAAAATAGCAATTATAAAGGCTTTATTTTCAATGTGATGAACTGTAATACTGTGTTCTAGTTGTTTTTTCACACGAACAAGTTGCTATGATAATGTTTCCAGAAGTAATCTGTTAAGAAACTTCTATGATTATATACAATAATTCTTAACTTATAAAAACATATAATAATTTATCAAACTAAAATCAAATATCACGCAATCTTGTGCATAGCTAGGTAAATTTAGTTTACTAGTACAATTGTTTATCATATACTATGTGGAATGGAACATATATAAAAAGAATTATGAAATACAATTTGAAAAAAATTTAAATTGTGCAAATATTAGTATATTGATATCACACCCTTGAAGAAAAATCATTATATATATACACACAAATAAAAAAATGAAAGATAAACTTGATATTATCAGCCACGAAATTAATTTAACATCTCTATTATCAGCCAAAAGGAATTCTATATTTGAAAAATCAACAACACTTAATGCTTCCAAACTCATTTTATAGAAGGAAATTTTTTGTTTCTAATAAGTTTACCAATATCAGAAAGAGTGCTACCACAATTCCAATTGCAGTATAAACATAAAAAATATGTTGAGTTGATTGAACGCCGGCTAAAAGTTAGGTATGACTAACACTTCTGATGGAAAACGTGTTTAGTGTCCCACACACAGTGTCAGAGTACCGACACACAGACACGACCCTGACACATCGACACCAAAAGTAATTTGTGAAAATGATATAATTCAATGTAATTAATTATCTGTGTCAGTGTCGTGTCTATATCGGTGTCAGACACACTTAATCCAGTTTGAAGAGTGTTCGTGCTTCATAGGTGTCTGACACTTGATTGCATTCAATTAATTAATTTCCTATGATCAAGAATTCAAGATCAAGTGTGTGGATAAAGGTACAAGAGCACAATTCTGGAAGAATGAATCAGCAAGCAAATAAAAAAGCAAAATGTAAATGTAAATGTAATATTAACTTCTATATACCTTGTCCGGTGGTTCCAGCGAGGAATTGGTTTGGGGATTAGTCGGATAAGGAAGTTGAGAACCCCTTGCTCGGTGACCAACGAAAATATCTTCATCTGGTGGAAACAGAAGCAAATAACGGTGGTGATTCGAATGAAGCATGGGAGCAATTACAATTAGAATCAGAATCCCTAGTTAGAGATGGTTCGGTTAAAGACGAAACAAGCTTTTCCGGTGGCACCGTTGTTGGTGACTTCAGTGTTTGAGACTTGACTTATTATTCAAAGTGTTAAAGACATTCAAAGTGAGGATATGATATTCAAAGTGAGGATATCCATAGTTAGAGATGAATTTTTATTTTTTTTAAAGAGAGTCATGTTGTCAACTCTTTCAGTATCATGTTAATCAACGTGGATTGGGAAGTTGTTGTTTATCATTTCTATCATGAAGCTAATCAACGTGCACAAGCATTAGCTAATTATGATTGTTCGATGGATTATGGGAGTACCTACTTTGAGGTTTGTCCGACTACTTTTAGTCATTTATTGCGTGATTATCTCTCGTTTAATTTCTGTGTTCTTTTCCCGGGCTTCGGCCCTCTATGTTATCAGAAAATAAAAATTATTAATCTAATTAATTTTGTGATTCACTTAACACTAAAACTTTTCAAACTAATGTACACACAATAAATTTCCAATTACCATCACAACATTTGACACACAAAATATGTTAATTAACGCAATACATAAATAACAACAAAAGGAGTGAAAAATGATATTGCTAAGATACATGAAGCTACCACATCCACAAATTCAATGATACAACAGTAGTGGCTCAAATCACATTATCCTATTGAAAAATCAAAGGCAAAACAGAAAATCTAGCCAAAGCACTGATCAGCAGGGAGAGGACCAGGAATGTAACCTTGTTGAAAATACTGCAAACCAAAAACAACAATAATTGCAACCAATGCTAAATATGATAACCCTTCAACAGCACCTAATAACCCAAAAGGACCATTAGGAAGACCAGAACCAGTTTTTGTTTTAGTATATAAAGACCAACCAACAATTCCCACAACAACAAGGTAACTTATTCCTTCTAATGCACCAATTGATCCACCTGGTCCTGGTGGAAGACCACAACCAGTTGTTTTGAGTGTGTAAAGTGACCAACCTATAACTGGAGTTGAGATTAAACCACCTGCTATTGCTGCTATCTCTGTTGTGCTAATGTTTGTGTCACTTCCTTCCTTTGCCATGCTTTTTATCTTGAATCCTAGATTATGAGATTTTGGTCTTCTAAGTTGGGGGGTTGAATGGGTTATTATGTGCATCTTTGGGGTTGATAGTGGGGAGAATAGTAGCATCTTTGAGGCTTCCATGGTTACAAAACTTGATGAGAGGTTTTGAGAGTGCTTTGAAGAGGTGGTGGTTGTTGTTTTACAGTGAGGATATGATATTCGCAAATAGATAATTTCAGAATAAATAATAGAATTATATTTTGTGTGTGTGTGTGTTGTGTTAGAAATTGATTTTTAGAAAGTTATATTATTTTTTAAAAATATTAAAGTTATAATAAGCCAATTATCAAAATTTAAAATTCAAACTAGAGTATTTGACAAAAAAGAAATAGAACAAAATAAAACATTATGCTAGTATTTAATTTTTTTTTAATACACTCGATTAAAGATATTTTCACAGAATTATTCGTGGGCACAATAGTAGAATAGAGATTAATACTTTAAGATAACTGAGATCCATTTTAAATATTGACATCTTTAACATATGCTTTCTGTACGTACCGGTTAAATATTGAATATTAAACCAAATAGGTTGACGTTCTTATTATTGTCAAAATAAAAATGATGACATTCTTATACCAAATTATCAATATAGTTTGACATTTTTCAAACTGAACCTCTCAAGTGTGCGAGCATGAGTTCCATTTCTATATAAAAATAAAAAATCTAATAAAAATTTATTCTTTAAAATAAGTGTATTTTATAATTGTGTGAAGAATAACTTTTGCTTGTGTAAGTAAACCCAGAAAATAAATTGATTTTTCACACGATCTAAAAATAAAACTTTTGTTTGTTAAAAAAAAACGTTTCAAAAACTTAAACATATGTACAAAAGTCAACTGTTTTATTGTTTCAAAATTACAAATGTGAGAGACATACAAAAACTCAAGATGAGAAAACAAATTCCAAAAATAAAAACACAAGAATCCAATGTTTTCACATTCAAAGCAAATCTACCTTGTTTTGAGGAATGAAATCCAATGCAAATATGATGCAAGTTAGCGTTAAATCGGGTCTTATGGTAGGGGATGAACAATTCCAGCAGTCAACAAAATTTACACCTCAGAAATAAACCAAATGACACAATACATATATATACAATAGTATACTCCTGAAGAAACCTACTCATTTCATTTATCTGACTGAGTTATGTTAGTAACCTACAGGAAAGTGAAGGAACTCATCTCAGTACTCTGGAAAACCTGGCATTGTCTTAGAGGATTGCAGTAGTCGATTATTTGGAGGAGCAGATGAAGGAGGAACTGAAAACGATCTCATAATAGAGCTTGAACTCGAAGCAGGAGGACTGTAAAGTTGGCTTGATTTTAGAGAACTAGCTGTAGCAGGACCATTTGTGACATCTACCATTGATTCAGGTTGTTGGTGGTTGCATTGCAACGTATCAATATCCATTGATTCTAAAATATTCTGATTTTGATGATTTTGTGTCGCACTGGGATGTTGGGATTGCCAAAAAGTTGACTGTTGAATAGCTGTGGAATGGGTTGCATGAGCATTGCTTTTACCATCGGCCTCATCCTTTCCTCTTGACTGATGGACCACGACTGACACCTCATTAGGTTTGTTTGGTTTCAATTCCGGCAAATTTTCTGAGTCCAGAGAAGAGCTAACCTCTATAGCATCAACCTTAGTTGTTGAAGAACGTCCAGAAGCAATTAAGGTTGTGGGAAATGCCCGCTCCGGCGGAACAGCTGGGGTGTAATTAGAGGGAAGTAAATCATCCCAATTCTCCAGTAATTCTTTGTACACTTTACGGAGAGTGACTTCAGTAAGACCGGTTACTTTACAAATTTCGGCCTGGGTTTTGCGTTTGTCTTCTAGTTGGCAAGCCAAATATATAGCGGCAGCTGAGATGCTAATTGGATTCCTGCGAGTGCAGAAGCATTTGTTGATCACAACGTCTCCTATGTGAGTAGCCAGTTCCTAAAATGCAGCATAGAAGCCATTCTCAGATTGTCATATTTGTAATATATAAAGTAAGAGAATAAAATAAACACACTAAGGAGAGGTTTCTATTAACAAATTCACTACCACGAAGTGATCCTTGGACATCCCAGGATTAAATGCATGTCCACACTTTTTTTTTTTTTCAATGAGTACACAGTTCTCACTATGGACATAAAGACCTTTACCGTGACACAGCCCATTGGTTGAGAATAGACCAAAAACAGCAATAGAAAATTCAGAACCTTGTCAAAGCAGAGTCAAATATGTGATGTAAAATCTTACCTGAGCAGATTTATTGAGCTGAAGAAGAGTGCAAAATCTTGGCATATGAACTGATATAGAATTGCTGTTAATAGGTTGACTTAGCTGTAAAGCTTCTCCCAATATCTTGATATATTTCCCAATTTCCTTTTGCGCCACATTGGCTGCAATTGAAATTTCCTGTCATTTCACACAAGTTGCAAATAAGGTAATCAATATCGAGTTTTTACTTAGGATCAAGAAGGGGAGTAAAGGTTATAAATTGTAGAATCGAAACATAAACAGTAAGATCCTATGGAATTGATAAAATTGTGGGATTGTTAATTGAGGAATCATAACAAGGATCGTAAGATTAGGGGCGTGGACAATGTGTGACGTGAACCTTCTCCCTCTAAATCTGGATTCTTCTACCTATGGTCTGTTTGGGTTGGCTTATTTGAGCTTATCTATTAACATAAGCATTTGTGAGACAGCTTGGGTTGGGAGAGCTTATAAAACAATTTATAACATGTCCATAAGCCTTTTTCAGCTTATTTCTATAAGCTATCTAGGATAGTTTATGAAAACAGCTTATAACTTACATGAAAACAATTTGACTTTATTTTATCTCGTTTGTTACATAAATGACTTATATACATAAAGTAGTCTATGATGAAGTTGATTATCCAAACAGAGTCGTAATTTCTTATCTTCATCCTCTTCTACATTTTCTACACCATTGTATTGTACATTGTAATAGGTTACTATTCCTCCTAATTCATACACTAATAGCATTTTCTACATTATGATTCTAACAAAGTTTGAATGAAGAGTAATAGTATGATATAACCTGAAGAGTTCTAGGTTCTTGAGCTTCTCTAATAGCTTGAACAAGAGCAGCAGTAGCAAGAGCTTCAACACTACGATTTCTCAAACAAGTAGCAGAACAACAATCCCTAAATAATTGAAAAGCATGATCAGAAATATCACAATCTAATCCAAGTATCGAAGAAACATCGATAATCTGCATATAAGCCCTAAGATTATCAACAACAACACTAGAAGACGAAGCAGAAGTAGATGATTCAAGAGTGCGTTCGAGTTCAGCAAGATAGCCAGAGAAAGAGAGTGATGATTGAAGGTAAAGTGGATTATGCTCTAAAGACCATGTAGAGAAGGAAGTTATGAAACCCGTGGGTTCGAACGGGTCTTCTTCATCGTCGTTGTTTGTGGTGGTGGTGGTGGCGGCGGTGGTGTGTTGTTCTTGGTTGAGTGTGGGGAGAGGGAGATCTGATGTGACTAGAGATAGGGGATTGTCTTGGGCGCGGAGGTGGAATACGTGGTGAGGATGGGATTGTCGTTCTTCTACGACGCGGCCGCAAGATGTGCATTCTGTGATGGATTTTCCGGTGGTCGTTGTGGCGCAACGACCTTGCGCCGCCGAACAGTATGGGCACTTCATTTTCTTTTGTTTTTCCGTTGCTTTTCTTCTTGTGTTCTCTTATATAGTTATCTCTATCCACTCAAGTTAGCCAATGATTTCTAGTATCTCAAATTATCGGTTGAGATTGTGTAGTATAGTATTGATTTTGTTATTATGTAATTTAAATCATTTTTGGCTTTAAAAAAAAATTAAATTTTTTTTGTTTTTAATTTTATTTTTTTTGTCAAATAGTCTTAGGTACCGTTTGGCCTTGCTTTTTTTTTTCTTTTGAGCTTATGCAAATAACTTATGCAGTATAAATTAGGTTTTATGTTATTTTATAAGTTCATACTATTCAAAATTGTATTTTTATAAGTTATTTTATCATAAACTACCTTGACAAACTTACAATAACATATAAAAATTGCATAAACTGTTTGCATAAGTTCAAAAGAAGAGGAAAAAAATTTAGGCCAAATGGTATCTTAATGTCTACAAAATAATTTAAATTCACCATAAAGGTGAATAAGTGAAGTGTTCGGGATTCGAACCTTAGCTCTTGCACAAATAGTGCGATATTGCTACCAACTGAGTTGGTTTAGGGAGTATGTTTCGAGGAGGGTGGGGGATGGGTCGGATACTATTTTTTGGACCGATCCATGGTTGGAGGGGATTTCGTTACGGGAGCGGTTTGGGCGCCTGTTTGAGTTGGCGGTGACCAAATCTCGTTCGGTCGCAGAGATGTTTGCTTTAGGTTGGGGGAAGATGGTGGGGCGTGGGAGTGGCGGAGACGGTTGTGGGCGTGGGAGGAGGAGATGTTGGGGGAGTGTCAGTCTTTACTTCTTGACATTTCTTTGCAGGATCAGGCTATTGACAGGTGGCAATGGAGACTTGACCCTGACACAGGTTATACGGTCGGGGGAGTTTATCAGCTTCTGACGTCTCAGGATTCAGTTACTGTGGATGATGCGGATAATCTTATATGGCACTCTCAGGTTCCCTTGAAGGTTTCCATCTTTGCGTGGCTTTTATTGCGGGACAGGTTGCCTACGAGAGCAAACCTGGTTACTCGTGGCGTTTTGTCTCCTATGGTTGCCACTTGTGTTTTTGGATGTGGAGCGGCTGAGTCGGCTCATCATTTATTTCTATCGTGTAGTATTGCTGGATCGCTCTGGGATTTAGTTCGCGCATGGATTGGCATTTCCTTGGTGGATTCCACTTCTCTGCATGATCATTTTGTTCAGTTTACGGCTTTATCAGGTGGATCTCGAGCGAGACGGTCTTTTTTGCAGCTTGTTTGGCTCGCTTGTGTTTGGGTGTTATGGACAGAGAGAAATCATCGGTTGTTCAAGGGCTCAACGGGCACACCTCATATTTTATTAGACAAGATCAAACTTTTCTCTTTTAGGTGGTTGAAGACGACGAACATCACGTTAGCTTTAAACTACCATAGCTGGTGGTCTAGTCCATTGATGTGTTTGGGCCTTGTATGATTTTATTTCGATTGTATTTCTCTGACTCTTTTGTAATTTTTTAGTCTTCTTCAGTACGTCTTGTGCTGGGGAGACTGTTTATGTTAATATATATCATTTTGGCTTCTTCAAAAAAAAAAAAAGTTAACGGAGTTTTAATTATTGGTTAATATGTAAAATTGTCGGCTCGGCTCCTCTTATTATACAATAATTCAAGCAAATCCGGGAGCTGACAAATTAGGTGAATTCACCCATATTGTTGCAGTAATGAATTTCGATCGTCTATTTGTGATCTAACAACTCTAAATACACGGTATGGATCTCGATAGTTTCACACATTGAGATTTCGATCGTTTCATTTTCAATCAAATGACTCAGATCAACATTTACAAGTTATATAACATTGGAAAGTGAGAATTTGAAAGTAAATGCATCTAGAGATATGGTTAGAAAAATATACTTAACATTGTATTGAAAATTAATAGAAATATTCAATTTGAGATTTTTTGTTGTTGTTGCAAATATGTCAACTATTATGAACCAGAGGGAGTATATGTTTGATGTAAATTGAATATCATTTTCAGGCAACTATAAAGAGTAATCAGAGCTTATAAAAAATAAAAATCGAGAGAAGTCGGTCGGTTTGTACAAAATCAAAATGGACAATAAAATATTTAAGTGAGAGGTTTAACGTTGTTGCATTCTCAAACTAAATTTAAGTTCAGACATCTGATTAAGTTTAAAAATAAAAAACACATGAATCATCTCATTTAAACACATACTATGTGTATGGTTAATACAAACTATGGGATACATGTCCTATTTGAATCATCTCATTTAAATACATAAATGTGTATGGCAAGTAGTAAATACAAACTATGGGATACATGTCCGATTTTATTCTTTAATGTTCAAAGTTGCCCTTCAAAATTGCATAGTGAAACACTATTCTCAGTGTGGCATTATGAGCTTTGGAAGGACAAAGACTAACTTAGTTTTTCCTCTAGATTCCCTCTTGAGATTTGGATGGTCATTATCAAATATTTTTATTTTAAGATTAGGCTCCTGTACTACTATTTGGCAGAGCTTTGGGGCTTGATGCTTGGTATGAAGCTGGCATCATTTCATTGATAATACTAATATACTAATATCCGCAATACAAAGGGGTGAAGAATCAAAGAATATAAACTAGACATATATGTGGCCACTCGTCCAAAATGTCCGTAACTATATGAGTTTATCTCCTAAAAAACTTAACATCATAATTTGGTTCCGAAAGTAAAATGCTCCTACAACCATTGATAACATCTCCATACTCCAAGCTATCCTTGGAGCAAGAATTGACACTCGAAACATATCAGTTTGAGGCTTGAGTATCTAATTACTAAGGGATATAATAGCTTGTGGTAGTCCCAAGGTTTCACCTTCTTTGACTCCAAATGAAATGGGATACCAAGCTGTTTGAGAGACTCCAGAAAATCACCAATTTCACATCTCAAACACATTCCCCTGCTGTTGATATACTGTTAGGAAAAGCAGCATCTATGTTTAACTTGAGAAATCGCATCAGTGGTTTTGACCATGAATATGCGCCCTGGTTCGGTTCTGGTTATGGTGCAACTGGTGTTTTGTAAATGTAAACCCATGTAAATTTAATTTATACACCTATTAAAATATTTGTTTGCCAAATAATAGTAAAAATATAATTAAATAAACTTGTGCATTTAGCATAGTTGCTGTGTCTACAAGAAAATATAGTCAGTTGAATTTGTCTGACGAAAAACGTGATTTTAATTTACTACTACTGATTTTGAACTTGACTGCAAAACTTGAAAGAACCTATTAAAATACATAATCATCTCGCTTATGGAAGCATAAAAATCCGAGCAGGGCTTCGTTCACTGTTTCTTCTTCGCAATCCTTTGATAGCACTTTCAAGTACAAGCCAGACCTTTGACTGCTCCCTACAATAGTCTTTAAGCACGCCGAGAGGTTATTGTTTCTTTGCCTTTCTCAGCTTGCTTAAGGTTTTTACTAAATTCCTGTGTTCTCTGAAATAGTATGCAGTAAATACATCAGGCCAGAATATATGCATGCAGGGTATGATCATATATTTTAAAAAACAAAAGGGTGCAAAGGCATCAGGCCTGGTTTCCGGATGTTTCTCAGGGACCAGTATAAGTTATCACTCCGATGAGTAAATTAGCAATACATAAGTGCCAATTTTAGGAACTATTCTCAAGGACCAGAATAGGTCTTGAACAATAGCAAAGATGGTGATCATACTGCTTGACATGAATACATTTGGGAATTATTGCGCCAACATCATAGCAACCGATCAATGTATGAAGTAAAGAGAATTCTAATAAATCAAAGTAAGCAAGATCTCAGTTATGGCATAATAAAGCAGACTGATAAAGAAAGCTGTCACACCATATTGTAAACCAACTTCAAACTGATCTTACCATATGATGCAAACAAGCAGTGCTATTTAGTACAACAAATTTGTACTAAAACTATCGGATTGGAAACAAATGAATCTCAGTAAGCATAACCAAAATGGGTGACAGAAGATTACAGACGTTTTGCAACATAAGTCTAACAGACAAATTCACATGACTTTCGTTTCTAACTGTTCAGCATTTTGCTCATGCAAAACAAACCATGCATGTATATAATTTCAGGAGACATCCTGCCCAGAAAATGCTTTCAATAATCCTCAAAACAATGTGCTAAGTAGATAAGTTATCCCGAACCAAACAATCCCATTTGCAAAATGCAACAAATCTAATGAAACACTTGTGACAGAAACCATATTCCAATAACACTAATCACTAACACTGGAGTTGGATTAGCTTCTAGTTTATGAGAACTTTCTAATTAAAATAAGTCTATGCTTCTTTGTTCACAAAAAAAAACCTAAAAGTTTAGGAAAAATCGATTAAAAAAGTAAAAAGAGAGACTAATTTAAACTTATATGAAAAGCTTTTGTTTAACAAACTCCTAATTTTTAATATTTATTTTTTCAAAAGTCTTTTTGTTGAGAAATCTAACTAGTGTTTGAATAAACAACTTAAATAAGCACTTATAGAAAAACACTATCATATAAGTGCTTATGTATAAGCTATTTTTATAACAAAGGATAAAATAAGTTGTTTTCATACGCTATCCTAAAGAGCTTATGGAAGTAATATAAGTTGAAAACAGCCTATGGACGTAGCCTAAGATCTCCCAAGAAGTCTCGCAAGTCACAAGTACTTATGTCAGCATATAAGCTCAAATAAGTCAATCTAAAGATTCGAACAAAGCTCTTGCATATAAAATGCAATATCCCTACCAAGTGAGCTAAGCTGAGACTCTTTTCAAAAAGTTGTAAGCTTTGAACAAAACATAATCCAAATTTTGTAATGCAATATGAAATTAGAAAGATTGAACCAATTTTCCACACAAATAACAATCAACAATTAGTTGTTCTAACTGTAACTAACAGCACTACGGATCGAGGAAGGAAAACGAACCGCGGATTGAATAGGAGGTGGATCAAAATTAACAGAACGAACAGACATCTTAGCGATCTCAGTAATAGCATCATCTCTAACACCAGGAACATCACTCGTCAATTCTTCATAAGCAGCCTCAAATGCCTCTTGCCAAAACCTCGGTAACCTGATCCTACGACTGTTTGTATACACATCCCACATATGTCTCACCACTTTCTCCCTCTCCTCCATTTCCTAAACATACATAAATCCAAAAATGAAATCACATAATAACCAAAAATTACACGAACAGAATACGAAGAAACTTACGAGAACATCGAGGTCATCGTGAATTGGAGTATCCATATCAGTTGTTAAGGAATTAAGATTACCAGACCAACGAAGAGAAACGGTACCAGTAAACATGGACCAAAAAGCGAGAAGCAAAATAGCAGCTAATGCCCAAAATTTGTAACGACCTTTACCAAACAAACCTGAATCGATCGTGTTTTCTTTTTTTATAATACTTGTTGTTGAAGTTGGAAGCGCATCATCATCCTTCATTTCTATAGGTTGGGATTTAGATTTAAATCACACACAATCAATAAAAGATCTAATAGAAAATGTGAATTTATTATTAGTATTTATTATTTTGGTTGCGGTTGTTTTTGCGTCGGTTTGAGCTTCATCGTTGTTGTTTTTCTCCGATTTGATTTTGTGTGAATGAATTGGATGAAGGAAGGAATGTGAGAGAGACACCACCGGCACCGCGTTACTGACTCAGATAGTGATGCGGATGGAGATGGTGAAATGACGGATTTGGTGTTTGTGGGACAGTTTTTAATTAATTATTATTACTTGACTTTGGTCTTATCTTATGTGGCGATATCGTCACCGTTGATTGTTTCTTGTGTCTTTGACATATGCTGTTTGAGGCAACCGACACTCAACGACACCGTTTTCAATATGTGTGCTTTTTTTTTTGTTGGTATTTATTCTCAGAAACATGAGGCACTATTTTAGAGTTCGGTCCATAAATTATTAAAGTTCGGTTAAAAATTATTTTTATTGGGAATTATTAAACTTGAGTTCTTCATAATATTTTATTTATAAACCACTTAAGTCAAAATACTATATTTGATTCATACTTAGAAAAAATGTGGTGCACTTCTTAAGAACCGTATAATTATCTTAAAATTTGTCTGGTTAATTTCTTAAAAATGTAAAAAATATTTTTTTAATATTTTTTTTAACAAGTCAAAATGATATATATATATATATATATATATAGCAAACCTTGGTTGGGAGGTCGCCCTAAGGTAAGGTTACGATCCGTCGGGTTGGTAAAGCAACCAGGATCCTCTTTCCTCCAAAAAAAAAAGCTCTACCGATTGATATATATATATATATATATATATATATATATATATATATATATATATATATATATTAAGAAAAATCTTTCCAGCACAAGGCATGCCAAGAGAGACTGAGTAAGGATACAATAGAGTCAAAATACAAAACCGAAAGAAACTATACAAGACCCAAGCAAAGCATAGGACTAGACCACCAACTATGACAGTTCAAAGCTAAGGTACTACTCGCCGCTTTCAACCACCTGTAGGAAAAAATCTTGATCTTGTCCAACATAGAATGTAAAGAGTTTGCCGAGCCTTTGGATAACCTATAGTTTCTTTCGGTCCACACAACCCACACACAAGCAAGTCATATGAGTTGCATGAAGGAACGTCGAGCTCGAAGACCACCCGCTCAAACAGTAAACTGAACAAAATGCTCTGAAGGAATCTGAGCAGTCACCGATGAAGAGCCAATCCAAGAGCTGACAAGAGGCCAAAGAGCACCAAAAATGCTGCAGAACAAGTGCGGAGTCAACTCAACCTCTCCACAGATATTTTTTTAATATAAAAGTTATTTTTTTTATCTTTAACAAATGTCCAAAGGAATTAGTTGTTTTTATTTATTTTGGAAATAAATGAAAAGAAGAGTTGAATTGTTTGATTTGCAAAAGCTGACTATCAAAAATAATACAAGACAAAACTACACGTGCCAAATTTTAAAGGTATTTAACATTTGTAATATGGACAAAATGTTATTTTGATATTTTAAACAGTGTGTACCAAAGACAATAATTTGTCCTTAGGTTTAGTGTGATATAAGAATTTGAGTTTTTTTCTGTACATTTACTCTTAATATGTTCAATCTTAAAATTCCTTAAAAAAAATGTTTAATCTTAAAAACAATTTTAAAATTAAACACAGTGCAACTAGTGAGTTTATAAGTGTAATCTGCACCTTAGAAAGACGGTTTTGTATGATTGAGTTAAACTCAACCCAAATTCTAATATGGTATCAGAAAGTCTCCCTCAAGATCGGTTGGATATCATCTAATATCAAACCACCAATTATAGGATCACCCACCATTTTTATCGTCGCACTAAACTCAACCGTGTTGGACACGAGGGGTGCATTAAAAGTCTCACATTAATGTGAGATGACCTCAAGATATGTGTATAAATGGGAGCAGTTCTCAACTTACAATACAAGCCATATTTGTAGGGTTGTGTTAGGTTCAACTCAAATTCTAAGATGTCTCAGAGCCTCCTCTAAAATCATTGGACCACTTGCTATTAGACGACCTACCATTTATATCCACACACCAAGTTAAATAGAGATTAGTAGGGCCGATTCCGACAATTTGGAGGCCTGACACCGAATAGCAAAAAAACGCTGACTTATTGAGGATTGACAGGTTTACTTCTTCCGCATGTATAAGTAGACAAGCTAAGTCTGGCTTACAGATTAAACTTTATTACGAGTTCTACTTTTATTCCTCACCCTCCTCCTAATTTTATTAAGCTATTATGACAGAATGTTGCTAAGGTTTTTTTATCGTCGTGTTCAAATGTAATTTGACCTAACGACTTTCCTTTCGGTGGAAAAAAAAAAGACTGAAAATATAATGCAAATACACAAAATTTGACTATCACTAAGAGAAATAATTAAAAATTTGAGCGACAATAGCATCATGCATGTCAATACAAAATATATATATGATACTTATTACTATTTTAAATTTTGGCAAAAAATACATAATGTGATTAAATTACAAAGTATTTTATGTTTTTCCTAAGTTTGATGGAGGCAAAAAGCTTTCAGAAGTCAAACCCCGTATATTAAAATCTACCTCTTCAATCTTCCATCTTTCTTCCAATTCCCTTTTATGATTTGCTGATGCTTCACCATATCTAGAAACAGTAACACGAGTTGTGCCACTATGTGACACATTAATTCCATCAACATACCTATAATCATCAATTACTGACTCTAAACTTGTTTCCCAAAAAATATCATTATCATCTTTGGTTCTCATTGTTAGTAATCTCGAGTCTTCAAATTGAACTAAGAGACCTGATCTTTGACTGAAATACCCCCATATTGTGTGATGGATTACTTCAAAATTTGGGCCACTTTGGGCCTCACGAATTGCTGGGCTTGTTTCTAATTTTAGAATGAAACACTCTTCATCGTTGATTATTTTCTCTCCTATACATGCAGCATCTAAAAATAAGTTTGCTGTAGCCCTTGGATCCAATCCCTGACAAACAAATACTTTAGTTACATTCAACAACATCAACATTCAAATTATGATACTATTATATGTTATCATCATTTGTAAAAAAAAATACATATATTCGATCGAATGATTTAGGTTTGAGAAGTACTGGTAACACACTATCAAACACATGTTTTTCATCACACGCTTTTATTAGTTAAAATTTACATGTATTTCACCAAATTATGTAGGTTCCATATAAATTTGATGGGACTCATGTGAATTTTAACCAATTTTATAGAATCAAATAAAATCTATTTCGGACTGGGCCAATGCCCAATCTATGCGGCCCAACCACTCCATATCCAACCTAACGCCACTCCCTCGCAGAAACTCTCTCGTACGCCAATCACGACAAACATGATAGTTAATGTGCACCACCTAAAGTGGATACACTTCTCCTACGCTCAAGTAGTGTTGGATTCATCTCAATGGCCTTCATCAGCCTAATGTCAGTTGTCCTCAGCTGACACATACGGTTATAATCGTCTCCCCCTATATAAAAGCAAGCTTTGACGCTAAGATACACAATTTTGAACCATTTTTCACTTCACTCTCTCTCAATCAAATACTAACCAGAACGTTTGAGTGTTAACGTGTGTTTTGTAGGTACTTTCCCCACTATACCTGAACTCTATTGCCATCGTAACTTCCTCAGGTCTCACCATCAGAATCACCTAATTCTGTTCGTGGTAGACCAAAATCAATTCACTAAAAAACAATTTTTCATCGCAAAATCAAACATACCTGAAGGAATCGACGAAGAGGTCTTGGAGCACCTTTTGCAATGGGTGATTGTTGATTAGAAGAATGACGCCATGAAACCTTACCATTACTACCACAACAAACCTTGCAACCAGACACAACAAGCTCTAAACACCACAAATCTGGGTCCTTTTGCCATAAAACAAATCCTCCATTTTCTTCAGAGGTTTTTTTCACCTCACAAGTATCACTAGTATGATGAAAATCTGAAGCAGTAATCTTGATTTGTCCCGTTACACACATACTTTCCACTGCATTCAATGCTGGTTGTCCTCCTGTTGCTGCTATATATTGTTGCACTATATATTTGGCCGTTGATGCTTCCTACCACACAATCAATCACCCTTTTAGTCATAATCAAAATTATACTACTACCAATGAACAAAAAAATAACACACATATACGGTTAGTCACACTCATAAAAGTTAAGTACGGGACAGAAGAACACGTGACATAATTGTATAAGACAAAATTATTGAACGAAATTTTTTTAATTTTTTTTGTAATCTATAACAAAGGGATCTTCATTATGCATGAATCTGACAGATAAAAAGATGACAACTTTGAGAATCACATCTTATGATATTATTTGTGTCGTTCTCTTATTAGAGTATGATATGTGGAAATAATATTCTATTTATCATTTTCAAATAATTGAATAGCACAAACAAAAACATAATAATTGTTCATAAATTTTGTGCATAAAAAAAAAGGTAGGTATATGTATTCTTACATGTATACTAAATAAAAAGATATTTACATATTCTAATACTTACGATTGAACAATCTCTAACGGGACGATGAATGGAATGTCCTAATTGAACTTGAAGAGGAATAAGAGGAGAACCAACAAGATAAAGCAAAAACCGAAGCTCGTTTAACCGTGCCGAAACCGTCGGGGAAGACAATTTATCCTCAGTTTGAGCCTTCATCCATGTTAACATATTTTGCCACCTTATTGTCACATTACTTCCCATATTTGAAAACATTTCTTCAGGTATAGGAATTTCAAGAACAGTTTCCAATCCATCTTCTTTATCTATGTTTGGACATAGCCTCCTTAATGATGATTTTGTAGCTGCTTGTTTCATTTCATTAGTGTGAAACAAAAGACAAAGAAAAGAAACAAGACAAGGTATGTAATGTAATGTATGTACGAGGATGAAGTTGATTGAAGATGTGAGATGAGTGAAGAAAATTCAGAGAGAAAATTAAGGAAGAGGGTTACAGTCAAAAGCTAAATCAATGTTTAATTAATGTGAGGGTGTGGTTAATTAGTAGGCTCTCCTTGTTTATAGGTGTCGTGTGGGTACAAAATTGTGGTTTGTTATGTTTTATTGTTTTTGTTTAAGTGTCTATTTAAAGATTTAATCCATGATTTGTGCTTATATAAATGAGTCAGGATCCGTTGACACCAACTAGTTTGACACCAAATGTTACACCTCTCAATAACGTTTTAACCGATATAAATTTTATAAAATCCACCGTTGGATTGAAAGTTTACATCATATAGATCATTTGTGTAAAATTTCAGACAAATCCAAAATCATTTGATATGCTATTGAGACACATAAAGATTAACGGCATTTAAAAAAATACAAAAACCGTTAATTTTGATGTATCTCAATAACATATCAAATGATTTTGGATTTATTTGAAATTTTACACAAATGATCTATATGATGTAAACTTTCAATCCAACAGTGGATTTTATAAAATTTATATCGGTTAAAACGTTATTGAGAGGTGTAACATTTGGTGTCAAACTAGTTGGTGTCAACGGATCCTGACTCTATATAAATATATCCCTTTTACTATATTTTCAAATTTGCATGTATAAACGAAAATATAAAAACTTGACAATAACAATTAGTATTGTTTTTATTAACTTTCGAAGGGTCTCAATAATTTCGACTTCGATCGTGAGGTAAATAAAGTCTAATTAAAAATAGTTCTCACTAAAAATTGAACTCGAGTTTTTCCGAACAATTCAATCTGAAGGAAATTCATTAACCACTTGAGTTCAGTGTCTATTATAATAATTGGTATTTTACATTATGTTTGTCCACTAACAATTAGCATAATCTTGGTTTAAATATGATTTTAGTCGCTGCAAATAAAGTGTTTTTTTTATTTAAGTCCCTATAAATTTTTGTTTGGTTTTAGTCTCTACAAATTTAAAAATTGATGGTTTTAGTCCTTGATAGTATATGTCTCAATATAATCATGACATGTGGTGTCACGTCGTCCAATAAGATATTTTAAATTTTAATTAAAAAAGTGATGACAACACATAGTATACCTTAATATGCCGGTCAGTTTGATCTAGTTGTGAGAGGTTTAGATAGTATGCATGATGTTCTAGATTTGATCCTCATTGCCAACATTATAAACCAAAAATATAGTATACCTTAATGTTTTTTTTTGTTGAATATTTGATAAATAATATGCAATTTGTTTTCCCTCATTTTCCCGTGTTAAATGTGACTTTTGAAGTCATACATATCAATCATCAAAAATATCATCAACCAATTACATGCATCACACCATCAACCAATTCTGAAATTTAAATTAAAAAATTAAAATTTTAATATAAATAAATCATACACAGTTACTCCATTCTCATATATTAAACATTACTATTTTTGAGTCATACGTATCAATTATCAAAAACACATAAAACCAATTATTACATGCATAACACCAACAATATATTCAAAAAAATTCTCCTTAATTTTTATTTAATACTACATGCATGATTATTTAGTTATTCTCTTATTTTTATTTTCATATTTTCTTTTGTGTTTTTCTCTTTCCTTTCCTTTCATTTTTTTTTTGCATATATTCATAAAAATAAAAGACAATTGTGCAAACTTACAGAGGACATTGCTATTACAAAAATAACAACAACAAAAATCCTCTAACCATTTACAACACTATTAAAATAAATTTATGTTCATTAATTATAAAAAAAAATTATGTCCATTATATATATATATATATATTATGTGTATTACAAAAATAAAATATAAATTGGTGTCTCTTTAAATATGGGGTCCTGAGCAGCCGTCCATCTTGAACCGTGTTTAGGACCGCCATTTTTTACAAGTACTTCCTATATAAATTTATTTTATCTTCATGTATTCGTTAAACTATTTGTCCCGGGCGAAGCCTGCTTTATCCCTTAATGTCGAGATGATCTTCGCCTTATAAAAAAATTAAAAAACTATTTGAATATATACCTCAATAGATAAATTTCTTGCTATCATCATACTATTTGACGACAAAAAAATGTGTTAAAAACTTTGGTCGCTTAAACAAGTAATTAGAGGATAGGATGCGGTTGTTACTTGTTTAAGGAACCGAAGTTTTTAACACTTTGTGATCGCCTAAGATCGTAGTATTTGTTGTTTTCCTTTTTGTTGGGTTATCACGAGGTGGACATACGAGGGATCATCCACATTGGGTTTAAGAACAACTTTACAAGTGAGTTGGACACCACACATTAACCCAAAACATTAAGGCGTTAGGTTTATAGGGTCTCTCACTTATAAAGTGGATAGTTTGTCTTCCCGCCCCCATGTTTCTTTTTCATCCCTCTGGCGCGCGCTAGAGGGGTGAAAAAGAAACATGAGGGCCTAATGAGAAGTCATCTATAAAGTGTTCAACCTCCACTTTTCTAAGCAATGTGAAACTTAACTCACACTTGCCACAACACATTTTGTCTTTTCTTTTCTCCTTGATTCAAAAAAAAGTTTGGTCTCCAACTCATTTATATGAAAAAAATTGGTTGAAACGGAACAACCACCACTTGGGAGTAAAGTTTATGTCTATGTTCTCCGACAAATTAGTCATCAACACTGCAGGTGAAAACTTCGTGGTAAAAAAAATTAAAGCAATAATTAAAAAAGAATAGATAAAATAGTAATAGTCACTGAGTTAATTTCAATAAAATAAGAATTAGGGGTGCAATGTGCATACTTGGAGTAAAGTTTCCTAGTGAGACAAAGACGCAACGACCAGAATCCAAATACTAACCAGTTGTATGAATTTTAATTTCTTTATATAAATAAATGAATCGCTAAGTAGGATCTTTTTCACATTCATTCATTTTTCACCATGCAACAACAATTCAATTTAAATTTTTAGTAGAAAGTGTCATATGGTAATATTATAGTTTATTGAGATAGACAAAAAAAAAATATTAAACTTAAAAATAAAGAAAAAAAACCCGATTTAAATACTTTAAATTAAACCAACTCTTACACTTTTATTTTTTAAAAATGAACTGTTACACCACCTCCATTTATTTTGTACCAAATAAGCTATATACAAAGAGTCCTTAATTGTGTCAACAACTCTGAGTTAGCCTAGTAGAGTATGATTTGATTTACATACAACATGTTGCATGATCAACTTCCTATTAGTCATTTTAATGTGAAGCAAATGTATTACAAACTCACTAAGTTCAGAGTCATCTTTTCCTGCTTAAATCTTTAATCCTTATATCTCAAACTAAGCATTATTGCTCCCGGACTTCATTTGTACCTCAACCTTAGAATCTTTCCCAAAGATAGTCTCCATATCTTCTAATGATCTTCCTTTAGTTTCAGGCAAGAAAGAATAATAAAACCACCATCCCAAAGCATTAATACCCACAAGCATAAAGAAAGTTCCACCCAATGTTATAGTCTTAAAAATTGAAATAAAACTAGTAACCACAGCCACATTAGTAATTCTATTCACAACCACACAAACACCAAGACCTTGTGCTCTTAACCTAAGTGGAAAAATCTCAGAACTATAAACCCATGTCACTGGCCCAATTCCAATAGCATTAAAAGCCATCAAAATATACACAACTACAACTATAAAAATTATAGCCCATAATGGTTCTTCACCTAACTTAGAATTTTCAACTATAGCTGAAAAAATACTTAATCCTAACATTGACACAACTACACCTCCTGAACTTACCAACAATAAAGTCCTTCTCCCAATTTTATCTAACAAAAAACTTGATAACAATGTAAATAATGTTTGACTTATTCCAATACCAACCGTGGCTAAAAGTAATGTACTTTTTTCAGTGATTCCTGTTCTTTCAAACACTCTTGGACTATAAACTGCAATACCTTCAACTCCACAAATTTGTTGAAAAATATGAACACCAATAGCTGCAAATAATATCCTACTAACATGTGGTGGGGGTTTATAGAACATTTCTTTTAATGCACCCCCACCACTTTTAGTTTTATGTGGCACATGAACAATGTTTTGGATGCAATTTTCGTCGATTCCAACGGCGATTTTTATTTCTTTCAATCTTTTTTCAGCTTCTTCTTTTGAACTAGAGATTAATAAAAGCACTTTTCTAGAATCACCTAACCTTCCTTGCATTACTAACCATCTTGGTGATTCTACTAATTTTAGCATTAGAATTACTAACCCAATTGAAGGAATTGAAGGAATAGCTAACATTATTCTCCATCCAAGTCTTAAAGATAACTTTCCAAGGAAAAAATTTGAGACATAACCAAGTAAGAAACCTATGTTAATGGAAAGATCAGGTAGAGAAGTTAGAAAACCTCTATAAGAAGGTGATGAAATTTCTGCACTATAAACAGGTGCTATTATAAGTGCAAAACCAACACCGAATCCGGCAATGCTTCTTCCGGTAATTAAGATTGGAAAAGATGAACCATATCCCATTAATGTTGAGCCTAAGAAGAAGAATATCGAAGATAACATGATTGTGTAGCGTCGACCAATGTAATCGGATAATCTTCCGGCAATCATGCATGCTGGTAATGCACAAACATTTAAGATTCCTGCTAGAAGTTGAACTTGCATGTCACTGATCATGAGTTCTTCTTTTATGAATAAGAGTGCTCCAGCCATAACTCCTGTAACTGAAAAATTATTTTTGTTTATTAGTCGATTTTGTTCGGCTAGTTTATGATAAATTCATAAGCTAACAATTTCACATTGTTTAATTTGTATTACTTCTTTTGTACACGTCCAAGAAGTGTAAGCTCAGTAGTAAGATCTACGTCTTCTGTACATAATATATATAAGTCAATTTCACATTGTTCTACCAAGATTATTCTTCATTAACTCTATTTATAAATAATATGTGAAAAAGAGAATAAGAAATTGTTAAGAGTATAATAAGAAAATTAATAAGGAGGAATATATAGGGAGACAACAAAAGGAGAAATTACAAAAAATTTGACATGAAAATAGACTATGGTTACTAGTTAGAAGTGAACCACACCTTTCAAATTTGATGGACTGGTGGGGACTAGGACAACTGCCGAATCAGGAAAGCAATTGTGTACACCTTTTAGGTTTGATGCTTGGTGGTCTGTGGCCTAGGATGATCGCGAATCATGATGACAAATGCGTAGACCTTTCAAGTTTGGCGATTGGTTGATTGTGGATTCGAATGATCAAATTCGTACACCCATTGGCCAATTATGAGTTGTAAGCAATGTTGTCACAAACACGCATTGTGTTTAGGTATGAAAATTGAGTTAAATCAATGGTAAGTAAACAACCCGTTTTTTTATAAACTCGTGAAAACATCAATTTTGAATAAGTTAACTCGTGGTGGAATCGGTAAAATCGAGATAAAATTGAGTTAGTTTATTTTAATTTTATCCGATTTTAAAGAAATTTACTCTTTTCTTTTTAAGTTTGTTTTAATTTTTAATAACCGTAGAAACTTATTAAACTCTTGTTTTTTTAATAGTCTTTTTTTTTTTATGTTTGTATAATTTGGTGGGATAATTTTAGAGGTTTGATACAAGCTTTGTTTTTTTGGATGTTTTTATTACTTTGGTGGGATAATTTTAGATGCTTTTATACAAGTTTTTATTCTTTGAGGTGTTACTACAAGTTTTACTCAAGAGTTTCAGTAATTTGATAATATCGGTCCACATTAACTTTTGGTATAATCAAACGTATTATTATAAATTATAATCGTAATATGATATCGTAATATTAAAACACAACTACTCACCAAAAAAAAAAAAAAAAAAAAAAAAACACAACTATAATATATTAGACAGACAATAGACAACAAAATAAAAATAAAAATAGAAAGTCACTCACTATAACCAAATATTGCAGAGATAATAGTGGCAGCCAAAACACAAGCACAAGCATGCTTGTTGAGACTATTTTCATTTGCACAAATATCTTCCATGGATACTACTTTGTTGTTCCCATTTGTTTCTTTTCCCGTAGACATTTTTTTGAGCCAATTTGTATGATTGGAAAATAATTTTAGTGATGTCCTTTATATATAGAATGAGGAAAACTTTAATTTGCAAATAGTTGTCACCATTAATTTAAATTTTTTGATTGTTCAAGTGACCAAATGTTGTTTCATTATAGAAAGAAATTTTGTCTCTACCTTCACCTCAAAGAAATATTATAATATACTTATTATTATATATTTTTTCATTTCCACATAAAGCCTCTAAAACCCTAGTTGTTTTCAAAAACTCACTAAAAATTACCCTTTGAAGTTATTTTTGTTTTTATTTTTTTAGCCTTTGAAGTTATTGTATAGATAATTAATTAGTATATGCATATATTCTGATCGAACTGATTCCTTCATTCATTTTCAAATTAATTACCAAACTCTATATATACCATTCATTTAATAAAAACTAATTTAATTCGTACAAAAAGAATAAGAAACTAATTAAATTATATCTTTGATATTTTTCCAAACGAATCTAAGATATTTGTCTAAAATATTTGTCCTAAACTCATACGTGTCAAAATATTTTTATGTTCGATGGAATTTAAAGATTATAAAATTGAGTAATACTATTAAAATTAATTTCCCAAAATAAAAAACACCTAAATTAGTTTACACAATGACATTGACATGACAATGATAATATGCCCCCTCTTCTTGAAAGCTTCAACGGCTCCTAAAAAACCCAACAAAGTTATAAGGGTAAATGAGAAGAGTAACATCACACTCTTCAATGCATATTTTTTCAACACATTCTCTTATGAACAGATCCTCTGCAGCTTAAATTTTTTCCTGTGAAATCTTAGCCCTTCATTCAATACTATTTTTAATTAGTCAAACATAATTGAAGAATTGAAGGTGAGGATTATTACTGGACAGTCTCTCGTGTAAAACCCACTAAAGAGGATCTTTCTCCATTCTCTCTGATCAAAGTTTGGTGGAATTCAACCAAGATAATGAATTCAAATGATTAATGAATTTCTCTTGGAATGAATTATTCAGAAGACCCCGAGTTTAATTTCAGGTGAAATTATTCTAATGAGAAATATGATATAACACTTAAGCCATAAAAGAAAAGAGTGTGTTGCTACCACTATTCTAATGAAAAATATGATATATAGAGACATGCTAGGGGAACACAACATTGGCTAAACCGTACATACATGGTGTGCATACATTACAACTATACATAAAGCTTAAGAGATACTCTTGTGTGGTCATATGACCAAATAATTTGGTAAATTTCAATCGATAAAAGAGTGTGTTGCGATCATTATTCTAATGAGAAATATGATATAACACTTTGGTAAATGATCTATATTAAAAACGCGCTTGAAAATCACTCAAAATATTAACAAATGTTGATATTGCTTTGTAAAAGTAGAAGTTTGTGATCTTCATTATTATTATTATTATTATTATTATTATTATTATTATTATTATTATTATTATTATTATTATTATTATTATTATGAGTGGGATGATGACTTGATCGTGTAGGTTCGACAAAATAAATATAATCATGATTGAATTTGAGGTATTTATATTCTTTTTCCCTTGAGTTTTCAAACTAACGTCAATCAGATCATCGTCTCACTCATTAGGATGAAGAGAATGTGAACTAATACTTCCAAAATAAGTATGGTTTAAGGTTTTTTCACATACTAGTATGATAAACATTGCTTATCCAAAAAAAAAAAAAAAACTAGTATGTTAAATTGACACAGACACATAGATCCAACTAAATTCGGGTTGGTATGGATAAATGGACAACCTCCTATAGTCAAGGTAACTCGGTATTCAACAAGAGTGTCTTGATGATATCTCAGACTTAAGTGAGACCTTCCTTCTAAATAAAAGACTTAGGGTTTACAAGGCTAATACCCTAGTCATCAAGAAAATGACATAAATAGAGGCTAAAGAAATAAATCGTAAACTTACTCTCAGCATGGTGCAAGAGCTGTCAAAACGGGCGGCCCGGCCAAATTCGGGCCGGCCCGATTGGGCTTCGGGCTTCATCGGCCGGGTTAAAAAGCCCGGATAAAAAACGGGCTATCAAAATTAGTGTCCGAGCCCGGCCCGGTACGGGTTGTCGGGCTTTCGGGCCGCCCGGTTTTTTTTATTTTTTTTATTTTACATTTATTGCTCAAACTCAACATTATAAATATGATCAATAATTTTCGCGCGTCCTATTTTTACTCATCGGATATATATATATATATATATATATATATATAATAATTCTCGCGCGCCGTATTTTTACTCATCCGTTATCTACAAGTTTCTCACGCACCCTAATTTTACTCATCTGCTACCTACGAGTTTCTCGCGCGCCCTATTGTTACTCATCCGCTACCTATGAGTTTCTCGCGCCCTATATTTTTACTCATCCGCTACTTACGAGTTTCTTGCGCGTCATATTTTTACTCATCCGCTACCTACGACTTTCTCGCGCGCCCTATTTTTAGTCATCCGCTACTTATAAGTTTCTTGCGCGCCCTATTTTTACTCAACCGCCACGTACGAGTTTCTCGCGCGCCCTATTTTAACTTATCCGCTACCTACGAGTTTCTCGGGTGTCTTATTTTTACTCATCCGCTACTTAAGTAGCGGAGGTGTTTTATAATTTATATTACGAACTAAGTTCAAATCATCCAAAACAAATTATTTATATTTATTTTTAATTTTAATTTTTTTATTTTAATTTTTTCGAGCTTGTGGGCCGTCCGTGGCCCATTCGGGCTAGCCCATATTTTAATCGAGCTTTATCGGACCGGACTAAAAAGCCCGGAAATAATTCGGGCTAGGATTTTCAAGGCCCGAGCCCGGGAAAAAATTGGGCTTGGTGGGCCGGCCCATTCGGACTAGCCCATTTTGACGGCTCTTTGCAAGGGAGTGAAAGCTTCTCTATTCCTGGCTTGTACATGTAACAGGAAAATCTCATTTTGTTGTGCCCAAATCCACATACCATAAGTTGAGCATAATTGATCATTTTTAGAAACAAATTATGCACCACTCACACTTCAGTGCCTTACAAAATTGGCTTACAAAATTTCACACATTTTCATTTCTTCGTTCAAAACAAACGCAGCCAATTTTTTCGTCTTCATGAGCTTGATCTATAATGATCTGATAGTCTGATCATATACATTTGAAATAACAGTTTCTTGCATCAGATGTGTCATTTAGACACACGAAAATCAACACCTGACACTGTATACGAATAACTGTGGATGTCGGGTCCGAGAGAGAAAAAGGACCCGAGGTGAGAGGAAAAAATATATAAAAAATTGTATATTTATCCGATTTTGATGTCATAATTTGTGTAAAAACAGCGAACAGTTTCTCTTGCGTAGAGGTGGGAACAGGCCAGGCCGGCCTACATGGCCTTAAGGCCTAGCCTACATAGGCTCAGGCCAGGCCAGCCTATTTCTTTAAATAGAGCAGGCCAATGCTTTATTATAAGCCTATTTAGCTAAAAAGGCCAGGCCGCAGGCCATTAAAAAAGCCTTTGAGGCCTACTAGGCCGGCCTATTTAAGTTAACATGAATAATATTTTTATTACGATTATTATTTATATATTAAAATTTTTTTTTTGAAGCATTTATATATTAAAATTTATACTTTGATTAAATTATAAATCTATTAACTTTTTAAGTAATTTAAGTTTATTAATCTACATTAGTTTTTAACATATATAAATGTATTATTATAAACTAGAATTGAAATATGATGACATATATAGTCAAATTCTCTAAAATATCAAATAGAACATTATTTTATTAGTTCATAAGTATATTTCAAAATAAATATAATTATTTATTTAAATATGTTCATATGAAATAGGCTTTTAAACAGGCTAACAGGCCACATCAGACTTTCAAAAGGCCAGGCTCAGGCCTAGAATTTAAGCCTATGATAGGCCACAGGCCAGGCTCAGACCTTCGATTTTTTGACAGGCCAGGCTCAGGCTTGGCAAAGCCTAGCTCGGCCTAGCCTATTCCCACCTCTACTTGCGTCATCAATGACTTACTTCTCTAACATCTCCAAAATGAATTTATTAGATTTGTTAGCTAAAAATCGGTGTTGGGCATATTGCTCAAAAAATAAATGGACACAATTCACAAATAAATATATCGATGTTGGGCATAGTTCCCTGATAGCTTCAGCTAAGGCATGCTAGCTTTAGGAATCATAGGAAGGCCAATGAACAGAATGTAATTAGCCTTCACTTGTTCAAAAAAATACGTAGCATTTGAGACCATTACTTGTTTGTTACTGGTTCAATCAAAGGACTCAATCATGGAAATGTATGAGAACTTTGCTTTGTCGAGCAAGACAGTATCAAACATATTTGTGCTTTTAGATTGATTGAGTAGAAGGGTTTCAATGAATGTGTCATACATAGTCCAAAATCTTAAAAGCATAAATTCTGGCGAATGCTTTTGTGAAATTGGAAGAGAGAAAAATATAGTAGAAATTTGGAGACCTAATTTGTGATTTGCATACTCTAAATAGTGTGCTCAATTGCATTACATACACCAACACCCAACTGCTAAAATAACTGCCAAAACTAACTTAACCATAAACCCAAATAACTTAACAAACTGTTTACACAAAGGGTGGCAACAGGGTATGAATAGATGGAAACCCAACCAACCTGAACCAATTCGATGTGAAAAAAGATTAGGTTGATTTTGGTAATTACAGTTTGATCTGCATTTTTCCAAACTCAATGTATTTGGTTACTCTAGGGCATGTTGTGTACTTCTAGAACAAACACTAACTTAATTTGAACCAATCCAATATGAAAAAAGATTCGGCTGGTTTTGCTTACGCTATATAGTTCATGTTGTGTACTTCTAGGACAAACATTAACTAATTTGGGAGTAGCACATTTAAAAAGGAAAATGGGGCTTTTATCAACAAGTAAATATAAAATAGTCGGTGGAGTTGAAGGAGTTAAAGGATCGTACTTCAAACTCTAATGAAGGAGAAAAATACTAACACGGACAACTAATATATTAACATTTGCCTATAAAAAATAACAGCAAACTAGTCGAACATTCTTTAGAAAACATTAATAGGTGAACCTATGGTAATCATACATTACACAAGAACATAAAAATAGTTTGGCAAAAGAGTACAATAATCAAGAAAAAAACTTACATGGTCGGAAAATATATTTAAAACGGTCTCTGTGGGATTTTCTTGCCAAAGATGGCCTCCCAAACGGAGGGTGAAAATGGTGCTTTCTTGTCCAAAAACTCCCTAACAGCTTTCTCATCAAAATCATAACCCTTTTCTTTTAATGTCTTGATAACACCTTTTGCTTCTTCAATTCCATTTTCCTTGCAGAAACCATCTACCAAGCCAACAAAAGTCGTCACATTTGGAGAATAATCTTCTCCTAACATCTCTAGACAAAATTCAACAGCATCTTGCAATCTGCTACATTTGTAGAGTCCTTGTATAAGAACTGTGTAACTAAAAGCATTCGGCTTAATGCCATTACTCTGCATTTTCCTGAAAATTCTTATGGCATCATCAGCCTTGTGAGCTTTTGTGTAGCCCTCCACTACAGCAGTGTAAATGACAATCTCCGGAATCGTTCCCCTTTCCCGCATCGAACCGAAAAGCTTCAAAGCTTCTTGAACATTACCATCTTTACATAAACCATCAAGCATAGCCACTGCATTAGGGATAAGACCAGTTTCCTTCATCTTCTTGAAAATCTCATCAGCATCTTGAGGCATAGACTCTTGTGCTGGTTGATTGGAATTTGATGAATTCAACACTCTCGCTTCTTCAGATTGGCTGCTTGCTTCAACCTCTGACTTATTCCCTATTTTATCATCAAAACCAAGCTTAAATTTATCGAGAAAACTATCTCCTAATCGACCACCCTCTCTACTAATTTCCTCGACATTTCTCCCCTGAAATCCAAGATCAATTTGCGACGACTTATTGCCATGATTTTCATCGAACCTTGGACGACGGCCACCTCGATTAAATTCTTGAGAATGCAAAGGAGGCTGATTACTTGGCCTCTGACCTCTCAAAACCCTACCTGGAATCGGTTCCACTGAACTTTGTCCAATACCGAATCCTTCCTCTCTCCTATTACCACCATTTTCATTAAAACTCGTGTCTCCCCGTTGACGGAAAAACTCATCATCCGATTCTCCCGCAGCAGCTTGTTTGACAGTGCCGCCGCGATCACCATTGAAACTAAAATGGCGCACAGTAAAAAGCCATTGTGGCAAAATTTGTTTGGAATTTAAAAGGGAAATTAACCCTTCAATTTTATAAACCTTACGCCCTAACAATGGTGTCATTTGGATGAACCTGTTTATCAATTGCATCAAGCATACATACAAAAGATTAACAATTTCTCAAAAAATCAAAAGAATAAATAAATAGAACATAAGAAAATGAAGCGGGACCAATAATGAGAGAATCAAATCAAATGTGGAAAGATGAATTAAGAAATTAACAGGTAAAACAAAAATGAAGTGATGTTTGCGGAATTGTATGCGAAAAATATATATTTAAGAATAGGAAAAGATGAACGGCTTTCTTACAGTTTACGGTGGCCGGCGACGAAGTCCGTGCGCGATATCCGGCGAGGATTAGCTTTTTTCGGGCGGTTGAGTTCAGTTGGACTCTAACTCGTTTCTGATACAAAGCGAAGGGTTTAATGGATGGAGCTATGGGTATTGTTGTTTTAGGTTTTTTTTTTTTTTTTTTTTTGTTATATACGAAGTAACAAAGCCATTATAAATTAATACGAAAATACATAGATGGAAGAGTCGGGTTCAAAATGCTGATGAATTACATACATTTTTTGGGTTTTTTCACTTACTGCCATTTTTAAGAAAATAAATAAGTGTATATCCTCACCAAAATTCTTACTTTTTACACTAGAAATGAGTTATCTTTTTCATTATTATTTTTTAGTACAAAGAAATGAGGTTTTTTTTTTGACAAGAAGAAATGAGGTATTTATTCATTTGAAAATAACACAAATTTTGTATTTTTTTTTCTACGCAACAAATGTTGTATTATTAAAACTCAAAATGATGAATATGTTAATAAACTCGCATTTCTTAGTAATAGCATAAAATTACATAATGCCTATAAAAGCGACAAAATTAAAATGGTTGAAATATTCAGGTCTCTATATTCATAATGTTAATATTCAAGTCATCATTAGTTGGATTTGTAATAATGAGTCAAAATTGATCTTTCAATTTGCAATAAGGCAAGAAAATTAAAATATCCGCACTCATTGAATTTATTATTTTGTGAATTAAACATGAAATTGGATGAAATTAGTTAAATTTTGCTTATATTCCACCAACTATGACTATTTTAGTGATTATTATTATTATTATTATTATTATTATTTTTTTTTTTTTTATTTACAATGAGTCGGGGATCGAACCCATGACTTATAGCGTACTACTCAAACCCCTCACCATTAGACCAAACCTAGTGGCTTAGTCATTATTATATTTTTGTCCATAGTAATACTTGATAAGGGTAATTTAAAATTAGTGATTGTTATATTTTTGTCCATAGTAATACTTGATAAGAATTTTACCACTGAAGTGAAGTGTATTAATATGAGATAAGTAATAGTACATGCTCATATTAATAAAAGATTATTTTTTTGTCAATATAAGAGATTATTTATCATAAACCTTATGTATGATGAAGCATATATGATTCCGGTTACATGTTATTAAAGTTTGCTCAAAGAGTATATAACACCGTTGCGTTCTTGTCAACAAAAAAAATGACACCCTTGCGTTTTATCAAGGGACCGCTAAAAAAAATTCCTATCAAATTAATAAATCAATCCAAACAAAAATAGATATAAACCAACAAAATTGTTATCAAATGTACTTTATTTACAATGGAAACCTGCTGAGCATGCATAATTAAATTATACGCCATTTTCCGTATATTTCAAAGCCGTTAGAAGACGAAGAAAAAAAGAACAATATAACAACATGAGCTTAGGTTTACGATTATCAAGGTTCAAAAACATTCTGCAGATATTTTATAAACCCAGTTGTAGTTGAAAATTTGAATAAGATGCACGTATATTTGAGTGTGAAATCTATTACCAATAACTATACCTCTCTTAATCGCAAGCAAAAGAAGCACCAAGTATGATTCTCGATAATTCAGTTAATTAAAAGGAAAAAAAAAAAGTGTTAGCAGGATAATAAAAATTCTGCTGAACCAATCAGCTGGCCCTTGGATCATTGCTTACTTCCATCTCCGCTTTTCAAGACCCAATACGAACCTTTTGAGATGCATAACTCACTCACGGCCTGATAATTTGTTCAGAACAAGAAAAGCAAAACAACCATAAGCAATATTTCTTGACACAAGGGAGACAAATGGTACAATTGATAAATATTTCCAGACATTTCACTTGATATGGCTTTGCAGGGCAACATTCATTTTGTTTTATTTAGCAATTGATTAATTATTGAAGCAACTACTCATTTTGGTTGTTTTTGTTTTAAGTTAGTTAAAGCCATTTTGGTTGTGCACGGTTATTTGTATCTACGCTACCCTAACATCATTTCCATGTTCGAACAAGTCATAAAGAAAAAGCTTCACACACCTAGTAACCAGTAACCACCAGCCAAAGCGAACCAGAGAAGGCATTTACAAACACACATTATAGTACGCATGTATATATTGATAAAACTTGTTAGCTTTATACATGCCAGTGACTTATTTTTAAAATTTTTATAAGGGATTAAAAGCCTATAATGTTATAATCATATTACCCAAGTACATAGTTATGCTAATGAGGAATTTGATAAACAAAACATTTTATGGGAATTCGTATGTCCTTGGTGTAAAAAAACCATTGAAACCACACATTAGTTAACTCATCCTATAACTTCAACAGTATCCATATACCTTAAAAAAAATCTAGTTAAACTAGAAGAAAACTAACCTTGATATATTCAGTGTTAGGGACATCCCTACCGAGTTTTCTCCTTGCAGCTTCAAGTATCTCAGCCTTCCTTAGCTTGCCATTGGGTCCACTTCCACGAAGCATATCAATTACAACATCTCTGCAAGGAAGGAACAATATCACCACAAGTGATGTAAGCAAATGGAATGTGTTACTTTCCTTTAAACTCTTTGAACTCTTGTTGTAGAGCATAAAATAATTATTTTTATTTTCCTTCTAGAGTACAGAAGCAAGAGAGATGAAGAGAGATAGATAGATAGATAGAGAGAGAGAGAGAGAGAGAGAGAGAGAGAGAGAGAGAGAGAGAGAACCTGAATAGATCATCTTTCGATGATTTTAACACAAAACAACCATGGATATCGCATGCAACTTCACCCAAGACAGCCTTCAGCTCGTCTTGTGGAACGTCAAGACTATTAGCTGCATCCACATCAATTTTAGAACCTCCTTTTGGAAGCATTGTTTTGGCAAGTGCCAATCCACGCAATTCTTGGCATATCAACTGGAAGCTGCCAATATAAATAAAAGCTACATGAGACAACAGTCATCCAAACAAGAAAATAAAAAATATAGAATTTCCGCCGGGCCAAATTAATTGAAAATTTAAAGCAGCAGCTGGTTAAGATTTTTTCCCTATGTGATTGTCGTTACCCAGACCAAGAGTTATAAATTCGTCAGAAAATACACATCCCTGAGAGATGAGGTTCCAAGGATTGGCATTCCCACCCATCCAAAAGTCTAAACAAGATTCAATCCAAATAGCCCTATGCTGCCAAATAATTATGCTTAGGAAGAAAAAAAGTTCCTACACCTATGACCCCTCATCCTTTATATCAAGTCCCGACTAATAAGATGATCTCTCTTCAGATCTCCCCTCACAACATGAAGCCCCTCATTAAATTCTCTTTCTTGAGACAAACCCTTCACACCTCAAATTTCAAGTGTAAAAGCTATGGATCTTTGACAGGTCAGCCGAGCTTACCCCGTCAAACAATATACTCCCTCCAGTCTCATATATAAGCAAATTTTCGCTTTTTAGGTTCATTCAATTATTAATGTATAATATGGACATTAATAATTAAATGAATCTAAAAAGTGAAAATTTGCTTATACATGAGACCACAGGGAGTACTATTCTATCCGCTTTGTGGCTGCTGCAGTACTATTCTATTATTGCTTATATAAATTGTGTCTACGTAGCTGCTATTTAACTGCTGTAGGAAGTTAAAATCACACATGTGACTGAAAAGGAAAAAGTGGGTATTCGGTTGGTCGGGAGAGACTGGACTCTTGAATTCCTAGGGCGCACTTATTCAACACATCCTTCTCTTTGTAACTACCAAATTATGTGTGTAATCTTTGTTGTAAGTTAATTCTGGAAGTCATATTAATAATAGCAGAATTATCTTCGGTAAAGTTGATCTATATCATACCAATTCTATCATATTTCAAGTCATGACCCATATATACCATCCCTTTTTCTGCTTTCCTCTTCCTATCACACACATTCAAAGATCCTACAGTAGGATATCCATGTTCTGCATTTAATTTTGAATTTCAGTCTATTACAGAAGCAGGTTGAAATGGCAGAATGCTTTAGGTGGAAGGAAATAGCATTAAACGTACTATATTAAAATTCTAGTTTGCTCCATAAATATAAGACATGTTGACAAATACGAAGCATAACTATTGAAATTGAAACATGAGAGTGTTGCAGCGCAATATGGATTAACCTGCCAATGTTTGGCCTTCCAAAAATGACTAAGGGGTTATTTCACAATGGTAAACCTTACCTGCAAACTTTGTGAGTCTGAAAAAGTTTCTTGAGGGCAATTGGCAGAGCATGACGAGTTTCACTTGACATGGTCATATTCCTAGGAGGAGGATCTTCACCCAAACTTGTTGCCGGCGGATCAGAATTTGTTGATCTAACAAGAGCACTGTTGACACCACTAGTTGTTACAGCATTTTTAATTGATTTTTGTTTTTGTTTTCCAGCAACACTAACAAAACCAGATACCTCTCGTTCCAAAATCTTATAAATTTCTTCTTGTTGTTTAACAACAATTGGAAAATCTTTTATAAAGGACTCATCTGGTAGCTCTTTGAACTTCCAATACATTTCTCTTTCTTTTAGATCAAGTTTTTCCAAAGCAAATTGCATCAGAAAGTATTTCACACGATTAGCAAGCTCGCCACCGAGCTTTCTCAGTTCACCTGACTGAACTCTCAAACTCTTGTTAAACGATACGAGGACAAAATTTCTTGCCAGTAATTCTATACCGCCCTCAGGATACAGCAATTTACCTTTTGGGACCCAGTATCCACGCAGCAATAGTGCATGGTTCTGCAGAAAACTGAGCAGCTCGTCATCGGAGTATTCAGGAGCAAAGTGCTTGATAGCACTAAAACGATGAAGTGGAAGGCCCTATCATAAAGTGTTCTGTTAGATATGTTAAAAAAATATATAATAGATGGAATATTACTCTACTCGATTGTAAGGGTATTATAAAATTAATTTAATTCATAAATTCAATTCATATAAACTGTCAGTGTAGGTTTTACACTATCAATCATAACTGACAAACTGTTGATCATTAAAAATGTTTGTGATGGTTGTGACGGACTGACAGTGTAAAACTTTTTACATTGACGGTACTTGAAAATTAAACTATTACCCCCCCCCCCCCCCCCCACTATTACCAACAAAATTATTCTAAAACATAAATTGTTAAAAACAATTAAATAATTGCCCATAAACGTAGTAACAGCATTACAAAATGCAAATGTATTGCTATCTTGTGAATGAAGAACTTCGCCACATGTTAATGATATATGCAGAGAAATATGTCTAATAATAGCTTAACAGTTAAAACACACAACAAAAGGCATAGTTGAATCAGGGATGGAGAATAACTGCTAAGTGAGAGAGAAAAACATTTGGATGCAATCAACAATAGACAAACATAAAAAGCAAGATGCAGAGTGTTGTTGGCTTTAAAGCCACTTTCTCAACAACAACAAGAAATCAAGGTCAAACTAAGGATGCTACAAACCTGAATAAGAAATGTCTGTAGACGCTTTTCCACCGGCAATGATAGGAGATACCTGAACAAAATTAATATAGCATTATAAGAAAAATAAACATACTATTGAGGAGACAAAATCAAGAAGAGGAAGAATACAACAAAAAGAAGAGAGAGATGGATGCATTTGCAGGTACAGCAGAAAGATAGCAAATTTGTAGTCAGAACTAGGATGCACAGATACGGGTATGAGATAGTCAGTTTTAAAAAAATAAGGTACGGGTATTTAAATAAGAAACATGAGCTTTTTTATATAATATGCCATGAGAGAGCTAAATTGTTCAATTCACACGAAAAACATCACAATAAAGTTTATAAAGTCAAAAAATATTTTTGGTTACACCAACAAAGAAGCTCAAATACATAAATGATATTATATTATTAAATAAATATATGAGAAAATGGAGTACTGGACAAGTACCGGTACCAAGTACATACCCGGCTATTACAAGTACCCATGCTTCAGATTCAGAACTAAGGGCTAAAAATAAAGATGTCTGCTTCATATTAAAGGAAGATATTTACCGTTTAGAAGGACCTTTAGCTAAAGCATTGCTGCTCCCTCCAGGACAGATTGTACCAATGTAGTCATACCTTGAACCATTCAAATATTCACAAAAGCATGAATAAATTTACGTATTCATATAAAAGAGAGTACAAAAGAATAAAAGGGCATATTCTTACGTGCTCATTTCAAAGTTTATGGGAGAACTTTTGTGTGCCACCATTTGCTGAAAATATCTAGATGAGATATCATCCTTGCAACCATGGTACTTGAGAGGAACCCAGCCCTGCACAAGATATAGAGATAAAGACTAATTTAAAAAGCAGGGAAAATAAAAAGTACAAACAAAAGAGTTATCATTTGCTTTTGTAAAATATTTCTAATTTGCTAACAAGGAGATGGAAGACTTGTGTAGTGAACAATAGTGATAGAGAGATGGAAGGCGTGCCAGGAAGAATGCATTTCTAGAAACCATGAAAACAATAATTTGGCATTTTCAAAGTTTCTGAAAATACTAGATCCGTTTTCAAAAATTGTAATAGAAAATGGTGAGAAAAATATTGGATTTATATTCTCTTATGTTTATTAGTTGAAATGAAAACAAGAAAAATGAGAAGTAAACAGGCCCTAAAGTTCTAAGCAAATAAAATCACCATTAAGAAAGTCCAAGCGAATAATGGAATAACATACTTCTTATCCATGCATTACAACTATTTTATAATTCATTTTGATAAGACAAGCAAATAGTACTATTACAATAACTCTCTTGACACGCAAGTACCTCTATCAATCTTACTCAACAAGAATGTTTAACAAAATCTAAAAAGTCTCAACAACTATAATGCAAGTATGAATCTCTCTCTCTCTCTTGAAGAGGATTACAACACTCACTCTATGAAGGAGACAATCTTGATGATGGAATGTTAAAACTCCTAAAGGTGAAATATTTACTCCATAACTTTGGAATTTGCATATTTAATTTCCCATGCATTTAATGTAATCAAGTTTACTTGAATGTGGTGCTCTGATAAATTTATGGAGGAAATTCAAACATAAATTTATGATTTAATGTTTGAATTAGTCTTAGGTTTTGATTGGAGTAATTAAGTGTAAAAAATAGGAAATTTGAAGGATCATTGGGCATGTGATGTGACGATAAGGGTGTTGTGCAAGAGCACTGGAGATTTATGGGCAAGATAGAAGGTTTTTTTGGGTATGGAAACTGTATCTGAGAAATTAGGATTTGTTGTGAATTCGTAGGAAAATTGGAAGACATGTAGGGTTTTTATAGTGAAATTAACTGTCACCCAAGGGAAGAAAAAAGAATTAGTTGAGATAAATAATGCCTTTGTTAGTTCGTTACTGTTGATTCTAATCATATGTGTAACCCTTCTATCCCTTTGCTCTTAGTTTCTAATTTTCTTCTATTATTATCTTATGAATAATAGTCTCCCTTTGTTAGTGTTGATTATGTCCATATTTAGCATTTAATCCTACATTCTGTTATTAGTCTTTTCTCTTATTAGGTTTTCATAGATGGTAGCCTAGGCTATTCCATTTGATCCCAAAATTAAAGGATGATGTACTATTTGCTCTTGCATACATATGTATAAGAATTCTTTTAGATATATATGTGAAACATTCAAATTCAAGTAGGTACCTAACTTCTTTGGTTAGTTCCACTTTTTCCCTCAGCTTTTACGTTTTCAGCTACTGTGAGAGACCCGCTGTCCATAGTCAATCAGTGACCAAGGTAGCATTGTTGTCCATTTCAAACATATTTTATCTAATGTCTACCCCAAGCACTACTTCTTCCAAGTAACTGAAGTAGGAACTATTTGGACCAGTATAATGTAGTGGATATATGTTTAATGGATCAATGATTGGCTGATCATCTCACACCACAAAGGCTACTGATAATGCTGAATCTGAAAAGGATGAGTGGCAATAGTTTCATTACTAGCTTGTTTGTATCCATGTCATGGATAAGAGAGAGAGAGAGAGAGAGAGAGAGAGAGAGATTCGCCGGAAAAACACATCGGACTCATGAGTTTGCCTGAGTATGCACGCGTCATTAAAAAACCAATAATGAAAGCGAGTCAACTCGTGTTGAGAAGGTGGACTCGTAAACTCTATCGAGTCTACGAATAGACTCGCGAGTTTAACAACCAATGACATAATTGCATCCCGTTCACAAATCATAATGAACAAAAATTGCTATATGTAAATTACATGTTATACCTCATCACCATCACTCTTTTCCTCAATTGAAGAAGAAGAAGAAGGCTCCGTCTGCTTATTCTGCAACAAAGAAACAAAATCAATTAGCTAATTTGATGCCCAGATATGTGTTGACAGACTGTAGATAGAGAACAACAATAACAACAAAAGCCTTTTCCAACTTGGTTGGGTCGGGTTCGTGAATCGATTGATGGCATAATATCATGGCGTGCATTAGGTTTGAAAAAAACAACAACTTGATAGATAGTAGGAAAAAGTACAAAATAATACTAAGGTAGAGATTGGTGTACTTCAAAAGGACTGCTTGTAAACTATCGTTCTGATGAGATAACAAAATCATTAAGTAGAGACGGCACAAATGAAACAAAGATGCTGATGACTAAATATTAAATTGAACATATGACTAGAAAAGGAAATGTTCCTACAAGCATGCAGCAGCAATTTAAAATTTTTGGCTTCACATATTCTTATGAGGGGGAGGGGGAGTACAATCACCAAGCATGTGTGAATATAGAGGGGGTTTGTTAAACTACATTTAACGAATTATATTTGAATACCTGTGAAGAATCATAAACATTGGACGACTCAAACACAACATATAATCATATTTTTAACGAGTCTGAAAACTATAGGTGAAACTATTAAGGAAGATTTAGAGGTAAATAGTTTGGCTATCAACATGATTAATGATAGATGGTGTCGTTTGATCCATGATAGTGGGCGGGTAAGACTTAGTTATTGTTGTTGTAAAAAGTGTGTAGAAAAATATTTCAAGATTAAAGTGACATTAGGGCCATCCTGCAAAAATTACAATTCCTGCAGCTTATACTTGTGCAGTCATTTCTAGTTAGCTGTAACAAAAACAGTACCTGCGTCTTTGACGTAGCAACCTTCCCAGAATCAAGATAATGTCGTGATGGTCGGAGCTGCACAACTGCATGAACTGGATGAAGGTGCAACTGCAACGAAGACAGAGGCAGTCAGATATACAAATTTTCCCAAATTAAAAATAACTAAAGTTATCACCATGATGTAATTCATAAATCTCTCATGTTATCAAAAGAAACAAGAAGACATCAATCATAAATTTTTTAAAAAATGACTGTGGGTCAGAACTCCGAAATATTCTAGACAAGCAAATTGAGTATCACAATGATAAAATCCATGAAACCTTCAAGTTATCAGAAGAGAACAGAAGACAGAGACATAAATGAATCACAAATTTGCAGATAAGAGAAATATGATGGGTCTCAATTCTTAAGTATTTAAAATGCTGCATGTAATCATAAATAATAAGTTGACAAGTGAAAGTAAGTCAAGCTTGCTGGGTTGTTCGTGTGAGAATCTAATAAGTATAACCTGTTAAGAGTCTTTACAAAATCAGATTTTATCATTCAAACATACTCACTACTCAAATATCTAAATACCGTGATAACAATAAAATAGTCACAAATTAAAAACCTAAATCATGAAAATAAAAATCCTTAATAATTTACATCTCAGGAGGAAGTTGATTTCAAGGCATGATTTTATTTCAATCTTCCTCATTTTCACAATTTCATTGAAACATACCTAGCAACACACTTCTAGCTGGACTAGCTTTTCATTAAGAAACACATTAATTAATTGCCCCTTCTTCAGTTCAAGACCTGAATAAGATATAACTCGACTCAAAACAAGAAGCTCAGCCTCGGAAGCATTTTTGCAAAATTCACCCGTCCGAAATTTATGAAAAAATTAAATGTTCAAACCCTAACACAATGTTGTTCAGGTAATATACCACTTTGAAACAAAACTAGACATCGTAGAATAGAATGAGACACAAGTACCTTATCTCCCATAAGAAGCCCAACAGCACAGCCATTAGCAGGAGGTGGTTTCCACGTAGTTGATAGAGTCTGGAGAGGATTAAAATTATAGCAGCAAATTCATAAGTTAGTATATAATACTTTTCTGAGACAACTTCACAAACAATGCACGTAATGTTTGCATTCAACATTGAATCAAATATATCAAAAGTCTGCCCAGCAATTCGATAAACAAAGAGGAGTATATTTAGAAAATAGAATTAAAAATTAGAAACAAAAAATACATCTACAACAACAGTGCAAGTGTGCAACCAAGCTACCCCACTAGACGGGATTAACAACATGAATCAAAGCTCAAACAATGTATTGGGGTCTATAAAATTAGCACAGTTGTATCTTCCATGCAAGCTTTTCACATTTTTAAATTTTTCTATTGTAACTGTTTGAAATATTTCAAAAAACGGTATGCTTCTTTAGAGCAAACCGGCAGATTTTCTGCTAGTGAGTGAAGCAGGCTTTCAACAAAACCTAAAATTTCATTGTAATTTGCACATCCAATCAAACACACAATACACATCAAATTCTAAAATTGAACCACAACAAAAATATAAGCTATGCTCAGAAGCAGAAAGTAAACAATAACACTATTCTCAAATAATCTAAGCTAATTCTGATCTTGGATCCCTCCTTTTAATTATGATGAACCATTGTGTGGGATCAGTCATAGGTCTAGACATGGTGGAATCTTTCTTTCAACTTCAGGTGGAAGCGAGAAGTAGAGTCGCCCTTGAGAGAATCCTCCTAGACTAACACAGATTTTCCTAAAAAATGACTTCTTGCTTATACATATAGAAGGAGGGGAACAACGGTTATCCGAAGAAGCAAGCCACAACCAGGGCCACCGCAAAGATAAATTGATCACGATTGATTATATATATAGGTCTTATTCAGAAATACAAAGATATCAACTTTTTACCCCAAACACTAAACACACCAGACCTTGATCACAGTTCATTGCCGGCAAGGTCTATCTTATAAATTATAATGCTTAGCAAGAACATCTAAAACACCATATTGCTAGTCTTTGCAGCAATTTGGTGTGTTAACTTTTATAGCATCATTTAATCAATCATTGTAATAAGAGTTAATGAAAAGACCTGCTTGGTATAATTGAGTCCATTGGCATTGTCTCTATCAATATTACTTGACTCCAAATCAACAGATAAATCAACCTGCACCTCTGAAGTTTTAGGTTTCAACCTAATCTACACAATAAAAAAAACACCATAATTAGTCAATACAATACAATACAATCACCAATTATTTACTAAAAGAAACAAAAAACAATAAGAAACACACCTCTTCGCAATTCTCCTCGAGTTCATACGGTCGCCATGAAGGTCTCAAAGGATATTGCATAACATACAACTAAAAACAACAACAACAAAAAAAAAAATTAAACAACCGATGTAAAATCGTCAAATCCATTTTGAAACACACAGTATATTTCAGTAAGAATTAACAAACCTTAGTTTCATCATCAATAGAAGGCGAAAAATACACATCAATTTCGCGAACAACTGTGTCTTCTTCATCCATTGGAACGACTTCATGATTGAAATCCTGTACAGCTTCAGTCATTTCTACATCTGTGGAAACAACAGTCCTTGAATCATCCTCTCTAGCTTCAAAGTTGGATGATGATTCAGTGCCATTAGGTTCAGACTTGGTATGTTCTACTTCGTTCTGTTTAACAGTTAAATCAATTTCTTGTGGTTCTGTTTTGGTGGAAGGTGGTTCGGGTTTGGGGACGAGTTGAGGTTCTTTTTTAGGTTTAAGTTTTGATGCTTTTGGCGCGAATCGTCGTGAAGTGGTAACCGGTGGTTTTAGGTCGTCGTCGTCGTAGTCGAAATCCATGAGAAAGTTTTGTGATAGTGTTTGGTTTGTGTTTGATGAAGAGAAAGCGGCGAGTGTGAGCGTTTAATGGGAAGAAAATATGGTGGTAGATGGTGTTCCGGTGGAAATAGTGGTGTTGACGGTTATGAGTGGTGAGTGTGAAGAAAAAAGGAAGGGTTTAAGGGTAGAAGGCGGTTTAACGCCGCGAGAAAGATGGAGCAGTGGATTGCAGAGTTTGAGTTCAGATCCACTACAGTTATTATTATATGCTCTAGTTTCCAGTTCTTCGACTGATGTATGACACGTGGCAGGAAAACAAATCAACCATTCTGATTAGAAAGAGCAAAATAATATATTTTTAATTAGAAAACAAAAAGAAAATACATTAAATTACAACGGCAAGTTGCGAAGAAAGGAAAGAGCGGCGGAGTGGATCAGTGAAGTTGTTGTGTGAGGAAGTAGAAGAAAAGTTTATGTGTTTCGTTTTTCTTTTATTTGTTTTATTTTTATCTGGACTGTTGAATTATTTTTTGCCACTAATAGCGAACTGGAGTAAAAATGGAGGATAATCAAATGGAGGTGATCTCAACTAGCTGAGTATCGGCTTTGGTTAGTGCTATAATGTAACGCGCTAGTTCGGTTTGATTTTTTTTGTTTACGATTAGTTGTAAATCAAACTCATGACCTATGGCGTACTATCCAAATTTCTCGGGACTACACCAAACCTAGTGGCTTATTAGTTTGGTTCAATTGCGAGAAGAAGAAAAAAATTGTAAAAAAAATAAATATTGAGGAAAAAAAATAAATAATCACAATCAAGAAGTAAAATGAATTATCAATAATTCTTTTTTTTTTCATTGACTTAAAGAAAAAATTCAAAATAGTTTAAGATTCTGCAATCCATAGACTCTTTAATCCGTTAGTCAATTTGGTTCTATGTTAAAAATAACTTTTTTTTTATATAAGCATTAAAAATGGCTGTTAACTTTATAAAAAAACCGGATGTGACACTTTTTGGCCATGTGGCACGCTGAGTAGACATATATGTAAAAGCCCGATTTTCGTTACTTTGTAGAGTTTACTTTATTTTGAGTTTTGATCTCTCATTCTTTCATGCATTGTTAGTTTTTATCGTGTTTAATATTTTTTGTGTCCAAAGCTTTTCCAATTTAAAATTTTACAGATTTGAAAAGTAATAGTTATGCATATGAAAAACAATTATTTTTCACTCTTGTTTAAGTTGATAAAATATTTAAACAAATTTATGATTCAACAATACCTATGACTCTTGATCATAAAAATAATGCCTATAACTCTTGTTTTATATATGTTGAGCATTCTTTGATTTTCAAATGTCTACCACATATATGATAACATAGTTTTCACATAACCTTGAAATTTCATGTAAAATCTAGATTTCCACATAATACCATCTCAAACATTACATTCTTCATTGTTAAGTAATTCATCCAAAGTAATACACCTCCAACTTAAAGAGAAAACCATATTATGATTAGTGTCCATCAACTTGGCAAGATAGTGAGATCTTGACCTGTTTTCTTAGGGCGTCTGACTTATAACACTTGGACTCCACGTGAAGTCAAGTGGCGTAGCTCTTGGTAAATGGGAGTACGTTGGTGGCAAGGGGATCTGATTTCATGCTGTAAAGTTAGCCACTATTTTCACGCAGTTTTAAATTACAGCCGTCTGATCTCAAATGTGTGGTTCAGATCATTTTGAATCACTTTTTAACTTTATTGATCTGAACCGTCCGATTAATAATGGACAGCCGAGTTTGAAAACAACGTCAAACTTACATTTATTGGTCTGAGTCAGCATATAGTTTAGAAATGCATTAGGATAGATAAAATATATTTTGGAGAATTTGGAGAAAAACACAGTTGATTGATTACTTGTGTTTGATATATATTTCATCCGTACCAAAATGGGTGACACAGTTGACTGTTTTACGTATAGTGATGCATAACTTTGACGATTAAAATTTGTAATTGTATAATAGTAAAAGTTAATTTTTTTTGATATTTCAAAAATACTGATCGAAACAAATCCAACAACATCTTATATGTTAATATTTATTTTTGTTTATTAGTAACATATAGTCAAAACAATATGTGTGAATAGTGTACAACAGTCAATTGTGTCGCTCAATTTGGGACGGATGGAGTATATTCATATTTTACACCTCATCCCCACTTTCTAAACTTTTTTTGGATAGCCAGCAGTGTCTTTTGTATAAGTCGTAAAAAAGAAAAGAGTTTTTAATAAATATTTTAACCTTTTATTATGCAATAAACAAAATAAATATATCTAATCTCATACTTTTTCTTTTTTTATCATAAACCTAACCTTCTATTGGTTTGAAAAGTCATTACATAAATAATTTAATTCATAATATTTAATAAACTCATAATATATAGGAGTTTAAAGTGTTTCAAGAGTAAATGAAAAGTATAATATTTCAAAATATAGTTTTGTTTTATTAAAAAACAGAATTTTATCCAAAGATTAGGAGAAAAAAAAAGCGTAGTAAGATAATCCAACAAATTTCTAAACAAAATAAATAAATAAATAATCAAATATGAAATATCCACCACTATAAATAAAAATCCAAATAAAATAAAACACCAAGTAGCTGAAGGCGGAGAAATAAAAGTTTGATACCTTTATTTAAAATTGAAATTTGAAAAACTCTATCCCCAAATCCAACCTCTTAGGTTTTTGTGGTTGCAAACTCTCTCAAATTTTCCACAGAACCCTCCAATTCCTCATCGTCAATCTCTCGTTATTCTTCTCACCAGGTTTGTTTCCCATTCGTTGCTACTCTTATCCCTCTCATGTTCACTGTTTAGGGTTCACAATTTTTTCACCTGTTTAGGATTTTTTTACTGATTTAAAGTTGCTTATTTTCATGCTTTATCGTTTTTTTTGTTATTGGTTTATTAGTTTTTTTTTAATACTACAATTGTTGTCCTTATAGAAACATAGCTATAATCAGAATATACAATTTTTATTGGATTAGAGAAGATAATAGATGACGTATTTAACAAAAAATAATAATTAAACATTTAGGGACTATTTTGTAGTTTTTCATTATAGTTTAGGGACTATTTTGGTTTTTTTTTTTTTTTTTTTTTCCTTTTCTCGTGATAGTTTACCAACTAAATTGGAGAATTTTAAGGGTAGAGAAGTGAGGAATCTCTAATTTGAACTCAAGTCTTTGCAAATCAATGTCTCAAACAATAACTACCGACTGAACTGCAACTTACTGAATACTATAATTTAAACATCTCCAGTCATGCAATTTATGAAATTTTTGATATATTTAATAATATTTTTTATTAAATTAAAAGGTTAAATTTGTTATCAAAGTATTACTATGCTAAGTTATACTTTATAAAGTTAATTGAGAGTTACTGAGGGTTAATTTTAATAGTTCAAGGACCACTAGGGTCACTTAACGAAAAAGTTAACCGAGGGACCAAATAGTTGGATGTGAGTATAGTTTAGAGACTTTTTAGTTGATTTTAATAGTTTAGGGACTAGTTTAGAGACTTTTTGGTATGAATTATCATGCATGCCTTTCTTCTCATAAAGTTGCAAACTTTGAATACTAATTGTTAAAATTTCAATTTTTCAGAATCCGGGTACAGTTCAAATCTCTCAAGGGAAGTGTTGGTGTGCAAAAGGAATGTGCTTTTTCACTTTCAAATTCTTCTCTGAATTAAGACTATTTTGTATACGAGCTTAATTGATTAAGATGCTATGTGGTAATCTTTCAAAGGTGAATGCTTCAATTAACTGTCGCATTCATCAAATAATAAGGAAACAACATAGAGTACCAATAACAAGGTTGAATAATCCTGTTTTGTCTCTTTCTCCGTTGAGTACGTCTGCTTTTTTATCCAATTCAAGTAATTGCTATTCAAGCAATAAAGTTGGTAGAAAATCAATGGCTTCTTCATCTTCCAATGCTATGTTTGGAGATGTTTATGTTGATGATTTAATCTCAAGTTATAGTGGCGTTCAAGATTTCACAAAGCATGCTGGTGTGTCATTCAAAGACAGAACTAATAAAGGGTTCATGAAGGCTGGTGTGAGTTTGAGAAGACCACAACAACTTTTGTATGGTCCTTTGAATTTTGGGCGTTCGACTTTTGATGCTAGTTGGAGGATCCAGAATGCGGGTTTGCTTCATGGGTTGTGGTCGAAGAATTTATCCACATCTTCTGCTTGCTGCTTAGCTGGGACTGCACATGATCTCTCATACGAGAGCAGCCCTCCTGATGAACTGGAAGATTCCTCCACTTTGCCTAACTTGTATGTGATTATTGTTCTTTATATTCTAATTTCTGCTTCTGCTTGAATTTTTGTCAGATAAGATAATTTAGATGTCAATTCTAATATACTGTTAAAACTTATCCTATTTAGGCTGATTATTATGCATTATAAGCCAGATTTGAGTCCTACTGTTTTCGAACAAGGTTTTGAATTACAGTTGAGGTTATGTTGTGATGCTTGTATAAAATTGAGCACTAATACAGCCACAATTGCGGTTGCGATGCAGTTGCAGACTCCAAAACCTTTATCTGCAGCTGCAATTGCGAGCCACAATTTAAAACCATGATTTCAATTTTCCAGTGTCATTGATTTCCAGTGAGATCCTAAGTTTCCTTTGTCACGGATTAACTAAATAGCTTAGTAGCGGAAAAATATACTTATAAATTTTATTTTATACTACTATGTCTTACGGCCCGTTTACTTTGTATTTTCAGAACTACTCTCGACCGCAAGCCCTTGAAAATGTTATCAGGATCATCTTACCTACCACATCCAGATAAGGAGGCGACAGGGGGAGAGGATGCTCATTTTATTTGCACGGATGAACAAGCAATTGGTGTTGCAGATGGTGTAGGTGGCTGGGCAGATGTTGGCATTAATGCAGGACTGTATGCCCAGGAACTCGTATCCAATTCAGTAAAAGCAATTCAAGAGGAGCCCAAAGGTTCTTTTAATCCAGTAAGGGTGTTAGAAAAGGCTCACTCAAATACAAAGGCTAAGGGTTCTTCAACCGCTTGTATCATTGCTCTTACTGATGAGGTATTACAGTTTTCATTGTCCACTTTGACAGTCAAAACAGTTTTGTCAATTTGCTGGTGGAGTTGTTGAACTTAACTTAATATCTTAATAGCATGCTTCATGCATACTGCATAATTAACATTGGATGGTTTGTTTTCTTGTCATCTTCATCAACATGGAAATTTTCTACAAGTTTGCTGATGTGTTATAATGAAAACCATGATCATGATTCATGAATCCATGATGTGCATTTTTCTTCAATCTTCATGTTTTGGTGTTAATTTTCTCCTATGAAGCACCAACACATACAGCACTAGACACAACAACACTGACACATAGACATCAGTATATTAGTTTATTAAAATGGAAGTGATTGTATTGGTGTCATGTCAGTGTCTGACACTTGTTGGACATTGGACATGTCTTAAACCTAAAATGTCAGTAGTACATAGTCTTTCTCTACAAAACTGATGTCCACATGAACAACCGTGTATTGTTTTTTATTCTTAAATGCTGTCTTTCCTGTTCACGAGTCCTAAGTTCTCAAGTACACTGTCTGATATTGTTTTAGCTGCATCATGATTGACTGAATGCAGCCTTTCTTGATTAACATGATTGGAATATTAACACCACTTATTAATTTTCATTCATTGTTTTTGGTTTCTTGGTCCAGGCACTAAATGCTATTAATTTGGGTGACAGTGGATTCATTGTGATTAGAGGTGGAAGCATTGTTTTCAAGTCCCCAGTTAAACAACACGGCTTCAACTTCCCATATCAATTGGAGAGTGGTAATGCAGGTGATAATCCAAGCTCTGCCGAGGTACAGCTCACTCATTAAATCACTATCCTCTGTAATGGAGGATCGAATTTCATTGTTCTTTTCTTTTAAACATAAGTTAAAACAAACTAAGCATATCTTATGCGATAATGTGTGTAGGTTTTTACAGTACCCGTTGCATCAGGAGATGTCATTGTTGCTGGAACAGATGGCTTATTTGACAACTTGTACAACAATGATATCATTGCAGTGGTTGTAAGTGCAATTAGAGCTAAATTAGAACCACAGGTAACTGCGCAGAAGATAGCAGCATTGGCTCGTCAGCAAGCACTGGACAAGAAAAGGCAGTCGCCGTTTGCAGCTGCAGCTCAAGAAGCTGGATACCGGTTTTATGGCGGCAAACTTGATGACATAACAGTTGTTGTGTCTTACATATCCAACTCAGTCAGTGAGTGATGTTTTTGCCAATTTCATTTTTGCCTCATTTTGTGTATATTTAGCTGCTATATGGCTAAGCCGCTTCCTTTGCATTTTTTATTTTTTATTTTACTTTGAATTTTAATTCATTCTTACTTGTTCTAGTACTTAGTTATCTCAAACATTAGTGTCAAGCTACACTTAAAGAATACAGTACTTTTTTTTCTTTACAAAAGGTTAGTATGGCTTCCTTATTTGCATTATACAACAACCCTCCACAAAAAGAAAAGAAATATTCAGTTTTATTGTCACTTGTAAACATTAGTCTGAAATTGGATGTGATGAACTAAGGTCTATTATCCTGTGATGATGTTAATTGTTACTGGACGCAAGCCACTAGGATCAATTTAGTGGTAAGGATTTGAATAGTAAGCATGAAGTTATTGGATGCAAGCAACTAGGATCAATTCAATGGTAAGGGGTTTGAATAGTAAGGATGAAGCCCTAAGTTAAAGCCTTAGTGCCTCCATTGTACACAAAAAATAAATAAATTGTCATTCGGCTTAACAATATAAATTGCATAAGGTGATTGTAAATTCAAAATTTCAGCTGCAATTAAGATACACTGTTTTGATTTCAATCCCTCCAAAGATATTTTCTCAAAAGAACCCACTGTTTTGATTTCAATCCCTCCAAAGATATTTTCTCAAAAGAACCCTTTGTCATCTTGCTATCATTATTTTTTTACTTTTACTGGTAACTTTGCTCCGTTAAATGTTGATATTTATATAAGTAACTTACCACACAAGCATTATCATGTGTGTTTTTGGTCTTCATTGTTAGTTTTACCTTCTTATTTTTGTTTTAATGGTTTTTAAAATTAGTTAAGCTCTGCAATTCAAGGCATATATGCATAATTTGTCAGCTATAGAAAATTACTTAAAAATACTATATTTTGTCACCAGAGCTTTTGTATCTGTGCACAAGTATTCTATTGTTATACTTATAATAATACTATATTAATCAAATCAAAGCATACAACATTGATGAGAGCGTGATATGAAAACTATATCCATAAAATTATACTATATCAAGTACACTTCTCATTCATTTTCAGCAATAGAGAAATTTAAATGTTAAAAAAATAAAGCAATTCTTGGATAATAATAGAAGTACCCTCTTGTGTTTAATCATTCATACAAGGGTCCCTCTATTTTAAACAAACACATCTTATATAAACTTTTTGGCAGATAACTACATACTTTTTGGACAGACTTGGCCTTTGTATGGTATCTATCATTTCAAAGTCCCTCCCATTCATATTAGTTCACTAGTATACATTGTATTAAAATAAGATTTATATACTATCTAATAGGCTTCATAAACCACAGAACAACTTTATAACAAGCTGACAGGAAAAAAAAGAAATTGCAGACTATAACAAAAGATTGAAGACTGAAGGTTTTTATTGTAATACATACACATCAGTGCCAGCCAAGCTTCATGAAACACAGACCTTCAACTAACAAACAACCGGAAAACATACAGAGAAACATACATAAAAAGTTATGATACACATTATATAAGCAGTGAACCCTCTTGCAAGTTAAGACTCAAAATATCACACGCCTTTTCGGATTTTCAGAATTCTCCTTCCTTCAAAGCTGCTCTCACTTTCTTGCTCTCTTTTCCTTTCCCTCTCTTCTTGTTGTCTTCTGGCTGCTGCTTCTTCTTCTTCTTCCCATTCTGTTGATGCTTCTTCTCTGCTTCTTCTTTCTCTGTCCCCACCCCTTTGTCTCCCCTGTCCTCCTCTTCCTCTACTTTGGCTCTCAGTGTCTTCTTCTTGTTCTTCTGTTTCATCTTCTTGTTCCCTTTTTGTTTTCTCTTTTCTTCTGCTCTCTTCTCGTTTCCTTTCCCTTTTCTCTTGTTGTTTTCTAGCTGCTTCTTCCTCGCTCTCTGCCTCTTCTCTTTTCCTTTCTTTTTCCTCTTGTCTCCTCTTTTCCCTTTCTATTTCTCTTTTAGCTTCCTCCTCTTTTCTTTCCCTTTTCTCTTGTTTTCTAGCTTCCTCTTCCATTTCTCTTATAGCTTCCTCTTCCTCTTCTTCCCTTTCTTTTTCTCTCCTAGCTTCCTCCTCTTTCCTTTCCCTTTTTTCTTGTTGTCTTTCAGCTGCTTCTTCCTCGCTCTCTGCCTCTTCTCTTTTCCTTTCTTTCTCCCTTTCTATTTCCTCTTTTCTCCTCTTTTTTCTTTCTATTTCTCTCTTAGCTTCCTCCTCTCTTCTTTCCCATTTCTCTTGTTGCTTTCTAGCTTCCTCTTTTTCCCTTTCTTTTTCTCTCCTAGCTTCTTCCTCTTTCCTTTCCCTTTTCTCTTGTTGTCTTCTAGCTTCTTCTTCCTCCCTCTCCGCTTCTTCTTCTCTTTCCTTTTCTTTCCGTCTTCTAATTTCTTCTCGTTCCCTCCTTGCTTCCTCCTCTTCTCTCTTCCTTTCCCTCTCTTCTTCTTGTCTTCTAGCTTCTTCCCTTGCCTCTTCTTCTTTCCTCCTCCTTTCCCTCTCTTCTTGTTGCCTTCTAGCTTCTTCCTCCTCTCGTTTCCTTTCTTCTTCTCTTCTTCTAACTTCCTCCTCTTCTTTTTCTTTTCTTTCTCTCTCCTTTTCCTCTTCCTCCTCTTTTTCTCTCCTTTTCTCATCTTCCTCCTCTTCCTCTCTCTTCCTCTTCTCTTCCTCCTCCCTTTCCTTCTCCTTTTCTTCCTCCATTAGCTTTTCCTCTTCCTCCGCACAAGAACTACACTCGAAAATAATTGAATCATCCGGGTTCTCCAAAAGCTTGTCAATGGTTGTTTTATTTACACCTAAAGAGGTAGCAACTATCTGTCTGTCAAGAATTTGCAGCACTGATCCTTCACCAGCCAAAAACTGAGGATAATTTTTCTTTGCAGCAGTGCTGAATCCCATAAAAACAAGTGGCTCATTATCAAATGATATTTGAGCCATTGGATGAAACCTAGAAACCACAAAAACATCTCCTTGCTTAACTCTAAACCTCTGGTTTTTGCATTCATCATCAGTGTTGCTACCACATACTACTCTCACCATACCTTTCCCTTCCAACACCACTGCTACTTCTGTTGCCAATGGATTCCAATGTGGCCCCAACATTGATCCCTTTCATAAAACAAAATGAATATTACTAACTTTACTATAAACTTTTACAACAAACATTTAAGTTATAATTTTAACTAATATTAATGAAGTTATAATATAATCACTTACCCTGGTCAAGTTCACCATGAAAACTCCAATGTTGTGACTCTTTAATCGTTTTAGTTGCTTTTTGGTCACTGTTGAAGTCCAACCATAACAATTTTTGAAGTCAGGGTCATTATCAAAGATGTTGTATGTTTTGAGCTTCTTGGAGTTGGATTCAATGCCTGTGAAGTATTCAAGAAGTGAAGCCTCCAATTCCAAGACATTGTTATGCTTTTTCTCTGGAACTGCATGCACTATTGCTGGTGTCTCAGTCTTGTTTGTGATTGCTTCAGTCAAATCTTCAGGCACCTTAAAAATGGAAATCAGAATTTAGAGTTTTGTCCACACTATTTATATTTGCATCAAAGGGCCTTTTAGTTTTAACTATTGATATTATGAATACATACATTATGAGTGTATTTATATACCTTAAAAGCTGCTTGGATGATTTTTTCATCAAAGCCTTTGATTAGTTCATTGATCCTTGAGTAAGCACCAATTGATGGATCCTGCATTTTTTGGTTAAAATGAAAAGTTGAAACAAACAAGGCTTTTAAAACTTTAGTTTAAGAAAAGAATAAAGGTGCAGTGACTTACAAAAGTGCTATCATCTCTATTGGTAAAAATTGCATAAATCCTTAGTTTCTTCCTTTGTGGTTCCAAGTTGCTGTGTATATAGAAAACAGATCCTTCTTTGAGACTGGCTACATCTCCTTCATGTATATCTATTGTGCTAGTTCCATCTTCATTTGCCCAACTCAGCTTTCCACTACCTGATATACCCGGTTAAGTTAAATGTTTAGTAAAGTTAATTTGTTTTTGAGATGAAGTGCAAAAAGGAATTCAACAGTAAATGATAGTATAAGTTTATAAGTAATAACAAAACATTCATTGAGCTACCATATGTAATACACTTTTTAATGGGCTAATTCTAAGTGAGTAAAGAGAATAAGAACTTTATGATTATGCACAGAGACTGACTAATGCGAGCTACACCAAAGACCGATTAATTTGAAAGAGACTAAAATCTCATCATCAACTAGCGGCCTTAATTAGTGGCCTAGAGAGTTCGAATCTGAAACCTTAAAAAGAGCACACTAGTGTCTCAAGATTCACCACCATACAAAGGTATGTGGGTTGCAATCTCACTATTAATTACACACTCATGGGATTAGAGTTTCCTATGTGACATGTGTCTGATAAGTCACAAGTGTGTGTCTTGAGTGAATAAGTGGGAGTATAGGGTTCGAATAAGTGGGAGTATCAGGGTTCGAATACTAGTTTTGTCTTGCATATTACATGTAAGATCCTTGTCAACTGAGCTATGCTAAAAAATAACAATATTTCATCCCCCATTATTTAATCTAAGATTTTAGTCATTAGTTTCATAAATTACATTATTTTTTTCATGTAACTTAATTGGACCATAAATATTGAACTTTCATTCTCAATTTAGATATCAATGGTGTTGTGTCCAGTGTTAGTGATTCATAGTGCACTCACTAGGTAAACACAGACACACATTTAATCATATGTATCACATCTCACTATATATGTTGAGATAGTATTTAACAATTGATATAACAAAGTGTTATGATAAACTTTCTTAGTTAATCAGAACATTTTTATAAATCCAATTCCAAAGTGTACACCTACCTGTATGAACATAAAAGACCATAGCTGCATGTAAAAGCACAGGAAGAAACACAGAGTTAGGTTCCAATGTAAAGAACTGAATATGATAATTTGGTGTTTTATTTTGTCCTTCTTTGACATCAGTGGCAGAAATCTCTCCATATTCAGTGTCAACTAATGTCCTTCTTTGATCCCTCTTCACCACAGGTCCCTTGTGAGACTTCACATTCTGCTCCTCACTTGATGCATTCAATCCACACAAGGAAATGGTAATAAGAAAGAAAATCAACAAGAATGAAAATTTGGAAGATAAGAAAGATTTTTTAGGCTCCATTGTTGAAGTTGGAAAAAACTATTGTAGTGATTTTGCACTTAAGCAAAGGTGTCTACTATATAGAGAGCGGTGGTGGCTAGCATTTTTTAAGGCTGCATGTTTTGGTTTTTGGACACGTTAATTGTTTGAACAGGTGGCAATTTGGTAGGTGCATGTGTGTGACATGACATTAAATAAACTCCAAAGAGATGAGAATGAATGAGTGAGTGAAAATGTGAGTGAGATCACTATGAAATCTTTGATGCCAAATTTGTGAGTTTTGCCTTTTATTTTTAAATTCAATTTCAAATATAACTCAGATAACCTCCAATTTTTACATAGGGCTATATTTTTACTCTTTCAACTTTCAAGGTAGCATATAGTATATATTTTTTTCTTCACAAAGTGCTAGTACATTTACTACATGCTCTTAGATACAAGACAATGTAATAAATTTTCTTATATTTTTTTATAAGACTCTTTAAATTTTAAACTACACTAATTATATGGAAACTTATGTTGAGTTAATTTAGACATAATTTCATGGTAAGATAGATTAAAAGATGTAGTACTAAAATCACCATTTCATACAAGCAAAGTTATAGATCTATGGCTTAGTTACATCAAATTCATGTTATATTATACTTTTTCCCTAAAAAGGAGGGTGCGAATACATAGTATTTCTGATATGAGCTAAATTGCTAAACTTACTTAAGGGCCCGGCCTCTTTCAAAAGAGAAGATCCAGTTACCATGGTTGGGACTTTTTTTTTTTTACGCAGCCATGGTTGGGAAAATTTCTCATCCCACTACCCACTTTCTCACCACACCCATGGAAATTCCATTTTTGCCCTTGTTCAAAAAATTTGGAACGCGTTTTCCGAATTTTTTTAGTTCAAATTTGGAAAAAATTCGGAAAACACATTCCGAAGTTGTTTTTGAAGGCAAAAAAAATTCAGAAAACACGTTCCGAATTTTTTGAATAAGGGCAAAAATGGAATTTTCAGGGGTGTGGTGAGAAAGTGGGTAGCTGGGATGAGAAATTTTCCATGGTTGGGACTTGGGACAAATGATATTGAAAAAATGGTCAATAATTAGGATGAAGAATAAATCTAAAACTTTAAGTAAATCGAAGGACTTTAATGTAATTTTGTATAATTTTTTACTAATTTTTGTTTTGTTTATATTTCAGGACGGATGAAATATGCTGTCAACACCATTCCGCTAATGAAAAAACACCATTTAATATAACTCATCAACCACTAACTAGCTTATCGTTATCTAAAACTTTTCAACTATATCTTATAATGATCTTTTCCGTTAATTTTTTAGGTTTAATTGCATATTTAGTCGCTTATTAATATATTAGTAGAAATATAAGTCATCGTAGAAATTACTACATTCATTCCTAAATATAAGACTATATTCAGATTTTTCTTTGTCCCTTTTTATAAGACTCCATTCAAACTTCGAATGACATTAAATTTTGCGTAGAAATTATAAACTACGCGTATTATTATATGATTAGAGATATATCTCTCCTAAAAATTATAAGAATATAGACACTCATTAATATATGAGTAGAAATATAGGTGTCCGTAAAAATTACTACTATAAAAAAAAAGCATTAATACTGATGTATGAATAGAAATATAGGTTCCTGTATTCTCACTATTTTACATTATTTTATTTTGACAAAAACTATTTTACATCATCTTAAATATATATATTTCTTGCAAGAATATAAATATATATTTTTGCTCGTTTGGGATTTTCAGCTAAATCACCGTGTACACATGAAACTCTCATATATAATTGAATTGTAATCCACCTATATTTTTTTAAATCCTTATGCAGTGTCCGGGGATTTATTTGTGTTTCAAAGTTTTCACTTGCTAGCTTTGGTTTTTTTTTTCTTGTGTGCGTTTAATTTTCATTTGGATATGTGAACTTGGCGCAATCATAGTTACAAAATTCGCTACATAACAAGAGAACCGCGAATTGGTTTATACGTAGCTTTTGCGAATTGGTTCGTTAAAATTCTTGTGGAATTTACATGAAACAAGAGAATATACTCCCTCCAACGTATATTAAGAAATACTAGTAAATATTGATAAGTTAAGTCAATTTTATCACTACTTTTTAACTTTTTAAAATTTTGAACTAGTAAGAGATCCGTGCGGTTACGACGATATTTTTTTAAGTTATATTTTAGTAGTTAAAATTGGTTGCAATTATAAATATTTAAATTGAAAGAAATAATTACATAAAACATATTTATATCACTTAGAATTTATCACGTGTAAAATAATTTTTTTTTGAAATTTTTGTTAGTTAGAACTTGTTTCACATATGATAATTATTGTGAATTTTTTATCAAGTGATAATTTGTCTCGTATATGATAGTTAAAATTTATCTACCAGTTAGAATTTATCCCGTGTGAAATAGTTTTTTTTTGGAATTTTTATTAGTTAAAACATGTCTCGCATATGATAATTATTTTGAAATTCTGTCAATGATAATTTGTCCCGTATATGATAGTTATCATTTATATATCAGTCAGAATTTATCCAGTATAAAATAAATTTTTTTATCAGTTTGAATTTGAATGAAAAGTGAAAAGTTTGCAAACAGTGGGAAATGTGTGATTTCAAAGTATTGATGTGACAAAGTCACATGTGCCAACTCATGTGACTTTCCTTTGTAATCGGAGTGTCATTGTCATGAATATGGTTTAATGGCTTGGTCAAAACTCAACTTTTATCTTTCTTTTCCACTCATAAAATGCAAAATGACTTAGATGGCTTGGTTTGTTTACTAAATAGTGTGTACTTTTAGTTCCATTACAAAAATTTTGGACATCAAATACCCTTACTTTGGACACATGTCACCAAATGAAGTGATGACAGTTTTGATCTTTAACCAACATATAACTTTCTTATATTGTATAGATTATAATTTTAGCAGTTGAGCATTATGTACGAGATAATGAAAAATCAATGCAGAAAAAAGAACCAAAAAACATGAATGAATTTTCTTTCCTTTTGCATATGAAGATGCATGATTTGGATTCTCTACATTCAAAAATCATACATTCACCTACATTTAGTTTATTTTCAAGGTCAATTTTGTCATTATAATTTATCATATTATCTCTCTTCTTTCTCTCTCCTAACTTTTTGCACTAAATGTAGGTGAATATATGAATTTTTGAATGTACATAATTCAAAGAGAGGATACTTATTTATTTTATTTAAAAAGGGTTATTATTTTTCAATTAATTAGGGATATCATCTTTATTGTTACTAGCCTAAACATGGTTCATAACACCATTTGTACAATTGGTCCATGGAGGCATCAACCCTTTATGATTTAACTGTTACCAAACATGACTTTTTTTTTTTTTATCATACAAGCTTATAAGCTATAATGTGTTAGCATTTTTAGTGTGTGTGTGTTACTTTGTTTGTATAGCGTGCGCTTTGTGCTGTCGAGCCTAGCGAAGCCAAGCAGGCCTGGCGAGGCTAAACGTGTTTTATTGTAAGCTCTTGTGTACTTGCCTATATAAGGCGTTGTTGTTGTGGAATAAACTTGAGGATTACACTTTGAAAACTAACATAATGCATATTCTTTTCGATTTTCGGTGTTGATTTCTTGGACAAGATCAATGAAATCCCTAATTAAAATTTTCGCACAACATGATGAGAAATTTATAACAAAGTAGGCTGCTTGGAAGTAGCAGCCATCAACTCTGATAATTAAGTGCTCTTAATAATTGATACACATTGCAATGATTTTTAACTATATATACAACAAGTTTTAAGAAACATAAGGAATGCTTCCAAAGTCCATTCAATTCTTCTATGTTTGGAACTGTCAATCTCTTCGTACAGTGTTTTCGAGTTACACAACTGAATCGGATGATCAAGAAGAAAGAATTCCTCCAACGGAGAAATAAAAGCAACATGTTTTTGGAACTTCCTCGTCAAGCCTGTGAAATATTAGATGAAATAGAAGACTTGAGGTAATCTGGCCTTCTAGCACTCGTTATAACGATAACTTCGTGACTAAATTAGTTTACATGCTCTAATCTATTTTATGTTTATGAGCAGGTGTTTACTTGAAGAACTCAAGCAAGAGGTTATAAATCTCAATATTTCTCAATGTTTTCACGTTGTAGGATAGCCGAGTATGGTTAAAACAAACTAAATGTGAGGGCTTTCTAGTTGGCTTGTCTTGTCAGAGCAATCTTGATGAACATTAATAACTAGAATGATGATCGACTGACAATCTAAATCACAAAATTATGTGTTAGGATTGTAAAGTTTAGCGCAGCCACCCGTTATGAAATTGCATATGTACCCAAGCTGGAACCAACCATCAATCAGTCAAGTATAACTTCCTCTTCTTCTAAAAATTAATTCTAATATCAGGACTCAAATAATCAAACTATACCACCATCGACAGAGAACTTTGTCAAATATGAAATTTTTAAAATTTTGAGTTCAAATTATTTATAAAGAGCTACAATTAGTTTGGATCATCTTTTCTAAATTAAGGTTGATTTATAGTTACTTTGACATATCTGTTCTTAAGGAATGCAAACACAGTATCATCAAGTTAGAAATAAACACTTCATAACTGACTATGACTTTGCTATAGCAGTAATCATAACAAGTGAAATACAAAACTGATAATCAAACCAATATCTTTTAGCTTTGTGTGAGCTAGGCCTCGTTCATCTCAATTCAAATACATTAAACTAAATAGATCATCCAAACAGAGAAAATCAACTTAGATATAGATCATGGAAACACAAAGCAAATTTACACATATAAAAAATAACAAAACAAAATTTTTTATTAATTATATAATAATATTTACATCTCTCTGCCTCATTAAAACCCTTAGTGAAGCAGAGTCGTCCTTGAGATTTTGAATGCCCTATGCAAGTTATAATTTAAGATTAACTAAATCATTTTGTCATTGTCTTCCTTTAGTTTCGCCAAGTTCACTCTCTTGCCCTGATTTCTCAATTTATGAACCTTAGCTCTTTGAGTATTTAGCTCATTGGTAACTTTATCAATGGACATTTGAGTTTCAGCAATAAGTTGGGCTTTGGATTTGGAAGAAGCCATGACTCAAAATGTGACAATGTTAAAACACAATTTACATCTTCTTTTTATAATACTTCTTCAAACAACCTTAACCTTAACGTGACACACAAGGAGACAATTTTTACATTTTTGTCATTTCTTCTCTTTTTTCATGCAGAATAAGAGTTTGTTTTGAATCATAATCACTATTGAATCATACCATTACCACGACTATTGAAGGAATTGTTTCTTCATAATAATTGCAATTGTTGTAATAATTTTTTAATGTCTCGATGTAACGGTGTTTCGTCACACGTGCATTTAATCAATTCATGCGATGTAGTAGTTTAATAATGTTAGAAAGAAAAAAAAAATTATAAAATATTAGATTGATATGATGAAATGTTGTAAATATACTATTATAACCTTGGATTTAGTTAGGTGTAAAAAAATGAAGAAGGATTGAAAGGACTATTCATTAGTATCCTTGTTTTAATATGATTATATGATGATTATATTGGAAACGAAAACAATGTTGCTCTGCGCTTCGAGATTGTAGAATGGCTCTCCTCGGATCAAACATAGCAAGCGAGGTTCAATTCATTCTTTCTTTCTTCTTTTCCTCTCATATATATGTTTTTCGCCATTCATGATTCTTCAATTAGGTTTTTCATTCCGCTTAATTTCTATTTCTTTTACCTTGATCGTTTTCTTAGTTTCTAGGTCATCATCACCAATTTCCCCAATTTCTATCGCTTTCATTACTTTCTAGGGTTTTGATTCATCTTTTAACTTTTTCGGTACAGGTTGGACTCCGTTTACTCCTTTCTCCTCTTGGTTCCAACGTTGTTGTTCGAACCGCATGGTAACCTATTTTCAATTTCACTATTACTGCCATTTTTATAATTTAAATGTTGTTTTTTATGGTTTAATTCGTTGTTTTAATTGTTAATTTCATGTTTATTGTAGCTGTTCTGTGGGAATTGCTTTGCCGGTGTACTCTACGTTCAAGGCAATTGAAAGTAAAAATCAAGATGATCAACAAAGGTGTCTTGTCTACTGGGCTGGTATGAATTTATCTAAACGTTTTTTATTATGAAGCACCGACACAGACACCAGACACGAATCAGAGGAACTTCAGTATTACTATTTTCTGGAACTAAGGGCCCGTTTGGATTTAGCTTATAAAATTTTATGTTAATTCATGAGTTTTCATTAACAAAAATTGTATTTTTATAAGTTGTTTTCTCATAAACTACCTTAAAAAGCTTATAATAATACATAAAAGCTTATTTATATGCATAAGCTGTTTCACATAAGCTAAAAAATAAGTCAATCCAATTGGGCCCTAAGTACACATTCTAGTCTGATATCTAATATAGGCCCTGTTTGGGAAAATTGCTTATTTTGGTGCTTATAGCAGAAGTGTTTATCATACAAGCACTTATGAATAAGTTATTTCTATAACAACAAGATAAAATGAAGTCAAATTGTTTTTGTATAATATATAAGCTGTACGCTATTATGCAGAGCTTATGGAAATAAGTTGAAATTTGAAAACAACTTTTGAACATGTTATATACGCTATTCTAGAGAGCTTATGGAAATAAGTTGAAAACAGCTTTTGAACATGTCATAAGCTGTTTTTATTTTATAATTTCTCCCAAACAATGTCATAAGTGCATGTCATTAGATAAACTCGAATAACCCAATCCCTTCAGCCCCTAAAGTCCCCAAAGTTCTAAACTCTAACATGCTCATGCCTACCGATGTGATAGTCTAATTCAATCTCTTTGCATAACTGTGTCTAAATATAACCCTTGTTCTATTATATTTATCATGATATTATTTTTCTCCACTTTTGTTATTTACAGCCTTTGGCTCATTCAGCCTCGTTGAAGTATTCACAGACAAGATTATTTCATGGTATAATTTGTTCCATTTGAGTTGGTAGTATTTTTTCATTCTTTCATTGGGATTTTTTTCTTTGTGATTTGTAACGAACCAAGTTACTTGTTGTAATTTTTCTTTTCTTTTTCTCAGGGTTCCCATGTACTATCACGTCAAGTTTGCATTTCTTGTTTGGCTTCAACTTCCACCTACTAATGTGAGTTTCATAAACATTCAGAGTTTGGTTGATTCTTTGATGATGTTTTGAGCCATCTGTAACTGAAATAGATTTTGTTACATCCTCCTTCATGTCTTTTTATATATCTAATTGAATAAATAATAACGTGTGAATTTAATTACATGTAAAAGGTTCAAAACTTTACTAATCTTTTTTCTTCCAAACTTCCTTAATGATGATCATATCATATGGCTAAATGAAGCTCTGATAGCTATATAGTTAAGTAACATTTTATCAGAATATCAGTGTGGTTTTTGAGTTTACTTCAAAATCGCATTGAGTCACTTACAAAATTGTTTGAGGATAATCTCGGGTAGCTTGCATAGACATGTGAGTATGAGACTGAGTGAACTGAGTCTACAATATATTGATTTTATTTTTTAATATGTCTAAAAGGTTTAAATATATGTTTGGTGCCTGTAAATAGAGGATTTTTTGTTTTTGTTTCCTGTAATATATATATTTTTTTTAAATTCCCACCCTGCAAAGTCATTTTTAGTCCATGAAGTCAATCTCCGTTACAAAAACACAGACATGGCTAATTGAGTTCTATTTGGCACCTCTAGTCTGGCACTTAACCACTAATCAACATATCAACCGTTATTTTAATAAAATAAGATTATGGTTCAAATTTTTCCTAATCATCTCTCTTTGCATTTGACTCTCCCCCCAACTCTCTTTTCTCACTCCATCACCGTTTCCTCTAATAGTTGGGTCATCACTTGGATCAGAAAGTACCAATTTAGCTCCCTCCTCAGATTTTGCTGCTACTTCTTAATCCTATCAAACGGTGTTGCCTAGCCCTATCCCCTTTATTTACCACCCACATTTTCCAAGCTCAAGAGAAACAAGTGAGTACAGCTGTACAGGGAGAGATAGGGGTGGTGGTGGAGTTTGGCGGGGGGAATGAGGCGAATTGAGGTTGTCAGGTTGAAGGCAACGAGCTTGAATGGTAGGATCCTAGGAGGGGATGGGGAGAGATCGGTTTGGGGTGGACAGGGACCAATGCACGTGTACAAGAGATTGGGGGGCATTTGCATATAAAATTTAAATAATCTTAGATAATTCACTTAACAATAATTTTATGTAACTATGTTCTGAAAGTTTATATTTAGAATTAGGATTGTCTTTCTATTGCAGTCATTTTTAACACTGTATTGTCTTCTAGGTACCACATTCTATTGTTGAAAATTTGTCTCTTTAATGCCTCAATTATGTTCTGTTATTTTGCTAACGAACTTCTTGCATTCAAGCAGGGAGCAAAACAGATATACAGGAATCACATTCGGCCCTTCTTGTTAAAGCATCAAGGAAGTGTTGATCGCGTTTTAGGGCTTGCATATTGTGAAGTGGTTTGTCCCATACTGTTTATTCTTTTCAAACTAAAGCAATAAAAATATCATGTATCAATGATGAAAAAAAATCCAGAAATGATTGTGTAGCTTGTTTATATTTGAAGTATAAAATTGATTGGTGTTAATATTGCCAAAAGCTGGTAGAATGGAACTTTCTCAGGCTCCTCTTTTAAGCTTATATATTTAACAGCTCAATCTTAAACCCATGCAGATCAAACTTGTCAGTTCATATCAAAAAGAGATCAAGTCAGTCAAGACCATCGTAGGAAAGATAACCGAATCAGGTGAAACACTCTTTCTATGCTTTGCAATATAGCTTTTTCCCATTGTGTAAGTTACAAACTGCAAACTGAATTTCTCTATCTGTATGAATCAGCTGATAAAATGTTGAGAAGCCCCCCTACTGCATCAGATAGATCATCGCAACATAGTTCAGTTGATGAATCTACGACGCCGCCATCTGATGCTGAGCCTGGCCAAAACGATAGCTAATCAACCAAAAGGGTTCGGTCTTCGGTGCATTGAAACTCATTAGTCGATGTGCTGTCCCTAACAGTTCCTGTTAGACTTTAAATATTCTATTAGTCTTCTTAAATGTTGAAATCCTTTTACTCTAGAAAAAAAACTTGAAGCTTTCTCTTGATAGGATAGTAGGTACATTTTATGAGGTTTGCTGCATTTGCAAAGATTGGAAGCTGTCTATATTTTTGTTGATTCACTTTTAATGATTAGTTTATAATTTATTTGTTTGTTGATCTTATAGATTAGCTTTTAATGAATAGTTAATAGTGAAATTCACACTTGCAATAATACACGCGACAATCGCACATTATTTTATACAATGAACAAACACAGGTTACGAGTCAGAGTTACGCAGGTGCGCAATTGATGAACTTGCATCGTATATATAGTAAAATATAAATGTGGTTCCACAGGTACATCTTACAAGGTACTCAAAATTAAAACAAATAAGCACAAGTTCTCAATTAACCACAGTTGACTAACTAATGAAACATCAGGGGAATTATGATTCAGGGTTACTGTTATAAATCAGTTAACTAAAAAAAATCATATCATATTCTCAATTAGACCATTGATGAACTTTCAGCAGTAGGTTTGTCTCTTCGACCAATTGATCAATTTTTGCAGTTGCCTATATTATTCAAGATTAGCAAGTAGCAACTGTTTCTGGCCTGCAGAACCGTTTTAATACTTCCTGTAGACAACAATCAATACAAACTGAGGTTGTAACTTGACAACTTCGAAAATGGTTTGTTGCAAATATTTGTCACATTCTTCACATGCTTTCTGAAGCTCTTACCTCTTTTGTAAATCCAACAATTTTCCAATATTTAATCTCATACTTAACTCTATTGAAATCTTGTTAAGATCTTGCTAATAAGTTCTTAATTGGATTTAGTATGAACAGATTACCTACCTATTCGTTTAAAATATTCCTGACCGAGTTTACACAAGATGGTGAAACATTGACATAGTATATCAAGAAATTTAACACATTTGTACTTTAATATCAATCTTGACAATAATGATATGTATCTCTTGTTCATTCGAGACTTATATCAATGAACAATAGATACAAATCATTATCAAGGCTAATATCAAGGACAATTATTTTAAATCTCTCATCTATCTTGCCAATGTTTCTCCATCAGGAATTTTAAATCAATGGACAGGTCTTTGTTTAGACTAAAAAAAATCAAAACCTTGTTAGCAAGATCTTGAAAAGATTCAACAGAGTTAGGACTTAGGAGGAAGATTAAAGAACTAGAAAATTACATATTTTTTTTGTCAAAGTAGAGGGGAAAAACTTTGCATTTCACAGCATCAGAGAACCCATGCAAAAACATCAGCATTGGGTTCGGGTGTCCGCTATCAAACTTCAACGATTTTTGGAAGCCGAAAAGTGAGATCACCCGTGGCCGTGGGATGGGAACAACCATGATTTGAATTCGAGGATGGGAGACAAAGTGGATCATGGAAAATATGATTCTATTAGTAAAATGAGTAAAACAATACGTTAGACTTTATGCAAAATGAGATAAAAAACAGTGGTCATGGAAAAGAGAATTTGACATTACAAACCAAAATGGTGGTTGCTTTGCTTTGCATGTCATGGTAATAACTTAGTAACTTTTAAAAGACAAAATTCAAATTTCCTTGAAAATGATAGTAAAATAATCATTAACTAAAAAGCATATATAAAATTCACCAAAAAGATATAAATAAATATAAATCCGAGTTCTGGTATTTTTGCACCAATGAAAACAATGAAAAATCTTTAGATGACACTTCTTTAAAAACTAAAAATAAAGCATGACTTGTCATATTAAAAAGCAATACAACTGCGGAAGTAAGAAATAAAGCGTTTGAATTTGCTTTTGTTCTTGAGTTTCTTTTCATCCATCCTAGGATACTGAGCAATTATGTTATCAGATTCTCCATTAGCTTCGACATCACGTTTGAGAAGGTTTTTATTTTCCTTTGAGGACTCTGCCTCACTTTCTCCATTAGCTTCGACATCCTGTTTAATGCTAGCAAGAGCATTGATCTTTGTTGTGTAAATATTTTGGAGAATCCTTATCAGTGTTCCAGTGATTTCCTTAAATTCCGGTCTGAGTTTTGGATCTTCCACCCAACAGGATTGCAGCAGAGGAACTATCTCTTCAGGAAATTCATCCAAACTTGGCCTTATATTCTGCAACCATATCAACAATACGATCGAATTAAAGTCATGTTTGAATGAACAACTAAATTAAACTTTTATAAGTATCTATGTCTATCATATAAGTGTTTTTATATATAAAAAACTATTTCTATAATCAAAGATAAATTAAAGTTAAACTATTTTTCTATATGTTATAAACTGTTGGTGAGTTAGGGGGAGCTCAGGAGAAACAATGGGTCAATGCTCCAGGACCACACAAGAGAAGGAGACGCAACATCCCAACCCAAAACCTTAAGGTTTTAGGTTAATGGGTCATCTCTCTTATAAATCCAACATTCTTCCCATACATAATCGATGTGGGACTTAACCACTCACACTTGAAACCCAACATAAACTGTTTTCATAAACTATTCTAGAGAGCTTATAAACATAAGTTGAAAACAACTTATGGAAGCTTGTTCATACAATCTCACTTGTATTTTTATTACTCCTAATAAATAAATTCAAATAAGTCAATCTAAATAACTTCTAATTGTAGTTAATTAGTTATATATTGCAAATCTATATACTACAATGAAGTGAAGATAAAACAAAAATTGTGTTAATGTCATGTAGCATATATGGCAAACACCTCATCAATGAAATGAAGATAAAACAAAAAGCTTTGTAAGATACACAAAATTTAATTAAAATCTATTAAATTAAAAGATTGTGTAAACAAACATAGAAAGGATTAAAAATTTAGAATTGCTTACATTCATAGTAGCATAAGCAGCCATTAAGTCTTTCCGATCTTTGAAAGGAATTTGATTTTTGATCAAAGACCAGAGAGTTAGTGCAAAACTGTACACATCTGCCTTATGATCATAGCTTTTCTTTGCTCCTTTTGGAAGTGGATTTTTGCTCATTAGCTATAGTTCATGCACATATAGAAAAAATTTAGCAATAGAATAAACATGTACCACAAATTAATAATATAATCTAAAAATTAATTAATTAAATATGTATACCTCAGGAGCCATATATCGATAAGTACCAGCTTCACAAGTCATCTCATCACATATATCATCTCTAGCAAGCCCAAAATCAGCAAGTTTAACATGATTCTGGTCTTTTGTAAGCAGTATATTACCTAAAAATAACATAATCACACATAGTATTTATTAACTTTAAAATATACATAAATAAAAATCAAATATAATTTTATAATTTTTTTTTTAAAAAAAAGAATCTAATTTTACAAGTTAAAATCCAAAGAAAAAATACATCACTAAATACATAAATTAAATACATTAGGCTTAAATGCGCCTTTTAAGAATTTTAGTCATCCGGCTTATTTATGAATCCGGGATTTTAGCCATTAATTTTCATAAATTGTAGGATCATTCTCCACAACTCAATTTGTGGTTTAATTAATATATCAAAAAAGAAAAGAAAAAAAAGAAAAATTGGGGTGACATAAATCTAACTTAAAAAGTAAAATAAAACAAACAATAAAATTAAGAATTTCAAATTAGCAATGTTAGATCAAGTATAATTCTACATCATTAATAAAAAACACACTTCATAAAAAATAAGCTCGAGACGAGACTAAGATTGTCATAAAAACGACAATTGATAAAAAATAAGCTCGAGACTAAGATTGTCGAAAATGATCCTAAAACTTCTTAAAAAGAAGGACTAAAATTTCGAATTTAAAAATTTCGGAATATGAACATTATGCATTTAACCCAAAACTTTAAGAAAAATAAGGAAACTGATTACCAGGCTTGAGGTCACGGTGAATAATGCCATTTGCATGCAAATATTCCATAGCTTGTGAAATATCAAGAGCATAACTTAAACATTGTTCCAAACTAAGAGTTATTGGATAAATGTTCTTCAGATGTTTCTGAAGAGAACCACCTTCCATAAGTTCAGTGATTAAAATCATTGGTCCATCAGAGGCTGCAACAAACTGCATGACAAACTTAAATATCTTAAGCAACTTGCTAACTTTGAAAAGTTAAGCAAAAAAATATTTGGATTAGTTTGGGGTTCCTTTAATCTACAAAACATAAATACCAGAACAATACAAGACAGAACAATAATTAAGGTATTGAAAAAATGTTGTTTTGTATGATGTTTGATGGACAAAATATTATTTTTCTATATTAGATAACTTGTGCATAGGACAAGAATTTTAGTTTTTATTTTGTTCCTTAGCCCCTAGTTTGTCAAGTCCCAGAACAATTTGAAAATTAAACACAATACAACTAAAGTTATTCTGTATAATCCCTTATTTTTTAGCAGATTGTAAAAAATATTTAAAAATTGCTGAAAAGAAAATTATCATCAATAACCGTAAATTTATCTTCGTACTGTATGAGATTTGAAACTCTGTCTCTTAAAATTATAAAATCAAATTATTATCATTAAGTTGACACCAAACATGAACAATAAATTTGTTTTGAATAAAAAATAGTAATTAATTTCATAATATTTTGAGAGGAATTAGCAAACAAATATTGGCATTTACTTAAAGAATACCTTGATAACATTTTTATGTTCAATCTTAGATAACAGGTTAACCTCCCTCTGAAAATTTGCCTTACATTCTAGTGTAGCTTCATCTGTTGTTTCTGGGAGTAAAACCTTCTTAATAGCAACAGGACGATCTTCATACCTGGAAGTTTGAACCATTATGCAAGGAGAAAACACACCATTAGTTATTGTGGAAGGGGTTCTGCAAATTTAGAGTTTAGCTAGATAGTAAGCACTTAAGTTCAATTATTTGATTATATTTTATAATTAATTTTGAGACTAAAAATCGGATAAGATTTAGATACATGAATTAACAAATACGATTAATATTATAAAATATATATTCTATATTTTATGAAATACCTTTATTATATCATACCAATTACAAAAATGATAAAAAAGAAATTAATAATTGTTTAGGGTAAAATAGAAAGAAAAAAAATTAATACTTTATCAATATTGTAAAAACAATATTTAAATATTACTCCATCCTATCTTAAATATAAGAAACAAAACACTTTTTAGATTTACTGAAAAATGGATGTATTTGGTCTATAATATAGACTAGATACATCCTATTTTCAATGAACCTAAAAAGTATTTTGTTTATTATATTTAGAACCAGAGGGAGTAGTATTATTTTTATTTTTTGGGTTCCGATAGTGGAAGACTCAATAAATCCTATCTAGCTGACTCTGATATCATATTACAATTTGAGTTGAGTCCGATTCAATTCTTAAAAAAATCAACTTGTAAGGACTAACCACCACTTATAAAATTTGAGTGACTTGATAGAAGTAACTTGATTGATGATGGACCAACAAATCTTATTCAAACTTTGATATCATTTTGAAATTTGAGTTAGGTTCTTAATAACCCTTACAAAATTTATTTATAAGATGAGGACTATTCATCACTGATAAATATACTTTCAGATCTCATATCATCCGTTATAACACTTTTGAAAGAATTTTTTTATCTTATAAGTAGATTCAACTCAAATTCTAATATAGTATAAGAGTTTACCGAAGATCTAATATATCATTCACCATTAGATCACTTGCATCACGTTCTAGATGTTCAATTCTAGGTGTAAGAGAGGTGTGTTAAAAGTTCTCACTTTTGCGGACACTCTTAACACACTTCCCTTATACCAAAGACTTATATAAATTAAAGCCTAAAAATAAGTTATTAGTAAGGGATTTCCTATAATTACAAGATGATTTAGTATAATCTAGATCAAGACAAATTCATATATATTAGAGTTTATCTAAGATTTATTATGTCACATGCTATCATACAACTCAGATCACGATCTATATAAAACATTTTTATGTCTTAACTCAGATTAGACATCTAGATCCCGATTTGAATTATCCGATAGAAAACAATCCAATGAATCTTAGATAAAATGTGATCATTACTCTGATCCTTATTATAAGATAAATTTTACTTTTTAAGTTCAATGAAAAACTAATGTATCTCAAATATATTATAGCCCAACACATTAATTTTTTAATGAATCTAAAAAGTATAATTTATCTTGTAATAAACACTAGATCAAATACGAATTATATTTTTACATGACAATTACACAAAAATGATATGCATGCAATTATGAAAAGGCTAATCATCATAAGTATAAAATTAAACAAAATTCATAGTAGCAAGCATTATAGGTACAAACCATCCATTGTATACATTTGAGTTCCCCCCTTTTCCGATCAAGTCACCAACGACTAATTTCGTATAATCCAAAAGCAAACTACGATCAATATGAAAGACAAAACCATCATCATCATCATCAACACTTCTAATGTCTCGAATAGGGTGCCGTACTGTGTCTGAGGTTGGTAGTGAGTGTGGATTTTCTTTTGTCATTTTGCAAAAATTATTACAAACAAAAAAAAATGCATGAATGGGTTTCACATCATTTAACAATGAATTTAAAGAAAACATTCAAGTTAAAAGTGTTGGCTTAATTGGAAACTAGTTTTTTTACCTATTAAATCCTTCTACATCATAAGGTATCTACAGCTGGTAATTTCAATAAAGTAACTATAACTCTTTTATTCTATGTAAAGATTTATTTTCTTAAAGTAAAATGTAGAGTCTCATGAGATTAGCTCAATTGATAGGATATTACATTATATATGCAAGAGGTCGAAGTTCGAATCCCGATTATCCTATTTATAGTGAAATTTCTAGCCACTAGACTACATGATAAAAAATAAATAAAATGTAAAGTGAAAAATTAAGATATTATTTTTTATTGTATTGAATTACCATCTATGATCTCTCGTATTAATTACAACAATTGCAAAATAGACATTAATAATGATAATTATAATTATAATCAGAAAACTAATAATTAATTCTTCATTCATATTGTAAAATAGCTAACCGCCAATAAATTGTTGTTTTCTTGTAGTGAATATAATAAAAAATAATTTTCTGTATAAATGACTTTTAATAAAGGAGAGTATATTATTGTATTTCCATTAGAATGTTGTCAAATTAATGAATTCAATTTGATTCAAAAAAAAAATAATGAATTCTATAGGTACGTACCATTTAATATATAACTTTATTTTCTATTAAATTTATAATTTTTTTTATATTTTAAAAGAGAAATAGAAGATGCACCGATGGTCTAACATAGTTTTACACTGCATCCAATAAACAACTTGTATTTCGTCAAATCACATAGATGTTCTAAAGTTAGTTGTGTGACATGATAAAATGAATGTTTCTTATTTAATTATAGTGTAAAATTATTTTATTTTGTCGGTACATGTCTCTTTTTAAAATACATTTAAGTTCTGATTAAAAATAGTTTGCAAATAAATAAGTTGTTTATAGCATATCAACATACATTTTGAATTCTTTGTTACATGAGATAAAATATATAAAGTCATGTGGCATCAAATGATTGGATATTGGATACTATACGTAATAAAATTCTAGAGTATGAAAAGTAATTTAATAATAATAAAAAGGAAAAAGCTAACATGTGCCCTTAAGACACTTGTTAATGTACAAAGGTGGTAGTTTTGTATAGAAAATTGTGTATTTTATCATTTTAGAAGTGAAAGATTGTTTTATCCAAAACTTAATTACTATTTCAAGTATCCTTAACATGTATCCTTAGGGTACATGTTAGCACGACCCCTTAAATATTACACTCAAAATAAATATTATTCGAGACATACAAGAATTATGAAATAATTCGTCAAAAAAAAAAAAGAAATATGAAATAAAGTTATGATTCTGGATTAATTGTAACCAAAACAATATTATTTTATATCTTTTCAAAATTAAACAAAATATCATTGGTTAATGAATTTAAAATTTTAATATTTAATTTTTTTGGACAGAAAATATTTATATGCTAATAATTATTAAATTATAATAAAAAATTAATTAAATGTAGATTATAATAAATTATTTAAAGTCTATTATTGTTAAGTAATTATATTTTTTCCATAAAAAAAAGAACCAATTATATCCTGATTTTATTATTAATTGTTTTTACTATTATATAATATTTACAAATTAAACAAATTTAATGTGTATATATCCTATTCCTATGTAATACATAATGTTTTGTACACTAACAAGTGCCTTAGGGCACATGTTAGTTTTCCCCATATTTAAGTTGTGTGGGATATATTATTGCAAAAAAAAATAAAATCAATTGAGTCTAATATTTTACTCTTGGTCCATCTAGGTTTTCAATTTTTTATTTTCAGCTGAATATATTTTTAGTCCTTATCAAATGTGGACCTTTTAAATTTAATTCTTATTCTGTTTCAAAAAAATTTAATTCTTATTTAATTTCTATTACATTTTCTCATCTATAAAATGGGTCATAATCATTCCACCACTTGGGCCTAGTCTTGATGCATTTGCCCCTTTCACGTGTAATGTATGTCATAGGCCCAATTACTAAATACTACCTAGCTATAAAAATGAGAGTTTCTTTTGTCGCTCTACGAGTTTCTTGCGCGTGTCTTATTTTTACTTATCTACTATTTAAGTAGCATATATTATAAAATGATAAATTTGAGAGAAAAAAAAACATTCGCCACTTAAATAACGGATAATATTTGAGAAAATGATAAGACGGCAAAAAAAACTCCCAAAGAAAAATGTCCTCCCTCCACTTCTTCGTCTTCTTCTTCAACCATCGGCCTTATGACATTTATTCTATAAAATACTAACTACAAGCTCTTGTTGCATTTGTTTTATGCTTCTTCGGAACCAAATTTTTTCCATGTATAATTTATTATTATTATTATTATTGGATCAATAAATCTTATTATTGGATCAATAAGTCACATCGATCACACCTTATTTAATTTAATGTTAAATATCCAATAGTTAAACCAAGTCTCAGTATGGGAAAAACTTATCTAACTTGTACATAATAGTCTTGTCTTATTGTATATACTACATATTTTTGTAATTAGACTTCTAAACTAATTGGTACTCTTTATACTATCTTTAATATAAAAAAATGCTTATAAAACAACCCTTAAATTTTGAGTGAGGAAAAAAAAAAGACTAGCTATAGTATTAAAAACAGACAACATTTCTTTTTTGTAAGTGATCTAATTAATGAATAAAATTTTACATTTTAAAGATGAATAAATAAATTTCTATATATCCCTATCAACAAGTGAAGTAAGTTCATGACATATAACACTTTATACCTATTCATTCCATAATAAAAATATGTAGAAATTAAAACTCAGTCTTGCATATATTGAGGCCATGAACGGGATAATTATCAAGATTAACTTGAACGTGTTCAATATGCACTAGAAATAATTATATGCAAAATTATTGATCAATAAGGAGATATATATCCCAATGTTATCAATAAAAATTTCTCAAATAATAAATCAGAAGAAGCATATGCATATATTGTTAAAAATAAGGTGATCCGTTTGGTTAGAATTCAATATCATTATCACATAAAGCCAAACTTATCCAATGAATAGTTTGACTTAAATTAAATTTAACTTTCAATTTGCAACTTCCATTCTAAAAAATCAATGTGAAAGGATAACATTGATGGGAACACACGACACATCAATATATCTTCATATAGGAGTAAGTGACAAAAACTAATTTAGTGACACCAAAAAAATATAGCCATTTTAGGTCAAAATAAAAATCATCATTATGTTAATGGATAATATATTTCCCAAACAAGTCAAATAAAACACACTAGTTATAATAACAATTAATTTACATATTGAGGGGAATATAATTCACATTATCTACAAATGCTAAATTAGTAAAACATACTTATTATGTTAATTTTTTTTAGACATACAAAGTAACCCAATCCATGCCATTGAAGTATTGTGTCTCATTAGGTACCAAAAACACATCATCATCATATCCATAATCAACTCCAAATTCACCCAAAAATGGAGGATCCACTACTTCCATTGATTGTGACATTGATGAAGTGCTTGAACTATTGCTTGTGACATTTTCAATAGGCTCTCTAAGCCTATGAATTTCCTTCTCTGCCTCACAAAGTTGTTCTCTTAACTTCAATACCTATAAAAAAAATTAATGCAACATATTTAGTAATTGAAGTTAAGATGCTGATAAGATCTAATCTAATCAAATATTATTACAATGTTAATTATTATTAAGATAATGAAGGAGACACAAGGTAGACATTATTAAAGGATAAGAATGAAGTTTCACGTGGGAACATATGTATGTCATGTTTAATAGTATGTACTTCATGATAATAAGTGGGCCTTGAGAAATTAGGCCCAACATGAAATAATGTCGTACGGAATTAAGAAACAAATTTGAGATTAAGGTGACATTTTTGTTTGTTGTCTACTAAGGTGACATTTTTGTTTTTCCTTAATTTTATGAATTATATTTTTAATAAAAAAAATTAATTTCACATGACATGACTAATCTTGTGGCTGAGAAGTGAGATCTTAATAATGTGAACGGCTTGGATTTCTTCGAGCCCAGAGCTTATGTGGTGGGTCTAAGTTTTCACTTTATATTTTTTTTCCATTGAATTTCTTTTCTTTTTGCTTTGTCCTGAAGAACCGGTTGCATGTGATGATTAATTAAGATTAAACTAAGTAAACAACTTTTTTAAACAATTAAACAAAAATAATAAAGGCAACAATGACATGTATAGCTAAAGTAAGAGAATTAAAATTAAAAATTATCATCACCACTAGAGAAGAAACATCGCAGCATGCCTTCCCCAAATTTACGTTATTGTTGTGTTGTTACAAAACAAAACAAAACAACACTATACTATAGTACTACATTTTTTTTAAGGATATACTATAAAAAAAAAATTAATGTAAAATGATCTAAAATCTGAGTTTGGTTAGCTAAATTGTATAATTGAATTAACTGTGAGTTGAAAAATCACTATATTCTGGCTACCATAATTTTGATAAAATTACTCTTCAAATTAAAATTTTAACACAATTAGGGTGTCTGATTTTGCTAAAGTTTACGACAAACATATGCACTTATAATAGGATAAATTTAAGGCAAAATATATTAACCAAACACTAATTCAACAATTGCAAGTGTATAAAGCTAGAGTGCACTAAAAAAAACACCAATTTAGCAACAATACTAAAAATGAGTGATTCTTTTAATTAGCCACTTGTGTTTGAGTTCCCAAGACTATATCATATTAAGTAACCTAAGCACAATTTAGAGGTATATGAACCAATGAAAATTCAAGACCTCTTAATTACTTTCAAATACTCGATCCAAAATATAAGAGACAGTTCGCTCAATAAAAATTGATTTATTTGAGTCAAATTTTAGACCAGATACATCAACTTTTGTTGATTCAAATATTTCTAATATTTAAAATCAGAGTAATAGTTAATGAAAACATATTGATTGTAATTAAATAAGAAATAGAACAAGGTATACCTCAGTTTCTAGGAGACATTTCTCAAGCATAGTAGATTCATGAAATTTCTTAAGACTATTGTATTCTTCTTCAAGTTTTCTGTTCTTCCACCTAGCTCTTCTATTTTGGAACCAAACAGCTACTTGTCTTGGATCCAAACCAAGCTCCATTGCAAGCTTATCTTTCCTTTCAGATTCAAGTTTATGTTCATTTGTAAAGTTTTGTTCAAGTAAATTAACTTGTTCATCAGTTAATTTCCTCTTTTTATTCATTTCATTAGCAATATCTCCTTTGATCTTCTTAGTACGCCTTCGTCTCGGCTTCTTCTCTCCTAAAAAAATACAAAAAATATAACTTAGGTATAGAAATTAAAATTTGATATTATACACAAAAAATGTTATGTATTAATTTGATGCTAATTAATTAACTAATTAATTACCTTGTTGAGGAATTACTTCATTGTAAGCACTAGGGAATAGTTGAGACATGAGCATCATTTGATCTTGATGGTTCATTGTGTTGTACATAAAATTGTGTTTCTCTATTTGTTCCTAATTTGCTAGCAATAGTTTCTCTTTTACCCTAAAACTAAAACAATGAGTGAGATGTGTTTTGGGAGAGACAACATAGGATATTTATATAGGGGAAAAGGAAATGATGCGTGTCGTCTTAGCTTTTGTTGTTGAAGGATAGCTTTTTAACAAATTGCTCCAAATTTTTCTTAAATTTGCAGATTAGTGCCACTCTTTATTTTATTATCAAAAATTGTTCTTAATACATGAGTGTACGTACGGACGTAGCACATGCAATGGATAGTATTAATATGTATAAAAATGTTTTTTTTTCTCATTTCCTCTCGTGAATGGATTTTTTTACTAACACTTATACTTTAATGAGTATTAAATTTTTACACTTGAGTTTTACTCGTATTTAGACAATCGGCTTCGGCTTATAAAATGAGTAGTTTTTTTGTTAAGTAGTCTAATGATTAATAATTCACTTCTTGAGGTAAATAAGTAAGAGATTTTAGATTTGAATTTCGGACCATACATATAAACTGTAATATTTCTACCGACTAGACTATACTCATATATCTAAAGTGAGTGAAGGATATAAATGTTGGTTGAAATGTATTGACCGAAATAGCATATTAGTTTATTTTTTATTTAATTAAGCCCAATTCATTCTAATTACAAAATTCATCTGTACGTTAAGAGTATATATATATATATATATATATATATATATATATATATATATATATATATATATATATATATATTTTAATAAGCAATTTTAAGAGTAAATATATGATTATCACTCTTTATAAAATAATTTTTTTTCCAATGGGTATAAGTAATTAGTGGTCGTATATATATAGACTTTGATATCATATTACGTTTATTATTGATATCTCGTTATGCCAAGTTTCACTCTTATAAATTAATTTTGTCCTATTTTTTTTCTTATTTTTTTTGTGTAGTAATTTAATGACTAGACTAAAACATTTTAAATATAGAGAATTGTAAAATTTTAGATTCAAACTCGGAGATCATTGTATCCTTAAAACTAACAACTGAGTTATATTTACGGAACTGCCTTATTTCTATTATATATGGGACTTGAATATTGTTCCCAATAATAATCAACTTCTCAATTAATGTTTTATTTTTCAAAATATATAAGGTGTGAATTATACATACATATTAATATGATAAAAAAAAACAACTAAATTATCTACAATGTATAGGTGGCAGGTCATATATATACTCACACAAATCACATGCCCACATCTTATACTTTTTCTTTCTAATATTGCAAACAAAATAGAGTAACAAGATAAGTATCGATATAATGTTAGTGTTTTTTTTATGACAAGATATAATGTTAGTGTTTGTATATAAGCGGAAAGTGAAAGTGATCCACAAGTTAAGCTTTCCAAAATAAGTTTACTATAGAAAGGAAAAAATAGAGGGCATTAATTCATAATGGTGTGTGAGAACATAAAGAATGGCCCCCTACCCAAACGAATACTTAAATACAGTAACTTTTTTATTTTAATAAAATGAAACGTAGAAAATTAGAATGGATGGGTTGTGATCCCAAAGTTAAGCAATTGGACCTTAATAAATAATGAAGAGTCGTTAGCATATTTTAAAAATGTAATCCACTTTAATTTCTTATCCAATATGGTAGTACAACTACTAGTACTCACTCACTTCTATGTGTGGCACCAAAGCCACACTCATACAAGTTTGCAACTTAGTTGTTGTTTTTTTTTTTTAACAAAATGCTTTTCTAATGTTTCTTTTCATATAGACGAAATAATAAAACCATGATAAATTCACACATATAAATAAGAGAGTCAGAGTTTGAACTCCAATCATAATATTATATTTAACAATTTCGATAATTTTTTACCGTTAAGGTAAGACTTGTGAACAATATTTTTTGAGTTCTTTCTAGCTTTGTGTTTGTGATTAAAGCCATGCGTGGCTCGAGATGAGTGAATATTTGAGAGTGCTTGGCAAATTAAATAGTGTAAGTGACAAATCAACTTTCTTTCTATAGGTCCCCCCATCCAGCCTCTATTAGACTTGTCGTCATTGTTGACGTAGTTACAACAATTAACTATTCAAAAATATACTCCTTTCATCTTAACATAACTAATCTAATCGATCAATTTACACATAATAGTAAAAAAAACTGAATTGAGATAAGGTGGTTGTAGGTACGTTGTCATAAAATAAATGGTGGTCTTGGTGTTCAACCTTAGTTTGTTGTCTGTTGACCAACCGGAGGTGGCGGTTACCAGCAGCGTATAATCATCTTTATGATAAAGAGGTTATGGTGACTAAATATGAACGTACGTCTTTGAGGTTCTAGCTCAAGTTATCTTGGAAAGATTAAGTTCTCTAACTAGTTAATATTTTGTATGGTGCCGGGTTATTTTGTAGGGTGGATAAATGGCCGAGTGAGGGTACTGATTGATTTTCTTCTAGCATGATGATTATTGGACTCTTTCATCGCTAGAGATATTAGTTGTAATCTAAATCATCTGATTGCAAATATGAGAAGGAATCTCAAATTAATTGTTGTACTTTTGAAATGATCTAATCTTAATTATTACGTGAATGTGCGATGATAGGGATTTCGGACCCTTTTGCAATTTATGGGTATTGTATTTAAGTTGATAGCTTGATGCATAAAAAAAACAAAAACAAAAGTTGTTTGTTTTGTTCACCGTACAATATAATTGTTATCAATGTTTTAAAGCCAACCAATGAATTGGGTCTTGGGACAAGTAGCATATATACTCTAGGCTCAATTCCATGTAGGAAAAGAAAAAAGAAAAACTTGGCATTACATTTAGTCCATTACATGAATTGGTCACACTTTAATTTTTTTTTTTCTTCTTTTTCTCCAATCTTTGTTACCCCTTATAAAAATAGAGCGATACGTGGCAATAATGTAGTCAACCTATTGAGGAATATTCAGATTCAATCTTATACAAGAAAAAAAATAAAGTGTGACCACTTTGTCTGTCCTACTTAAAAGGTTTGGTTCTCTAGCTAATGTGTTGGACTTGATTGATTCATGGTGGGATCAATTAATTGGCCAAAAACATTGGAAAAATAATTATAAAAAGAAAACATAGTGGTGATAGTATGAAGCCACGGCGATATGAAAAAAATTTCAAAATTCTTGATATGATACGGCCGCGATACGTTATTTAAAAATTAATTTTAAAATTAAATATATATATATAAATGCACAATATACAAACATAACTAAAATCGATAATGATAAAAAATTAACATTCAAATTACTCAAATTGAGCAAACAAGTAACAATTAGATATCTTAAGTTAAGTACTATCCAAAAAGGGGAGTGAGATTGGTAACTTAAATGGTTAATTAGTTGAGCTAAGAGTTAAGGAGTTGGAGATCCAGGGTTCAAGTCCTGACAAAGAGAATAACAAACATAACAATATAATATACTAACAATTTGCTTATAAAAAAAATATGTATTACCCAAAGACATAGTTGGTAACATCATACTTTAACATTCAATACTTAAGAGAAAATACGAATTGTATCGGTCTCCTTGTTGAGGAAAAATCCACTTTTGATGTTTTAAAGATTACAAACATCTTTAATTATATTTTAAATTATTCTGATCATTTTGTTATCTAACAAGTGCTTTTGAGTGGTATAAGTTTAAACAGATTCTAACAAACCACTTGTAAAGTTAAAATCCTGCAAAGTTGTTTTAAGATCAATCTAAGAACATTCTTCAGACACAGACTACAATTTTGAATATAAGCACGTTTTGAATAAGTGTTTTCTGATTTTATAAGTCAACTTTGGACAAAACATATAAGCACTTTACAATGGAATTATGGATCAAATCTCTACAGAAGATAATCCCTTTTGGGATCAACAACATTTGATGGAATTTAAGTATATGCTTTCCTAGTCATAATTCATGCAATGGAATATAAGTTTGATCTTTTATGGTATTGATCATCCAATGAAAATACATGATTATATATCATAGGCCAATCAGATTGCAACAACACATTGTGAACTATGAGTTGTATTGTACTTGAGCAAAGTACATAAGGAAACATTCTTCAATGCAAGTGTCATAACAAGTACATTTTTCTCTCACATACCATGGTAATATTCCAGATGTTTTATTCCCAATATGAAGCTATTTCTAAGTTGTCATTGAGGCTACTAAACAGCTGCACATCACAAAGAAAATAGAGATGAAGCTTCATCACACTTGCTGATACAGTCAAGAATGGTTCAAGAACGTTCCTGCACACAGTTTTGCAAAGCCACCTCCAACTGTCATGATTTTTTTCCCTGAGGTTCCAAACGACTATATCTGACCTCTGATATTGGAAGGAAACAGGAAACAACTCATTTGTACTTACCAACATCTCACACTTCCTTGACTTTTACGAATCAAAGATCAAGACTCTTTCAAGCATGAACAGAGAATCTGACATTTATGCATAAACTGTCTACTGCTTGTTATGCATTGAGTAACGGCCCTTTTTTAGTCTCTAACTGATATACCTGAAGGCCAAGCTTCAACCTCAAGCAAGCATCTATAAAAGGCAACCAGAACCAAGAGAAAGAGCAAGAGTTTTCAAGCAATCTAAGTCTCACAATCACATTAAATCTCTCATGCTCAAAGCTCTTTTTAAGTCACTCTATTTGTTTTATAATCTGAGTATCAATCTCTTTTAGAATGCTTTCATCTAAGCTTCTCATTTTGTATTAAGTCTGAAAATAGCTTAGAACCAAATCAATCACATTGTAATAGCTCAAGTCAATACGTGACTATTGATTAAATGTTTTTGGTCAAGGTGACTAGGAAAGTGTAAAGCTCTAGGAGCTTTGGTAGTTGTTGATCTTAGGTCAAGATCAAAGAAGAATTGTAGATCTTAGATCTGTAACCTTTAAGTGATTCTAGTGGATAAACTCACAGGTGGTGGGGATTGCACGTAACCCAAAGATTAAGGGTGAACCAAGATAACTCTTTGTGTTTATCTTCTTTCCCTTAACTTTTATTTTCTGCTACTTACTTACACTGTACAGATCATTCTTAGAACGATCTCACTGTGCACAGATTTATTTTAATTACTAACATTTTATATTGTGACTTAAAGTTAAATTTTAAACGGTTCACAATTCAAACCCCCCTCTTTCTTGTGAAAATTTTTGCTACTTCACTCTTTTCCTACGTTTTCATCATCAAAGAGCATTAGTGATCCGATACTTTTCCGATACGTGTATCGGAGAAGTATATGACACGTATCGATTATATTTTTTTAAAAAAAATAATATTAATTTCTGATACTTTTCCGATACTTGTATCAAAGAGTATCGAACGAATATCGATATCAAGTATATATCGGACACGATCCTTCACCATTTTTAGAGTATCGGAGCAGGAGGTTCAGAGTTCAAGTCTTGGCAAAGGAGAAAAAACTAATATAACATTGTAATACTAACAACTAACATTACCGTAATTAAAAAATATATATTTTTAAATAATTAAATGATATATAATTTTATGTGTGTCTAAATAATTTATATTTGGGGTTCCCAAATATTTTTCTAAATTGCTTCTATTAAAAAAAGTAAAACCGAACTACACATTTTCCAAGCATGCCATTTTTTAAAGAAAATACCACGTAATTTTGCTCTCTAAAGGCACAAAATTTAATTTTAACCTTTTTTGTATAAGCATTTTTTTTTAAAAAAAGGAATGGTACATTGGAGTAATTGAAATTATTTAACTAAATAATGTTATAATTTGGAGTAATTGAAATCACTTAACTAAGTAATTGATAGAGGGTACTTTGGAGTCAAGTAGGTTGGGAATAGGCCAGGCGGTCTACAGGGGCCTTCGGCCTGGCCTGTATAAGCCTGGTCTGGTCTAGCCTGATTATTAAAAATGTCAGGCTTAGGCTTTGAAAACGGCCTGTTTACATAAATAGGTCAGGCTTAGGCTTCTAAAAAGGCCTACGAAGCCTGATAGGCCGGCCTGTTTATAATAATAATTATTTATATCTTATAAAAAAATATTATTTATAATAATTATTATTTTTCGTAATCGTATTTATTATTTTATTAGTTTTTAATTATTGTGTTAATCATATTATTAGTTTTTTCTTAATGTTGTAGAAATTATAAAAATTTAAATGTTAACTTTTTAAGGCCTGTTTAGCCTATTTAAAAAAACTATATAGAGAAGTTTTAATGTAACACAGACTTTTAAACAGGCTACAAGGTCAGACCAGGCAAAAAAAAATAACATTTGATAGGCCGCAGGCCAGGCTCAGGCCTGAAAAAAAATCGTTGGCCAGACTTAGGCCTGTCAAGGCCTGGCCTGGCCTGGCCTGTTCCCAACCCTAGTCAAGCGACCAAATGAAGAATTTTAGGTCTTAAAATTTTGAGTTAAAAAGATCGACCTTTTAAAATTTCATTTGGTTATAAATATATAATACGATAATTAAATTTAAAATATTTTTCTAGTTGAATTGATAAAGTTAAAAGCCATGAATCCTTCATCCTAGACAACCTTTCATCTTAGAAATTTTTTATTTATTTATTTTTCTGAATTTATATATAATTTTTTATTTTATTTTAGGGTAAATGATCATTTACCCCCCTGCAAAATAAGCAAATTTTCGTTTACCCCCTATGCAGATTTTTTTTCTGTTTACCCCCCTACAAAAAATAAATTCACTCATTTTGCCCCCCGTGTGTACAGCAGGACATGTGAATGTGCAAATCTGCTGACATGGCTTGTACACGTGGAAAAAATAATTAATATTTATTTTTTAAATTCCACGTCAGATAATATATTTTTTTTAATAAAAAAATTCCTACAAAATAAAAAAATGGATTTTCTTTTTTTTTTTTTTCCAAAAAAATCCTACAAATAAATTTTTTAAAAAATTTCCTGCAAAAAAAATAAATTTTTTTTTCCTACAAAGAATTTTAAAAAATTTCCAACAAAAAAAAAATGAATTTTCTTATTTTGCTCCCAAAATAAATATTTACTCCAAAATAAAGTTTATTTTCAAAATAAAAATTTTAAAGATTTATTTTCAAATCTTTTTGAATTAAAAAAAGATGATCTTTATTTTTTAAAAACAAAACATTATTTTTTTGTTAATCTCTTTGAATTAAAAAAAATAGAAAAAGAAGTTTTATTCGAGTTTTCCTCTTATACCAAAATCATTTTCCCTAGAACTAGAAAAATAGAAGAAGTAGAAGACAATTCCGGTGATTGAAGAAGACGACGACGAATATGATCACGACGGTGGAAGCAAACTGGCGAAGATTCTGTTTTTTTTAAACCAAAAAGATTTGAAAATAAATTTTTAAAATCTTTATTTTGAAATTAAACCTTATTTGGGAGAAAAATATGAAAATTCGTTTTTTTATTTTAGGAAAAAAATAATAATTTTGTACGAAAAAAAACTATTTGTAGGAATTTTTAAAAATTTTGTAGGGAAAAAAATTTTATTTGTAGGATTTTCTTTTAATTTTGGAAAAAAAATTCGTTTTATTAACTTTGTAGGAAAAGTTTTTGTTTTTGAAAAAAATATTATCTTACGTGGAATTTAAAAATAAATATAAATGTTTTTTTTCAAGTGTACAAGCCACGTCAGCAAATTTGCACAATCACATGTCCTGCTGTACACACAGGGGGCAAAATGAGTGAATCTATTTTTTGCAGGGGGGTAAACAGAAAAAAAATCTGTATAAGGGGGTAAACGAAAATTTGCTTATTTTGCGGGGGGGTAAATGATCATTTACCCTTTATTTTATTAGGTTTTTTATTATCCAAGCTGAGATATATGAAGAATGACTTTTTGGTCCTTTGTCCGGTGGTTAGGACATCGTTTTTTTCATTTTAAAGACACATGTTCGATTCCCATAAAGAATAACAATAAAATTTGTTTCGGACTTTGCCATTAATCATTACTCTTCACAAAATTAAACCGAACATTATCTATAACAATATATAAAGGGGATAAGGGAGTTTAGGCTGAATTTTTTTTTGTCCATTTTGCCCTTAACTTCCTTTATGGTTTTTTAATTATTCCATAATTGCCCTTAACTTCCTCTCTTTTTTTTATGGTTTTTTCATCTATATCTATTCTATACTATAATATATAAAAAAAATACATGAGTTTTGGGGTTGAATTTTCATAATACCAACATTACCCTTACTTTTTTTAGTAGCAACAAAAATCAAAAATCATTTATTAACAAACTCACCATAACATAAGACGTATCTTTTTTTTTTTGTACATAAGTTAGACACAGGCAGGCGCGAAACGCGCCTATCTGGCACGCTAGTCTGAATAAAAGGGACCAGGCCTAAAACAAGCTAAACATTATCTACTAAGCACAAGACTAGAGCAAACATAACTTTTATCCATAGGAGTCTTCAACTTCGTAGCAAGTTACTTTGCAATTGCAAAATATGTTGAGAAACATTGGGATAAAACCATACACTATAGTATAGATAGGCCGGTTTTCTTTTTTCTAAAAAGAATATATGCTTTTCTAGTGATATATGCATGATAGTAATGTTAACAGGTAGACCTATTTACTAATATAATGTATTTTGTATAGAAACTTAATTTCATTAGACGGCTCTTGTAAAAATGATTAAAAAATTTACAAATTAAAATAAAACAATAACAAACAATAATGAATTGGTCTAAGTGATAAGAGTCTTAGTCGCTTTAAATATATAATCAAGAGTTTAATTTCTGACTCATATGTCCGAAGAAAATTTGATTGGGAGGAAAGAATACACCTTGTATACCTCATAAGTTCTCCGACGAAAATTGGTTATTGTTAACGTTAGTAATAATTTCGTCCCAATATCATATCATGATAACAAAAAAATAAAACAATAACAAAATGTTTTTAATGAATAGAAAAGGAGAGCTGATTTGTCAAGGGTTGATTGGTCGAAAGCTCTATTTGAATGAGACACAAAAGTGAAACCAATTAGTCAAAGGGGTTTGGAAATGGGAAGAAGAAGCTAAAAAAAAGCTGAAGCAAAACTTCAGAGGAAAAGTTAATTAGGTTGAAAAAGATGTACTATCCATGCTAAAGAGAAGCACATGGGTGCAATTCAAAAATCTATGTTACGTGTCACACCCCCTATATATTACTTAAAGGGACCACACCCTCTATCTATATTACACGTGTTGGTCTTTTATTCATCTAAGAGGAAGACTTTGAGAGAGTCCCCCCCTTCCATCCACTCTTCTCTTCACCTACACCAACTATAGCCGCCACACTTGACAAAAGCCAATTAAATTTCATAAGGTTAAATATAATTTATTACACTATCTTGTAGTAATTTTTTTTATACATATTTTTTTTAGATAGAAATGGTTTGATTGTGTCCAGTGAGCTTAGTTCACGCATTTTATATTTAGGAGTTTAAATTCGAATTATGAATATTTCATTTATCTATTTTAAAAGTAAAATTTTAGTTACTAAATTATTTGATGATGAAAAAAAATAAAATGGCTCAATTGATAAAAAAATTTGATTCTTAAATAAATGGTCAGACGATATTTGATATTCAATTAGAAAAGAAGAATTTATCTTATATATGTTTCATATACGGCGGTAACGGTAACTATTTAGTAGCCTATTTTGCTATATATGGCGATCAATAATCATGTGTAAATTAATCATGATAATTGGTTGTGGTATATTTTTTATAAAATACTTGGCTAAATTTTGACAACATAAAAAATCAAAGAGTTTTGAATTTCCATTGAGAAAGAAGTTCATTTTTAATATTCGAATGTGTATAAGATAAGACTATCGTCAGTGGAGAAAACCTATATGAAACAAGAAAAAAAGGCTACTTATTTTTTGTGAAAAAAAGTCTAAACATGCATGCACTTGGACGTTGGCCAAACTCAATTTTCATTCCAAATTTACATTCATCATTGCATCATTTTTGTCACTGACATAGTATAACATATATGAATGTAAATTTTACTAGCGTGAAGAAGACTTACAAGAGAAACCATACTTAATATGGTTAAAGTTTTTGTTCCCTTAGACACTTTAAAACTTGCCATAGAAAATAATACCTCATCACAAATACAATATGAGGAATGAATGCAATGAACCTATCTATCAAGAAAAAGCTTGAAAGTGAGATGTGAATATATCATAACCATGCGGGACACTCATAGTGAAGTTTGTTTCATTACATCCAAAAAATCACATCGTTTTCAAGCCAAAAGTGAAAACGGATATTTTTTAGCATTTTTCCATTTATGGGGGTGAAACTTGGAATTGTATTTTTAGTGTGCAAATTTGAATGTTTATTTTAAGTAGTTAGGATATGGCATGAGATTGCAAAGTAGGATATGATTTGCTTTTATTACTACTAGTAGTTAATTAAATAAAGATAAAGTAGTGGTAATTAATAAAGGATAAGGATGAGGATCATAGAGAGAAAGGTCAGCACTCAATAGTAAAATAAAGATATAGAGAGATTTGCTCTCAAGTTATTTATGCTAACAATTGAAGTTAATTTTGGGATTAATCAATTTGACATATTTTAATTGTTGGAATTAGTATTTAATTTTTTAATGGAGGATGGATAATAAAATATGGTAGAGAACATGCGCGTGACACGGGCAAGATTCCTTTTGGTTATGCTTTTGAGTTGTTTGTCAAGCTAATGATCTTACTTTAATTAAACTAATCAATCAAATCAAAAGAAAATTTGTGCATTAAAGAAGTGGGTGTCATGTTTATTCCAACACATCAAGCCCTTGTTTCCTATCTTCCAACTTTCATTAAGTTTGATTAGATATCGTAATCACGATTTATATATAGTCACACACCCTGGCTAATTAAAGTGCAATATTATTGTAATAAAAAAAAAGTGCAATATTATTAATTGACAGCAAAAAAAAAAAAAAGTACAATATTAATAATTCCAATATTTGACATTTCTCATAAGTCATTGTTTATAAGTAAAGTATTTTTGGATGACTTTTCATATATAAGTCTTAAAAGGTTCAGATTGATCTTAATTAGTGCAGTGCGTAAGGATTTATAGTCTCTTGGACTCATATCGCCTATTATATCTACTTCATACAGTTATATGCAGTAATCTCAATCAATAATTTCTGACCGAATGACTCACTTAAAAAGTAATTATGTAAAATTCAAATCCAATTTTTATTTTTTGAAACCAATTTTATTAGAAGTCAATCATAAGCATAAAGAATACTCATGAAGAGAGTACAAAACCCTACAAAAATAAGCATGAAACCAAAACCATAGATTATACACATGGTCATATGGATAATGATATAGAAATATTTTTTATTTATTTTATGAAATGATATATTGCAATATTACTAGCAGTAGTATACATACATGCATCGAGGTTAGTTATGTTTTGTGCTGTATACGTCACACACAATAAACTTCCATGTTTCCCTCCTCCCATACTAATCCATTTCACACTAGCATTAGCCATGATTAAAATATTATTCCTATATATATATGCTATGCTTAATTAAATTTCAGTAGCTATAGTCTATAAATATAATATATGATTCCTTCAAAAAAAAAATATAATATATGATATTTTTATGCAAGATGCATGGTTGTGAACTGAACGAGTATACCTCTACTGTTTCTTTCATTGTTTTACTTAAAAATGGTTAGCCTATAGGCCTAGTTTTCAATAACCCCTAAATTGTGCCACAATTTGGGCCATTATATCTAGCTTAATTTTGTTCAGTGGCTAGCTCTAACTTCAAGGTTGAGAGACTATAGTGGCTCACGAACCTCCACAAATTACTAACCAATCACTCTAAAGCACATGGACCAAGGTACGTAGTGTAGTTGGATCATGGCCAAACAATTAAGTGCATGTTTGGTTTGGCGTTAGAATACCTCTAACGTGCGTTTGGAGCAGTCAAACGCGGTTTGACGGTAAAAATTTATGTTTGGCTTTGGATATGTGTAAATCGATTCTAACCCAAACGCACGGTGGGCCTGAAGCTAGGATTCAGAGCTTCTACGTTTGATGGAATCGATTCTGAAAATTCGATTTTGTTTCCCAAAGCCATTTTCCGTTATTACCCTTTATAAGCATCGATCCGCCATAGTTGAAAACAATATGTTTTTCATAAGGAAGAAGTAAAGAGGAAAAATTGGTGTTGCAGGGAAGAACATATGTTGTTTCCATGGTATCCCACTTTGCTTTTTATGGCAAGGTAGTGACTCAATTTCTTCAACATAGAAGAATATGAGCAGATGGGGGAAGGAGAAACAGTAGAAAACACTAGTAGAAAAATGACTTTTGGTTTGGAGATACCACTACCGGTATGTGAATACCAGTAGTGAAATACATTTGACCAAAGGATTCCACTACTGATATTTTTAAAACGGTAGTGGAAAGTTCAGAGACAAGGGATTTCACTACCGGCTTTGCTAAATCCGTAGTGGAAAGTAGACACGGTGGCAATGTCGTAATTACGTACAAATTTGTTTTAATTATCTTCCACTACCGATCTAGGATTCACCGGTAGTGGAATCCTAATAGTGTTATTATTTTTTTCATATTCCCACTTTTCACTACCGATCTAGGATTCACCGGTAGTGGAATCCTAATAGTGTTATTATATTTTTCATATTGTCATTTTCATTCCCAATTTTCATACGCGTTCAATCTCCCTCCCACTGCAAACTCTCCATTCTCAATCGTCCCAAGTTCTTCCAAATCGTCCCAAGTTCTTCAAATCAAACACTCCAATTTCCCAATCATTCTCCAATCTCTCCATTCTCCATTCTCCATTCTCCAATCTCTCCAATTTCATTCGGTTTCATTCTCCAAACCCTAGAATGCTTGATTCGCCTCCAAATTTCTTCGTTTTTATTCGGTAAAGGTATGAATAAATCAAACTTCCTCCAAATTTCATTCGTTTTCGTTTTCATTCATTTTCATTCTTGTTCATTCGTTTTCATTCGCTTGGGTTTTCATTCGTTTTCATTCACGTCGTTTTCGTGGGTCTGTGATGTTCATTTCTGTGTGGGTCTGTGTTTTTTTGTGTGGGTTTTCATTCTTCTTCTGCTTGATGGCTTGATGATGAGAATGTCAATATAAAAATACAAATTTGCATGAGATTTGGAAGTCTGTGTAGGTCTGTGTAGGTCACTTTAGCATGAGATTTAATGAAAAGTAAAAAGATATATGGTCATTTCTGTTTATGATATTTATTTTGCTGCTATTTTGATTATTTTTTACTTCATAGATGATATGTAATGTTTTAAACCAAGCCATGTTTTGCTGCTATTTTGCTGCTATTATATCAGATTTTATTGTTGAAGCTAAACTCCAAATAGGCAAGAAAATTCAAATAACCAAGCCATGTTTTAATGTCAAAGTGTGATTCAAAATTCGTTATGTTGCTGCACATGAGGGTGTTAGGTATAAGCAAGTATATAGAAGTCACTCATGTTAACCTTGTGCTTAATATATTCAAGGTATATAGAAGTCACTCAAGTTATAGTGCTTAATATATTCAAGGTTGGCTAAGGAGTGAAAATATGGAGTTAGAATAGTGCTTAATATCTCTGCCATATAATATACTTACTCAAGGTGACCAAGTTTGATGTAGTTAGAATAGTAAGGGAAAATATGGAGATGGTCAAGAGGGTTTTGGTATGAGCCTAAGATAGCTGAGTAGTGTCTCTCCAAATACCCTTCAGCTTCACCACATAGCCTTATAAGATGGGATCTTTTTTCTTGCAAATACCCTTCAGCTTCGGCTTCAAGAAAACATACAACTTGGCCATGGGCAGGGGTCAATATTTATGGCCAATTGTATAAACATACAACTTGTTTTGATATTAACTAAGTTGTATAAACATATTTATAAAATTATCAATGCTTGTGCTGTGCAGGGGTTGCTGTGTTAGGCGGTGATTGCTGCTCCTGCGTTAGGCGGTGATTGCTGCTCCTGCGTGTTGCTTGTGCTGTGCAGGGGCTGGTGTTGCTCTTTTTTGGTGTTGTCATCTTTGTTTGAAGTTAGAAGGTTCAATCACGGTCTCATCTACAGGTACCGATTCTATTTCAAAACATAGAAGCTACTGCTACTGCTGTATTGTTTAAATACTTAAACAGATACGATATGGCTGATTCAACCGACAACTCTGCTGAAACTAGTCAACGTAATAAAAAAAGTGTTAGAGGTCCCACTATGTTGAAAGCAATTGAAAACGTTCGTAAAACGGGTATAAAGATCCCTCTCCAGTTTGATCTAGAAACTGGAGAGTGTTATGGTAACAATGCCTCCCATTTTAAGAGTTACGTAGCACTTCTTACTCGAGAAAGATGCAGTATTGCGAAAGAGTTGTGGAAACATATACCTGAAGGAGTAAAAAATGCTATGTGGACAGATATTAAGGTATTTGAAATTCAACATTTTGTTATATTTTATTATCATATCAAATACATCTTATGCTAACACCAAATTTTTTAATGTAAATATTTTAGGCTATTTTTGTTATACCCGAGTTTGATGATGCAAAAAGGAATGATCATTTTAAGAAAATATGGTTTCACTATGCGGCGGAGCGGTGGAAAGATTTTAAATCACGGTTGACTAGAACTTATATCACAGACCCCAAACCAGATGACGTTCCTCCATACGTCAAGTATCCTTACATCAAAAAAGATATATGGGAAGAGTTTGTGAAGTATCGACAGACCTCTGATTTTAAGGTTAGTGTAATTTCAAAATCATTAAACTGTGTTGACTGCTGCTACTGCTGCTACTGTGTTAAATATTGTGTTTTGTGATTTGTGATTTTGTGATTTTTATGTCTTGACTGCTGCTACTGCGCTAAAACCGCGCTAAAACTGCGCTAAAACCGCGCGAAAACTGCTGTTTCTGTCTTTAACATTGCCTAAAACTGTGATTCTGCTGAAACTGCGTTAAAACATTGCCTAAACTGCTGAAACTGTGACTGAAACTGTCTTTAACATTGTTGGTAGTCTGCTGAAACTTGACTGAAACTGAAACTTGACTGAAACTTGACTGAAACTGTCTTTAACATTGCCTAAGTCTGCTGAAACTGCTGAAACTGCTGAATGTGATTTTTACATTACTAATTATTTGAGTTTATAATAGGAAAAAAGTCAAAAGGGTAGGGAGAATCATGCAAAGAATGTTTACCCACATGTATTATCCCGTGGAGGGTATAAGAGGCTCGAGGAGCAGATGATCAATGAAAAGAGATTGTCCTTATCGAAAGATAGTTCTGGCTTAACTGATGATGATCGTCATCCATCTCCACCGGAACGCTATGAGACATGGACGAGAGCACGACAAAAGAAAGGGGGAGAATTCACATCCGAGCCTGTAAAAAAAGTTGCTGAGAAAATTGTAAGTAACATTATAATCATGCTTTTGCTTCAAGTAACACAATTATTTACTATATTGTGACTTTGTTTGTGCATGTTGTAGGAGAAAATTGTTGAAGACTCAAAAAAGGGTGACTTTGTTCCAACGGGACGTCACGATGTCCTAGCAGAAGCCATTGGAACACCTGAGCATGGTGGTAGTGTTCGTGGTGTTGGAAAAAAACATAACATTACCACTTACTGGGGAAGATCAAAGGTTTCACGTCAAAGTCAAGGTATAGATGTCAAAGAGCAACTAGCAGCATTTAAAGCAGATTTGGAAGCTAAGTTTGAGGAAAAGTTGGCGCAAGAGCGTAAGATGATGCAAGATTCTCTTATGGAGACACTAAAGTCCATGGGTTTATCCCAAACCTCTGATACAAATAATAGAGTCATGGTACCTGAAGCGCAAACTGAACAACTTGTTGTCACCGGAAGCGCAAAAGGGAGTTGTTCTCCTGCACCGGTCAAGATGCAAAATGAACTCAAGGAGGTTGTTGTCACTGAAAGCGCAAAAGGAAGTCGTTCTCCTGCACCGGTAGCAGAGGCTCAAGATAACATGGACGATGTTCAGAAATTGTTAATCATGGTTCTGAAAAGGGGTGATGATCATTTGGATGTAGAATTAATTCATTGTTCAATGTGTACTAATTTTCTCATGTCTTGCAAGTGTATAAGAGAGTTGTTGGTGGGTTCTATTTGGCTCGACATGAGTACTCTAAGTGTTTGGTGCTCGTAAGTGTACTTTCTTATTTACTACTATCTCAATATCTGTTAATATGTTATATATCTCTCCTAACTTTAAAATTATATTCAGGTACATTCATCGTTTATGCATTGAAAACAACACCACAAATGTATATGGAATTTTGGAACCAACTTTTCTGAACATTGTTGGTGATGCTGGGAAAAAAAGTGATCAGAGAATATCTCAAAGTAAATGCAAGAAATACATCCAGCATAAGTTACAAAATGAAAAGAAAGAGTGTCAATTATTACCATTTAACCATGCGTAAGTTTGTATGAATTTGTGTATTTTTTTAATACTTATTTATTTTTTATAACTCATAGTTATTAACAATATAATACTGTTCTTCCACGCACGCGTACAGAGGACATTGGCAGTTGATAATACTTTGTCCAAAGATAAATACCGTGGTTGTTATTTGTTCACTACATTGGAAACTTAATCCAATAATGGAGAAAATTGTTTCAAGGTAATTAAGTTTATACTTTAGGGGTTTTGGTTATATACTATAAACATAAATTATTACAAATTTTATATGATTTTATGCGGCTTTTTTTTCTTATGAATTAGTGTTTTTACGGATGATCAAATGACGAATGGCAATAGAAAGAACAATACCGTATGGCTTTATCCACAAGTAAGTGTGGTATTCTAACTTTATATATATTTACTTTTTTGATAAGTAAGTGTGGTATTTTTTGATCAAATGTTACTATATATAATTTGTAGGCGAGGAAACAATATAATTCAAATGACTGTGGATACTATGTAATGAAAAATATGTTGGACATTGTCACTGCTAAGATAACTGATTCTTGGATGGAGGTAATAATTTTTATTTTTTATACATCAATAATTTTTTATAACCGAGTCAAGAATAGTTTTATATTATTATTTACTTATTGTAGGTATTTAATGACCCAAAAGAGTTAACAGCTGAGGAGATGTATGAATTGCGATTACGTTGGTCAACATATTTTTTGGAGTTATTGGAGGGTTAAGATTTATCTGGTGAGTTATAGAATAGTTAATTATTTGAACTTTGTTTTTGCAAATTGGTCTATTCAATACATTGCAGCAATTTTAGTTTACACTTGTTTATTTGAACTTTGTTTCTGTCAAATTTGAGATTCTGCAGGGTGATGAATTGGTTATTAGCTTTAGTTTGAGTCTTGGAAGCAGATCAGGTGATGGAATTGGTATTTTGGCTCGGATGTGCATCTCACTGTTTTGGACTGTTTATTTTGGACTATTTTAGGATGGTTTTATGAAGGAATTGGTATTAGAATTGGTATTTTTGTGATGGAATTGGTATTTTATGAAGGATTGGTATTTTAGAATTGGTATTTTAGGAATTGGTATTTTAGGATTGGTATTTTAGGAATTGGTATTTTAGGACTGTTTATCAGGTGATGGAATTGGTATTTTAGGATGTGCATACTGTTCTAGAGTTTTGATTTTTCATATTAATATGCAGGCACAGGAAGCTACAAAAAAACGAAAAAAAAAAAAAAAAAAAACTAACATACCACTACTGATATTTATAACAATCAGTAGTGAAAACTAACATACCACTACGGGTATTTGTAATTACCCGTAGTGGAATCCTCAATTCTAAAAAAAAAAATGGAATAGCATACATACCACTACCGGTATTTACAAATACCGGTAGTGGAATCCCAGATTCTAAAAAAAAAAAAATGAAAACCATACATACCACTACCGGTATTTGTAAATACCGGTAGTGGAATCCCAGACTCTAAAAAAAAAAAATGAAAACTATACATACCACTACCGGTATTTACAAATACCGGTAGTGGAATCCCAGACTCTAAAAAAAAAAAAAATGAAAACCATACATACCACTACGGATATTGAAAATACCCGTAGTGGAATCTCATACATACCACTACCGGTATTTGTAAAAACCGTCGTGGAATCCTCATAAATTTAATTAATAATACAGTAGAAACCTGACATACCACGACGGGTATAAAAAGACCCGTCGTGGAAAGTATTGACTTACAACGACGAGTGTGTTTACTACCGGCCGCGGCCAGTAGTGGAATCCCTATTTGGCCGGTAGTGGAATCCCCTTTCTGCACTAGTGAAAAGATAGTGATTGTGTTAAAGGTTCTAGAGAAAAATATAATTTTATTTTTTTTTACGGTAAAGAAAAAGATGATGAATATGGGCTTCTTTTTTTTCAATATTGGGTTGCAGTATTTTTTCTAGTAAACCATTGGGTTGAAGTGTTGTGATTTCTTATAATTAATATTACATTATTATTATTATGTTAACCTTTTGGCAATTTATACATTTAAAAGTAATTTTCATCCAAATTACCCAAATTTAATTTTTTTTATAGAAAAACCAATTTTCATTTAGAATTTAATTTATACATTTAAAAGCAATTTTTTGGTAGAACGTGTTCAATAAATATTTATATATAATACATTTAAAATAATAAATATTAGGTTTTTTTTTTTGGGTACACTATCAGATTGTATTGAATATATTTTTTTTACTAATCTTTGATTTATTTTATTAAATTTAAATAGTTATCTATAATATAAATGAATTATATAGTTTTAATAACAATTAAAACCCATTTTGGTCATTAGATCTCTAAAAGTAATTTTGATTCAAACTATCCAAACAACATAAATCGATAAGAATCACTTTTACATAAAACTATCCAAACATAAATCAATTCTGCTCAACTCACTTTTAACCAAAATCAATTCTGTCAAACTCAATTCTACCAAACTCAATTCTAACCACCACTAAACCAAACACACACTAAACTGTTTAAGTCAGCAAGTGACATTGTCTTAGCTAGTGAGCTACACTAGGGATCAAAATATGAATGTTGATTAATTACATTCTTCAAAATTCAAAAAATCACTATGGTTAGAGACTTAGATATCATAATAATATATGTTTTTATTTATGAATGTTGATTAGTTATATTCTTCAAAAAATCTCCATCATAGTGTTCAATATAATATTTAAGTTATATGACTCTATTATCTATTAGATTAGTTTTTTGGTTTGGAATATTCTCATGTGCTTGAATCCTAACAATTGGTGCTTTCATTGAGTCACATAAATGGCTATGTATATTAACTAGGTGAGTGCAGCCGCCGAATACCGAATACTGATAGGTAAGTAAAGCTGCCGAAAAGGAAAAAGCTACCATTGGGCCAACGTCGATAGAGTGAAAGTGGTTGTAGACGTCGATCTTAAAGAGTGTGACAATGTAAGGAGCGTCACATCGAGTATATCAAAGTTCTGAATATAGTACTTAATCCATGAGACTCTCACTTATTAAGTTAGTCATTTGAATTGGACTTTTTTTTTTTGGCAACAAAATTGAGCTCTTCTTATGTGCTTAAGTTCTAACATCAAGTTTTTTATCTCTAATTACGACTAACAATATTAATAATTTTAAGTTCAACTCAATCATGATAAATAGATTTTACAAAATTAATTTACTATAAGAATAAATTTTCTAGACCAAATAATCAAATAGACACTTAGCTAGCTAGTAAAGAAATTAAAGAAGAGTGAAGAAAAAGCCATCAAGAAAGAGCCAAGCTTTCCATTGGAAAACAAAGCCAAAGGTAGTCTCTTTTCATCAAAAGGTTGAAGTACCCCACAATTAATTAATTATGAACACACATATGCAAACATAAAGGTTTGATTATTCCCCTATTAAAAGCAACAAATCTCCACAGCTAAGTCATATCTTCGAGAGGTTTGTATCATAGAATCTCCATTTATTTTTTAAAATCCCCTAATTGATACTAATTAACAGATTGTTACTATTAGTAGGGATGGCAATTTGACCCATACCCAGAGGGTACCCGCAAAAATTACCCACAACGGGTAGGGTAAAAACCCGCATTTTGGGTACGGGCACGGGTATGGGTAATTACCCGCAAAAATGAACGGGTATGGGTGCGGGTACGGGTACCTTAGTACCCACCCCGCCCCATACCCGCATAATATATATTTATTTATTTTATTTATATTATTATATTATAATATATATAAATCAATTTAAAACAATACAACTCTACTAAACTATTACATATTTTTAATAAAAATGTTTATTTATAACATAATATAAAAATAATGTGAATATTTAACATAAATATGAACTTTAAGATAAGGTTAGTAATAATTTTGTTTATAATTTTTATTAGTCAATATTAAAATCTTTGAAATTTTTTTAATTCTATTAAAATTATATGATATTTTATAATTGATCAATTTATTTTTAGTAAAAATGCGGGTAACGGGTACGGGTATGGGTACCTAGGTACCCATAGGGTATGGGGACGGGGGCAAAAGTTGTTACCCACGCGGGTATGGGGATGGGTACGGGTATTTTTTCAATCTGCGGGTATGGGGATGGGTACTATAGTACCCTACCCATACCCTACCCATTGTCATCCCTAACTATTAGAGAGAACAAGCAAATGTACGAAACGTGGCAGGTTGAGTAGTGGGTATATGTGCCCTTTGCTTAGTCCTTTAGTTCAATTTATTTTACACTCTTTAAGGCAGTGTTTTAAAAACCGGACCGGTCGTCGAACCGACGAGGACACTGGGTCACTGGTTCATTGGTCGAACCACTAAGTCACTGGTCGAACCGCACGATAAACCGGATTAAATCGGATTAAATCGGTGGAATGAACCGGTCTCTATATAGTTATTGAACCGGTATATATATAGACTATAGTTATATTATATGCTAAAAATAAAAAATAAGTATACAAGAAAATATGCTTTAGACAATGTTTCTTGTCTAAAAAACGTATTATTAGAGTTATTAAGCACACAAAAAACTTAGAAAAAAAAACACACACACAAATAGCAATGGGCCACATGATAAAAAAGCCCAAAATAAACTAAATAACAGCTGGGCACATAAAGAAAACCTAAATACAATACAACTGCTCTTTCTTTCTCTTAGCCGCCGCTGCTGCTGCTGTAACTTCTTGCTTCCTTCTTCCTTCTTCCTTCTGTTTTTCTTTTGTTGCCTGCATCTTCTCCCCAACCTTACTTTTCTCTATTTTCTTTGTCATGTGTTTTCTTCTTCTCTTTGGTGGGCGCAAAGGTAAAGTTTCAGGGGATTCAAAGTGCAAACTATACAAAATATATACATAATTTTTTCAACTTCAGGGATTCAGTTGAACCCCCTCACCACAACGTGGCTCCGCCCCTGGCTATGACGACGGCGAAGTGCTAGGGTTCAACGTTCTAATTTCTGCTTTTTCTGTGTTATGAACGATGCGTTATGCGTACCGTATGTTTTTTTTTTTTTTAATATTAATAATAACAAAACGATTTGATGACAAAAAAAAATAAATTAACAAAACGACGTCGATTTGGGCTAAAAAAAAAACGCGTGCAATCCAACCGGCGGTTCGGGTAAACCGCCGGTTCATCGGTTTTTTCGGGTTTTCCGGTTTTTTTCGGTTCTCGCCGGTTCAACAACATGGACGATCCAATGTATGAACCAGACCGGACAGGCTCCGGTTTCCGGTTCGACCGGTTCGACCGGCCGGTCCGGTCCGGTTTTTAAAACACTGCTTTAAGGGATTCCAAGCTGGCATGTCTTTCATTCTGTAAACTACCACTGGCCTAAGCACATGCATGCCACTGATTTTGTTGCAACCTTTTCTATAGTTTCTTTTCTTGTTCTATTTTTTGTTCTTAATATGGAGCTGAAAATTAACCAATACTGAATACTTTTGATAATTAACATTGAGTAGTAGTAGTACTAATTAAAGATAATTAATGTATGATACAAAAATGGGACATGTGATAGGCATAACATGTGGGACATGTGTCCATCAATTAGATAGGGAAATGGAATCTTTGGACACCAAAGAAGATCATTACCTAGAATCCTAGCTAGATTAATCTCTCAGGTGTTCTTTGATCTCAAGACAACTATCCAGATTTCTCACCTACTCTCTTTTCTTCTACTTTTTAATTTTGCAATATGCATCACATTGCTACGTGCTTCTTAATTTTTTTTAAAGGTAAATCAAGAAATTTTAGAAGGAGAAATAAAGACATTTCAACTATGTCGGTACCTCTTTACCCATCCTACAATAAAAATATATTGTCGTCTAAACAACTTGAATCACTTTGCTACGTGCTTCTTGAACTTAAAGCACACTTAGCTTTAGTAAAAATATCTTAAAATTTTTCAATTTTTTTGTTTTTAAATTAGTGTTCCAAGAGAACCAAAACATTAGTTAGCATCACACATAATTAAATGGGGCTATATTACTGTTAGTGACCGGGTATATGTGAGTAAGTCTTATCTCCTTTTTTTTTCGAGAGAGTCTTATCTCTTATAGTAGTTCTTTTCAATTCACTTAGAAAAGTAAATTTGGGCTAGCTAAAGATAAATATGGATAGGGAATGTTTATGGTTTGGATTGTGTCGATTTTATCCAAACAAGTTATTTGATCCAATTAAATTTAATTGAATTAAATTGGATGTAAAATTCATATTTTTTATATCAAATTTTAATCGACTCAATTTAGTGGTGAGCGGATTGAATGGGTCATCAAATATAGCACTTTAAAAAATTCTAAAATATATATATAGTTAGATGACACTCTATTTTATAAAATGTAATTCTTTGTCAAATTTTACTTTTTTTTTTACACACATATTTTACTTATTTTGTAGTCGAACTTTAGATTATCAGATTTGGAGTATTACAGATGATCTTAACTGTTGATCAGAACAGGTATGAGGCCAGCTGGAAGTCCGTTGAGCAGGTGGTAGGTAGCAATCCGAGCAGATGATCCACGGAGGGGGGGGTTGTACCTGCAGGTGCTCCGATGCCAAAGTCAGACAAGGAATATAGAGAGCAAAGAGGTACTTAGAGAGAGGTTAGAGAGAGAGAGTAATTGCAATAATGAATAGTGTCTACCTTGCTCTCCCATGAGGGAGAGTATTTATAGCCCCCAGCTCTGGGCCAAAGGTCCTCTTAGTGGGCTGGACTAGCCAAGGCCCATTAAGAGGGACTGCCAAGATATCACCCTTAGATGGTGGGTAGAGTAGTAATTTTACCCTATCTTGGTGGAGAGGTTGTGCCATGCTGACATGGAGGTGGTTGGGCAAGCCATGTGGACTTTGTGAGGGTCTAGGTGGACTAGCATTAGTCTAGTCCAGAACAGGAGCCCCCCAAGTCGTTGCTCCTAGGCATAGGAGTGATGACTTTAGATGTGTACCCAAGTACAGAAAGAAATCTCCTTGCAACCTCTCTTGAACAAAAGTGGACGAGGAAGTTGCTCGTCAAAGACTTGCTCGTAGCAAGTATCTGCAGTGTTTTGCTCGAATCGATTTTTCGAGGGTGTTTAATATCCTGCTCGTAATTATGGTTACGAGGAAGTATGTGTTGCTCGTATCTCCTGCGAGGAGATATTGCACAAGATGGAACAGTTGCTCGTTGCTATAGCGAAGAGATAACAACGAGAAGTTTTGTTGCTCGCAATGATGACGAGGAGACGATTTTTCAAGAAAGAATTGTTGCTCGTTGCTATGACGAGGAAGTTAGCAACGAGGAGGTTTTCTGCAAAGCGCAGCCTTTTGCTTGAGGAATTGCTCGGGTGAAATTCGAGCATCCTTTTTTATTGGGGATGTGAAAGGGTGCATTTACTGCTTTGATTTTTACGAGGGAGTGTAAGGACCATTGGATCAAAGCGTCTCTTCACTCCCCTGGCCTGATCTATATAATAGAGGAGAGTGAATTTCATTTTTACTTTTCACTCTCTCTCTTCAATTGCGAATCTCTCTGAATTTCCAATTCACAAGTCAAATCGTTCTTCAGGTTTTCTTCATATTCAAGGTAATTCTTTCAAATTTTCCTCTTTAGATCCATTTTTTGTCATTTCTGCCCAGTTTTGGGCGTTTTTTCATGAAGATTGTATGAATTTATGAACATTAGGATGAATGTGCCGGGCACCATATGAACTTGGTACCGGGGAGATTTCCTCCCCTTTGAAACTCTAAGTTAGATAACTAGTGACGGGGAGCCTATCTCCCCGTTTGAAACTTTTAGATAGTTTGTTTAGGTGACGGGGAGCCTATCTCCCCGTTTGAAACTTTAGATAATTTGTTTAGGTGACGGGGAGCCTATCTCCCCGTTTGAAACTTTAGATAGTTTGTATTGCTGGGGAGCATGCTCTCCCTTTTTAACTTAGGAATTTTTTCATGAAATTCGTTGTGTGAAATTCAAAGACGGGAAGCTTATCTCCCCGTCTTTCACCTGGGCTACCTTCCTCGGTTTGATTTTAATTGCCATTTGAAAAGGGCTTTGGTCGGGGACAGCGTCCTCGTCCTATCCTGCGCCCTTTCACTTGATTTGCGGTGAAAGGGTGGATTTGATCATCGAATTGACTTTGTTTTTGCTGCATTTCAGGTTGTAAAATGTCAGAATCCGAGGAGGTTGTGGAAAGCCAGGGTGCGGAGAAGTATACATTGGTCGACTGCATAACCGATCCTGCGCTGGATTGGGTTGCTCCAGAACCCCGGGGGATAGCCTCGGCGCTTACTTCCCAGGACCCAAGATTATATATGATCGTCGAGCAGCAGAGAGCAGACGGGCTTCAGAATTGGTCGACCCGTATACCCGGGGAGGGTGAACGGGTGTGCTCGTCCTTTGCCGGGCACGACTTTGCTATGTACGAGTTTGTTTTTAAGGAGATGGGGCTCAGGCTCCCGTTCAGCCCCTTTGCGGCCAGCGTGCTTAAAGCCTTGCAGGTGGCTCCGTCGCAGCTGCATCCAAACTCGTGGTCTTTTATTATGGGGTTCGAGCACCTCTGTACGTATAAAGGCGTTCTTCCCACTCTTCCCCTTTTCTTTAGAATTTTCAAGATTCAGCGTAAGCCGACGAGGGAGGTTGGGCGAGCACCTCGTCAGAATTGGGTTTCATTAAAGCATCACGAGGATGTTAAACTATTCAAAATGTTTGTGGATTCCGTTAAGGATTTCAAGGAGAGGTACTTCGTCGTCCGGCCAGAGTCTTCATCTGCCCGGGAGAGTTTATTGGAGCTGGAGGAAGATAGGGACGAGCAAGATATTGCCCGTAAGGATGCCAGCGGGCAAGTTATAGTTCGGGCAGTCCCTAAGTTCCCGTTAAGCTGGTCGTACACCCATTTCCTGAAGGAGCCTAAGGAATACACAACCGGGGACGCAGACTTGTCTCCCGAGGACATGGCTGCCTTCGAAAGTTTGAAGACCTTTGTGGCCGGTTTTACTCCCGGGGTCTGGACGACTTGCAAGGGAGTTACTATAAGAGATGAGCACGGGGTGCCTAAGGCCTCTCCTCGTCTCATTAATACTAGGACCCTCCTTAAGTGCAGAAATGCCGGGGAGGTCAAATTGTGTTTGGGTATTGTTTCCTCTCTTTTTAACTTAGAAAGATTTCTGTTATTATTGTGTGTATTCCTCGTCTTTTACTAACTTGCTCGTCATTTGTTTGCAGACGAAATGGAAACTATTGCCGAGCGCATGCTGAAGGCCAAGCAGGATGAGAAGGCGAGCAGGTCTGCTCGAGGAAAAAAGAAGGCTGTTGCCAGAACTTCCCAGGAAGTGAGACCGGGGACCCCCTCCGTGCAGGTTATTGGGACCTCGACGGGTACCCCCTCCTCAGCTCCCCGGCCTCCTCCAGCGAAGAGGACAAGAGAGGAAGATCCCCCGGTTGAAGATGCGGGCATGGGAGGGTGCAGCAAGTTTCCAGTTCCTCGGTGCTTTACCGTGGACAAATTTTTTGAGAAGTTTCCTCCGGAGGTCTTTGAAACTGAAAGGGCTGCTATTCTTGACCAGGAACCAGAGGCCCGTAGGCAGCAGCATGCTCGTGATATGGCTGCTATGGTACGGATGGTCTCAAGCTCCCTCGTCCTTGGTGACGAGCGGGAGTCGTTAGTCGAGCAGCTGAACACCGCCCAGGTCAGGAACGAGCGGGCCAAAGGTCGGATCAACCAGCTTAAAATTGTTGTGGATGACCTCAAGGAAAAGCAGCAACACTGGGGTGACCAGCTTGACGAGCACCGTAAGAGGGGAGAGGAGTTAGAAGCTGCCCGGGCAGAGATTGAAAGACTTACTGCTGCTATGGCTCCGGGCGAGAACGAGCATAAGGCTGCCGAGGGGTTGACCACCCGAGCAGACTTGGTCAAGGTGATTGCTCAGCTGTCCCATGATTTTGTAGAGGGCACTGAGTACGCCTTTGAAAATGCCGTGCAGCAAATCAAGTGCCTTAATCCTGACGTGGAGCTGGTGACCCGAGGAATACATGTTAACGGGCAGGTCAAGGATGGCCAGATTGTTATCCCGGCCGGCCTGGCTGACTCTGACGAGGAGGATGAAGATGCTGAGGAGGAGGGTCGTGAGGGCGAACAGGGTGACGAGCAGGAAGATGGATGCGAGGAGTAGATGTCCCCATCCTTTCTATTGTAATTTATTTTTGTCTCTTTGGATTTTTGGGGCCTTTGAGCCATGATTTGTAATATTGGAACAAGTGGGCTTTTGTCCCCGTCTTTTATTTTTATGACAATTCCGGGCAGGTGCCCTTTTTATTTATCTACGCTTGTTTATATCTACTCGCATGTACGTTTTCATTTTCTGCTCGCGTGTATGTTTCCTCCTTTTTTAACTTAGAAAATTTTGCGGAAATTTCGTTGTTTAAAATTTCAATCGGGGAGCCTCCCCGTCTTTTTAACTAAGAAAATTTTTATGAAATTTTGTTATCAATCTTGAGCCGGGGAGGTTCTCCTCCCCGTTTCTAACTTGGATAAAATTTCGCCTCTGAGATTTGAGCCGGGGAGTTTTATTCCCCATTTTTAACTTAGCGAAATTTTATGCTAATTTGTCTGCCAACGTTGGGCCGGGGAGGTTTTCTTCCCCGTTACTGGTATGACTGAAATTTCGTTGTTCGAACTGGAACCGGGGAGTGTCCCCTTCCTGTTTTGATCGTTCGAGCGCGTCATGTGTTCGTTCGAGCCGGTTGATGGGTTCGTACGAGCACGTCGCTGTGCTCGTCCGAGCACGTCGCTGTGCTCGTCCGAGCAAGTTAGTGTGTTCGTCTGGGCACGTTAGTGTCCCCGTCCGAGCAGTTGGTGTGCTAAGTTTTGCCTGTTTTGTATACTTATCATATTTTTGCATGTATGAATGCTGCGCTCGTTGTTATTTTGCCGGGGGGTTTCCCCTGCTTGATACTGAGCATGTTTTATTGAGGGTAGCCTCCTCTGTTTTGACTTAAACAGTTTGGGGAACTGTATAAGCACTTAGAGTTGTTTCTAAGTTACGCGAATACAAGCACGCTAGTGTACCCTTCTTCGCAACCTGAACCTCCCATCGCGAGCTGGGTGCTAGGTCGTGGCACGGGGACGATGGGCTCGTTTCGAGAGTTATCCTCGTCTAGCAGGAGTTCCATTTCCCTTATGGTGAATTAGTTCCCCTGCTATGGTTTTTAGATGAGCACGTGTGCCATGGTGCCCTCCGTTGTTTAAGGTGCTCGATTCGTTGTGTTCTGAAGTGCAAGCAGCCTTTTTAGTGTGGCAACAACTTAGCTGTAATATTGTTTCAATTTCTGGGCATTCCAAGGTCGAGGAAGTTTCTTCCCTCGGAGGTCCTCGAGATAGTATGCACCATTTTCTGTTTTGTCAATGACGCGGTATGGTCCTTCCCAATTGGGTGCAAGTTTGCCATCCTGGGAGTCTGCATTGCGTCTCAGGACGAGGCTGCCCACCTCGAATTCTCTTTTGATGACTTTGGTGTCATGACGGGCAGCTATCTTCTGCTTCAGGGTGGCCTCCTTTAAAGAAGCTCCTGTTCGAATTTCTTCGACGAGGTCAAGCTCCTCTCGAAGTGCTTCGTCATTTTGCTCCTCGTCAAGAGGCTGCTCAGTCCGACGAGATGGTTCCCCAATCTCTACGGGGATAACTGCCTCCGTTCCATATACCATTCGGAAGGGGGTCTCTCCAGTTGTGGAGTGTGGGGTTGTTCGATAGGCCCAGAGTACATTGTCAAGCTCTTCGACCCATTTCTTTTTGTTCTGGTCAAGTCTTCTTCGTAACCCTCTCAGGATTACTCTGTTGGCTGCTTCAGCCTGCCCGTTGGTTTGGGGGTGCTCGACCGATGTGAAGTGCTGCTTGGTGCCCAGGGCAACAAGGAATGCTTGAAAATCTTTGTCTGTAAACTGTGTTCCGTTGTCTGTGACTACCACCTGTGGTATTCCGAATCTAGCTAGCACATTTTTTTGAAGAAGCGCAGGACTCTGAGTGATGTGATGTCGGAGAGGGGTTCGGCTTCCACCCACTTTGTGAAGTAGTCCACTGCTACTATTAGGTAGCGATTTTGATAAAGTCCTTTGGTAAAAGGACCAAGTAAGTCCATGCCCCACCAGGCGAAGGGCCAGGGGGAAGACAAAGACTTTAGTTCTCGAGGGGGAGCTAAGTGCATATCCCCATGCCTTTGGCATTTGTCACATTTTTTGACGTGGTCTTTGGCGTCCTGTTGCATAGTAGGCCAATAGTACCCTGCTCGTAGAGCTTTCCTGGCAAGTGACCTTCCTCCCAAGTGTTGGGCGTTAATGCCCTCATGGACTTCGCGCAGGATGTAATCTGCTGTGTCCTCGTCTACACATTTTAGGAGAGGAATGGAAAATCCTCTCCTGTATAGTTTTCCATCAAGGATGACATAGGAGCAGGCTCTTCGTCTGACTATAGTTGCTTGTTTCTGGTCGTCAGGGAGAGTTCCGTGCTCGAGGAAGTTGTATACTGGAGTCATCCAGCAGTCTTTGTCGCCAATGACGTTTATGTCCACAACCTTGTTTGGTTTTTCTATGCTTGGACGAGGGAGTATTTCTTGGATGACAGATTTGTTTCCGCCCTTCCTTTTTGTGCTTGCCAGTTTGGACAGGATATCTGCCCTTTTGTTATGCTCGCGGGGAACATGTAATATTTCAACAGAGTTGAACTTGGTGATTTTTTCCTTTACTAGCACTAGGTATTCAGAGAGGTTATCATTCTTGGTCTGATACTCTCCTAGCACCTGTGAGGCGACTAGTTGCGAATCTGTGTAGATTTTTATCTCCTTGGCTTGCAAGTCCTCGGCCAAACGTAGTCCAGCGAGGAATGCTTCATACTCTGCTTGGTTGTTCGAAGTTGGGAAGGATAGTGCTAGGGAGACCTCGATTAGTAAGCCATTCTCATTTTCAAGAATGATGCCTGCACCTGCTCCTGTAGCGCTTGATGCTCCGTCTACAAAGATTGTCCATTTATCTGCTCCGTCCACTGCAGGGGAGGAGCTCGTCATCTCTGCGACGAAGTCAGCTAGGACTTGGGCTTTTAGAGCTTTTCTGCTCTCGTAACGAATGTCGAATTCTGAGAGCTCGAGGGACCATTTGAGCATCCTGCCCGCCATATCTGGTCGGCCAAGCAAAGACTTGATTGGTTGGTCTGTTCGGACCACAATTGTATGGGCCAAGAAATAATGTCTTAGTCTCCTTGCAGCATAAACTAGTGCAAGGGCTATTTTTTCAATTTGCTGGTACCTTAGTTCAGGACCCTGTAAGGCTTTGCTTGTAAAGTATACTGGTTTCTGCCCTTCGTTTGTCTCATGAATAAGAGCTGCACTTACAGCCTCTGAGGCGACGGAAAGGTACAGGTATAATACCTCCTCGTCACTTGGTCGTGAGAGGACAGGTGGCTCTGATAAGGCCTTTTTCAGATGTTGGAGAGCTTGCTCGCATTCATCTGTCCATTCGAAGACTGCTTCTTTCTTTAGTAGTTTGAAAAAGGGGAGTGCATGTTGTGCTGATTTGGATACAAATCTGGAAAGCGATGTTAGCATTCCATTAAGAGTTTGTATGGACTTCTTATCGCTCGGAGTGGGGAGCTCGGCAAAAGCTCGGCACTTGTCAGGGTTGGCTTCAATTCCTCGCTCAGTTAGGTAAAATCCCAGGAATTTACCTGCTCGGACCCCGAAGGTGCACTTCTCTGGGTTGAATCTCATGTTGTATCTCCTGGCCTGCTCGAACACCTTTCGAAGGTGCACGACATGGTCGAGTTCCTCGGGGGATTTTACGATCATGTCGTCCATGTATACCTCGAGCATGTCTCCTATTTGTCCTCGGAAGACTTTGTTCATCATTCGCTGGTATGTAGCTCCTGCATTTTTGAGACCGAAGGGCATTACGTTGTAGTAATAGTTGCCCGACTCGGTCATGAAAGCTGTTTTTTCTCTATCTGCTACTGCCATTGGAATTTGGTTATAACCTGAATAAGCATCCATAAAAGACAATAATTTAAAGCCAGAAGAATTATCTACAAGTCTATCAATGCAAGGTAAGGGATAAGAGTCTTTAGGGCAAGCCCTGTTAAGATCGGTATAGTCGCAACACATCCTCCACTTTCCATTAGATTTTTTGACGAGTACAACGTTGGACAGCCAGGTTGTATACCTGGCCTCCGAAATAAAATTTGCCTCTAGGAGGTCTTTTACACATTTTTCTGCAGCCTCCGATTTCTCAGGAGACTGCCTACGCCTACGTTGTGCAATGGGAAGTGCAGTGGGATCAATAGTCAGCTGGTGACATGCTACGTTGGGGTCCAAGCCGGGCATCTCGGAAGCGTGCCAGGCGAACAGATCAGCATTTTCTTTCAAGCAGGCTTCAAGCTGCTTCCTAGCAAGTTCGGGGAGCCCGGTCCCAATCTTCACTGCCCTGCTCGGGTCTTCTCCGAAGGGCATCAGCTCGAACTCGCCGTCTGGAACTGGACGACGGTGCTCTTGGCTTGCCTCGTCGTCTTCCTTCTTCTCCTTGCGGAGCTTCTTCTCGTCTTTGTTTTCCTGTTTGGAAAAGCGGCTGTCAAGGTCAATGGAGCTGATTTCTGGCAAGGGCAGGGAAGTTGTTGCCTTGGACTTCTTTGACTCGGGGAGTTGCCCGATATACTCATTTCCTTTGGAGGATGCATTGAAGACTCTCCTTGCAGCTTCAATGTCTCCATGCAGTGTCGCAACTTGGCCTTTATGAGTATAGTACTTCATTTTGAGGTGGGCGGTTGAAGGGACAGCCATTAAGTCAGCAATAGCTGTTCGGCCCAGGATGCACTGGTAGAGAGAAGGGCAGTCTACTACCAGGAATTTCACTTTGATAGTTTTTGCAGTTTCTTCAGAGCCAACGGTGACTAGCAGGTCTACATAGCCCCATGGCTTAGTTGTTGCTCCATTAAATCCGGAGAGATCAGATCCAAAATAAGGAGTGAGGTAGGTTTCATCTAGTTGCAGAGTCTTGAAAAGTTGGGAATACATGATATCACAGGAGCTTCCTTGGTCGACCAGAACCCTGCGGACGTCCATGTTTGCCATGTCTACTCTGATGAGCAGGGGTATCTGGGAGTTTGCAGTTCCACCGGGCAGCTCTTCCATGTAGAAGGCTAAGGGCTTTGATTGCCCTTTCGGTTTATCTAGAGTTGCGCTCAGGTTGGAGGAGCCATCTATCAATTCTTCAAATTTTCTCTTGACGGACCCCACAGTCTGTTTGTCAAAACCTCCACCAGAGATAACCATAGCGTGGGCAAGTGCGTCCCATTTGCTCAGCGTGGGGGCAACTGGCTTGTGCCCGGATCGTTCTGGTGCAGCTTCTTCAGTGTTGCTGGTCTCAGCAGCTTCTGCCCGGGGAGCATTGCTCCTCTTCACGTATTGTTTCATTTGCCCATTTCTAATCAGAATTTCAATGGCGTCTTTAAGTTGTATGCAATCGTCAGTCAGATGGCCGTAACCTTTGTGATACTTGCAGTACCTGCTCTTGTCTTGGCCAGGCTTTGTGGGCTGTTGTCTTGGAAATTTAATTCCTGCTTTAGTGAACTCAGCTGAGTTGCACTCTTTCCAAATTTCTTCCTGGGATTTGCTAAGGGGAGTATAGTTGCTGAACGTGCTAGGAGGTCCACGGGGTTCCCTAGGCCTTTCGCCTCTTCGTCTTCCTCCTCCTCGGCTGGACTGTTCAGCATTCGAACGAGGAGCAGGTTGACTGTTTCCTGCTCGCCCATAACGGGCAGCGTCTGCAGCTTGTTGCTCTTCATATTGGATATAGGGTTGAGATTTGAGAAGGAGGTCGCCAAAGGTGCGCGGTTTTTCGATGCCAACAGCTTTAGCAAAGTCGGAGTTTGGCCTAAGGCCCCTTTGGAGCAAGTATTTCTTCATATCATCAGTTGTTTCTACCTGGACGGCTTCTTTGTTGAACCTCTCTATGAAGCTGCGAAGAGATTCGTTATCAGCTTGGAAGATGGCGTCCAGGACTGCTTCGGTCTTTGGTTGCTTGCGGGAAGCAGTGAAGTGCCTGCGGAATTGGTCGGACAGATCCATCCATGAGGTTATGGAGCGAGGAGCTAGGCTGTGGTACCAAGCCATAGCTCCCTTTCTCAGAGTAGTTGGAAATATTCTGCATCTAATTGCTCCACTGACCCTCAAGAAGTTCAGGGTAGCATTAACTGATGCGATGTGTTCATCTGGGTCAGAAAGTCCATCGTAAGCTGGGAGAGGAGGAGGTCGCTCACATCCCTTTGGAACGGGTGCTTGAAGTATGTCGTGGGATAAAGGGCAGCGGGGATCATCCTCGTCACTCTCATGTGAGTTTAGGGGAGGTGAGCCCTCACGATCAGGAGTTGGGCTCCTGGAGAATTGGTCGGTGTGATGGCTGCGGCTAGCTGGCTGCCCTTGTTTGGTCATCAAGCTGAGTCCCTGGGGAGAATGACGACGAGGAGGTGTTCGGTCCACAATTTTTCCTTTCTTCACATTCGGAGAAGATATACCCTCGCGGGGAGGGGAGACATGGTCTCTTTTTCTGCCAGGTTGCTCGATCCTCTCAAGGGCAGGTCGTCGTTGTCTGACAGTTTCCTGACGAGGAGGGGATGGAGAAGTAGGAGCTCTCCTCGGGGGAGAGTTATTCCTTGAGAATCGCTGGTTCCTTTCCAAGCGATCAAGTCTCATATTCTGCTCGTCCATTCGGCGATTCTGGCCCTGGAGAGCTTCGGTGGTTTGCTTTAGGGCAGCTATGAGTGCTGCTAGTTCAGCATTGGTAACTGAAGCAGTGGACAAGTCGGTTTCTGCTGATCTGCCCTGCTCGGACTGAGGGCGCTTCCCTGCCTGCTTCTCAGTCAAGACGACCAGGTCGCCGTCCTCAGAAGTCCAGGAAGTTTCCTGCCCGTCTCTAGGGTCAGACTCGGGGAGGGCCTGGAGGTCAGTGATGAGAACAGGAGGCAGACGGGGAGAAGAAGGAGGAGCAGCGTCCTCAACGTCATTGTTGAAATGAGATGCACTGGCCATGATGAAAAAGTGATTGATTGGTTTTGTTCTTTGGTTTACTTGCTCGAAACAAAGAAGGGGAGAACTCAGATCCCCACAGTCGGCGCCACTGATCTTAACTGTTGATCAGAACAGGTATGAGGCCAGCTGGAAGTCCGTTGAGCAGGTGGTAGGTAGCAATCCGAGCAGATGATCCACGGAGGGGGGGGTTGTACCTGCAGGTGCTCCGATGCCAAAGTCAGACAAGGAATATAGAGAGCAAAGAGGTACTTAGAGAGAGGTTAGAGAGAGAGAGTAATTGCAATAATGAATAGTGTCTACCTTGCTCTCCCATGAGGGAGAGTATTTATAGCCCCCAGCTCTGGGCCAAAGGTCCTCTTAGTGGGCTGGACTAGCCAAGGCCCATTAAGAGGGACTGCCAAGATATCACCCTTAGATGGTGGGTAGAGTAGTAATTTTACCCTATCTTGGTGGAGAGGTTGTGCCATGCTGACATGGAGGTGGTTGGGCAAGCCATGTGGACTTTGTGAGGGTCTAGGTGGACTAGCATTAGTCTAGTCCAGAACAACAGATCACATATATGAAATATAATGGAAGATACATTTAATGTGCCCTGCTTAAAATTTAAGGAAACACTTGAAATGGATAACTTTTAAACAGAAAGGAAAATTTGGCAATGAAGGATAAGGTTCCACCTTATCATGATGTTGGTATACTAAATATATGTTTAATTTTAACCAAAGATAGGATTTTGAATAATGTATCTGGATGTAAGTATGGAACTATTGAGTGCACTATCTAATTAGAAACATTTACACAAGAAAGGCATTGATATATAGGGCAATTCCTCACTTAGGGGATTTGGGGACCTTTTACCATTTATGATTAATTCGATATGACTTAGGCATATGAGACTTGTAAGTTGTAACAGTTATGCTTTTCTATCTCACAGTGAACGATAGTGATGTTCGTGTCTAAATCTAACCGTCCAATAATATACTTATTAGCTTAATTGGCAAGAAAACTATTTAGACTAAAGTTTTCTTTTTTGATAAGATTATTTAGACTTAGGTTAATAGGTTAATTCTCATGGAAAATATATATGTATTGATAATCTTTTTAGGTTTGATTTGGACTAGTGATACAAGATCAACTTTGTTGGACAGAATTTTAGGCTAGATTAAGACCATATTGTTAAGAAGTCCCACATCGGTTGCGAGATGGCCTGACTAAGTGTTTATATACTAGAGGCAATCCTCACCTTACGAGCCGGTTTTGTAAGGATGAGTTAGGCCCAATACCCAATTCTAAGACATATCACCCTATCCTAACAAAAACTATTACACTAGATAACTCTCAAGGCAAGACTAGATAAGCATATTACAATCACCAATCAAAATATATATGTTTCATTTTGTTGGAATGTGATATTAAGTGTGAGTTGAAATTTCACATTGAATAAAAGATTATTAAAGGTTGAATAACATATAGGTCTCGTTAACATGAACACTCATTAGCATTTTCCTAACATATAAGTAAGATGACCTATAAATTTGATATTTTGAGGGTTTTTATGAAGATGTGTTATTAAAGTCGTTTGTGTGATTGTTTTTATCTTAATATATTGATCAAACTCAGTGAGACTCCGTCTTATGACCCAACACATTTTAACACCAAATCTCTCACTCGCCTAAATCATTTATCGACTCGATTGCTAAAGTGTATAAAGATACGTACACTTCATAATTGGTTTGTCATGGTGAACGAAAAATAACAGTTGATTTAACAATAATAAAAAAATTCAATTTTAACTATTGCGTTTTTTATATTATTAAATTAATAGTTATTTTTTAGTCCACTATGATGGACAAATTTGTTTTATAACAGACAACTATGTATAGTTCACCATTGTAACCTTCACCGAGGAAAATAACATTTTTATTGTAAACTTATAAATCGTTCAACAATACTTCTTTTTTAGGGAATTTGCGAGGAATGTTGTGTGCCCACCAAAAAACTCATCACATTTTTTGTTTGCGTAGGATTTGCTCCCGTAAAATTTGCGACAAGCATACCCCTATGAAATTTGCGAGGAGCGCATAACCCCTATGTATCCAATTAACTATTGAATTAGTTCATACTTACAAATATTTCAAAATGTGAAAATATTATGTACCGCATATATAATATATTTTCAGGTCAAATAAAAAATTGCTTGGGTCATATTAGACGTGACCCAATATATAAGTCGGTCTACCAGAGATAGAAGACATAACCAAGATAACTATGGGCTAGTAACACGTGACGAGCGGTTAATAACTGCCAAAGCAAGTGCCACGTAATTCACTGGACTAGTACTACATGATGAATGCCATCCATCTATGGATTGGAACTAACTTCGTAAGCATGACTAAAGGACGGAAAAAGAGGATAATTCATTTAACTAATCTCGGGAGAAAGGGGGAAGTGGGACGCTGCAGTCACTCTTCAACCACTCTCCATAATATCTGGGACTAGATACACACCAGGTATTAGGGTTAAGTTCAGATATATACACTTTAAAAAATCAAAGAAAACTCTAAGATCTAAGTTCAGAGCACTTCTAACTAAGTATTCACAAAAAAAAAAAAAACCCAGACAATAACACAGTCAATATCAGAATAGTTTGTTTGGGATATAAATTTGAGTTTTATTGATTTTTTTGAAAATGCACGTGATTTTAGGTGGAGTACGGGAACTAATTGTAGGGTATAGAATAATTTTTTTTATAGACAAAAGGTCATCCTTTATATAGGCACCGGCCGCAATGAAGGCCCAAATCATCACTTGAAGGTGTGGTTTTGCAAAATGAGTTGGTGTAGATAGAAATTAATTATCTACATATAAATTATAATGATATGAAAGTGCGTGATTGACCAAATGTTAGTTGGTTCAGTGGTGATTGACGCTGAACTTGGTAGGGAGGACTACGGTTCGATCCCCGCAACTACATTTAGGAGGGGACTGGAACCAACCACTTGATCTCATAACTCGCCCCGAACTCTGGATTACTAGGGCCCCATTCTCCTAGGAACCAGAGGATGAATGTAACGCCCCGGATTTTGATCCAAGACATTACGTCTAATTATATTATTTCTAGAAAATAAACTTTTCTTTTAAGCATGTTTATAATTTATCACAAAACAAATCAATTGTTGAACCGAAAATATAGAAATTTATTGAATCCAAAATATTACAACTCATCAACTTCAAAATATTTACATTACACTTAAGTAAAAACTCTCTTTTGTTTCCCCGCGCACGCAACGATTCGTCACACCAACAATATTCATCTTCAAGCTTTATACATGTAGTGGTAAGTGGTAAGGGTCAGTATTCTTTTCCCATCGCCCATATCAAGAAAACCAAACACAACTTGGCCGTATAAAATAGAGCATAAATCAAATCACACATAAACACCATTGAAAAATAATAACACAATGCACACTCTTATTTTAAATGATCCGGATATAGTCACCCATACCAATGGGGAAAAATTACATATCCCCTTACACACAAGGCTGGAGCACCACAAAAATAAGATAATCACGTATCCCCTTACGCACAAGACTCGAGCACCACATAAAAAAATGAATGTTCATGCCATGTCTACTCACACCATCACAAATATTCCAAAAATCATGTATTCACAAATATTTTTAAAAAAACACACACATGGCTATCATCATACAATATTTCAATACAACCAAATTCATGCATAGTAACTTGTATGAGGAAACTACCCTTACCTTAAACGCTTCTCTATCTAGCACAAGACTCTACCATCCACGAAAATCTCACAAAGGCAAGACTTAATACAATTTAGCATAGCATAATCATACTTAATACAAAGCTTCACGTAGGGGTGTGCATGGTTTAAAAACCACACCACACCAAACCATATTTATGGTTTTGGTTTAGATCCAAAACCATTTTAATGAAAAATTGGTTATTTTGCAAAACTAATTTGGATATGGTCTATAACCAGTTCATAACCAATTTATAACCGCTTTATAATAAAAATTAGGTTACTTATTTATAACCGGTTTATCCTAAATTATATTTTTTTTTTTTAAAAAATGCATTATTATAACTTTTAATTCATATATATTTAAACCTTTTTTTTACAATAATTAAGCCATTTTTTTTGTTTAATTGATTAAAAGAACATATTTAATAATTATTGTTTATAAACAAAACATAATTTTCCTTTAATTTTTGAATTATTGGTTTATAATCAACTCATAAAAGTTTTTTTTCCTAAGCCCAAACATATTTCAAACTAAGCCCAAAAAATCAGATTTTTTTAACCTCAAAATAATTAAAATACAGATTTTTTTTAAGAATAAAACCATCAAAAATCTGTTTTTTATAATTATTTAAAAAATAAATAAATTTTGTTAAATAAAAAAATAATTAAATATTAAAGGGTGGTTGACGGTGGTCAGCTGCCGAAGCAGGGCCGCCAACCACCGCGTCATTCATCAGAAGTCCGCCAGAGGTCGGCGAAAAATTACCGTCCGCCGCCGTGCTCGCCGGATCTCCGCCGCACCGGCCGTCGGTGGTCCTGCATTGACCACCGCGTTGACCGACTCCCTTCACCACCTTATTAATTATTTATTTATTAAATTATATAATTAATTGAATTTGGAAAATTGGTTTTTTTAACAAAAAAAAACTATTGGGCTTTTTCCTTATTGGTCCTCAATTTAAAAACCAATTTTAAACTAATTATAAAAAATTGGATATGATTTATAATTGGATTTTTTCTATTGGATTGATGTGATTTTTTTCTAAAATGGATTTGGTTATTAATTTTGAATATGATTTGATTAAGGATACTTGGATTTTTTACACACCCTTAGCTTTACGTAGGTTCGACTCAAGAGGAAATCATGATATTATAGTGTTCTTTTTGAAAATCATGTGAGGAATAAAGAGGGGATAAGATTCAAATTAATATTTTGAGGTAATTGAATTTAGGCATAAAATAGTGAAACCGCCCAAAATGATTGTGAGTGAACAATTACAATTATTGACTCGGTTAATAGCTTTAAAGGGGAATTAATCGACCAAATATGTGAGTCAAATTAAACGTAACATGCCAAAAATAGTTGCAAGAGCATAATGGTTAATAATGGACATGTAGCATAACATTAAGAGAATTTAAGTGGAAGAGTTATAACTTGACAATATTACTTTCCAATATCCATTCACCGAAAATATATTCTTGGAGGAATTCATGATCACGATAAAGTAAAATGGTCTCTAATTAATTAAATACAATAGTTAGCATCACAATTTCATTCAACCTTTCATTCATAAAATAAATAAATAAAATAATTGATCAATAAAATTATTAAGAATGACATATATAATGTATATGAAATAACGTGTGGTTACATTATTACCCATTAAAAATAGTTTTATCCTTGAAACTAGAAAATAAAAATATTGACAAAAGTAGAAAATAGTTTTATCCTCAAAAGTAAATTTAAAATTTTGACAAAACCCCACACGGTTAGGAACTTTTACCCTTTTTTTTCATTTGAAAACCCCACACGATGACGTCACTAATCATTGTTCATCTCAAAAACCCAACTCTGAACTCTCACTTCTGAAATCCTGAAGAAATAAATAAAAATTGAATTCTTCATTTTCTTTCAGTTCCAAAAATTCTTCATTTTTACACATTTCACATTCCCAATTTTCTCTCTCAATGGGAAAAGGAGGAGGCTGTGTTCCCAGCAAGAAACAAGCACCACCACCGTTAACCAAACAATTACCGCCGCCGAACACCACCACTGAATCCAACAACTCAATCCAAGAAACACCATTACCATTACCATTACCACCACCAGAAACCGATTCAAAATCCAAAATCTTCATCGTTTTCTATTCGATGTACCGTCACGTTGAAGGGTTAGCAAAGAGGTTGAAGCAAGGTGTTGACGCCGTTGACGGTGTTGAAGGGGTTTTATACAGAGTACCTGAGACATTGTCAATTGATGTCTTGAATCAGATGAAAGCACCTATTAAAGATGAAACTATTCCGGTTATATCGCCGGAGGAGCTTGTTGATGCTGATGGTTTTTTGTTTGGGTTTCCAACTAGGTATGGTTCTATGGCTGCGCAGATGAAAGCTTTTTTTGATTCTACTGGGAGTTTATGGAACGGGCAAAAGCTTGCCGGAAAACCTGCCGGATTCTTTGTTAGTACCGGGACTCAAGGTGGCGGTCAAGAAACCACTGCGTAAGCATTTCTTATACAGAATTTTCTTAGAATTTGTGAAAATGAATTATTTGTTCATTTGTTGTAAATAATGTGTCTGAGTAGTGTTGGTATCTGACACCCGACACACCTTTGATGTGAAGTGTTGGTGCCACTCCTCGGGCCACAACTATAAGCAAAAGTTCATTTTTCAGATTCAATGAATAATCGAGGTGTCCGGTTATTCAATGGATCTGGAAAAAAAAAGTAAATTTTTGCTTATAATTATGGTCGGAGTAGTAGGTTATATAAGTTGATCTTGTTTCAAATAGTGCAAAGATGATCTTTTTGAAAAATTGACTTTATTTGAGTAGCTAGCTCACTTTTGATGTCCAAGACATTGGATGAATTGTATATCATAAATCATAATGATAGAAATTGAAAATGCAATGTGGAATTGGTTGGCCATTTGTAAGGAACATAGGCTTTTCAAGGGATATATTATAAGTCATTCTCTGAAACATGTATGTATAGTCTCTAGTCTGCACGTTTATATTCAAAAGGCTTGTGTTCAGCTCTGTTTCTTGTTTCTTACCAGATGGATTTAGCATGGCTTGTATTGAAATGTCTTACTGCATTCTGCATATCATTTTTATTTTTCAAATAGTAAAAGAGGGAAATAATGTGCTTATATGTTTTTGTTTGCCTAGTGTTATCACATGAGATGTTTATTTTCAAGATCAAGGGCATATAAGAATCATCTTTACTAGCAGCATAGAAAATTGCTTAGATCAATGGTGTTTCTGGTCTTAGGTTATTGGTGTGTCTGGTCTTAGTTGATAGGGGAATTTCTTTTGGTGTCTCATAAAGTAGTCTCAGGTTTTTACTGGCGTTAGTTGATGAGTATGGGAGACAAAAGAATGTTCCATTGTATTCTTGAGTTCATGTGAGTTGCATGTTATTGATGGATCGTAATTACATTCAACTATTGAAGTACGTGTCTGCTGTTCGGAGTCCAAATTTGACTCCTCTAGCATTAAGGATTTACTTTGGAGGGAAAAGTGAAAGTTATAGCCCTTAATTTTGACGTGGCTATTATACATATAGTTCAACACTTCAAGTATTATTGTCTTTTGGTATAAAAGATTAAAATATCATCATAATCCTCTCTTCTTTTTTTACCATTGCAATGTCTAGATAAAATCTTTCGACTTTCTATATGGATGAAATATAAAACGAAATAGAGCCACTTTGAATTTCCCTGTGAAATTAGGCGTGGAATATAGCCGCTGGAAATTTTTGTTATTTCTCACTTATTTCATCTGAAGTGAATGATCAGTTTAGAGAAGTCGAATCCTTGAAATCTAATGAGCATTATATACTCTCTGCATATTCAGACAAAGATTTTATACCACTTCATGATGGAAATCAGAAAGTTCTCTTCTGTAATATTGCTCGAAAAACCTCATCAGATACTTACTTTTGTGCTTTTTATTACAGTTGGACAGCAATCACTCAGCTGGCACATCAAGGAATGCTATTTGTTCCAATTGGATATACATTTGGACCTGGAATGTTCAATATGGAATCCATTAGAGGTGGTTCTCCATATGGTGCAGGAGTGTTTGCAGGTGATGGCACAAGAGAGCCAAGCGAAACAGAACTTGCTCTTGCTGAGCATCAGGGCAAATATATGGCTGCCATAGTCAAGCGGCTCGCCAAATCCTGATGCTGTTTTCTTGATATATTCTATTACTGTTGGTCATATGTGTGATTTTGTTTACCTTATTTTGCTGTAAAATTTAATCTGGTTTTTTTCCATTGCATTGTGACGAGGAATGACAGTTTTGTTGCGTACTGTCAGTGTCAGTTTTGACGGGGATAGGGATTCCCATGTTGTTCTATGTTCTGCATTGTTATGGAAGTTATACATGTTTCTAATACATAGACATCAAATATTATTGTGAATCTGTGTATTTTCATGTCTCCCTTTTTATTGGTACTAAGAGATTCACTTAATTGAAGTAAAAAAAAAAAAGAGATTCACTTGTTTTCTTCAACTAAGTGAATATTTTTTTGAAGTCAAAAAAGATATTCACTTAATTGAAGAAAACAAGTTGAAAATTGTCTTGTTGCTTACAGATTAGACCCATAATATGCTTTTTTTGGATCTGTCATCGTACTTCCATTAATATTGAGAGAATCATGGTGTCTTCATCTCCATACTGCTGGATCAACATCCTTAGAGTATGAATACGAGGTGATGAATGATCAGTCCCAAAAGCTTGCTGAGTATGTCAAAGTTGGAAAAAATAGTTGCAATTTCATATTCATCTATCCTTCATGGCCGATACAAACAAGTACAACGTATCTCAACTAGAAATAGATGTAAAACTATTACTATTTTACGCAAGTACAACTCTTTATTTTGAACAAGTATTTTCTTAAAATATTTTTGTCCTCTAAAGCACCGATACTCTAAAATGATATATTCGATACACTGATGCTCTAATACGCTGTCTATACGTTCGGTTTATCTCATGGTTGCTTAATTTTTCAGTATCAATGAATCAAACAGTCTTCTTTGTGACGTTCAATTTCAAGGTTACCAATTCATCATTTTTAAAATTGGTTTTTCTTTCTTTTTGTTTGTTTGTTTTCTTTCTATGATTCCATTACCAACTGTCCATTTCATATTACCTTAACCAATTACAATTTTAAAATTATGATACATTTATCTACTAAATTGTTGCTACTCTAATATTTTTGTTTGGATTATTAGGGTCCGTATTTTTGTTTGGATTATTAGGGTCCGTTTGGTGCACATGATAGGATAGAAGTAGGATAGGAAAAGAAGCTGGATAAGGATAAAATATGATAGTGATAGGATAAACACATATCCTGTCATGTAAGAAAGAGGATAACATTATTTTATCATATCCTATGTTTGGTGCACACTTGATATTGACTTGATAAGATACATGTTATATTTAAATGAAAAATTTATTCTCGTGAAGAAAATGTACATTTTTTTATAAAAATAAATAATTTTTTTATTCAAATAATTTATATTTTTAATTAACATTAAGAAGAATAAAATAAGTTATGAAAAATTATTTTATACACATTTTTTATAGAATAAAATAATATAATATTTTAGTTGGTATTAAAAAAAGGGTTGAATAAGTTTTTTATACTTAAAAAATTAATGAATTTTGATTTTTCATTCTTAAAAATAAAAAATGTGATTTTTTTTTTTTACAAAAAATGTGATGTTTTTATCCTCCCAAATATTTCTATTTCGTTTTATTGCTAGTCCCTAATTTTATAATTATTGCCCACCATGTATTGAAACAATTATCTATTACTAATATATTAAAATCGATTACCACTAAAGTTTCTAATTTATCCTTATTACTTTTAATCACATTGTAAGTTTTATATTATTCATTGTAATTTTACTAAAAAATTTTAAAAAAAATATAGAAAGATGATATATTAAAAATATTTTTCACGTGTTAGTTAAATATGAAAGAAACTTGAGATTATCATTTCCTCTCCAAATCGAGAGGATCCTGACTCGAAAGGAGTTAATTCAATAAAAAAAGTAAACATACAAAGATTACTCAATCATTGATATATTTTGAAAACAATAATATATTTTTTGACAGAATTGAAAATAATAGGCTTAATTAGTAAAATGATCCCTTAAAGATATTTTTGGTTTCAGATTGGTCCCTTAAAGAAAAAAAGGTCCAAATAGGTCCCTTAAAGAAAAAAAAAGTCCGAATAGGTCCCTTAAAGACATCTCCGTTAATCAGTTTGGTCCTATTTAGACCTCTTTTTAGGGACCAAACTGATTAACGGAGATGTCTTTAAGGGACCTATTTTTTTTTCTTTAAGGGACCTATTTGGACCTTTTTTTCTTTAAGGGACCAATCTGAAACCAAAAATATCTTTAAGGGACCATTTTACTAATTAAGCCAAAACAATAATATAAACATACAAAGATTAGTAAAAAAAAAATAGTATGTGGGTGAGGAATCAAGTAACACGTGTGGGTTACTGGAAAAATAAAGAGTAATACGTGTTGGTTGGTATGCATATCATATGTAAAATATGGTGAATCAAATAATAAAAAAATTCAGCAAAATGTATTCACCGTGACTCGAAGAGAGGAAAAGCGTGACATGTTTATCCTATCATGTTGCTAACCCAACTTAAAATCAGGATTAAAATAACAAAGGCTCAATAGGATAGAATAAGTAATAGGTTTGTTTTATTATTTCCAATCGGTGCACCAAACAAGAAATTTGAATAGGATAGGATATCATATATTGTCTCTCTATCCTGTGCACCAAACAAGAAATTAGAAGATAAAGTTAAAATTTGTGGACACCGTCTATAAAAAATATTTAAAATTGTATATTAAATTTTTTAATATATATATAATTTTTATTTTCGCGTAAATTTATTTTGCAATAATATATTGACATATCATAGGCTTAGGCCTAGTCACCCTTTCATAATTTTTAGCATTTACCATCAACCAATAAAAACATGCCACAAAATAGATTTCCGGTGGTATAACAACTAACTTGCAACTAACTTATAGTAAAAAAAACTTGTAACTAACTTTTAATTAACATGGATATGACTTGCTCTCATTGATCGATGGATAGATACTCCAAAATTGTGAAGGGTAGTTTAGAAAAAACATATACTTATCTTAATGCTACGATCGACCAAGTGGTCCACCGTGGACAAGTGATTTATTGAATACGAATTTTAGAAAATCTATCGTTAGATTGAAAGTTTATATCATATAAATAATATTATTTGATATGTTATTAAGACATATCAAGATAAGATTTATGATATTTAATAAACCTTTAATATTGATGGATCTCAATAATATATCAAATAATTTTCAATTTTTCTATATTTTTTTTATGGATGATTTATATAATATAAATTTTCAATCCAACAATAAATTTTATAAAATTCGTATTTATTATAATATTATTCATGACCGGTTCTCCTCTTTAGAATTTCCCACCGATCTTAACTAAGCATATCTATCTCATGCTTCATTGTTTTTGACTATATAAACCTGTCATCGTTATAATTTGGTCATTTTGTTACACGAAAACTCGAAAGTCATCAGCGGTGAGACTGAAGAAACAAACATGGCGGCGGAAACACTCTCTGCTTTGAGGTCTTTAATGGCTTCTCACTCTCCACCACTTCATGCCTTAGTCGTTCCTTCTGAAGATTATCATCAGGTTAGTTACTTAGTTACTTACTCAATCATCGATTTTCTCATAGATCGAAATCTTTAATTATCTATTCTAATCCGAATTTTCATTTCTAATCAATTTTTAATTGCTTTATTGATAAAATGATTTTTTTTAATCAATTTGCAGAGTGAATATGTATCTGCACGTGATAAACGTCGCGCATTCGTTTCTGGATTCACCGGAAGTGCTGGTTAGTTTCTATTCAATTACTGTTTGATGCGTTTTTTTTTTTTTTTTTATTAATTTAGGGTTCATAGACATAGGTTTGATGATCAAAGTAATCCGTTATCTGTTCAACATTTCTCTGTTTCGTGGTTTCGGTGGTTATCAATTCTTGGAAATCTTAGTGGAAATTATTAGTTAAATTGAAATGCATTACTTGAGATGCTACAATCAGAGGAAGGTTTATAATTTATATAGAAGTTAGAAGAATGATAAAAAAAACTACTAACCAACTCTAACCTAGGATTAGGGGCGTGTTGCGGTGTTCGACACATGTCGGACAACTCAAAAAGTGCTGCAAAAAGATTTGTTTTTTGATTTGCTTCAACACTCTTTGGATTGGTGTCCAATACTAGCGTGACACTCCTACAACCCACGTCAGACAACTCGGACCAGTTTTTCAAATTATTTTTTTATTTGCATCGACATACTTTACACATGCTTTGGACACATCTACAAAGGTTATAGATGTGTCGAAACATTGTTGATCACAATAAGTTTAGGTTATTTTAAAACTTATTTTAATGAAATAAATTCTTCAATTATGAACAAGTATATATTTTGATTCTCACATTAGATCTTTTATAAATAAACTAATGTTTTATTTAATTGTAATAAATAAATATATATGTAGTGGTGTTGGTGTCATATGTTTCTAATATTAGTAGTGTCATGTTAGGTGTCCGTGTCGGAGTCTGTATTTCATAGACTCTAACAACCTGATAACAACTTGGAAATCTTAGTGGTAATTAAAATTAACAATCGAAGTGTATTTGTAGATTCATGTAGTTCATCCTTATTAATTCATCTTATAAATAAGTATAAGCCTAACTGTATAAGCTGTATACATAATCCATGACTAGCAATTTACAGAGAATTGAAATGATTAAGGGAATTTGATATGTCTAATCCATGTTGAAAACATTTTTATTCGTTATATTTTTTGTTAGCTTGGAGTATTTGATATATATGATCCATGTTGAAGGAAAGTGATTAAGAATTCCTAGACCAAATGGTTAGTCCCTGATATAAAATGCATTGTCAGTTGAAGTTTCTAGTTGTACCTGTTGTTTGCTATTTTAGCAATGCCATGGTCTTTTCTCTTATGTATTTCAATTTTTAAACATGACTAAATTAATGAAGTATTTTTTTTTCTTGTTTTTCACTTTTTCTTAAATGGCATTCAGGTTTGGCACTTATTACAAAGGAGGAAGCACTACTTTGGACCGATGGACGTTATTTTTTGCAAGCTGAACAACAACTTAGTGCTCAGTGGAAGCTAATGCGTCTTGCTGAAGATCCTCCTGTAGATATCTGGATGGCTGATGTGAGAATTTAGAAAAGCATTTTTTTGATATATGCTATTTTTAAATATCAACACTAATGACAAAATTTAGCAAATGTTTTTTTTTTTCATATGGGTTGCCTCACCAAAGCATAATGCTACACCTTGGAATTGGATCAAGAATAATCTGTCTGCATCTTGCATTGTTGTTATATTGTCCATAAGTAGCTTCTCCTTGTTTAGGTGCTGACTGAGGTTGTACTTGCTTTCTTGTTAAAAATTGAAGATAGAAAGAAAAAAAAAGATTTGGAAGAGAATTATAGAGAGACAGGAAGAGAAAGAATGGCAATGTAATTTTGTAGAAGATAGAAATGTCAAAATAGGGATAGACATGAAACTATTGGAAATTTAGAAAACAAAAACCACTAGCTGTGATGTAGACAATATTGTGAATAAGTATTGCCTCATCCATGAATTGCTTCTTTTTGTGTGGGATGTTTGTACTAATAAGTCATTTCCATTTTCTAGAACTTGCCAAAAGATGCAGCAATTGGGGTTGACCCTTGGTGCATTTCAATCGATACTGCTCAAAGATGGGAACGTGCTTTTGCCAAAAAACAGCAGAAGCTGGTCCAAACAACAAAAAATTTGGTAGATGAAGTATGGTCAACTCGTCCACAAGAAGAAATTAATGCTGCCGTTGTACAACCATTAAAGTTTGCTGGTCGCTCTGTCACAGATAAGTTGAAAGATTTGAGAAAAAAGCTTGTACAGGAGCATGCTCGTGGAATAATTTTTACAGCACTCGATGAAGTGAGTGTATCCTCTTAATAGTCCACCCTTTTTGTTTCTTTCCCCTTGCAGTTTGTTTCAGTTAGAGAGTATTTTCTGCCACAAATGTTCATCCTTTTGAAGATCATGTTTGTTTTTTAACTTTTATTCAACGTCATCCAATACAGGTTGCTTGGCTGTATAATATTCGTGGAAAAGATGTAGCATACTGTCCCGTTGTTCACGCGTTTGCTATTGTGACATCCAATTTTGCCTTCATATATGTGGACAAGCGAAAGGTGTCTAATGAGGTCAGTTAGAGCAGTCTCATTACCAAGAACTAATCATAGAAATATATAATATCAAGTTACTCATGGTAGAGTAGTATCAATATATTTGCCGTCTCAAAAAAAAGTTACTGAATGTCTATAATGTACTCATGGTAGAGTAGGATCATGACACAAATTTGTCTACCTTATATAACATATATAAGAATGATAGGGTTTGATTTCAAAATTTCCAATATTACTCATCTGAATCATAAAGTACCAGATATAGAACTATATTTGTATCTTTAGATTGGGAGATGCTATCTGAATCCTATGGCTATAAAAGTACCAGATATATAACTATATTTGTATCTTTAGATTGGGAAATGCTACTTTGGAAACACAACTTATTGAAATTTTTTTGTGCCAGGTTAAAACTCATTTAGAGGAGAATGGAATTAAAATTAAAGAGTATACAGAAGTAAGCTTAGACGCGGCATTGCTTGCAACTGATGAGCTTGATTACGTTTCTACTGCCAAGGGTAGTCTAGCGGAAGTTACGAAGGAATCTGAAAACTTACCCAGTGAAACCAATAAGATTGTAAATGGTAGACATCAAACAGGAGAAAAGAGTAGCAATCTCATATGGGCTGATCCAGGTTCATGCTGTTATGCTCTGTATTCAAAACTGAACCCTGATACAGTTCACTTGCAGCAATCACCTCTGGCTCTTCCAAAAGCTTTAAAGGTTGTATATACTTATACCCCTTTATAAAGGACATTTGATTGTTGGCAAAGTAGAGAAGTTATGTGGAGTTTTCTCAAACCAACCTTTCTTGATAGATTAGGAAGCTTCAATTAGATTTTTATACATGGAAGACTGTAATGGATTTTGACATCCCTTACGTTTATTATCTTAGGAAATTGAGAAAAATACCTCAACAATTAATTTTATAAGAATGTATAGATATCTAAAAAATTTATTTTCATTTTATTACATACAATTTCACTTACTGTTAATTACTATATTGCTTTTAGAACCCCGTGGAGTTGGATGGGTTAAGAAAGGCACATATTCGGGATGGTGCGGCTGTTGTGCAATATCTTGTTTGGCTGGATAAGAAGGTTTGCATTCGGATCTTGTGTCTCTAGACATGTTTTATTTTTTGGATGAGGACATTAGTCTCTTTTCGGTCAAATTATGCAGCAAGATCTGAGGTGTCAATTAATGATGCAAAATATTGGTTCAATGTGCAGATGCAGGATATTTATGGAGCATCTGGATACTTTTTAGAGGAGAATACTGTAAAAAAGGAGAAACATTTGTAAGTATCCTCTTACTATATTTTCTAACTTGCTCTTTCAACACTTCATTATCTAGTGAAATTCATGTGTGGTATGCTAAATCACAAGTCAGTCCAATCAAATTGAGAGTTGGGTCCGCATATTTTAGTGAGGTCAGTGTAGACGTGCCTAGGAATAGTGTTGAAAAATGTGCATCAGAGTGTTTTACTAGTACTACTACTAGCATGATTCATCCTCTCAAATATTAGATGTCCTAAACTTTTTTTTTAAACGGTAAAGATTAATATATAGATAATGGAATAAGTACAAGCTGTCCTAAACTCTAACATGCTTAGATAAACGGCAAAGATATCCTAAACTCTAACATGCTTAATATTATATAACTTTGTGGAAATTGAAAAACGATTGACAAGCTGGTTTCATCTGTTGCCCGGGTTGGTGTTTGTGACAGTGAGATAGTACTTCCCAATATAAATATTTTCATGAAAATTAGCATGCCCTTCATCAGAATATTACCTTTCTTATTCATGAAAATGTTGAGTCTTTGAAAACCTTTGATGTAATTAGCTCAATATGCCTCGGTAAAAATATGAATCATACACTATGCTTACACAAATTTTCAAACTATGGCAGGCAGTCCTTGAAATTGACTGAGGTGACTGTAAGTGACAAGCTTGAAGAATTTCGAGCATCAAAAGAGGTGAAGTCAACTAAACAATTAAGTTTTCTTTTGGATAAGTTTTTCTTAGCAAAAAGATGTGTCAAGAAAAATGCACTTGTGGAGATGCCAATTTGGCTTCTGAAATAAGCAATAGAGAAAAACTGTTTCTATCTTTCTCATACTTTCAACTGTTGCTTAATGCTTATATAGTATTTCTGCAGACTCTGCACCATAACATGCAGGAGTCACACAGTAATACTATTGTTTATCAACTTCATTTTACCGTCATATTGGACCACATTTTCTCAACCATGTCAGGATTGAAATTTGACTGCATTTAGGTAGCATATAATGTTTGAAGACAAGAGAAAGTGACAAGGAAAAATGTTTCTTTTGTATAATCTCAATGGAATATGAAGGCATGAGGGTAGATATGTTTGCATGTTGTAGAGAGTATGCAGTCTATTCGATTCTAACTTCTTCTTTTTTATCTAATCTGTTTTCAGCATTTCAGAGGATTGAGTTTCCCTACCATTTCCTCAGTTGGCCCAAATGCAGCTATTATTCATTATTCTCCAGAGGCAGAAACATGTGCCGAGCTTGATCCAGACAAAATTTATCTTTTTGATTCTGGAGCCCAGGTCTGTTTAGTATGCGTCATGGACATTTCCTGAAGTCTGTGGAAATTGTTATTATTAGTGGAACTTTATTGTTTTGGTGTATTCTAATCATGATATCCACTTCTGTATATTGATAATTGGTTTTATCATTGTAGTATCTGGATGGAACAACTGATATTACACGAACAGTTCATTTCGGGAGACCTTCGGATCATGAGAAAGCATGTTATACAGCGGTATGTTCCTTTATTTACTTTTTCTAATTGTTGTGTGGTTTCAAAACTATTTCATGAATCATTTAATATCTGAGTTTTTTACCTCGATAGGGAGCGAGATTTTGAGTTTGGGAACAAGTTTAGTAATTATTCTCCTGGTGTTAGATTTTTTGGCAAGCGAAACTCTTTTTAACATTTAATAATTAATATCTTGTTAATAAAAGTAAAGTTGCTAGCTTATTAGTCTGCAAACTGAGTTCATACTTCAGTTATTGTCCTTTTTTCCCAATTTTATTTATTCTTCGATGAAGATTTATGTTAAGTTGCTTGATTTTCTTAACTTGGTGCAGGTCCTGAAGGGTCACATTGCTCTGGGAAATGCTATATTTCCTAATGGGACAAATGGTATTACAAAATTTGACTATTTTGCGTTAGATTCTTTGGGCATAATTTGAGCTAGTCTCCATTTCAAACATGAGAACTTAGCTACTTTTTCCCTTTCTTAAAATTCTTGTAGGTCACTCACTTGATATTCTTGCTCGAATTCCTTTGTGGAAGTATGGTCTTGATTATCGACATGGAACTGGTCACGGTATTGGGTCCTACCTGAATGTCCATGAAGGTATAGATCAACTATCACAATTTCCCTATTCCTTAATTTGATTCTATTTTCAATTTATTTCCATTTTCATGTCAATTCAAAATGAGAATTCAAACTAATATCATATAACTTGTGCAGGACCTCATTTAATCAGTTTCAGAACACGAAATGTACCGCTGCAATCTTCCATGACCGTTACAGATGGTTAGTATCTTGATATTGTTATAGCCTGTGCTGTGGCCTATGGGATTAGCAAATCATTTTTCTTTTTTCTCATTTGATTGTTCTGAATCTTTTCCAATTTATTTTACTAGCCATTAGAAGTCCACAAATGTTCGATTATACTTAAATTTCTTTGGTTTTATTCATTGGAATTGGTTTTTAGAACCTGGTTACTACGAGGATGGAGCATTTGGGATAAGATTGGAGAATGTGCTTGTTATCAACAAGGCTGATACAAATTATAATTTTGGTGATAAAGGTTACTTATCATTTGAGCATATTACCTGGGTAAGTCCTAAACTGTGTATTAATTGTGTTTAGCTTTTTCCCGTGGGATCTTTATTTTATGTTAATTTTATCGCCCTTATTACCATCAAAATATCTTTTCGGCATATCGAATTCTGTTACATTTTTCCATTCTCATTTAAATTTTATAATACAAAGTCAACTTGCGAGTTAACTAATACAACATATTCCATATCATCAATGATGTAACCATGTTTGTTTGGATTTTTCATGGTGTAAGTGTTTGATGTTTCTCGTCCAGGCACCATATCAAACAAAGTTGATTGACCTGAACCTTCTAAATCCAGAAGAGAAAAAATGGTTGAACTCCTATCATTCGAAGTGTAGAGATATTTTGGCGCCATATTTGGATGAAGCTGAAAGTGCATGGCTGAAGAAAGCTACAGAACCTGTAATCGTGTGAGCTGTGTTTTGAATCGAAAAGTAATTAATAAATTACATTGTTTCAGAGTAATATATCTGTGCTATCTTTCTGTATTCATATTATTATTTATTTATTGTATTATAGATTTCAAACATCTTATTGGTATGACTACTTCAAACTAGTATACAGGATGTACATTTACTCTGCTGCTAATAATATATGGTTTGCATATTTTAAAATTGCATACGTAACAGTTATTTATTATTTTATTTGGGGTCAAGTAGTCTAAGTGTAAGACTCACACACAGAAGTGGAGAATTCAGAATTCGAGCCCAAGTCCATTCAAATTAATGTACAGCTATGAACTGAGGTGCACGAGACACAAAAGTAGTTTTTCTTTTTTGTCAAGTAGTCTAGTGGCTAGAAATTCCACTCTTAAAGTGGATAAGTGAGATGACTGGAGTTCGAATTCCGCCCCCCCCTGCATATATAATGCAATGTCTTACCAACTGAGCTAAGCTCTCGGGACACATAAGTAGTTTTCTATCCCCCACTCACCAGTAGTTTTATCATCATCAACCTATTATTGTAAATAAGATGTTGGAGACTTGTGCCTTTCGCTTGAAAATGACAAGAGCCAAATTTAGTGTTATTTCCAAGAGTTCTTGCTTGACGGCTTGTAATTGAGTATAACCATTTTTAGGTGGCTGTCAAGATAAGTGGTTTTCTTCCCCAGTGGTGAAAGAATACATTTGCTTGCAGTTCTTGCGTATAGGACATGACTTGAAGCATAAGTTTACCCTTTATAGTAAGACTCAACAGTAACTTAAAGTTTTAGGGAGTTAATTTTGTCAGATTGAGCAAATATTGCGTGATACCTTTTGTTTCAGTTGCGGTTCTCTCTAATATTCCTCATACGATGAGGGAGCAATGTCCTTCTTTTAGCAAATAATAATTGAGTGAAAAGAAAATATTTCCTATTTTTTAATAATAAAAATTTAGAGTGAGGGTGTTTTTTAGAAAGATTTATATTTATATTTACCAGGTATTAGCGAAATGATCTTAAATTTGAAACATGTCTGGTCATTATTTTATTTCATACAAATATTCTCTGATGTAATAATATAGATTTTGTCAAAAAAAAGGGTAATAATATAGAATGAATTAATGTTAAAATGAAACATATAATGGATTAAAAAAAATTGTATATTATCTTAATTTTTTTTACTACATTGTAAATATGTTTTTGAAAACTTTTTTTAAGACGATTTTGACAACTTTTATACATCACTATCTCTTTACATAATATACTCTAGTATTGAGTGATTATAATAAAAGTGTCTCCCGAATTGATTAAATAGTTTTTTTTTACGAGGAAATACTGTACTATTTTTCCATGTTAAATGTAGAGGTGAATAACGGGTTGGGTAGGACGGTATAGGTCTAAAAATATCATTCGATCTAATCTGTGGTTGCAATCAGCAGACCCAATCCAACCTTTTTTCAAGGTTCAATTTTTACGGGTTTGGTTTGTGCATATTGACGATTTGATGGGTCGATTAATTCAATTTTAAACAAAACAACTAAAGAAAAAATTTAAACGAAAATACAAAATATCTACCAATAACAAAAACACAGAAAATAAATTAAGATATGAGAAAAAAGAGGATAGTGATGATGATGAACAAAAAGATGAGATGAAATATTGAGTTGTGTTGCTAGAGGTAAACCTAGTTATTATTATGTACGTGTTAATGGAGAAATATTTGTTTCTTGCAACTTTCGTTTCAGGTAATGAGATGTGAAAAAAAAAAATTATTATTATTATGCTAGTGGTTTTTGACTACTAGTTGTTTTCGGTTTCCACTTTTTAAAGAAACATACTGTAACAATTTTGAGACTTGTGTTTCGAGATATGTCCAATCATTTTATCATGTTTTATATATACTCGCTCCGTCCCAATATATAAGATCTCTTTCACAAAAGCACAAGAATTAAGAAAAGTGATTTTTGTATTAAATTTGTCAACAATTTACAAAATTACGTTTCAATTAGTAAGAGAGAAAAATAATGATCTTTTACATTTCTTCATTTAATTAGGGGGTATTTTGTGAAAGTTTAATTAATGCATCTTGAACTTTGAAAAAAGTACCCCATTCGGTCATATTTATAAGCAAAAAAACACTTCAAATCTTGAACTTTGAAAAAAGTACTCCCTTCGGTCACATTTATAAGCAAAAAAATACTTCAAATTTTGGTCACTTTTATAAGCAAAAATTAACTACTTTTAAACTAATTAATACTACTATTCCTAATACCTTTATTTAATTCTATTTTTTTAGACATTTATTTCATTTTTACACTTTTATACTTTTCAAAAGGGGTAACATAGTAAACTTAACTCATATTTTGCATTAAATCAATAAAATTAACTATATTTAACAAAATTTCTTAAACACCGCATAAATAATTTTTTTTGCTAATATTTGTGACCGGAGGAAGTATTATAAAATAACCAAATTTTGCAAAAAAAATCTTATATATTTAGACAGAGAGAGTATTGAATAAAACAAAATATTATAGTTTATGCAATCTGGACGGGTTCGATTACCGTTTGGTTGATTTTAGAAAATCGAACCCACCCATTTCAACCCATCCAAAAATGAAAATACGTGATTGATAACATGACGACCCGCCCACTTGACTATTTTTCGGTTATGATTATTCAGTTTAGATCGGTTTGCAAATTTTTTTTCCACCCTAGTTTTTTTGACCGAATTCCACCCTTGTTAAATGCCATCGTTTACTCAACTGAATTAATGCAATTTAATACGATAGAGTCTGCGTCATAGATCTGTGGTCCGTCTTGACTTTCTTCCATAATAACTATGACTGTGTTGTTGGCTTTTATGATTTCTCACCATTTTATTAGCATTATCTTTAAATTTGATTTTCTATTTTGACCGGATTAAATATTGTGCGGTTCATAATCAAATTATATTTTCTTCACATAAAAATCAAATTCAATGACGTGTTCTCTATAATCTCAATAAGCAAAAAATAATTGAAATTCGAATATAATGATTTTTTTGTCAAGTAGCTTAGTGACTAAAATTCATTTTTTAAGATGAATAAGTGAGAATACCAAAATTTGAATCCCAATTTCTATTATAATTTGTAATATCTCTGTTAATTTTCTTGGTTATTTTATAATACTTCCTCCGGTCACAAATATTAGCAAAATGTTTCTTACCGTCTTTGGCAGCGAGTGACACCATGATGTCCCAATTTCTATTTATTTTTTGAATAAAAGGGGTGATGCCCCATAACCATTTATATTTTGTACTCAAGTATTAAAGATTTCTTTTCGGTGATTGGTAACTTGTTTCTATAAAAATATTAAAATTTGAGTTAGTTTTTTTATATAACTTTGTTCTAAGAAGGTGTTATGACCTAGTAAGATTGAAGTTCAAAATTTGGGATAAAGTTCTTAGATAGAAATGTGTTGGAAGTTGTAACTATTATTATTTCAATAATAAGCCAAAGAATACATGAATAGTTGACCATGCATAATTGTATACTATATAGTTATGACTTATGATGAAAGGTGACTCGATCTATTGCATGAATATGGCCCATTACCTCTAAATCAATTTAAATAAAAAATTGTAAATCAATTTGAAAAATTCAAAAGCCACATCAATTTAATTTTTATCTTAAACTAGAACTTTGACTCATGCGGTGCATGAGTCTAATTAGGTGTAATATGTAACAATAAAAAATAAAATACAAAAATATCAAGAGCATTTTCAATAAGAGTAGTATAGAGAATTTCATGGACTAATTATTCTATATTTGTTTATGTGCTTATTTTATATTTTATATATTTTTTAAATAATTTTGGAACCACATCGTTTTGTTTACTTATTAAAAAATAATTGCTGATAACTAAAGGTTAAAAAATTGATGATAATTAAAGGTTAAAAAAAAAATTAAAGACATAATCAAGAACATAAACTTAAGTAGACATCCATAAATAAATAAAAATTGTGATTAATTCCGCCGTTCAAATTTATTGAAAACAGGGTTTATATATTATGTTTCCTAAATTCTTTCATAATTGAAGCACATGTTTTAGCGGTTGAAAGGTTTTATTGTAAGTAAGGGATGCAGGTTCAATGACAAATCTGTATTTTTTTAATATAAAGCTGCAATAAAAAGAAAGAGAAAATGAGAGGGGAAAAAATTTGGTTTAGGGTTAACTTATGTTAGCAAACTTATAATATAAGAGATTATCGGTTTTTAATTGTTTAAATTGTGCAATGAAAATTGATGGTGCTTAATTATCGTATGAAATTTTTCCTATGAGAGTTGATGGAGCTTAACACTTTGTGGACATAATTTAAATCACAATTGGTCTGGTAGTGCATATTGTATCAATTGATCATCGGTTAATATTAAATCTGCAATGTTAAAATCAAAATAATGAATGTGATTAGTGATATGACTATGATTGTGTTTGGTTGTATTGCAAAAAAAATTGATTTAGCAGAATTGAGTTTGATAATAACTTTCCAAATTACACGTGATAATAACTTTCCAAATCTCACATGATAATTATTCTCTAAATTTATGATCCGGTAGAAAAAAATCATTGATCAGGAAAGACATAAAAATATGATCCGGTAGAAAAAAAATCATTGATCAGGAAAAACATAAAAATATTTCGTGATGAATAATATAGTCAACAATAATTTTGATATGATATACTTTTAAAATTGATGGTGCTTATCAATTATTGCACATAATTTTAATCAAAATTGGTATACTTGCCATAGTGGTTAGAAATATTGCCTTGCATTGAGGGGTTGTGGGTTCGAATCCTATTCAAGACAAAATTGTATTATTTTTTAATAAAAATTGCAAAATAAAATGGAGGGAAAACAGAGAAAACAAATTAGGGTTTAGAGTTTGCTTGTGTATACAAGCTTATAATATAAAAGATTGGAGCATTATCTCATTCAGAGGCGGAATTAGACATAAATTATTAGGGGGCTAATATTTTTAGTCGAAGAATTAAATTATGTTATACTAAATTTTAGGGGGCTTACATGTTTGCGATTTGAAGGAAGCCTTTTTGTGTGTGTGTATTTTACAACATTCATATTTCATGGATCATTTACGTAAAATTTAAAAGAAATTTAAAATAATTTAATATTTATAACCCTCAAAATAAATAGTGTTTAATAAAATCTTGATAGATCCCAATAATATATAAAAAAAAATACCAAATTTTAATCTAGTTTTTTTCTCCCTAAACGACAAGAGGTTTTATTTTGTTTGACAAAGAAAAGTCGACACACAATATATGTCTCAATGGTGGACAATAGAATATCATAAAAATTAGCATCAATAGGAGTACTTGTTAAATGGGTAAATGTTTGGAGATAGACCCGTAAAAGTCTACATAGTAACATAGACAGTGTAAGTATATATGACTCACATAACATTTGAATAATGCATCAATCAACCGATTATAACATAAAGCTCTCGTCCTCTTGTTTTCTATAATGTAATTTATAAAATTAATTGCCTCTATCCAAAAGCATTTAGATGAGATGATTCGAGTCTCTTCTAACTTATTAATCAATATCCTAAATTTGATTCCTGACTTAGACATGTAGTGTTAACACTTTTAGATATAATTTACAACTCATTTGAATTCCACAAGGCTCGAAGGATTAACACCAATTAACAAAAGACAAAGCTATCTCATAGGTTTTGTTCACAAATTACAACACGTCATGTGGATTAGTTTTTATAGTTTTTTTTCTTTTGTGAGAAAGGAATAGTTTTTATAGTTAAATTTAACGTAAATTTTGTTTATTTTTTTCTTGACGGAAATTTTGTTTATGTGCCTTCCAATATTAGATTATACATTTCATGTATAGAATAATAGAAGTGTTATTCCATTATGTGCAGGGAGACAGTGTCCATGTGAATGAGTTTGGTTCGAATTTGAGTGAATAACATTCTTTACTAAACGCTAAAAAAAAAAAAAAAATAGAGGAAAGTTTTATTAAGAGTTTCATGTATCCTAGCTAGTCATTAAGTGTATGTTTGGTTTCAATTCTGGAGCATCCAGAATTGATTCTGAACGTGTAGAATTGATTCTGACTTGTTTGGTTTCTCAAAAGTAGAATTGATTCTGCCTCCAGAATTGATTCTACTTGAAGCTAGAAATCGTAGCTTCTGATTCTAGAATTGATTTTTACACTCAAATTTTTTGTTCAACTCACTTTTTCATGAATATATCCAAACATAAACCACTTCAGCTTAAAATCAATTTTGGCCAGAATCAATTTTACAAAATCAATTCTGTCAAAATCAATTCTCTCCGCCGCAGAACCAAACACACGCTAAATAGTTGATTATATATTTATATATCACACTGTATTAAGCATTTGATGATTAATAATACAGTATGAGTTAAGCGTGATTAAAGAAACAACAAAAAACAGGAGCTATGTGTATTCATAAAAAAAAAAAACACAATTTATTGATTGCATATAGTAACTAAATTACAATAAAAAATTATGTAAATGCATAACATGTCTTATTTATTGTTTAAGCACCCCGACATTTTGCCTCAGAATTCAAGTGAAGATGAACTTCACAATCTTTCGCCATTTGACAAAGCGACTCATGAGAAGAACCGAACATAGAAAGAGCTTTCTCTCCGCTTAGCTTATACTCCTTAACTTTAACCCTCATGCATATATCATCTTCGTCCACCATCACTCTTCTAATCAACATTGCTATTTGCTCCCTATAAACGATTCCTCCATCAGTTGCCTTCACCCTCACTGCCACCCCAAGCTCCTCTGACAACAAAGTAGCATTCATCTTTTGCTCGGCATAAAGGGGCCATGCAACCATAGGAACACCGCTAAGGATACTCTCCAAGACAGAATTCCAACCACAATGTGTTACAAAACCACCTGTTGCTGGATGTTTTAAAATCTCAGCCTGTGGGGCCCACATGGGGACACAAATCCCCAACTCTGAAGTCCTATTCACAAACCCCTCTGGTAAGTAATCCACCACTGCCAATCCATCACCACCCTTCCCTATGTTGAAAAACGCCGCAGATGCATCTTCCTCCATGGGTTGTCGCACCACCCAAATAAACCTCTGCTTACTCAACTCTAACCCATAAGCCAATTCTCTCATCTGAGCTTCTGACATCGTCCCACCACTTCCAAACGACAAATATATCACCGACTCATCTGGTTGCTTGTCAAGCCAACTTAAAATTAATTTCTCACCCTCGGTCTTCTCCTTTGGTTCAACGGTTCGCACAAGCGGTCCAATTGAATAAACCGGTCCTTTAGCAAACTGTCCCAAAATTCCATTTTCTGTAACGGCCTTAATAGCTGTCGGCTCTAAATCTTGCCACGTATTCATAAGAATCCCATCAACTGACAATATCTCCTTTACGGCTTCAACGTAGCCTTCGTGAATAGGCCCCCATGGGGCGACAAACGTTTCAAGTGTATCCTCAAACCGAAGCGGTTCACAACCCGGAATCAAAAGCGGTTCATGATCATTCGCGTGTCTAGAAAACGCTTCCTTTGTTATGAAAGGAAGGTAAATACTAACAGCAGAAAACCAAGCATTTGTTGCAAAGAAAACATAAGTAGACATGTGGAGATCACGTGCCATAGGTAAAGCCATAGTACCAAAGAGATCCACAATAAGAACTGATGGAGGAAATTTCATGGATAATATTTGAGATTGAATATAAGGAAGAGATTCAAACATAGTTAAAACAATTCTTAAACCCAACGATGGGTTGTTTGGATCAAGTTTGTCGGAGACATTGACTGGAGGTGTTACAACAACGTTGATGCCATTAAAGTTGGATGTTTGTTGAAGTATTTTTGATGTAGTTGTTCTGTCTGAATCGGATGAATCGGTGGTGACGATGAAGACGGTGACGTCGAAACCATGGTGAGTGGTAAGACGTTTTGCTAATTCCATGGTAGGAATTAAGTGTCCCATGCCAGGACTTGCTAGAATGGCTGCATGAATTTTTGGAGTGACCATGGTTGTAAAATGGAAATTAAAGAGATTTATGGAAGAAGCTTTTTCTTAAAGCAGAGCTTAATTTCTTGCTCTGTTATGAAGATGTTGAAGAGGTATTTATGGACATTGCTGCCAAATGGTGTAACGGAAGATCAATTCATTAATTTTCTCGCTGACACAAAATTTGTTCTTATATGTAAATCTTTTAATTATACGATGTACTGCTATTGTATTACATTAAAAAATGTTGCTCCGGTCCTGGATAAAATATTTTACTTTTTAGAGTCATTATAAAATTTATATATTTGGAATATATTATTGTTTAAATACATCAATTTCACAATAAATCTAAAAAGTAACATGTTTCTTATATATATATCGGAGGGAGTATTTAATTTAGTAAAATGAATAACTGCCATTTAAAAGTTGTCCGAAGAAAAATTTAAATTTATTGTTGCACTGTAAAAATTTGTAGTTTTTCTTTGACAAAATAAAACTAATAATAATAATAATAATAATAATAATAATAATAATAATAATTTGACAAAATAAAACAAAATAAAAATTTGTAAAAATTATGCAACTCATTCATTTATAATACTAGTGCGATTTTAGGTTTTGTTTGATTTTATGAAATGAAAGATAGAATAAAGAAAATTACAGAAACCAATAAATAAATTTGAATTAAAATAAATTTATTTATTGATTTTCGTAATTTTTCTTTCTTTCCACCATACCGAACACACCGTTAAGCCGTAGTAGTAATATTTTATTCTTACTTCTATAGTTCTACTAGTCATACATACTATACTACAAGTCATGTCAAGACAATACTAATTTTTAATATTTTTTTAAACAAAATTCCCCTTCATTTGAGTTACTTCATGAAGTAATGAGCATTCCAAGTTGGCGGACTTCAATGGTCTTTTATGCAACAATGTCAACTTTTGAAGAACTCCATTATGGCGGACTTAATCAAAATGATAGCATTGCAGGCAAGTGCCCCCACTTGCTTTAAATTTTTCCCTTACTGTACATAACTACATATACATCTGTGGACGTGGTTATGGTGCATAAGTTTCTTCCTTATGCTGTTGAATATTTTGGATTCACTTTAATTAGTTTATTAAAATAATTTAAATGTGTATAAAATTAAATATATTATCTTGTCATTATTATAAGGCTTAATGTTGAACGGGCTGTGATGAGTTTGACCGTTCTTTCTAGTCAGCCTATTGAGAGGTCCTTGCCTCCACTGATGAGTATATATTCTAGTCATCCCATTAAGCTAGACACACTGAAAAACATAACAAGCATAATCTCTCATCAGTGAGAGGTAGAAGCACCTTCTCAACCTTTCCTTAGTTTCAATCAATGGTGGATTCATCCGCTGTCATTCAAGGTACACAATTCCTTTCTTTGATCTTTTTTTTTTTTTTTGTTTTTTATTCCTTTCTTTGATCTATTATATTCAAAGTAGATATTCCTTTCTTTTTTTTTTTGTTTTTTATAATCATGTATCTATGATCTAAGGCTATAATTAAAACCTTTCAATTGGTATCAGAGCCGCTTAGATATATTTTATGGCTATTTACTTTTGAATCGATGAATTGAATTGTATGTCATATGATCTGTTTCCAGTAGTGGCTTTTATATATATAATAATTGCATACGTATACTGATTCAATTAAGATCGTCGCGTAGTGATATTAACATGTATATGCCATATGTTTGTTTTCAATTATATGTGTGTGGTTTTGAATCATGGCCTGATTAACTGTTGATAATCTTAATACATGAATCACTATTTTATTCATGAATCAACATGAACCGTGTATTATACTGTTACTTGGAATTTCTATTGTCGTTAATATTATGTGCTTTCATCGATAATTAGAAACGCATCAAGACGACAAATCTTCTTAAAATAATTGCGGCTAAAATCACGCGTTGAGAAATTGACAGTATAAATTTGTTTTGCCAAAAACCCAATATATTCAATCTCTGTAACGAATCGATTGAAGAATGATTCTTAAAATATTATTGGGATTTCTTCATGTTAATAAATAACGATCGAAACCTGTCCCTTACCGTCGCATTCCGCTATGTGTACAAGAACAAACCGGATTATTCGGCGGGTTATTGCAACCCGTTTCGCTGTAACTGGGCGAGGAAGACTTGTTCAACTTACATCAATGCCCACTCGCGGGCAGTAACACGTGATAGCGCGTGAGGTCTGCGTAATTAAATATTTTTTCGTCCTTTTGGCACAAATTTTGGACACTTAAAATATTTTACATTAATTATTACTTTGAGAATAAATTGTAATTTTCATATCATATTCTCAAAATATTTTGGTCCAAAATTAATATGGTAATTTCTTTACTCTTTTATGACACTTAAAGAAATTATTCACTCTCCAAATCAAATTAATTATGTGTCATTAAGGAATATATTTTATTCCATAAAATTAATTATATACTTTGTTTTATTTATGGAATCAAATTATGATATGATACCCGTAACATTTTTATAAATTAAATTTAAGAAAATTGTTTTATTTTAATATCATATTTTGATTTATGAGATACAAAATTTATTTTGTTAAACATATAAATATTTGGTGTTTATTAAATTTGATAATTGTGCACTATTTTACATAATATATTCGCAAAAGCTGAGTCTTAAATATTCGGTGTAAACAAAAATAAAAAATAAAAATTTAGTAGTCACCGATATGAATTATTTCAATAAAATATTACATTTTGAAATTATTAGACTCAATATTGTTGATTCGGACACCAAATATTGTATAAATCATATGTTGCCTCATTATTATCTTATGTTCACTTGTAAATTCTTAAGACAAATTAAATTATAACATTCTTATATTGATTTATTAAAATAGAGTTTTATGACTTGATATAACGGTTTTCTCTTTGACTACTTTTATGAACCGCTTGAGGTGACGTCGCAAAAAACTTCATGGAATTTGGCTAAAGTTATGACTCTACTTACAAGGATAAAAGTCACACTCTCAAATCTGTCTAAATATAAGATGATGTTATCAAATGGTATTCTCGCCAAATCATCAAAAGCCAATGACTCTAAAGACAAGGATAAATGTCACACTTTATGAGGTTAGTCACAGTTTTATCAAATTCTTTAACCTCTTGTGACCCATTACTGGTTCTTGCATATATGAAGAAATTTTTTTCTTCTTCTCTTGTTGTGCAATTATATAAATATAAAAGTGGAATCCTTTTCCAGAAAATTCTAAATAGAACTCTATAATGATTGTATATATATTTTTTCTCACAATAAAACTCCATTTTCAATTTATATTTAAGTTATAGTGGGAGTATTTAAAACTTTACTCTAAAAGTTCTATTCTGGATAAAATACAAAACTATTTTACACACTTTTATTTTAAATAATAACCCTTGCTATCATACTCTTTCGTATATAAATTCTAAAGTCATATTTATGATGTGCTAATTTAAAATACTTTTAAGCATGTTTTTTCTATTACTTGAATATGACTAAAATTGAGTAAATTAAATAGATTGTTTATGCATGATATTATTTTATCATATTCTTTTAAGCATAAACATTAATGATTTGTATAATTGTAATCTCACCTATCGTGGATACAATTATGCAAAGTATACTGACAACAATCATACCCTATCGGTGTGTTGTTGTTAATATAATGATTGTCATTACTCAATGTACTTTAATTTTATATATTTATATTTCAAATACTCTGTCACTATTAAAATGTTGTGACATAAGAACCGTACATTGAAATGTTATAGTTCTTACTTACTATTCTTAATACCCTTTGATGAGATTACAATAAGTAAGAAATTTTACTAAATATATTATAGCGCATGTAGCTACTATCTTAATTTTGCAATCCAATATTATTCTAATTTTAATCAATGAATTATTTAAACTTTATTTAAAAAAAAAAAAATTGGATTGCCATCTATCCCTAGATTTTGTTAAGTGGCGGACATAACCCTATCGGTGTGACGTTACTCAACACGATCTTCATGTGATAGAGAAATAGTTGAATATTTATTTAAAATATTTTCAAACTTTTAATTCAACTTTCATTCTCTATCAAGTGGGAGAATCCTCACTATGTATTGTGTGACGTAATGGACATACCCTATCGGTATGACATTGCTTAACATGATCATCCTTTCCTTGGTGTAAGAAAAATATCTAACCATTTTAAATATCATTCTTTGTCAAGTGAGGAAAATTCTACATGCAAATTAACTATAGCTAAGAAACAAATATATTTATTTGTTTCATAATTCTAGACATAAAACTACTGTAGAGACTTATATTGAGGATATTAATTATAGTCTTTTCTCATAAATTATTATATACTTCCATATCATTCTATGTTTTTGTAAACTCATTTTGTAAAAGCAATATGTCAAAATCTCAAATGCTTAACAACTCTATCAACAAAAATTCTATTTATTTTATGTCATTATTTTAAATGGTTTTAAATTGTACATTTGAGATATTCAATTTTTTCTATTTTCACTATATTTGACATATTTCAAACTATTGTTATTTTTCAACACTTATGGAAGTTAATGACTATTTTCTCATATATCCTCAATAATAATAAAATGTAAGTCTCGTGTATTTTCGCTGCGTGTAACCAAACTATTTCTCAAATGTGTGTGTCTATAATTGTAGCATTTGAGTTTTATGAGTGAGTTATTAAACTTTTAATATATATAGTCTCATACCCTATTTTATAACACTAGAGACTTAATCTCACTCATATGATGATAAACCTTTTATATATGATCATCATACTCTTTATATGATAGCTACTTTATATATAAAAATTCTTTTGAGAATTTTATTTGTTATAAGGAGATTTATATTATAAATTGTTAAGTGAAAATTAACAATCTCCTTAATTCTAAATGCAGAATATGTGGTTAACCGTGAAATCCAACACTTATAAAAATCTGCCATTGAAAAGTTTTGTATATATTGGATTTTATATTATCATTGAGTTACCACTTGTGTTAGTAATTCTGCTATATTCATGTGCAAAATGTGGTTGAGTTTGTGACACTCTAGTATTGAAATAAAATAAAATTATATATAACCACATATATATAGAAAATTTTGCACTAGCAAATAAGTATCCCACTGTTAAATATTACATGTCATAATATTTGTATATTAGTGATCACTAATGAAAACACTATAGAAAATTCCACCCATTCTTGTTTATATATGTGGGATCAGTGGGAGTGTGTACATAATATTATATACTATGAGCTCAAATAAGAAATTCCACTCTTGTTCATATATGTGAGATCAAATGAAAATATGTACACAATGATATAGACACAAAACTTAAAGTTATAATCTCACTCTTGCCATATACTTTTGCGCGCTAAATAAAATATGGCATAGCTTAAGAGACTTTAAATTTCAGTCTCATCCTACTATACTGAGATATATATCAACTCTTTAATCTCGGTAAGCATTATAATTAGATGCTTAAGTCAATTTGTTGGAAAATGCACAATTATCTCTTAGCATGCAAATATATTGTGCTTCTCTTTTACCAACACTACACATTCTATAAGGTCATAAATAGTAAGTACTACGTATAATATCAATACTCCTATCGAGTATGATATTGTGTTCTTAAAGTACTTATGAATTGCATAATCATAATTTGTTCATTATTGACATTCTTGTGGCCACATTAATCCATATCTTATTTTCTTTAAACTAAGTGGTTGTGTTAATCCAATTGGAGATTCTCCGGTCTCCTATTTCTTTATGGATTTTCATAGTCACAATTTTTTGCTAAAATTTGGATTAATTGAATGTCAAACGTTGTAGAACATTTAATGATTTTGACTAAAAGCAATTATTCTCTTAATAGGCTATCCCTATAAGTTAGTAATTACTTGACCTATGTGGATATTCTATGACTTTTATAAAATCAAAAACTCATTGGCAGAACCACTAACGACAGACTTATATATATTTGATCAAGTCTTCTATATTTTGGGTTAGTGGAAGTTTGTTGTAGCATTTTAGATGCATGGACCATTATTGGATTACAAATTCTTAATGTTATAATGTTAATCCATATTTACCACTCTATGTGAAATTTAAGGTGTATGGTGTATGATTTTGTTTGCCCTATCGGATTCAACTTCTGCATTGTTTATATCTTATGTTTCTTATACTATTTTAAAGACAAGTTTATTATTAATATTTGATATACTTCTATCACTATTCTTATGTTATTTTGATAACTAATTAAAGTAATCCAAGTGGGAGATTGTTGAATATTTTGGATTCACTTTAATTAGTTTATTAAAATAATTTAAATGTGTATAAAATCAAATATATTATCTTGTCATTATTATAAGGCTTAATGTTGAACGGGCCGTGATGGGTTGGACCGTTCTTTCTAGTCAGCCTATTGAGAGATCCCTGCCTCCACTGATGAGTATATATTATAGCCATCCCATTAAGCTAGACACACTGAAAAACATAACACGCATAATCTCTCATCAGTGAGAGGTAAAAGCACCTTCTCAACCTTTCCTTAGTTTCAATCAATGGTGGATTCATCCGCTGTCATTCAAGGTACACAATTCCTTTCTTTGATCTATTATATTCAAAGCAATATTTTAAGAACCGGACCGGAGATCGACCCGGTGTGGTCACTGGTTCATGGTTCAATCGGTTAGACCGGTTCAACCGTTATTGAACCGTTTATATGAACCGTTCATATAATTTTCGTATCTGGTAGCTAATAAACAAATTATCAGTAACAGAATAACATATACTTAGACATAAATTGACAAATTAACAAAATTTAGTTTTAAAGTGCATGATGTTCATACCAAGACCAAGTACTTAATAATACTTATACAAAGTCCAAATTCATAATACTTATACCAAATACATAATTCATACCAAATACTAAAACATAAATTCATAATCTAAATTCAAACATCAAAATATCAAATTAAGTCTCCCCTCTTCAAGTCTCCCATATTCAAGTTCAAACTCAAAGTACATGCATCGAATGATCAATCATTAAATTGATGGAAACCATCATCATCAACACCATTATAACTATTCACATCTTCTTGTGGAAATGAATCCAAATTAAGTCCCCCTCTTGAAGTCCAATGGTGGGTGCCAATTCACCTAAAAATAAAGTAAACAATTAAGTATAGCATTTTCATAAACTAAATACCACAATACAAGTATACAACTCAATGCACATAAGTAATAATCTCACTCTCACCTTCCTCATTGTCAATACCAATTATGGGAATTGATTCCTCATTGTAAAGCATACTTTCTATCTCATTGGAATCAAGAATGGGGGTAGAATTTGTATCTTCGTCCATGATCCAAAATTCAATGTCATCTATTCTCTCATAGTCTATAGGATCATAGGCTCCCATCTTGTTGAAGGCTCTAACAAAAGACAAAGATTATTCAATGTAAAAAGGATAATAAATAATGAAATGTAGAATATTGAAGGTAAAAATTAAAAATAATTGCATACCTATTTTTTAAACGCAAGTTGTAATGCACAAACACAAGATCATTCAACCTTTGATGCTCCAATCTATTCCTCTTTTTTGTATGTATTCTTTCAAAGACACTCCAATTCCTTTCACAACCCGATGATGAAGCAGTTTGACTAAGTATCTTAATTGCCCATTTTTGCACATTTGGCACACTATGTCCAAAAGTATTCCACCACATATCTATCAAAATCATAATAAAATTGAAATCATGATCAATATGTAGTTAAAGGTAAAGATGCACAATTTAAAAAACATTATATCAATTATACTTACCGGGACGCATATGCTTAATAGAATCAAGAGCCAATTGTTTGCCAAACTCACCAACCTTTCCACGATAAAGATTGGTTTCATTCAAGAATTTGGTCCGATTACCATCAACTTGTGTAGTCAACACTTCAAGAAATCCTGCCATAACCTCGGGCTTTTGGGACAAGTTCTCCTTATCATAATAGAATGCTGGGATTTTTTACAAGGTTTTGTACAAGGATTTTTTGTTCATGAAAATGCTCTTAATAGCTTTCTTTGCTCTAAACATGCCATCATACACATAACCAAGTGATGGCCTATCATCACCATCAACAATCCTTAACAAATATACTAGTGGTGCAACAATTTTAACAATAATCTCAACATCATTCCAAAATCTAGAATCTAGGATAACAGCAATGAAATCCCTAGCCTTTGGGTCTCTATAGTATCTAGACTCAACAAAAGTTTTGCTAGTTACCAAAGCTGTAAGATCATGTTGGTGTTTGTGAAGACTCTTCAATGCAATAAAGGTTGTGGCAAAACGAGTAGGACCAGGACGTATAATTTCTGTCCATCCTTCCCTCTTCCTCAAAAAAGCTAACAAAAACCCATGATTGTAAACAAACTTTGTAATTAATGATGCACGTTTTGCTAGACTTTGGACAAGTTCCATTTTTCCTATGTCGCCTAAAACCAAGTTTAGACAATGCGCAGCACATGGTGACCAGTAGATATGAGGATATTTATCATGTAGCATTCTTCCTGCTACTTTATAATTAGCGGCATTATCCGTTACAAGATGCACAACATTTTTAGGACCAACAAATTCAACCAATTCAACAAACAGATTACAAAGATTAGTTGCATCTTTAATAATATCTGAAGCATCGACGGATCTTATAAAACTAATTCCCATAGGACAATAAACTAGAAAGTTAATCAATTGCCTATTTTTTTGATCTTGCCACCCATCTGCCATGATTGTACATCCTGTTTCTACCCATTGACTACGACAACTATCAACTAGCAATTGGACATTTTTTTTCATATCAGATAATAATCTAGTTCTCATAGCATGATAATTTGGCCCTTTATATCCAGACCCAATAGAAGCAACTGCATCAAGCATTCGCTGATAAGACCTTGAATTCAAAGCATTCATAGGGATGCAATTTTCAAAGAAAAAAGTTGCAATAGCAATATCAACTTCATGCACAACTTTTTTACCTGCAAGCACACTCTTAATTGTTGGTTGCGCACCAGGGGTAGTTCTTGGAGCAAAGAAACTACCCACCTCTTGAGATGTAGCTGCTCTCTTTGGTGGTCGAGAGGAGGACGACACATGCACTGCTGGACGTGGTATTTCACTAGTGTCATCATCGGCCAATTCCACAACATTAGGACCAAAAGGATGTTCATCATCAAATGTCTCTGCAGCTCTCTTCTTCTTTGTTGAAGTTTCATTCAAACTCTCGAGCATCCTAAATCTGGTATCTGCATCCACTGTTTTGCAAATTTTTACATCACCAACTACTCCGGCAAGATGCTTTTTAAGTCGATGTATCCCTCCACCTTTAATAACTTTTTTGCAAAACATACATGTAAATCTTTTATTCCTTCCTTCTACAACATATGTGCAATAGTCCCAAGCAGGGTCTGACTTTTGTCGACATGATTGCATAGAGTCATCAGCTTGTGTTGGAGGAGCTGCTTGTGAAGATTGAGCAACAGAAGTTGATGCTGATGTCGACATAATTTTCTGAAATAGAAAATAAACTTTAAATTGGTAAACAAAGCAACAAATTACTAAAATTGGTTCATAATAATTATTCTACTTCACATGTGATAAACAAACTAACAAAATAGAAACTTTAAAAACCTAAAACAAACAAAGGACAAATTAGAAACTACTGTAATATAAGAAAAAAAAAACTTAGTTCTTGTTGCAATTAACGTAAAATAAGAAAAAAAAAACCTTTTCAAAATTGAAACAAGATTCTGAAAAATATTATTCTTGTTGCAATCTATCAATGTGTTGAAACAATATTTCCTAAAGCAAATAATATAAAGATGAAACCCATAAAAATAGAACAAAACCTTAGTTCTTCATTCCACAAATTAAGAAACAAATTAAGAAACCTAAACATAACAATAGGATAAATTTGTTTCATTCCACCATCTAATATAAGAAACAATTAACGAAGAAGAAGAAGAAAAAAAGTGCAGGTTACCAGTGGAGGGTTTTCACGAAGAAGAAGAAGAAAATAGGTGTTGGTTTTCCTTCAGCCGTTTTCACGCTCACTGGAAAGTGAAAGAGAAAAATTAGGGTTACACACAGGAAAAAAAAACACGTTAAATACACAGTTTTTTTTTTTTTTTTAAAAATTTTTAAAAGATTCCGAACCAGCCGGTTTTTTCAAACCGCTCCCGGTTCACCGGTTCGAACGGTTCCGGGCGGTTCGTACCGGTTTCAAGCGGTTTTTTCCCGGTTCTGCAGACTACCGGTTCTCAGCAGCAGCCCGGACCGCTCCTGTGTCCGGTTCCCGGTTGAACCGGCCGGTCCGGTCCGGTTCTTAAAACATTGATTCAAAGTAGATATGTTATAATCATGTATCTATGATCTAAGGCTATAATTAAAACCTTTCATATGCACCATGTATAAATAATGAAAATTATTTAACGCACCCATCATTTACTCTAGGTACTCTCATATGCTACCCCATTACTTGCGCGCCCCCCAATTGCTTAGCGCACCCCCCAAATTTTCCCCTTTTTCTCCCCTAGATTTCTTACGAGCCCCCCAATTTTTTTTCCTCCTCCAGATTTCTAGCGTGCCCCCCAATTTTTTTCCTCCTCCAGATTCTAGCGCATCCCCAAATTTCTAACGCGCCCCCCATTTCCAATTAAATAATAACTTTTGTTTCTTTGAAGTACATATTATAAGAATCTATTTTCAATTAATTGTGTTGGATGATTATATAGTCATATTTTAATTTAAAATTACATACTAAAACATGTACTGTAATTATGGTTTAATTTATTACAATTAACATAAATCAGTAGACGAAACCATTGGTTTTTTGTTTTATTACAAAATCATTAGACAATTATTTTAGTTTCACATAGAAAACTATCAAAACTATTAAACCATATTTATGGTTTCAGTAATAATCAGTATTTAAAATCATTAAACCATTTTACAATACAAATGATTTCATTGTATAACTATATGAAACCATTTAACCAGCATAATGGTTTTCAGGATTTTTAAAACCATAAAAATACAATATTGGTTTCAGTAAACACATAAAACCATTTTACAATACGAATGGTTTCACTGTTTAACTCTCAGAAACCATTTAACCAGCATAATGGTTTCCAAAATAATATTGCATAAATAGTAAGCAGGAGAGGTGCATGTAGCATGAAAGAATACATGCTCAACCCACAAGAAGGCCCAACGCAGCAACAAACAAAAAAAACAGGGGGAAGATTTGGGTTGTTTGATTAATCAGACGACTCATGCTTGATCAGGAGGGTGGAAGCACTAAGGCTTGTTGATCAAGAATCAAAGGCTAAAATGGAATGGCGCTTGGAAGTAACGATGCGCGCACGCGTAAGGGATTAGCGCCCGTGCCTTATGCACCATGCATAAGAAAAACACTTATGCATGATAACTTTTACCGGTACAGAGTATTATATTATAATTTTGTTGACACATATTTTAGTAAAAAAAAATCCATATGTAATATTATAATAATATCGGTTAGTGTATTTTTAATCCCTATAAAATTAGGAGTTTTTAAGTTATGTCTATAATTTTGGTTAAATGTGTTGAATCAATGTTTGAATTTTTTTCAAAGAAACTTAGGGATATTAATAGGATGGGATGGGAGAGAATGAGAAATATTTTTTCACTCCCTTTCTCACAATCTAAAATGTTTTTTATCTCTATATTTTTTTTGTGCAAATCTCCATCTTTATTCTTAGCCTCGAGTTAATAGTAAAAAATATTAAAGTTTAATCATAAAAAAAATTATTTGTAAAAAAATATTAAAGCTTAATCATAAAACAAATAATAAATTAACACTACAATAAAATTGCTATGGAGCGTCGGTCCAAAGCAGATTCTTTTTTTTTTGTTTACAATGAGCTGGGGATCGAACCCAGAACCTAGAGCGTATTACTCAAACCCCTCCCCATTAGACCAAACCTAGCATACTAGTCCAAAGCAGATTCTAAATGACAAAAAAATGGGCACTACAAGGTCTTTAGTGTCGATTAAGAGTTCAGTGTAGTGACGGACGCTAAAAAAGTCCAAGCTAGATTGTCGCGTCCAATAGAAGTTAAGTAGCGTCTGTATGAGGAGAAGGAGACACTATACGGAAGCTACAATCAAATGTATTTGGCATACACTAGCTTCAGATTTTGTGTGATGCTATCGATTGCATATAGTAACTAAATTACAATAAAAAACAAATTATGTAAATGCATTTCATATGAGATAAAACATGTCTTATTTATTGTTTAAGCAACTCGACTTTTCGCCTCATAGTCTTTCGTCATCTGACAAAACGACTCATGAGAAGAACCGGACACAGAAAGAGCTTTCTCTCCGCTTAGCTTATACTCCTTGACTTTAACCCTCATGCTTATGTCATCTTCATCGACCATCACTCTTCTAATCAACTTTGCTATTTGTTCCCTAAAAATGATTCCTCCATCCACCTTCATCCTCAACGCCACCCCAAGCTCCTCTGACAACAAAGTAGCATTCATCTTCTGCTCGGCATAAAGCGGCAACGCAACCATCGGAACACCGCTAAAGATACTCTCCAATACATAATTCCAACCGCAGTGTGTTACAAAACCACCAGTTGTTGGATGTTTTAAAATCTCAGCTTGTGGATCCCACATGGGAACACAAATCCCCACCTCCTTTGTCCGATTCACAAACCCTCCTAGTAAGTAATCCACCAATGTTGATGCATTGCCACCCTTCACTGTATCGAAAAATGCCGCAAATGCATCGTTCTCTATGGGTTGTCGCACAACCCAAATAAACCTCTGTTGACTCAACTCTAACCCGTAAGCCAATTCTCTCATCTAACCTTTTGACATCGTCCCACCACTCCCAAACAACAAATACAGCACTGTCTCATCAGGTTGCTGATCAAGCTAACTTAAAATTAATTTCTCACCCTCCCTCTTCTACTTCGGTTCAACAGTTCGCACAAGCCCCAATGGATAAACCAATGGATAAACATAACTTTACGACTTCAACATAACTTTCGTGACTAGGCCCCAATGGATAAACTAATTGATTGAGTGTATCCTGAAACCTAAGTGGTTCACAACCTGGAATCAAAAGCGGTTTGTGATCATTAGCGTGTCTTGAAAATGCTTTCTTTGTGATGAAAGGAAGATAAATATTAACAACAAAGAACCAAGCACTGGTAGCAAGGAAAACATAAATAGACATATGGAGATCACGTGCCATAGGTAAAGCCATAGTACCAAAGAGATCCACGATAAGAACTGATGGAGGAAATTTCATTGATAATATTTGAGATTGAATAAAAGGAAGAGATTCAAACATAGTTAAAACAATTGTTAAACCCAACGATGGGTTGTTTGGATCAAGTTTGTCGGAGACATCCACCGGAGGTGTTATAATGACGTTGATGCCATTAAGGTTGGATGTTAGTTGAAGTATTTTTGATGTAGTTGGTGTGTCTTGATGAATATTTTGCAAGTGTACAAATAGCCGTCAAGTAGTATAAAAATCGTTCTTTCCACATGGATTGTTGTAATTCAAAAACTAATTGAATTCATATTTAAACATATAAATTTCAATGTAAAAATGGAGGGGAATTTGTTGATTCAAATTTCGATCACAAGAATTGGAAATAACTTAAGATTAAAATCAATAGGAGAACAACGATTGATCCTTTTGGTTCATCTAATTACTACTTCTCTTGGTAATTTCATGTATAATAACGAATTTACTCAATTTAGTTTCACGATTAGATTAAATCAAAAATAATTATGCCCAATGTCTTGGTAACATAATCCTCTCCCTTGATCATCGATCCCTAATGTCTTAGGTAATCTATTATCAATTGAGGTTTACAACCTTTAATCCTTTAATCTCAATTAATGATCCGAAATGTCTTAAGTCAAAGTTAATTGATCAATCGTTCCTAGATCGATCATTCATTCCTATCGTCATAGTAAAACAAATAATTGAAAACATTACACAATTGATCAAATTATGCAAAGCATTAAGAACAAGGAATGATTGAAGAAACTAACTTCGTAATTCATTAATTATAACATATGATAATCACATAGTTTAAGAGAAATAATAATAAGAATCCCCTAAGGATCAATCATGAGAATTTAGTTACACATAGTAATAAAAGACATTACAATCAAAGAAATGAAAGAAAGCATGATTACAAGATGATCTTGATGTGTTTCCACCTTCAAATCCTTGTCTCCAAGCTCCTTGATCTTCAAAAGTTCTCAAAATTGATGTTTCCAATGCTATTTTTCGATCCCCTATCTCAGATCTGCGTTTTCCTTTTATAACCGGAGTCAATAAATGAGAATTTCGCCTCAGGCACAAGCATTTTCGCCCCAGGCACAGAATTTTCGCCTGAGGCACCAACATTTTCGCCCCAGGCGAACAGGCAAACAGAGAGGTACTTTTTCTGGTGAAATTTTCGCCTGAGGCACAGGAATTTTCGCCTCAGGCGAAATAGCAAACAGAGAGGTACTTTTCAACTGGAACGTTTCGCCTCAGGCACAGGATTTTTCGCCTGGGGCGCAAAAAGCAGAATATTAGCTATTTTTCTTCATTCTTCAGCTACTTTCATCCTTTGCAAATATCTTCAAACTAGTGCATTATTCTTCCATGAAATGAGTTACAATTCTTCTAAAAACACTTGAAATTGGTCTTATTTTCATGTAATGACGCATGTCATCATGTCTGAATCGGACGAATTAGTGGTGACGATGAAGACAGTGACGTCGAAACCATGGTGAGTGGTAAGACGTTTGGGTAATTCCATAGATGGAATTAAGTGTCCCATGCCTGGACTTGCTAGAAGTGGTAAGACGTTTTCTTAGAGACAGAGCTTGATTTCTTGCTTGTTTTGCTCTGTTAAAGTCACTTATTGTTCCAAGCAGATTGAAGATGTATATTTATGGACATTGCTGCCAAATGGGTGTAACAAGGAAGATCAATTCATTAATGTAAACCTTTAATTTTACCTGGGACATAGAATAAGGCACTTTTTGGATATTCTAAAACAGAGCAGAATATATCATCATGATGGAGTTTAATCGAATAAATATTTTATTTCATTGTTTAGATATTTTACGATGAGCATAATAAAATTCTTGTTACCTTATTTGGAAAGTAAACGGAATATAATGCATTATAATTTTTTTTCTGTCAATTCTATCCTTATTTAAAAAAATATTATGTAGACTTAAAAATCATAGTATATTCTTTCTTTTTTTACTAAAACATATTATTCTTTCTTTCTTTCTTTTTACTCACTATACTAACGAGTATATTATGGGAGTGCTTTATTGTATTTTTTTAAGATCGCACACATTGGTTGAAATAGTATTTTTCTTTATATTTTACAAAAGCTTTTTGTCAGAGTACTATGGATGTTTGGTTCTATATGTTCGTGGATCTCATAAGTGTGTTGCTATGTAACTAATGATACTCTCTCATGTAAATCTTTTCGATCACTTTCTCACTCTCTCATGTATTTCTTTCATTTCACTTTTTTCCATAAAAGTTGTCTAAAAAAATTAATTTTTTTTTGTTTACAACATTATTATTGAAGATCGAACATTAAATCTCATGGATACTAATCAAATCTCTTATCATTTTTGTTTCCTATAAGTTTCTGTTCCTATATATAAATATCTCGAATTTTGCCACAAGTTTTGGTTGCTCAAATATTTTCTGTCATAACTTTTGGTTCATACTTTTAATCAAACTCTTGTGTACTTTCACATTTTAAATGATATTTTGTGTTCATGATTATAATATTATAAGAACCACCCTCACAAAATTTTAGAATTTTTTAACATAAGATGAATTTTTTATGCGCAAAAAAGAAAAAAAAATCATATTTAATTCATCTTTGTTTAAAAACTTATAGAAATTTTTATTTATGAACTTTTATGCGCGGAAGAAGATATCGACTCTTACAATGTGTTGAATCAATGTTTGAATTTTTTTGAGAAATTTAGAATTGTCAATAGGGCGAGACAGGAGTGAGAAATATTTTTTCACTCCCTTTCTCACTATCTAAAATGTTTTTGATCTCCATATTTTTTTGGGTCAAATCTCCATCTTTATTCTTAGCTTCAAGTTAATATTAAAAAATATTAAACTTTAATCATAAAACAAATTAATAGCAAAAAATATTAAAGTTTAATCATAAAATAAATAATAAATTAACACTACAACAAAATTGCTATGAAGCGTCGGCGCAAAGCAGATTTTGAATGCCAAAAAACTAACGCTACAAGATCTTTAGCATTGATTTAGAGTCAGTGTAGTGGCGGACGCTAAAAAAAGTCCAAGCTACACTGTTGCGTCCAATAGAAGCTAAGTAGCGTATGTATGAGGAGACACTATATGGAAGCTACAATCAAACGTATATGGCAAACACTAGTAGCTTCGTTTTTAGTGTGACACTATATGCATTGTTTTGGTTTTATCCATTATTGACAATAAAGTCCTTTTTCTTATATGAATGATACCAACAGATACCAACAGTGACAGAACAACTTGAGTTCACAAAATATTGACAAAAAAATTAGTCATCATGTGCTCCACAGGTCTCCCAAAGTTGATTAGTCATGACTAATGGCAGTGAAAACTTCGTACCAATGTGATGGTAAAAAAAATTGGATATATAATTAACTTTCGAAATAAAATATTATTTTTTTAACAAACTTTTGAAATAAAATATTAATAAAAAACAAAAAAATTAAAAGAAAATCACGAGTAACAATCATAGATGTAATGCATCAGAAATTGTGTTGCCAAATAATATAAATCAAACTCTAGACTAATAGTAAAGACTTTAACACATATTGAATTGGTACAGTCAAACTATATAAATCCAAAAACCCTTTATGTATTTTTATTTTTTTTTATGTATGTTAAATTTAAAAGTGTATACTAGTCTATATTAGAGCTGTCAAAATGGGCTAGCCCGAATGGGCCGGCCCGCCAAGCCCGATTTTTTCCCGGGCTCGGGCCTTGAAAATCCTAGCCCGAATTATTTTCGGGCTTTTTAGCCCGACCCGACAAAGACCGATTAAAATATGGACTAGCCCGAATGGGCCACGGGCGGCCCGCAAGCCCGAAAAAATTAAAATTAAAAAAATAAAATAAAATATAAATATAAATAATTTATTTTGGATGATTTTAAATTAGTTTGTAATATAAATTATAAAACATCGTCCGCTACTTAAGTAGCAGATGAGTAAAAAAATGGCACCCAAGAAACTCGTAGGTAGCGGATGAGTAAAAATAGGACATACGAGAAACTCGTACGTAGCGGATGACTAAAAATAGGGCGCGCGAGAAAGTCGTAGGTAGCGGATGAGTAAAAATATGACGCACGAGAAACTCGTAAGTAGCGGATGCGTAAAAATAGGTCGCGAGAAACTCGTAGGTAGTGGATGAGTAAAAATAGGGCGCGCGAGAAACTCGTACGTAGTGGATGAATAAAAATAAGGCGCGCGAGAAACTCGTACGTAGCGGATGAGTAAAAATAGGGCGCGCGAGAAAGTTGTAGGTAGCGGATGAGTAAAAATATGACGCGCGAGAAGATCGTAGGTAGTGGATGAGTAATAATAGGGCGCGCGAGAAACTCGTAGATAGGGGATGAGTAAAAATACGGCGCGCGAGAATTATTATATATATATAGCGGATGAGTAAAAAATAGGACGCGCAAGAATGATTAATGCTATTTATATGGTTGAGTTTGAGCACTAGAAGTAAAAAAAAAAATTTAAAAATAAACCGGGCCGGCCCGAAAGCCCGACTACCCGTACCGGGCCGGGCTCGGACACTAATTTTGGTAGCCCGTTTTTTATCCGGGCTTTTTAGCCCGACCCGACGAAGCCCGAAGCCCGACCGGGCCGGCCCGAAATTGGCCGAGCCGCCCGTTTTGACAGCTAGTCTATATCTCCAAAACGTTTACATATTTAACAAGTACTTATGCCCAAATAGTGCGATATTCCTACCAACTGAAATAAGTTCACGGAGACTTTTATGATATTTCTAATATCCACCATTGAGACCTAGCTGTATTTTTGTGTGTCAATTTTTTTTTTTGTCAAACAAAATATATAACCTCTTGTGTTTTAGGGAAAAAGATAGAGTTTCATCAAGAGATAATAAAATATGTCGATAGTTATTTCATTTATAGACGAAATTTGGATACTATGGAGTATTATTATTTAAATGGTTCAATTTTAAATAAAATTCGCCAATCGGAGTTCAACTATTTAAAAATTTAATGTCTAAAAGAGTTATAGAGAAACTTATGTGTTAAAAAAAAAGATTAAGTAATTTTTTTCACACTTGTATGGTTGCAATCCTACTATTTTTTCTTTATTTATACGAAAATTGATTATTTTAAAAGAATTATAACTTTTTTAAAAAAATTATATTTATATTTTAAAACACACCAATTAGTAAAAGACAAAACTTAGGTGCTATTTCATAGATGTTAATGTTGTTCACAAATTACAACATGTCATGTGAACTAATTTTTATAGTTAAATTTAACGTAAAAAATTTGTTTATGCACTCCTATCGATTACACATTTCATGTATGGAGGAAAGTTTTATGTATCCTAGCTAGTCACTAAATAGTTGATTATATATCATTGTATCGAGCATTTGATTATTAATAATACGAGTTAAGTATGTGATTAAAGAAACATCAATGAACATATATACTCATAAAACATAAAAATAAAACTCCACATTTTATTGATTACATAGTAACTAATTAAATTACTAAGATATTGAATTCAAGTGTTTAATGAACTCTTCCTAAAACGAATCGTTCAGAAGAATTTAAGTTCAATTTATGATAGGAATAATTATTGGCTAGACTTTATTACTTAGCGGCTGACATCTAGATTCACAGACTCCTTCCTCTTGAGAACCATAAGGTTTTAACGCAAAAAGAAAAATACAAAAGAAAAAACTATGTAAATACATTTCATGTGGTAAAAAAATGTCTTATTTATTGTCTAAGCACCGCAACCTTTCCCCTCAAAACTCTGGTGGAGAAGAATTTCACAGTCTTTCGTAATCTGACAAAGCGACTCGTGAGATGAACCGAACACAGAAATAGCTTTCTCTCCGCTTAGCTTATACTCCTTAACTTTAACCCTCATGCCTATATCACCTTCATCCACCATCACTCTTCTAATCAACTTTGCTATTTGTTCCCTAGAAATGATTTCTCCATCCGCCTTCACCCTCACCGCCACCCCAAGCTCCTCTGACAACAACGTAGCATTCATCTTCTGCTCGGCATAAAGCGGCCACGCAACCATCGGAACACCGCTAAGGATACTCTCCAACACAGAATTCCAACCACAGTGTGTTACAAAACCACCAGTTGCTGGATGTTTTAAAATCTCAGCTTGTGGGGCCCACATGGGAACACAAATCCCCACCTCCTTTGTCCGATTCACAAACCCTTCTGGTAAGTAATCCACCAATGTTGATGCATTGCCACCCTTCGCTGTGTCGAAAAATGTCGCAAATGCATCGTCCTCTATGGGTTGTCGCACTACCCAAATAAACCTCTGCTGACTCAACTCTAGCCCGTAAGCCAATTCTCTCATTTGACCTTTTGACATCGTCCCACCACTCCCAAACGACAAATATATCACCGACTCATCTGGTTGCTGGTCAAGCCACCTTAAAATTACTTTCTCACCCTCCCTCTTCTCCGCTGGTTCAACGGGTCGTACAAGCGGTCCAATCGGATAAACCGTTCCTTTAGAAAATAATCGTCCTATAATTCCATTTTTTGTAAGAGCCTTAATAGATACCGGCTCTAAATCTTGCCATGTGTTCATCAGAATTCCATCAACAGACAATATCTCCTTTCCGGCTTCAAGGAAACTTTCATGACTAGGCCCCCACGGGGAAACAAACGGTTCGAGTGTATCCTCAAACCGAATCGGTTCACAACCCGGAATCAAAAGTGGTTCGTGATTATTAGCGTGTCTTGAAAATGCTTCCTTTGTGAGGAAAGGAAGATAAATACTAACAGCAGAGAACCAAGCATTGGTAGCAAGGAAAACATAACTAGACATGTGGAGATCACGTGCCATAGGTAAAGCCATTGTACTAAAGAGATCCACAATAAGAACTGATGGAGGAAATTTCATGGATAATAATTGAGATTGAATAAAAGGAAGAGATTCAATCATAGTTAAAACAATTGTTAAACCCAACGATGGGTTGTTTGGATCAAGTTTGTCGGAAACATCGACCGGAGGTGTTATAATGACGTTGATGCCATTGAGGTTGGATGTTAGTTCAAGTATTTTTGACGTAGTTGTTGTGTCTGAATCGGTGGTGACGAAGAAGACGGTGACGTCGAAACCATGGTGAGTGGTAAGACGTTTGGCTAATTCCATGGTTGGAATTATGTGTCCCATTCCAGGACTGGCTAGTATGGCTGCATGAATTTTTGGGGTCACCATAGACATGGTTGAAATAATAATATGGAAATGATAAGAGATTTATAGAAGAAGCTTTTTCTTAGAAACAGAGCTTAGTTTCTTTCTAGTGTTGCTCTGTTTTAATACTAAGAGGTTTATTGTTGTTTCATGAAGATGAAGAGGTATTTATGGACATTGCTAAACGGTGTAACTCAAGATCAGTTATTTATTTATTTTCTTGCTAGACATAGTTAATTTCTTTTAATGTAAATAAATCTTTTAATTATTCAGCTGGACATTTTGTCAAAAAAAATTTATTCAGATGGACATGAATCTTTTTTAAAATGTAAATCTTTTAATTATAGGAGTATGATCCCATCGTTGACAATTATTTTAATTTCTTTTCTTTTTAATCTTCATTTTTTGTAACAAAAAAAAAATTATTTTCTTTTTTACTATTTTAAATCAGATTAATAGTAAAAAAATATTAAAATTAAATTATAAAATAAATAATAAATTAAAATATTATTGTGGGTTTTATGACAACTATAAATATCACATGTAAATAAAATTTGTACATATGTATTGTCTCAAAATATAAATAAATATAACATATAAAACACTTGAATATACACATATAAAGATTTTTTTTTTTAAATAGTGTTCCGAGCATAGGTGGAACCAAGGGGCGGCTGGGGTGGATCATGACCACCCCCCAAAAAATCGAAAATTATAGAAATGGTTTTTACATTTTATATTATATAATGTGAATGTTCGGATATATTAATATTAGGTTTTAAATTAATAGGTAAATTAAAGGAGTAACTTTTGAAAGAAAATAAAATTGGTTATAAACAATGAAATTGTATTTTTTCTTATGAAATTATTTTCTTTTATATACAATAGACTAGTCGGTAAATAACTTTTTGACTTATAAAAATATCCTTAATTTATTAATTTAAAATCAAGTGTACGCGTACATTCAAATTTTCTAATGTATCGTAGAAACTCCCTTACACATAGAGTACTATTTTAATATATGTAATTACATTTTGTTATGATCAACTTTGTGTTTAATTTTTTTGTATGCAATATAATTTTCATATTTAAATTATATAGGCTTAAATGCAGTTTTACCCCCCCTATTTTGAAAAATGCGGAATTTTACCCCCCCTATTTTAAAATGCGGAATTTTACCCCCCCTATTTTATAATTTGTTGGATTTTGCCCCCCCACCAAAATTTTGCACAAAATCTGCTTCTGAGCCTCAAGTTCAAAGCTTCGCACAGAACTCAATTTGAATCAATAATTCACCAAACTGGTACCGAAACGATCGCAATCGAGTTAGTTTTCCACAGAATTAAACTCCACTAAATTTGGAGTTACAGAGAGAGATTAATTACCGTTTTAGTGAAGGTCTGTTCAAATTAATTATCGTATGAAACTATTACTGGTATTTTTGTCATTCCTCTCACCCTGCAGCTCATTTTTTAATACTATTTACATGTATGGAAATCTAACGAAATTACCCTTGTTGGCATTTCAATTTCGTCGAATTTGGAGTTACGATGTGTTCAGTAGACGATGTTGAATTTGAAGATCACAAGTAGATTTCTGCAGAATTAGTAATTGGACATACCTTCACTAAAACGGTAATTAATCTCTCTCTGTAACTCCAAATTTAGTGGGGTTTGATTCTGTGGAAAGCTAACTTGATTACGGTCATTTAGGTAGCCGTTTGGTGAATTATGGATCCAAATTGAGTTGTATGCGAAGCTTTGAAGTTGTGACTCGAAAGCAGATTTTTTGCAGAATTTTGGGGGACATACCTTCACTAAAACGGTAATTAATCTCTCTTTGTAACTCCAAATTTAGTGGGGTTTGATTATGTGGAAAGATAACTCGATTACGGTCATTTCGGTATCCTTTTGGTGAATTATTGATCAAAATTGAGTTGTGTGCGAAGCTTTAAAGTTGTGACTCGAAAGCAGAATTTTAGGGGGGGCAAAATCCAAAAAATTATAAAACAGGGGGGGTAAAAGTCCGCGTTTTAAAACAGGGGGGGTAAAACTCCGATTTAATCAAAACATGGGGGCAAAACTGCATTTAAGCCAATTATATATTATAATTTTTTAATGGTCCACTTTAGTATCAATTTGGGTGAGCTAATTTAGCTTCTTCAAAAAAAAATATTGGCCCGAGCGTATACTTTTTCCTGGTTCGGAGACACTTTCTAGCTCTTTCATCGACTTCCCATGGGCAATGGTGAAAATTGGGGGTGGCCGAGGTGTGCCGCGGCCCACCCCATCCCCCAAGAAAAAATATTTAAGGTTGACTATTAATTCAAGTGTATTATTAATGTTTTCAAATCTTCCGGTATATATATATATATATATATATATATATATATATATATATATAAGTACAAATTTTAATTTAAATATTTAAGGTTGACTATTAATTCAAGTGTATTATTAATTCAAGTGTACTATTTTATGTTGAACTTTGAATAAATGGAACTCATTGCCTTAAATTGGATGCAGATTAAAACAAAAAATACTGTAAGCAAAAGGTACGTCACTGTCGACCTTCATATACATATGCATTTTTTTCATAATTTTTACAATATTTTAGTTTATTTCATGATTTTTACTCCCTCTCGGAAATGCCATTCAAATTTCAAACGTATTAAATATTTTAATATTAATTTCATTAAGCATACGAAATGCATACTACTTTTCTTTTGTTTTGGTACAACCTAGCAATATACTTCTGGAATTTTGATGAGCAAGTAGTAGGCAACTGTCCAAATCTAAGAGGAAAATTATAAGTTGCCATTTTGCGGATGGAGAGGCCCATAATCAAACACTCCATTCTTCTGTTGGAAAAATATTATGACATAGAATTAATTCATTACAATAAATCAAAGAAATATTACAACAAATAAATATGATACATAATAAAATAAAATATAGAATGAGAAGAACTTATCGAATTTGACTGAGGCGTGCAAATGCACTGGGCTTAAGAGTATTTCGCCACCACAGGTAAATTACCCGATGCAGTTGGTCTCATAGCTAATACCCTCCAGGATACAACAGTCACTTCTTGCTAGCACTGCACGTGAATTAGCAAGGTCTCAAGAACTACTTTTTGGATGCTCATGGAAACTTAGTATTATAAATGTTTATTTTCTCTCTAACTCACCGTCCTTTTTGGCTAGCCATCACCCATGCATATATATACATATATACCACTTTATTAGAAAACAATAAGTTTACGTTGCAGCATAACGGAGCCCTTTTAATTAGGATTGATTACATATTAATTTTGTCAATGAAATAGGAACGGCTAAGCAACCATTTAATTAGAAACATGACCAATTAAAATTAATAATAATGATAAAATAACTTTGAAATAAATTACACATAAAATATCCTACAATCCCCCACAATTTATTTTAAAGTTTTAGTTTTTTTTTTTTTTTTTTTTAAGTGTTCCCAAGAGCGTGAAAAATCAACGCATACGCACTAGTGTCTTTTGGACTATGAACTAGTACATAGAGCAAATGAAATTTGATCCACTAGAATGTCGGTGAGATTATAACCTCTATGAACCTCATTCCGTATGTGAAACAGTGACTTCATCACTCACATTGATCTTTCGTCCAAAGTTGTTCAACGCGGTGTGGTGCATTTTGGCCTTGCACCTATTCCTGGATTTCATGAGTGACTCTAGAAAGTCTGCCCAAGCTTTCATAGAGGCGGCCCCACCTCAACACTCATATAGGTGAATCTATCAAGTGTACACCACAGTCAAGCACACCACTCATTCATGAGCTATAGATTCATTAAGAGAAAAACTCAACCTCCATCGCTGTAGTATACACTATCCTATACCATACTACACCATAGGGATGAACTCAAATAGAAATTGGATAGTGTCTTCTCAAATTGACAAGTGACTTGTTCTTACCCATATGAACATAGCCTTGCAAATTTTCACAATCTATGTTGGGTTACCATCACTTTCAATTTTTGTAGTGGACATAAATCCATCCCCCTCGATGTATATATCATCCACTAGTTTCTTGCTCAGTGGGATTATCACAGGATCCTTTATATATATCACTCAACTCAACAACGCGTTGTTTCACAAAATCACAATATACATTGACTAAGACGTCTCTTAATCAATATTTCATCATTTATTTTCAAATGTACATCTATGATTTATTATCATAGGCTTACTTAGATAAATTCTAAGCAACAACATCTCCATTTAAGAGAGAAATTAAATCTATATTTAGATTTATTTGTACAAGTCTACTTGAAGATTTTCAAGTGACAACACCCCCACATTTTGGTAGAATTAAGTTTCCAAACAAATTATTTATCCAAGTCTATTTGAAAGATTTCCAAGTGACAAACCCCCACATTGGAGAAATTAATCCACATATAAGTATCCGCACGTTTTATTAATCATCATTGTATTATTCTAATACAATGGATAATCCACAATATGTCATATAACATTTTATGTGTGTATCTCAAATATCTCAGAGTCATGACCATATCCAAGTCTACTTAGATTAGAATATTTCTAAGCGACGACTTTTCTATCACATATTGAGGTCATGAAATTTCTCAGTAAAATATCTCATCAATTTGCTTTCAAGTTCCAACACCTATACAAATTTACATCTCCGGCGGCAACAAATACTACTGCATCACTTGAATAACAATTAGCGAACAATATAAACAGTGAACTACCAAAGTGCCATAAAGATATACAGAACTTTTAAATCAATTTATATTGTCTCAAACATACACTAGAAAAACTTATCCATTAAACTTCTCAAGTACAAAATAAATTTTGACAATATTGGATAAACCCCCACATCAAAAACCATTTTACACAAATTGAAATACACATATCAATAAATTTTATACCCACAAAATTTCACTTTTCCAGTTATAAAAGTCATATATCAATTTTCACATAATAAATAAGCAAAATAATCTTTCACGATAAAATAAAAATTTATCAAACAATGCTTTTGATATATACACATTAACTTAAATTCTGCAATATGAATATGCCTCGACATTAAAATATATTTTACACAAATTCATCAATTTAATTTATACATGATAAATCTACTAATTCTGCACAATATATTAAATCCTCAAAACAATTTTGTCATCCACAACAAATAATTCACTTAACAAGGACTACATGCTTTAGTATATAATTCAAAATTAATCATGCTTATTCACATATTCCAAATCAAATAAATCAGTGATATTCAACATATTTTAAAAATAACACACAAGCTCAAAATTTAATCACAAATTCATACACATTCAAATCAATTAATCAATACTATGACAGATTATCTGAAGCTAAAATAAATCCACAAGATAAATTATCATGTTAGACAGACTCCAAACTTACATACATAGTATATAGTATTAACATAGGTACAAAATAACTATACCATAACAATAAGCAATTCAATATTAAACCAGCATGAATAGTATTGAATGTACACAATATTTTAAAGTCTAAAATCACATAGTGTTAGACGTCAATGACACTTAAACATAAAACCTTTTCTAAAACATTGACGTCTTTAATTTTAATGCCCACATATACTTTTGAATAAACGGGACTAGTATTTTTATTCAACTAGAATTAGGAACACTGATCGAGCAAATCATAGCAAACATAAATAGACACCCAAACTCATGTACATAGTTTGCAGTTAACACTGATAAATCATATTTGAGCAAGAAAAAATAGATAAAGTGAAATAATTAAATAGAACCTGGATGAAACTCATTCACCATTTCTCTATACAATCAAGATCACCACGCACCTGGAGTGATTAGCCTCAAAATTTGCTTTCCATCGATATCATACTAAATTCATTTCACAATTTAAAATTTATAAACAAATCATTTGATCCAAAAAATAAATATAATGATAATTCTACATAATTCCATGTCAACAAAACTACTCTTAAGATTGTTGGAAAAATATTATGACATAGAATTAATTCATTACAATAAATCAAAGAAATATTACAACAAATAAATATGATACATAATAAAATAAAATATAGAATGAGAAGAACTTATCGAATTTGACTGAGGCGTGCAAATGCACTGGGCTTAAGAGTATTTCGCCACCACAGGTAAATTACCCGATGCAGTTGGTCTCATAGCTAATACCCTCCAGGATACAACAGTCACTTCTTGCTAGCACTGCACGTGAATTAGCAAGGTCTCAAGAACTACTTTTTGGATGCTCATGGAAACTTAGTATTATAAATGTTTATTTTCTCTCTAACTCACCGTCCTTTTTGGCTAGCCATCACCCATGCATATATATACATATATACCACTTTATTAGAAAACAATAAGTTTACGTTGCAGCATAACGGAGCCCTTTTAATTAGGATTGATTACATATTAATTTTGTCAATGAAATAGGAACGGCTAAGCAACCATTTAATTAGAAACATGACCAATTAAAATTAATAATAATGATAAAATAACTTTGAAATAAATTACACATAAAATATCCTACATCTTCAACTGTATCAGTTCATTTTTAAATATCGTTTTAGAATAATTTTATCGTTTCTATTTAATTGTTGTTTTGATGGTTTAAAGTTATTCCCTCCGGTCACTATTATAAGCAAAAAAAATCACTTTTTAGATTAGTTGAAAAAGTAATGCATTTAGTTTATATTTTACTGTTTAGATTCGTTGAAAAAGTAATGCATTTAGTTTTCAATGAACCTAATAAGTGATTTTTTTTGCTTATAATAGTGATCGGGGGAGAACAGTTTATCAATTATATTTTTACTTTTTCAATAACTCATTTCACATTTCTTATAAAATTTAAAGTATACTAAATTTATTTGGAAAGAAAAATTAAATAGTGAATTAAAATGATGATAGAATTGAAAAAAAAAATATATAACAACCTACTATTTTAATTAGAGAATTTTATGCTAAAATAACACTTGAAAATCAGCGGAGTAAATACTTGTGTTTGCTGAATTTTTTGGTCAAATAAGAAGCTGATCAAATTTTCATTAATATTGCAACCAGTGAAGGGAACCAACATGTTTGATAAATTCAATGACTAAGGATCTTTAAATCTAGAGGCGGCGTCTCACCTATGGGTATCCAATGTCACATACATGCAATGCAACACTTCCATCATTTTTTTTTTCAAAAGGTAAGAGGAGAAAGTTTTTACAGAAAAAGTAAAAGAATTTTTAACTATATGTTTACATCTATTTACTTATCCAACAAATAAGTTAGCACTCAAATTTTCTATGGACATAACACATAATAAAGTACAATAACTAAATATAAAAATTTAATATTTAATATTTAATAATATAAAATATTTAATGTTTAGAAAATTGAATACATAATTTTCAAAAAAATATTTTTATATTTATCTCTTTAATATGTGTCCTAAGACACGTATTAACATGTAGACTTTACTATTTTCAGTTGAACTTTGAATAATTAAAACTTTTTCCCATAAAATTGGGCACCTATAAAGACAAAAAAAGTACATCACTGTCGAGACCTTCATGTGTATGCATTTTTTTCAACTATATATTATGATGTTTACAATATTCAAGTTTATTTTCAAGATTTTTCCACCCACGAGTTTATTTTTTATAAGATTATTCTTCTTTTGATAACTCAGTCAAGTATTCATTATTCCAAGGACTAATTGTTGTTACAAATAGTAATAGTTAAAAAATAAAAACCGAAAACGTGTGTCACTGAATTAAAAAAATTACTGTAAAATTGCATAACTCTTTCAAAATTCAATTGATTTTTCTTATAAAAAAAATACAATTGATTTTTTTTCATATTGATTGCGTCGAGATAATCAATACACAAAATAAGTCATTTGGCACAAAATAAGATACTAATAGTGCAACATTCTGACAAATAATAAAGTGTGTGCTCTTATATTTTCCTTTTCCTTTCTTCATTTTAGTTTCTTCATTCCACTACGCAAAAAACCTATAACTTGTTCATTTCTCTTCTCATCAATGGCTTCATCATCTGCTACATAACCAATCAATCTCTAGCTATTGATTGTAAGTCCTTTTTTTTTTTTTGTCTTGATTTTGTGTGTGTGTTTGATTCAACCAATATGTACTTTTTTTTTTTACTATTTTCAAACACAGACAAAAATCAAGACAAACCACAAAAAGAAGGGTTTACGCTTAGCTAGAGGTTGTGGATCAAGTTCAGGTAAAATTGAAACTCGGTTTGGTTGTGCATCAGATGATGCAGCCATTGATGAGAAGGGAAATGAACAAGTTGTAGGGTTTTCTGCGGAGAAGAATGAAGAAGATAAAGAAGAAAATGAGAAGGAAAATACTCCCTCTGTAACACTTTATAAGCAAAAACACATTTTTTAGGTTCATTGTATATTTAATGTATCTGGTCTATCAGATACATTAAATATAAGATGAACTTAAAAAATACATTTTTGCTTATAAAGTGTTACATAAGTATAATAAAGTATGCATTATTATTGGTAAAAATGTTGTTCTGCTTGTATCTAATTTTGTGCTAGATGACTTATTGTTGGCGAGGTTTTGTGGAAAAAAGTTACTCTCTCTTGCTCTTAAAACTTGCTCTCTAGGAGACTGAAAAAATTCGGAGTAAAGTGAAAAATGAAATTGGTGTTAATTTACTATACAAAGGGCATCTAAAACACTTTTTTTTTTGTTCTCTTTCTTCTTCGCCCGTATCACAAGAAAATGAGTCTTTGTCGACACGGTTAGATCTCTCTCCATAGTCTATGAAAAATAATGATTTGATATAGGTTTTGATTGAAATACATAGACTAATTAAGAGAAACCCCATAATACTTTCAATAATCATCAAAGAAATGGGTGAACATAAGTGCAAATAAACGTTAACATGGCCATAAAATCATCAATAGATCAATATTCATATGATTTAAGAAAAATATATAGCCATAAAATGTATCTAATCGGCTTTTATACTGATTGTTGAAATTAAAAAAATAGCCAAAATTCATAAATACAAATTATATCATATCTACAATATACACACCTTTTATGATTATAGAGACGGTCGATGAGAGAGTAAAGATGAGAGATTGAACTATCATCATCGCCGCCGTTTGCATTTTAGAGTTAGGTTTTCACTATGTGTTAACCATCTTATTGATGACAATTATATAGTTAAACAATTGATACCAGCGTCTCATTGGGCTTAACAAAATGGTCCAGTCCATTATAATTCAATCAAAAATAAAAGCCCAACAAACAATTCATCAATAATTAGTACTCATTTAAGATTTACCATGATTTATATATTATCAATAATTTAGGTCAAAATAGTAACTTGTTTGTTTTCTTGGCTCTCTCTGACTATTTCTCTTCTCTCTTTTGTCTTAATAAACATTGATAAACGACTGCAGATCGTCTTGAAAACAAGTAAACGAATGTGACCCTAATCGCAATCTACAGGTAGACCAAAATTATCAAACACAGTGTGACCCTAATTGTGACCGACCGACAAAACTAACACTATAAATTTTTTATCTCAAGAACAAGAAAAAATTCTCACAATAAAATAACACTACAAGAAAATACGGGATTAGCTACGATCGCTTTTTTAGGTAATCCGTAGCTAATCTCTAGTAAAACAGAGTTAGCTACAGATTTGTTGTGAATTAGCTGTCATATAGGGCGTAGCATGGATTGGGTGGGAAATCACCTATCAAAAAATTTCCTAGCTAATTTGCAACTAATATACAGTAAATCCTAGCTAGTTCCCAATTAATACCTAGTTAAATAATGTTCAAAAGTTTGTGTTTCCTAACTAAATCGCTAGGGTATTGTCATAACAATTTGGCAATAAATCTCTAGCTACATATTCCTAGCGATTTCGCAGCTATATCCAAGCCATTTGGATTTATTTTATAATTATAAAATGGCTTTCTAATCAAAACTGATTAGGCTAAATTGTAATTATATGATGCAAATGATGCAAAACACAATTTATTTCCATTTATAATATTAATATTCTATTGGTTGAATCCAAGAACTTATTTTAGAATTTCGACAACAGGATCAGTAACTCAAGAAACCACTACTTATCTAACTCTGTTGTACATGTAGCAGCTAACAAGTTCAATTTCACTACAAAATGCAATATGCATGCATAAATAAAAACCTACAAGTAAAAATACAATTAAAAAACAGATATGGCAAAGTACCCTTCACATGTAGTCTCAATATGCATAAATAAATAAAAACCTACAAGTGAAAATACAATTAAAAAATAGATTATATGGCAAAGTATAAAGGCATTACTTGAGACTGCACTGTGAAGGGAGGCTACCAAATAGTTGAAAGGAAAATTCAGGCAACCATTCATATTTCATGAAAGTACGATAATATACCATCCATAGAGTAGTATCTATGTATCGTATAGAGGCTGTTTTAGAAGATTTTCTCACCTTGAAATAAAAGACATGGTAGCCAGTAAAGTAGTTGCTGATGGGAAAGCATAGGAAGATGATTCATTGTAGCTTTATGCACTGTAGTTTCTTTAGCAGATACGGGATCAGGATAACCATCTGCACCAAAAACAACCTTCACCTACATTCAAGAAGAATAAATTTTACATTTAAATCTCATCATTTGCTATCAGATTAAAGGAAAGATAAATTATTCAACTTCCGATAAGATAACCATTCCTTCATTTTTTACATCTGAATATTTAAATTATTCAACTTCCATCTTTATTGTTTCTTTTTCCTCTGCTTCCACCTTTACTATTTCTACAGTAGTAAAATTTAAAACTTCATACCAGACCAACATCACAATTCAAAAATGTTGAAAAGAATTCATAAAGCACAAGATAGGTTCACACCTAAAATGTAAAAAGAGCATGATGAGTTTAGAACTGGTAGACAAATTGATAATCACAACATTTAAAATTAATAAAGATTGAAGGATTGGGCTTCACTCATTGGAGCTGGATTCAACTGAATAAAGCTAGGCAATTCTGATGAGCTGGTTTCACCTCATCATAATTGGGTTCTTTCACCACATTGACCTATCAAGTTCATTGCAAACTTGCAAAATAAATTTATTCATGTTTTCTTGTCTATGACTTAGTTTGTTACGAAAACCAGGATATATTCCACAATGCCATTTCCTATTCTATAAGGGATGCCTAGTCATTCCGCAAAATTACTCCCTCATGCCAACCTTGCTGCTGGAGTTTTCTTTTCAGGTTGGTATTAATACCACTAACTATCAAACTTGCAAAATTACTACCTATCAATATTCAATGCCACTAACTAATTAACAAATAAAGGTGCTTGAAGGGAAACCTCGGTGCAACGGTTGCAGCTGTTACGAATCACAATACAGTGTCAAAACCAGGTTACAGTGTTTATTAAGTTACAGTGTTTATTGAGGAAAACAAATGTGCAAGTACTGGATCAAGTCAATAATTAAAAGCATAATAAATGAATTAATAGAAAAAAACAAATGTGCAAGTAATAGATTAAAGCAAGAATAAAAATAAAAACATAAAGGAATGAATATAAAAACCTTTGCTATGTTTATCCGCATTGGGAAGAGAATCTGGAACCTCGTCTTTGTCTTTATATTTCTCCTCAACTACTGTTTCTTGTTCTTTCTCCTCTTCCATCTCTATTGCCTCTTCTTTTTCTTCTTCTTTTTCTTGTTGTTGTTGTTGTTGTTGTTGTTGTTGTTGTTGTTGTTGTTGTTCCTCTTCCACCTCTACTGTTTCTACAATGGTAAAATTTAAAAATTCAAACCAGACCGACATCGCAATTCAAAAATGATGAAAATTTCATAGAGCAGTAAAACACAAGATAGATTCACAGCTAAACATGTAAAAAGAGCATGGTGAGTTGAGAACTGATGGACAAATTGACAATCACAATATTCAAAATTACAAAAGATTGAAGAATTGAGCTTCACTCATTGGAGCTGGATTCAACTGAATAAACCAAGTGTATGGGGGCAGAAACTAGTACAATCTGTTCATATAGACCAAGTGTATAATACAAAATAATGGTTTCAGCAAACCTGCAATATAAGGAGAAAGAATTTCAGATCCAATAACGTGACTATATAAAACATCTTAAATGACAAACCAGTTTTTGAGCAATCTTTGCAGTGTCTTTTCGTGAATGAACAAATACCATTGCATGATGACCTTGCCTAATAGAGCCTAGAGGCCACACTGCCACTAGTCACATAAGGGTAAACTAAAAGCATGGAAAAATTTAATACTAACATGAAGCATAAATAAGAACACCAACCAAAAGTGGAAGCGGCCCTCACTTCCCCGACTCTTAAAGCACAGTTCAACAAAACTCAGCTTATATATTGGATAAACAATGCCTTATACCATTAACCACACCGTCAATGTAATATAATCTGAATCGGAGAAAAGAAGCATAAACACTGCCAAAGAAATAATCTGAATTAGAGTTTTGAAATTTAACTTACGCAGAAGTAATCTGAAACGAGCACAACATCAAATTTCAACTAAGAATAACAATCGCGAGAGGATCGAGTCTATGTTGGAGCGATATGTGTTCGAGGATCAAGAGCAAGATCGGACGGAAAGTGAGATCGGAGCAAAATCAGAGGGAGAGTTAGATCGGAGCAAGATAGCGGCGGAGCAAGATCGAAGGAGAGAGGGGTTTCACGATACGTGTTCTGAGATTTTGTTTTTACAGTCAACAAATTAATAGTAGCAATAATAAAACAAATAAAATAATAATAATACTGTGAATTGTTAAAAAAGTAATATAAAATTAATTTCAGTCAAATGGTTGTTAATATACTTGAAATTAACTAGAAACACTATTTGTAGCAAATTAATGGTAGCAAATCACGTTTTTTCTTGTAGTGTAAAGATGCTTCTCCATTTGATTGATGTGAATTAGCTCATCAAGGAATTGGATTCAGGATTTTCAAAGCCAAGCAAATTTATGAGTTAGAATTTAATATAAAAAAAACTGTGGATATTAAAATGAATAGAATATTATTTTTTATTTTTTTTATAAGTTTTCATCCACATATGCTAAGTGGATTCATGATCTCATCAAACATTTTAATCGTTTGAAAACCATAAAATCTCCTATATATAGTGCTAAAACTTCAGAGTGACTAACATATACAACTATTTTTTATGTATATACACATTCCATTCGTTTGATTCTCGTGCTCGAGTCAGCTGCCGCCAATCATAAGCATTTCAGGACCCAACTAGAAAATTGAAGAATGGAAAGTTGGCTTCAGAATGAGGCAATAACGAGTTTAACATCCTTTGATAATATTAAAATATTCTTGTATTTGTATATTGGGGATTTGGTTATATATATATATATATATATATATATATATATATATATATATATATATATATATATATATATATATATATATAAATAATTTGAATTTTGTTTTGTTTTGGACTATATACTAGACAAATCTGCAAAGAACTAACAATGGATGGAGTAAAATATCAATATTAGAACGTTGAACACCAACCAATTATAACAGTGCCTAAGCTTCATACACACTATTTGACAAAGACTTACAAAAACTCATATTAGCAACAAAAAAAACGCGTGACTTAATTATCGTCTAAGCACCCTGTGATTTTGCCTCAGAACTCTGTTGGTGCATATGAAATACACAATCTTTTGTCATCTGATAAAGCGACTCGTGAGAAGAACCACATACAGACAGAGCTTTTTCTCCACTTAGCTTATAATCTTTAACTTTAACCCGCATGGCTATACCTTCTTCATCCACCATCACTCTACGAATTAGATCTGCTATCTGTTTCCTACAAACTACTCCTCCTTCCTCTGTCGGAGTCGCCTTCACCGCTACCCTTAGCTCCTTTGACAACATAGTGGCATTCATCTTCTGTTCTGCATAAAGTGGCCAAGCAACCATCGGAACTCCATTGAGGATACTCTCAAGCACAGAATTCCAACCGCAATGTGTCACAAAACCACCTATCCCAGGATGTTTCAATATCTCAGCTTGTGGGGCCCACATGGTGACACAAATCCCCACATCCTTTGTCCTACTCACAAACCCATCCGGCAGGTAATTAATTATCGGTAATCCATCACAATCCTTTGCTTCAAAAAATGATGCAGATGCATCCCCCTCGGTGGGCTGCCGCACCACCCAAATAAACCTCTGCTTACTCAACTCTAACCCGTAAGCTAACTCGGTCATCTGACATTTCGAAATCGTCCCACCACTTCCAAAGGACAAGAAAATCACTGACTCAGCCGGTTGTTCGTCAAGCCAACTTAAAATTAAATTCTCACCCTCCCTCTTCTCCTCCGGTTCTACATTTCTCACAAGTGGTCCAATGGGATACACCGGTCCTTTAGTAAATTGTCCAAAAATCTCATGTTCAATAACAGCCTTAGTAGCTGCTGGCTCCAGATCTTGCCACGTGTTAATCAAAATCCCATTAGCGGATAATATATCTCTTGTCAAGTTAACAACAGCTTCGTGAATAGGCTCGTACGGAGGAACTAAGATTTCTAGCGTATCCTCAAACTGAACCGGTTCGCAACCCGGAATCAAAAGTGGTTTGTGATTATTAGCGTGTCTTAATAACGCTTCTTTTGTGATGAAAGGAAAGTAAATGCAAACAGCGGTGAACCAAGCATTGGTAGAAAAGAAAACATAACTAGACATGTGAAGATCACGTCCCATGGGTAAAGCTGTAGTACCAAAAATGTCCACAATAAGAACTGATGGAGAAAATTTCATGGATAATATTTGAGATCGAATAAATGGAAGGGATTCAATCATAGTTAAAGTAATTCTTTGACCTAAGTTTGGTTTGTTTGGATCAAGTTTGTCGGAGACATCGACGGATGGTGTTACAATGATGTTGAGGGACTTGAGGCTATTAAGGTTGGATGTTTGTTGAAGTATATTTGATTTTGTTGTGTCTGAGTTTGATGAACTGACTGTGGTGGTGGCGGTGATGACGAAGATGGTGACTTCGAAACCATGATTAGTAGCAAGACGTTTGCCTAATTCTATGGTGGGAATTAAGTGTCCCATGCCAGGACTGGCTAGTATGGCTGCATGAATTTTTGGAGTCACCATGGTTGTAATGGGAACTAGACTAGATTGAGCTTAATTTCTTGCTTGTTCCTCTTTCATACTTGGTATATTTATTGTTGTTACATGCCGTACAAAGAGATATTTATGGCAACTAACTTTTAAATGCATTTAAAAGTTGTCTCTTTTTTTGGGTACAATAGAGCCAGAGGCCCATTATTTTATTTTATTGTTCTCGGAGAAAATGAGTTCCGGTAATGTAAAATTTGTTCGTTGGGATAAGTAAAGTCGGAACAAGAATTATTTTCACTAATAATTAAATCTGGATTCTCCCGAACAATTCATTCTAAAGAGCTCATTAAACAATGAAGTCAAATTTCTTTGTTAAACCCATTATTCTTTTCTCGCGTAAAAATCTCTCATTACTTTTCTAAGTCTTAAAATAATTGTCGGTGATGACCCATTATTATTATTATTATTATTATTTTTCACTAACTACAATTAATAAAATTAGTAAACAACACTAATTTTACTGTTAAAATCAACAAAATTAATAAAAAAATTTAAGAACTTCGCACTATCTAAATATAAATAAGTCTTTTTTTTTTAAGAACTTCGCACTACAGGTATATATGAATTGTGTTCAAAACAAATGCATTTGATATCAGAGCTTGAGAATTCATGATGCAGTTCTGTCAAAACCAAGATAAATGTGACATTCTTTGCCAGCAAGAATATTTTTATCAGGAAGATTGCTCTCTAAAACATTATTGTACCAGATACTTTAATTCCATTTGCAACATAAAGTGTTCTTTGTGAGGCTTCGACATATTTGTAGATAGGATGTCTGGGTTCATTATAATTTCAGTTGATCCTGTATTTTTATGTTATGCCAGAGATATATAGGTTTGTCATATATAAAACTTTAAAGGGAAATTTCTGAGCTTTGATAAATGGCATAGGTGGATCATCATCATCATACAGAGGGACGGAGGCAGGACTGAGTCTAAAAATATAATTTATTTTTGTTTGAAAAATATAATTTAGTAAAGGAAAAAACTAAATTTTGAAATGTATAACATATACATGAAATTATAAGATAAATCTAAAGTTAATATTTTTAGTCTATATTTACGGACCACTATTTTTAAGTCGAACTTTTTGGCCCTCCTAGTTTAACATTTATCGTAAATTTCGTCTCAAACTATGTATTTTGCAACAAAAATTGCAAATTTTGGCTTCAAAAAGGTGGATTCTATTATCAAAAGTGATAGTTTGCTATTAAATTATCGTCTAAGCACCCCGTAATTTTGCCTCAGAACTCTGTTGGTGCATATGAAGTACACAATCTTTTATCATCTAACAAAGCGACTCATGAGAAGAACCACATATAGACAAAGCTTTTTCTCCACTTAGCTTATAATCCTTAACTTTAACCCGCATGGCCATACATTCTTCATCCACCATCACTCTACGAATTAGCTCTGCTATCTGTTTCCTACTAACAACAACTCCCTCCTCTGTAGTTGCTTTCACCGCTACCCCTAGCTCCTTTGACAACATAGTAGCATTCATCTTTTGCTCTGCATAAAGTGCCCACGCAACCATCGGAACTCCATTGAGGATACTCTCAAGCACAGAATTCTAACCGCAATGTGTCACAAAACCACCTATCCCAGGATGTTTCAATATCTCAGCCTGTGGGGCCCACATGGTGACACAAATCCCCACATCCTTTGTCCTACTCACAAACCCATCCGGCAGGTAATTAATTATCAGTAATCCATCACAATCCTTTGCTTCAAAAAATGCTGCAGATGCATCCCCCTCGGTGGGCTGCCGCACCACCCAAATAAACCTCTGCTTACTCAACTCTAACCCATAAGCCAACTCGGTCATCTGACATTTCGCAATCGTCGCACCACTTCCAAAGGACAAGAAAATCACTGACTCAGCCGGTTGTTCGTCAAGCCAACTTAAAATTAAATTCTCACCCTCCCTCTTCTCCTCCGGTTCTACATTTCTCACAAGCGGTCCAACAGGATACATCGGTCCATTAGTAAACTGTCCTAAAATCTCATGTTCAATAATAGCCTTAGTAGCTGCTGGCTCCAGATCTTGCCACGTGTTAATCAAAATCCCGTTAGCGGATAGTATCTCCCTTGTCAAGTTAACAACACCCTCATGAATAGGCCCATACGGAGGAACTAACGGTTCTAGCGTATCCTCGAACTGAACCGTTTCGCATCCCGAAATCAAAAGTGATTCATGATTATTAGCATGTCTTAATAACGCTTCCTTTGTGATGAAAGGAAAGTAAATGCTAACAGCAGTGAACCAAGCATTGGTAGAAAAGAAAACATAACTAGACATGTGAAGATCACGTCCCATGGGTAAAGCTATAGTACCAAAAATGTCCACAATAAGAACTGATGGAGGAAATTTCATGGATAATATTTGAGATCGAATAAATGGAAGGAATTCAATCATAGTTAAAGTAATTATTTGACCTAAGTTTGGTTTGTTTGGATCAAGGTTGTCGGAGACATCGACGGGTGGTGTTACAATGATGTTGAGGGACTTGAGGCTATTAAGGTTGATTTTTGTTGAAGTATATTTGATTTTGTTGTGTCTGAGTTTGATGAACTGGTTGTGATGGTGATGGTGATGACGAAGATGGTGACTTCGAAACCATGGTTAGTAGCAAGACGTTTGCTTAATTCCATGGTGGGAATTAAGTGTCCCATGCCAGGACTGGCTAGTATGGCTGCACGAATTTTTGGAGTCACCATGGTTGTTATGGGATCTAAGTCTCCAGAAGCCTTTTTTATTTTTTTTCCTTATAGGCTGAGTTTAATTTCTTGTTTGTGTTGCTCTCTCTTACTACAATAGGATGTAAATTTATCGTTGTTATACTCAGGGACGGATGGAAGGGGGGGCAAGCAGGGGCTCCAACTCCCCCTAACATGCAAGGTTTCATACTATACTATTTATACATGCCTATTATAAGTTGGTATATGCATTGTTTTAGTTGTTTTGTCTTCTTCTATATATGCTAGTTTTGCATTCAAGAGATGGGACATTAATGATCATAGATTAGTGTTATTATATTCTTGTGTACTAGTGGAACATTACGGATACCTTCTAATTTACTCAATCTAGTTCTTTCTATTTAATGTATAATATATAATATTAGCTTGGTATAAACAAATGTTATGATTTTATTTTTTGGTTCTTGTGAAAAAATTATTTTATTTGTGTGTTATTAAAAAAAAAATCTAACCCCCCGTCTGATTGAGTTCTGGATCCGTCCCTGGTTGCACTCTATGTAGTACGAAGATGTATTATGGAGATTACCAAACGGTATATAATTGCCAACCAACTTTTAAATGCATTTAAAAGTTGTCTCTTTTTTGGGTACAATAGAGGGAGAGACCCATTATTTATTTATGGAAAATGCTAACGAGCGTATTCGGGAGACTCTTTTAAGGACTTTAAATAGTAAGTTTTTATGAAAAAATTATGAAAATGTGTAAAGTCAACGCATGGAAAATTGATATGTTTAGCTTTATAAATAAATAATATATTTAATTGGAATTCTTAAAGAGTTAGCTAGACTCTTTATTTATTTGGCGTTAACACTATGGTTCTCAGAAAAAATAAATTTGATAATCTAGAGTTTGATCGCAAGGTAAGTAAAGTTTGATCAATAATTATTTCCACCAAAAATCAAACTCGAATTTTTCCAAATAATTTATCCTATAAAAAATTCATTAGCCACTTAAGTTCATATATCTTTTTTAGGCCCATTACGCTTTCCTCACGTAAAAATCTTTCCTGTGTACTTTGCTTAGTCTTAAAATAATTCTCACTTTAAAATTTAAATTGTTATGCAATATTTATTAGTATTAATTTCACTAACTACGATTAATAAAAAAAAAATAGTAAATAACACCACTTTTAACAACTGCGTACACTATCTAAATATAAATAGGTCATTTTTTTTATCAGACCGGGGTAGTAAAAAATTTAGTGGGTCTTTCTATCTTCTATAGGTAACTATGAATTGTGTTCAAAACAAATGCATTTGGTTTCTTTCTTGTTAGTGTAGATATCAAAGCTTGAGAATTCATGATGCAGATCTGTCAAAACCAAGATAAATGTGACATTCTTTGCCAACAAGAATACTTTTATCAGGAAGATTGCTCTCTAAAACTTTGGACCAGATAATGCATTTAGGAAATACATTAATTTCATTTGGAACATTAAAGTGTTCTTTGTGAGGTTTCGAGATACTTTAGTTTGATAACTAAAATCCAAAGAAAAACAGATTAAAGGTAAAGTGTAGATAAAAATATGAGCTGCAAGATATGTTGATTATCGTTTGAGGTGTTTTTAAAATGATATTTGACAATGATGTCAGAGCTTAAGTCTTATCAGCTAGGTTGGCAACTAAAATCATGCTCTAAATACCGTTATTTGGTTAAATTTGTGTGATCATGTGTGAGATTGTGGTTAACATTCCATTGTTTTGATTGTAGAAAAATAATGTGTAGAATTGTGCACTTGAATGGTGGATAGAGTAGCTTGATTGCTTGTGTTAGGAGTCCCACATCGAGTATTTCAAAGTGCTTGATGTGATATTTAAGTTATGAGGCTCTCCCGCTGGACTAGTCTTTTGGGTTGAGCTCTCCTCATATGATTTAATCAGCTTGAATGGTGAGAAAAGTAATTACTAGCATAACATTTCCACCACTCGCTACGGGAACTCCATTCACCATGTGAACAATTCTACTAGTCTAAAAAGCAAAAAATATCCAAAGACAACCAAATGGGTTCACCAAAAAACGCAGAGAGAAGCGAAATTTTTTCATCTCACCCACTCACTTTCTCGCCTACTCTCCTAGCGTGCAAAAAAAATCGGAAAATACGTTCTGAACTGTTTTTCTAGTGTAAAATTTACACTATAAAAAATTCGAAAAACGTTTTCCGAATTGCTAGGGATAGGGGAAAAAGTGAGTGGGTGGGATGAGAAAATTTCGAGAGAAGCGTTATCCATACCACGTGAAGCCAAGCCTTGTTCCCGCAGTTTCAGTGAGTTGAGGCCTTGCCCCACCACTGCACAGGGATTTGCTGTCCGGAAAAAGGATACAGCGCCATTTTTTTTCAACTTTTGCTGCACAGGGACAACTCCGCCGTTAGAGCCTCCCTTGGTATACCGACTTACAGTGGTAGGGAACAGGCTCCGGAGTCCGGACTCCATCTTCCTCTTTGTCACAAGTCACGACAGTGCAAGAAAAATTGGGGATGAGTTTTTATTTTTTTGATGAAGTGAATGAGTTTTTAAATAAATAAAAACCCATCTAATATCCCAATGTTGGATTGATCCAATGGTTTATATTTTTGCTGTAGAGAGACCGATTGTGGAGAGACTGGCGTAGAGAGACAGTGTGGAGGATGGATTTGGATCCTCTCCAATTTTTTCTCTGATGTTTTGTCTCATTTTTTTTAATATAATGATTGATAAATCTCAAAGAGCATAAAAACATTTAAGTGAGAAAAGAAAAAAGAAAAATTGAATGAATGACTAAAATTCCTATAACATGACCAATGAGAGAAAAAAATGGTTTATGTCTCTTATTTTCTACCTTTGTTTTTCTTCGTTTTCAAATAATTTTAAAAATCCAATCAGTTTTATGTCTCGTATTGTCCACTTCATTTCTTCTCTCATTCCAAACAATGAGTCAAAATTGAAACAACAAAACAATAATCTATATGCCCCTTATAGCAATCCACTGAACCAGCATAAAAATTTAAACAATAATGAAGTAATTTAGATGGTCAACAAAGCAAACCTAGAAGATGAAGAATGACTAAATCAATGTGAAACCAATGATAGACATAACAAACACACAATACAAAAACTTAATTGGATGCTCAGCAGTGTGTAATGAATTGTCAAGAGGAATCAAAATGTCATCAATAAGAGGAGCAAGAGTATAACCTTGTTTCCCTTGCCCTTGGTAAGATTCAAGTCTCAAAATACTTCCTTAAGGTTGCTTCAAATGCAACTCTTCAACAATCAAACAAGGCATTACAATTGAAGTTAAATTTCATATAGAGTAACCACTAACCATAGCTATATAAAAGAACTGTACAAAAGGAAAAAATAGCATAACACCCAATTCAGAATTTCCCTGACTAATGCAGAAGTAGCAGATGCAAACAATGCCCTTCCTCACCCAGAAAACCAGGCACACATTTTGAGGAACTGCAATTGAGTCGGTCATTTTTTGGGACGGTGTATAATGTAGAACACAAATGTAAGTTGGTTTTATCATCATCAGGCCTTACCAAACCCCAGAGTAAGCTCCAATTCATCCACTCCTACCTCGTGAATTCTCTCACCTTCCCACGGTTTCACCACTCTGCCATTCTCAAAGTCAAAATCTGAGCCTCTACCTCTCTCAGCAGCTGAACCTGAACTCCATTGCATGGCCTCATGAATCATATCCATCGAACTCTGAGGAGTGATCTTCTGCATTACTGGTTTCATGAGATTAAAGGTAGGGGACGGAGGAGCCGCGCCATGGACAGCTGTTGTCTGAAAACTAACCCACCTACCAGAGTCCACCGTAGAAGCATCTGACTCGTCACACTCCGGAATGGTGGAAGGGGGTAAATGGTTACGGCGCGTGGGACTTGACGGTGCAGAGGTAGCGAAAAGCGGGTGGCGAAATGATGAGTTAAAGGAACCATTAGAGAGGGATTCAAAATCTGCTTTTCGCTTTGAACTTCTTGGAGAAGAAAGAGGTGGTGTAACAGGAGCACTATTGGAAATCCTAAGGGGTGGAAGATTTGTGGGGATTGAAGTTATGTTTCGGATGAACGGTAGAAGAAAGGAAGATGGGTTTGATATTCCATCCATGCGAGATGGACTTGGGAAAGACGATGAAGTTGGACTTGCGTGGTAGGATGGTATTGGACTTGGAAATGAAGAGGATTGTGGACTTGGGAATGATGAAGATTGTGGACTTGGTTGAAGTGAAGAACAAGCACTCATATTTGGTGGAGTTCCTCCCATCTCATTCAGTAGCGGTCTCTTACTTCCCTGTTTCAAATTCATTCACTCATATTAGCCTATGCACAAGAATCAAAATCATCTACAACACTTTGTACAAACAATTCTTCAAAACAATTATTAATTTCTTCCAATTTGGCAGTTTATACTACTTTTTTTTGTCAAGTAGTCTAGTTGCTAGAATTTAACTCTAAAGTTGAATAATTGGAGTGTTTGGAGTTCGAACCCTAGTTCCTGCATACATAATGTGATGTCTCAACCAACTGAGTTTAAGCTCTCACGAGGATGCAATTTATACTACTTTAAATTATGCATAAATAAGCTTGACCAAGAACATTAATTAAATGTTTTTTTTTTACTAACATTAATTAAATGTTAAAGATCCCAAATTAGGCAAGTTAATTAAAAGGAGCAAAATGGCATTAACATAGTTAATTAAATGTCAAAGATCCTAATTATGCTGACCTAGAAAACAAAATTAAACACATTAACAACATTAAAAAAAATAAATGAAAAAGCTCAAGAAACTGATTAATTTAGTTAAACTAAACACCAATAACCAATTAGATCACAAAACCTAGGTTTACAATAAGATCAATTTGAAGGTTTAATTTCAATTTAAACAAGATGAATTCACTGAAATTGAACCAGATCAAGTACAATTGAGAATTAAACATAATTAGTTAAAATTATCCATGATAATTAAACCAGATCTGAGATTGAGAATGAGTTAAACCTTTCTATAAGTAGTTCCATCTTCTTCAACGATCCAACCAGCTTCAGAACAAAGAGCTTTCAACACTTCATTGTTATCACAGTGTTTAGGTAGCTTGAAATTACCTTGAGAACGAAGACCTGAATAGATCTTAGCAGCAATAGCTCTTCGTCTTCTCTCTCTTCTCTTATTGTTTTCTCTCTCTTTCCATGTCGGTAATCTTCCCGACGATCCGCCGCCGGTCATGGCTCCGGCGAGGTCCGTTGTATAGAGAGAGAGAGAGGAAGAGTAAGAAGAAGAAGAAGCTGTGAATTGGATTTGGTTTGAGTAACGAGGTGAAGATTTTTTGGTTGTAGTGTGTGGAGATGTAGAAGATGAAAAAATGAAGAAGAAATGTTGGCTCCTTTTTTAGTAGATTCTTCTCTCTGATAATGCTTCTCTCTCTTTCTCTCTCTATACCCTTTTCACACTATCTAGTTTTCACTTCCTTAATTATTGTTAGTATAGTACACAATTTATTTATTTAATGAAGAAAAAAAAAAGTTATCCAAAGTTAATTGAACCATTGGATTGGTGCTGAATTTGGTAAGAATATCATCGTTTTTTTTTTTTTACAAAAGGAATATCATAGTTTGGTCCTCTGCAACTGTGATCGGAAGGTGACCGAATCATTTGATATTAGAATTAACCTCGAACCAAATTAGACGGTCAAGTAGACCGGATACTGATGGTGAAAAATCAAAAAAATTGGATGGATTGGTCCTAAATTTTAGTTTAACGGCTGATGCAGATATTGTTAGGTTTGACGTTTTGAATTAGATTTGATATTATTATTAGGATTGATGTTTTTATTCGGATTTAAATTTAGAATTTTATAGTTGTATGTGAATTTTAGTGGAATTTGTTACTTTAAGAGGGAAAAAAAGTTAGATTGGAGATGGAGAGGGATGGACTCAAAATGTATAGTTGATCTTAAGGCTAGAAGAAAAAAAAAATGTTGAGTTTTGCTTATTAACACTAAAATTGAAAATGTTGATTACTTTTCACTCTCATTTAACAAAGGTGATTGGGACTAATTGATTAGTGAATTTCAATTAAAGATAAATGGATTTAGAAAATTAGAGTTCGAATTTTAGTTGCACAATTTTGAAAAAAAATTATATACTCCTATCATCGTATCATTTAATGACTAAAAATGCATTAAAAATGAAAATAATAAGTAGAAGGATGCATAATTAGTCAAATTAAGGATTTTTATTTTTTTTTTACGATAAGAAGGATATGGTTATGCATGCATCATTACTCATTAGGCAATACTATATATATATATATAGTAGTATATTAGCATTATGAACAACAAAATGGCCAAATAATAAATAGCAATAAATTTAGGCAATCTAATTAGCAACCGATATTCATATAGCTTGATATATTTGTACACACTCAACTGATCTAATAATCCATTATCAGTTAGTCCATTTCTGGCAGATAAAAAATGTATGACCAAAAAAGCATGGAAAATAATCCTGTTTGAAATAGGAAACATGCCATCAGAGGCCTAACACATTCCTCCTTCATGAATCACACATGACTTTGTTGGTTAACAATTACCATTCCAACAGTGTATATAGCACTATGTATTTTGCTTTATCACGGATATCACAGTCCATTTCTGCGGCGAAGACTCACATCCACATGAACATGGCCCTTGCTGTATAGTGCCCTATCCCCTAGGTCTAGTACCAAAATACTATAAAATAATAAAAAATAGTGCGATCATATCTGCACTAATACATCAATCTCATTAGAATTTCGCAGTTAAGCGTGTTTGAGCGAGAAAAGTAATAATATGGATGATCTTTTGGAAGTCCTTATGTTGCACCTTTTTTATAGTTTAAAAAAAAAATGTTGTGTAATATGAACATCTTCCTTGCACAATTGGAAGTCCTTGTGTTGCACCTCTTGTAGGATCAATCTAAATGTATGAGAAACTCTACGTAAGAATTTTAACATTGTTGCATTATTTTATTTTGTTAATTCAATATAATTAGAATCTTTAACTCATAGTAAGCAAGCGCCTCAAAATATCCTCGTAGCCAGAGGCGGAACTAGGGGAGGGCTAAGGTGGGCCGCGGCCCTCCCCGAAAAAATAGGAAGTTAATAAATTACCCCTAGTGTTTTTATAAAATTACATGTATAATACTATATATATTTATGAAGACATTAAAATATTAAAATATACATGTAATCGAACGGATAAGGTGACTTGGTTTATTTTATCATGTTGTTGTAGGTCACAAGTTCAACTCCTGCGTATAACTCAAAACATTATTTTGAAAATGTTACTATTTTTTATATGTATATCAATTCATAAAATTCACAATTTTTATTTTTACAAAAAAAAATTCTATTTTTGCAAAAAAAAAAAAAAAAAACTTTTCAATTTCATTCTAGAATTGTTTTATTTTCAATTAACTTTAAACACTTATTAATAATTTTTTATACACAATATAATTTTCATATTTAATTTATATATAACCGATTTAACGATCCACCCGGAATTTTTTTTCCTGGTTCCGCCGTAGCTTAGAAGATTAATAAACGGCTCCATAAATCAAACTTAAACTTTAGAGTCATGTTGTCAACTCGATAGTGCTATGCTCACATTTAAATGGAGACTACTTGTTTCTCAATTATAAAAGATGATCAAATGAATATGTGACCTCAATTGTACTGTTCCAGACAAAAGTGTCAGGTAAAATTTAAATATACTGATTGACTGGATCGAAAAAATTTACATAGTAACTGACAGAGATTTCTTATGATTTGCGAGTCTGGGTATCATGTAACTATTTGGTCTGCCCTTTGGTCTGCCCTTTCTTAAGATATGAGAGCAAAAGCTTGCTAGTACTAATAAAAGTTTGGTAGTAGTAATAATTAAGTCATTGTAATGAATTTTACTAAATAACAAATTATTGGAGAAAATCTAAATTTAATTTCTAAGTAAAATAATTTTTTCATTATATATTATTTACTTCGCGATCAAACTCCACATAACTAGCATAATTTTTCTTAAGAACGGAAGGATTAATAAATAAAAAATTAATAGTACTACAAAAATAATCCAAAAAAGATGCAAATGCTAAATAGTGCCTCCGGGCACTCTTTAAGCCCTTAAATAGTAAGTTTTTTATAGAATTTTTATCGGAATGCGTAAAGTCAACGCATTGGAAATTGTAGTATTTAACTTTTTGAATAAAAAATTTCTTTAAATGGAATGCTTAAAGAGTGCTCCGGGGGCACTCGTTAGCGAGACCCATAAAAAATTAATAATACTACAAAAAAAATCCAAAAAAGATCAATTATGAACAAGACGAGTCACTGGTCAAAGTAAGTTGCAGCCCACATGCAAATTCGTTGTGTGATGAAATAGATAGAGATGCACAGCAAATCCATCACAAAATGGGACCCATTCATATTTACATTTGTATCTCTATTATTGCCAATTGGCTTCAATAACACAAGTAGCATTAGAATTAGAAAACACAGTGCACGATCGCAACACATTTTTTATACTCTTCCTATTAAATTATATAAAAATTTGACAGAACGAAATATATGTTATATTTTTTATCATTAAATGAATAATAAATTATAGAGTGTCACATATGAAATGAGACATAAATATAAACGCAATATATACCACTTCTTTTTTTTAGGTTAAGGATAGCATTGACTTGGCCCCATCCGTGCCAAAAGGTTCATGCATACGGTTGGATCATGGATATAATATCATTCTCTACAACCATATACTACCATGCATATTAATGAAAGTGATACTAAAGTATTTTCCACTAAAAATACTTAATGAGGAGTAAATTACTCCCTCCGGTCCTTTTTATAAGAAACACTTTGGAATTTTTATTTGGTCCTTTTTATAAGAAACACTTTAACACAATTCCATTTGTACCCTTATTAAATACAATCAAATAATTCATTATAATGCTAGTGCATTAATTAGAGAAGTCTATTTCCCATGCTAGTCAAAGGTTAGTTTTGGAATATAACATAAAATGTTAGAATCATTAATGTGAAAATTTACCTTCCTTGGTCTGTGTGATTTTGTCAAAGTGTTTCTTATAATAAGGACCGGAGGGAGTATTTTTTTTCAAAGGCTACAAATTTCAACATTAAGATGAATAAGTAAGGTGTTTAGAGTTCGAACTTCAGCCACTGCATATGATAAACGATGTCTCTTACCAACTGAGTTAGGCTCATAGGATTGAGGTATAAATGAATTTAAAATTAATTATATAAACAAGTTGAGTTTAGATTTAATAAATTTAATTTTATAAAATATTTTAATAATATTAAAGATGTCACTTTCAAATTTACGTTCTCGGTCCTAATTATAAGAGAGATTCTAATTTTTAAATTTACCGAGAATCTATATAATAAAATTTCTCTTATAAAAAAATCGTGCAGTAAATTTTGTTTAGAAGAATAAAAAGAAAAATGTCATGTTAACACGGCACATGATAAGATAGTAGAAATTTAGCATTTAATAGTTTAAAATATTAGTAAATGTTTAATAAGTTGAATATGCAATTTTTAATATGTGTCATTAAAGCATACGTTAAGCGATACTCTCTCCGGTCTTAAATATAAACAAAAGTCAAAACATATTTAATCTAAATTTAAGCCAAATATATTTTAACTTTTGTTTATATTTAAGATCGCAGAGAATAATAATACTTCATCCGTCCCAATTTGATTGACACAGTTGACTGTTATGCACTATTCACACATATTGTGTTGACCTTATTTTTCTACTACTCCCTCCGAAACACAATATATGTCACTTTGTGAAAAAAATTTGTACCACAATATATGTCGTTTGATATTACCAATAAAGTATTTAATGTTATTTTTCATATTATATCCTTAACTATTTATTACTCTCTCCTCTTTTCATTTTTCAATTTATTTTTTCATATCATAAATGAAGGACAATTTTGTCAATCAACTTATAATCTCTTTTTTCAATATAACATTAATTATCTTCCTTAGTATGTGTAAAAGTGTCAAAGCGACATATATTGTGGTACGAAAGGAATAATAAACAAAAATAAATATTAGCATATAAGATGATATTTGATTTGTCTCGATGAGTATTGTCAAAATATCTAATTTTTACTTTATACAATTAAAAATATTAATTATCAAAGTTATACATCAATATGCGTGATACACTTTGTGTCAATCAAATCGGGACGGAAGGATATATAAAGTAGTACGTCCTCCGTGTGTTCCTCCATATGCCAATGTTTGTATTTTGCGGTAGAGTTGATTAAATTAAACGAAGTATTGGGGCATTGAATTATGGAAGTTTATTAGAGGGGATTTGGCAAATAAACTCATGGAGTGGTTAACTCTGACGTGACGTGATGGTTAGTTGGAGTGTGAGGTCGGCTTCACACGTGCGACACAGAAATTCATAATTAAAAAAATAAAAGGAACAGTGACACCGTGGGTTTGTAGGGGACCACCTTTGACGTGTCGGATCAGTGACTATGGCTGTCACTGTACCACGTGAATGCATGCGCTCTTATTAAACTGTTATTCTCCTTTAGACTAATCTCTCGAGTCTTATAAAACTTAAATAAATGTTAAAAAAAATTGTGAGAGAATTTTAACGTTTTTAAATGTTTAAAATTACTAAACTTAAAATTTTAATTACCGAATGAATCTGGAATATTGTCATTTATTTTCATGTTTTTTGTTAAGTAGTTCAGTAATTAGAAATTCTATATTTAAGATTAATAACTGAATCAAGTTTCAAATTTTAATTATCTGAATATATAATGCAATATTCTACCAACCGAGTTGAACTCGCATGATAACTATTGTCATTCCATATATAAGTCTATTTTTAGATATATTGTCCCTTTTCATTCATTCACTCATATATGGTTTCCCACGATGTTTTTACTACCGAGTATTTTAAAACCTAAGGTTTAGATGAAAAACAAAAATAAAACAAAATTTATGTTTCAAAAATCGGTTTTTAAATTCCAATTTTTTTCTTCATAAAATAAATTTCGAATAATTCTAAAAAACAAAGATTTTTGGGAGGTCTAGAAGAAATATAGGAGGTAAAGAGAAATTTTCTTCCATTTCAATGTCCACGAGTAAAACATGGCACTCATTCCCAATATTATTTGGTCCAATCTCTTTTGTGATTGGAAAAATTAATAATGTACATCATACTCATCCAAATACAAATTTAACGTAGCTAAAAACGAAAAGGTGAATTTACAAAAATGATGTTTATGTTTTCGGATCTGCAACATTGACGCTAAAATTATTGATTGAATCTGCAATTGATTGAAGTTGATTTTTTAATATAAACTAAACGAACACTACAACAAGACAGAAAATCAAACAACTCCATATGAAGATGACGAATAACATAACGTTGCACTCGGACGACGACATCACAATAAAAGAAAGCAACTAGAAAATTCAATTGATATGAAAATCATTTCTTTAGATTAAGAAAAATAAAAATACAGATAATTTTAGGCCAATAATACTTAAATTCACCCCTCACCGATAAAGGAAGAAAAAACAAACTCAAAGAGAATATAAAAAACTAGGACTGACCCGCCATACAACCCTAATTCATCTTTACTTTTTCTTGGTTCATCCATTTAGGGAGGGGTGATTTAGGATCAATTTTGATCCGGAATCACCCCTCCTGATTGTTTTTTATTTCTTTTTCAATTCAATAAGTGATTTACACATAATTTTAGGTTTCATTTGAGTTTTTTCCTTTGTGATTTTTTCGTCCCATCTTAGTGCGAAGTTGTTTGTTTATCCCGTCTTTGTACGGTGTTTATCCCGTCATTGTACGGTGTTTGTTTTGTTTAAATTTGCAGATCCGTTTCAATCCAAATTCAATGCAGATTCAATAATTATAGAGTCGTCAACGTTGCAAATCCGGAGGCATGTCTATTCCGGACACTTGGATTTTATTATATCAATTGTAGGCTTTGTCATATTTGTAGACATTGAGCCATTTTATGCTATTAACTCGGATGTTGTGAGCTTGTTCGCAGATTCATCCTTTTTAATTTTTAGCGAATTTGAATATGTAATGATTTCGAATGATGTAGTTTGCCTATTTGAATGAATACCTTTGTTTTCGTAAAAAATAAATAAATAAATAAATAAAATAAAATAAACTTGGACCGGCTAACTCATTTTCTCCCCCACATTACTAACAAGGACAAAAATAAATTAGCAAAAAATATCTTCTTGTAAGATTTATTCTGTCAAAATATCTGAGCAATGAAAAGGAGAAGAGCAATTATCATTTTATTATTTTTTTTGACAAAAGCAATTATCATATTTAATAACCACAAGTCCACAACAAATATTTTTTATTTTTTGTTGGATAACCACACCACATGTGAGAATTTTTTTTTCTACCCCTACATTTAACCTTGTACCCCTACAAACAATTTAATATTCCTATTTTACCCTTTTATTATTTGACTTCACCCCTACCTTTGTTCAAAGTCACAAACCGGATCACTTAAATAAAAAATTTTCCGGAACACTTTTGGATCCAGTTTTCCTGTAAAAACTTGCAAATTGGAACAATCTTTTAACACGCTTTTGTTCTCTCTAACAATCTTTTACAATAGATACAAGCTTCCATTGCCACAAGAAAAAAGAAGAGGGGGTTTTCCAGATTTTCCAAATTCTCGTTTATGCCCAATTCTTAATTTATGTCGTCACCACAAGAAAAAGAAAAAGAAGAGGAAGAGGATGAGATTTATTTTCCAGATCCAGTTTTTCGGTAAAAACATGCAAATTGGAAAATCAATTCTTAATTTACGCCGTCGCCACAAGAAAAATAAGAGGATGAGATTTTCCAGATTCTCGTTTGAAGTTTCCATCGCCGTGATCAGAGAGGTTTTCTCCTAGCTAATCCGAACGCTAAATCCTAACTGTTGTTGCTTCTTGCGGATTTTCGTCGTGCTGAATTTGGATTTGATCGTTCCGATGATGATGATATTTTTGTTGCTCTGAATTCACTGCATCAAGACTCCTTGTGAAGAATTCTAGAATTGTTCTCATTGTTGTGGTGGATCGATTTGTTTAATCCTTACCTTAGAAATTTGCAAGTGATTGAATTTGTGGTTGGTGGTGGTGAATGAATCTGTTTCCTTTGATTATAGAATGGACATGATTAGAGATAAATCAAGGATTAGATAGAGAAAAACACCATGACAGTGAGTGGTTTAACAAGGAGACATAGAGCTAAAATGTGGGGTGAAAAAATTAATAATAAACTGGAACAATTATACTACGTTTTCTGGTATACAAATTTTAATCGTGTTTTTTGAAAAATTTATGAACCGGGTAACATATTTTAAGTTTTCCGGTAAAATTTTTAAACCTTTAAAACATTCGAACACTTGAGGTGGGGGTGAGAGTGAAAATTAAACATTTCAATATGATTTTAGTTTATACATGAGGGCATATTCGTCCATTCGCATTCTATTGTTGGGGTAAACAGATAAATGTTAGGGTAGAAAAAAAAAAATTCACCAAATGTTAGGCCTACTGTTTATGGGCCTTTGTTAACAACCTAAAAAAAAAACCTTTTGAATTTTCAGATTCATTTGCTTATTTCGTTCAAAAAAATGTTGCTATTGGTCAAATATATATTTTTTTTTTTATAGATTTACTCCTACGTATGTTTATAATATTTTTAAAGTTAAAATTAAAAATAAAAAGGACATAAATAAATATAATATAACATATAAGGTGTTTTTGTATTTTGATGTTCAAATAAGACAACTAATTTAAAATACTCTTTGCTACGTCCTATACTCTTATATTTTTGACCTTAAACTTCAAATTTTGGCATGACACTTGGTTACAAGAAATTTGATTTTTTGCAGCGCTCTTTTTTGTTACAAGTCGTTGGTAAAAACTACTTTTCTAGAAGAAATGTAATTTTGCCAACGATTTGTAACAAAAAAATGTGCTGCGAAAAATCAAATTTCTTTGTAGTGCTAGACATCAGAAAACTCTTTGATAAAGTTAAATAAGTTATACTTGACAATCAGCTCACTAGACCTATTAAAAAAAATATATGTTATTTTGAATAATGCTTGGGCCCTCCGTGACTTGGATACAATTGTGTCTATCAATAGTTTTGATAGAGTTAGGGTCTGTTTGATCTGTAAAATATAAATACTGGACAGAACAATACATGACAGTACAAGACAGAACAACACATGACAAACGTTTAAGGTATTGAACAAACTTTGTATTGTACGATGTTTGGTGGATAAAAGGTTATTTTGGTATTTTAGACAACTTGTGCTGAGGACAAAAAGTTGTCCCTGTGGGGGACAAGAATTTCAAGTTTTGTCCCGTCCATTGGCCTCCAATTTGTCCAGTACCAGGAACAGTTTTAAAATCAAACACAGTACGACAAAAGTTGTCTTGTCGAGTTCCTTATTTTTTAGCAGATCAAACGCAACCTTAAGAGTTTTTTAAGCTTCCAACCAATACTAAAATGGAGACGTTATATTTTATGATATTATTTTTTGGCGTGGAGTTGATAGTTGCATAGAAGGAGAGACATACTAAAATGGTTAACTTTGGACAGCCGTCCAAACTCATGAGCCTTGCCGTCACCGTTTCATCAAATATACCACTCTTAATCTAATCTCAGCCGCGATTTCACTCGCCGTTTGTATTCTCTCCTAGGAAGCTCCATCAAGGTTCCTTGTGAGTGTTTGTTTGTCTCTCCTAGGAAGCTCCGTCAAGCCTCCTTGTGGGTGTTTTGGTTTTCTTTCCAATTGGGGTTTTGCTTCTCTTGCCCTGTAGGTGGTCTGAATCAATTATGCAAAGATTCTACTTCTTCAATCTGGTATGCTTTGCCTCTATTTTACCTGACATCGCCGTTCTGGTTGTTAAAATTGCAACTCGTGACAATTGATTGGATTGTATGCAACTCGTGACAATTGATTGGATTGTATATTGACATTTATCTGGTTACTTTATTGCTTCATGATCTGATGCTTCCTATTTATTGAGTCGGTGATTTGGTTATATTGGATTTTTGTCTTAAATTTTGATCTATTGAGTCCCCTATTTTGTCATGGTGATATTTTGATTGATCAATTTGCATACAAGGGTCAGATATGGATTATTGGGATCTCTACCATGCCTATTTTCAAGTTCAGGAGGTCTGTCACAAAAAAGAGCATCACTAGTTTGGTAAATGAGTATTATTAGCTGGAACTGTCGAGGCCTAGGTAACCCGAATGCAATTCTTAATTTAAAATTCCTCATCCGAAAATATAAACCGGATATATTGATATTGTATGAGACCTTAGTTCATTCAAATAAAACAGAAGAGTTGCGTTATGTATTGGGTTTTGATTCCTGTTTTACCGTGGATCGTGAAGGGAGGGGAGGAGGACTGGCAGTATTTTGGCACAAACAGTCCAATTGTTCTATTTCTAATTTTTCTCAAAATCATATTGATATGGAGGTTGTTGATGCTAGACAAGGAACTTGGCGTCTTACAGGTTTTTATGGTTATCCAGGTGGTAGTAGAAGAAGAGATTCATGGAACTTCCTTAGACATTTGTCTCATGTGTCTAATATACCGTGGTGCATTATTGGTGATTTCAATGATATTCTCTCCTCGGATGAAAAAAAAAGGTAGAGTTGATAGGCCAAATTGGTTGATAAACGGTTTTCGTGATGCAGTTCTTGACTCCGGCCTGATCGATATACACATGGAGGGATATCAATTTACGTGGTTCAAAAGTCTCGGTACTGATCGCGCTGTGGAAGAGAAACTTGATAGAGCTATGTCTAGCGAAGAATGGTGTCAATCATTTCCTAATGCTAGACTAGAATGTTTGACTGTTACATCATCAGACCATTACCCCTTATGGCTTGTTTGTGATCCAGTCCAAATTTATCCTAGATCGGATCGCAAATTTATGTTTGAGAATGCGTGGCTAGTGGATTCAGAGTTTGACAGTATCGTGAGGAGTTGCTGGCAGAATACTAGTGTTGATGGTGTTGTGCAAAAACTTGATATTTGTGCTGCAACCATGTCTCAGTGGAGTAAAGACAACTTCCAAAACCTTCGCAGAGAGATTGATAAATGTCACAAGAGATTAGAAAGAGCCCGAGGTCAGGTTGATTCTTCCAATGTTAATTACTTTAATGCTTTAAAGAAGAGGTTATCTTCCCTTCTAGTAAAAGATGATCTTTTTTGGAGACAAAGAGCTAAAACTTTTTGGCACAAAGATGGTGATTTGAACACTAAATACTTTCATGCATTTGCAACTGCTCGAAAAAAGGTTAATAAAATTGTTTCTCTAGAAAATATCAATGGGGCTGTTTGTAGTAATTTAGATGAACTGAATGTTATTGCTAGAGAATATTTTGTCGAGTTTTTCCAAAAGCAGACAAGCTCACGTGATGCAGTCCTAAATGTTATTTCTAGATCGGTAACAAGTGACGATAATGCTGCTCTAACAGCTCCATTTATGCTAGAAGAATTCAGAGAGGCGATGTTTTCTATGTAGGTGGATAAATGTCCTGGTTCAGATGGTTTTAATCCGGGTTTTTATCAACACTTTTGGGATATGTGTGGGACTGAAATATACAATGCAGGTTGCCACTGGCTAGAGTCAGGCATGTTTCCAGAAAATTTAAACTCCACAAATATTACTCTTATTCCTAAAGGTGATGTTCAAACCTCTATGAAGGATTGGAGACCTATTGCTTTATGTAATGTGTTATACAAAGTGGTTGCTAAGGTGCTCGCCAACAGATTGAAAGTTGTTCTGGATAAATGCATATCTGAGAATCAATCCGCTTTTGTTCCAGGGCGTTCTATTCTTGACAATGCAATGGCTGCCATCGAGCTAGTCCACTACATGAAATCTAAAACGTGTGGCCGAGTTGGTGAAGTGGCTCTCAAGCTAGATATTAGCAAAGCATATGACAGAATAGATTGGGACTACTTTAGGGACGTCCTCTCAGCTATGGGTTTTTCTCATAAATGGATATCTTGGATTATGCTATGTGTGGAAACTGTTGATTATTCGGTGATTATTAACGGCAACGTAGTAGGGACAATTGTTCCAGGCCGAGGTTTGCGCCAAGGAGACCCTCTCTCACCTTACTTATTTATCATTTGTGCTGAAGGTTTATCAGCATTGATCAGAAAAGCAGAAACTAGAGGGGACATACATGGAGTTAAAATTTGTAGAAATGCTCCTATTATCTCTCATCTTCTCTTCGCAGATGACTGTTTTATGTTTTTTAAAGCATCTGACCATGAGGCGTTGGCTATGAAGAACATTCTTGCTACATATGAAGAGGCCTCCGGTCAATCCATCAATTTGCAAAAATCAGAATTCTATTGTAGCTGTAATGTTGCTGCTTCTGTTAAAGACTCTGTTGCATCCATCTTAGGAGTCCAACAAGTATTAGGAACTGGTAAATATCTTGGGCTACCGTCGATGGTGGGTAGGAGTAGAAAATCCACTTTCAAGTTTATCAAAGACAGGATTTGGAAAAAAATAACTTCTTGGAGCAGTAAATGTTTATCTCAAGCAGGCAGAGAGATTTTAATCAAATCGGTCCTACAATCAATCCCGTCCTATGTTATGAGCATATTTCTAATTCCATCCTCCCTTTGTGATGAGATTGAGAAGATGATGAACTCGTTTTGGTGGGGACATAACAAGGAGCAGTCTAAAGGTATTCATTGGCTATCTTGGGATCGTTTGTCAATGCCCAAGAATGTGGGTGGCTTGGGGTTTAAAAGCATTAGTGCTTTTAATTATGCAATGCTTGGAAAACAAGCCTGGAAATTCATGACTAATTTAGGTAGTTTAATCACTCGTCTTTTCAAAGCTAGATACTTTCCTAGAAGTGATTTTCTTCAGTCTAGCATTGGTCACAACCAGAGTTATGTTTGGCGAAGTATTTGGAGTGCAAAGTTCATTGTTCGTGATGGTCACAAGTGGAGCATTGGGTCAGGACACAATATTTCTATATGGGACCAACAATGGCTTGTTAATGGTGCTGTGATTTCTAAGCCACCGAACTTGGCAGAGGAACTTCACCAGCTGAATGTTTCAGACTTGTTTGGTGATGATGGTAAGCATTGGGATGTTAATTTAGTGAATTCCTTGTTTGATGCCTCAGTTGCAGATATGGTGTTGAGAACCCCTCTTTTCAATTTCGTTAATCATGATAAGATAATTTGGAGACATGAAAAGGATGGAACATATTCCGTCAAGAGTGCTTATCGACAATGCGTTGAGAATATCCTTGATACAACTCATCTTCAAGTTTCTGGCAACTGGAGTTTTCTTTGGAAAGCTAGAATCCCTCCTAAAATTAAAAATTTCATTTGGCGTCTGTGTAGAAATTGTGTTCCAACTAGAGCTCGCCTTAACCAAAAGGGTGTTAATTGCTCTGATATGTGTGTGCTATGTAACGAATTAGTTGAGGATAGTAAACATCTTTTTTTCTATTGCAGGAATTGCATTCAAATTTGGCAGAGGTGTGGGTTGTGGCATCAAGTTCAACATTTCTTAAACACTACTACAAGTGTATCAGGATGTGTGCTTGAACTAGCACAACATATGGCAGCATACCACTTTTCACTCTTCTCGGTTTTGCTTTGGAGTATTTGGCAACATAGGAACAATAAATTGTGGAGAAATGAAGTAGAATCAGTCAATGTTGTGTGTGATCGTGGCATTAATCTCTTAACAGGTTGGAACCAAGCACAAGAAATGAAACAAAAGCAAAGTAGAATTCAACCAACTATAGCGGGTACTAGGTGGTCCAAACCATCTATTGGAAGGTACAAATGCAATATAGATGCATCATTCTCCACTATTCTCAACAAAGTGGGTATAGGAGTATGCGTTAGAGATGATCAAGGAAGTTTTGTACTTGCTAAGACAGAATGGTTCTCTCCAATTATGAATGTGGACATTGGTGAGGCATTGAGATTGTTGCATGTCATGAAATGGATTCAAGATTTACAACTGGAGCATGTAGATTTCGAGCTTGACTCACAAATTGTTGTAACTAAATTTCATAGTAAGAATAGAGACGAGTCTGAGCTTGGTGATATTATTAAGGACTGTAAGACCATGTTTAACACACATTTTAGAAACTCTCGGGTTGAGTATATTAGGAGACAAACCAATGAGGTCGCTCATGTATTAGCAAGAGAGGTCACATCCTTAGCTAGTTTCCACATTTTCATTGATGTTCCCCTTTATATTCGTGATATTATTATGAATGAAATGGAGTATATACTTTAAGTTCAAAAAAAACTAGAGTGTGTTTAGATGTATTTGAAAATGGTTAGGATTGGAGAGACTATAATGTCTTTTGTGGATGGTATCTCATGGATGCCTTCTTAGAAACATGAGAGGAGACGCTAACGTAGGTAAGGTTCCACGTTTACATAACACGATTGTAACAAGGGACTGACCAATCAAAGATAAAACGAGGTCCGACTTTAACATCGTATATATAATATAATCCACGTTTACTTACATATTTATTTACAATTCAAATCACAAAAATCAAATAAGATATTATAAATGACTTCATTGTTTTATCTCTGATCTCTTGGACGGTTTGATTTTCAATAAATCTTTAATTTAATCTCTTTCATGTTTTATGTGTTTAGTATATTTTGATTTGATAGCATTTGTTGTTGTAAAGAAATGACAAAAAACATAGTAATTTTCATTTAGTAGTATAATGTGTCGTGTTATATTTGTTGTTAGTTAATTGCGTTTAGATCCGTCAAGAACGCTGGTTTTTGTGTTCTTTTCCTCTTTGTTTGGATTTGTCATCATGGGACTTGTTCGAACCCCAAAACATAGCACAAGCACTCTTCTTCCATCCAAATCATCATTTACCACCCCCACTTCTCATACCATGAAGTCAGTACCTCTCTCTCTCTCTCTCTCTCTAAACTTTTTTCTTTCTTTCTTTGAATTCAGTTATCTATGATTTGTCTTTCAACTTTTTTTTTTTTATTGGAACACATGTTTAATTTGAAGATTTTGTTTTGATTCCTTAATTACATCACCTTTTTATAAACATTACTTTTAGTTCTATATAACAAGTTTATGTTTTTTTCCAACTTCATGGATTATAATAATGAATATAAACTATATATACCATTTGTAGTAATTTCTAGTACAAGATGCATTAGACTAGAGAATTTACCAATGGGTTTTAGAACATTTTTTCTCCTTTAAATAATGATATCAAATCTTAATTAATAGAAAAACTATAGGCTAACATGCTCATGAAGTGCCTGTTTGAAATTACGGTGAGTTTGATGAAATCATGATGATACTGTGATTTTGTCGAAGCTCAAAAGTCTACTTTTTGTCAAAATTACAATTATACACCATGATTTTGTCAAACTCACCGTCAATTCAAGCAGGCATGAAATTGGAGTAAATTTACTCAGAAAATGAGGTCACCTAATTTTGTATGATCTTTGCATTTTACTTCTTTACATTCCTTTTGATCATATACAAGGAATTGTGGCTATGGTCTAACCATGATATATGATTTTCCACAGAACAACAATACAGATTTATGGCGTATCTCTTTCGCTCATTCTTATCAACCTAGCCGCTATAATGGAGCGGGCAGATGAAAATCTTCTTCCAGCAGTCTACAAAGAAGTTAGTGAAACATTCAATGCAGGACCGTCTGATTTAGGTTACCTCACATTCATAAGGAACTTTGTTCAAGGAATATCATCTCCACTAGCTGGTATACTTGTTCTTAGCTATGATAGACCAACAATTCTTGCTATGGGAACTTTCTGCTGGGCTTTATCCACTGCTGCTGTTAGCGGTTGCAACGATTTTATGCAGGTTGCGTTTTGGAGAGCGATAAATGGATTTGGTTTGGCGATTGTGATTCCAGCATTGCAGTCTTTCATTGCTGATAGCTATAAAGAAGGTGTGAGAGGAGCTGGATTTGGACTACTAAGCTTTATTGGTACTGTTGGTGGAATTGGAGGTGGCGTTATGGCTACCGTCATGGCTGGTCAGACGTTTTGGGGAATACAAGGATGGAGATGTGCCTTTGTTTTGATGGCAAGTTTGAGTGCATTCATTGGATTCCTTGTTTTGCTATATGTCGATGATCCAAGAAAAAGAATTTCCGCCACTCAAAATGCTAGCGATAGCTCAGAAAAGTAAGAAATAACACTCTTTACATCACAACATTGTGAAATTTAGGGAAACAGACAGATTCCTTGCAGTTAGGGATTTCCTATATTCAAGTAGTCAGAGTTCAACACCGTCCAATAAAGGCTTAGATTTCTTGCAAGATTGGACAGTGTTGAGCTGATGACCGTGAATGTAGGATTTTGCTAACTATTTGACCGAGATCTTCTTGCAGACTCAATTTTACTGCAGGAAATCCATTTCCCTAAACTTCGAATCCCGGATCCGCTATCCTATATTCACATGGTCATCCGCTCAACACCGTATATGTTAAAGGCTCAAGTTTTGTGCAAGATCGGACAGTACCGAGCTGATGACCTCTTAAATAAATGCATCCAAACTGTCATATTGTTTACATCCTCGTGATTAACTGTCAAATAACTGAATACTTTGTATATCTTTGATTAGCAACTGTTGGTAAATCAGCTTTGTGTGTCAGCAGGGATGATTTGATCTATAATGGAAATGCTAGTGTGACATCAATTTGGAGGTACTCTTGGGCAGCCACTAAATCTGTGATCAAAGTGCCAACATTTCAAATAATTGTCTTACAAGGCATTGTCGGGTCATTACCATGGACTGCCATGGTGTTCTTCACAATGTGGTTCGAACTAATTGGTGAGCATGAAACCTTCTTCTGTACATTAACAAACTAATGCAAACATTGGAACCAAGTATTGGAAATGGTGCAATAACATATGATTCTAAAATGTGTCCTAATATGAATCCTTTTATCTACTTGCTTGATACAATGAATTTTGATCACTATGCAGGTTTTGATAATAACACTGCAGCAACTCTCCTCAGTCTTTTTGCTGTTGGGTGTGCTATCGGCTCATTCGTAGGAGGATCAATAGCTGATCGATTGTCACAAACCTATCCATATTCAGCTCGGATTATGTGTGCGCAATTTAGTGCCTTTATGGGCATTCCATTCTCATGGTTTCTTCTTAGGATCATACCTCAATCAGTAACTAGTTTTTTTACATTTGCGGTCACACTCTTTTTTATGGGACTCACTATAAGCTGGAATGGTACGGCTGCTAATGCACCGATGTTCGCTGAGGTTGTCCCAGTCAAACACAGAACAATGATTTATGCATTCGATAGAGCTTTTGAAGGCTCATTCTCTTCTGTTGCAGCTCCTTTGGTTGGCATTCTTGCAGAGAAAATGTTCGGCTACAATTCAAAATCTGTTGATCCTCTCAAAGGGTCTCCGGCAGAGGCACTTGCCTTGTCAAAGGGACTTCTTTCAATGATGGCAATTCCATTTGGACTGTGTTGCTTGTGCTACACACCATTGTATTATATATTTAAGAAGGACCGTGAAAATGCTAGAATGCAAGCCTTGAAAGAAGAGGAGATGATGTGAGACGCTAACTAAGAACGGTAGTTCGTTTGAATGGAGCCCTCTTAACTCTATCTGCTTGTGACTTGGGTATATATGGAATTCAAATCTTCGGCAGTATTCACGAAAGTATGAAACGTTGCAACAGATCTTCAAAAATGGCCTCATTTTCTTTTATTTGAAGTGTCTATGGGTTCCATTATGAGACGAGGCTAACAAATGAACTCGTTTTGAGCGATTGCTTATACTTGAGGCGGCATATGTGACCAAACTGATCAGACCTATTTAATAGCAAACATTTCACACAGATAAATTACACCAACCTCCTCTAAGATCTAATTAAACATCATAAACACTGTCTAGTTTTAAGATTGACACTACCCTCCCTTGGTTTTACATTGGAAGGACACACTTCTCCCTTGTACCTTAACACTGTTATTCTTCTGTTAAAAGAAC